>NW_028317854.1:12785000-14207500 GCF_062004578.1 Staurois parvus | reverse complement strand
ACATTTTAAGAGCTTAATGGATCTGCATATAAATTAAAATTATATGCCCTTTGTGCTTTTCACTGCTGACAGCAACCAAAGGCTCTGGTGTTTTAAGATGTTTTATTCGTTTTAATATATTATCAGATCCAAGCTGATGGGGCAGTTATAAATTAAAGACTCCATTATGATAGCACTTATTTGAAACAAGGAAATTATTGTCTATTCCAACGCAAGTACAAGTTTCCGACAGGCCATGCTTAGCATCTCAAGGGTTAATGTAAAATTTGTAAGTCTTTTTTTTTTTTCAGGTCAGCAATTTGTATGGTGTTCTGAAATGCACACATTCTAAAAGCTGAGCTGTAACTATCCAGTTTTGGGTTATTCTTGAAGAATATCCTATGACTAGCTTTCCTACATGGTCCAAGGTAAATGGTCAGATCTTGGGACCAGTTTCCCAGTACCTAAATGTGCTTCAGTATATGAAGGTATGCCTATGCTGTACTTTGAGGTTCAAGTTTAAACACACAGGCAACCTACTTACACACACTGGAGGCTATTTACTAAAACTGCTTGGTGCAAAATCGACTGCAGCTCTGCATAGAAACCAATCAGATTCCAGGTTTTATTGTCAAAGCGGTTCTAAAGTCTCAAGGTATGCATGAATGTAAAAAACCTTCTGTGTGTAGCAGAACCCACAGCCCCCCTAACACTTACCTGAGCCCCCTCTTGATCCAGCACTGTCCACAAGAGCCTCGGTTCTCCGGGAACTTTCACTCCTGATTGGCTCTAGCAGCAGCAGCAGGAACCAATGACTTCTATTTCTGTCAATCACAGCCAGTGAGCCAATCAGGAGAGGTAGAGGGTGGAGCTGGGCCATGGCTCTGTGTGTAGATGGACACACAGAGCCACAGCTCTGGAGTGTAGCTGCTTGGGGGTCCCCATAGCAAGCTGTTTGCTATGGGGCACCTGACAGGAAGGAGGGGCCAGGAGCACCAGCGGAGGACCTCAGAAGAGGAGGATCTGGGCTGCTCTGTGCAAACCCACTGTACAGAGCAGGTAATTATAGACATGTTTGGTAATTTTTTTTTAAATAAGACTTTAGCATAACTTTAATTGAACAAGCAGAAAATAGAAGCTTATTTGCTATGATCCACAGCCGAACTAGACTATGAGTGCATGAGTTTTAAAAAATCTCCGCCACTCTATCTATCCCTCTTATGGTTGCCATATAATGCACTATAAATCAATCCATCTAAATCGACCAACCACATAAATCAAGCTAATAATTGTTTGCAGAGTAAACATACAGCAATGCGACCAATGTTCCACACATCGGTATTCCAAGTTTCAATTGATTCTATAGCAATCAATCATATCATGTTTTTTGTGCCCCTGAGTGATCGAAAGTTTTGACAGCAGGAATCAGTCCTATATGATCTATTTTTCTGCTCCACTACTGAGCAACTTAGGTCGATAAAAACTATTACTATCTGTTGCTCAGCCATGCAAATTTTGTCGAACTGGATATTGATACTCTGGATACTCTTACTCACACTCTCCCTGTCTTTTTTCTCTCTTGCAAATTCCCTTTCTTTCTTTCTTTCTTTCTTATTTTCTCTCTATCCATCTTAAACTACTGTCTCCATCCATTCCTTTCTCTCTCTCTCCTTCCCTCTTACAAACACTATCCTTCTTTTTCCCTCTTACAAACATTTTCTCCATTCCTCTTATTTCTCCATCCACACTAATGAGAAAGATGGAATCCCCACCTCCAGGACATTGTATTCTGACAGCAGGACCACCATCATCAGAATACACTGATCAGCGGTTGCAGCTGATGATTGACTAAAGTTTTCCAGCATGTCCCTTTAACAGAAGTTGATCAAACAATTGACTTCTGTAGAGCTGGGATGGCCACACATTGACCGAAATTCAGCCAGTCAGCACTGAATAGGTCAAATTCTGATCAGTGTATGGCCTGCTTTAAGCTAAATTTTGAACCGTATATGGGCAGGCTGGTTGTACAGTACAACCAGCCTGTCGGGTTTTATTCCCCTGATCACTGCTGGCAGCTATAGCCGCCAGCAGTGATCACTGTATTCTACCAGTGGGGAAGACTCCCTGTGCTCCCCACTGGCAGAACACAATAGTGCTATGGTAGGGATTCTCCCATCAACTCTGACTGTATTAATGAGGGAATCAAGCAAATTGCATAAAGTATGGCCAGCCTTATACTCCCCCATCCCTCTCTCTTTTTAACCCCTCTCTTTCTCCTTTTTACACCCCCACATTATCTCTATCTACTCTTTCTCTCGCTAACACTCTCCCCAATGCACACACACTTTGTCCCTCTCTTTAGCTCTCTCTCCCTCCTCTCACTCTTCTTCATACACCCCCACATTCTCTCTATACTCTCTCTTACGCACTCCCCCCACCCCAGCACTCTCTCTCTCTCCCTCTCTGTCTTCCGCATACACCCCCACATTATCTCTATGTACTCTCTCTCTCTCTCTCTCTCGCTAACACTCTCCCCAATGCACAGACACTTTGTCCCTCTCTTCAGCTCTCCCTCCCTCTTCTCTCTCTTCCTCATACACCCCCACATTCTCTCTATACTCTCTCTTACACACACCCCCACCCCAGCACTCTCTCTCTCCCTCTTCCGCATACACCCCCACATTATCTCTATCTACTCTCTCTCTCTTGCTAACACTCCCCCCAATGCACAGACACTTTGTCCCTCTCTTTAGCTCTCCCTCCCTCCTCTCTCTCTTCCTCATACACCCCCACATTCTCTC
This sequence comes from Staurois parvus, assembly GCF_062004578.1. Lineage (NCBI taxonomy): Eukaryota > Metazoa > Chordata > Amphibia > Anura > Ranidae > Staurois > Staurois parvus. The sequence continues at coordinate 14,204,720 of NW_028317854.1, read as the reverse complement.
TATACTCTCTCTTACGCACCCTCCCCCCACCCCTGCACTCTCTCTCTCTCTCCTCCTCATACACCCCCACATTCTCTCTATACTCTCTCTTACGCACCCCCCCCCCACCCCTGCACTCTCTCTCTCCTTCCTCTCTCTCTTTCTCATACACCCCTACATTCTCTCCATCCTCTCTCTTATGCTCCCTCAACGCCAGCATTCTCTCTCTCTCCTCTCTCTTTTCCTCATACACCCCCACATTCTCTCTATCCTCTCTCTTACACTCCCCCATACACTCTCTCTCTCCCCCTCTTAAACTCTTAAATCCCCATATTCTCTCTATCCTCACTCTTACACTCCCCCCAGCACTCTCTCTCTTTCCTTCCTCATACACCCCCCCATTCTCTCTATCCTTACTCTTACACTCCCCCTCATGGATACACTCTCTATCTATCTCCCTCTTACACCCCCCATTCTCTCTGTCTATCCTCTCACTTAGGGCTTTTTCGCACAAGAAACTGCAGGTGAATTGCACAGGAACACTGTGCGCTTCCAGTGCAACTCCCATGAAGTTCTGTGCAGTGTGATTTTAGCACTATTTATTTTGAATGGCCTGAAATTGCACCACACTGCACCAAAAGTAGTACATGCACTATTTTTTGAAACACATAGCAATCGGATTGCATGGTACTTTTTTTACCCTGCGATCCATTGTGGACTGGTGTGGGCAAATGAACCGCGTTTGTGACTTTGCTTGGGGTGCTGTTAACTTTGCACTGACACCCATAACAGATCACAAGGGCAGTGTGACTGGAATGTGGTGCTTTCCCGCACTGCATTCTAGTGTGAAAGGATACTTACACTCCCTCATCATGCTCTCACTCTCTCTCCTTCTTACACCCCACATCCTTTCTATCTGTCCTGCCTCTCACACTTTCCCCCAATGCACACATTCTCTCTGCCTCTTGCTCTTTTTCTCCCTTTTACACCCACCATTCTCTCTAGCTATCCTCTCCCTTAGGGCCCTTTCACATTAGGAAATGCATGACAATCACACAGGAACACTGTGCAATTCCTGTGCCATTCCCATGCAATTCTGTGCAGTGCGATTTCAGCCCCATTCATTTTGAATGGGCTTAAATCACACCGCACAGCACCGCACCAAAAGTAGTGCATGCACTACTTTTTGAAACGCATGGCAACCAGATCATGTGGTACTTTTGTACCATATGATCTGGTGCGACCTGCGTTTGGAGTGTCATTAACTTTGCACTGACATCTGCAGCAGATCGCAAGGGCAGTGAGACTGGAATACAGTGCGGGAAGCCACACAGGAACATGACTTTCCTGCACTGCATTATAGTGCAAAGGGGCCCTTACACTCCCCCCTCATGCACTCTCTCTCTCTCTCTCTTTTTTTCTCCCTTTAACATCCCCACATTCTTATTATCTGTTCTGTCTCTTACATTTTCCTGAAATGCACACATTCTCTCTCTTTCTTTCACTCCCCCTCTTACTTCCACATATTATATCTGTACTCTATAATGGCCATACATTATACAATTTTCTTGCATAATTTTCCTTTAGATTTATCAAAACCATATAATATGAGGTCAAACCGAAACACTTCCAATTCATATCAAATCTGGCCAGACCTTGCGCTACAAACTTGAAGGAAAATTGTGCAAGAAAATTGTATAACGTATGGCCGGCTTTACACTCCTCAATCTTGTTCTCTTTTACACCCCCACATTCTCTCTACCTATCCTCTCTCTTACTCTCCCACATTCTCCCACCTAACCTTTCTCTTACGCCCCCACATTCTCTCTACTTATCCTCTCTCTTGCAAATCTGCATTCTCCCACCTATCTTTTCTCTTACACCCCCACATTCTCTCTACCTATCCTCTCTCTTACACCCCCACATTCTCTCTACCTATCCTGTCTCTTACACCCCCACATTCTCTCTACCTATCCTGTCTCTTACACCCCCACATTCTCTCTACCTATCCTCTCTCTTACACCCCACATTCTACCTATCTCCTCTCTTACACCCCCCACATTCTCTCTACCTATCCTGTCGCTTACACCCCCACATTCTACCTATCTTCTCTCTTACACCCCCACACTCCCTTTACGTGTCCTCTCTCTTGCACCCATACATTTCCCTCTACCTATCCTCTCTCTTACACCCCCCCCCCCGTTCTCTCTAACTATCTGCTCTCTTACACCCCCACACTCCCTTTACTTGTCCTCTCTCTTACACCCCCACATTTCCCTCTACCTGTCCTCTCTCCTACACCCCCACATTCTCTCTACCTATCCTCTCTCTTACACCCTCACATTCTCTCTACCTATCCTCTCTCTTACACCCTCACATTCTCTCTACCTATTTTCTCTCTTACATCCCCACATTCTCACATTCTCTCTACCTATCCTCTCTCTTACACCCCCACATCTCCCTCTACCTGTCCTCTTTCTTACACCTCCACATTCTCTCTGCCTTTCCTCTCTCTTACACCCCCACATTCTCTGTACCTATCCTCTCTCTTACACCCCCCATGCATACACACCTCCCCTCTATGCCTTGCACACCCCACTACCTACCTGTACCTGGAGAGTGGAGCACACAGCAATTTCTTCTTCAGAGGAGCTCTGTAGAGGAATGTGGAAGTTCAGACAAAAAACCACATAAGAAGCTGGGCGATGTGAAATCTGTAGCCTCAGGGGTTAGCCAGCATCCCCTTTCATTTCAAACACTTATTGATTTGCTGTTGTCATCTTTGGCGACGCAGAAGGACACTTGAAAGAATTTCTGATGGGTCTGTGATCTAAGGAACGAGGTGACCTGACCGACATCTCCCCCAATATCTTGATTATCATATCAACTGCTATCCACTCCAGGCTCTCCTACTTTTCTTTTCTCCTGCTTTAACTTTTCTAATTATTCTGCAAACTCTTCTCTGTTTCTCCTGAGCTAAGAGCGGCTCTTCTCGGCCACGAGTCTGTCAATCGATTGACTTCATCTACAGTGCATTATATCAGAAAGCGCTTTAACCTTCAACTCTTGACTTTATGTTTTTACTCAGTGAAATAAATCAGTGCTAGATGAAAAGAATGGCTTTCGATCAGATATCATAACCAGTGGAATACTGACAGCACCATGTGTTCACTGTCTGTCCTCCCCTCGGCTTGCCTTCTCTCTACAAAGAGACGTCAAATTGCCGGCAGGCTGAACTCCGCTTCACAAACTTTCCCAGCATCTGGGGGTCCAGTGTTTTGTCTTCACAGATCGCACTGCTAGATGTTTACACAATCCAATGCCCTATACAGATACTGATGGAAGATCAGCCAGGTCATGTGTGTGCTATCAACCACTGTACAGGTGCTGACAAGGTTTCACAATAAAGTCATATTAAACTCCTTTTATTTTTATTCTTTAACCACTTGACTACAGGGCATTTTTACCCCCTTCCTGCCCAGGACAATTTTCAGCTTCCAGCACTGTCACACCTTGAATGGCAATTGCGCGGTCGTGCAACTCTGTACCCAAACGTTTTATAATTTTTTGAGACATATAGAGCTTTCTTTTGGTGCTATTTAATCACCTCCGGCGATTTTTATTTTTTGCTAAACAAACTAAAAAAAGACTACAAATTTTGAAAAAATAAAGTTTTTTCTTAGTTTCTGCTATAAAATATTGCAAATAAGTAATTTTTCTCCTTCAGTGATGTGCGCTAATGAGGCTGCACTGATGGGCACTGATAGGTGGCACTGATGAGGAGGCACTGCTAGATGGTACTGATGGGCATTGACAGGCATTACTGGTGGGCATTGACAGGCATCACTGATGGGCACTGAAAGGAAGCACTCATATATTGCACTGATAGGCACTGATAGGTGGCACTGACTGGCACTGATAGGCAGCACTGATTGGCACTGATAGGTGGCAATGATGGGCACTGATAGGCGGCACTGACTGGCACTGATAGGCAGCACTGAAAGGCAGCTCTGATGGGCACTGATATGTGGCATTGATGTACACTGATGGGCGGCACTGATTGGCACTGTTAGGTGTCACTGATGGGCACTGATAGGCGGCACTGACAAACACTGATAGGTGGCACTGACTGGCACTGATAGGTGGCAATGATGGGCACTGATAGGCGGCACTGACTGGCACTGATAGGCAGCACTGACTGGCACTGATAGGCAGCACTGAAAGGCAGCTATGATGGGCACTGATATGTGGCATTGATGTGCACTGATGGGTACTGATATTTGGCATTGATGGGCACTGACAGGTAGCACTAATGGGGCTACACTGACAATCAGAGCACTGATGAACAGTGCCCTAGTGATCAGTGCACATGTCCCCTCGGAGGAATGCTGCTTACCATCTCTCCTCTCCTCGTGTGCTGTCAGTGTGAGGGGATGACTGCTGAAAACCAGCATTTCCTATTTACATGAGATCAGCTGTAATTGGACACAGCTGACCACATGATAGAGCCTACATCATCAGCTCTTTACTTCAATTGGTGATCCGCTGTATCCCATGGACACAGCACACTTCCGATCACCACACAGCGCACCCCCCGTTAAATTAAAAGAAGAGGTCCTGACTTAGATCCAGTTCACACTAGTGTGGCCTGTGTGGCCTGCGTTTGCACTGGCATGGCAGCTCATTCATTTGAAAGGGCTGCTGTTCCTTCAAAATGCATCCACATGGAAGCTGCATGGTCTGCACTGTGCTGGCTAGTGGGAATATAGCCTTAAAGGATACGTTCACCTTTTGGTCAAAAATAATAAATGCACATTTTGAAAAAAATGTGCATTTATTATTTTTGTCTGCAGGAGCCTGAAAAGCATTGCACCAGTGATCAGTAGATCGCTGATGCCATGTACGTCTCCTGCAGACCTGTCAGACTATCTGCTTGCCATATGGGATGTATGATCAAGCAGATATACTGACAGGAAACTTCAATGAACTATCACAGTGCTCCACATCACCAGGGCAATCTTTATTATTGATTGGACCCTGGGAAAACATTTTCTTGGGTCCCCCATGCAATTTCGCTCTAGCACTGCACTGAGACATACAATAAATAACAGCTAGACTCAGTTTATTTAGCAGCTAAAATCAGTTTATTTAGCAGATCTGCCAGCCATTGCAATTGGTTGCCGGAGATTACAGCATATAATTTCAGTTCACTGACTGGTTGGTAGAGGTTACAGTACACATTATGGCTCACTGATTAGTTGCTGGAGGTTACAACACATGATTTCTGCTTGCTGATTGGTTGCTAGAAGTTACTGCACATCATTACTGGTCACTGATTGGTTGCTAGAGGTTACTGCATATTATTACAGTTCACTGATTGGCTGCTGGAGGTTATTTCACATCCTTACCACTCACTGACTGGCTGATAGTGGTTATTACACATCATTACTGCTCACTGATTGGTTGCTAAAGGTTACTGCACATCATTATTGCTCACACATTGGTTGCTAGAGATTACAGCAGATCACTGCCTGCACACCATGGACTGGGAAGGTGAAGGGACCCACTAATAGACAGAAAACTTCTAGGGGTTCTAGGACTACTGGAATCAGTGGCAGTGCTGGGAGGGAGGGTGTGATCAGTGGTAGTGTGGGGAGATTGTTGGGATCAGTGGTAGTGGTGGGGGGATGGGATCAGTGGCAGTTCTTGGGGTGGATGAGATCAGTGGCAATGCTGGATGGGATGGGAGATGACATTTCTACATCGACCACCACCAGGAAAACTTCTCTCCGTACTGTCAGAGGGAGTGGGGGTGGCAAGCGTGGCTGCAGCTATGGGAACATGTTACATGTTCCATCTTAAAAATGGGTGGAACATGTAACATGTTCCCAAAGGTGAAATTATCCTTTATAACTGAATTCCTTTTTTTTTGCATCGTTAAGCCCCTGCCATATGACGCTGAATCTGTTCCAATCAGCAGGGGATCCATTCACAGATCCCCTGCTGATTGGTGCAGAGCAGGCAGATGACACATTAGGGTCTGCTCAGTTTCTGCAGAGTAGAAATGGACAGAGCTCACTCTGCTCTATGAGGGGCCGGGAGTAAATGGACTCTGCTGTCCATTTACACCCAACTACCCTGCAATCTGATCTGCACAAACGAAAGAGAATGGATGTCGTTCTGTTTTTTTTTTTTTTTAACGGAGTAGATTGGAACTTAGAGGTCAGGGCTGGTATAGCCATTATGATAACTGGAGAGGGTTCCTAAGGTGACATAAATTGTCACTGCACAACAAGAAATGAATTCATAGAATTAAATCAAGCTAACGCGCTCTGTGATTCAGAGAAATAATGAATAGCAAATATAACAAAAATGTGCAGTGCTGAAAGTCTCCAGTCTCCCCCCCAAAAAGGTAAAAGTTAGCAGCTACAAATACTGTAGCTGCTGACTTTTAATATTAGGCACCTACCTGTCCAGGTATCCAGCACTGTCCTCACCCAACCCGATTCTTTAATGAGCTATTGGGTGCTGGCGCTGCCATCTTTACTAAGGGATATCGGCAGTGAAACCAGGTACCCGCTCCCTCCTCCCCACCAAAAGGTGCAAAAAGCGGCAGCATAGGGGGTGGGAAAGAAGACCCCTTTTGGGTGTAGCTCTGCTGTAAGTTTTATTCCTGGGGCTTTTGATGCATTGGGAAATGCACCCTTGTCCAGTAATAACAATTAGTTGCCACTTTGTGGAAACTGGTATCCTCTAGTGAAGGATTTCTATTAGTTAAATTAATCGATATCTGTGGAAACCTGGAATCACTGTTGTAGCTGCTACTACTACAATGAACCTTGCTGTCTTCCAAGTAAGGTGCTGAATGGCTGCCCTACTGCATAGTGACTACAGGGGTTCACCCTCTCGGCAGGGGTGCCATTCAGAAATTGTCTTGTATTTTTCTCAATGAATTCAAGGTGTTCTGTAATTGGACAGGTGGAGATTGTGATGTCACCACCTCACCTATCCACCAAATCCAATCAGTGAACACTTTGAGAAAAATGTAAGGTATTCCTTTGGTTGCTGTGCGTAAGGATAGCCACTCAACATGGGACCAGGAAGACAGCAAGTGTTACTGTAGTAGTTGCAGCTCTGGACGAGGTGGAGATCATGATGTCACCACTTCACCTTTCCATCTCATCCAATCAAAGTACAATTTGAGAAAAATGTAAGGTGTTTCCTCAATTGCCTCCTTGGCAAACAAGCAACCCCCTGTGGTTGCTGGGCAGAAGGTTAATTACTCAACATAAGACCAGGAATATGCAGCTACTACAGTAATTCTTTGCTTTCACAGGGCTCAGCCAGTTATAGGATATGCATATTAACACTGGTCTAAGCTAGATCAAATAAACTATGTAAAAAAAAATACTTGGAATTAATTTATTTGCCTATGGGCTGGTTTCCAAGCTGCCCCCTCCCCCACCCCACCTATTTGTGGGTTTCTCCTTAGCTAGCAGCTACAAAGAAGGCACACATGCATTTACACTCCCAGTCAGGGCTGTGTGCATCCATAGACACACACAGTGCCTGGTAAGCCATGCCCCCCTTCCTCCTTTGCCCTCCTAACAATTTGACTAATGGCAGCAGGAGCCTTTGGCTTGTTTGCCCTCAGAACCTGCCTCCAGAACTCAATATATAGAGAAAGTGGCACAGATTGGTGGGGCCTGGCAGTGGTGACAACAGACTGCAAGTAAGTGTTTTGAGATGAGGGCTGTATAAGGTACTGGGATGTTTTCTACATTAAGGTGAAAAACACCAAGCATTTAGTACCACTTTACAGCAGGGCTCACACTTGAGCGTCTTTAAGTATTTTGGAACTTTTTTATGTCCATTTGTGCATACATTTTTTGTATGTTTTCAGGCTTAAGTATTTTTGTTTTAGCCAATTTAAAGCTAATTGCTAGGAGAAGGAGAGGCAAGAAACTGTGTAAAAAAAATGCACATTACATATGTTTTTCAGGTGATCCCATTGAAGTCTACAGGGAACAATAACGTGCAAGTCTGCCCAAAAGAAGCCATGTACTTTTTGAGGGGAAAGCTTCAAGCAGCACAATGCTCTGATGTGAAGTGCACCATTAATTATAATGGGAATCTTGACATAGATCAATGAAGCACTTTGCGAAACACCCTTCAAGTCACTCAGATGTGAACTTTGCCTTAGTCTGCAATAGACAGTGTAGGGCAGTCATATGTGTAGGCACAATCCAATGACCTTGTAGCATCTGTGCCAGCTGTGGACAGAAGGGTTATCAAATGGAAAGAAAAAGGTTTGCCATTAAGCCTGATCACGTCTGACCAGACAAACAACTGCTGGCTATGTTTGAAACTGCACCATAGGCATTAGACCATCTCCTCATATGGCCAAACATTACTAGAGTAGGATATTGTCATCTAATGTCTACTTATACATCCTGATTTTCTGTTCACTTTAACAAAGTGTGTGTATAGATAGTATCAGTAAAAATGATCCCTTAAAGCTGAACTCCAGGTATGATCTTAATAGCATACTTACATTGGTCCAACTTGGGACAAGGTAAGTATGCATATCTTATACCTCATTGGCTGCTGAGGAAGATGAGTAAGGATGAGCTAAATGTTTGGTCTGACTGTAAGTTCAGAATGAACATTCGCTGGCCAGACATTTAGCTAAAATCCACACTTTTGGGACATTTGATTGGGAATTACTTTGCCAAAACCATCATTGGCCCAAATCTTGCAACTGATCTCTGCTCAGGTGAAAGACTTTTGCCAATGATGGTTTTGACCTAAGTGTCTGTACCCCTTTGTCTGTGTATCGAGAGTTAGTGAGAGTGAGAGACAGCTGACATTGCTTTTAGGGAGAGAGAGTTGGCTGATGTACTGTAGTGTGCTAGTACTGCTTTGTGCTTTATACAGAAGTCAGTGCTATATACAGTAATACTTTCCATGCAGGGACAGACTGACAACTCATGAGGCCCCCGGGCAATAGGAAATCATGGGGCCCCTGTTTCCTCACCCACACTCAAACCACACCTAAAAAGCCTATGAAAGGTACCAGGGGCATCTCATGGGGCCCCCTACTGACCCCGGGCCCTTGGGCAATGCCCGAGTGGCTAAATGGTCAGTCCACCGCTGAATCCAAGCTGTATATTTGCGACAGATATTTTGCGGTAAATTGCAGTTTGTGTAGCTAAGAGGAATGGAGTGTAAGTCCACCTGCATTCACTGTAATTAGTGAATAGTCCTTTCTAGGACTACATTTCTTGTGTGTCAGCAGCATGTTTTATTGCTATGCATCAGTAGCACTGCTGTGTGAACCTGTTGGTATCAGCACAATAGCTACCCCTTGTTTGTAGTGGAGCACAGCAGATCAGTTAGGTACTGTTTAGAGCACCACTAAAAGTTTACATTGTTCCCCAAAGCACCATGGTTTACAGTGCACTAAGCACCACTCCTCACCCCCCTACAGTTCTTCCAATAGCGATAAATAAAAATTGACTATGCCCCCCATTATCATCATCATATCTGGCAGACCCACTTGGAGAGGCGTAAATTCCTGTGCAGCTATGAGGGAGTGAGGGTGTCCACACCATACCTTGTGTATGAAAAGAAGTCTGACCTCTCACCACGCAGCTTGTTGAGGACAGCACCAGAATGCTATTCACCCTAGCCACTCCCATGTCCAGTGCCTATATGCTAGCTTGACTAAATCTCTTTACAACTCCTGCCTTTCTAGCTGGTAGGTTCTGCCCCCTTTCAGGAAATTGCTTATTGTGCAGTGCTGCAGTGGCTATTTGTCAGCTGCTGGTTCTTCAACAGAAAGGATATCCCTGCTCTTCACCATCATATGGAAGGCAATGTTTCCATGTTCTTGAACCATGCAGTCTGCAGCATGGTTCACATGACCAGAGACATGCTCCAGCAAGTATGTTCAGGGATGCTATAATTCACACACCTCTGGATGACTGTGCTAGCAGCCGGGAGGGATACAGGACAGGGCATATTGATGGAGCTTGTTCCACTTCCCTTACAGCTGGTGGTAATGATGCTAGAGCTGTCCCAGCTAGATACCACACAGTGTTGCAGCTGATATACCTAGGGGACAGGAACCACCCTGGGGCAGAGATTCTTTCAGCTTTAATGGGACGAACCCAGAGATGGTTAATCCCACAGCAACTTGAGCCAGGAATGGTGGTGTGTCAACAGCAATACTATTCTGCAGTCCACCCTCTGACAGGAAACATTGAGACACATGCATTGCCTTGCACACATTCACAATCTAATGGTACAGCTGTTCCTGTATAGGTACACTTGGTTAAAAGATCTTCTAAGGCAGGCCAAAAGAGGTTGTAGCCATTTCAGGCAGTCCTGAATTCTGGCTGGAAGAAATCCAGTGGGAATTCCATCTGCCTGCAAACCAATTGGTCTATGACATGCCCACCAGGTGGGACTCAATTTAGGCCATGCGCCTGTGCGAGAATGGCATGTGGACAGGCTCAGCGGGAGTTTGACTTTTGTTCACTATGCCAGTAACTGCTGATACCTGGTGCCTGTGCTATGGTACCAGATGTGTCTATCCTGACACCATCACTGTGAAGCCACAGCAGGCACAGGAGGAATATGACTGAATATGGAATATGGTTGCTGTGGGGGCATTATGGCTGAAGATGACATGAGGCAGTCTTCAAGAGTGTGTTTGATGTCTTTGATGCCCAGGATATTGTTTTCCTCAATGATCTAGATGCTCGGGTTTCTTTGCAACCAGTGCTTTGCAGTGCATGGGCTCCCTTATGTCCCAGAGCCTGCCAAAGGATTTTGGGGTTTGTGGCATCATGGAGAAGAATAATTACTTGTTGGCAGCCCTCCATGATCGACATTACAAAGGGAAAGTCATACAGCTCATCCTATCCTAACAAAGAGAGCAGAAGATTAAACACCTGGAAGATGTGCTATGGAGGAATCTGTGTAACTCATTTCCAGAAACTGGTAGAATAACATCTCATGGACAGCCTCTGAGCCTCTTGTTAGTGGAAAAAGGCGTGGTGGTGGAGGTGGTTGCTTGAACAATGCCTTTAATAAACTTTTCAGTCCCCAGCACCTGCGGCTGTCTGATGAGCAGTGGTTGCATCACATGGTAGCTGATTACCTGGGGCAAGAGTGGATATAAAGGTTTTCTGACCAGCTGGCCTTAAACATGAACAAGTCCTGAATCAACAGTTGTAACCAAGCAGAAAAAAATGCCTTTGCTGCATCCCAAGATTTTCCTTTCATTGCAGTACGCCACAATAATATCTCACATGCTACTGCCATTGCCATTCCCAGTATCCTTGAGCCCACCCTGTCACTGTTAACATCTCATGCCATTGTTGTAGGCCTATTAAAGAGTTAATCCTGTGCTCTGCAGGAATTATTCTGACCGGTTACAGTGTGGCCACCACCACTCCTAAAACACCATTTTTTCACTGCTTTACAACAGTAGCTCAAAATGTAAATATTTTGGCCAGGGTTGATCCTCTCTTCTGCAAGAATATGTTTGTTGACTTAATGTGCTTTGCTACTATTAATACCTTTTATGGACATAAAAATTGTTCCATTTTTTGGACTGGATAAGTATGTATTAACCATTATTTTTTGTTGAATTCCAGTGCATCATCAATTAAAATGGACAACATTTCATGTTTCCTCATACTGCCCTTCATCTGTGAAATATGGGAAAAATTTGCGTGACATAACAGTAATTACTTGAAATACCCAGTCTAATTCTTTACCTCTAAAGTTCTGGCCTATAAAACTTGATTTGAAATATGTGTGTATATTTCATCAATTCCTGAAAACGTACAGTATTTTTCCTTTGTCACTGGTAGAATGAAATGTTATTTTTGAATTTACTAGTGAAGCCCTGCCTACTCTCTCCCTCTCACTGAGAAATGTATGTTCTGTGCAGAAAATCTGTATGATTTCTACATTATATGTTAGAAAAACAACAGTCTAACTATTGTTGGTCAAAGAATAACTCCCTGTATCTTAATCTGCTTTATCTTAAAAAAAAAGAATACTTATTGTGCATCATATCTGTGAAATAGTTTTATAGAGTTTTCTAAAAATACATGTTTTATTTACTGGTTGAAATAAACTCACTCTCTGCCTCCATATTTGCTTGTTCTCAATTTATATTATCAGTGTGCACCTAAATACAATTTATTTTACAATTTCAGGCTGAGATAAGCTTACTCTCTGTCTCCAAATTGGCCTCCCATTAATAAGGATGAAATTCCCTGTCTAAAATCTGTAAAATATTTGTATCATATCTCTGCAAATATACAGTCTAAATTAAAGTATTTAAAGTTAAATCTGCTCACTCTGTCCCTCAGATATAGTGACATCTCCAAAAATGGTATAAAAACTGTGCTGGCAATGACCTTAATTTTTCTAATTTCTGTGTGAAAAAATATGATGTAAGGTGCAAACTGCTCTTTTGCACTCTCTCTGACTGATAGTGGACAGTCTGAATAGGTTTAAAAATGTGTATATCAAATCTGTAAAATGTATCCTTCTTCTTTGCATGAAAAAAAGCGCCAATTTTTAAGGCAAATTGAAATCTGGTTACTTTCTCCCTCCCTAAATTGTGGCCTGGACAATGAAGGCTTCATAGTTGTGTTACAAAGATGTATGCTGTTTCCATGTGCAGTGTACAAAATAAAGGTACTGGTATACAGTTTCCAGATGTAAAATGCCTGCCTGCTCTATCCCTCCAAAATTTTGGACTGTCCCCACTGACTTTTTAACTGCATTGCTAAACGGTAAGCTTTTTCCACCTTCAGTGTGCAAAAAAAGCATATTAAGTTTTTATTCCCTGAAGTTAAAGTAAATCTATAGGTAAAACATTTTTTTAAAATTTTGGATAGAGTAAGGGAAGGTCAAAACCCCTGTCAATTTATTTTTTGTCCCATTGAGATTTACCGTCACTGGAAAATTTCCCCTCTAATCCTTTTCTGGGGAAAACCCAAAATGTGACTTGACTTTTAGCTTAGAAAATGGTAATTACTGAAAATGAATGTTTGGTCCCCTTTGATTTCAATGGGGTTTGGATTCCTGGCCCAACTTTTATCATGTTCGCTGAATATTTGCCAAGCCAAACCTGGGTTCAATCACCTCATCACTACACTGTAACAGTTGGCGCTGCTACAGTGATTGCTACGATCTTCCAGGTCCTATGCAAATGCATTCCCCTCTGCACACTGACGACAAGGGGGTGGGTTGCAAGCTTGGCACTACTGCCATTCGTTGTTATGTCTCCTCCCTTCCTTGTTCAATATGTGAACGCCTTCTATTAATTGAGTGTAGCACCCTCCTAGTTAGGTGCTAGGATGTATATAGTTAGTTTTAAGCATAGCTGTGTTTCTCTGCTTACCAGAGAGGCAGTCAGGTAAATTCAGTATGATATTCTGCTTAACAAAGTGCTGTGATTGATGAGTTTGGTCTACTAATGCTGCTCTGGTGCTGTTGCAGCTTGTCTGAGTTCTGCTCGCCTTCAGGAAGCTATGAGAGTTTTTTCAGAACATGGGTAGGGGCTAGGCAAATGAACAGCATAAGTGAATACATTTATGGGCAATTGCAGGGGAGGGTTGCCCGACCTGAAGGCCTGAAGTTAGAGAGAGTCTCCCTGGTTCTTCAGTAAGCTGGCTGAGGGGAGCTTTCTGCTAAAGATCTGTCTGATATCACTGGAGAGAGTCACTTGGAAGATTCGAAGGAGGCAACCATTCTGTCCTTGGACATTTGAGTACAGATTCTGAGAGATCTTGGGGACTCTGTGTGCTTGTTACCCCTCTGGTACTTGATAGCGTGGGTCTAAAAAGGAAAGGGAACACTGGCTAGTGTTCTGGAGAGCTTGTGAGAGTGTTGCTACTGCAAAGGAACTTTGCTCGGGTGCGCTACCTTTGGGCTGTCGCAACTACTTGTTCTATAAAGTAAAGGGAATCCTGCTATCTACTTTCAGCCAAGACTTCGTAACTGTTTAAGAGATCAGCTAGATGTCCTCAGTGCCAATAGTTCTGATTTTGGCGTATCTTACTACAATTTCCCTTCCCTGTCCCCAGTTCTACAATAAACTCCAAAAACAAAACATTCCCTAGACTGGTCATTGAAGACAACAAGTGGAGGTGTGTGTGAGTGTATTTTGGCTGAAGAAATACACTGTGCCTGGCTGCAAGGCAAAGCAAGGGGAGCCCATGGAAAACATACAAGGGGTTCCTTCAGGGGTAGCACTACATGAAGAAAATACAAATCATTCTTTGAATGGCAGCATTGCCAAGCAAGAAATCCTCTATAGTCAGTGTGCAGAGGGATAGCTGCTCGCACAGAACCCAAACAGAACAGTATCATGGATATCACTGTAGTAGCGCCAAATACTACAGCGATTGTTAGCTTCCCCACTGGAAGTATGAGGAATGCATAATTACATTGTACAAAGCTGGACCAATGTAGGTATGCAACAAGGATAATTTATTTTCAGCTTTCTTCTTCGCTGTATTTTCAATATGTTTTCATCTTACAGAGGTATCATTTCCCAAAGCCAGCCAAAAACATTAGTGAATGGCCAGGTGTGCATTAAAGGCATGACTACCATCCAATGTCTTATTAGCCAGCTTCTTCTTAGGAAAGTCTGGTTATAGAAAAGGTAGGAGGGCTATGAGCCCAGACAATCTTGCATATTTTTGTTTTTTATTATTTCACCACTGTATCTCTAAGAAGGCTCCATTATGGCTGGCTGTTGGTTGGTTGAGTATGACTGAGGGCTACTATGTAGACATTACATACTTGCCCAATCCAGCCAGGACTGACATAAAACTTTAAGGCAGCCTGTAAATATTGGGATCTTTTCCCAATAGCAATAGAAGCTCAACCATCATAATTGCAAAAACCACAACAGTGACCTACAATGACTTTTTAACCTGACTGTGACCTTTGTTAACATGACTCCAACATGTTAGAAAATCTCACCAAGCAGTAGACACCTGATACATGCTCCTTTCCTTAACATCTATAGTTCAGCTTATTTTAAAAGGAAAATATAGTGAATTTCTAATAGGCATATTTTATTGCAGTGTTTACATCAAAAGGGCAGTGCATTCATCCTTTTTTGCCCCCCCCCCATCATAAATTACCCTCCCTCTCATCTTCATATTTTTTTTGCTTATATCCTGTGTCAAAATTCTTCTTTGCATTGACCATACTTGCTTCCCATAGACTTCTGTGGGTGTCCTGACGCTGAAAACACTTGGGAGATGAATGGTAACCTATGTAAAATGCAATTATAAGGCAATGCATCTGCAGATATGAATGAAGTCTTAATAGGCATTTCAAGTCTTCTATAAACATGTAAAAGTTGGAAAACATACAGATATCTATATTTTTTAATTTAAATTACATTTTCAACTGTTAATGATGGCCTTGCATCTAACCGGCATGTGCCTCAGGGACTTCTAATTATAACATTACTTCAAATTGAGAAACTCTTCTGTTCATTAGGAACTAGTAAGATTAGAAATCTCAAGACAGACTTGTGTAAGTAAGACCTGACTATGCATTTAATGTATGTAATTAGCAGCATAAATAGAAAACATAATATACCAATAGCTTAGAAAAGATTATCTATAACCAGGCCACAGAGGTGACCTACCTATAATATTATAGGTTTTCTTATGTTATTTGAAGGCAAGCATTTCCTATTATGTTGAGTGGGTATTTAATGAACATAGGTCTGTTGGGAAACTATACTATGTAGCCTTTAGTACGGAAAATCATTTATAGTCAATGACTAGCCACTTAAGATTTATCCTTCAGAAAGTCTACTTGTATTATTGTTCTCTTGTAATCTTTTAACTTTTGATTTATAGAGTAAATCCAGCTAAGCATTTTTAAAAAAAGACTTCCAGGTATGATTTTTATTGCATACTAAATTGGTCCAGCTTGGACCAATGTAAGTATGCATATTTCATACCAAAGGAACCACTGGTGAAGCTGACATTCACTGTAGTAACTGGCATTACTACAGTTATAACAGCAAAATTCTGTTCCCTGTGACAAGCAGCTTCCCCTGAGCACATTGACTACAAAAGATTGCTCACTCGGCACTGCCATCATTAGCAGAATGCCTTGTATTTTTTTTCCATGAATCCAAGGTGTTCTTTGATTGAATGATATGGAAAAAGGGATGGTGATGTCGCAATCTCCACCTCCTCTTATCAGAGAATGCCTCTCATTCATTAAAAAAATACAGGACATTCTGTGAATGGTGGCAGTGCCAAGCGGCCCCATGCAGAGGGGAAGCACCAGCTACTACAGTGATTGTCAGCTTCCCCAGCAGTATGGAACTTTGAAAGGCTATGTAATCAGTTTATTTTTCCCCTTACCTGATTTGTTATCAGTTTATTTTAACCTAACCTGATTTGTTTTCAAATGACCAAATTAAAGTGAATAATTGTCTTTGTTTACTCAATGTGAATGCAATGTCTATTTTTCCAACATTTCTTTTGCCCAAATGAAAAAATGGCAGTACTAGTCTGGTCCAAACACCTATGCTATTGGTACACATATAGCATGAAGTGCAAAATGAGTGTGATGTACCATGTTCCCATATCTATATAGGTTAATAACTGAGAAGTGATAAATTGGTACAGAATTGCTGGAAAATTATTTAGTAAAAACTGGTAAGATGCTGCTCAATATTGAGTGGATAATGGTCTTTTTTTGCATTCAACAACCTATCTTCATACAAAGTCCTACAGGCACACAGTATACGGTCAGTTTAACAGTATTTTCCTTCTACATTTCATAACTGTTGTCTTTCTCTGTCTTCTCCTCAGTCTCACTTTCCGTTTTCTCGCTTCATGCCATTTACAAACGTTTTACTGTCTAATGTTTTACCCAGATGGTCATATATTCTTTTCACATGTTGTACAGTTTCTCCTTGTTGAAAAAAATCTCGTTCTCTGCATTGTTCAGTAGTTCAAGGTGAATTTGGCATACACAAGTGAAAGTGTCATAAAAGTAACTTATCTACCAAACCCTTTATCTTTGATTAGGGTCTGATATAGATTTAATAGTGGACCCCACGCAAAAGAAAAAATTACTTGGGGTCCCACCAAAATCCTTACCAGAACACATGCCCTCAACATGGGGAGGGTACAAAGCCATAGGGGACTCAGTTGGAAAAGCATCTTGTCTCATCTTGATAAGCACAAGGGCCTCATTCTTACATCTCAGCAGATTTAGGGGTCTATGAACAGGGGGCCTATTGGTATCTGGAAAACCACTTTAAAATAAGGGGGCCCCCAGGTATCTGCCTCCTTAACATGGATGAATATATGAAAGAAAGGTACCTTGGCTGGCACCTTGATTGTAAATAAAGGGGCCATGACAGTGGCTAATATAATTGACCAAATATGGCCATGGTTAGTGATGTAGAGCCATAGTTAGTGATGTCCGCCACCATCCCGCTTTGTTAGCATTCAAGCACTGGCCATGAAACTGGCTGACAGAAAAATAGGCTCAGTGGAGATAGGTCACTGGTTGTTAAAAGACCATCAGCCTTTGGCTTCCTAGAAACCAGGTTACCTGAGTGGGAAGTGACATTTAGCAGCAGTAATAAAACCACTGCTAAATATATAACATCTATCTGCAGCCAGAAGTTTAGCTTGGTGGGCTGGAGAAAACTCATTCAGTTCACTCATTCACTGAACAGGCAAAGTTTGGAACATATCATACTTTGGGCCAAACCTGAAACTCATCCCTAATTGTATGTAAGCAGCCTGGATAGGTCACAAATAAAGAGGGAGAGGTGAGGCAGTTTTTTTTTCTTGAAATAAAAGCATTATCTGAGAGACAATAGCCACAAACATTGACAGTAATTGGACAGCATGCAAGCGGCTTGGTTACATAGTTACATAGTTAGTCTGGTTGAAAAAAGACAAAAGTCCATGCAGTTCAACCATAAAAAGAAAAAGTTATAATCCTATACCCACAGTTGATCCAAAGGAAGGCAAAAAACCCCCCAGCAAAGCATGATCCAATTTGGTTAGGCTACAATTTAAGAGGGTAAGACGAGGCAGGTTTTATTGACCATAAAACATTAAAATGTATTGTCTGAAAGACAATAGCCACAATTATTTTGTGGCTGGACAGTATGTAGGCAGTGTGGTTAGGTTGCAAATTAAGAGGGAGATACATTGTAGGTTTTACATTACAATAAAAATGAGATTGTTTTATCTGAGAGACAATAACCACAAATGTTTTAGTGGCTTGGCAGTACTGTAGGTAGGCAGTTTGGTTAGGCTGCAAATTTGGAGGTAGATACTTGGCAGGTTTTAAATCACAATAAAAATTAGAATGTTTTATCTGAGATATAATAGCCACAAATATTTTATAGTGGCTGGACAGTATGTAAGAAGCAGCTTTTCACTGCCTAAATGCATAGAGGGGGTCAAACTCCAATTAGCACATTCAGGCTTTCAAGGGGCACACATTTTGCATCTGATTTCTTCATTGCCTATCAGGAGACAAAATCAGGGCCTGCAAATAGACACATACCAATGCTCCCATAATTGACCTTTCTAGCCTTGCTGACCACAGTTGAAAGGTTAGGCAAGGCATTATGTGTTGTTTAAAATTTAATATTTGCATACATTTACTGGTACTTTGAGCTTTGAACCCAACCCGAACCCAAGCTTCATCCCTAGAAACAGCTAGATATGTTAATTAATCTTTTTTCTTGAATTGAAATACTGAAATATAGCAGTGCACTTCCAGATATATGAGGATGCTTAGGTATGCTTGTTCTGTAGTCTAATAGATGTACATCTGTTGAGTGACAGGCTCCTTGCCCCTGACTGCTAGTTTTACAAGATCTTTTGTGGGATTTGTTGATGTCACTATTGTGCTTTTTACTAGAGAAGAATCTGTACCTAGTGACATTCAGTAGAAGAATGTCCATGCTTCTGCTTCATTCATTCTGTTGTTCTGTGCTTCATCTACCTTTCCTGACACTTCTTTATTATTACTCCACAAGCCATCAAATCAGCAGTCTTCAGGGGTCAACTCTGTCTTAAGGAAGCAAAAGCTTGCTCCTCAGCCAAGATGACCACCTCCTTACAGAGATTCAAAGAAGAACAATGTATGCCGAGTCAGTAATGGGGTAAAGATCAGCTGCAAGAAGGCCCCAGGCAATATTGGCAACTAGTCATTTGCCCTCTAAATGGCTAGTATTGTCTATAACTGGTTCAGGCAGCAATAACAAATTTAAATAACTTAACAATGTAGATATTTGTGTGATTATTTTTATTGAAAGCACCAATATGTTTGTTAGTGCCCACTAACTCTCTCTGATAGCACAAACTGCTCTATAGTGGCATAGATTTCAAAAGTGCCTGCCTTTTGATCAGACGTTACACAATACCATTTTTCTGGAGTGGATAAATATAAAAAATAATAGAAGGGTTGAAATATCTTTTCCTGAGGAAAAAGCTGTTCGGTGCTCCCCCCTGTAGTCATGTGACCAAAAACCATGGCATTCTGTCATGTGATCTCTATTAGAAGGGAGAATCAGAGTTTAGATTTTCATTTTTCTGGGATAATAGGCAAGAGGGTATCAAAAATAATAGGGAGAGAGCACTACCCTTGGGAACATGTACCAATGCAATTTTTTTTTCACATTCCATTCCGCCAGTAGCCGTGATGTTTTTAAATGCTTAAAGCTGATTATCAGCTATGTCCAGTTCCTCTAAATAACATGCCTGTGGGTGCCCTAATCCTGCCTGTGAAGGGGTGCATCTCTATGATGTCCAGAAAGTACTGCGGCAGCACTGACATACAAAGAAAAAAAAATTGACGGCAAATAACATGTCATTGACATCTTGTTTTTGAAAAAAAAAAAAAACAGCACACATACCCTATTCAAGGGACTGCTATATATTTTAGGGGACTTTTGCAGGGTTCTGTGTGCTGTTTTTTTTTTTAAAAAGCCAGCAATGAAATGTAATTCGCCAGCAATTTAAACGGTATAATTTCTTTCTTTGTAAATGTCTCTTTTTCTGTAGTACATGTTACAGCAAGAATAAAAAAATTGCATAGAATCCTCCCCCCTCCAAGAAAAATGCATACCAGGCTATTTGAACCTTGTATGGATTTTAAGGGAATACCCTATGCAAAAAAAACAAAAAAAGTGCATGAGGTCCCCAAGAAATACTTACCAGACCCTTCGAGTTTGATACAGATTTAAAGAGGGACTTCATGCAGAAAAAATGCATGGGATTCCCCCTAAAATTCTATACCAGACTCTTAATCTGCATGCAGCTTGGCTGGCCAGGAAAGCGGTGAGGGAAAACAAGTGTGTACCCCCCCCCCCCCCCCCGAATCAATACCAGGTCCCTGGCAAAGCACCTTGTTCTCATGTTGATGGCTGGCCCAGTAGTTGTGGAGAGCCTGTGGATAGGTGCTTATAAGAATCTGGAGGCCCTTTTAAAAATAAGGGAGGCCCCAGATATCCCTACATAGTACCCATACTCATTTGCAAAAAAACCTTATGACATAAAAATAAAGATACCCAAACAATTGACAAGTCCTTTATCAAAAAACAAAATAGCCCAAAAAGCTCCTCATTGTAAACTCATCATCAGCCTCATTGTTCAGGCATGCAGATACCTGACAACCACCTGACAACCACTGACCTGCTGAAAGAAAACAAAATGCTGAATGACAAGTCTAGCAGATGACAGTGATTCCCTGCACCTGCTGGTGTCCTGGTGTCCATAAAGCGGAGTTCCACCCAAAAGGGGAGGTTCCACTTTAAGGCTTTGTCCCCCGTTCCCCATTAAGATTTAGCACCTTCGGGAGCGGATGCCCGAATTTGACAGGTGCCCACTCCCACTTCTGGTGTAATCACCTAAGGCAATCGGAAGCATAAGTTGTCCTCCCCCCTCTCTCCCTGTTGTCTTCTGGGACATGTGACAGGTCCCAGAAGACTACGGGACCATTCACAAAGCGCAGCACGTCTTGTGCATGCACGGTGGGCACCCAGCTGTGAAACTGCAAGCTGTCGCAGCCCGGTACGCACATTGAAGATACCGGCGCAGGGGAGAGAAGATGGCTGGTGAAATCAGCTGTGGTGAGGACACTGCTGAACCGAGGGACAGGTAAGTGTCTATATTTTAAAAGTCAGCAGTTACAAACTAGTCTACTGATAGTGAGAAGCTGCCATGTGTAATAGCAGAAGTAATACCACTATTACGTATACAGTTGATTATACAGTTGACACTTCTCAACTGGGTAAATATTTGAATGTCCAAACAGCTAAAGTTTGGGTTGAATTTATTTTTAGGCTGAACCTTGAACCCAAGCCTATTGCCACACCATCTTAGGAAGATGCATTAGGTTGACTTCACTGACTGGCTGAATAGGTATTTGTAGGACTTTTCAGGGTGACTAGGAGAAATCTGTAAGTGCAGGTGCACTGTGTTGCAGAACATATTTTTTTCAATGTGAGGTCTAGTTTAGTATTTGGGTATAGGTCTCTTAAGAGTTTGAGCTATAGGAGTGATTATAAAATACAGCTATTCTTCAGCTATTAAAACTAAGGAGTCGTAGAACACGATCCACAGTTTATTTATTAAACTTCTGTCAGAAACGTTTTAATTTCACAGTTTTTACACAAGGTAGACATCATTCACTAAGGCTCATTAACTGGAAGGTATAGTATATGCTTCATAAGTGCTCAGCAAGCTGACGTTTACTTGCAACACCTGATAATATTATCAGAAATGTTTATTTTTTCTAGTTTGCATTAGACTGTCTTGAATAGATTTTAGAAAGTAGGGCTAGCCATACACTTTAAAATGAATCACAATATATTCTTCCATCCATGCTAATACCCAAAAAGTGACTGTGTCTGAATGGCTGCAGTCACTGTTCGGCTGAGAAGTTTCTGCCTGGCTCTTTTTATTTTCAGATTTGCTGACAGGGCCACTCACTGCTCGAATTTCATCTGATTCAGCATGAATCTGGCAAAATTCAAGCCCTATATGGCAAGTATCATTCAGGTTACTGCACTAATGTAATAGAGCTGAGGGAATTGATCTGTTTGAGATGGGATTTGACCTAGGTCAGACTGATTTCCTGAGATCTGCATAGTGGCTAGATAGTTGGCAAATCAATTTACTCCAACTGAAAAGGGTCCTTTGGTTCCCTTACCAGTCTACTTACATACTTAAAACCTAAGTGCTAGAGCACCCCTACCCAGGGGCGTATTTGCTGAGAGACAAACAAGGCATTTGCCTAGGGCGGCACTTTTCAGGGGGGCGGCACGGCGACAGTGCCGCCCCCTTTCCCACAGGAGGGACACTTCCGTGGGAAAGGGACAGGGGCTGCTGTGTCTTACCTGTGTCCGCGATTCTGTGTCCCACGTCAATCCGGTCCACAAGGCGCTGCTGGAGGAGGGGTGCAGAGGGTGTCCATTTGGTGTCTTCATCTTCCTGGATCTTTATGGCGATGTGGGCGGGATGACAAGCCGCCCCTCGAATCTGGCCACACCCCTAGGATCACTGGGCAGCCTATGGCAGCCTGTCCCTCCCTCTGCAAGCTCCGCCTCCTCACCGGTGATTGGCAGCCAGATCTGTAGCTCAGAAAAGGCACACAGGCGGCCAATCACAGGCAAGGAGGCGGAGCTTGGGGAGGAGGAGCTGAGTGGTAGCACGAAGATTGAAGATCGAGTGAGGGAACAGCTGGAGCCGGTGAAGAGGAGGAGAGCGGCTGGAGAAGGAATACAGCTGATGGGTAAGTGTCTGTGTCTGAAGGAGGGAGCCCGGGCTGGAGCAGGGGTCAGCACAGCGATGTAAGTATAATTGGTGTCACTGGGAGTAATAGCGCCCCATCATTAGTGTCAGTGTTGGAGGAATAGTGCCCCCTCATTGGTGTCACTGACACCAATGAGGGGGCACTTTTCCTTCTATTGACACCAATAAGGGGGCACATTTCCTCCCACTGACACCAATGATGGGGCACTATTCCTCCCACTGACACCAATGATGGGACACTATTCCTCCCACTGACACCAATGATGGGGCACTATTCCTCCCACTGACACCAATGATGGGGCACTATTCCTCCCACTGACACCAATGATGGGGCACTATTCTTCCCACTGACACCAATGATGGGGCACTTCCTCCCACTGACACCAAAGATGGGGCACTATTCCTCCAACTGACACCAATGATGGGGCACTATTCCTCCCACTGACACTAATGATGGTTCACTTCCTCCCACTGATTCCAATGATGGGGCACTATTCCTCCCCCTGACACCAATGATGGGGCACAATTCCTCCCACTGACACCAATGATGGGGCACGATTCTTCCCACTGACAGTAATGATGGACTGCTATTCCTCACACTGATACTAATGATGGGGAACTATTCCTCACACACTGACACTAATGATGGGGCACTATTCCTCACACACTGACACTAATGATGGGGCACCATCATTGGTGTCAGTGGGAGGAATAGTGCCCCATCATTAGTTTCAGTGAGAGGAATAGTGCCCCGTCATTGGTATCATTGGTATCAGTGGGAGGAATAGTGCCCCATCATTGGTGTTACTGGGAGGAATAGCGCCCCATCGTGTCAGTGGGCAGAGCTCTAATAGGAAGAGGTGGAGCCTAAAGAGGAAGGGGTGGAGTTTGCAGATGAAAAGGTGGAACAAATTTAGATGCAGGGGGTGCCCAATTTTAGTCTTGCCTAGGGCAGCACAAAACCAAAATACACCACTGCCCCTACCTTTTTTCTTTACTAGATGGATGGGAGGCGAGTGATATAATTACTTTCATGATGTAATTATACTATTTGGAGTAATATACTGTGTAATTGCAAAAACGGTGCAGCTCATCCACACTGAGCCTGAAAGTAGGCTTTTTAAAGCACAGCAGTGGACTAGTAATTGTTTCAAAGAACCTTCATACATGCACACGTCATTATCTGGTTAACCTTAAATTTCCAACCCTTCAAATTCGATTGAAAAAGCAGAACTAACAGACCCTTGCCAGAGTGGATTTTAACTGCTTGTCCGCAGCCCTATAATAGAAGTACTGCTATAGGGCTGCACAAAATCACATATATATAAGTGATTTGCATTTCCAGGTAGGGGGCATGCGAGCGCGCTGCCACCCTACCAGCACCGCCATTGGCGTCTAGGGACATCAATCACTGGGTCCTGGCTGGAGATTCACCATCAGCATCCAGCGATCGCTGTGTAAAACTGACAGGGGAGAGACCTGTGTGTAAACAACCCAGGTCTCTCTCCTGCCAGCAAGGACATGCTGCTTTGTATTTCTATGCACAGCGGAGAAATACAAAGCAGCATGTCTCTGTAGTAAAACAACACACAGCACACATAGTAAATCCCACACAGCACACAGTTAACCCTTTGATCACCCAAAAGTTAACCCCTTCCTGCCCAGTGTCATTAATACAGTGTCAGTGCTTTTTATTAGCACTGATCACTGCATTATTAGTGTCACTGGTGATGTCAGTGGCAGTTAGTCAGTTCCCACCCAGTGTCAGAATGCCCGCTGCCCTGGTATAAGTTGCTGATAGCCGCCATTATTAGTATAAAAAAAAAAAAATCCAGTATACAGTATATACCGCCATTTGTGGACACTATAACTTTCATGTAAACCAATTAATTTACACATATTGAGATTTCTTTTTTTGCAAAGACATGTAGCAGAACACATTTTGACCTAAATTTATGAAGAAATTTGATTTTTAAAATTTTTTTATTGAATATGTTTTATAGCAAAAAGTTAAAAAAATATTGTTTTTTTTTTTCAAAATTGTCTGTTTGTCTTTTTTTGTTTATAGCGCAAAAAAATTAAAAACACTGAGGTGATCACATACCACCAAAAGAAAGCTCTATGTGTGGGAAAAAAGGACATACATTTCACTGATGTACAGCGTTGCATAACCACGCAATTGTCAGTTAAAGTAACGCAGCGCAGTATTGCAAAACATGGCCTGGTCAGGAAAGGGGGTAAATCCTCTGGAGGGCAAGGCTTCATTTGCCTTCAGTTATTTAACTTATGTGGCAACATGCCACTAATAACTACTGGTTGTGTCCAGGATGAAAAATATTTTTGTCCCGGATTCAGGCAGTTTAGAGAATATTTTTATTTTCTTTGATTTAGTGAAGGAGCTGAAGTTGTTGGGCTGGCTGATTAGATAACAGGTCCAGCTGAAAAAAGCATGGTTATCCTTGGCTCTATAAAATTCCCAGTCTGTGTCTATTTAAAATGCTGTGAACTCATCTAGAGAGTCATGTACATCCCGCTGCCAAACTAATCTTTTAAAGATGGTGGAGGATGTGGGCATAAAAGAGTTACTGAGATTTCTCATTTTAGCACAGGGGTGCTCAACCTGTGACCCCACGAAGCCCTCTGACGTGGCCAGCGACCTCAAACCAGGGAAGAGCATGTCAAGGGTCAGCAACCCGTTGACTGTGATCTGGACTTGGTACACCACCATCCTAGAGCATCAGAGTGCAGTGAGCTGGCACTAGCAGCAAAAGAAGCAGGTGCTGCATAAGCTGATGCTTCCTCTGTAGTGCCGACTCCTGTCCTAGGAAAAGTGAGACCAAGTGCACTCCACCTCTAATCCTTTCTAGCATTCGGGAGACCAAAACCAGCAGTAGCTGCAAGAGGGAAAGAAGGACAATGTATTAAACAACACATATACTGGGCATAATAACTTTTTCAATGGGCATATTAGCACCTATAAAAGGGTTAACAACTATTAGGTTGCTTCCACACTGATAGCATTGAAAGCTGCAGGTGCACTGTGCTGCACCCATGGTGTGGGTAAACCTCAGCTCATCAGTGTGAAAGCAGCCTTAACACCTTCCCGCCCGGCCTATAGCAGATTGACGGCCAGGCGGGACACTCCTTGTTATGACTGGGCATCTTATGACGTCCTGTCAAAACGAGCCACTCACACGGCCGCGGGGCCACGCATCGGCGCGATCTGTCACTGACTGTGTCCTCGGGACACAGCCGATAACATATCACCACACCGGCCCGTTGCCAGTGTCATGTGACCACTGTGACCAATCACAGCAGATCACATGTCAATTGTAGGCAATGGATGGCTTCTTGTCAAGCGAAGTGGATTAAGAAGGAAGATGCATAATTGAGGGATATAATGGTGGTGGAGGAAATGGGTTCATTCAAGGATTTGGGGAAAAAAAGGGAGAGGTTTTCACGAGAATGGACAAGTGGCGTTATTTTCAAATGAAATACTTTGTAGGGAAGCTTCCAAAACCCTTAAGAACAAGAAAGGATTGGAACCCCTTTGAGCGGTTATTAGACACACGGGGGGATGGGAAAAATGGAACTTCTAAAATATATAAGATTCTCACTGAAATAAACACAGATATAAGGCCACCATATACAGAAAAATGGGAAAGGGATATAGGTGTAATAATAGATGTGGAAAAACAGAGGAAAATGTATAGATTAATTGATGAAAATATAAACATGCGGGAGGTAGAAATGAACTATAAATGTTTGGCAAGATGGTATATTACACCGAGTGTGGCACGTAGATTGAGTGGAAATAATTCACCTTTGTGTTGGTGGGGATGTGGAGGCAGAGGCACTATGTATCACATATGGTGGGAGTGTCCTAATATAATAGTAGTACTGGGAGAAAATAGTGAACTTGATTCGGAAAATTACAGAGGTTGACATTATATTAGATCCAGAGACTTACCTTTTCCATAGTACCAAGCTTTCAGTAAAAAAATATAAAAAATCTGGTGTATTGTATTATTTGAATGCAGCAAAGAGCTTGATACCCAAGTTCTGGCGGAGACAGGAGGTGCTGAAAATAGAGGACTGGGTTGATATGGTGGATCAAATATGTAAGATGGAGGAACTTTACCATATGAATGAAGATAAGATGGAGAGTTATTATATAAGATGGAGCAAATGGGAGGAATTAAAAAATTCAAAAAGTTAAAGTTAAATATAGAATATACAGTATGGGGGAATAATACAAAATAATATAGTTACACTTTTCTCTTCTCTTTGGAGGACGTGGATCTCCAGAAAGGAGTAGGAAAATGCAGAGCAGAGGGGGTGGGGGGGTTGGATGGGGGGGGGGGGGTGAACTGTAGGTAGGAGGGTGGGTAGAAAAGGTGATATGATACATGTACTTAAAATGTGTCAATATTTTTAAAAGAGTATGTTTGTACAATTTATTTACTTGAAAATCAATAAATATTTAAATTAACAAAAAAAAAGTCTTCCATTGTATACAATGATGTTGTTAACTGTAGCTGGTCAAGGCAGCCACATGATACAGACAGGGCCAATCACAGCCCATCTGTATCATGTGATCAGCTTTGCCCAATCACAGCTAATCACAACAAAAGACTGAATTAATCAGTTTCAATCAGTAGCAATGATTGCAAATATCAATGAAATACATTGGTATTAGCAATCATAATATGTTAAAAAAAGATCCTGATCACTTGCCCAGAATAGTTCATTGTTACTATGGTAACATTGTATTGCTTTGGTCACAGTGTGCTGAAAAATAAAATAGTAAAAAAAAGAAAAAAATTAATAAATAATAAAAACATTTGAAAAAAAAAATACAAATTCAAATATTATTATTATTTTCACCAAAGAAATGTAGCAGAATACATTTTTACCTAAATTTATGAAGAAATGTGCATTTTTTTCTAAAATTGTGTTTTTTGTTTTATTTAGCAAATGAAAGCTCTATTTGTGTGAAAAAAATGATAAAAATATCATATGGGTACAATGTTGCATGACTGGTCAATTGTCATTCAAAGTGTGACAGCGCTGAAAGCTGAAAATTGGCCTGGGCAGGAAGGGGGTAAAAGTGCCCAGTATTGAAGTAGTTAAAGGGGGCCATAAAACCCAATAGTTCATTGTGGGCAGTGATCAATTACCAAATTACTTAAGTGGTCCTCTCTCTTCAAAACGTTGAGCACCCCTGTTTTAGCAAATGCCAATAACAACAGCAGGCAAATACATAATGAAAACAGAACCTTATAACCAAACAAGCTAAGGCCTGCCACAATCTCTGTTATAGAAAGAACAAAGATTCCAGAGACAAACTTTGACAATTTTGAATGATTAATGGTTAATAAAGTAGAAATTAACAAAAAAATAATAATAGTTGAATGGAGAAGGAGAATAAGGAGTTTATCAGGGCTGATTAGAGTAAACAAAGAGTTGATAATGGGTTGAACAGAGGAACATTTAAAAACAAACAAAAAACCCCAAACAAACCCTTTTTTTTACTTGCTTTAACTGACATCATCTGCAGACTGAAGTTCATTCCTTTGATCTGCAGGTGAATGAAATAGAATAGATCCAAAAGTAACAATATTACTTTGTATCTTTCAATTTCCCATCTGAACAGCGTTGTCGATAAACACTGACAGACTAATATTTTCAGTTGCAGCTACCAGAGCTGCTCTGTGTACACAGCAACGTCTGACTTTAATTATTCAGAGCCCAGAGTTCCTGGGGAGTTAGAGGGGAGGTCCCTGCAGCAGGGCAGAGAACTGGACATGCTACAAATGTGCTCTGCACTATGATGATGGTTTTTGGGCATGTGTAGCACATCCAATGTGTTAAATTAGTTTTAAAGTGGGTGTAACCCTGGCTGTCTGAATGCAGCATGTTCCCAACGTGACTTATTACATGGAAAAACCAAACAGATAACACATCTAAGATCTCATACATTTGAACATTGGCTGCAGCCAATAGCTTTGTCAGGACTGCAAAGTGTGGAATTTGTGGACATGGACTGATTTCTCATCCCTTCCTACCACAATTCAAAAATTGGTAAACCACAGAGATCCAGAAACAGAAGGAAAACCTGTGGATCTGGTTAAAAGGTATCTGGGCATCTAGAATCTAACCTTCTCTCTCAGAGATACATGCACTTTAAAACGCAAACTTCAAACGCAAGTTCCTAATTAAAAAAGAACAAAAAATAAATCCATAGGCAATCACATCGTTTGGCCACGTAAATCAATGGGCCAGGTAAGTCAGTGGTTTTTGATGCAGCATCTACTTCCATAGCAAACCATTGTCAGAAGGCAGCTGTGTTATTCGTCCATGCTGAATGGCCTAAACACTTTGGGAGGAATTCAGATAAGCTGCTGTGCCACTTTTTTGGCATTTATTGGTAATGTATTGCTCCAAATTCATGAAGCATATGACACACATTTGGTTTGACAGTGACTCATGAGCAAAATTCAGGTAGTTCTAAAATGCACCATCTTTACATTATGATGAAACCCCAACAGTTCACGTATTAAAGCCAACTCTTTTTTGGTGTACAGAGAGAGACCTGGGCGCAGACATATTTTTCGAAAGTGTTTTGTATGCATTTTAAAAGTGGCTCACCATGCACCAAATTCAAGAACAAGTTCCAGACAGGCACTTGAATTTGGTGCACACTGCACCCTTTTTTTTTAAAATGCATGTGAGACATGTTTGCAAAATCTGCTTGCGCCTGCCTTTATGAATTCCAGGGTTTGTGTTTGGACAAAGGTATGAACAGCAAATGTTCAATCCATACTTACAGTATCTTCGGACCAAACATGCAGCTCTTTTCTACTCCCTAGCACATAAATGGATATTCAAAGTGAACACAGCTTACCTTATTTTTTAAGCTAAGTAAGCATACACTTTGCAAAGTGAGCCATTTCTATGCTTTTAGTAAATCACCTTCTATGCAGCTTTGTTTGCAGATATACTGTAAGTCATGAAGCACAAGTAATTCCAGTATTTTTCACCCTTCCATTAAGAGATCTGTACTCTTTAAAAATTCTGCATTCTGGACCCATACTATATTTATCAATGTCTATTGTACTGGTCCTGCTTTCTATATTTATTGGACTTAGAACACATTATATTATTCCAATATGCAATTCTGCATGAGAAATATACTTTTTCTAATTACATCACTTTCAAGATTATAAATGGATTTAAATGTCACATCTTCAGCTACATAAACAGAAGTCTGTGTGAATGTGTTTATATAACTGCGTTATGGTCTTCAGAGCAACAATGTGCACATAGAAATACAGCTTCTCTTACTTTTCTACAGGTTGTGCAGACTCTTTGTGGTAGGAAATACACTGAGTTTGTGGTTTGTGGGCGTAGTATTTCATAATGTAAAATAAGAAATGCTATATATCATTTCGTGCTTGCCCTGCATATATGATTTGTACCTACTCACAGAATGTAATCCTTTAAAATTTATGGAGTTTAATTTTGTGACAATTTATTTTAAATGGTGTGATATTTTCAGTAAAAGTAGATTTTAAACTTTGCTTTCAGAATTTTGTACCAGTCTCCTATTATAGAGAATATGTGAAACTTTAAACGGATTGCTGCCGTATTGGAAACATAAACTACAGTACTAACTGATTTATAAGCTGCTAAATAGTAAATAACTGCAAATCAGTAATTAGCCATACACCTAGCATACATTCATTTATATTAAAAAGTATTTATAACCAAAATTAATTTTTAGTCTTGGATAAGAGTTCTGAGGGATTAGAACAACTGTCCCCATTATGTCAGTACTTGTGTTCCCACTATGGCAGAATAAGTACAAATAATATTTTTTTTATAATCAAAACAGGTGGTGTCGTGCTCCACTATCAATAATATTATATGAACATATATATATATATATAAGTATATGAGATTATATTAAATTAAATAGTTAAATAAATTAAAACAAATTAAAACAAGTGGATAAGTCCAATATTATTTCCACAGCGTGATATTGCAATCATGATGTTGCTGCATGCATATCTTTGAATAATCCATGATTTTGAAGTGTCTTCTAATGGTGTAATACAAAGTAAATGAAGTCCACCAATCTTAAATAATGTGCTCCTTCACCAGTTGTGCTCTCACCTGACGTATATGACCAAACCGTTAAGTGAAGTCATACAAGCTTGTGTCCCTTTAACTGCACTCAGAGGTGAACAGATGGATAAATCCCTGTTTCCCAGATGGATGGATAGATGAATGGAGTATTTCCCCTTTCCCAGCAGGGGGTCTCGCCACTTCCTGGGGACCTTTTTCCTGGAGGTGGATAGATGGATGGAGTTATCCCTCTTCCCACTAGGGGGTCTTTTCACTCCCAGGGGCGGACTGACAACTCATGGGGCCCCCGGGCAATAGGGGATCATGGGGCCCCTGAATGCTTGCCCAAACTCACAAAAGCCTTTGTACAAATTTGCAGGATCCTTAATGTGTTTGCCACACTCCTATATACTTGCTGTGTAGTTGCCTTTAAGCATCGTGACGTCAGAGCCCCTCCCCTACACGTTACGCCACCGGGTCACATGGCTTCATCAGGGCGACCCACTCATTTATTTAATTATTTAATATTCTGTACACCAGCTTATTTGATTTATATTCTATTGCATCTACACCAAACACACAGTGATATTTCAGTAACCTGTTGGTTTCTATATATATACATTCACTTCATATTTTTATTTTTCACTCAAAGTACACACCATAGTAGCTCACAAGAATCACGTTTATTATTCAATATTTTTTTCATAAGCTTGCATTTGTCCATGTGCACATTCACACAATACACAAAGCCTTAAAAATTATATTTACAGCAGATTACCACCAACCGAACCTTTGTGCTTAATCAGTTTACATTGCATGTTTATGTTCTACACTTGAAAATTGTACACAAGAAATTGTACAGTAACTTTCTATGCAACTTCCAGCCTATGCAGCCACCTTATGTATCGTAAAATGTGAGAATTTGATAACATTAATAAAAAATATATTGAGAAGGTAAAGTGTATCCATAGGCATTGTCTTATTTGTTTTAGTTTTGAATAGAGCGGAGAAGGGTTAGACCTACTGTCATTTTTGTTTTCTAGTTCCCACTGGTTAGACAAGGGTTTCTCAACTTTGTTTTCAGTCAATGAATCCTTTCAAATTGTGCACAATCCTGAGGCACCTCATTATAAAATGTAAAAATTAACTAAAGCCTAGTTCAAACAGGCATTGAAAGCAGGCATTTGAGGGGTGTTTTACGCTTCTCAAATGCCTATGCAAATGATATTATGGGCAGCACATAGTGCTGTTCACATTATCAAAATATGAAGTGTTAGCATCGCGTCACCTCAAAATTGAAGCCTCATGTCAAGACTGGAGGAGTATGAAGCCTTTCAACGCCTCCCATTGAAGCCTATGGTGATGCTCCACAAATGTGCTGGCAGATGTTTGCGGGGCGTTTGCAGTGTATTAATACCATTACAGTTTAATATAGGCATTTGTGGTGCAGGTTTTATGCTTGTAAAATGCTTATAAAATGTGTCAAAACCACGCATAGGGCATTTGGGGAGCAATTTTAACACCAGTCTAATGCCCATACTAAAGCGCATTATCGCCTGTCTAACGCCCATACTAACACTATAGGAGTGTTTGTTAAAGTGATACTAAACCCACAACAGTAAAATCAGTCTGTATATGCAGTAAAGTATGCTTGTTATACTCACTTTGGAACTTAAGAGGTTAATCCTCTGCATTGTGTAAAAAGGATATTTGGTCCTATTTTCCCTGCCCCTCCTCTTGTTCAAATGTCCACCTGATAAGATAGACTGAACACGTAGTCACATGCACATGCTCAGTTTGGTGTGTATTGCTAGAGGGTTTTTTTTTCTTGGGAGAGTACATGTGATCAGCACAGGGCCAATCAGCACTGTCCAGACAGAGGGTCAGGGGTTTTGCATCCTCCTAGAGCAGAAAGAAAACTCTTCCTACAAACTTTAACCAGTGCTCTGCTGAAGTCACAAGACTGCTATAACTGCTGATGAGAAAATGTATTTAGCAGTTTATATTTACTAAAATAATTGAATTTCTATGTTGTGTGTACTATGGGAGACCAGATATAGTGAATGCAGGCTCCTGGGTTTAGTAACATTTTAAGAGTTAGAAATGTAGTCAAGTGTAAACACCCCTAATAGTTTTACATAAATCAGCAGCATCCACACATGTAGGACACCCAGCATTGAAGGCTATTTATTTTTTACAAAGAAAATAGGCCTTTTCACTCTGGTACTGACTAGCACTTCAGCATTGTTCTTCTCTTATTTAGCTAATGTGACCCCAGTGCTGATGGAGGGTGGAAAACAAAGATGTCCTCATCCTCTATCAACCCTTAACATAATCAGTTGTTACAATGTCAGCAGCTGGCCCCCGCGATGTCCAAGGTTGTATTGGTGCATAATTAAAACGTGAAGTTTGAAAAAAGGCAGGCTTGATCCACTTGTTGGCTCGTTGACAATTTGTGGGCAAGTTCACCCAATTTTTAGGCACCCTTGAAGAAACCACAAGGCATCCTAGGGTGCCATGACACCCTGGTTAAAAAAGGCTGGGTTAGATTCACCACTCTATCTGTACTGGTGACCAATGTCACCAACACAGAATGAGTAAATACAAAATTTAGCGTTGTCCCCAAACAGGAGGTGAGGGAAAATCTTCCAATGAAGATACTTCATTTGGGTACAACTGTCTAACAGGGAAATTCCCTTCAACTTGTGAAATTTCCTCTAAATTCCTGTTGCATCTCTAGGACAGAAAATTAGAGTTTGTTCTGCATTCCTGTATCTGGTTTTCAGCTGACAGTGGGCTGCAGTCCGCTGTTGGCTGGCGTCACTCAGCCAGTCCAGGCTGGGGAAAGATCTCGACTGCAAGGTCGGGATCCACCCCAGAGTTTGGAGCGGCACCTGGCTCAGCCTCTCAGTGGAGCTCTGAGGGCCTGTGCCAGCTGATCCATCCCACTCCACAGCCCAGAGCTCCAGTGGGGGGGGGGGCAGAGCAGACAGTGGTGACCGATGCTGCATCCAGCTAAATAAGTATAAATGGGGAAAAAAAGCACCCTACTTCTCTTTTAAGTAACATTTCCCCAATGGTACAGACTGTAGAAAATAACCTGGCATGGATTTTAACTGTTCCCTAGTTTGTCTAGAATCGATCCCCCTAAAGAAGCCACGTGATCGGTGGCGTAACGCGTAGGGGAGGGGCTTTGACGTCACAACGCTTGAGGGAACTATACTGACACCAACTGTGTACTTTAGAATATTCACCATTGAAAAATATCCGGAGGACACTTTTTGTGCACAAAACTGTTTTTATGCAGTGTATATGTGAATGCATTACTTTTACTAATAAATTGGTTTCATAAGGATAATATACTATGATTTGATTATTCTTCTATATCAACCACCGTGGAAGGGGAGCCTATCATTTTATTGAAGAAGGACCCCAAACAGCAACATACCATCCCATCCATTTTGGCTCATTTAAAGGAACACAAGTGTTATATAACCTCACTTAACGGTTTGGTCATGTACTTGAGGTGAGAGCACATCTGGTGGAGGAGCACAATAGAAGAATTCTTTTACAGAAGAAATCAATTAAGCAGCACAGGATATTTTATTTCAAAACGCAACT
Source organism: Staurois parvus (assembly GCF_062004578.1). Classification (NCBI taxonomy): domain Eukaryota; kingdom Metazoa; phylum Chordata; class Amphibia; order Anura; family Ranidae; genus Staurois; species Staurois parvus. The sequence continues at coordinate 14,170,125 of NW_028317854.1, read as the reverse complement.
AGACACGTTTGAAGAAACATATATATGGACTTTTTTTATTTAATATATTTCTCACATGTTTATGGACATTACTTTTGGCATATTGGCTTTTTATATATGTGCGTATTGCTTTTGAAAATTGATATTGGTTCAAATTTTTATTTTGTCACTTGCTATCAATAGCAGTACTTGGTTGCACTTATTATTTATTTTGATCAATTTTAGTGAAGCAAGGCACATTTTAGTTAAATAGCATTGGTTCTCACACTAGTATGAGTATGTGTTAGGTGCAGAAGATTCACAATTAGCACTTAATATCAATTATCACTTACATACTGTAGCAGCTCACAAGCTTCCACTTTTCATTTAATCTTAGACTTGCTGTTTTTGTGTGTATCTAACGGGCGGACTGATAACTCATGGGGCCCTTGGGCAATAGGGGATCATGGGGCCCCTATGTCCTTGCCCAAACTCAAAAAAGCCTATGAAAAAGGTCCCGGGGCATCTCATGGGGCCCCCTACTGAACCCGGGCTCTCGGGCAGTGCCCGAGTTTCCAAATGGTCAGTCCGCCCCTGGTATCTAATTTAAAGCTCCAGACAAACATATAGATGCACAAAGGTGCATCTTTCTCTATATCTTACATATACTGGAGGAGTTTTATGTGTCATTGGATTTGTTCACCCAGTTCTGATATTTATATAGCTCTGCCACACAGCACAACCCTGTCTGTTGCAGTTCAGTAAGCAGTCCTCCACTGTACGTGAAAATGATGAGTGCTCAACCTCAATCCAAAGAGAAGAAAGAAGAGGAGTGCTGACTGTTGGGAGAGCAAGGAATAAAGTAAGTATAGCTTCTTTCTCTGTTCCTCCTAGATAAAACAAGCAATGCAATGGTCTTTTTACTTCTTCTGAGTTTCAGCTTTAAATAGAAGGTTAGCGATTTCATTACAAAAATTGTGCCTTTGTTACAATATAAATCATCTTCACAGGAAAAACATGCTGGTGTATTACTCATTTTGAAAAATGCTGTAAGCAGAACATTTCTCATACATGTGCAGTGTCATTCAATGATGATCTTCTTCACTGTCCTATGACTTGTAACATAAAATGTTTTTGCAGAATTCATACCCTTTACGTTCTTTTGAAGACTTTGCACAATTGTTATAATTGGCAGATGTCTGCTGAAAGTGCAAAGATTGCTGAGTTTCAAGCTGTAACTATCTGTGATGACTTGCTCGAGGCTTAATGTTTTTATTTGCTGTTAGTTACTATTTTTTGTTCCTTTTAAATATAATGTAAAGCCAACATTTTGTATTCCTGATATGTGCCTGCTGTACCATGAACTTGTATAAAAAAGTATCCTGTTCTTTTTGTATTGCTTCCTTTGTGTGAAATCTTCCTGCCAGTCCCTCTGCTTTCCTATTAAAAACTGACTACACTAGGAATAAGAGCACAGCATAGTCAGTTCTCTAGCTGTGCTGAAAACTCAGCTTGCTCTCCTCCAATGATCAGACTTGTACTCTCACCCCAACCCCCTCCACCCACACAGCCATTTACTGGGAAGTTTATTGTTCTGCTGTTTCTCCTCCCTCAGCTCACTGTTCTCAGCTTCATAAGGAGAGTAGAGGGTATGTGATCACTTATAAGACAGGGAAAAAAAAGGCATTTATAATGTTTTTTATATCTACTGTATACACAAATGTTTTGCCTTTCATTTCTATTTTAAACTGAATGAGTTATTTTACAAGGTGAGGATTTACATATCATTTAATTATACATCATTTTACTGTGGATTAACACACTCTCCCATTCTTACAGTTTACTGGTCATCATGGATAACATGAACAGAGAATATCCCCTTCTGATTAAAATAAGCATGCCACAGTGCTACTTTTTATTTCTTTTATTTTACATTTTGTAATTCCAAAATGACAATTTTGAGAAAATTGTATAATATAAACTATAAGGAACTGAACTGATAAAAGCCTTAAAGTATAACTAAAGGCAAAACTTTTTTCAGTTTTGGATCAATTGGCGATGGATTAGAACACCTGTCTTGTTTTCATTGCTGTCTGTGCTTCCGTCATGCAGATTCACCCTTTCTGTTTGTCCAGTTTATTCTTATCACTGAGAGTGAAAGTGAAAAAAAATCACAAAAATCACAAATCACCAATCTTCTGTGTGGGTCTCATGGCAACAGCAGAAAGCTGGGAAAACCACAAAAGATTGGTTCTAGTAATTTTCCCCACCCACCGCACTGATCACCCCCTCCTGTCCACATGCAATTCCCCCACTACTTAGGCTCTCTGTGTGCCCACCCCTGCAACTCCCCTCCCATCAGCTACTGGGAGAGATCTTCAGGATGGAGAACAGGGAAAGGGGCCGGTCAATACGTCATTGACCAACACCATCCTTTTCTAAATTAACACAGTAAGTGATTAGTATTGATTATGCACTGTGTTCATTCATAGCTGAAGCATAGTAAACTGTGTTTACTATGCTATTCAGGTTATGAATGCACAGGAGCCTCTGTCTTCTGTTCATTCATCTGCAGTGCACAAGGCAGCTGAAATATGTTTCCTCAGTCTTTTTCTCTGTCTCAAAAGTAAGACTCAAGTGGCCTGTTTAGATGCCAAAGACCCCCCTCCCCAACAGGGTTGTAAAAAAAAATGTAAAAAAGAGTACTTTAACCACTTGCCTACCGGGCACTTATACCCCCTTCCTTACCAGGCCAATTTTCAGCTTTCAGCGCTGCCGCACTTTGATTGACAATTGCGCGGTCATGCAACATTGTACCCATATGAAATTTTGATCATTTTTTTCTCACAAATAGAGCTTTCTTTTGGTGGTATTTAATCGCCACTGGGCACTTTACTTTTTGCGCTATAAATTAAAAAAAGTGCAAAAAATTTGAAAAAAAAAAAAAGTTTATTTGTTTCTTTTATAAAATTTTTCAAACAGGTATTTTTTCTCCTTCACTGATTTGCGTTGATGAGGTGGCACTGATGGGCACTGATAGGCGGCACTGATGGGCACTGATAGGCAGCACTAAAGGGCACTGATAGGCAGTACTAATGAGGTGGCAGGGATAGGCGGCACTGATAGACAGCACTAATTAGGGGTCACGGATAGGCGGCACTGATATGCAGCACTGATAGGCGGCACTGATAGGTGACACTGATGATGGGTACTGATAGACGGCACTGACTGGCATCACTTCTGGGCACTGACTGGCGGCACTGACTGGCACAACCCCTGGGCACTGACTGGTGGCACTGACTGGCAGCACTGCTGGGCTGCACTGGTGGGTGGCACTGGTGGACAGCACTGGTGGGTGGGCACAGGTGGGTGGCACTGGTGGGCACAGGTGGGTGGGCACAGGTGGGTGGCACTGCTGGGCACATGTAGGTGGCACTTCTGGGCACAGGTAGGTGGCACTGCAGAGTGGCACAGGTGGGTGCACTGCTGGGCACAGGTGGGGGCACTGCTGGGCACAGGTGGGGGCACTGCTGGGAATGGGTGGGCGGGGCTAGTGGGCGCACTGCTGATCGGAACTTGCGGGGGTCACTGCTGGGCACCGATCATCAGGGCACTGATCATCAGTGCCCTGATGATCGGTGCCGATCCCCGCTCTGACAACTGCCGGTTCTCGGCAGTACTTTCCTCACGATCTGACAGCGTGAGGAAAGTGCAGCCGAGAACCGGCACTTGCATTTTCCTGTGATCAGCGTGTCATTGGACACCGCTGATCACGTGGTAAAAGGCCGGTGGGATCGGCCTTTCACCACATCACATGATCAGCTGTGTCCGTAGGACACAGCGATCACGGAGATCGCCGGGTGCGCGCCCCCTGGGGCGCGCAGGAGAACGCGTTCTGGGAGGACGTCATATGACGTCCACTCAGAACTGGCCGGCCGCGGTGAAGCCGTCTTTCGGCTATGCGTGGTCGGCAAGTGGTTAAAAAAACTGTACCCCCTTATTGACGGCCCTGGGCCCATGATGCTATTATGATGGCACTGACCACATTTGATGGTTGGTAAGCGGCAATATATAAAATTTTTAGTATTGGGTTTAATACCACTTTAATACATCATGAATTTCCTAAATGCATTGAATTTGACTGAATTTGACTTTGTATCGGTCTCTGATAGTCCATGAAAAGCTGCTCTCAGACTGGTAGAGCAATAAAAAGCACAAGGACCCAGTCAGCTCACGTGCTGAAAAGAAGCACACTAATAGGAAGAAAGAACAAAGGGTAGATTTACTAAAACTGGAGAGTGCAAAATCTGGTGCAGTTCTGCATAGAAACCAATCAGCTTCCAGGTTTTACTGCCAAAGCTTAATTGAACAAGATTAAGTCAGAATCTGGTTGGCTACTGCGCACAGCTGTACCAGTTTTTGCACTCTCCAGTTTTAGTAAATCAACCCCAACAGCATGGTATGCTTATCATTCTGATGCAGGGGCGGACTGACAACTCATGGGGCCCTCGGGCAATAGGGGATCATGGGGCCCCTGTGTCCTTGCCCAAACTCAAAAAAGCCTATGAAAAAGGTACCAGGGGCATCTCATGGGGCCCCCTACTGACCCCGGGCCCTCGGGCAGTGCCCGAGTTTCCAAATGGTCAGTCTGCCCCTGTTCTGATGCTTCTCCTGTTACTGTCTGGTCACAGACTAGAGTACGAACAAGACCTGAATTTTTGTATTTCATCTGTCTATTTAACTATTTACCTGGAGTTCAGCTTTAAAGTAGAATTAAAGGTATTTTTTTCCATTTTGTATAAATTAAGGGAAAGTGCTAACCCTTCTTAGTTTTTTGCCTTCTTTTGGGGAGATTTCCCTTCCTTTCCTGTCCCATAGACAAAGTAGGAAGAGAGGGGAAATTCCTCCAAGTTAAGAGAATCTATTTTTGTCACCAGTGTCAATAGAACTAGTGTCTCTATTGGAAGATCTTCCTTCTTTTTCTGTTCTGTCGACAATCCAAAAATTGGGATTTTCTTTTACTTTTACTTTCATTGATAATGGTAAACAGGACAAATAGAGAGAATGAATCTCCCGGGAGCACAGACAGCAATAAAAATCTGACAAGTAATCCCTCTCCACACTATCCAAAACTAATAAAAAAAGTTTTGTCCATAATAAAAATAAACATTATTCTTCTCTGTCAAATAATGTACAAATATTATACAATGAAAACTAATGTATAGGATCTTATGAAAGCAATACGTCTGTACTAGTCTGTCTGTACTTATGACTCAATTAATGGGACAGCGTAATTTTTCAAATACTTATTTTTATTTTCTTGCCATGAACAATACATAAAAATATCCAGGAGTACAGTTCCCATAAAAACATAAGTGGATCTGAAAAGACGGCTAGAGAAGAAGAAACCCCAGTGACAGGATATTTTTGAGGGATGAGTGTAGATGTCAAACTCTTTAACTACAGATTTTTCCCTAAAGAATTTTGCATGCAACCTGATATTGTGCGAAGTGCTTTTTTTACAGGATACATTTCACAAACACGTGTTTGCTAGATAGTTAAGCTGCGAAATGGACTAAACATTTCATTTTTCAGGCATGAGGGAATACTTGGTACAATGATACACTGTTTGCCTGTGCAGATATGGAAATAAGGGTTATGTGTGGGATCCCCTTAGGCTTTAGAGTACTGGAATCTGGTCAAATGTATTTCAAAATACTTCAGAAAAATTACTGATATTCAGATTCCATTCCTTTACATGGTAAAGGATTTCTGAGTTTCTGATCTGAGCACCCCTTCCAGATAGCACAGCCAGATCCTCTTCTTCCACTGTAGCAGCAACACAACTTGGCGAAGAACACCCCCCCCCCCATGGCTGATTGAACATTGAAGGAGCAGAACCACACTGATGATGCCATTGCAATGCAAAAGCAAAAAAAACACAGGAGAGGTTGGAGTGAATATTAAAGTTTTACTGAACCTGGGACCCTGCATTCACTATATCTGGTCTCCCACAGTACACAGAACATGGAAATGCAATTATTTTAGTAAATATAAGCTGCTAAATACCTTTTCTCATCAGCAGTTAGAGCAGTCTTGTGACTTCTATCAGTGTCCAGCCAAGCACTAGTTAAAGTTTGTAGGAAGAGTTTTCATTCTGCTCTAGGAGGATGAAAACCCCCCGACCCTATGTCTGGACAGTGCTGATTGGCCCTGTGCTGATCACATGCACTCTCCCAAGAAAAAAAAAAAAAACCTCTCTAGCAATACACACTAAAATGAGCATGTGCATGTGGCTACGGGTTCAGTCTGTCTTATCATGTGGACATTTGAACAAGAGGAGGGTTATAAAATACAGGATCAAACATCCTTTTTACACAATACAGAGGATTAACCCCTTAGGTTCCACAGTGAGTATAACAAGCATGCTTTACTGCATATACAGACTGATTTTACTGCTGTGGGTTTAGTAACACTTTAAGCAAGGAAGGAAGTTGAGTTTTGTACATAGAGGATGCTAATGTCAGAATGGAGTTTTTTTAATTGGATAAAACATACTCAGCATGTTCAAACTGCAGTGTTGACAACATCCCACAGCTCACTGTATGTAAAGTAAACTCTGAACTGTTAATGTTTCTTGAACATGTCATTTTATGTCAAAGCTATTTCAACAGATGTGAACTTTTCCCAAACCTGATGTGGTTCACTTTTAATCTGACCTCTCCATGTCCAAGGAATGTAATTGAAATGATTGGTTATTTTACCATTTTCCAGCAATAATTTTTGATGTTTACACTAAGCAAGTCATCATTTCCTAGCGGGAGCAGAACTGTGGCGCTGATTGCAAACTTATCTGAACAATATGTTTTTATTCAAACATCTTCTAAACATTAAACATTTACATTGTGCTTGTTTTGGATAAATCAAAATATATGTGACTACTAGTATAGTATAAAATCCGGATTATGGTTGAAAAAGGATTAAGAGGCAGCAGAGGTCAGTCTGGAATACTGGCAAATGTTTCATTTAAAGGATTACAGGACTACAACTCAATATAACCAGGGTTTATTTCATAGCATAGTGCAAAGGGCAAGAGCCAGGTAGAAAACAGAGTTAAATGGTTAGTGTAGCAATTCTGTATCTGGAAGATCTACAGTGAAGGAAATAAGTATTTGATCCCCTGCTGATTTTGAATGTTTGCCCACTCACAAAGAAATGATCAGTCTAAAAATCAAAACGTAGGTGTATTGTAACACTGAGAGACAGAATAGCAACAAAAAATTCAAAAGAAATGCATGTCTAACAAATGATGCACTGATTTGCATGTTCATGAGGGAAATAAGTATTTGATCCCCTATCATTCAGCAGGATTTCTGGCTACCAAGTGTCTTTCATACAGGTAACAAGCTGAGATTAGAAGCAGTCTGAAGACACGGTAAATGGAGAGATAGATAGATAGATAGATAGATAGATAGATAGAGTGAAAGCAAAACAATGCAGAAGATTTTAAGCAGGACTCATCATATGGCACATCATGCACCACTGGAGCACCCTTAAAGCAGTAGTAACAGCCATTATTGTTTTTTACTGGGCAGGTTTGTGCCACAGTATGCACTGAATACTCTCACTTTAGGACAGACTTACCTTTCAAATGGAGCCATCCAACCTCTGACAAATTTTATTAGATACTATACAGATGTTTTTGAGATGGATATTAAATGGGATGAGGACCCTATGCCAATTTTTTTGTGTGGGTGGTCCCCCTTTAACACCTATACCAGATCCCCATTTGTGATAATGGTCCCACAATGGATGGTACTTACATTCAATGAGAAATGTTCCTTGTGCTGGTGGCTGATGTCTTATTTGAAATCTTCACTCATCTGCCACCCTCCCCCTCCCTATACCTCCGCAACAGTAATCTTCAGGTAATGCAGGAGTTAATTATTACAGCAGCTGGACTTGCCTTAGGCACTCATTAAGGGTGGCAAATATGGCTGCCCTTTCTACCACCCCCCTCCATCATGCACAGAAGCATCACTATAGAGCAATGAAAAGTACTCTGTGAATGGAGGATGGGTGGATGAATGAAAGGTCCCCCTCCAATCATAGGTCTGGTATATGTTGTAGATGAAGAGAATCCTAACCTGCTTTGTTTACAAACAGAGGTAAGCAGCCGGGAGCTGTTATTTACAGAAGTGCTACTTGACAGGCAGGTTAAGGGCATCTCCCACACATGTTATTAACCACTTCAAGTACGGACAATTTCACCCCCTTCCTGTCCAGGCCAATTTTCAGCTTTCAGCGCTATCACACTTTAAATGACAATTATGCGGTCATGCAACACTATACCCATATGAATTTTTTTAGCATTTTCTGAGACAGATAAAACTTTATTTTGGTGGAATTTATTCACCACTGGGATTTTTATTTTTTTGCTATATAAATGAAAAAGTCCAAAAAAAAGTGTTTTTCTTATAAAATTTTGCAAATAAATAATCTTTGTTCATAAATCGTGGCCAAAATGTATTCAGCTATATTTTTAGTAAAAAAAATAACCCAAATTAATTTATAATCAAAAATTATAATTTTTCAAACTTTTTTTAATGGTTTTATATATTTTTTTTTTAACATGCCGTCGCCCTAGTGACAGTGTACTACTTGTGGGGGGTGATGAAGATTTTTTTTTTCTTTTTTTACACTGATTGCTTTTACACCCATAAAGGCTGTAAAAGCAATAATTTCTCCTCTCTGGCTGCATTCTTGCAGCCATTAAGAAATACTGTGAGAGCTGTGATTGGTCACAACTTGTAACATGGTACAAGGCTGCTGTGAATAGCCTAGTACCATATGACCTCTGTGATCATTCACAAATTTCACACAACAGTGTGACATCTTGTTTACTACTGTTCCTGTGATCACTGATTGGCCAATCAATGATCACATGAATCGGGACCTCACACAGAGGTCCCATACAGTGATTGGCGGATTGCGGTGCCGTGCGCTCCCAGGGAGCGCACACAGGTAGTGAATGCGGATGCCGTTTATAAATGGCCCCCCACTCCTGTACTGCTCCTGTCTGGCCGTTTATATACATGGGACAGGAAATGGGTAAAGGAATCTAGCATTTTTACTGTTGACCTTTAAGCATGATTAAAATGAATGTTCCCTGCCGAAGAGAATCTTTTTTATATTTTGCATTGGTACATGTTCCCCTCCATGCTATTTGTTTGACAATCCCTTGCTTATTTCCCTAGAAAATGACCATGACTGTTTTTCAATATTCAGTTCCCATTGACCTCAATGGGGCTGGAATTCAGCACCAGAATTTATATCCCTGTTCTGCAAATCTGCCTCAAACCAAACAAGGGTACACCAAGCTCACTCCAATTCCCCATAGATTGTTAGGACTGCCATTTTTATGCTTATATATCACATTACCTCTGTTTAGAGGACCATATTGTTATAATTTCATCCTCTGGCAGTGTCAAGTTACATCAATACTATCCCCAAGTTTAGCCATGGCACACTATATGCACACTATTTAATTATGAAATTGTATTTTTTTATTGTTGTTTTTTACTGTCACATATGATGCTCTGATCACTGATCACTCTTTCATACATCACCTTGGGAAATGCATATGTACTATTTTCAGAGCTATTGCACAACCCTGACTGGCAGCCTATACAATTCCATTCGCTGTAGCGTCCCATGGTGGGAGAGCAGACACAAGAAAATCTTAGTAGTCATTTGATTTGGGAAAGTGTCAATGTGTAGGGTGCAAATATGTTAAGTCTGTACTTCTGAATACCAGGTACTTTTTTGTCAGTGCCTTCATCTTGATTGGATAGAGGACACTAAAGGAGGGGGCAGCTGTATGGGCTGACCTTGCCTCTATAAAACTGCAGTCTTTGCGCCAATAAAGTGTAGAAGAGCTGGTGGAGATTGCACTCAGTTCTGCTGCTGAGCACAATATTAATATTTAGAAATTATGATTTTCCTTTAAATATGTGATTATAATATACATGGGGATTCATGGGATCTTGGCATTAAATAAACTTAGCAAACTGTTGTATAGCATATCTTCCTTGGTCACTTACTGTATAATGCTGTTCTATAATATATGCAGAAAAAACTGTGTAGTAGGTTTTCAGAAAGTAATTTTACATTTGTTCCACAAGTGGAATATCATATTAAATATTTTTTTTCTGTAACGACAGCCTCTTAGAGATCATCACCTTCATAACATTGATAAAGAAATGTCTTATATGGAGATGTCTATATTTGTATTTTGAAACAGTGCTAAAGTGTTTAAAATGTGCACACTGCAATCGTGTTGATCCTTAATTCTATGAGAAGATTGGAGCCACAGGGATCTAGCTTCAGTATTTCATTCATGGCTGACCAAGAATTTTGATTACAGTTAAAGTTAAAACTGCAAAAAAACCAAGAAGCACTTAGATGAAACGGAACACTGTCCCTTATCCATGCTCATAAACCTTTAATATCAATTAAAATAAATGCATGTGAAACCTGAGACATTGGATTAGACTTGATGTGCCCATAGACAAGGTCTTCTATTTATCTATGTGCTAAATATGAATTGACTATTTGGCTCTTGGAGTCAACATAGTACATCATTAAGCTACAAACACATGTAGGGATAATGGTTTATGGAAAATGCCTTACAATTGAATAGACCTAACTTTTTTTTTCTAGTTAGCACCACATTGAACCTTTGTAGTATCACTGAAACATCTGCAAAAAGATCAAGGATTAGGTTAGGTGGGTGTATCATGCTAATTATATTGCACTGCATGCTGTATAAGGTGGTATAAAAAAACTTAAGGCGAGCCTGTGGCCAGTCTATGGATATCCACGTATTGACATATTCTTAAGAAACTGTAAAACAACCCTCACTGGCCTTTGTAACTGCAGGAATTGTAGGGCAATTTATCCTAACATTTCACAGAACAAGCAAAGATGTTGTTTAAGATGTCATGTGAATTTTAAGGGTGAATTGCTCTATAGTGCCTGCAGCTACAGAGGTTAGTGAGGCTTTGTATGAAATCTAATGTACTGCTTGCTAAGAATATGTTCATATTTTGAATGTCCATAGTCTAGCCACAGGCTCACTGTAAAGTGTTTCTACTGGAGCATGATATAACTACCAGTAATTCATCAGACATGTCATTATTCCAGGACTTGAGAAAGTCCCAATATTGATGAAGTTTAAGAGAGTTAAAAAAAGGCTGGAGCAAATCTAGTGCTCTTTTTAATAATAACAACCAATCATACTCTTTGTTTTGTTGGAAAGATGACATGTGCTTGTCTGCTGCAAACAATAATTCCACTTTTGCTTTAGTGTCATTCTTCATAAATAGTGTAAAGTGTAGTTGCTTGTAGTCACACTAGGCAATCAGAGGCTGAGATCATATGAAGGTTGTTTTCTTTTTTTTTTTAAACTTGGTTTTATTGAGTAAAAGGCACATCAGGTATACAGTTGTGGCCAAAATTATTCAACCCCCAATGCTGTAAAGGGGTTTAGGGACTATAGTGTACATTTGGAATTGTATTCAGAATCAAATCCTACAAGGACGTTGTAACTACCCAAATGCAACTAAAATGACATCAATTGTTTATGTAATACAGTAGTAAATGGTTCTTATGTGGTTTCTTCATTGCCACAATTATTCAACCCCTTAAAGACTACCACTCTGAAGAACAGAGGTTCATACAGGTGCTTTCCATCAGGTATTGAAAACACCTGTGGATGTCACCGAGCAGCAATCAAGCATAATAAGCACCAATTAGGCAGCTTTAAAATGACTGTGATACTCAGCTCCTTCTAGACATTTACTGGTGTGGTTACAAACATGGTGAAGGCAAGAGAATGGTCCAGGAAGACAAGAGAAGAGGTGATTTCTCTTCACAGGAAGGGCAATGGCTATAAGAAGATTGCAAAGATGTTAAACATACCAAGAGACACCTTAGGAAGCATCATTCGCAAATTCAAGGCAAAGGGCACTGTTGAAACGCTACCTGGTCGTGGCAGAAAGAAGATGCTGACTTCGACTGCTGTGCGCTACCTGAAGCGTAGAGTGGAGAGAAGTCCCCGTGTGACTGCTGAGGAACTGAGAAAAGATTTGTCAGATGTGGGTACAGAAGTTTCAGCCCAGACAATAAGACGCACACTGCGTAATGAAGGCCTCCGTGCCAGAACTCCCAGGCGTACCCCCTTGCTGTCTCCAAAGAATAAGAAGAGTCGACTGCAGTATGCCAAAAGCCATGTGGACAAACCACAAAAGTTGTGGGATAGTGTTCTGTGGACTGATGAAACAAAATTAGAACTGTTTGGGCCCATGGATCAACGCTATGTTTGGAGGAGGAAGAACAAGGCCTATGATGAAAAGAACACCTTGCCTACTGTGAAGCATGGTGGAGGGTCAATCATGCTTTGGGGCTGTTTTGCTTCTGCAGGTACAGGGAAGCTTCAGCGTGTGCAAGGTACCATGAATTCTCTTCAGTACCAGGAGATATTGGATGGAAACGTGATGCAGTCCGTCACACACCTGAGGCTTGGGAGACGTTGGACCTTTCAACAGGACAATGATCCCAAGCATACCTCCAAGTCCACTAGAGCATGGTTGCAGAGGAAAGGCTGGAACATTTTGGAGTGGCCATCGCAGTCACCAGACTTAAATCCGATTGAGAACCTCTGGTGGGACTTAAAGAAAGCAGTTGCAGTGCGCAAGCCTAAGAATGTGACTGAACTGGAGGCCTTTGCCCATGAAGAATGGGCGAAGATACCCGTAGATCGCTGCAAGACACTTGTGTCAAGCTATGCTTCACGTTTAAAAGCTGTTATAACTGTAAAAGGATGCTGTACTAAGTACTAAGATTGAATGTCACTTGGGGGTTGAATAAAACTGATAATGCTGTGAGCACAGAAAAGACATTTGTGGTTATTTCATTATAACTGTTATGTTATATTTGTCTGACCTACAAGTGCCTCTTTAATGTAAATGTAAGCAAGATGACTGAATGATCAAAAGCAATGTCAAACTGGCCAAAACACTCAATTTCAGTGGGGGTTGAATAATTTTGGCCACAACTGTACATGGCAATAATCAAGTAATCAGTATACATAATTAGCAGGGATACCGTCATAAGATGAATGCAATCTCCAACAGTACAAATGTAACATAAAGTCACATAGCCCATTATAAGTAGTACAATCATGGCAATAGTATCTGATGCACACTAAGTACAAGTAAAGATATTTAAGAAGCAAGTTACTCATGGTTTTATGCAACTCAATACCTACCAATTGGCAGAAGCATCCTGCACATTAAAGAAAAGAAAAACGGTACAAAACACGGAAAGAACTTGGCGTTTATCTCAATATTGTAGGTTAACAGAAAAAGTTCATTCACCTACACCTGAGAAGAGAGGTAGGTTATTGGGCAAGGTGGCACTCAATAAAGAAATATAGATGTCCCAGTGCTGAGATATGGGTAAACATTAGGCCAATAACATAGCAGAACAATTCCTCATATGGGGTCTGATATCAGAGATAATAAAGAGTCACTGGTGTCCTGAGTATCAAGCCAAGGGCTCCAAAGTTTATAAAACTTTTTGGGACCTAATCTAGCTTCATACGTCAATTTGTACAAAGGTAAGGTATGATTAATAACCTTCTTCCATAGCCTAATATATAGTGTCTCCGAATGGGTCCAATTAAGCACAATTGTCTTATGGGCATAATAAAGCAGAAGATGAAGGAAGTGTTTGGAAATGGCAGACATTTCTAAATCTTCAAATATTCCCAACAGATACCATTTAGGACACCAAATATTAGGGAGGTCGAAGGTGTCAGCAATAAATGCCGTCACCTGCCACCAAAAGAGTCGGATCCTCTTACAGCTCCAAACCATATGTAGAAAGTCACCATGCTCACTTTCACATTTATGACAGGTAGAAGTATCTGTCTTATGCATTTTAAACAAGGGCCGAGGTGTAATATACTCTATGCAAATAGCGGAACTGAATAAGCTTATTTTTAACTGAAATCACTGCCCCCCCGAGTGTGAATTAAACAACTGCCAGTTTTCAGAGCTGAGTTCAGGGATATCTCACAACCATTTGTTCTGAATTTTCAATAGGAGTCAGGTTTACCCATAAGCAAAGACTAACAGGAGGATATCAACCTCCTATAGTCTGGACAAAGGAGGGCCCATTAAAGTGTATAATTAGTAAGGCAACATTACAAAGGCCAGTTTGTGCTTCTGCATTATGCTTGAGTTGTGCATAGTAGAAGGACCAATGCATTGTAATGCATAACTCCTGGTGCATTTATGCAAAAGATTTGAATGTGCCCCCATTGTACAGTTGGTGTAGATAAGTTAACCCTTGTCTTGCCCATAATTGAACACAAGTAAGAGAAGCAAAATGTGGTAAGCATGGATTATACCACAGTGGCAGGTTAGGGGAAAAAGCTAAGGAGATAGAACACTGCTTATAAATACGGAGGCACATGTGAAGAATAGAAGTACCCTCGGTAACATGTAAGGATTGCCTAAATAACAAATTGGATAATGCTTCATAGGAGGAGACTACAACAGCCTCCGTTGCAGTTGCAGCATTTCTCAGTTGCAGAAACAACCACCAGTGTACGTATATGAGTTGAGCAGCATAGTAATACAAGCATAGATTAGGAAGTGCTAATTTTCCCCTATTAGTAGATAATTGTAGAGTGGTCAAGGATACCCTGGGAGGTTTAGGGTACCGCAAGAAGGATGTAAGAATGGAATCAATTTCTTGAAAAACTTTTTTCGGGATGAGAACTGGTGAGTTGGCCAGAATATATAAAAATGTAGGGAGAACCACCATCTTAAATAGGTTCACCCTGCCAAATAAGGACAAGCTTAATCCATTGAGAAACCTTAGTATGGAAGGAGGAGATACAAGGCACTAAATTATTGTCATAAAACTTAGCCAGAGGGAGTTGAACTTCTAACCCAAGATATCAAAACTTAGATGTGAGTTGCAGTAGGCAACGAGGGGGCAAACTAAAGGAGGGGATCTCATCTATGAGGAACAAATTGGACTTAGACCACTTCACGTTGAAACTTGAGTATTGCCCAAACTGTTGAATTAGGGAAAGGACATTTAGTGCAGTGGTCTGAGGGTCTGAGATATACGATAACATGTCATCGGCATAAAGTGAAACTTGTTCTTCCAGAGTACCAATTGAAATTCCCTGAACCAGAGAGGAAGACCGGAGGAGTTCCGCCAACGGTTCTACAGCGAGTGTAAATAGCAGAGGTGAAAGTGGGCACCCCTGCCTCGTGCCCTGACATATTGGAAAGGATTCAGAGATTAGACCGTTAACCCTGATACGAGCTTGTTGTTGGTTATACAAGATACATATCTACATAAGGAACCGTTCCTCAAAACCATATTCTGTAAAACCAAAAATAGATAGGGCCATTCTACCTAATCAAATGCCTTATGAGTATCAAGCGATATCAGTGCCCTAGGGGAATCCGTGGCATCCGGCTTCTGAAGATTTGTAAAGAGTCTATGGAGATTAGTATAAGTAGGCCCAGGAATAAACCCTGTTTGATTGCACTTTACAAGGGAAGCTATAACAGCATTAAGGAAAAGAGCCAGGATTTTGGAAAGAATTTTAAGATCTGTATTAGCTACTGTAAAGATATCGGCTGATATGATTCACAGAAGTTCAGATCTTTATGAGGCTTAGGGATTGACGCTATCAAAGCCTTGTGCATTGAAGGGGGTAGAATTTTGTCCTCCCTAATGGCTGTATAAAGAGCAGTTAATCGAGGTACAATATACTCTCCATGGGCCAGGTACCATTCAATAAGGAGGCCATCCATACCTGGAGTTTTATGTTTAGCAAAGAGGCCCAATGTTTTATCTATTTCTTCAGGGGTAATTGGACTGTCTAGAGACAGACTATCCACCACAGAAAGAGTAGGAAGCCGGATTCCACTAAGATATCCCATGAGGTCAGGTGAACTATTGGAGGCCCTAGAGGTATATAGATCTTCATAAAACTGTAAGAACATGTTTAGAATTTGGTCAGTGGAGGGTATCACCTTTGTCCAAAATCCTGGGGATAGCAAAGCGCTCGTGTACAGGTTTAGCCAAAAAAGTCAAGTCTTTATCGCCTGAATTAAAGAGGTGTGCTTGGTAAAGCAACTTCTTCTGGGTTCTGTCAGTTAGGGCAATATTATAAGCTCTCTGAGCCTCTTTCCATTGAATATAGGTATGGGGGGAGGTATGTGTAACCAGGGGCGGACTGACCATTTGGAAACTCGGGGACTGCCCGAGGGCCTGGGGTCAGTAGGGGGCCCCATGAGATGCCCCTGGTACCTTTTTCATAGGCTTTTTTGAGTTTGGGCAAGAACACAGGGGCCCCATGATCCCCTGTTGCCCGGGGGCCCCATGAGTTGTCAGTCCGCCCCTGTGTGTAACATTGGTTTTCCATGTCTATTACTTTTTGGGATAGCTTCGTCAGAGTGGATGCATTGACTCTTTTTAGAGCCCCTACCTCAGCCATATAAGAGCCCCTCATAACAGCCTAAAAGCATCACATTGGAGGCCCAATGGTACTGCCAGATCAGCCTCCTGCCAATAATTGTTCATCTCATAATGGCATTTGAAAAGGACCTTAGAGTCTGAAAGCCAAAAGGAAATCATCCGCCACATGCGCAGCCCCGGAATATCATCCGTCTGGAGCTGAAGCTCCAATGGGGAATGATCCGAGATTGCTATAGGTAGGTAATGGATTATTATAACCTGTTGGAGGTAAGCAGTAGTAGTAGAAAACATATCAAGTCTAGAAAGGGTTCCATAGGACTCGGAGTGACAAGAGTAACTTTTCTGATCAGGTTACATCCAGCGCCAAACATCAACCCACCCATAACTATCCGCCCAATCCCGAAGGGCTCAGGAAGAGGTATGGGAACCCCGCAACCTATCCACAGAAGGATTCATAACTGCATTAAAATCACCTGCTATAACATATGTGCCTTTCGCAACTTGAAGTATTTTAGATGTATAGGCAAGCAGATAACCTTTGAGGAAGGTTGTTTTCTAATTGCCAGAGGCAACACATCATTATGATATTCTTAGTATATAAGCTCAAGCCCATGTCTTCAAATTTTCTATTTAAAAGAAAATAATAAAACATGAACATTTGGTTTAGACACAGCTAAAAAAATAACAGGCCAGTGGAATTAAAATGAAAAAGTACAGCTTTTTCATTAATATTCATCCTAAATCTTGTCAAAAGCAGAAACTCCGATCTGTTACTAGATGTTGCCAGTCTTTGGTTGACAACCCTCCTCATTCAACCCATTTTCTTTGAGCCCAGGCTGTCTTCTAAATATATACAGTATCATCACCCTGGCCTTGGCCCAGTGTAACATTGCACTGAACAACACTCACACATCATTAAGTGCAGGAATTAGGATTGGCCACTGCTGTTGCTGGAGGAGAAGAGGAAGAACCCATGACATCAAGGATGGTGGATGGGGCATGCTTCGTTTTTGGTGAGTAACCTTCCTTGTTAAGTTTTAATTCAGTGTTCTACTTTCCATCACCCAGCAAAAGTGACTCCAAACTCAGAGCGTTATTGAAAATGTAGATCAGGCTTCACAAAGTACTTTAAAGTAAGCAATTGAGTAATAATATCATAATGGTTTACATATAGCACATGTGGTGCACCAGCATACCACATAAATGTGCTCAGTTAGTAAAATCAGATGGTGCCTGCTGGCCAATCTGATTAATGCTGTAATGGGCAGAATGAGTAACCAAATGCAGTGTAATATAATTCACTAGGTTATTTGTTTTAATTTAGCAGTGGATATAAAAAAAATCTATACAAGCTTGGAGGCAAATTTTCTAACAAAACATATTATTCTCCTAACAAGTCTGTGGTATTTGGTAACACATTTTAATTTTTTCAGCATTTCATATGTTCTTGTTTAGTTAAAAGAAGCTGAACAATCGGCATACAATGGCATGTAAGACAGACATAGTTAATGGGTGGTCCAAGTAGGTGCCAGAAAGTTCACTGACAAAAGGCCCGCTGCAAATTCAGGATACAGATTTTCATTTTTCAGAGGAATATTTTTTGTTAGCCCTAATTCATATTAATGTCACTATTGACATTTTTCTCAGACAAATAAAAAGAAAATCCTCTTCAGAGACGGACATTAAAATAAAAGTTTTGGTTTACGTTTCGAGATTTAAACTTTGCAATAAAATGGATTAATTTATATGACTAAAAATGTCTTTTTTAGAACACAAAGTATGCTCAATATTGAATTGCGACAGCAGAACATGATAGCATGCTGAATTCTTGTCTTCTGTTTGACAGTCATTTCATGGTACAAATCAGCTAGATTAGGAAGTTTAATGCATGTTTGCTCTTTTCAATGGCTCAGTCATGCAAATAATAAAAAAGCTATTTTAAACATGGCAGGGTGAAATGTTAAAAATGAAACAAACAAGGGAGAATGATGGATTATTGGAACGGAATAGAGAGGAGCTGTGTGTCCAAATACTAAAAAATCATTATATTATATGGAACGGTGCAAATCTTTCTTCCAATAAAATGATTCAAAAAATTTTCATATTTTATTTTGAGATTTCTTATACTACACCTTTGAAAAATAGCAAAATGACAATTGCTTGTGGATATCTAATTAAAAGTATATGTATATTTACTAGGTCACATATACGCAGGGCTTTATTTTTCTTAGAATAGGTGCAGGTACTCCTCTTAACCTCCAAGTAACCCTTGTTTTGGCCACCACCTACCTCCAACCAGTACCCCTTGTCTCTCCCCCTACCCTCCTTTTGCCACCACCCCTTTGAAATAATAGATACCCAAGAAGCAAGAATGGAGTCCCCCGTGAGCAACAATAGAGCCTCTAGCATAGTGGTGTCAAACTCAGTGGCGACTCCAGGAACAATATATAGGGGGGGCACGTAAGATACCACAGTCAAAACTGGGGGGCACTAATAATTTTCACCACTAAATTATACCACTGAAAAAAATGAATAAGTATATATAAATAAGATTAAAAATACAAGAGTAATGCGGTATGCAATGATAACTTTTTATTGTACTAAGCTAACACTTAAAAGACAAGCTTTCAAGAGTTTTCCTTTCTTTCTCAGTTATTGCTTCAGGTCTGAGAAAGAGAGGAAAACTCACAAAAGCTTTTCTTTATGGTATAAAGGACAGTTTACAGAGGTCACCAGTATGTAGGGCAACGTGAAGAGATGGGTAAAATGTAGGACAGTGTACAGAGGTCAGTAGGATGTAGGGCAGTGTACAGAGGTCAGTAGTATGAAGGGCAGTGTACAGGGGTGAGTAGTATGTAGAGCCATGTACAGAGGTCAGTAGGATGTAGAGCAGCGTACAGAGGTCAGTAGTATGTAAGGCAGTGTACAGAGGTCAGTAGTATTTAGGGCAGTGTACAGTGGTAGGTAGGATGCAGAACATTGTACAGAGGTCAGTAGGATGTAGGGCAGTGTACAGAGGTCAGTAGTATTTAGGGCAGTGTACAGTGGTAGGTAGGATGTAGAACAGTGTACAGAGGTCAGTAGGGTGTAGGGTAGTGTACAGAGGTCAGTAGTATTTAGGGCAGTGTACAGTGGTAGGTAGGATGTAGAACAGTGTACAGAGGTCCGTAGGGTGTAGGGCAGTGTACAGAGGTCAGTAGTATTTAGGGCAGTGTACAGTGGTAGGTAGGATGTAGAACAGTGTACAGAGGTCAGTAGGGTGTAGGGCAGTGTACAGAGGTCAGTAGTATTTAGGGCAGTGTACATAGGTAGGTAGGATAAAAGACAGTATACAGAGGGCAGTAGGATGTAGGGCAGTGTACAGAGGTCAGAAGTATGAATGGCAGTGTACAGGGGTGAGTAGTATGTACAGCAGTGAACAAAGCAAGAAGATGACATGTCCGTGTCCACTCTGCAGCGAGGGCATGGTCAGAGCCCGCTCTGCACTATAGGTGGCTGGGTGTAATTGGACTCTGCTGTCCATTTACACCTGACTGCCTTCCTAAACCGAAGAGGAAGGATTCCCTTCTTTTTTTTTTTATCAGCAGACCTATTCGGACTAGAGATAGGCGGGTGTAAACAGACACAAGTCAGTTTACATCTGCTTGTCTATAGGGATGAATGAAGGATCTTATCACGTCTGCCTCAAAAACTGACAGACAGACGTGATCGGACTTGCTGTGTGAAAGGAGCCTCAGACCCCGCTCACATCTGGGTATTTTGTATTTTGGGCAGAATCGTCACGTTTCTGCCCATAATCCCAAAACGCTATGCAAAAATTAAAAATTGCAAAATGCATGTTCAGAAGCCATTTATTTTTAATAGTACCTACAGTAAATTTGGTGCCGTTCTGCCGTGATTGTCACGTGATAAATTGCGCTGCAATCATGGCAAACTGCATTGTGCGAATCTTGTTGTCCCAAAAGAAGCTCCTGCTCCTTTTTGGGCGACAAGCTTTGTGCGATGTAGTTTGCCGCAATTACAGCATAATGTATTGTGCAGCTAGCGCAGCAGAACTAAACTGCGTTTAGGTGCCATTGAAAATGAATGGCACCTGAACACACATGATATGACTTGTCATTTTTGCCGAGCATTTTGCGATCGTGGGCAGAATCGCAACGATTGTGATCGAGGCCTTAGTGATGGCGTCAGCAAGCAGGGATTGGGTTTAAATCTGCACGGTACACTTTCTCACAGTCAGGACAGTGCTACATGCAAAAAGAGATACCATCTTTGTCAGTTAATAGCAGTTTTTTACTTTTAAAAGTTAGATGGAAGTGAAAAAGAGCTGACAAAGATGGTATCTCCTTTTCCATGTAGCATTGTCCTCACTGTGAGAAATTGGACAGTGCAGTTTTAAATGCTCTGCTTTGTGCTACATGAAAAAAGAGATATATGCCAGTTGCAGACTTTTACTTCTATAATATCACTGCAGTTTTGCTAATCACTTGCATTTCAAGAGATCCCACAGCCACAAAACGTACCTCCATTGCTCACAATGCATCAAAAGAAAGAAAGGGGACGCGGCTTAGGCGATCATCTCTGAGGCTGGCCGCATCCCCTCCCACCCACTCACATTGCAAATGCTTTCAGGGATGCCAGAGTCCAATGAGAGCGCCTGGACAGACCTGCTGGGGGAGAAGGGGGAAAGGATGTGTTCCCACATGTGTCTCTTCGGCTTCCTTTATGGCAGCTCAACAATGCGTGTGCCTGTGTTTGAGCACCCAAGCAGCAATACATGCGTAAAAACCCACAGAGATGAGTTGTGAAAGCCTAATTTAGCAAGGGGGCACATGGGGGGGGCAAGGAATAACCTAGAGGGGCCCACCCCTTGCCCCTGTAGCGACTCCACTGGTCAAACTCAATTTCATCATGGGCTGCATTAGCATTAAAAGGGCCAGCTGCATCTGTAACACTATATAAATGTATTTACTCATCATTATAGTTTTAAATAATTGCCTCTGCATTTGATTATTACTGGTTTTATTAATACCTTAAGTAATAACTAGCTCTGAAAGTAGAAGTCTAGGAAAAATAATGGCAAGCAGATATTTAAGTACACAACTATTGTACAATTTATTAAAACATATTTTGGTAGCAGAAAATTATTTTTGTACTCATCAAACAAATATTACAAATATTATCATTATTACATGAGCTGCTGCTGGGAAGAAGCTGGGAGCAGAGCTGGGAAGCAGAAAGTGCAGGATTTAGAGGAGGACCAGAGAAGGGCTGGAGTCAGCTCTTGGAGTCTGCTGAATGCTGAGACCAGAGGAGGAGGAGATGAGGGGGTGCTGTGGCTGCACTGATTGGCACATAATGTGGTGGAGGAATTCTGTTCTCCTCTCTGCTACTGACTGCTGAGACAAGGTAAGGGCAGAGACGAAGGGGTGCCACGTCTGCTGGAGAGCAGGAGAGGTGCGAGGGCCACAGGAAATGGCCTGGCTGGAATCAAACCATGAGCCTTATGTTTGACAAGTGCCCTAGCACAGAAAAAAACCCCAAACAAACAAAAGAAAAAACCCAGCAGCAACAATAAATTACCAGCAGTAGTACCTTGTTATCAATCCATTGATCGGACACCCAGATCTCTTCTTTGCCTAATCCACAATTTCAGCCTGGAAAACCTAATAAAACTGTCACCCTCCAAACTTGAGCAATCCAGAGAACTAACAGATATCCAGCTGTAAATAGCTTAGCCGCCCGAAGGGAATAGCCAATCCAAAATTCTGCTAGAATGGTTAGCAGCCAAGACTCTAAAACTTCTAAATATTTCATAACTCATGAAATACAAACAGCACAGCCATAGTAAGGACATATCCCCCCCCCTCATTTATTTTTGTAGCCTTTTGAACCAAAACACCTCTATGCTAGGAGGTATCAGAGATGATTAGGCCCCCACACCACTCTTCTGAGAAATAGATATATATAATAGACCTGTCATATCTATACCCATTTCGAAGCTAATTTAATGCTGGGCAATAATCTGAATGTTAGCAGACTATAATCAGTAGATATACAGTAATATGAATACCTATTGGAAACTGTATTTGGGACTTGGTCATAAATGTGGTGACCTCCCAACCACCACCCCTTTAGATGGTCTCTGTCAACACCCCTTTGATATGACAGAAACAACGAATGTCAGGACCTTTTGACAGCTATCGTTTTCACATCAACCAAGGAACACCTAACCGGATTTGAGAGAGCAACTGTACCATTTCATGAATTTGCATAAATATGCATCCTGCTATTAAATTGTATTTCCTTCCTATAGACCACAAATGTGAGCTCAGTGTCCGGCTGCACAGTCCACACAGTCCACACAGAGATTGAAGTGCATCTTCCCTGTGTTCAAGGCTGGTAAATGACAGTGAGCTGCTGGAGGGAAAAAAAACGACCGTTTAGTCTTCTTGTAATTCTTATTTGTATGACAGTTTTCAAGTCTCTGTTACCAGCAATAACCTGGCACTAAGTGAAACCTCTGTTCTTACAGCAAAATAATACAAGTTAGTCATTAAAAGTCAGATACTTGAGTAGGGCTGCACTGTAAATAATGGAAATGGAGATTTTCAAAAACTCCATTTGTGGTTCGTTTTCTTTAATGCAAAGGTTGCATAATACTTACATTACTACTTTCACTATTGAAAGGGGCCTTCAAATATATCTAAAGTCAAAATGTTTTTTTTTTTATAGAGTGGGATAGGGTAAATCCATTGGCTGCTTGTTTTTAACTATTGTTATCTCAAAGGGATTTCCCTTCACCTACTGTGCTGTAGACTTAACAGGAAGTGAGAAGATATCTATCCAATGTGAGCGATATCCCCTCTTAGACAGTTGTCATGGGAAAAAGTGTACCAATTTGAAGATTAACCGTCTTTTCCAGGTTTGGTGACAACAGCAAAAATATTGGATTTAACTTTTTAATGTCATGATGATTACGATATTGGAGAGAGCGAATCTCCCTAACAAGGCAGTAATAAAACCTGACAGTGGCTCTAACCCATTACCACTGTATCCAGCTCTAAAAAACTACTCTTGAGTTATACTTTCAGGTGGTTTATTTATATATATAATGCAATGCCCTTTCACATCATTTCATTACAATGCCTGGACTATTTTAGAACTGTTTTGTTAATTTTTAAGACTGAAAATGATCAACTCTGTTCCCTTAATCCTAAACTCCAGACAGATGAAAAAAAAAACAAAAAAACTCACAAACGCATACAGTTAGGCTACATTCGCACTTGAGCAATTTGTAGCTTGAAGCTCCAAAAAAGCTCAAACTTAATAAATCAATTGTTCTCTATGGTGCCTGTTCACACCTGATCAAGCAAACAGGCACCATAGAGAACAATTGAATTTTTAAGTTTAAGCTGTTTTGCAGCTTCAAGCTACAAAATGCTGAAGTGTAAATGCAGCCTTACTGTATGTTAACCCCTTAATGCCAGTGCCTCCTGACCAGGGGTGGACTCACAACTCATGGGGCCCCCGGGCAATAGGGGGTCATGGGGCCCCTGTGTCCTTGCCCATACCCAAAAAAAGCCTATGAAAAAGCCAATGAATGGTACCAGGGGCATCTCATGGAGCCCCCTACTGACCCTGGGCCCTCAGGCAGTGCCCGTGTGCTTGAATGGTCAGTCTGCCTCTGCTCCTGACCCTTTAAGGGGTTTCTGATGCTGGGAGGTGGAGCGGGGTTTATGATCATGCGACAACTGATTGACAGCGGTCACATGATTGGAAAGCTCCAGAGCCCAAGTAGCAATCAGGAGCTTTAGACGTGCTCTCGATGCAGGTTTGTTTGCATTTTGGTATGCAAATATGTGGCCCCTCGGTGTCAAGGCCCACATGCCGAGGGGTTGCATATTTGCGTAATC
The DNA here is from genome assembly GCF_062004578.1 of Staurois parvus. Classification (NCBI taxonomy): domain Eukaryota; kingdom Metazoa; phylum Chordata; class Amphibia; order Anura; family Ranidae; genus Staurois; species Staurois parvus. The sequence continues at coordinate 14,145,679 of NW_028317854.1, read as the reverse complement.
TTGGTGAAAAGAGGTTAAAAAACATTAAATATATTTTAATTGCAACAAATATAAATACCTGAATTTGACTTGATTTCAGCATCTTGTAGTGTACTGTGTAGCAAACCTCGGATTAAGATATGGAGCTTAGGGCCAATTAAGTGTCCTGTATTCAACTGTGCTGACAAGAGAAATATGTAAAACAATGACCTTCATTGTCCAATCACATCATGGGGGCAGGGAGGTGACCTAGCTGTGTTGCTTATCTTCAGCAGAGAATTTTGAATACAAAGGCAGAGCTGTAGAAATCTCAGGACTGGATGGACAGAAGTTTAATTACTTTGGCAGATAAGAAATCTCCCTTATATGTGACACAACTGCAAATGCAGATGTTTGCCTGGATTTCAGATTTAAGGTTTTACCTCATGTATGTCAAATATTTAATTTTATAGGGAATATTAAATGTAAAAGCCAATTCAGCTAGGCTGTAAAGCTATCACCCCTCGCAAGGTACCTTTTTCCCAATGTTGATGGACACGGCATCATCCCAATATCTAGTCCCCAGAAAGGGTCTGGGTGTTTCTGGGGGAGACTCATAGGAATTTGGAAGTCTGCATTATAAAAAGGAGGTGCCCAGATATCCACCCCTCTCCGGAGAATGAGAACAGAGGCATATTATTACCTTTTACCCATTCCCACAAAGAGTTGAAAGGGTTAGTTCACTTTCTCAGAAAAAATAAAAAGGTGACCTAACACCCTACACTAGTGTTTCTTAACCAGGGTTCCACTGAATCTCAGGAGGGTTTCTTGGGCTTTGAGCAATGGTGGATCAATCCCCTTCCTTTAGTGATTACCAATGTAAGGGGGTAAATTTCTACTACTTCTAAACTGACCACCAATGTCAGAGTGGACACCAGGTATGGCAGATTACTTCTATTTAATGCTTAATTTTCAAACTTTCTTTGATGTAATAAACATGATAATGTATAATGGGCTGTAGGCATAATTTCTTTTTAGCAAGGGTTCCTTGAGAACCTGAAAATTATGCAAGGTTTCCTAAGGGATAAAATGGTTGAGAAAGACTGCCCAACACCCTCTCCTCCCCGGGTCCCTGCTGCACTTACTTCTGTAGATGATACAGTTTCACCATCCACGCAGCCTGATGCAGTGCTTCTAGGGTTTGAAAATGGTGATGTTGACCATAATACACAAAGTGACAGGAGTGCTGCCTCAATATATGTTATATAGCAAAAAACAAATAACAAATTTAAATAATAAACACATAATAGTTGATTGTGAAATAAAGTCCTCAGTCTGAAAAAAGCAAGTGAAAAAAATTCACATCCAGAAGGTGATAAGTGCTCTGTGCTTCCCGCCTGTGTGCCCCCTAACTCAACAACATCAATGGACTCTTATGGTGAAATAAGAGTCATCCACACTTTTTGTGGGGCATAGGAAGTCATGCTGGATCTTTTAGTCCTCCTGTTTAAGAATTGCTTGTCATCCCCAGTGATTCAGATATGGAGCTGGTAAGGTATATGCAAGAAGGAATGGAGAGAGGCATCCAAAATAGTGTAATTCTGTATATTAATAACTAAAAGCAGACACGATTTGCTCATCCCTGCTTGGTATTCACTAATATATTAAGTATATAGTTGTCGTAAATTATTCTGTAATATCTATCTATCTATCTATCTATCTATCTATCTATCTATCTATCTGTCTATTATGTGCCTGTGGCAGGCAAGCATGGTGGTGCTGGGGTGTGGCAGCCCTTAGTAATAATAAAACAGGAATTAGTAGCCAATAAAAAAATAATATTTATTGAACTCCAGATGTGTATAAAATATCAACATAGCAGTTAAATATTTATTAAAGCCATATCGGGTCAAAACTGATGATTCAGATTTTGGTAGATGATAGAACTCTGAATCACAGATTTTTATTTGTGTCTCAGGAACTCTGTTCTAATTGCCAGGAACTACCACTCATGAGTTCAATGGACCACCAGTATACCATTGATTGTGATGCCAAAACTAGGCAATAAATTGACAACTTACAGTAAGTAAAGTTTATTGAAAGATTGAACTGAAATTAAATAAAAAAAAGAAAAAAAAATTAAATTGAACTGATTTCAATTAATTCTAGGCAATTTTGATCCCATCGCTCTGCAGTCAATCAAAACCATTATTTTAAGTATTTGACTGCATTGCAACGTTACCAAAAACTGAAAACAAAAGTTCTATCTCTCTATCAAATTGATTTGCGTATGGTCAGATTTATTGAATGAGACCTAAACACTATTAGACTTATCAAATGATCTGCAGAGTTTATGCAGACAGCAATGAATTATCGGTACACTTACAAGTTAAAAGAGAATCTACACAAAATCTAATCCAGCAGAAAACGTTGCCTCTAGCACTGGTATTCAATATATCTGTGTCTGTAAGTTGCACCCTAAACACTGTCCCTGTAATTCAGAAAGACTGGTGCAGGCGGATTTTGCAAAAGTGTCTCTCATGCATTCTAAAAGTGGTGAAGAATGCACTAAATTTATCTACCTGTCTAGAACTTGTACTTGAATTTGACACATGCTGTAAAAGTGGCACATTCAATGCAACATAATGGAAAAGTGGAACATTTTAGAACTATTGGAATTTGGTACATGAGTCACTGTCAGAAGAAAAAGTGTCACAAATGCTTCATGAATTTGGCGCAATACATTAACAAGAGTGATGAACGCAAGAAAAGTGGCACAGCAGCTTAATTGAATTCCCCTCTGTATGGGTATTAAGAAACACGCTAAAGTCAATAAATATCCGCAAATTAATCTTTAACAAAACATATTACCACGTTTACGTGTAAAACGCTGATGGTAGCTGACATTTTTCACTTCTAGGGCAGTACATTTGCTCACTGCTCTGGAATCACCAAGTGGTCCGGGAGCCAGAGAATAATTTCCTTTAAAATTCAATCAACATAAAATTGCACTTTGGTTGAATGCAATATTGTTTTGCCCTCAGTTGAATTGTGCAAGCCTTTTTTTAAAATTGAATGATTGCATGTGGCCCATATAATAATGATTAATCCATGGTCCTGCAGAATATTACCCATTTCAATTTTATTGTTGTAACAGTAAGCTAAGCCATGCTTATTAAATATTGTTAACACAAATTTAGTTTTATAGAGTAGTTATAAAGTTACTATTGCTATATATATATATATATATATATATATATATATATATATATACACACATTTATAGGTATTCTTTAAGAGGTGTTAAACTAATAGCCTATGGGAACCAATCCAAGAGAAGTGTACAGACAGAAACGTGGGACAGACACTGCATCACTACATCTCTAACGAAATGACATAAGCAAAGCAGGTTAAAAAATTATCCTGCACTCCACTTTTAAACTATTCACGTGGCGTTCAGCTTTGAGCATCAGGTTCCAATTAAATGATAGTTAAATCTGACGGAAAAATTAATGGTCCAGAAAAGAAACTGTGTACCTCCCTTCCACGAGGACTTATTTGCAGAATTTCTGCTTTAAATAAAAAGCTGGATGGCCGCCAGTATAATGTTAGACTGATATCCTTAACAGTCAAATAGGTAGTCACACTAAACTGGAAAAGTGTAGAATGCAAGTGTTCTTTATTTTGCCTTGTGTGTCTTTGGCTGTGTAGGTGTTGATCAGCATTTATAGACTGCTAGGCCAGTGGCTGTAGTCAGCCGTGCAGTAGGAGTGTCACTAAAGGTTTAGTTGGCTACTGAAGCCAATAGCAGGAAATGTTATTTGTAGTTTGTAAATCATTATTATATAATTATGTCATCTGGGATGATTGCTAGACCATTTAAGCATAGTTAGCCTATGAACCAGATGTGTATTGATATTCCCATCTGATGGTAAACAGAATGGTATTTCAGAAATGTAAAGTTCAGTAAATCAGTTAAATATCTGTAAATGCATTTGGAAAGAACTTGGCATTTCCAAATGATATGCTAGCGGAGGCTTGATCTAAGGTATAGGTTGGATAGTTCCATAGGGCGGTAGCTATTGTCTGGCTGCTTGTCAAACAGATCACCAATCACTCTGTTTGCTGTACTTACTCTGTCAGCTGGCTTGCCAAGACATTTCATGGCCAGCAGTATCAGAAGTATTTTTGTAATGAAATTAATGGAGCTTTACTGGAAAATCTCTTTACATTTGCTGAGACCGAATATGTTCTTGTCACCCTGAAACTCTATTGCAGCTTTACGAGTCGGTTTTGGCTCAGGATCCCAGAAATATCACTTCTACCTTCAAACTTAGTTTTCCTTTCCCTTTGGCTTATTGTTGCCACATTGTAAGGGTTATTTATAACCTCTCCATCTTGACATGGTCACTGTCGTATAAATCATCTTCCCAGAGCAAGGGAAATTAAATTATACTGCTCACACTTTAAAGTTTCTCCTTGTGAAGAGTAAGTTGGCTCTTGAGGATATTTCAGAAAAAGATCATTGGAGGCAGATTTTGATACTATGCAGCATTTCATGTGTTGTAACAATTATTTAGAATCCCATGTGCCTTGAACAGTTCCGTTTCTTGTCTTTCCAAATATTCAACCTTAGATTTGCACTGAGGCTGTTCACTTAGAGAGATATTTACTTTTTAAAGCTGTGAATTAATATTTTTTGTTGCTTTTGCTTTTTTAAAAGAGTCTTCTGCTTTAACTTTAGAAGTGGAAAACTCCTGTAATTGTGTGCTAGTGTTAAATGCCGCTTAGGCTGCACTGATGAGGCTGCACTGATGAGGCAGCACTGGTGGGCATTGATGAGGAGGCACTGATATGGCTGCACTGATATGCAACACTGATGAGCACTGATAGGTGGCACTGAATGACAGCACTGATGGACACTGATAGGCAGCACTATGGGCACAGATTGACAGCCTTGATGGGCACTGACTGGCAGCACTGCTGGGCACTGTTTGGCAGCACTGATGGACACTGATTGGCAGCACTGATGGCCCCTGATTGGCTTTATTAGGCAGAACTGATAGGCACTGTTGGGGCTTCATTGATAATCAGGGCACTGATTATCAGTGTAGATGTCTCCTTTCACATTTGCTGGTTGTTGGCAGTACTTTCCTCACGCTGTCACAGTACTGCCGATAACTGGCAAGTGTGTTTACATCATAATCAGCTGTGATTGGACACAGATGATCATGTGGAAAAAGTCCACTGTGATTGGCCCTTTACCGGGCATGTGATCAGCTGTGTCCAAAGCGAAGTGATCACAGAGAGCGCGGTTCTGGGAGGACATCATATGATGCCCTCCCAGAACTGAATGACAGCGCTGTAGCTGCTATAGCACGATCAGAAAGTGGTTAAAAAAATGTGAAATGGGAAAATAAAGTAAACAGTTGGTAATAAACATGCAAAACAGAGCATGACCCCTAATCATTATGCTGGGGAAGGTCCTCTCTAAGGCTCAATGCTATGACAGTGATCCAGCAGTGCAGGGGTCCAAATCCAGCACTGGAGCTCTTAAAACTAAGTTCCTCCAAACCTGGATATACAGTAAGTGTCAGAATAGTGTCCCCAATGGGCAATACTGTTATTTTAAGTAAGGTATGGTAGGGTATGGCCAACAGCATCTGACCAGCTCCAAGGGTGTTGACAAGGGATTGTCTGCTACTCAGCCTCCCTATATCCCTGACACTGTGGGAAACCGACCTAACAGCACCAGACAATGTGGGGTTTATTTACTAAAGCTGGAGAGTCCAAAATCAGACTCCCTTCTGCATAGAAACCAATCAGCTTCCAGGTTTCATTGCCAAAGCTTCATTGAACAAGCTGAGGTTAGAAGCTGATTGGTTTTGTATGCAGAAGGGAGTCTGATTTTGGACTCTCCAGCTTTAGTAAATAAACCCCCGTGTGTCTTCCACCAAACCCTCTCTTTAACTGCTTCTAGCTTAGGAACAGTCCTTCCTTTTCCTCTCCCCAGAACTCTGGTAATGGTGGGATCTATAGTTCTAAGGACAAATCTGTAGTACAGGCTTAGTCTCCCTGGGAACTACATTCCCTACAAGTCATAATTCCTTGTAGCAGGTTCTGTCCTTCACACAGCAATTCAGTTTGCTTTGTCTCTCTGTCATTCCAGGTAGCAGATGGGCTTACTTGGGCTACACACACAGCCAAGCAGCAGCAGTGATAACAGCATAGACCCTACTTCCAGACAGAGCAGCGCTGCAGACCAGAGCAGCAGAGAACCAGAGGCTAAACCTATAAAATAGAAAATATTTACTTTTGGAGTTCAGGTCCACTTTAATATTAAAAGCAGACTTCTGATCAGAATCTCCATTTCAGCATAATGCTGTGCAGACACTTACTGAAAGCCAATACGTGTATATTGTTCTTACACAAATAAAGTTGAATGAAACACTATTCCTAGCATGTGGAGGATTCTGTCCTACATTCCCTATTTATTCTCAGGCTTTCTATGATTATACCAGCATGTGCCATTGACTGCATGTTTCAATGCCCAAATAGTAAAGTATCTTCATTAAAGGCCAACAGCCCAACATATCTTATTAGAATGTAATGTTATTAGTAGTTGCCCAGGTGCAAACAGCCCCCTGTCCCCAGGCCAGTCCTGCCTTGAACGGAAACAAGGAGTTGCTGTCAAGTGAGTGCTTGTATACCATATCTGGTTTTTTAGGTCATTGATTAAATCCATCCAGGAAGTGCTTGGGCATCCTACTGTCCAACAGCTTGAAAGAGTCTGTTTTTTACATTAGACTATAGGCTATATTACCTGTTCACGGATGAAGGCGGAAGAAGCCACAGATATGTTATCTATTAATTAAAGGTACTTATATAGCGCTGTGAAGCTATACAGCGCTTTACATATATATTTGCACATTCACATTAGTACCTGCCCCCAAGGAACGTACAATCATATTCTAACATAAACATACTAGGGCCTCTAACCGCTTCCACGGCGCCCTATAGCAGAACTACTGCTATAGGGCAGCACAGGTGTGCAAAATCACGTATATATATGGGATTTTGCAGTTCTGGGTAGAGGGAACATGCCATTTGCGGCCTCAACTGTCAATCATTGGGTCCTGGCAGGTGATTCCCCGCCGGCACCCGGCGAAAGCCAAGTATCACTGATGGGGGAGAGACCTGTGAATGAACAACAGAGATCTCTCCTGTCAGCTCCTGCACACTGCTTTGTATGGCTCTGCATAGCAGAGCCATACAAAGCAGTGTGCTTACAGTGTAAAGATCACACACAGCTCACAGTTAACCCTTTGATTGCCCCACATGTTAACCCCTTCCTGCCCAGTGCCATTAGTACTGTGTCAGTGCTTTTTATTAGCACTGATCACTGTATTGGTGTCACTGGGGATGTCAGTAACTCCAAGTCAGTTCCCCCCAATGTCAGAATGCCCACCGCAGTCCCACAATCCCGCTATAAGTCGCTGATTGCCGCCATTACTAGTAAAAAATAAATAAATTCCAGTATATATACCGCCATTTGTAATCGCTATAACTTTATTTATTTGTTTATTTATTTATTTCAGGTACTTATATAGCGCCGTCAATATACGCAGCGCTTTACATATATATTGTACATTCACATCAGTCCCTAACCCTCAAGGGGCATACAATCTAAGGTCCCTAACTTACATTCATACATACACATACTAGGGCCAATTTAGACAGGATCCAATTAACCTACCAGCATGTCTTTGGAGTGTGGGAAGAAACCGGAGTACCCGGAGGCACAGGGAGAACATGCACACTCCAGGCAGGTGGTGCTGTGGTTGGGATTTTACTTTCACGTAAACCAATTAATTTACACCTTTAGGGATTTTTTTAGTGAAGACATGTAGTAGAATACATTTTGGCCTAAATTTATAACGAAATTTGATTTAAAAATTTTTTTTACTGGACGTGTTTAATAGCAAAAAGTAAAAAAAGCACAGGTGATCAAATACCACCAAAAGAAGGCTCTATTTATGGGGAAAAAAGGACGTAAATTTTATTTGGGTGCAGTGCATGACCGTGCAATTGTCAGTTAAAGTAACGCAGCGCCGTGTTGCAAAAAATGACCTGGTAAGGAATGGGGGTAAATCCTCTGGAGGGCAATTGGTAAACATTCATCACTTCCATCAACTCATCCCCCACAGTTATAACCTTTTGTACAACTTGCCACACCCTATTAGATTGTAAGCTCTTAAGAGGGCCCTCTTAATCCTCTTGTTTTTTATTGTATTGCAACTGTACTGTCTCCCTTTATATCATAAAGCGCTGAGCAAACTGTTAGCACTATATAAATCCTGTATATAATAATAATAGGGCCAATTAACCTACCAGAATGTCTTTGGAGTCTGAGAAGAAGCACATGCAGGCACAGGGAGAACATGCCAACTCTAGGCAGGTAGTGTCATGGTTGGGATTCAAACCAGCAACCCCAGTGCTGTTAGATGGAAGTGCTAACCACTTAGCTACTGTGCTGCTGAAGACAGTTTCCCTTAGTGTTTCTGTCAGAAATTGCTGTAGTATTTTTTGATAAAAATTGACTTATGCCTCTGTCTGGTAACCTTTCGACATTATAACAAACCTATTGTGAGCTTGAGCAATTCTGGATGATGACATGAGGAAAAGTGGTTACCTTTAGCCAAAACATCCTACCACAAAACTGCCTACCAAAATGATAAGTAGATCCAGAAATTTTTTATGCTTTGACCAACCCCTTTTCTTTTCTGAGTTAGTGTCAAGCTCAATATTTACAGGAAAATGACAGATCAATACATAGAGTGATTTATCTCTGGATCTAATGATCATTTTCATGTAGGGTTTCCACTGAAGGTACCCTCTGTTTTGATGTGTTGTAGCAGTGGATCAATTCCCTATATTAAGATGGCAATATCGTTCTGTGTTAAGGGGAGGAGTGAGAGCATATAAGTGACCGTTTTTCCGATGCACACACCCTTTGTGAAGAAGTCGGAAGTGACAAAACGTGTCACATTGGACGTAGACGTAAAACCGGAAGCTGAGTGGCCATCTTGATTGAGGCTTTCATTAACTGATTGACGTTTTCTGAGGATTCATGTTCCCCATTATAGAGGATAAATGCATTTTAACATTTGTTTAATTGTAAGCATAACTTTATTAAAGTAAACCTCTTTTTCATGACTTACTACACTATAAAGACTTTGTTTTGACCCATATCATGCTGCCATATGGAGACTGAACAGAGCAGGGATGATCGGATGAGGAGAGCCATTTATGCTTGTGGAAGTGTTTAGTCCAGTAAGGTGCATGGTGTATAAAGTGACGGGGAGTGATTTCACATTACACCTATACCGTGAATATAAGGGAAGCACTTTTTGGTATCCCAAAGGATATTGCACTATTATATGTTTTTTTGGAGGTAATATTGAAGAGAGGAAAGGATGGATTGGAGCACTTGGTTTTGTGGATTAGTACGATATTGAAAGTGAGTTTACAAGTTTTGATAGGGTAAGGGTACAGCCATTTATAAGTGAACACTAAGCCGGGTGACACTTTATTAGCACTGGGTGATTATATTTTTCCAATGTTTTGTGGGATAATGCACTATATAGAGTTTTCTTTTTGAGGTTCACACGGATTTAAAGAAATGTCTCTATAAAGGTCGATTCGTTTTTGGGAGCACAAATACCTATTGATTTGGGGATATCACAGACACCGAGAGACTGTTATCTTGACTTTGGACTTTCAGGGGAGAAAGTGGAACTTTTTGCGTCTAGGGAGACAAAGTGTTATTTTGATTGTTATTTAGGTTGATTTAAATGCATTTTTGTGATCCTCTGTACTGTTTATTTATTTTTTTTTCATCAAAGGCTCCATTTAATTTGCCATAAATTTACTATAATTATTCACATATCTATTCAGGTATGATGAAGACCAACATGAGCGGTATGGTCTATGCATGGAGATAGGAGGAATACAGTGTGATGTTCCATTATTTTTCCTCCATTTTTCTCCAGAAAGTCAGTCTATTTCAAATGTTTGTATATGCATTATGCTCTTTGGGTTATATAATAAAGTTTATTTTAAACACTACACATAGAAAATAAAACTTTGAAATGTGTTTCAGCTTGAAATGAGAGCTGCATGAAAACTGTTTAACATGGCATGCTAAGGTTCTTGTTTCAGGAGTACATGATGGAATGCAGGTTAGATAACTCATGTGTATGTACACACTTTGCAGGCTCTCTGAGAATGTCTATGTGTGTCATTTCTCTGCCTTAATACCATCAAATACAAGCTGCTTGGAAATTGTTAATATCCCAGCAATTTTTTAGACAATGCATGGTCAGTTTTCTAATCAATATATGGAAAGAATCATGAAATAATCCATCTTATGCTCTTATTTTTTTCTAAAATTTTTATGTATTTTGAATCTGCCTATAATGCTGTTTAGCTTTTGCCTCTGGAGACATTCTGACATAAGCTGAAAAAAGCCTCACAACTTTCCACCTCAAACACTGCCAAAAAACCCAAGCAGATTTTAAGTGGGCAAGCTGAGCCGTTAGACACACATACATCCATTTAGACTAGTGAGGTGAAGTCTGTTAAGAACATGTAATCTGCCAACTCTCCAACTGAAAGCCAGATTTACCAAAAACAAAGCAGACCCTGGCATGGAAATAAATATTAGAACATTGCGTCCAAACCTCATATACTATCCATCAAACCGCCACACTAAACAGCATTTTTAGTATATACTAAAATATCCTTCAGACACCTACTAAAATAATCCACCCTTACATATTCCTTACCTAGCCCTTACTGTATTCTGTAGCGTTTTAACTGTGGTTCTCATAGTATCCAGGGAGGGAGGCAAGTGTTTGGCCAAGTAACTAATGTCATTTCTATAAAACAGAAAGAAAAAAAAATAGTATTGTGTTAGCTATGATAATAAATATTTTGGGTAAAAAGAGCATTCTCAGTTATTATCCATTACTTTAAAAGCATAGTTCACATTTACAAAATATCTGCTGATGCAGATAAGGAAGGTCTGTATATAAAAGCAAGCTGTTCAGCTTTGACCAAAATTGAATAGGGCCCTTGCTATTGGGTTAGGCCATTAACGTACCTGATGAAGCCTAACTGAAAAACTTGTAGGACCTTGCTAAGAGACACCTTGCTATTACTGTTCACCTTCACCATCACAAGAGCAAGCTTTTTCTCTAATTCAAGCCCCCCATGTGAGTTTTCTCTCCCTTGATGCAGTAGCTCTGAGCAAAGCATTAGAGAGCTTGCTCCTGTTATATGAAGGTTTAAGTGACATTAAAGACTCATTTTTTTTTAATAAAAATAACAAACATGGTATACGTACCTGCTCTCTACAATGGTTTTGCACAGAGAAGCTCTGATCCCCTTCTTCTGGGATCCCTTGCCAGCGCTCCAGGCACCTCCTCTTTGTCTAGTCTGCTTTCCATTGGGGCACCCATGTGAGCTCGCTCCCAAGCCTCCCTGTCTGTGTTTTATGATACAGAGCAAGTGGCCATGCCCCGCCCCTAGCTTACTCGTCACAGCATTTAATTGACAACAAAGTGAGGAGAGAGACAGTTTTGAGAGCCGCTGTTCTTGTGCACATCACTGGCTTGGATAGGGCTCAGGTAAGAATAAGGCTCTTGAAGCCCAGTTGGTTTTTCACCTTAATGCATAGAATGCCTTGAGGTGAAAAACCTTAAGGCATTAGAACCACTTTAACAGTAACATCTAGAGGTTTCCTAGCGTTGTCCTTAGCAACATCCTAAGAGTTTTGCAGCCAGGCTTCATGAGGTACATAAATAGCTTACACTTATAGCAACTTTGGTCAAAGCTTCACAATTTCTTTTTACCTGCAGATCCCCCTTATCTGCATATGCAATTTTTTTGGTAAAGGTAAACTAACCCTTTAACCTCCCTGGCGGTATTCCCGAGTGTAGCTCGGGGTAAAGTTTCAGCACCACAAGCGGTAACTCTGAGCTACACTCAGGCTTACCAGGTGGCGCTGCCCCACGATCCCTCGGTCACTTACTTTGTCCTGCGCTCCTGCGATGTCCCTCCTGCAGTGTCCCCAGCAATGTAATCCGGCGGATGCCGGCATCTGTCATCTGGGTTCCATCCTCTGCAAGCGTCGGGACGTACGGGGATGGAGCGGCGAGAAATTTGAAAATGACAAAAAGTGACATTCACAAAAAACACTAAAATCCCATAGTAAAACATTACTGTATCAAACCATTTCACATACATTTTGTCCCGAGTGCTTTGTCCTGTGCCCTGCCTTCATTTTTACTGTTCTTTCTACCTGGAAATTGAGAAATGTCCATGGCATCAAAAAAGCGTCCGTTTAGGTCAAAAGCGGTTTAGACCAGCTAGAGAACAGCGATAGTAAATCAGAACCACTTGCAGAATTGAGTGATAATGATTTGTGGGGAAATTCGTCATCAGACACTGAAAACGATTTTGCGACTTTGCTCAGTGATGTGCGAACTTGGTGCTCTATTTCAAATTTCAGTGTTTTTGGTTTGATTATATTATTGAATTAAATTTATTATTATTATATTATTATTTTTTATGATTATTTATTAAATTATAGTTTATGATTTCGTGTTTCAAGTTTTATCATACCCGGGATGTTTACTAGACTCTTGTTCGGACAGATTTCAGTGAGTTATTCCTAAGAATTACAGGCCTACAATATAAAACGGTACCGCTTTCAGGAGCAAAAATCTGAAATAATCATACCGCCAGGGAGGTTAAAGGACAAGTTCACCTTTCAAGAAAAAATAATAAATGTACATATTTTTGCTGGAAAAAATGCGCATTTATTAATTTTTCCTACAGGAACCTGGAAAGGGAAAGCATTGTACCCATGAACAGTGGATCAAGGGTGCAATAGTCAGGCTTTTGCAGACAAGCCCTGCAGCTTTCTACCTGTACTTGCATACAGGATGTCTGATGAAAGATGTAGGGCTTGTGAATGAACTAAAAGACCACTCATCAGCGCCATCGCAGTTCATTCAGAACTACAGTCCATCAGCCAAGGTAGTTGTAGTCAATCCATTCACAAGAAACTGTGAATGGAGGACCCTGCCATGTGGGTGCAGCCCCACACGGCCATGCTGATTTTAAATTGTGACAGTCGGTGCCGGGAGAAGATGGGTGAGGAGGAGCTGGAACGTGTTAAATGTTGCACCTTAACTATGGGTGGAACATTTTACATATTCCAAAAGGTGTACTAACCCTTGAAGTGAATGAATGTCAGAAAAATGGCAGCCTTCCTTAACTCTAACTCTATACTTGTCCTGGGTCAGTCACTCAGAAAGCATTAAAGCTAAAGCCTCAGCATGACAGCCAGACAACTAATATTCTCAAAAAGAGGAATGCAATGGAAACAGCAGTCTCCATGATTTTCACATGGTAGAGTCGATTTAACTGCGGGTGAGTAAAACATACAGGTATAGACGAGAACAGGACCCTAAAAAAACAATTAGGTCATTAACAGGCCCTTTCTAAGGTACTTATAAGTATGAGATAATTCTTGTCCAATAAACAAGAATGTCCAGGATGATTGCTTTCAGGTAAATAGTGACAATCCCTTGTGGATTGTTTGTCATAGGATTAGGCTGGCCATGGAGGTTACAGCCACCTTGCCCCTTCCTTCTCCATAGATGACCTACATGTGCGTTTTTAGTGCTTTTATTAAAAATAAATCTTTCAGCAGATGGATTGTGCCAGCATGTGTGCCTTACATATATAGCTTACATTATATACAATAACAAAGGGTAATTCTTTGGATGGTGATGATACTGTGGAAAGATGGTGGTCTTCCCACACCTAACTTACAGCAAATGTTGTTCGCGCATTTTGATTCTTGAAAAATGATTTTAGGATCTACTTATACTGGCTGGTCATTATGGCACAAAATACTATTGACACAAGCTTCATATGTGTGTGTGATATTACTTTAGTATACTCCCTTGTGACACAAGATCAGCTCCCGCCAAAGTTTCCTATTTCATTTTGCATAGAATGAGTAAGCATTAAAGTCTTTGTTACTTTTTTATTGTCATCTGTTCCCTATTAGGGAGATATAATTTCACTTCCTGTCAGTACATCTCTCAAACACACAAAAAAAGACATTGTCTGTGTCTGTCTGTGCATACTTGTCCCAATGACATCCACTCTTACTTTTTTCTGTACAGTAATCACAGGACTAGAAAGTTGGGGAAATCTCCCCATTGGCGGCAGAAATATTATTTATTCTTTACTCTACCAAAAACTAAAAAATGAGGTGAGACTAGAACAATCTTGCATCTTTTTCTATGTCCCTTTCCATCATTTCAAAGTTTTTTTCATTCCTGCCCAGTTACAACCATATTGGTATACTGATAAATTTGTTCTGTTGAGGAGCAATGTCCTTATAATGTGCAGTAGTACTGCAAAGGTCACCAGGAATCTGAAAAGATTGCTACACTGCTCAGGATACATAGTATCTGTTTTCAATGCAACAATCCATGAAGGTGTGTGATACAGGACCTGCTCTTTATGGTATGAGCAACACAGATACACTGTGTGCAGTAATTCCTATGGTTGTCTTCAGAGCTGTAGATACCACAGGTCCTGCTACACGGGGCCCAGGCAGTTGGGCGAATCAGATGTGGGCAGGGAGGGTGATAAGTATGGTGGTAGTGGTGGTGGAGGGGGCAGTTACTGGAACCAATCTCCTGTATTGCTCTCTCTGCAGAAGATGAAAGCTGGCTTCTTCTCCTCCCCCTCCTGCTAGGTTTCAGTTGCTGCAGAGAGGGCCATACAGGGGATCAGTTCAAGTAATTGCCCACCACCCTTCCGAGCACCCTTCACCCTCCCTGTGCATCAAACATTTCCCTCTGCTTCCCAGGCCCATCTGTGTACCCCCGCCTTGCTGCCCTTCCCATCAGCACACAATAGGATCATTCAGGATGGAGAGTGAGGTAAATATGTCACATTTAACAGCCCCTTCCTATCCTAAATGAACACAACGAGTGTTTGCTACTGATCATTCACTCTGTTCATTCATAATCGAAGCATAGTAAACTGTTTTTTTTTGTGAGGCTGCAAGGTTGGCTGTATGGGGCCCCGTGGTTTCTAACAGTGGCCCTGCTTGTCTTAGTCCATATAAATTACTCACAATGTCTGTAGAGCTTAACTCTCTTCTTTTCAACTCACACATTACAGATTTACTAATATGGTGAACTTGATTTACTTGAATGATGAACACGCATAGGGGTAATGGAAAGTAATTTGTTTGATGCTTTACTACTGTATAGCAGCACTGTTGCACAGAACCTTTGGATCAGACTTGATCCAATCATTAACTCAAACACATTCACTGTGTGTTCTACATTCTGCGACTTTCTCCAACCTAGTGTACAGTGCCAACTCTAGTACTAGTAATCTTAGAAAAAGTTCCTGAAAACAGAAATGTTCTCATAAAGCTCAGGAGCAGTGTATTTCACAATGATAGGAATTTTCTGGTTCTTCTACCCCATGCCAGCAAAATTAGACATGCTGTACAATAAAATATATCCTGCATGGTTGGGAAATCTGTATAACCCCACTACTATGTGCTATTACTTCCTTCTCTGTGGTATCAGAAAGCACAGTGTATTGCATTTTAAGCTCTTGTTGGTTAAGGAGAGATCAGTCAAGACCTGGAAATGGAAACAAAATTTACTTCCTGGCATGAAAGGGAAAAACCCACCAGCACACAGAAACCCAGAAGAAAATGGTTCCCGGTCACCCGCTACCCACTCTTCTGTCCATCTGCCTTGTCAAGGTAATTATTGAAGGCTGGAAGTTGATTATAAATAGTAAAACTTGGCAGTTGTGGGAGAATATACTTTATAAGGTAAAAAATCAGAAAGTGTAATGATGGGAATAATTAAAATATCGCAAATATGTATGATCCTGACTTAGTATTACAACAGCAGTCCCTCTGTTTTATTACCTGGTGATCCTGTCAGTAGATCTGTTATTTTCCACACTTCATGTAATAAAGTAACAGTACTGCTGATTTTGCAATGAAATCATACAGCAGTGGTGTCACTCTGTGGGCACAGTAGTCTTAGATGGACATGAAGTTTTACATTGATTTTAAATAAAAGGCAAGCAGATTAAAGCCTAACTCTAGATAATATTTTAAGCAGTCACAGCAACAGGTTTTTTTTCCTTTGTAAAAAAGGTTCCAAGTTTATGAATAAAAGCTGATCTTTTTAAACTCGTGATCTAGTTTATTTTGTATTTCAGGAACTCGGGAAATGCCACTTTTGCTGGACAGCTTGGCCTTGTTACAGAAAGTGAAAAAATAATGTATCTATTTGTCAGGATGAAAAGGCAATAAAACATGTTAGCGGGGAACTCATAAGTATATGATTGTACAGTGTAAAGGGGTTCTGTATCCTTACATGTTTTATTTAACAACATATATTTTTCTGCCCAAACACGAGTAGATCTTTAACTTTTTCTTATTGAAGTTGACTTTTACTGTAAGATTCAGGATATTATATATATACAGTATATATATATATATATATATCTGTAAGATAAAATATTATTTTTTTCTTACACCAATGCAAAACAAAGTATTACATTTCAAAATTAAAGTTTCTTGATTTTTTCCATCTTGTAAGCAAATCTGCTGTCGGCATATGTACAGAGCCTATTCTTGCTGCACAAATGGAAACTTCTTTTTGACATTTTCAGCAAGAAAATGTGTGAAATTCAGGGAATGGTACAGGGCAATGAGATGAGAGTTATTTAGAGTCAGCTTATACATTAATTAAAGGAACTGTGGCTTTGTAAGTTCAAATGTATTGCTAAGTAAAACTGACAATGCTTATTGATCTCATTTTGATGCAAATTGAAAGCTTCCCCTGTAGGCAAGCTGCATTATTGCAAACAATGCTAACAGAGTTTGCTTATAACAAGAAGACTAACAAATATAATTAGAAACCAGAATGATATGTAACATACGTGTATGTATTTTGGACATTGGGTGCAAGTTTTATCATTTTTGATTTTATACAGGAAATTTAGTGTAGTATGAGATGCTTTTTTTTCACATATCAAAAAATTTACAAGTAATTAACAATAGTCATATACTGTGTGTATATTTATTGCTGTCATTATAGCATTGCTTACAAAGACTCACTATACATAAACCCTTTTAAATCAACATGCTCTTTTTAAGTATTAGAGCAATTAATTAGAGCCACCAACCATGTTAAACATTCAGGACAGGACAACTACTGATTCTGGATGAGAAGAAGTAACTGGTTCTCAGTAAGGATTTATTGATACATAAGGCCCATAAGTGTCAAAATGAGATATTTGGTTTGTGTTCATAGAGCCCACAGAATACCCATGAGGTTTAGGGCATTACAAATCTATTAAATTGATTGTGGTTAAAAAAAAAAATCAAAATTCTCACTCCCCCAACCATTGAGGATGCCGCAGGACATGCTCCCATTTGAAAAAATGTGGAGCTACAGGACTGCCTGTAAACATGTAATGTCTAGAATATATAAGATCATTATTGAATGGGCGGGGCCTGAACCTCCATTATTCTTAGAAAGATAGAGAGCTGGGTACAAAAATGAATGAACCACAGAAGAATAAACTGTATAAGTTGTTGCATGGGGTGGTAAATATGAACAAAGTAGAAATTAATTATAGGTGCTGAGCTAGATGGTATTGTACACCGAGTGCTGCACATAAACAAAGAGAAGAAATTTTTCCACTTTGTTGGAGAGGTTGCGGGGAAAGAGGGACTATGACTCACATTTGGTGGGAATATATAAAAATCCAGGGGTTTTGGCAAGACGTAATTCAGTATATACAGGAGATTTTGGGGATAACTATCCAAAAAGATCCACGGGTTTTCCTATTTTATAGGACTGAGATATCAATAAAACAATATAAAATTAGTTTATTATATGATTTAATTAGTGCTGCAAAAGGACTAAATTCTGGTAGGTACCAGATCACCCAACAATGAGAGATTGAATGGGGAGGATTGAGTATATAAATAGGATAGAGGAGTTATACCACATGGATGAAGATAAAATGGGAAAGTTTAGAAAAGAATGGAGTAGGTGGTATGTTTTTAAATCATTCAAATATCTCAAAATAATGGGTACCAAGTAGGTGGAATTAGAGAACTAAACTGAATAATTGGAGAGTGGGAAATATGCAGATAGAACATGGGTGACAAATAGACAGGTTTAGAAAGAGATTAGTAGAAATAGATTGACAGGGGTAACTATTGAGATGGGGGGGGGGGGGATTGAGGGCTTAGAAAAAGTCTAGTTGGACTGTTTATGTTATGATAAATTGTATACTGTTTTAACTTGTATTGAAATAAAATTTAATAAAAGATATTAGTAAAAAAAAAAATCTAAATTCTGATAAAACCTCACTGCTAAAGAAGACTTTTAATGCTCTCCTTTCTGACCAGCAGGAAGTCTTCTCTTTGCTCTACTGATTAGCTACAGCCGGCAGCACAGTCTTCAACATCTGACACTTCTGGCATTATGCCTGCCTCCTCCACCACATGTTTGGTTTAATCCACTGGCCCCTGTGTCCATACAGGATGCAGTGTTGATGTCAGAGGTCAGAAGGAACCATGGTGCAAAACTGGGAACCAGGTATCCAGAACTCCCTGAAGTGTGTGTGATGTAAAGATTCTGCCAGAGGCTGTAGTTCTTCAATGGAGTGAATTAAAGATTTGTTTTCCACCAGAGAGGTAAGGATAAAGAGTCCAATACACTCACATGCTCAGTTAAGTGTGTGCAAACCTTAAAACAGGCTACAGCATTGGTGTGTAGGTACTTTTAGTATTATTGTCTTTAAATGCCCCCCTTCCTACCCAGGTCAGCAACCCCTTAAGGTTTACACTTGTCCTTGCTCCTCAAAAATCTTTCTGCTTTTTAGCCCTAGAGCTGTTGCTCCAGACGTCTCTCAGCCATGTATATGCATTGAAGAATCTCCATTTATTCCTATGTAGAAACCATCCACCATTATGCCATTGGATTACTTAATTATTATATAGAATACAGTATAATAGAGAGACTATTGTTTTAGGGGCCAAAGTTGTAATCTAGTCATGGGAATCTAGCCCTGTCATTGGGGCAGCACAGTTTACTGTACTTTATAGGATTTTCCATTTCTGCTCTTCCATATTTTTATGGTATTACATATATAGGTTTGTAGAGATTATACATTCCTTTCAAGCAGTTGGAAGTTTGCCACTGACATGTTTCATACTAGTTTCAAATCACCTCATTTGCAGTGATGCTGAACAGATTTTGGTCCAAAAATAAGCCCACCTACATTTATTGTGCTTTCATAAGACCCAACAGTCCTAAAAAAAAAAATTATTGGGGTCAGCAGCAGCAACAGCAGTGTGAAGTTTCTGGTGACATCATAAAAGATTTTTTTTTGCTGTGGATCACCGCATTATTGTGGTGTACAGTTTAGTCTACAAAAGCACCATATACCCTGCATGCAGCTCATGCCATAGCTGCTAATAAAGGTAGAGAATAAGCCACAAATGGAGAGGCAGAAGTGGTTCCCATGCAGCTATCAAAAGGCATCAGCCACGGTCTGGTTTGTGAGCAGCACCTAGTGGCAGGTAATGTGTGCCTTTCTTCTCTGGCAGTGGCCGTGCTATACACCAAGAGCACAGGGAGAAGGTAGTGGAATGGCCAACCTAGCTTTCATCCTCCTCCTCCTCTGTCTTCCAGAAGTACCTTGTCATCCTGCCTCAGGATCCACAGCTACTCCTGCCATTGTCCTACCAACTGGCTTGTCAGCTGAGTTATTTGAGCACAGTATCAACCACTGCAAGAGGATATGCAATAGTTAATTGCTTATGAGGTTGAGGAGAAGATCAATGGGAACATAGAGGGAAGTGACAACAGGTAAAGAGGACACATTGGCACAGATGTTCCTGCAGATGCTGCCTACTGCCAAATTGGCTCCAGTGATAAGGAAGGGGGAGATGGTAAAGTTTCTGACTGTATTTTGGTGGCAGATATAGCAAAGGAGGAAAGTAAGGAAGAGGCACCAAAACAGCAAGGCAGGATGCCATCCTGGGACAGGTCATAGATAAGTGTAGGGAGCAGCTGTCCTATTTCCCTGAATGGCACAACTCCATTGGTGCAAGGCACTGATATCCTCCAGTCTGCTCCTCGTGGCTAAGCTGATTGTGCCCTTTTAAACATGTGCTGTGGACCAAACTACCTAAAGCATATAAAGCATGGCAGTACCCCTGATCAATTTGATACCACATATATGAAGAGACAAATAGCTTTTCACCACACAGCTCATTGGGAGCAGCAATTGAATGCTAGCTATCTGTAGAAAAGGGGCCACATGCCTCCATCCAGCATCTTCCTTTCCACCACTGCCTCCACTATACAAGATTTCCCATCAGCAGCCTCCAGCAATAGGGATGAAAGTCTTTCAAGTAGTGTTAGAGGTTTACTTTATGACTCTTCCAGTGGGTCAGCATGGTGTTACGCAAAATATTGGCAAGCGTAGAGCCTTTCAATCGCACTCTGCCATTTCTAGCTGTAAGATTCTGCAGGCAATTTTCTCTGCCCCATCTTCTGGAATGGAAAAATAAGTATTCCCCTATTAATCCTAATACCCAGTGCATCTATGCCAGTTTGGCAAAATTACTAACCATTGCACAGAGCAGGAAAATATGACGTTTGTTATTTAAAAAAAAAAAAAAAAAATGAGCCTTTACAATCACTTTAAGCCATCCCTCTCCTCCAGTATCATTTGAAAGGTAATGTCTACAAGTTGAAGGACCCCATGGTCAGCAGGAGGGTGTACTTGACTGCAGACATGTGGTCCAGCACTATATGGGTAGGGACGTTAAATATCATTCAAAGGCCACCCGGTAACTCTGGTGGCAGTCAGGAATGATGCTGATCTCTAGCTCAAAACAATTTTCAATTAATAAGGATGAAATTCTCTGCAGAAAATCTGTACAATATTTATATTTTATATTTACATGTCTACACAAAGATTCCATCTAATTTTATATTTATTGCTGAAATTGGCCTGCTCTCTCTTCATAAACAGTGACCTATCCAAAAGGCTAAAAGGCGTACCTGAAATCACCTACATTTTTTCAGGCTAAATTTCAAATAAAAATTGAATAAACTGCCTGCTCTCTATCTCAATGTTATTAGCTTGACCAAAAGGGTATAAAAGCTGCAATGCATGTCTTTATATTGTGTCTCTCTTTTTCATGGGCCAAATAACCACATTTTTTTAAAAATGTCCAAAACAGACCTACAAGCTGTGGCACCAATCTGTTAACATGTTTCATCTTGATTCATTCTTGGGGAAATAAAAATATTTCTTCTTTCTAACTGTAATCTATTTGTTCTCTTCCTCAGTAAAAGCACCCTGGCTGAAAAGGAATACAAGCTTAGTAGTATATCTGTCAAACTTTTTTTAATTCGGTCTGTAAAAAAAGGAAGACTTTTTTTGTTTTTTTCGGATGCAGCCTCTTTACTCTCTCCCTCAGAAATTGCAGTCAATTTCAATGAAGGCTTGGATAGTGTGGTGTAATTCTGTTAAATGTTTATATTGTTAGTTGTACACAAAAACAAAGGAACCTACTTTTTTCCCAGATGTAATATGAACACTAAATTGCTCAAATATTGCAGCTTGGCCATTCAGACTTGATTCTGTTTGTGAAAAAGGAAGCCATTTTTTGCTTGCAGATGTAATCTGCTTACTGTCGCCACAGAAATTGCAGCCAATTCTAATGAAGGCTTGGAAAGTGTGGGGCAAATCTGTTAAATGTTTACATTTTCAACTGTACACACCTGCCAATAATCTCTGTCTTCTATGGCAGTCTAGTAAAAACACTTACATAGTGTGCAGCGTGTCCGTGAAATATTTCTGACTATAACATAACCTAATAACAGGTGCATCACTGCCCAGGTATTAGCAACACAGCTTGTGTGTCGGACAAAGATTTTTAGCTTATTGACAGATTCACTTTAAATTGAACTATACGTTCTAATGTTGTTTATGTGTCCTCATACTGTATATGTTTTACAGTTATATTTGGGCAATTTTTTTGTAGGGAATACATTTTGCATTTGACTTACTGGCCCAATGGACAAGTCTTTGATTCAAAACTTGAGATAAAGATAAAAGTAGTTAATAACTAGTAGCGTCTGCTCCCCTTGGATTGAACAGGTAAAGAAAATGTTTAAATAAAAAAATAACTGTAATCATACTGCATTTTAATGTTCTTCAATTTACTTTTCAATTCCAATTGTTTGTAACTGCAATTTTTTTTTCTGGAAATTTTTTTCTGGGAACAGTATTAGGTTTGTAAAATGGGTTTCATCAAAATCCTCCTCTAGATCTGTAACTAACTCATTTGAACTGATTTACTAAAGAGGTTGAGAATGTTCACTCAATAAATTGTGTGAATACTCACTTTAAGTATATATAATTTTGTGAAAAGCAAAATCAAATTTTTACGTATTTCATTTGCACATAGACTAGGTATTCCAAGTGAACAGAAATTAGCTTTTTGCATGATTGGATAATTGAAGTTAATATTTGCAAAATGTATCAAGTAGAGATTCTCAACTCCTTTAGGATATTAGGCTGATTGCCTTCCCCAAAGCCTCCACAATGCCTGAGGTAGCATGGAATGTGACATCATTAGCATTGTCCTTGGTTTCCTGCACTGGGAGTTTAATTTGTGGTGGGATATTAGCACACGGTTCTACATGCCTAACACTTCCATGTTGGAAGCTCTTGGAAACAACGCCTACATACCTTTTTTGTTTTTAGTTATGATCTCTATTAATAACACAGATATATTAGCTGTAAACATATTATAAAAAGCCACAAAATGTAATGATGATGGATCCTAAGTAAAAACAAAAAAAACATAAGCCACGTCTACCACAGGTCTGATAAGCATCATGCTTTCTCAATTTCCAGAAACATTTTGCCCCTTTGAATTTTTGTTCTAGTTGCCAAGCTAACCTAAAGAAATTTTTTACCCTTCCAGTGAGTATAGGGGAGAATATCCCTTGCTGGAAGTACAGTTTAGCTTCTCTCTAGCAAAGCAAACCACATTTTCATTCTTTTTGATGAAACTTGCCACAATTAACACATATGGTAGTAATGAAACTCTTGCTTCTGGCTGGAAGAGACTTGTTAAATTAATGCAGGTACTAAACTCAACAAGGCTGTGGTTATACAAATAAAGACATCTGACAGTGTTGTGGCATCCTGCTGAGTATGTTGTTATAGTGACAAGGATAAATGCATGCACACTGTTATATAAATATTCCAAATGGATTACAGATCAAGTCCAGCATGATTATATTGAGGATAGTCAATATTAAGCTCTATAGACATGATAGGAGAATGCACTGGGTATTGTTCAAAGAACACTGTCAGATCTCTGCCTCAGGTGAGAAGTATTAAGGCCATACATGGGTCGAATTCTGAACAATTTTTTCTGTTGAATATTGTAATTTTGAATTATCGCTCAAATTTTGACCATAAGTGGGGCCGCAGCAATGGCAGATTTTTGTGCGGCCATCGAATTTGAGTGAGGCATGTTGGAAATTTTTTGAAAAACAAAAGAGTTTCAAATCAATGATGGGAGAATCGTGTGATAAGTATAATAGAAAAAGAAATGTGCATGAGCTGTGACCTGGAAATAAAAGAAGATTCCCGGACACAAGATTTCTTTTCTGTAACAGCACGAGGTGAAATTGAAGGCTTGGTTGGTTGCATTTTAAAATCAATGGTGGCGCCATCGGATTACAAAACGCACAAAATTTTCTATCAACAAATCCTTCAGAATTAGACTCATATATGGCCTGCAAAAGACTGTTTTTTTTCATAAAGCACACTCAATTCAAAAAGCTAAAATACCCGGAGAAGGATCCTTAAAAAAAAGGTAATTTTTAGTTAATGATACAAAAAAATCCCTATAGTTGTATGGAGCTTTGAGAAATGAGCTTAATGTCATTTTGTATGCAGTTGGTGGCTTAAAGATAGGAAAGAATACTCAGTTCCTGTCATAGCTATTTAGTGGGTGAGTATTTCCTAAGCATTGGCTGTTTATATACCAGTGTCATAATCTTTACCATATCTAAATGATGCTTATATTTCTGCCATACTGTATATCTGTGTAGGAATGAGATTTGAGTTCTTTGCTACCATAAGTTTGTGGCAAAACCTGCATGTTTGTGGTTTGCATGTGCACAAATAATACATGGATTTTCCATAGTTACCATAATGCACAACCTGGTCTTTGTACGTAGGTCAGGTGGCTTACAAGAGCCAATAAGGGAGCTTTGGGGGTAACTCCCTCAATTAAAAAAGGGTGGGTTTCCAGCAGTTATACTGACAATGTGCTTTAGCTGTGTGAGAAAAGCATAGGGAGTGCTGCTGATAGAGGGTAAAAGGAGAGATTAGTGTACTGCTTGTAGGCACTAATAGGTCTCTTAAAGAAGATTTAAACCTTGAATATCATGTAGGTAGTAAAATTCGTTGTATCTTGGAGAATTTGGAGAGTGGGGAGAGGGAAGGGTTTTCATGGATAATAATGGAAGGTCTGTTTTAAATGGAATATACCTGGGCACTATGCATCAGCACAGCAGTTGTAGTTTTGTTTGGGAGAGCATGCGATGGTGATTTACAGGCAGGAGATTATGGAAGATGGGGCAGGGACATCTCACAACACATCTCACAACACAAATGGGTTGATATACTAAAACTGGAGAGTGCAAAATCTGGTGCAGTACAGAAACCATTCAGCTTCCAGTTTTTTTTCAAAGCTTAATTGAACAAGCTGAATTTATAAGCTGATTGACTACCACGCACAGCTGTACCAGATTTTCCAGTCTTAGTAAATCAACCCCAAAAGTGTCCAGCTGCTATTTTCAGAAACTTAGTGATTATAATAAAAATAGGCTTTCTAAGTGTTATTGTCAATGATCATGTTAAAGTTTATGTGAGATTTTAATGATTGAGTTTACACGTACTTAAAAAAATGCTTGAATTCTTTGAATTGGGGTACTGAGGTGCATCTGTACACCCACAAATCCTATTAATGACCAATTTTTTTCTGCAACAAATGATTGATAGCTAGCTCTTCAATTGTTAGATACCTTTTTTTATTAATTATGCTATTTTCCTTTTTTTAGAATAAAACTTTTAGCTTAGGGTGATTAGAGCATTTTGGGTTCCCTCTTGGATGGTGAAAGTACAATAGATCGACCATTTTACCCTTGTATCAGGGATCTAAGGGGGTGGCCACTCAATATTGATTCCTATCTTTTATGATCCAAATCCAGGGTTCCTTGTGCAGACACTTAAGCATAAAAGACCCCTTTTGCCATATATTGCCTGCAACTAAAGGCCCATACTGTAGATCTCTGTGGAGAAGGCCTTGGAATAGCAATGACTGTAATTCTGCTAACTTCTTATATCTCAGGTTGCAAAGCTATGGAAGGATCAGCAACACTGGAGGAGGAGAAGGATGCATTAGTTGCACGTGCACTAATCAGCTACTTCACTATTTTCTTCCCAATGAGCCATTGGTGGCACAAAAAAAGAAAAGAAAAACAACTCTCCATAGCCTCTCCTCATGTTAAAATCACATTGGAAAAGGAAGGGGTACAGGAGGAAGGGTAGGAGGAGTAGATGAAGGAGGTAGAGGAGGGGAATGAAAGGGAGGAGGAAGCCACACTAGCAAGATTTGTTACTTACCTCCTACCTCCATATGGAAGTACTTCTGATGCTATTTGTAAGCTTGATTGTCATGTTTTTTTGGACAACCCTTATTTAAAGAAGAGTGGGCAGACCATGGCTATACTGTAACATTCTATGTTACATGTTTACTGCTGCCTAACCTTCCCCTTGGCTGTAGTATTCCCACCCCCATTTGTTGCTGCCTACATGTTGTTGGAGGGCATGCAGGGTATGGCCATAGGTTCCCCCTGCAGCTATGCCTTCAGTGCTTTCACTATAATTAAATTAAAATACAACTGAGTGCCTGAGAGATTTTGCTGGAAAAACATTACCAACAAATACAGAAAAAATAAAAATATCTTCTATCATATTTCTACTAAACATTTACCTCTAGTCTATATTTTGAATAATTTTGGAATAATTGGGGAAATAGGTGTGATTGGAAGACAGCTAGAGAATGTGCTTTTGTGCTCTCTGTATTAACATTTTTCTGAAAAGTTAAAATTTTTCTAAAAAGTTAAAAGTTCCCTGCGAGCGTCGGGATGTACGGGACGTACGGGGGATGGAACTGGTGGGATATTCAAAAATTTTAAGTGACATTCACTCAATACACTAAAATCTCATAGTATAACATTACTGTATCAAACCATTTCACATACATTTTGTCCCTAGTGCTTTGTACTGTGCCCTGTCTGCATTTTTACTGTTCTTTCTGCCTGGAAACTGAGAAATGTCCATGGTGTCCAAAAAGCATCCCTTTAGGTCAAAAGTGATTTTAGACCAGCTAGAGAACAGCGATAGTAAATCAGAACCACTCACAGAATTGAGTGATAATGATTTGTGGGGAAATTTGTCATCAGACACTGAAAATGATTTTGCGACTAAGCTCAGTGATGTGCGAACTTGGCGCTCTATTTAAAATTTCAGTGTTTTTGGTTGGATTACATTATTGAATTAAATTTATTTTTATTATATTATTATTTTTTATGATTATTTATTATATTATAATTTATAGTTTCGTGTTTCAAATTTTATCATACCCGGGATGTTTACTAGACAGATTTCAGTGAGTTATTCCTAAGACTTACAGGCCTACAATAAAAAAACAACATATTTCCATGCAAAAAAAGTACCACTTTGAGCACAGAAATACTGACATAATCAGACCACTAGGGAGGTAAAAGAAATGTTGCATTTCTAATTGTTTCACTTTATGCATTACTAAAATTGTTGTTCCCTGCCAAATGGAGTTTTAAAAAAATTCTTTTTGCTTTAGTTCATCAGTACAATCCATTTCCTATTAGTATAGAATATGCCCATTACTGTTTTTGAACATTCTTTTTAACTTCTTTCATTGACTACAGTGGGGTTCAGATTCAGCACCTGAACTTTACTCATGTTTGCTGAACCTGCCCTGAACCAGGTTTGTGTCATGCCATTACTAATTAGACATGGCAGTCACAGGATGGGGTTCTTATCTTTGCAACATGCCTACACATAGCATCTGCCCTAGGGGTCATCTGTGGCATGGCATCCTTGGGTGCATTCCAGTTAATGGTGGGTTAACTGGGAATTGCAAGTGTACAATCCAAACGCACACGTTCCTGCGTTAAAAATGGCTGTGTGTATAAGTGGGTTCTGCAGCGACCATCAGCTGGAACCGAACAGAATCAGCAAGGGAGAATGTCACCAGCACACCGAGGATCACCTATATTGGCAACGTTTTGGAGTCTTGCAGGACCCCTTTAGCAGGCATGTGACTCCGAAACATTGCCTTGCTGTAACTATGTGATTGTTCATTAAAAATTTTGGACCCATATTGGTGAGCCTCGGTGTGCAGGTGATAGTCTCCTTAACTGGGAATTGGGGACATAGATGTCTCTGTGGATAGTTGGGATAATGTCCCTGAACCGGAGTGTTGTGGCTGGGAGCCTATTGTTCCGCAGATACAAAATTAGTACATTCAAAGATCAGGAACCTTTAATATATATATATTTCTGTTTTAAAATAATTGGTTTGTTATTGTTTCATGTTAACAACAAGTTGCTATGCCAATTTTATATCCAAACTCTTGTGTGGTCTGTTTTTGGTGGGTCGATTAAAAGACTGGGTTTTGGATGGTATACTGTATCATATTAGGAGCATATTAGGGGCATCTGTTCTACCTTAGTTATGTGTGTGACAATCTTAAAGTGTAAGTTCACCTTTTCACAAATAATGTACAGTACATCCTCCCCACCCCAAAGTTCCTGGGGCTTTCAGATCTGCAAACCTCACTGTGTGGGCATTCCCTAACCACAGAAAGGACCAGGGGGGTAGGAGGGGTATGTGGTGCCAGTTAACTTTTTCATTTTTTATAAAAAGGCAACCTTACATATTTGCCTGTGTCAGGCAGTAGTAGCAACACAATATTTAGATTGTTAAAAGGGGGCACAAAATATGTGCCCACTTACATGAGCATGTGGCCGCCTCTCCCTGTATTTGATTATAGGGTTGTTAATAGGTTTAATTAATCACCTCAGGGAAATGTAAATTATAGGTTAGCGTCCCTTTAAAAAACTGCAGGAGTTTGAGCAAGAAGAAAAGTACCCCACGTGACCTAGGGAAAGTTCTAGAATTAGGGGCTTATTATATAAGAAGCCTCCTGAGGAGGAATTGCGCCAGTTGGTCAGTGCTGCTTAGCTATAATACTCTAGTGCAGGGGTGGCTAACCTGTGGCTCTCCAGCTGTTGTGGAACTACATTTCCCATGAGGCATTGCAAAGATGGGAAGTTACTGACTTGCAGAGGCATGATGGAACTTGTAGTCCTGCAGCAGCTGGAGAGCCGCAGGTTGGCCACCCCTGCTCTAGTGTGTCATAATAGGAAATGTCCTGAAGTTGGCCACTAATGGCTTTGCTACTAATTGTAATGCACAAATAATTGTGCTATGCATTTAGAGTTTTTTAATGCTTTTTAAACAAAGGAAATTACAAATTTTAAAGAAAAAGGTTTTTCAGGAGAGTACTAGCAAAATGCACACCAACCTGCAAATATGCATGAACATTTTAATGCGGAAACTCAAGGCCGCAGGATCTTTATAACTTTAATTTTTTCTGTAAATGGAAAAATTTCTTTTTGCATAAAAAAATTTCCCTGGATTTTAGAAATAATTTATCTGGATGATATATTGTTTAAACAAAGAACAATATAACATTTTTTGACAGTAGTAGCAGTCATTCATCAAAATGGCAATTAAAATAATAGCTGTTTAACCAATTAAGCTAAGCACGGATGAACGTATCATTTTTCAGAAATCTCTTTTATATTTGCATAGTATATACTGTCCAATATCAAAGTCATTAGTGATTTGATAGTAATATCTGTCACTCTTTTGTTCCAATTTCAAACAGCACACATGAGATTAAGCTTTGGTATGCAATTTATGTTTCAGTACTACTTTTTTGTTAGTTGTACAGTAGGTAATATCACTGATCACAGTTAAATGGCTTGTAATACTGCTACATTCCTGTGGAGCCAAAAAAACTTGGTGAACTACTAGCAGACACTAGTGTAATCAAGAGGTTGTCTATGAAGAATTTCAGTCATCACTGACTAAATCAATATTAAAGTAAATCATATTTTTTATTGTTAGGTTGGAATTTTTGAGTTGGTAGGCTATTGTTCCCATTATTGCTTCAGAATTAAACTCCAGAGTCATTGGTTTCTGCAGATCATTTCCTTATGAATTCATAAGTGCAAGTGTAATGTGATGAAGGACCCCCCTTTGGTGGTATATATGATAGGCTGCTGTTTATAGCAAATTTAATGTTGTGTGGGGAATATATCCCAGTCCTAGGTAAGATCTAGTCATTGGAATTGGCATGAATGGGACAGTTTTCTTGGGTACATGATATACAAGGGGACTGGCTGTGAAATTATGTATCACTTACTCTTTGAGCACTGGGTCCTTGCAACAGAGTTGTATCAAGGGTCCACTGGAGGGCTACTGGATACTAGTGATGGACAAGCATGTCTAGATGGGTGCTGTGAAGGATGGTCTGAGAATAGCCAAGTGCAGTCTACGCTGTGTTTTCTCTCAAATGCATTTGACAGCTGAATGTGACAACTGGGTGGGGAATGAGCCACGTAGGCCCTTCATACTGGTTTAAAAAAGCACTGCTTGTTGATAAAAATACTTGTTTTCATTAGTAAATATTTTAAACTTCTCTCAGATATAAAAATACAGAAATTGTATTTTGGGGTGTACAGATCTGTACACACAAGTAAGGCACACAGGAAAATATACCCAGTACTTCAATTCAAGGAACTGAAGCATAATTTGTTAAAGTAGATGTAAACTCAACCACTAAAATCTTATATAAGTTTTAACAGCTGGTGATACCAATATAAAAGGTATTCCACAATCTCCTGTGGAAATCACCCTGTCACATGCCTTCCCAAATGAAAACAACTAGCTTCTGTAGTGATGCTATAAAAAATAATATAGATAGTGCCACGGAACCAATGACCCAGTATACAAATAGCTGCAGAACCTAGCCTATAAAACATAGGGTGTGTAAATAATAAAATAAGCAGGTTGCGCTAAACAAATATACAATAAATAAACAAATCAAAATAAAATACAATCAAAAAATCAAAAAATATAGTGCAATATAGTGCAATCAAAAAGTAATTCAATCAAAAATTAAACAAATCAATAAATAATAGTAAAGTCCAACCAAAAAAGTCCAAAAATATTTAGTGCGTGATGAAATAAATGTTCAACCAAATACCACCAGAAGTGCATCCACCACCGAACAGATTGAATAAACTCACCAGAGCGTGATGCTGATCATGTTATAAATCAGCATATAACGCTTTCTACTCTGATCAGTAACTTGAGGCAGCAACACTAGGAATTTGATAACTGGTCTCCAGGGAGCAATACTCTGCAGAGATTGTGTACCATCTAGATCCACTTCAACATTCAACTGCCGAATCCTTAGGATGATCAGACCTCCACTCAAAATACAAGGGAATAAAGACTCATGGTGCAGTACTTCATCAAAATGGCAATTTAATCAAACATATTGCACTTACAGGAAGCTGTGTCTAAGCCGACACAAGCAAAAGCAGCGTATTGAAAAACACAGACACGGACCCAGCCTGGCTGCGCATGCACCGTACCAACGACTAGAGAACGCCCTGACGTCACATCCAAAAGCTCCGCCCTACGTGTTTCGTAATCAACGTCCTCACGGAGCAGAAAGCGTTATATGCTGATTTATAACATGATTAGCATCACGCTCTGGTGAGTTTATTCAATCTATTCGGTGGTGGATGCACTTCTGGTGATAATTGGTTGAACATTTATTTCATCACGCACTAATTATTTTTGGACTTTTTTGGTTGGACTTTGCTATTATTTATTGATTTGTTTACTTTTTGATTGAATTATTTTTTGGTTGCACTATATTTTTTGATTTTTTGATTGTATTTTATTTTGATTTGTTTATTTATTGTATATTTGTTTAGCGCAACCTGCTTTTTTATTATTTATTCTGTAGTGATGCGCTTTGAATATTTCACTGCTTTAAAATAAAAATTGCAGCCAGCAACATTTAGGAAATAGAAAAAACCTATGCAGCCAGTTATCAGGGAAGTGCTTGTGAACAAGGAGAATCTGTGAAAGATATCTATTGGGGCCAGAAAAAGTTAGGAAATATGCCTTGTAAAAAACACATGCAACCTGCTATGACTGCAGTGCATGTGTAAATGGACAGGCTGTGAAAAAAAAATCAATAACTGCCAGAAAAAAATGGGAATAAACTATGAAAAAATGCATTCATCCTGTTATGGCTGTAGACAGTGCATGTGGCGAGGATGTAAAAAAGCTGCAGGACACACATCAGCAGGTGAAAGATGTAAACATCCCTCCCTCACACCACCCTTAAATTCACAAAAGTCCACAACATTTTGTCACCTAAAGGACATTCAGTAAGGGTTTATACCTACTTTAAAGAGACTTTTGCTAGAAAACTGCTTAGAAACCCCAAACATTATATTTTTTAAGCAGAGGCCCCAGTGAATGTTGCATATTATTATGTCACATGATAGCGGTTTTTTAAACGCACATTTTTTGGAACAAAATACGCTTTAATGAATTTTAATGCACAAAAACACAACATAATACCCAATTGTCTGCTAAAATTTAAAAGACGATGTTGCACCAAGTAAATAGATACCAAAGATGTCACACTTTAAAATTGTGTCCATCCATGTAACAGCACCAAACTACGATACCTAAAAATCTCCATAGGAGATGCTTTAAAAGTCTTTACAGGTTAATGGTTTAGAGTTTCAGAGGAGGTCTAGTACTAAAATATTTCCCTCCGACATTCGCGGCAATACCTCACATGTGTGGTATGATCCCCGTTTACATATGCATGCAGGACCTAGGTGTGTGTTCACATTTGTGCGTGAGAATCGGGGAATGGGGTGCTTTAAATTATTTCTTTTATTATGTATTTTTAAACTGTATCTTTACATTTTTTTCTGATCTCATTTATTGCTATCAGAAGGGATGAACAACATCCCTTGTGATAACATGGGCCATGACAGGTCCTCTTTGTGGAGAGATATGGGGTCTATTAGCAGTGGTGTATTTAGGTTTTGGGCTGCCCTAGGCAACACAAAAATTGTCTCCCCCCCAGGGAGAGACCCTGACACCGAGCAGCACCCCCATCCCCACACGAAAACAGCCTGACATTGACCAACGACACCCCAGTCCCCCACCCACACCTGAGAGAGCCTTCTACTACCACCGGCCCCCATACACTGGCAACGCCCCCCCCGACCCTGCGAGAGAGAAGACACTCACCTTCACAGCTCCAGACATCCCCGGAACAGAGAGTCGGGCTTTGCGTACACCATCAAGCAGCCTGCAGCCTCTCTCAGATCCCACCTGGTCCCCATGCTGCGTGTGTCCTTTCTTCCATCCCTTCTTTGGGGGGCTGCACTGCCCCCCTGAAAAATGCCGCTGCACCCCTGTACGAGTGTCAAGGTTCTACCTTTCCTCGAGGCTTGTGCGGCTCCATGTGCTGGCATCCATCTTAGGTGTCTGCAAAGCATTGTTGGATCCTTTATGCTTTCAGCCCCCTGCGGCGCCTCCCCCAGGAGGTGGCGGCTTATCACATATAAGTCTGCTGTTTGTAGCTGTCCATTGCATTCGTTTCCTGTCTATTGCACAGCAGCAAGCTCCTGTTTAGTTTCTCTTTGCTCTCCTGGATACCGACTCGGCTTTGGCAAGACTCCTTCCTGGCTTCTGACCCCGGCTCTGGCGACCATCCTTCCTGGCTTCTGACCCCGGCTCTGGCGACCATCCTTCCTGGCTTCTGACCCCGGCTCTGGCGACCATCCTTCCTGGCTTCTGACCCCGGCTCTGGCGACCATCCTTCCTGGCTTCTGACCCCGGCTCTGGTGACCATCCTTCCTGGCTTCTGACCCCGGCTCTGGCGATCATCCTTCCTGGCTTCTGACCCCGGCTCTGGCGACCATCCTTCCTGGCTACTGTTCTACCAAGTCATCCGCTGTTGCTGTTGGACTTGCATAGACTCTGTCTTGTTTTTGTATAATAAACCTACCTTTAATTGCACCTCCTTGTGTGTCTGGCTCCTCGCTCCCTGACAACGAGGCTGCTGCCCCTCTGAAAAATGCTGCCCTAGGTAAATGCCTTGCTCGCCTTGTGGTAAATACACCCCTGTCTAATAGACCACAAATCTCTCCTCTGGCCTCCAAAGCATCTTATCAAACCAAGATCGTTTTGATGAAATGCTTGTACAAGCTGGTAAAAGTTTGTTTACATGAGACCAAAAACGACCTTGTCATTTCCAGTTTCTGATGTCACACAGTGGGAGTAACAGCATAAGTTCCTCTTACTGTGTCCAAACACCGGATGTAGCTAGTCACATCCTTACTGGGCTCCTCAATCGCTCCTTCGGCTGCCTTGCAAATGCAACTCAGTGGCATACTGGTACGTTGCTGGATGGGAAGCGGTTAAGGGTGCAATAGGCTTTAAATAGCCCCCAATTTTTAGCTGCGCTCTGATTGGATCTTGGATTTGTATTTGTATTTAACCTCATTATTTTACATTCCACAGAAAAAAATCCTACTTGTAGAAAAGAAAAAACTAAAGAAACAGTACAAAAATAAAGTTCAAATAGAAAAAAAAAAAAAGAAAGACATAATTTCAAAGAATGCTAATAAAAGAATTACCCTAAATGTACCCCCTAAAAACCCATACCCATTTAATAAAGAATAAAAAAAGAGCAATTTTTTTTCAAGAAAATTTTAACTTTAAGCAGTTTAAGCAGTTTTAATTTTAAGCAGCTTAGTGAGCAAAATTAAAAATTTCTGTGTCAGATCTTTATAATCAAAATATTGTAAACTGGATGTCAGCACCAAAAGAGTCAATTATTCTTTTGCACATCTGTGTTAGAAAAAAACTGTAATATAAAATTCTCTTTCTCAGCTGTACGGTACAAGAACAAGCAATACAAACGTCTGTACAGCAGCATGTGTGAGGAAAACATGTTGTGTTGGAGAACCTGTTTGCTATGCCTTTGTCCCATAATAATGTGCTGATGTAATCACATTCTCAATAAATTTGGTTTACATATTCTTCTATGCCAACATATGCACACTTCTTTTCTTGTTTGTCTTGGGGTATAAATATTTAGAAGCAGTGCTAAGCTAAAGACCAGAGCATTCCTAATTAATTCGGGATGGCTACATGAATATGCTGATAGCGCTTACTGCAGAAGTTAACAATGAAATGCCTAACATCTCTGTCCTACTCTTTCTGTTACATACTGATGTTCAGAGAGGAAGGAGAACAATACTTAAAGGGTAGATAAAAATTATAAATACAGCCTAAGTGAAGCCATTAAACCCTTCCTCAATGTTATTCTTGTATTCCCTAACCATTTTTATCTCCTCCTTAGCACAATCTAAACAATCTGTCACCAAGAGGTATAAATGAACAGTGTTACGTGCATTAAAAGATAAAGAGTTAAATTATGTAAGATGATTCAGTCACAAAGACACCATAGAAAGTGCATTAACCTAGGGCAAAGGCACATTAATCAGAGAGGGTGACTATGCATGGTGTACTCAGTTACATTTAAGGTCGATATATAAGGCATTTTATTTTAAGCCACATAACTGTAGTTTTCAGATTTCATTGCACTCAACTGAAAACGACTGCCACTTTTTTTTTTGAAAGACATGTCCTGGTGTGTTAACTTTGTGAATTGTGTCTGTGGAATATATACAAGCAATGATTCCATATCATGTCAGCATTTAGTGAAAGGCCTGATAGTATAAGTGGATTCTGAGGGACTGATAAATTGGCCCTGTAGATGTTAATCAATTGTAAGAATGAACAATCAATGACAAGCTGTCACTGCACACATTGGGGAAATCACTCATGTATTAAATTATTGTAATGCCATGAATACATTGGATTGTACATGCATTTAAGAAATCCAATATGTTTAAATTCCCAAGGAAAGCATACTCCCTAATTAATGCCAATTAAAAAATCATACTGATGTTTGGTAATTGTAACATACAAGCACCACATTGTTTATAAATAAGTAAATACTAACAAAAAAAATATATTACAATTTAAAAAGATGGGGGTGGGTGAATATTTGAGCATCTGTTTTTATTGGTCCGCGTTTCCTGTGTAGTCATGAAAGCAGGAAATGAACATAATTGATTCAGCTCGAGCAAAGACAGCAACTAAAACAATTTTCATAAGAGCGGGCAACAATATCACTCTACTGGGTAGGTCTCTGCTGGGTAGGTTCCCTTTATTTGTGTGGCCAATAGGACTGGAATTGTGGGAATTTTCTCTTGCATGGCAGACAGATAGCAGTAAAAATCTGAATGAGGTTTTATCCTTGACAAAAACCTCCCATCCACCAAAATAACTTGGTTTTAGGTAAAGGAACATCCAGATAAATTCAGTTCCAGCTGTTAAAAACCACATGCACTGCAATGAACATGCAGATCTTGATTATCTGTATAATTATGGCAACCATGGTTAGAGCAGGACTATATACATTGTTTATAAGATTTCTTCAGCTGTATAAAAAATGATGCATTACCTGCCCACAATATTTGTTTGGTGTGGGAGTCAGTAAATAAAAAAATCTACTACATGCATCATAACCATGTCCTGCCCCACAATGCATAGCATTAGATACTGTGTGTTCTTTCATGGTATGAGCAGTCTCATCTTTTAGCAAATTTACGATATTGCACTTTGCCCAGAAAACTAGGGAAATGCTTTATCCTGACTGCAGCAGACTATAAATGAATGAGAGACACTATTTATGAATATTGTTTGGTGCCTGGACAGTGTATAAGCAGCTTGGTCAGGTCACAATATAAAAGGGAGAGATAAGGAAGTTTTTTTTTCTTGCAGTAAACAATAGAGTGTATTATCCGAGATACAATAGCCACAAAAATTGCTCAGTGGTTGGACAGTATGTAAGCAGCTTGGTAAAGCCACAATATAGAAGGTAGAGAAGAGAAAGGGTTTCATCCTGAAAAACAGAATGTATTATTTTAGAGAAACTAGTCACAGATATTGTACAATGGCTGGACATAGAGTATGTAAGCAGCTTGAATAGGCAGCAATGTAAGAGGGGAAGATCAGGCAGGTTTTATGCTTAAATAAATATTAGAATGTTTTATTTTAGAGACAATAGTCACACATAGCTAGATAATGTGTAAGAAGCTTGGTTAGAACACAGTGCAAGAAGGAAAGATGAGGTAGCTTTTAGCTTAAAATAAACACTGGAGTTTTTTTTCAATTTCAGAGACTATACCACAAGTATTGCACAGTAGCTAGATAGTGTGTGAGAAATGTAATAAGACTGCAATGTAAGAAGGAGAAATGACGGGTATATCCAAGATGGTACTGAGAGAAGACCCTTAGGCTCTGTGGAACCAGACTCTGCTTTTCCCTATCCTGACAGTGTGGTGATCTTGCTACAGACTGCATACCCCTCTTCATCATTCCGTTTACCTTATGAGTTTAGTCAGGAGGGAGAGAGTAACACTACCTAGCTGGGCAAGAGCCGCTTTTACTCCTGGGTACCTGGCAGGAGCTGTTACTAAGCCTGAGGACCAAGCCAGAAGCACAGACAGCAGTGCCATTGCAGCAGACAGAACAGAGTGTGTTTAAGAGCCTGTGCTTGGTTCTCTAATTCCAGTCTCCCAGAGTGTGATGCCAGCCTGTCACACAGGAACCACTTGTGAGAAACTTCACTCAGTGGAATCTTTAGGCAGCTACGCCACTACAGCTAATATGGCTACATGGACAGACCAGACTGCAGCAGTAGATGGACTCTGCCAACTTTACATCAGTCATTTCCATGCACCAAATGGCTTCTAATACAAAAATAAATCATCTTCAAATGGACCTGTTTAATTAGAAGGGACTTGGAAACATCATCAAGGTCAAACAGCCTGTCTCTTCTGTAGAAGACAGACAGAGGGACCATAGGGTGATCTCTATACCTTTAAAACAAAAGTCTGCTACCTAGAGACATGGGCTGAAGATGTAGAGAATCACTATATGTGCGCATTCTAGGCCTGCTGGAATGTATGGAGGGCTCAGTTCTTACTACTTTCACTGAAAACCTACTGGTGCAATTACTCCTTAATGCCAATTTCATGATATTCCTATGACCAAGGGACTGCGTGGGGCAATGCCTCAAAACCTTCATCTTTAAATTGCTCCACTTTATTCTGTGATGACCCAAAATCAGTGGAACTTGTTTGATGTTGTCCATGTCAAGTTGAGAGAGACATGGATCACTATTTTGTCATACCATGCCCCCATTTTGCTGTTACTTGATAGGGCTGAGGTGCTCTCTGCAATGCTATGATGTTTATCTAGATTTTGGCTGGCTGATCTGAGGGCTGATACACCATATAGGCATGATATGTCAGAATATTGGGCTTTTGATGCACATACTGCCTCTCCTATTGCTACCTTGGATGCCTTTAAGGCCCTCATGAGAGTATGTTTTCCAATTCATAATAAGGGGGGGCTAAAAAGGACTTGGGGGAAAACTTATACATATACAGAGGACGATTTGCTAGCTTACCTAGAACCTATTGACCTCCCATGTCTTATGGACACTTATATGGTGAGACTGGATGCCCCCATCATGCTCGAGGAGATGCAACTATGTCCACTCTTTAGTCTGGGAAAACACCTGAAGTGTGCAGTACTTGGATACAATAGCTCCCAGGTTCCACTCACTTCTTCTTCAATCTCTTGACTCAGGTACACTGCTGACCTCAATGTCAGAAGCAGTGGTTGTAGTGATCTTTAAAGACCCCGATTTGTGTCCCTCTTATAAACCGATTTTGTTATTGGAGATTGATGCAAAAATCCTAATGAACAATTTGTCCAGTTGTAAGCTGTGTACTGGGGTGGGCTCCCCAGGATACAGTGAAGTGACGGATGAGGAAAGCAACCCTAACACCAGCTTTTGCCACAACAGAATTTTACTTAGATGTGGCAAATAAACACAACCACAAATGCTAAGAACATACAATAAATTTACATACACCCAGCCCAAAGGCTGAGAAGGTAGAAAGTGAAGTAATTTACCTACTGGCGGGCACAACTAAGCTGCCACACGTTACCTGTTATTACCCTAAAAGAGCAGGAATCAGTGTATGGGTGTATGGTATGGGCAAGCCTGCGGTGCAGCACAACAGCTTACAATCTTACACAAATCTACAGTATTCCCCCTCCCATAACTGGTCCTGTAGCACGTGCCTGAGTATTCCTTCTGAGCAAAACGCCAGTCTGGCTTGAGTTTGTGGGATTTTATCAGCTCTCCAATGTGAAATGTCGCTTTAAGTTATGAAGTCCTTCCAATGATCAGTAATAACACTTGTGACCTGACACAAACAGAGACCCTAACTAACTAACTATAGGCCTGGTCTCAGTCTCTAGGCACCAACACTGAAATGAGGTGCGTGCATAATCTTACCGACCCGGGTCTGCTTTGCATCTGCTGGTGACTCTGAACAGAACAAATGTCTCTCCAACAAGCATGCGGTATCACAGTGTGTTGCTTTGTTCCTCTGCTCTCATCAGCATTCCTGGCAGCAATCATCCTTTCTCTGAACAGGATCAGGGTCTTGGACAGGATCAGCTTCACTTAGCCGCAGCTCTAGTTACTGAGGGATGCTCTTACACCTGGATGCCATCAGATTCTCTGCTCACCCGGCTCCTTCATTCACCATCCTCCAAACATGGCTCCTCTCTCTCTCCTCTTCCTGTTCTCTAAACTCTGAGTGAAAACCCCACCTCTTCATGAATATAGAAATATCTATGCAGTCTGAGGCTGTGGTAGGAAAACAGTGGCGTCTTGTGGCTAAACCTCAGAATTTCAGTCCAGAACATTTAATTTACTCCACACAAACAGTGTTCAAACAATGAGAGCTGTTTCCCCATCTCACACAATCACCTGAATGTGGTTATATCAGCCTTAGTAAATGCAGACCAATACGGGTTTATTCCAGGTAGGGGGACCAA
Source organism: Staurois parvus (assembly GCF_062004578.1). NCBI lineage: Eukaryota > Metazoa > Chordata > Amphibia > Anura > Ranidae > Staurois > Staurois parvus. The sequence continues at coordinate 14,106,244 of NW_028317854.1, read as the reverse complement.
TATCAGTTTTTGCAGGTTGTCCAAACACAAGGCTGTAGCCGCTTTGTACAGTCCAGGGGTGGTAGTCCTTTGATACTGAAAAATCTTTTGATTCTGTTGAATGGATCTACCTTTGTCCTGTCCTCTGCGAATTTGGTTTTGGTCCCTGATTAATTTCTTGGCTGTGTATGCTGTAATTGGCCTCTGTGGCTAGAGTGTGTACTAATAAGTCTTTGTCCACTCCCTTTCCTCTGTCTACAGGAACAAGGCAGGGTTGCCCCCTTTCCTGGGCCTGTTTCCCTTCACCTTGGAGCCTTTGGCTGTGCAACTTTGCGCTGCAGACTTGGTGAAAGGAATTGTAGTGGGTGGGATTGAGGACTAATTGTCCTTAAATGCAGATGATACCTGTCTTTATCTCAAGGATATGCCCTCATCATTACAGGCTGCACTACAGATATTTGTCAATTCTGGCACTTTCTCTCAGATAAAAGGTTACTGGGAGAAGTCCTTGATTTTGTGATGAAGTTCTTCCCATCTTAAACCAATCACAAATACCCCACTCTGCTGGATAGATAGGTTTAAATACCTTGGGATACATGTTGGCAGCTTTCTAATGACCTATATTGCATGGATCTTAACTTTCTCTCCTTAAAATCTTCTCCCAGAGATGTGCATCTTGGAAAGCACTCCCACTGACTCCAGTAAGTAGGGTTTACCTCATTAGAATTAACTATCTACTAAAATGTCTTTATTATTTTAGAATTACTCCACTTCACCTACCAAAATACTTATTTAACAAACTGGAGGGTATTTTTTCTTTTTAGTGTGGGCTGGGAAAGACCAACTGCTTGCAAAATTGACGCTACCACTTCCTCTATCATATAGTGGTTTGTCCCTCCTACATTTTCAGCTATGCTACTGGGTAGAGGTGCTGATAATGGTACAATGGTGGTTTTCACATCCTAGAAACAATCCTGTGGTCACCTTGGAGACTACCTTATTAGGCTCTTATGGTACTTTGAGTAGTTTCGTTTTCAGAATCCATCCGGCTGTTACAGGTACTAGTTTAATTAAAATCACAGTTTTGATATGGCATGATGCCAGAGCAATATACCACTCTCCATTGTCCTATTGTCCACATATACCTCTGTGGGGGAACCGTAGTCTTCCACATCTGCATAGCATCCCAGATCCAAAGCTATGGGCAGCTCATACAGTATATCAAATGAAAGACTAATGGGGTTTGCTGAACCTAGGACTAAGTTTAATCTTTCCAACAGTGTGTTCTTTAGGTATTTACAATTAAGACATGCAGTCCAGGAAAAATTCCTTACTCCTCTTATTCGTGACTCGGACTCTATTGAAAGGCTGCTTACCTTGAACGTGCTGGAGAAACTGTTATGTTTTCTACACCATAGTCTCTCAGTTGCCTATGCCACTAACTCAACCCACCCCTACCAGAAATGGAGTGCTGACTTACCTGATCTGGATGAAGAGGCATGAGATAATTGTACAAGCCACTCTATTACAAATATGATCTCAGCCAGAGACAGATTCATAAAGCTAAAGTTTCTCCATAGAACTTATTATATCCCCAAAATGGTTAGCTGTTATTTCCAGCTTGGCTGATCCTAGCTGCACAAGCTGCAATTCATCCATAGGCCCCTTCTTACATATGGTATGAACATGTCCCTTCATTAAGTCCCCTTTGGCTAGCAGTGGTAGCTGAACTCCGTAGGTTAAATTTTGGTTGATTTGTTTGCTCCACCAATATTTCTTCCTTTTTATAATGCTAAAACTACTCTTTTTGTGTATCTATAGCTTCAACAGGTGCATGTGATCTATGTTATATTCTGGCTCTTGACATAAAGCACTGCCATTTTTATTACTTGTTTAATAGTCTCTTAATTTCTCTCTTTTCAAATGTGGCCTAGTAAAAAGGCTTCCATGATGTGCAGTGTATCAATTTTATTTACTGGCTTTTACAGGTAAGTAGCATAGATAATACACATTAAATGCACATGTAATTTTATAGGAAGATTTTTACTGAAATGAAGGCTCTGACAACAGGGTCTCTTTATAGAATACCTAAACCAAAGAACAATCCAGCCCTTAGGTGCGGTATTTGCATTCATTTTTCCATGTTAGGATAAAAAAATTTCAGCAAGTACAGAAAATACCTGAAATGCTAGTAATGTAGTGTGCATATCTCTTCTTGTAAGCTGAACTGAAAGCACAAATAATGTTATATACATTTTGTAAACTACTGATCCCCCATGTAATAGATATGAAGAGAAGAATACATATTTGAAGTCCAGCTTAGATGCCAACTATGACTGCCTCCCTAGATACAGTGAAGTGAGTGAATAGTAAGTGCTTTACTTGCAGGATTACTAGGGAAAAACAAATGAAAATAAGCCTGAAAAATTAAAACAATTGGAGCTCGGTTAAATTAATCCAAAAAAGTCCTTTGTCCCTACAGGTTGGCAAAACCCCTGGCCCTGATGGTCTCTCTGTAGAATTCTACAAAGCCTATATGGAAGAGCTGGTGCCACGTATCCATGATATGTTTTCTAAGTCTATGGTCTCAGATGCCCTTCCACCTACTATGTCTGAGGCAGTGGTGGTGCTTCTCAAGCCCGGGAGAGATCCGGACTTATGTTCCTTGTACTGCCCAATCTCCTTATTGAATGTTGATGCTAAGATTTTGGCTAAGATTCTCGCTACTCAGTTGAATACGCTAATTTGGCCTTGGTTTATGCGGATGAGTCTGGTTTCATCCTGAGCAAGGGAACCAATATCAATATTCGCAGGTTGCACACCCACCTTGCTTTGGCCACTCCAGAAATTCCAGGGGTGGTGGCTTCCCTTGGTGCTGAGAAGGCTTTTGATTCTGTGAAATGGACTTACCTCTGGGCTGTTCTGGACAAGTTTGGGTTTGGGCCTCAGTTCATCTCCTGGATACGTATGCTTTACTCCTCTCCATCTGCCAGGATTCGCATCAATAATAACCTTTCTTCCTCCTTCCCCCTCCACCGGGGCACTCGTCAGGTCTGTCCCCTATTCCCTGGGCTCTTTGCCCTGGCCATGGAGCCTCTGGTGGCAATCCTACGTGCTGCTCCAGAGGTTAGGGGTATTTGGGTGGGTTCTATGGTTGAAAAAATGGTATTGTATGCAGATGATGCTCTTCTTTTTTTAAGTGACCCTTCATTGCAGTCTGCTCTACGGCTGGCTAATGAGTTTGGTGCCTTCTCTGGCATATGGATTAACTGGGATAAATCCATTCTATTCCCTCTTGGGCATTGGCCTGCCCTATCTTTTACTGATACCCCATAGCAGTGGACCACAGAGTTCAAAAACCTGGGGATCCATATTAGCAATTCTCTTCATCCTATGTGGATCTCAATTTACTCCCCTAGCTTCGGTCCTTGTCTCAGAGATGCACTATCTGGAGTACTCTTATATTCTTATATTTTTTTTAGGAATACACCTGTCTGCATACCCAAATCTTTTTTTAACAAGTTTGATGGTATTTTGGGCTCATTTATTTGGGCTGACAAGACCCCCCGGATAGCCAAGTCAATGCTTAGATTTCTCCTTTCACAGGGGGGGACTTTCTCGGCCTGACTTCCATCTTTACTATTGGTCAACGGTATCGATTATGGTGAGGTTGTGGTTCTCGCAGCCAAGGGACAACCCGATGGTTACGCTGGAGGCAGGTATTGTTGGCTCTTATGCTACTCTTAGTAATTTAGTCTTTTGGGCCCCTTCTGCACTTATTTTTCTGATAAGAACCACAAGCGAGCAACAAGCGAGGGCGCAATATCTCCAACCTTCTAGATTTTCCCCTCATATTCCCCTTTGGGCTAATCCTACCCTGCCTCACTTGGCAATGTTGCCTGATCCCCACCTGTGGGCTTCTTGAGGGATAGTGGGACTCAAATATATCATGTCTAATGACAAGCTGCGCAGCTATGCAGACCTTCAAGCAGAATTTCACCTGCTTGATTGGATGTTCTTCCGCTATCTGCAACTTAGACATGCAGTGCATATGCAATTTCCATCTGATGATACTCTTGAGTCTGATCCCCTGGAGTGTCTTTTGACTTCTAGGACCATGGGGAAGCCTCTGTATTCGATCTACCTTCTCCTCTCCATAGCTCACTTGGTGAGACTGACTAAGCTGTTCACCAAATGGCAGGTAGGCTTACCTGATTTAACTGAGGAAGACTGGGATGTGTGGATGTGTGTACCACTCTTTATGTCACTAATATGGTCTCGGCCAAGGATAGGTTTATTCAGCTTTAATTTCTCCACAGAGCTTACTATACTCCTGTTCACTTGGCCGGTTATCATGTACCTGGTGATGGAGGCCAATGGAGAGAGGGCTTCCCTTTCGGCTAAGTTCCGGACTCCCCTGTGAGTGGGACAGCGGGAGTCAGGCCCAAAGTTGCACAGGTCACCTGTAGGAGTGCTGGTTGGTGGTTCACTCAGAAGCACAGCTGGTGCACAGAGATAGGTTTGCAGACAGGAGGCGCCTGTGCGTGGTATGCAAGCCCTTCCGGGATTTGGATGTTTACTGAGTAGTCGGTTCAAGCCAAGGTCAGGTACCAGGTGGGAATCAGAGCGGACGTAGTCAGATGGGAAGGCCGAGGTCATTCACAGAGGAGCGAGAGAGAGAGAGTATCCGTAAGCCAAGCTGAGGTAAATCAGAGTAGACAGGTCCAGGAGCAAGCCGAGTTGGTAACAGGAAATCACAAGTCAGAAACACAGGAAACAGGAACCAGGAACAGGGAGCTAGAAATCATCCAGCAACCAGAGGAAGTGATGAGCCTCCTTATAAAGGCCGTCTGGCACCAGACTGTGGCTGATGTGTACTTCTGCAGCCATGTAGAGTATTGGCAGAAATGCCAGATCTTCCAGAACTCCTGCCGTGGACAGGACCCTGACACCGGTATATACACTTTAGTCAGTCCTCTATGTACCGTTTGTCAGCAGGCTGACGGTAACTTCTATCATATGGTCTGGATCTGCCCTAAACTCAGGGATTTTTGGATTTCTGTCTTAAATGTCATTAATGACACTTATGATTTGACCTTGCCCCTAGACCCTTAGGTGTTGCTTTTGGGAGTGCTGGACGGAGCTGAACTTAGCCGCTATGTCAAATTGTTTTCAATTTTCGCTTCCTTTTATACCAGGAGGGAAATTCTCCTTAAATGGAAATACCCTATGCCTCCGACTATTGAATCTTGGTGCGCAACTATTAATATGGTGTTACCCTGTATAAACTCACCTATGCCAGTTGCAACTGTCCTAAGAAATTTGGTAAGATTTGGATGGCTTGGATAGATTTCTAGGGAGGTGATTTAGAATCTGATTGAGTTTTGGATACCTCTACTGCCATTCTCCTCCTGTAGTGCCTTAACTCCCCTCCCCTTCCTTTACCCTTTTCTTTCCCCTCCTCCCCCTCTGCATTTCCCCTCTTCTAGCTATCCCCCCCTTTCCTCCATCTTCTTCTCCCTTCCCATACCCCCTCCTTACTTCCCCAATTTTTACTGTGGCTCTGAAGTTGGTGACTTGAGGGAATGGTTGCTATTTTTTCTATTGTCTCTGGATTATAGTGTGACTTTGGTGTGTGCATATGTAACCCTTGTACTTTTCTGTATTGAATGACTCATGCTCGTGTGCTTTTCTTTTGCTGTACCTATCAAGTGCACTGTATGGATTGTTTATTCATTGGTTGTTCAATGTTGACCACATATTTGTACTGCATTTTTTGTGCCTAGTAAACCTTTTTGTTAAAAAAACTAAACAAAAAACAAAACAATTGCAGTTATCACATCTAAGAACCAGTAAGCTGCAATATATCCCAGCAATAATAATGACCTGCCCAACAATGTATACATGTTGCACTCCCACCACTAATGATAGATTCCTTACTTCGGTAATACTGCTGGGAATCCCATATGATCTCATTGACCACATTTGATTCACAGTGGTATATTTACATCACCACAGCCAGGAATCTGTCATACAGTATTTAGCAGCAGAAGAGCTGTACATACCTTTGGGCATTTAATGTGGATTGCATCACTGGACAACATAACTGAGGTAGGTTACCTTGCTGGATGCCATGAATAATGCTGGATTTACTTCTGGGGACATTTACAAAATGTATTTTAAAGTAGGTGTGTGTTTGTGTTTTATTTAAAAAAATATTTTTAATTCAGTATATATATATATATATATATATATATATATATATATATATTTGTTTTTACTATTAACTATTTTTAGACATGTGTAAATATTACTAATGTACCTCTGTGCTCATTTACCTGGGTGGGGGTGGATATCTGGTTGCCCCCCTACTATAAAGGGTCTTCCTTATTTCATGATATGCCTCTCATTACCCCCACCTCCTTTTTGGGGGACATGATGGTGGGAAAAAGAACCTTGTTCCTCAACATTTGGACAAAGGTACTTTGCAAGGCAGCTTTGCTGCACCCCATATTAGGGAACCCCAATCCGTTCTTTTTTTCCCTTTTAAAAAAAATGCGCACTGTCACTCCAATTCTTGACCAGTATCTGACTCTGGGATTAAACTTTGTATTTTATGGTAATAGTCTAGTTTTGGACAGCAGTTCTGCGAGGCTGTTCTTGTTCTTGTTGATATACAACTGTACTGCTGCTGACCTATTTGTAGCAAACTTTCACTAAAAATTAAGATGACAACAGCAATGTACGATTGACAAGCAGAATGACAATTTTATTGAGCAAGGTTAGGCCCAAACTGAATAGAGACAAAGACCATGGATAGTGGTTTTACTACATGAATTAAAAAAATGTAGAGAATTTCAACAGTGTAACACTGGCCAGGAGGTTGGGCAGCAGGAGAGATTTAGTCAGGGATATCAGTCCTACCCAGTGTATGCTTAACTGCTATACTATAGGGATAGGAAGGTAAATGTTACTGGTATAATTTGAAATGGTTTAGGCGCACACTGTTCTTACACTTAGTTTTATTTTTCTTTCAAATAATGCACCAGTGTGCTGCAAATAAAAGGCAGCTTCAAGAATAGATGATTATTAAAAAGTGAATGCTACATTTTGAGGACACTAAACTTAAAAAAAGCCCAATCAACAAAATAAAAATCAAGAAACCATTACTAGAAATGAAAACCCCAAAATACCACCTCTACAACTAAAGCCCCTTCTTTTTTTTAGAAAAGCAGGTTAACCTAAAAAGGTTCTCTCAACATACAATAAAAAAACGATATATCCTCAAGGTGAATTAAAACTCCTAAATATTACCCTAGAACACTTTTTTTAAGGGAAATCTTTGTTGCAGATAGAAATCATAACCTAAAAGAAATGCCCTACCAACATAAAAAGAACTAAACAACTGGAATCCCACCATACTGCCTCCTGAAACATAGGAAATTTTTTAAAAAGCAAGTCTTGTAGGAAATAAGTGTGTTATGAACAAGACAGCAGCTAAAAGTCAACACTGACCTTAAAGCGAAGCTCCACCCAAAAGGGGAAGTTCCACTTTAAGGCTTTGTCCCCTGCTCCCTGTTAAGGATTGGCACCTTTGGGGAACAGGATTGGAGGGGGTACCCAAAGTTGACAGGAACCCGTTCCCACTTCCACTGCGATCGCCTAGGCGATAGGAAGCAGAAGTTATCCCCTCCTCCCTCCCCATAGTCTTCAAGGACATGTGACAGGTCCCAGAAGACTATGGGACCATTCACAAAGTGCAGCACTACGGTAGGTCACCCGGTGTGAGGACACCATGGGATTGTGGGAAACGTGAGTGCCCATTTTTTAAAAGTCAGCAGCTACAGTTTTTGTACCTGCTAACTGTTATTTCTTTTTCAATTCCGACTGGACCTCCACTTTAAATCAACCACAAAATAAAATTAAAGAAAAAGAAGCCCATAATAATAAGAACCAAAAAGAGGTGTAAAGGGATTGAAGAGCTTGAAATTGGAATTAAAGTACAGTTTCCTAACTAACCCTAATCTAACTCTAATTCCTATGCAAATTATCAGCTTTCCCTACCCCCTTCCCTACAGCATTTTACTATAGAATAGCTGCTCTGCCTCCCCTCACTTACTTTTTTTTATTGTCAGGAGGCTAGCTTTTTCAAAAGCCTCCTATTGTCCCTTTTAACCCTGATGGTTATAGTGCATTATATGTGAGAAAATTCTCCAAGGTAAATCTGCACATATATTTGCTGGGACCTTGAACTTTTAAGCCACGGGATTTGCCTTGATTCAATGTTAGTGGTGAACCTGAACTTCATCCCTACTTTTAATGTCCTTGGTGATGTAATAAGCCCTAAAGCATTTTGTAGACAGACATTTGTACACCTTATATTCTCAAATTTATGTTCATACTAAATGTTAATACACTGTATATTTCAGTGTTTTTATTAATGTTTACAAATTGACCTCATTTAACAAGTGGGTGAGGACCAGAAGGAACTATAAAATTAGTAACCCAGGGCCCTAACAAGCTTTTAACCTACAGCTGATTAGATGCCATTGTGCACAGGTGTCCAGGCTAACTTGCAAGGTTTCATAGGTCATCAGTGTGCTTTTTAAAAAAAAAAAAAAAGCATGGAAATCAGCCTTTACTTTCAAACTTGAATGAGCACATAATTACCAAACATGGGATATGCTGCTTTGCCCTGGCAATAACCCTAGTGAAGAATAATGTCAAACCAGACACTTTGGATCTTTTTGATTGGGGCCCCTAAGATATGTGCATGACATCCTGTAGGGTATACAGCATACATGCGATACTGTATTACATTAATCATGATTAAACAAACACTAGCCATAACTAAACAGACTGTTAATTTTAGATAGAGAGGACAGCACAGTGGCTAAATGGTTAGCCCTTCCACCTGGCAGTATTAGGGTCGTTGGTTTGAATCCCAACCACAGCACCACCTGCCTGGAATTTGCATGTTCTCCCTGTGCCTGTGTGGGTTTCCTCCGGGTACTCCAGCTTCCTCCCACACACCAAAGACATGCTAGTAGGTTAATTGGATTGTGAAGAAATTGGCCCTAGTATTTGTATGTATGAATGTAAGTTAGGGACCTTAGATTGTACACCCCTTGAGGGTTAGAGACTGATGTGAATGTACAATATATATATGTAAAGCACTGAATAAATTGTTGGCGCTATATAAGTGCCTGTAATAAATAATAAATAAATAAAATCTAAACAACAGACAGGTCCATCATACTTCCAATTCCATCTGATAGTTGGAATGCCAGAAGTATATCTGAGACAGGAAAAATGTCTTAGTACTCACTCAGTATTATAGCAAGAGAACCTCCAGAACCACATAAACATGGTTTCACCTGGGACCCACCCTTGCAACTTAAAAGTCAGATTCTGCAGGATGCTTGAAACTCATATGTTTTTTTTTCATTTTTCAATGCAGGAAATTATACTTGATATTGTTGGTGTAAATAAAATCCCTTTACTATCTAAAAGCAATAAGTTGAAGCTATGATAAGAACTGCTTACTAAAAATAGGCAATACAAAATAATATAAACTTTCCTGGAATAAATATAGAACTATTCCTAGCACAATGGACAGAAGTGATGGGCTAGGTGGCCTTTCTTTGCTGACGACATTCCATGTTTCCAAAGCCATCCACAAACATCTGGTGCTGATTTTATACCTTGTTAATGTATACATCTGGTTCTGCTTCGCACCCTCAGTTGTAGCATTTCAGCCACCACTACAGACATCAGGTGCTGCTTCCTAGCCTTCACAGTACACATCTGGGGCTGCTCTGTACACTTTCCTGTGGCTGTACGAGTTGCAATGTTTCTTGCTGCCACCTCCTGCTGTCAAACATAGTTTAGCAAGTATTGGAGGCACATGCTTTAACCATATCTCTCTGCTGCTCTCCACCTCTTACCTTCACTTCCAAATATTAGTAACAGTTGTATGTGCACTGTGTGCTGTCACTCATTTAGTTTTTAGATTTATTTGGTTTCAGTATTTCAGACTACAATACTGACATGGGAATAACACAGAGGCAATAAATGAAGTCTACAGATGCTGATTTTTCTGATATAAGCACTTAGGACACCATGCATATTTCCTTTATTAACACAAGTGATCTCAGTTTAACAAAACGAGACACATTTAAACTTGGAATCAATTCAGAAAGTTTCTTTTGTGAAGTTACTGATGCCTCCCTAGATTGTCTGGAGGTCATGATGTTCAGGTTCAAGAAAGGAAAAGTCTGGTTGAAATATTAATAACACACATTAATAAGGTGGTTTTGGACCAGATGTCAGACTAGAAACTTTATATGATAGGAGTGGGTCAGAAAATGTCATGTTCAGCCAGATGTGAGCCTGAAAAGGACAATGAATGATTTTCAGATGCCAAACATATCTTCACAAGGAGACTAGAGCTTATCAAAGTGCGCTCTCTGATCTGAGAGACCACACATACTTAGAAGGCTTATTGTTTGTTAATTTGATACTTTCATAAATAAAATCATTCTGGAAATCAAAAGTATCAACATTTCACTCTCTAGTAAAGGTTAGAGTTACAGCTAAGCCCCAATTTTTTGCTGTGGACAACAGAAGTGCTCTCCTTTACTTTGCTATATTATAGATGCTATTATTTCTATTATTTCTATTATTATTATTATTATTATTATTATTATTGCAACAGGCTGAACACAGACATTTTCCAGACCATACTGATGTGTTGTAATGGTTGGAGATTTCTATGACGTGCTTTGTATCTGCCACAAAATAAAATAGAACTTGAATTTGATAAAAACCTGCACATCATGCATGTATATCTTCATAGACATCCTATTGTTGTATAAACTTCAGTTTATATAAGATACATACCTAACTACGCAGTAATGTTCATAATATTAGAATCATATTTCAGTATGTTCAATTCCAGCAACTTTTTTAGTGCCACCAAAAATATTTTCTTTTGCAAGTTTCTGTAATCCTAAGGGGATGCTACATGCGTAGTGTAAAGCTAATGCTCTAATATTTTTATTAAGTGAAAGCTTACATAGGAACATCATAAAACATATTGAATTAAGGGGCAGTTTCTGCTCCTAGGTTCCAACTTGAGTGTCTTGGAAGTATTCTTCAAACTTTTTTGCATTTAATGTCTATTATACCCGTATTAGTTTGACACCAAGTAATATAATCCTGCTGTTTTGCCCTAGTGACCACTGATGAAAGATTTTTTGTAGATCTAAACAATTTCTTTTGTCTTTGGTTACCAGCCAACCAGTCAGCAGAAAAATTATTATTTTGTTTTTTATTTTCCTTCGAAAAGTCTAGTTTGGAGGTGTTTGAACTAGTTTCTCCATTTTGCCTACATAGGTATACATATGCATACTCAAGTAATGTAAGAGTGCCTGATTATATAGCAAACTGTCACTTAAATAACACCTTCTGCTTCTACCTATACTCTCCAGTTGAGCCAAATCAGCTGATTACATCAAACTTTACAGAGCACATCACTTTTTTATACAGCTTCTTTCCATGCCAACATTTACATAAATTATGTTACTAAGTATTATTATACTTAATTTGACATATGCTACTCTGTCTCTGACATACAAAGAAGTTTATGAGAACCTATTGCGCTCTTATTGCTGTGCACTGCTAGAGTCACAAGTCCATTTACACAGAGATTAGAACCTGTTACTAGCACAAACTTACGAATACAAAACTGTCAGGACTCGAGTGCATATACTTCACAGCTCTTGACTGAGTACTTTTATGGTTATGTTTTTATTACCAAATGCTATTTCAATTAAACCATGGTTACCATTAGTTGTACTGACAATGGTTAAAAGCTGGAAAATACATTAAGATTGTATATTTCTGTAAGTCAGCTTTCTGTAAATGTCATTGGTAACTAAAACATGGGGAAATGTTTGCCATGGCTCTATCCACTACCCTTGAATGAGGAATAATTTTTTTTTTAGTTTTTGAATTTATGCTAAAAAAATTAATATGTAGGGTTTTGCATTTTTTTGGCCACTTTATAATTAGCTGACCAGTTATCTTGTGGAATTAAGCACAACACCTCTTTCTATATTTTTTTTATTATGGCATCCTTTTTTATGATTTACAGGGACATGAGTATTCATGTTGGAATTAGTAAGTCAGCGATGACTAGTTAAAGCATCTGAGAACCCTTATCAGTGCCATTTCTGGGTGTCACCAGTAATCCAGTGATGTAGGCATGCCTGTGCTGGCCAGTGCCCAACAATCCCCTTCTGCTGATGCAACACAAGATAGTTGACTCTAGACTAAGTGTCATCTAACCATAAATTTAGGTGAATTAAAGGGCTTAGCAATTAGTTAGAGGGGTTGTGCGTTTAGGGTAGCATAGAATTCAGCTTTAAATTTGAATTTTTTGTTTCAAGTTTCTTACTTGTGAGCATTTCAGCTGTGTATAAAGCAATTTACTATTTGTTCTGATAACCACTGTCACTGGGATGATAAGTGAGAAAAAATTAATTTTACAGTTGTTACTAGATGAGGGAGTGAGGGAAAACTGGTGTGCTGGTAACAACTGTCCACAGAGGACTTCCTTTACTTTACCTCTCTCACTTCCTGTTGTGTTGTGAGATGAGAAGTGAAGGAAAATTTCCCAGTGGGGCACATATTTTATCTATTTCCTGCTCTAAGCAACATGAAAAGGGCATACCAGACCACTGCAGAGAAACCACTGCTTACACTTAGATTTTTGCACTCCTTCTGTGCAGCATGCTACCCAGGGTGAGAACTTTTGTGCTGCTTCTGGAACTGAATTAAGGAAAATGCTTCCATTTTACATTTACATTTTCACATAAGACATATCAAAAGTAGAGCTTTATTTCACCCTCAAAGTATCTCAAGTATTTCATTTTTAAGTTATCTGTAAAAAATTGTGGGGATCAATAGGCCCTTGTCAGCACCTGTGGTAGTGAGCCCTTTTAGATAGTCAACTTGGGGTTCCCCAGGGCTCGGAGTCTAAGCCCCAGCCTGCTTCTTCATCAGAGCCCCTGATAGTGGGGATGGACTTGCAGCAAGCTGAGACCAGGTCACAGCTCCCAGGTACGCCCAGCTGAGGATGAGGACACCGCTCGTGGGAGCAGAGTACAATGGGAGGAGACAAACAGAAATCAGATAGACTAGCCGAGGTCAGGACTTGCGAAAAACGAGCACAGTCAGAGAACAAAGCCGGGGTCGGTACATGAGTAGTCAATGTAGGATACAGGCAATAACAACACACAGGAGCTCCGACAACTAGGAAGTTGCTCAGGCAAAGTGGCCTAGACTGAGCATGTCTTATATAGGCAGGCAAACAAGGAGGCGGTCCAGGAAGTGATGGAAGGGAAGGAAATAAAACCCAGAGAACAGCAGACGATGCCCATAGGTGAGCACAGACAAACACACATGTGAAAGGGATCAGGAACAGCACTGCAGCAAGGAGGTAAGAACACAAACAAGAAACTTCAGGCTAACTTGTCACAGCCCTTTTGTATGTTCATTTTAAGAAGATGTGACACTGTGGCCCATCTATTTTGGGAATGTACAGCTTACTCAGTAGCTAAAGTGATTATGATGTAATAAACACTCAAAATGCCTAGATAAAGTCCCTGAAGGAAACCTGTATGATTGCTGACCTGTTGTCATTGGCTTCAGTACTTTCTGAGTCACTGATTTGGAACCAGTATGCATATCAGGATAGAGTGAACTCATACTTCTCATTTGCATAATTGTTGTAGGTTAGTGACTTGGAAAGTACTGAAGTTTTTGGATCAGAATAATAGCAATTCACAAATGAGAGGTCAGCTATAGATAAAAAAATTATTATTTTTAGAAGGAAAGGTCAACAATGGCAATACTTATTCAGTACATTGCTTTAAAGCTAAATGTCAGGCAGATATTAAAACAGAAACAATTACAGTTAAAGTGGAACTTTACCCATAACAACTTGATAAAAAATAACGTTCTTTAGCAAGGAACATGTATTCCACATTAATAATTATGCTAACAAATTTAGTGTGTGCTGTAAACTGTCTCAAGCCTTGGTCCTGTTTCTTCTTGCTGGCGGTTGCCATTTTGCTGAAACCCAGAGCCCTGAAACAGCAGTGAATCCTAAGGTAGAACTAAACCCATCAATTTAACTGTTTCAAAAAGCAGTTACTTTCCTGGAATGCTGAGATTGCTAACTGTCACATTTGCTTGTCCGCAAACTGTCAAACCATCAAATGGCTGGTTTGGCAGTTGAGGATCAAACAGAAGCAGATTCCTTGGCTGTAAAGGATAGGAGAGTTTAATAAGACCAGAGACTGAACACATGATAAACAAAAAAATTAATAATAAATACCAGAGATGGTTATTGTGGATGGCTGCTGCCCTTTATTATTGGTATAAACAAGTCCAATAAACATAATACATACTAAAATAGTTCAGCCATTAAAGCTTTAAATATGGTTAGACAAACAAACCAACATTCCCCTCAACTGAAAAGAACAAGGCCACACAACAAATGACTGCAACAAAACAAGGGGGGGAGGGGGGCGGAGGGGTGCTTCTTCTCTTGCTGCTACTGCTGTTGTTCTGACAATGGTTTACAATCTTTTCTCTTCTCATAGGTTCTTCAAATCACCTGTCCAATGTAGAAGATTCTAGAAAATTTAAATGGAGTTAACAACATGTAAGTACTATTCAAAAAAAATTAACTGCCTCTTTGTGTCATTCCTGGTCCCATAGGCAGGGGTCGCTATTGTTGCTAGAACTAGAAACTGAACACAAAATAAATAAAAATATTAATAATAAATACCAGAAACTGTTATTGTGGATTAAATGGCCCTTTAATACTGGTATAAACAAGTTCAATAATATAAATAAATTACTTATGTATGACAAGCTTAAATACTTATAAAGCACCAACAACCAATACCATTTACATACTAAAGTAATTCAGCCATTAAAAGCTCGAACTATGGTTAAAGAAATAAACCAACATTCCCCACCCACCAGGCTCTACTTAAGGAGGCAGCCCACACTGGCCACTACCTACTTACCACAAGATTGTAGGTCAAGGTTGAAAATATCCAGCCCTATATCCGAAAGGTGAACCAGATCAGGGCAGTACAATCCAGGCAAACCTCTCTCAAGATCAAGATGACAGAAGAGAGCCTGTTAACAGAGGGAATAAATTTATCTACCATTCTGAATTTTCTACAAATGTTGCAAATCAGCATTAACCAACCAACACAATCTGGGAACAATTTCAAAGAAAACAGAAACAGTAATAGGCAAGACTAAACGGAGCTGTAAAAAAATCAAGATTAATTTGAGCAAATAAATCCAAAGTCTTATGAAAACCTAAATCGTTACCAACTAAATGAATAATAAGTACACCAGGATGTGGCTATAAGGAAAACAACCAAGATAAATTGGAGCGTAGTTCAAACTAAGACATACCCCCATGGCCACACCAAAAAAGACAAAAAGAAGAACAGTCAAATCCTAAATTAGGTCCATAAACTCTCCACGAAGCCCAGATTTCTGCCCAGTGAATAAATGAGTATCCAACAATTCAGATTATGCATAGAGGACTTAGAATTAGAAAAAAACATAAATTAGGCCAAATATAAGCCAAATAACAATCTGGTTTCCAACCACCTCAAACCTTAATATCCTATGCAGACATGCCCAGCCTGGCAGCTTCCGTTGCAGCGCCAATGCAGAAAGAATGACTAGTAATATGCAAATGCCCCAAACCCATATGGCAAAATCATTTCTTCAAAACAGATGCAAATTGGAATTGGGTAAGAGGCAGACCCGATTGATGGACCAAAAACTGCATCACTCCTGGCGGATTCAGAGAAAAATAGTGTGACAACAAAGTAAAAGCACAAACTGCAGAACTAGTGGCATGGCAGATAGTGATCCAATGTCTTCTGCCCAACTGGTCAGTTTTACATAATAAAATTTGTACAAAATCAGGTCCCAGAAAAATGTCTGAACATAATAAACCACCGCCGCAGATGGAAGATTTAGGCAACACTTCAGAAATACAAACAGAGGCTACGAAACCTGAAAGAGTAGGGCTACCTCAGAGGAAAAACAAGCATATAAAGTAGTCTATAATAAATGATGTAACAAAGGGAAAGTAACCAGAACATGAGTATCCCTACAGAAAAGACACTTATAATATCATTTAAGGGCCTGTCATACCAATAAAAACTGGGAACAAGGAGGAAACCCCTGCAAGTTCATAAAAAAGGAAACAACCGCTAAAATTTTAACAAAATGGAAATAGGAGTACCCATGCTGCATCAGGTATTCAAGATAATAAGCAACAAAACTTTCGGAAAAACAAAAAGATGATAAACCTACAGAGTGCATGAAACCACACCAAAAAGACCACGTGGCATTTGTAATTCACCCACATGGATGAAGCCAAAGAATTCTTGATGGAAGCCTGGACAGACGTCAAACTATGGACCACAAGTGGCAAGGACAGCCATGGGCATCGGCATCCGGGACTAAGGCTTGAAACCTATCCACCTGAAAACGGGACAAGAAATTGGCAACAACATTAGTGTAACCCGGTATATATTTAACCTTTATCCATAAATTAAGAGCTAAACATTTAAAAAACAAATGTCTAGGGATGGCCAAAACTGTAAGGGATTTAGAAGAAATACAATCAATAGCGAAAGCCACCTGTTTGTTATCTGAATTAAATAAGAAACAGGAATTTCTAAGATTTTTACCCCAAAGTTCCAAAGCAACTAAAATTGGGAAAAATTCAAGGAAGGCAATATTTTTTGTCAAACCCTATTCGAACCAAACTGCAGGCCAAGGGGTGGCAGACCAATAACCTTGCTAAAAGGCACCATAACCCAATGCCACAGCTGCATCCGTGAATAAAGAAATAGCAGATGCATCTTGAAAAGGTGTTTGCCAAAAGGAACAGCCATTGAAAAATTAAATTTAAAACCGGACAGCGATCTGTATATATCCTTTTAGAAAACACCCACACAATTGGAATAACACAGTTAGCAAAGACTAGGAGTCCCAATAATGACTGCAAAGTGCATACCGTCACCTTAGGTTTGGAAAGAACAAACTGAACCAAATATTATAAACAATCCAGTTTAGTAGGAGGCAAGTGGAATTCCATGAGTTCAGTGTCAATCTTAACTCCCAAAAACTCAATGCTGGTTGTCGGCCAAACAGATTTCTCAGATACAAACAGAACCCCGAAATGCCTGCAAATCAGGCAAAATGCAGTGTATAAATACAGGCACTCGGAACAACCAACTGGACCAAAAATAGGAAATCATGCAGGTAATGCAATAGTTTAACAGATCCCATCATAAAAGAAACAGTTCATTCCAGGAAGGAAGAGAATGACTCAAAATAACTGCAAGATAAAGAACAGCCCATGGGCAGGCATTTGTTGAAGTAATATGCTCCATTAAAATAAAAACCAAGGGAGTTGAAAGTCGAGGGATGAATAGGCAATAAGCGGAATGCTGACTTAATATCCGTTTTGGCTAGCAAGACGGATCTACCTAGCCAATGTATCTTAACCACTACATCATCGAAAGAAGTGTAAGTAACAGAGCATAAAGTTGGATCAATTGCATCATTGAGTGATAACCCTGATGGAAAATAAAAGTGATGAATTGGATCCCTTTTTGGGAACCAAACCTAAAGGCGAGACCCTGAAATTAGCAAGGAGGGTTCAAGAAAGGGCCTGCAACTCTGCCTTCACTAATTACTCTAAAAATAATTTATGCAACTATAGAAGGAGAATAACTGACAGATGCAAGCTTCTCAAAAAACAGGCATCCAGGGCCAGTGAAAATCAGCAATCTGAAACCGAAAGAAAAACCATCAAAAAGCAATTCAGCTTTTTGACAGTTTGGCCAAATGCTGAGAAATGGCAGCTTGACGGCCAACTTCTAGTTGCTTCTAGAACAAAAATTATTCTTGGAAAGGGACACAGGGTGTGCTCCAGCACAAGAGGCACATTCATGTTTATAATGGCAAGAATTAGGCCACTTACATTGACCCTCATTAAATCTAAAACATAAGCCTTTCTTAAATGGGGTCTGTTGAGAAGACTGAGTGGGCAAAGACATCTTTCATGGAATAAGGAGGTTCAGCCACAATCCCACATCCTTGTCACCCTATTTCAAATTTTTATGTACTGCAAGTTTTTGTCTAAAAGACTCATCATAACAAAACCACGACAAACCGAAAGAGTTTTTATAAGCCTCAAGGATGATTTCTAGGTGCTGAAACATGCCACTGCACTTTTCAGGATGTGTTTTGCCTATAACTCTAGCAAAAATACAAAAAGACTTTAAGCCAATGGTTAAAATTACCCTGGACAGACTTACGCCTATCATCCTCCAATTTTTCTATGTCTTTTTTTTTCCCGAATGATTATCCTTAAAAGAAGGGAGAAGTGAAAGTCAACATAATCACCTCCCCAAATGGTTTCCTTAATGGAAGACGGTAAATGGAAACCCAAAGGGGACAGTTCATCGGCCAAGGCCTCCTTAAGACAAACTTCAGGAACTGAAGGAGGCGTAGGCTGAACAGTAGACTCAACCAAATTAACTTCAACGAGTGAGCCGAGGGGTAATGGTTAAAATTTCCTGTTGTGTCGGGCAAAATATCAGGAAAACATTTTTTAAAGCTGTCCGCCAACATCGCGAAAGAAGACAACAAGTGAATTAAAGAACTCAATTGTTCAGACTCACCAACAGGCGTAATCTGAGACTCTGGAAATACGTTAGGCAATGCTGATCCAGGAGCCTCATCTGTGACAGGCTGCAAAACTGGCACTGCATCTGTAATAGGGGCTACAGAAAGAGAAACAGCATCACTGTTAGGGTTAACAAATACAGCAGGTGCAGCTAAAGGCAGAAAAGGAGTAATATAGGATGGCAATGACAGAGATAAGGGGTTAAGTGTGAAACCTTCTGCAACAGAAGGGGTGTGTTAGACAGAAAAGTAGTAGAAGGTAGGAGAAAAGGAGAATTCGGTAACAAATTGGTAGCGATGGGGAAAGCGCTAAACCACACATCCTGTACTGCTGGGGGATCAGATAAAACAGACTGTGATGGAGGGGCAGGGACAGAAATATTACACTTAATTGTAATTGTAATTCGATTTGGCAAACTGACTTAATCCTCTTTGGCTGCTCACTGCCAGTTGCTACTGCGTGCGTGCTGGCATGGGCATGGAGATCCCAGTCCTAAACAGAGGTGGACAGGGCCAAAGATGATGCCATCACAGGCAGAGCCAAAGGATTGCCAGCTGAGAAGACTGCCTGAGAAGCTTCAGGTGGATGGACCATATGAAGAACAGAAAGAGGAAGGGAAAGGATAGTTGGAGGATCAATGGAAGGGGCAAGATGATGTGGAAGAGAAAGAAGAGAAGAGGATGGGAAAGAAGAGCCAGATGGAGGTACAGAAGAAAAGCAGAAACGCATCCAGGCATCCCCATCTGGAACAGCAGCCCGCTCCATCATACTGCGCAGCAAAAAATCCATCAGTGAGAAGCTGCTTATACTGGCTACAGGCTGCAGGCATGTGTTTTGTAACTCCTTTGGTTTTACGTATTGGATTTAATAAATAATTTTAAAACATACTACACTATGAGTATTTTCACTCCTTACACCTGGCACTGAGTTCCCATACCTCAGCCCCAGCATTTTTAGGTTCTCTGTGTGGATCCAAGGAGCAGTGCGATCCGACCAGGCCAGTATTGTCTTACCACCGAAGGACCATCTGGGTACTATAAAGCAGCGCCTACATGGGACCCCGGCTATATGAAACCTGTACATGCGCATTGTAATTGCGCTTCTGGTAAGCAGGCAATTTATTCATTCCTGGGATTGGATTACACCTATACTCCCTGCGAGTCCCCCACCATTGAACTGTTTATCATCATTTTTAACATTCTTATATCTGATGATCGTGTACATGTTAATTGCTATTTGGACATTGTTTGTTTGTAGCGCTGCACTTATATTGTCTCTATTTTGGTTGGAAGGGCTTGTAGTTCCTTTTTGTGCATTTGCCTCTCACTGGAGTGCGCTCACTTTTTCTTATTTCACACATCAGTGAGAACAGTCACAGGAGATGCTTCTTCTCCCGCTGCTGCCATTGTTCTGACAGCAGTTAACAATCTTTTCTCTTCTCATAGGTTCTTCAAATCACCTGATCAACGTAGAAGATTCCAGAAAGTTTTAATAAAGTTAACAACAGGTAAGTAACATTCAAATTAAATTAACTGCCTCTTTGTGTCATTCCTGGTCCCATAAGCAAGTAGCTTCCCCTAGAAAATGAAGGGGAGAGAACAATATCCTTGGACAACTTGCCAGCCAGCTTGCCAACAACCTAATTAACCTGTCTAACAGTATGCATTTATAACAGGGGTTTAGTTAGCACACATTTGCAAATACATACATAAGCCACAGAGCCATGTCACGGCACCCTGATAATCTGTGGTCCTAACTCTACAATTTCTGAGAGCCCCCATAGTAGAGGCACATGTATTTAATGGATAGATCAAGGGCAGGTGGACCTGAGGGAGCCCACCCCTCTTAAAGGCAAAGGAGTGCACAGGACCCTAGCATATAGCACAATGGCAGCCAGGGCATCCTAGTGCACCCACGTACCTAAACTCCAACATGCAAATAAAAAGATGGCCACCGCCCAAGTCTATAACTGGCTTATATAGCAAGGACACATAAACAGGCATCACATAGCAAATGAAGGGGAGAGAACAATGTTCTTGGACAACTTGCCAGCCCGCTATATAAGCCAGTTATAGACTTTTTTATTTGCAGGTAGCTTCCCCTGCCTTTCATTCTGCTTTAAGGCTGTCACAGATTCAGCAGTACCTAAAAATGCCTAAAAATGGAGAGCAACTGAACATGTGCAGAGCAGGGTGAGACAGTGTTATACGGAGAGCACTATGTTGTGGCCTTTCTGTTTCATGGGTTCTTTACCAATTGATGATTGAGTGTAAATGACAGAGGAATATTGAGGTATTCTGAAGGAGAAGCGAAGAGTTTGATCCAGAAAAAGGTGGTCACTGAGAATGTCCTAATGAGCGTTTTTTATTTATATATGAAGTGAACAGGTATTAGACCTGTTTGGTGGAGGTGCACATATCACTGGAGAAGGAATTGAAGATATTTCTTTTTCACCAAATATCCCACTGAGTTGTTTTTTGGACTTTTCCTTTGCTGTGGACTGTATGTTTGGGATATTTATTTTATGTACTAATTTGGATCCATTGTTTACATTTGTATACTATGATAGTTAAAAGGTTGTGTTGCACTAAGTTTGTATAATGAACCATCGATTTAACAGTTACTTTCCTGGAATGCTGAGATTGCTAACTGTCACATTTGCTTGTGTCCTCAAACTGTCAAACCATCAAATGGCTGGTTTGGCACTTGGAAATCAAACAAAAGCAGATTCCTTGGCTGTAAAGGATAGGAGAGTTTAACTGTGCTTTAAGGCTGTCAGCAGATTGACCTCTACAGATTCAGCAGTGCCTAAAAATGCCAAAAACCTGACAGCAACTGAGCATGTGCAGAGCAGAGTGAGACAGTGTATTACTGGATTTTAAACAGTATAGACACTTATTTGGTAATGTTTTACATAGCCGTACCTGCAAAAAGGGCCAGCCTGAAGTTATCTAGCAGGACATAATTTTTTGACTAAAGCTCCACTTTAAGTGTTTACTAAATTAAAGTGATATTTAAGGCAGTTTAAACAAAAACTTGTCATATTTACCTGCTCTGTGCAGTGGTTTTGCACAGAGCAGCCGCAATCCTCCTCTTCTCGGTTCTCCCCGTCAGCACTCCTGCCCCCTACGTCATGCTGAGTGCCCCCAGAGCAAGCAGTTTGCTTTGGCGGCACCTGAACAGGCTCATTCCTGAGCAGCTGCTCTGCGCATCCATTTACACACTGAGCCATGGCTTGGCCCCACCCCTCTCACCTCAATGGCTGTAATTGACAGCAGTGGGAGCCAGAGGAGGAGAGTCCCCAGAGAGGCTCTCATGCACATTGCTGGATCGTGATGGGACTCAGGTAAGTATTAGGGGGACTGGGAGGGCTGATGCATACAAAAGTTTTGAAACCTTGAGCCTTTACAACCGCTTTAATTAAAAGTATTTGGATTAATTTTAAATGAAACTAGTATACCTGAATTTAATTTGATTTAATAATATTGTAATCCCTTATACAGCAAGGAAGGCTGTGGAAGGACACATATTAGGGGCCAATTAGGTGTGCTACATGCACATGTGCTGAGGAAACCCCTGCTGACATGGGGACAGAGAACAGACAAATGACCACATAAGTCTGCTGGTGCCAATTCACTGTTCAATTGCACAAGTTGGGTGCAGGGAGGTGACCTAGCTGCATTAAAAAACTGTGGTTGAGGGGAGTCAGGTCGAAGAACTGGTTGCACTTTTTGGCAGGGCTGTGTAAATCCTAGTACTGATTGAACAGAAATACATATTTTTGATGGTGTATTTTTTTTTGTCTGGAGTTTAACCACTTGCCCGCTACATACTGCTACAGGGCGGCAGACCTGTGCAAAATCACCGTATATATACGTGATTTTGCATTTCCGATGGCGGCTTCAGCTGTCGATCAGCAGGTCCCGGGCGGTGATTCCCCGCCAGGACCCAGTGATTGCCAAGTATCACTGAGGGAGAGGTCTGTATGTAAACAATACAAAACAATACACATCTTTCCCCTGTCAGCTCCTGCACACTGCATTGTATTGCTCTGCATAGCAGAGCAATACAAAGCAATGTGCTTACACTGTAGAATAGCACAAAGCAAACAGTTAACCCTTTGATGTTAATCCCTTCCTGCCCAGTGTCATTAGTACAGTGTCAGTGCTTTTGTGCTTTTTATTAGCACTGATCACTGTATTTGTGTCACTGGGGATGTCAGTCACAGTTATTCAGTTCTCACCCAGAGTCAGAATGCCTGCCGCAGTTCCGCTATAAGTTGCTGATCGCCGCCATTACTAGTATATATATATATATATATATATATATATATATATATATAAAAATCAATTCAGTATATGTATATACCGCCATTTGTAGACGCCATAACTTTCATGTAAACCAATTAATTTACATATACTGGGATTTTTGTTTAGCAAAGACATGTAGCAGAATACGTTTTGGCCTAAGTTTATGACGAAATTTGATTTTTAAAATTTTTTTACTGGACATGTTTAATAGCAAAAAGTCAAAAATATTGTTTTTTCTCAAAATTGTCAGTTTTATTTTGTTTATAGCGCAAAAAATAAAAACGCAGAGGCGATCAAATACCACCAAAATAAAGCTCCATTTGTGAGAAAACAAGGACATAAATTTCATTTGGGTGCAGTGTTGTATGACCACGCAATTGTCAGTTACGCAGTGCCGTATCGCAAAAAATGGCCTGGTCAGGAAGGGGGGTAAATCCTCTGGAGGCCAAGTGGTTAAAGGAGCCTCATTAGGTTTGGTAAATACCCCCAGGACACAGTGCACATAGCACTTGTCCCAATTAAAATCTGTGGAGGGGTTTCTAGGTTGCATAGTCGGATAGCTTGCCCCCCTCCCCTATACTACCTGAACATGCTGGAGCAAGGAGATGGACTTCTGAGTGACAGCACACAGAGGAGGAGGAATCAGTACATACACAGAGCACACAGTGCATGCAGAGCCTCTGCCCTCCTGTACATCTGCTCCCATTTCACTGTGAAAAAACTGAGCCCCCAATCTCCTGCAACTGCTACCTACTAGAAAGCAGCACTGTCATTTACAAAAGCACATGGCAACAGAAACGTAAGCCAGCAGCGCTGCTCACCAGCCGCTGTCATTCACAACACAAACTGCCACTGTAGTCATCTCCAACCGCGGGAGGTTGTAGGCTCAGTATTTTTACAGTACAAAGAAAGCAGAGGAAGAATGGGGCTAAACAGCAAGGAAGGCTGCAGAACAGAGACAGGGCTGTGGCTTTTGTGCTGCCTGCACCTCCCACCATAGGAACACCCACAATTTGGGCTTTTGAAAGAATTGGAGCTACAGACAACATTAACAGGAATAAAAATGACATTTTATTTCTAAACCACATCAGAGATTTTAACAGGAACAAATGTTGTGTGCCCTGGGTCCCCTGGGCGATTTAACAAGTACTTTTTAACTTCAGATGAGAGTTCTTTGTTAAAGTTGCATATAACACATTGGTTTCAAAGACATACAGTATCAGTGCAATGATTGTAACCAAAACAGGATTTCAGAAACATAGAAAAAAGGGATTAGGGATTAGCCATAAATGTGTTTAGGACTGCAATGCAATTGAGTGCATACCAGAATAACCATTCAGATAAAAATCTAATTTATTGGGGCTACTTTAGAAACGGGAGCTATCATTTAGCACATGCTGCAGGAAACATATGTTCTATTTTTATTTTATTGAAATTCTAGGCCTACATGTTTGTTCTACAGCTACAAAGGGAAGGCAGCAGCAGAGTTATTTTAAGTCAACTTAATTGAAGTTGAATTGAATGTAATCTCACATTTGTTCTCCATGCAGTAATAACGTGTATGTCACATAGCTTTGTCTAACTGGTGCTCATCACGCATACGGTAGTTTGGAGCTGAGAACTTAATTAAATGAAGATTCCTCTGTTGTCCCTCAAGCTATGCTTGCAGTATTTGACCAAGAGTTATTTTTCCAGGTAGAAATCTGGGTTGCTTTTTTCAGAAGTGTGGCCTTCCTTGAAGAAACACCAAAAGTGAGATAATCCTTGTGTAAGGAATCACTAAGTATGGTGTGCTTAATCCAGTCCCAGTGTAAAACTGTTGACATTTATACTTTTTTTCTATCATTATGTGACTGGGCCTGTTTTTTGCTGGATTAGGCACAAATCTCCTACACAGCACATTTGGCATGTTACAAGTAGTTTAACTTCATTAATAATGTATGAGGGAATTCTAATGTGTGGCAGGGAAAAAAAAAACAAGACTATTTTATGGTTACCAAATCCTTTAGAACAGTTGATTAGTTAACATCTGATGTTCTATTTTAAATCCTACGTTTTTTCATTTAATTGTAATCATATTAGTAAATAAATGTTTTTACATTTCTAGGCATTTTTTAAAATATTTTAACACTTTTTATACAGGACAACATCAATTACTGTATTTATTTACTTTACGCATACATATAAAAAAGCAGGAATAAATGTGTTTTTTTTTTCAGGAGGACAACCCTGGTGAAGAAAAAGTAATTAAATCCAAGAAGATAGAACAAGATACACTTTTCACCTGCCTAATAATAATGATCATAATTATTATATATTAAAGAGATATATTATTATTAGTAGTATCATTACTACTATTATTATTATTATTATACACACACATAGAATCAAAATCATTTTATGTTAGGACATAAAGAAAGCAACAAATTAAGGTGTCAGATTTATGGATTTGATAATAGAATAAAAAAAAAATCAAAGGGTTAGTCTATCTAAAACTAATATTTTAGTTTTGCTCAGATGCTGGCAAGTTGCATCAACCACCACCAGATTCTGTTCTATATGCCTGCTACAAGCTATAATTACCGGATAAGGTGGACAGCATTCGTTTTATTTTATTTTTTTTATTTTTCAGGTATTACCCAAAACTAGGAATCTGATAGGGATAGCTCATCACCAAACTTCTTTGTAAAATGAAAGGTCAGTGGGAGATTCATCCCACATGTCCACATCCTTCCTAAACGAAATTGCAGTTTTTTGTGAACTGCCTTTTTAAAATTAATCTGTGAAATGCTCCACTTTTCCTTTAAAATATTAATAACATTTCTAACTGTTGAGAAATAACATATAAAAACAAAAAAGGCAGTATGCAATGTCTGAAAAATATACTTATAAGCAGTATGAAATAAAGCAGTTGACAGCTTCAGCAGTTGACAGATCAGTTCATAACTTGTAGAAAAGTAATATTAAAAAAAACAATCAAAATCTGGCTAAAGTGTGCTCCAACAGTCAGGAGTGGCACTGTGCTCCAACAGTCAGTAGTACAAAACAGTAATTTTATTACTGTAAGTAAAATTCTCAATAACTGAATTTATCTTTGTTTAATTAATGTGTTTTTTTATGGACATGATCTGTACTTTTCATATCTGCTGTACAAGCCAGTTTGTAATGTAATGTCCCTAAATATTGCCTTGCCGTATCATGTGCAGTAAGCTATGATTTTCTAGAACTTGCAAAATTTACATTGCCTGCAAACACAGCAATCAATTTACAGGAAGAAATGAAATTTCCATCTTAGTTCAATGCTGGAACTCATAATGTGATTACAGTAGAGACAGCATTTTTCTTAACACTGTTAAATGAGGACTATTAGAATGGCTTGTTTTTGTTTACAAATAGTAGCCAGCAAAATTCTGTAATTATGGTGTCCTTTTACGAAACTGAGATCAGCAGCGATCCTAAGGATCATTGCTGATCTGAGATCATTAGTGGTTTAGGAAACAGAGATGATCAGCGGGGAACATGTTCTCCGCTGATCATCTCAGCACACAGAGAATCTGTCAGAAATGGCCAGTGTATGAAGGAGCAATGTCAGCCCTTCACTAGCGATCTGTGTGAAAATTCTCCCACCAGATTCTCCAGCCCGGAGATATTTTTTATATAAAACCTTTTTTCTTTTGTAGTTTTGGTGCTTATAAAGTCCCTTTTTCTTCTCTGTAAATAATCTGTTTACTTTCCAAGGAATTTTCATAATAAAAAGGTGAAATGAACATATCAGATTGCTTGGTAATTTTCTGCTGTTAACTTGAAAATGGATAAACTAAATTATTATTATTGATAAAAAGTAATTGTGCATCACACACATGTTGAATATTTGCTGTATTTAAATTTTTATCCATATAATGTCAATTCTTTTTTGCTTCCTGGGTAATAAGTTAAATGTATATCTCATAACAGTGAGAAAACTGTGCTACAGATAATGCAAAACAGTGGTCAATGATTAGTACTTTTTTGCGCTTTACACTTAACATCACATTTGTGCTGTTCCAGAAACAGCTGGGAGGACTTTTTTCAACAAAGCTGAGTGTCAGATAATCCTGATGAGATTCTACAGCCACATCTTTTGTAATTATGTCACACTTGGCTTTAATGGAATAATTCAAACTGAAAAAAAGCTTTGATCCCTTTGGAGGCTCTTTCGTCTAGATTGACTTTGCAAAGAGATCTCAAGATTTTCTGTTACAAGATCTACTTGTTCCCTGCAGGATACATTGCTCCGAAATTATGGGAAATGCAAGCTATTTATTTGGGGCACATAAACATTTGCTAAGGTGAACCCTGCATGGTTGAATTCAGTTTTATTTATACTAAAAATAGCAGTGTAAATTGTATAATTGATACCAAGGAATAATCTTGAAATATTTTGTATTTGACTATTGGGCCACACATCATCATCATCATCACCATCTAATCATTATTATTTTATTATTATTGCTATTATTTCTATTTTGCTGTGGTCATTATTTATGTAAGCAGTGAAGGTCAGCATTGACACATCCAGTATAAAACTATACTGAAATTAAAATTACTTTTTTCCATTTAAGCTACTGTGTGCTCAGGTAATAATTAGTATCCTAATTTTGCTTTGTGCAATTTAAAGTATCTTTAAGCAGAAATATTAACTTCCAAGTCAAGAAAACAGGAGGGTTGGCCCTTTTGGTATGGAAGTCCGCTGCATCACATCCATGAAGGAAGTTGAGCAACAGGAAATATGATAAAAATGCCGAATTACAAAGTACAACAGTGCAGCTACATTATTATTCCAAAATTAGATATGGTTGTAACTGCATTCCCTTGTTCTAATTAACAATGTTCAAAACAGAAATAAACCAAGTGAACCTTTGCAAAGTGGCAGAGTGGGTTGAATAATAAAGTTGACAGTGCCTCCACTCAGAACAGGGCCTCCGTGAACAGAATGGAGTCCCTTCCCAGGATTAATCAGTAATCTAAACAAAGCAATTGGAGGCAGAAGAACTACTGCAACTAGTATATCAGATTAACCATAAGTATATAAATACACACCAGTATAGGAATAATACAAGTTTTATATAAAAAGAGAATAACAATGATGCATACATCCAACATACAAACAGGTATTATCAGCAAAGGCTCCGATAGACATCCTGATGAAAATATGCCCATATACCCGGTTTTATATAGTTATTAACTGCTTGCCCGCTGCCCTATAGTAAAAGTACTGCTACAGGGCGGCAGGGCTGTGCAAAATTACACACACACACATATATATATATATATATGATTTGCATTTCGGGGTAGGTGGGGTGCACACCCAATGTCAGAATGCCCGTCATAGTCCCGCAGTCCTGCTATAAGTCATTGATCGCCACCATTACTAGTATAAAAATTTTTTTAAAATTCCAGTATATACCACCATTTATAGACGCTATACCTTTCACATAAACCAATTAACTTACACGTATTGGGATTTTTTTTTTAGCAAAGACATGTTGCAGAATACATTTTGGCCTAAATTTATGAAGAAATTATATTTTTAAAAATTTTCTGCTGGATATGTTTTATTGCAAAAAGTAAAAAATATTTTTTTTTCAAAATTGTCAGTCTTTTTTTGATCAAATACCACCAAAAGAATGTTCTATTTGTGGGAGAAAAAGGACATAGATTTCCGTTATGTACCGTGTTGCATGACTGCGCAATTGTCAGTTAAAGTAACGCTGTGCCATATCGCAAAAAATGGCCTGCTCAGGAAGGGGGGTAAATCCTCTGGAGGGCAAGTGGTTAATAGAGATACCTCCAGATAAATATTGCAGCAAAGTCCATTTGTAGGGGCCTCTGAAGATGATGCAGCGTCTGTCTTTGTGTCAGATGCCTGAAGACAAGATCCGCAGTAAAGGCTAGATCCTCCAATTGTTGTCCAAACAGCCTGGAACAAGGCCCCTCACTGACAGGACCTGTGGTGTGGTACCGGAACTCTGCTGACCAGAATCAGCCTATCTACTCTGCACTTTAGTTCCTTACTTGCAGTTTCTGTCATGCAAAAGGAGCTCTAACTACCAGAACTGGCCATCGGGTGCCTTACCTAGCCCTGTTGAGCCTTAAGCTAACACTAGCTATAGAATCCCAGATCAGTAGAGACGGTTTACTAGAATAACAGGAGTTACATGTAAATTATATTGCAGTAAACAGGTTTACCTACTACTATAGTTGAACGTGACCATTACATACATACAGTAGCATGGACCTACCTATCTGGCACTGTGCATGTGAGATAATAACAATAGGACAGAGCTACATCTGTCACTAGGATTCAGAAATACACTCAAGAAGCTATGGGCAACTGCAGTTTTACTATTGGAGCATATGAATACATGCATAATAGTCGCTGCTTCTGATTTGGGTGAAAATACAGTAGCAGCCTCAGTTCCCTTGCTCACTCTTCACTACCTCCTTCTGGGGTTTTCAAAGCTTCTCCCTGAGAAAGGAAGTTTTAATACATAATCATACACAGTGGGTGATGGAAAATTGTGATGCTATGGGGCACATGGAGGAGGGGAAAAGGCCCTTCTCTCTCAACATTATGACAAGGGTACTTTGAAAGGTACTCCCACAATGTTAAAAAGCATATGGCCTGGTATGTTTCAGGAAGAGGTGGGAGGTTGCAAGCCTTTTTCCTGGCCACCCAGGCTACATGCTTGGTTAAGAGCTTGGCTGAAATATTAAGAGGATGCAGTGTCATTTTTTTAATTACTATATACCCCTTAACCCCCCTGCTGACTTTAGAGAGCAGAGGGCATAATTATATGCACATGATTTCCTAGATCTGCGTATAATTATACACTCTGCGTGGTTTGTAGATAATTTTCTTGTGCCAAATTCAGTGCACATGACCATTACATAATTTTGGTTACAGCTTATGAACTTTGTTTTGGTAAAAATATTCTTGAACAAATAGATGATTGTCACCTAATTAAATAACAGAAACATAAAACATTAAATTGTTAACAACAGCAAAAAAACAACTAAAGATAAAAATAAGAGGGGGAGACTTTTCCCATGGCCTCCTGCAAGCTAATTTACGATCCATAGGTTTGACTTCCCATGAATGACTGAGTTGGTGAAGGACCAGCAGAATGTAATATTGAAGGCTGCAAGAAGACATGTGAGTAGGGTGGGCATCCCAGCTGTGGGGATAATGAGAAGTTGATGGCAGTAGTAGTGGCAGTGAACCAGACATGATGGACCTGCTGGTCCTTGGCAGGATGTCTTGACTCGAAGTCCAAAGTAGGTCCATCATGTCTTTAAGTATATCCAATAACCTGTCACAGGGAACTTCCTCTAATAGAAAGATAAGGGTCATAGCAAAGTGGAAATGCCCCCCCTCCTCTATCAAAAAATGGAGCGCTTCCATTAGTTATTCAGGGCACTGATTTCTTTTACACCTGGAAGCCACTGGACTACTTGTAGTTTGCAGTGGCACTGTGGTGTAAGCTGTTGCCGTACTGCAACTCTTGACTAATTCAAAGGTCCTGTCCTCTCCTCTATACTGGTGGAAGTGGTTAGCCTACATTTTACCACTGGAGCCCCTTCCACTGAAGTATCCTCTTAAGCTTCCCCCTCCACCACTTCTTTTTCAGCATTGTCCAAGTTACTGTCAGTTCTGCGGAACAAAGACACACACAAAAAAAAGATGAGCTCCAAGAAACCTGAAAAAATTTTAAATATTTTCCCATGATAAAACAGGGATCACAAAATTCCAGCTATATCTACTTATGCATAAAGCTCCATGACAGGGTACAGAATGTTGAGCAAAATAATATTGGTGTGGCATTTAAGACTGAGCCACTTGGTCCACAGTTTCCGCATTAGAAAAAGTAATTTGCATTGTCTGCTATCTTGTTTTCAGTGATTGCATTGCTAAGGGAAGAACAGAGGAATAGATAAACATTTTGTTTTAATTTTTCAGTTTTCTTGCAACTAGCAATTCATATACTTCCATCTATTTTGAGTTTACCATCCATTACATTGTGCATTCTACCTGCAAAGCATTCTGGTGAAACTTGAAGAAGTCAGTGATGCCAACAACTACAGTAGCAAGGTGAAAGAATATTGCAGTATTACGTATTTTGGCCAAGATGCCATTTTTCTAATTGTCTTGCAATCGATGGAAGGAATATCTGAACCCAAAAGCCAAGGGGTAGTAGAAGCAGATTCTACAATTACAACAAATGTTTTGTGTGGTTCCTCTGGAGGTTGTAGATGTGAATTACTGCTGCACTTTTTTGATGCTGGATCTTTTGGAAGCAGTAACAACTCAGCAAATTAATCAACAAAGAATTAAAGAAGGAGAAGAGAAAAGTGGGTAAAAAAAATGGCATTCCACTTTAAAATAAAATTAAAAATATTTATATAGATACAGAGTTTGGGCTCTGATTTTGTATTCAGTCATTTTACTATGGGTGATTGTGTCCCCGCCAGCAATTGTTTAAACTATACCTATACTTAAAATGATTCTAAAGGTTTATTTTTTTTTAAAATAACAATCATGTCTATACTTACCTGCTGTGTGAAGTGGTTTTGCACAGAGCAGCCTGGATCCTTCTCTTCTTGGGTCCCTTGCCTGTGTTCCTGGCACCTCCCTCCTGTCAGGTGCCCCCACATCAAGCAGCTTGCTATGGGGGCACCCACTGCTCCGTGTGTCCATTCACACACTGATCTGTGGCTTGGCCCTGCCTCCTCTCTTCTCGTTGGCTCACTGGCTGTGATTGACAGCAGTGGGATCCAATGGCTACTGCTTCTGTCTCAGCAAATGAGGAGTGGGAGATAGCCAAGACTCCAGTGCACATCACTGGGTCGAGAGGGGGCTTAGGTGCACATTAGGGTGGGCAGGGTGGGATGCTGCACAGAGAAGGTTTTTTACCTTCATGTATAGAATGCATGAAGGTGAAAAAACCTTGAGCCTTTACAACCACATTAATTTCCTATAGGCAGGGTTCTTTACAAGTTCTTCTTAATGAGCAAAACATACTAAGCATTTATAAGTAATAAAACAATATATTTTATTTGACATAGGTTTTGTATTGGGGGAAATAGTACATCTTTTATAGGATAAAGGTAATTGCTTTAGAGGGGTTTTGTGGTGTGTGGTCAAATGATTTATGAATTATTACCCAAGATTTTGTGGTTGTAAATAAACTATCACTTGTGATTGGCAAAAACACCTATTATTTTTCAGTCCTTTAACAAATTAGACAGGTAACTTCTTAAGTGTTTTAAAGGCTTTACTGTGAGTTTTTTTAAACGAAGTAGGGGGATTTTCCTGAAAAAGCCCAAGTATTTGACATGATCTTTTAATTCGCAGTTGTGCGAGGTTTTCATTCAGCCTTTCATGTTTTTTTCAAAAATAATATCCTTGTGTCTTAATTATGCTTACACAAGACATTTCCTAAGTGACATTGAGGGATACCTGAACAGTTGTGCTTATTGATCATTCACAAGGTAGCATTTAAGATTTACTATACAATGGTAGCAAAAGTCAGTTCAAGCTTCACAGCTGATATGGTTAGTATGCTTAAATAGATCATTGTAAAAATAAAGGCAGTATTTTCTTCTGCTGTATGAAATATTTTCTAGATTATGAATTATATATTTTAACTTTTTTTTACTAACATCAAAGAAGCCACATAACTTCACACTTTATCAAGTAAAAATGTTTTTAACCAGTTGGTGACCGCCTCCTGTAGCTTTACTGGTACAGGGTGGCCACCCTGTGCAAAATCATGTATATATGCTTGATCTATGCTCCTGTCGTGTTCCGGGCTGGTGGCAGCTGGCCAGGCAGTGCTGGGATTTGGTACAGCACCGATCAGTCATCAGATCCAGGCCAAGGATTTTTTACCTGGACCTGCTAATTGGTTCTACAGAATCAGAGATCATCCTCTGGACTGGAAATGATGCTGGAGCCCTTTTAAATTCCAGTGAGAGAAGAGAGCAGATCCACATGAGTAAAAGCAGCACACTGACACAGTAAACTCACACTTGGGCACATTTTAACCCCCTGATTGCCCCCAGTTAATCCTTTCACTGCCCTGTCACCAGTATCATTAGTACAGTGTACAGGTTTTTTTTACTGGCCACTTTGTTAGTGTCACGGGCGACTTCAGATAGCATTAGCATCAGTTAGCGTCCTCCCAGAGAGCATCAGATTGACTGCCTACCACACTATCAGCATTACATTTAACCTTTGATTGCCAGGATCACTATCACATACACACTATAAAACTCCATTACTAGTATAGTGTCTGAACGGATCAGTACCTTTGGCCAGATTACAACTATCCTAGCCAATACCAATAGTGTAGTGTTCCCAAAAAATGCAGCATTAGCATGATCCCCTGCCGGGACCTGCGTTTAGCCCCTCCACCCCCCCAACAAGTGCAGTGTCAATAAATCACTTTCACTTCTGATGCACTGCACACAAAACCACAGCATTAACAAGTTCAGGTCTGATCTCTGCTAGCACTAGCAGGTAAAGTTTTGTAGCAGTTAAAGCAGTCCCTGACAACCTGGTATTCTTTATCCCATGAGTCACACTAGGTACCTGTAAATTTAGTGATCAAATTGTCCAAAGAAAGGTACACTAGTAAAAAGGCCTACAGGATTCTGAGTATGTCAGATGAAAGCGAAGGGGAAGCCTCACTGACAGAATCAGGCTCAGGATATGAACCTGTAGAGAGCAGTGGCACCCTGACAGATAGGCCAGACGATGGAGAAGAAGCCTCTGCTAAGGTCAGACATACCTGACCCCGTGTCCAGGTTGCTGAGGTGTTAGAATTGCAGGATGATTCTCATATGCAGCAGAGTGCCAGTACTAGTGCCATGCTAACTTTTGGTGAACTGGCAAGCACCAGTGGCCTAGTACATCCTGGCTTATTGCATACCAGCACTGCAGTATCACTTGGTGACATGATGAGTCCCATAAGTCCAGTTCAAGCTGGTGAGGTGGCTAGCACAAGTAGAATCCCGCAACCACCAAGAATTCAAACATAGACCCATAGAGCCCATAGTGACCTTCCGGACGTGTTTGTAAATCCTAAATGGCAGTCTACAAATTCTGCACCACCCGTACTTCCTTCATTCACTGCCCAACCCAGAATTCAGGTGGAAACAGCAAACCTATCTACTCCCCTTGATGTGGCACTGTGCAACCTAATCACCGGGGCTTCCCCCAATGGCTTGTAAATACCCAACTTAGAAAGGTGGAGAAAGCCTGCTTGTGAATGATGAGAGAACGTTCATAGGGTGCATCTGTGTGATTGGACCTTCATGTGCCGAGAATAACAGTCACTGTGCAAATAATTGCTGGCAAGAGCACTGAGGCAGCACTTCTGAGAGTAGAATCGGACTCTAAGAGGAAAGAGGAAGACAAGAAGGTGCTTTTAAGTGCAGCAATTTATTAAAAAATGCAGTTAAAAACACTTGCAAGAATGTGTAGTAGGAAAGGCTCATCATAAATCATTCCTGGCAGGGCTCCTGTCACTGTCTCTTCTCTTGCTGTACCAGCAAGCAGCTGCAGTGGAAGTTTGGAGCACAGAGTCAAGATTGCCATTGCTCTTCTGGGTCCACCATGTTACACATGCCATGCGCGTGGAACGCACAAACCAGAAGTGACATAGGAAAGGGGTGGTGACGTGTTTCGGAGCATGCACAAATGGCTCCTTCTGCAAGATCTAGTCCTGGGATTACAGAGTCTACTTAAATAGAGTGAATGGGCGGGGAAAAGTCAGTGACTTAGCATGTTGGACGGCACAAGCGATCTTAAAGTAGAACTATAGGCAAAACTTTTTATTTCATTTTGGATATGGAGGGTTATAATACCTGTCAGATTTTTTTCACCATCTGTGACCTTGCAAATTAAGGCAATTTCTTGGGGACCCCAAGGTCACCAGAACTAATGTCTCCATTGGAAGATCTCCCCTCTATTACTTTTCTTGGGAAAACCCAAAATTTGGGATTTGCTTTTACTTTCACTATCAATAATATTGGTAAACAGGACAAAGAGAGAGGGCCAATCTCCTTAACAGGGGCACAGACAGCAATACAAACTGACAAGAGTTTTTATTCCTCTGCACTCTATTCAAAACTAAAAAAAAAAGTTTTGCCTTTAGTTATACTTTAAGTGAACAGTGACAGTGCGTTCACTCAGGTGGGACTACTAAGAAAGGAAAGACTTGTTTTGGATTACATTTCACATATAAAAATTATACTCATATGGGTAATAGGGAATACACCCTAGTATATTTCTCTCTGTATAAGCATAAGATATTGGTATGGAAAGATGCATATAACAGAGTTACATTTGATAGTACAATGGTAGTTCTAATTGTCCCTAGACATCTTATACAGTATATATGTAAATTACATGCACATACATGTGTACATACTAGTCCTCATAGATTAAAAAAAATATTCATATAAAAATTTGATTATGAAAACCATAATTAAGTCACTTGAACCCATGTATCGAAATTACATCTAAAATAATGCAATAATACAATAGTTGTTACTTGATGTAAACAAATACGTACATATGGATGCAATGCGCTAATTGTAATTGTAATGACAAAAAAAAGCATTAATGAAAACATGATTGTAAGAACCACAGTTGTTATTAAACAAAACAAAATGTAAAAAGTTATTATTATACATAATCTAGCACAGGGGTCTGCAACCTTTAAGACATAAAGAGCCACTTGGACCCGTTTCCGAAGGGAAAAAAAAGACTGGGAGCCGCAAAACCATTGCAACATTTATAACAAATCCGACACTGCATATATTGCAAAAAGCACTCTGGTCATGAAGGGGGTTTAAGGGCCCAGTAAGCAAAGGGTTAATCAGGGCCACAGTGTATCTTCATAATCACAATCATAGCCTTAGGTCAGTGGTGGGCAACCTTTTTTTTCAACTGAGCCAAATCTCGCCAAAACCA
Source organism: Staurois parvus (assembly GCF_062004578.1). Taxonomy (NCBI): domain Eukaryota; kingdom Metazoa; phylum Chordata; class Amphibia; order Anura; family Ranidae; genus Staurois; species Staurois parvus. The sequence continues at coordinate 14,070,120 of NW_028317854.1, read as the reverse complement.
CGATTGAAATTTATTTTGACAGCCACATTTTTAAAACTGAAAATACATCCCCCATATAGTAATTCATCCCCCATAGTAATTCATCCCCCATATAGTAATTCATCCCCCATAGTAATTCATCCCCCATATAGTAATTCATCCCCCATATAGTAATTCATCTCCAATAGTAATTCATCCCCCACATAGTAATTCATCCCCCATAGTAATTCATCCCCCATATAGTAATTCATCCCCCATATAGTAATTCTTCCCCCATAGTAATTCATCCCCCATATAGTAATTCATCCCCCATATAGTAATTCTTCCCCCATAGTAATTCATCCCCCATATAGTAATTCATCCCCCATAGTAATTCATCCCCCATGTAGTAATTCATCCCCCATATAGTAATTCATCCCCCATATAGTAATTCATCCCCCATAGTAATTCATCCCCCACATAGTAATTCATCCCCCATAGTAATTCATCCCCCATAGTAATTCATCCCCCATATAGTAATTCATCCCCCATATAGTAATTCTTCCCCCATAGTAATTCATCCCCCATATAGTAGTTCTTCCCCCATAGTAATTCATCCCCCATATAGTAATTCTTCCCCCATAGTAATTCATCCCCCACATAGTAATTCATTCCCCATAGTAATTCATCCCCCATAGTAATTCATCCCAAACATAGTAATTCATCCCCCACATAGTAATTCATCCCCCACACAGTAATTCATCCCCCACATAGTAATTCATCCCCCATATTGTCTCAATTCACTTACCTTTGCTCCGCGCGTTCCTCTCGCTGTGTTCCCGCGCCGTTCTGGTCTTCAGGGCGGACTGAGAGAGGAGTTCGTCACTCTGCCCCGCCTACATCCTGGCTGCCCCACCTACATCCTGACAGCCAATGTTCCACGCTCCGCGGGCCGGATTTTTGAGGAGGGAGGGGAGCGGGCGCCCGGCACACAGAAGAGCCGCATGTGGCTCGCGATCTGCGGCTTGCCGACCACCTGGTGGGCAGTGTGCTCCGGAGCCGCAGCAAAGATGAAAAAGAGCCGCATGCGGCTCTGGAGCCGCGGGTTGCCGACACCCGATCTAGCACAACTATGTGAAGATAACCCACTTACTGTTGATGTCTATAGGAAGAATGCACCGACCACCCATTCTTATATTACGCATGGGTCAATAATGTAGATGTAGAATCTGAAAGAAGGGGGTCATATAACCATTCATCAAGTAGGTCTCCCTTTGGCAGAGATGCTGAAATCTTTCTGCCACAGGGAGATCGCTCATTCTTTGCAAGAATGCCATTCGGCTGCAGCACCTATCTGTTTATTCTGACAGCAACAGGGTAGTTAAAAAAAAGAACATAGTGTATACGCCCAAGCATGGGGGCTTGGGGTGGTCAGTGGGCGGATCGCTCCTATGCTTTGGTATATATATTTTTCCTTTTTTTTGGCACAGATTTCAATTTTAAAAAAGTTTTTTATTGAGTTAATGTTCTATTGTTACTCATTGTAGTTTGCTTTGCAGGAATGCCACTCAGTTGCAGCACTGATCTGTTTATTCTGACAGCAGCAAGGTGTGCTTTCAGAATACATATGTCAATGATTGCAGTGGTGAAGGAGGAGAATTCTCATCTGCAGTTAAAAAAAAGAAGAACATATATGTCCAAGCAGGGGGGCCTAGGGTGGTCAGTGGGCGGTTCGCCCCTATGCTTCCGCATATATTGTTTTCATTTTTTTTCTTTTTTTGATTGATGTGAATGGAGGAATCTGTTCTTTTTTTCATTCAGCATATGGGCTGTGTATGCCCATCATTAGAAGTGGGTGAATGCAGGGAGGTATATTCTAATGGTGGGCATACCACACACTTTTTCTGGCAGAAATTTCTTCTCTTTTTTCATTCAGCCCACAGACTGCATAAAAAAAAGAACATAACATGCCCAACAAGGACCAATGACGAAGTGGTACATCATTGGACTTTGAGTGGTTATAACTAGATAATGCTTGCAGCTGCATCATTATTTTCAGCCAAAGGTTGGCTTTCATGTAAAAGCAATCCTAGCGGCTAATTAGCAGCTGGATTACTTTTACAAGCAGTGGGAGGGGACCCCCCTTCTGTTTCCTTTCACGGCTTTTTTGGGCTGTCCCATCCCATTAGGGAACCCGAGAATGCAGCTGGTGCTTCCACCAACTGACCATAGAGCTGATTGGAGACCGTAATGGCTCCCATCATCTCTATAGTCTAAGAAGCTATGAGGTTTTCATCACTTTGGTTGCACTGGATATAAACAGTGCCATTTTTAAAATGGGAAAGCATCTGATCACACCGATCTTAGTTCTTTACGTCAATGTTTATATTTTCTGTGACAGCAATAGAAAACCTACTGTCCCGTGTTGGTATGTAAACAGCGATTGCACCATGCATGTAAGGTATCACCACAAACATCAGATCGGGGGCAGTAGTTCTAACACTACACCTCCTTGGGTAATTCTAAAGTGTTGACCTGTAAAGTCTTTTAAAGCGTTGCCTATGGAAAATAAAAATGTAGTTTGTCGCTGTTGCACGGGGCACGCGCAGTTTTAAAGCATGTAATGTTTGGTATCTATTTACTCAGCATGACATCAGATTTTATGTTTAACCAATCAATTTGCAATCTATTGTGATTTTGTACATTAAAATTCAAAATATTTGCGTTTGAAAAATTGATGTGCAAATATTGTGTGACATAAAAAATTGCAACACCCACCATTTTATTCTCTAGGGCATCTGCTTTAAAAATATATAATATTTGGGGGTTAAAAGTAATTTTCTTTTTTCATGGGAACAAAAAGTGTCAGAAAAGGCTTGGTCTTCAAGTGGTTAGAAGAGTTGGTGATGTGTGGCAGAAGCTTCTAATGTTGGGCATAAAATGCCGGGATAGCACAATACCTCCCCCCAAATGACCTCTTTTTGAAAATTAGACACTTCAAATTATTTGCTGAGAGTCATGTTGAGTCAATGGAAGATTTTATTTTTTACTGCAAGTTTTTGGAAAATGGCAACATTTTTTTTTTAAACAAACTTGTCACATTAATTATATATTGCTCACACATGCTGTAGGTATATGGGGAAATACACCCTAAAATACATTCTACTACTTCTCCTGAGTATGGGGATACCACATGTGAGATACTTTTTGACAGTGAATAATGTACAGGACCACAAAATCCAATAAGCACTTTCAGGCTTTTAAAGGGCATTATTTACTCATTATACTTCCTGACTAGCTATCACAGTTTCAGAGGCCCTAAAATACCAGAATAGTACAAAACCCCCCAAATGACCCCTTTTTGGAAAGTAGATACTCCAAAGTATATACTAATAGCATGGTAAGTATTTTGCAGATCTCATTTATTGCCATACGTTTTTGGAAAATTAAAATGTACAGGTATTTTTTTTTCTTTTTTTCTTTTTCAAAACCTTGTGACATAATATGAGATCTGCAAAATACTAACCATGCTTCTTCTTGGGATGTGTCTTCTTCCTGCCTAAACAATGCAACTCACTTAGCTGTGCCTGTCTCCTTCCAGCTCCTCGGAAGACTCGTACCAGCGATGGCCATTATTGATTCGGGAGCATGTAGCTGCTTCATCGACCTTGGCTTTGCAGCTCATCAGCAAATTCCGTTGCAGACCAAAGAGTAGGGTCTGAATATCTTTTTGACAGACGGGTCCCAGATAAAGTCCGGGTTAGTAGATCGAGAAACCCTGCCGATCCACACTACAATAGCTGGACGCCATCAGGAGTTCCTCCGCTTGGACGCTATCACGTCCCCCCTGTTTCCAGTAATCCTGGGACATCCTTGGCTACGAGCCCATGACCCTCACATCGACTGGAGAACAGGGGCAATTCAGTTCACGTCCTCTTATTGCCAGGAACACTGTGGCCTCGAGACACCCAGAGCCACTCAGTCCCTGTGTTGTGTAACCATGGAGGAAGAATTAGTCCAGGCTATTCCTTCAGCCTACCACGCCTATCTTGATGTTTTTAGCCCACGGGGAGCAGACATCCTTCCCCCACACCGGGCATACAATTGCCCAATTGACCTCTTGCCGGGTTCTGAGATTCCGTTTGGCTGAATCTTCCCTCTATCAGAACGGGAGTTGGGGGCCTTGAAAGAGTGCATCGAGGAGAGCCTAAAAAAAGGATTTATCTGGCCGTCCACATCTCCCGCGGGTGCCGGAATCTTCTTTGTTGAAAAGAAAGATCAGTCACTGAGACCCTGTGTGGACTACCGGAAACTAAATAAAATCACGGTTAAGAACCGCTACCCTCTCCCCTTGGTCCCTGAATTATTCCAGAGGCTAAAGGCGGCCTCCATCTTTATGAAGCTGGATCTCAGGGGCGCCTACAACTTGGTCTGTATCCGGGAAGGGGATGAGTGGAAGACGGCTTTCCGCACCCGATTTGGGCACTTTGAATACCTGGTTATGCCATTCGGGTTGTGCAATGCCCGGCCATGTTCCAACACTTTGTCAATGACATCTTCAAGGATTACCTGGACATCTTCGTAATCGTCTACCTGGATGATATCCTAATCTTCTCACCATCCCTGGAAGCACATCGAGGTCACGTTAGAAACGTATTGGAGCGACTTCGCCAGAAAGACTTTTTGCGAAAAATGCAGCTTCGAGCAAGACAGTATCCAGTTCCTGGGGTTGGTCATCTCCACCTCAGGAATTGCAATGGATCCCCAGAAAATCTCCGCAATTCTGGAATGGCCAGTCCCAGAAGATAGAAAAGGTGTGCAGCGCTTTATTGGTTTCGCAAACTTCTAATTAATTAAGAATTTCTCAGGGTTGGTGTCACCTATCACCCAACTTACCAAGGCGGGAATATGATTTCACTGGACACCAGAAGCACAGGCGGCCTTCGAGGGTATACACACTACATGGGGGGCAGTGGAAATATAGTATGGGACTTGGTGTCACCCTTGTTCAAAAGGGGTACCACTTTTACTGTACGTGGACAACTACTATGCAAGCATACCACTTTTTAGACGCTTATATAAACTTGAAATTGGCTCATGTGGTACCGTAGGACCTTATTGTAGGGGCTTCACCCAACGGCTTCTAAATACCTGAATAGAAAGGGGGAGAAAGCCTGCTTGAGGAAAGATGAATTACTCTCAGTGAAGTGGAAGGACAAACGGGATGTTTTTGTCCTGTGTTCCATTCACGCAGATACTAAAGTCCAAATTTGCATGGTATCTGGTGTTGCTGAGAAACCCCTGTGTCCATGACTTTAACCTTAATATTGGAGGTGTGGACTTCAACAACCAGATGATGAAGTCATATTTAATTTTCTGTAAAGCCAGACGCTGGTACAAAAAAGTGTATATTTACTTCAATTGGCTCTGTACAACGCTTTTGTGCTTCACAAAGCAACTGGAAGAAGTGGATCCTTCCTAAAATTCCAGGAAGAGATCATCATGGCCCTTTTATATCCAGAAGGTGCTGTGCCCCTATCCCCAAATACAGATGCAGCTAGCCAGCTGCATGAGAGGCGTTTTCTGGATGACCTCCCTGGTACCCTGACCCAAAAGCCACCCCAAAAAATATGTTGTGTCCAGGGGCGGACTGACAACTCATGGGGACCCCGGACAATAGGGGATCATGGTGGCCCTGTGTCTTTACCCAAACTCAAAAAAGCCTATGAAAAAGATACCAGGGACATCTCATGGGGCCCCCTACTGACCCCAGGCCCTCGGGCAGTGCCCTAGTTTCCAAATGGTCAGTCCGCTCCTGGTTGTGTCTGTAGCAGATGTAGAATTAGGTGTGGCACCTACTTTTTTTGGCCCTCCTGTCCCGGCCAACCTGGTCTTTGATTCAAGGACTGCTTCTGATGCTACCACAAACCAGTGGAGCATTAGTATAGCGTACAGCACAGCACAGTCTAGGGTACACATTTACACAGGGCCTCAAAAGATGTTAGGTAGTAAAGAATTTTGAGAGACCATAAAATCACGGTCTGGAAAGTTTATGGATACAGTTAAGTTACAAAAAAATTATAAAAGTAAAAAATTTTTTTTAAATAATTAAAAAGTAAAAAAGGTTGTTTTTTTGAGTTAATGTTGTATTGTTGCTGTGTTTTATTGTTAACCATTCTTGTTTGCTTTACAGGAACACCAATTAACTGCAGCATTGATCTGTTTATTCTTACAGCAACAGGGTGTTGCTTTCAGAATATATATCTCAGTGCATGCAATGCTGCTGGAGGAGATTTCTCATCTGCAGTTAAAAAAAGAACATATACAGTATGTCCAACCATGGTGGTGGAGGATAACTCCTATGCTTCAGCATATATGTTTCTTTTTATTTTCCACAGATTTCAGTAAGAAAATTTTTTTTGAGTTTATTTTATATTGTTACTGTGTTTTATTGTTAACTGTTGTTTGCTTTCCAGGAATGTCGTTCAACTGCAGCACTGATCTGTTTATTATGACAGCAGCAGGGTGTGCTTTCAGAATACATCTTATGTCAATGCGTGCAGTGCTGCTGGAGGAGATTGTATATGTCCAAGCATGTTGGCTTGGCGTGATCAGTGGGCAGATCGCTCTTATGCTAGAGATTTCTTCATCCACATCGATTTATGCAAATGAAGGAATCTGTTTGGCTTCTTTTTTTTTTTCAGCCCACAAACTGAGCAGCTGAACAAAAAAGAATATTAATGTATGCACAACATTAGAAGTGGGTGGATGCACGGCGGTATATTCTAATGGTGGGCATACCACACACTTTTTCTGACAGGGATTTCTTCATCCACATCAATCGATGTGAATGGAGGAATCTGTTAGTTTCTCTTTTTTCAATCGTCCCACAGGCTGCATGAAAAAAAACCCCATTATATACAGTATATGCCCAACAAGGACCAGCAATGTACATTGCTGGACTTTGAGTGATTATACCAGGATGATGCCTGCTGCTTCAGGCATCATCCTGGCATATTTGTTCTTTGCCAGCTGTCAGCTTTCATGTAGAAGCAATCCTAATGGTTAGTTTGCTGCTGGATTGATTTTAGAAGCAGGGGGATGGAGCCCCTCCACCACCTTCCAGGGCTTTTTGAGGCTCTCCCATACCACCGGGGAACCTGAGAATGCTGCAAGCAGTTTTGCCTGCTGACCATAGAGCTGATCAGAGACCACAGCAGTTCTGATCATCTTTAAGAACCAGAAGCAACAATCATTTCAATTCTGGTTTCGTCACAGGAGATATTCACATTCCTTGTGATAACAATAAAAGTTATTAAAAAAAAGGAATTGTGTAAAAAAATGTAAAAAAAAATATCTCAGTCCTCCATGCTCGCAAGCAAAGGCAAACACATGCATTGGTTCCGTGGTAAACAGTGATCGCACCGTGCATGTGAGGTATCACCATGAACGTCAGATTAAGAGCAGTAATTCTAGCACCAGAACTTCTCTGTATATCTAAAGTAGTAACGTGTAAAGGTTTTTTAAGCATCACCTATGGATAATAAAATGTATGTAGTTTGTCGCCATTGCACAGGCGTGCACAGTTTTAAAGTGAGGCATGTTTGGTATCTATTTAAAAATCTGCGTTTCAAAAACTGCTGCGCAAATACTTTATGAGGGTTCTAAGTAATTTTCTAACAAAAAATACTGAAACAAAAAGTGTTAGAAAAGGCTTGTTTTTGAAAGTTGAAGAGTGGGTGATGTGTGGCAGAAGCTTCTAATGTTGGGCATAAAATGCCAGGACATCACAAACCGCCTAAAATGACCCCTTTACAGAAAGACACACCAAGCTAGCTGCTGAGAGTCATGTTAAGTCCATGGAAGATTTAATTTTTTTGCCACAAGTTTTTGGAAAATTACCACTTTTATGATATATTGCTTACACATACCATGGGTATATGTGGAATTACACCTCCAAAAAAATGTTGCTACTTCTCTCAAGTATGGCAATACTACATGTGAGAAACTTTTTTGGCAGTCTTACTACACAGGACCCCAAAATCCAATAAGGACCTTCAGGTTCCAGAGTCTCTGAAACTAATAGGCAGTGAGGAAGTGAAAAAAATGACACACCTTCAGGCTTTCAAAGGGGCCATTGGATTTAAGGCTCCTGTATGCAGCTAGGCTCCCAAAAAAGTCTCACACATGTGGTATTCCCATACTTGGGATAAATAGCAGAATATTTTTTTGGCCAGCCTGGGTTTCCTCTCTTTCAGCTGCAGCCTGGCACTCAAAAAACTGTAGTTATGCCAGATGATTTGTCTCCCTGCATTGTAGTGCTTCCTGCATTTGAGGAGAGTAGTCTATGCTGGTTACAGGCACTCTGGTGCTGGCCTGCTCATGCTGTGGCTTTTAGGTAACATTCATTAATATTCCAGTGTCAGTCTCTGTTTGAAGATCCTGCAAATCTATTTCTGAACCATTGGGCTCTGAAGTAGAGGAAACCATTCCCGTTTCAGGTTCCCCTGGATTCCTGTCTGCCTGGATATCATCCTTCTGTAAGGTATGGATCAGGCTTTCATGATTCTTGCCACTGACATCAATTGCTCTTGCTTCATACTCAGCACATAAATAATTTTTGCTCATCCTCTTGTACTCTGCTAACCCAAGCATATTTGCAAGAAGAAAAGATAGAACAGAAAGCAGAAATAGGAAGGGGTTGTTGCTGTATGTTTCTCTAAAAAAAATGAATGCTGAACTATTCCACTTACACTTCCAGCCAATATGTGATGAATGTTGTGCCTTTGCCCTTCTTGCCAACTTGTAACAAAGGACTGGCCAATCTCACACTACGCTGTCACGTATATAACAATGCCACTCTCTGGTGCACCCTGCGCAAAGATTTTCTAGCTGGGTTAGGTTACTAAGCAATTAACTCTTTAAGCTACTACCATCACCTTTTGACTGAGAAGGTGAGAAGGGGGAAATTCATAATCTTAGCAATAACAACTATGATTTTAGAATAAATGTCTGCAGCATGCCACATGCAGGTATGTTCAGAGATTTGTAATACAGCAGCCCTCTTTAAGAAACAGGGACACTTTTATTTTGCATTAAAAGCCGTAGGGACAGTTTTAACACTTTCCAAAATAATGAAAAGGTGAAAATGGTGCAAATAAAATTTTTACAGAAAAAAGGTATTATGTAAAAACAAAGAGACAATAAAGTAACAGAGAAGGAGCTGAAAATGAAGAATACTTGCAGAGTCCTTGGTTTTAGCAGAGTCCAAATGATCAAGAAAAAATGGTACAGTGGCTCTCAAGTCCAGTTAGGTGTTCCTTGGTTCATGTTAAATGAGAGCTATCAAATCTGATTGCAATCTCTTTTGTATCTCACATCAAGGGTGGTGCTGACAAAGACCATCTGACCAATCATACAGTTTACAGGGTGGGTGCTAGGAGATCATTACATTTATGGTCAAGTTCCAAATATAGTTTCTTATACTTTTTCATATTTCTGAATGCCTACCATTTACAGCCTGCTACCATGCATGAAATTAGCTTCAAAATGGATATAAATATGGCAGGTCTTGGGTATTCATTCCTCATAGGAGGGGTGAGGAGGCCTAATCAATTCTGGTACCTCCTAGCATAAGGGGGTTTGTATTCAAAATGCTACCCAATAACTGATGAAGGTGAATATGACTTTTTTATGGCTATATTGTCACAATTTCAGAACTTGTGAAAACATGCTGAAGTTGTAGCATTTTGGCTAATAAGCTGTCTATGTGAAATGTGTATTCCACTAAGATATGTATGACCCAAGGTCTGTTAGGTCTCTGGATTGCTCAAACTTGCGCGGGTGACAGTTTTATTAGTGTTTTCAGACTGGAATGGGGGAATGGACTAATAGGCATGAGAGGGCCTGTATCTGTCCTGGTCTGATAAGAAGGCTCTGGTATCATTTAACAGTTGTGTGTTGCACACGAGGCTTTCTGGGGGGATGAAGAGAAGGGAACCACTGCTGCTATGCGCCATCTTGTGCTGCAAACTGTCATGGTTGAATCTCAATTGCGTCCTTGCTCTTCCACACAGCTTTGTGAGGGCTCAGTACGTGTTACCATTACAATACCCATGGCACGTGTGAGAAATATCTTCTTGAAGTGACAAATTTGTGTAATAAAAAGGAAAGTGCTTTTTAACATTTTTTTAAAAACTTGTGACAAGTTCTGCAAATACATTGGGATGTCTACTTTCCAAAAAGGGGTTATTTTGGTGGTTTAAAACATTTTATTTATTTATACTTTCAGCAAGGGGCTTAAGCACTGTCACTGCTGCTGGGGGGAGCTAGGAGATAATATGATATGACACTCCAGGAAGTGCTGGATCACTATTTACTTTGCAAAGCTTATTAACCACTTCCCGACCGGCCGTTGTATATAAACGGCCGGACGGTGGCACTGCAGGGTCGGGTGGCCGTCTATAAACGGCCTCCCCGCACCCTGCTTGTGCGCGTTCCCTGGGAGCGCGCAGCACCGCGATCCGGTGCCCGTTGTGTCCTCCGGACACAGTGAAACACCGATCGTCAGACGGGACCTCTGTACAAGGTCCCGATCATGTGATCACTGATTGGCCAATCAGTGATCACATGCAAAGTAGTAAGCAAGATGTCACTTGTGACATCATTGCTTACTATGTGTGAAATCTGTGAATGATCACAGAGGTCACATGGTACAAGGCTATTCACAAAAGCCTTGTACCATGTGACGAGCTGTGACCAATCACAGCTCACTCAGTACTTCTCAATGAGTGCAGGAATGCACACAGAGAGAAAGAGAAATGATTGCTTTTACATCCTATATGGGTGTAAAAGCAATCAGTGTAAAAAAAAAAAAAAAATCTTTATCACCCCTCACAAGTAGTACAGTGTCACCATGGTGACACTGTACTGCTAGGGTGACAGTATGTAAAAAAAAAATAAATAAATAAAAAATAATAATATAAAAAAATAAAATAAAAATGTAAAAAAAAAATGTTTAAAAATTATAATTTTTGCTTATAAACTAATTTGGATTTTTTTTTTTTACTAAAAAGATAACGGAATAAATTTTGGCTAAGATTTATGATGAAATATTATTTATTTGCAAAATTTTATAAAAAAAACACTTTTTAAAAAAATTTTTGGACATTTCATTTACATAGCAAAAAAAATACAAATCCCAGTGGTGAATAAATACTACCAAAATAAAGCTTTATCTATCTAAAAAAAATGGTAAAAAATTCATTTGGGTACAGTGTTGCATGACCGCGCAATTGTCATTCAAAGTGTGATAGCGCTAAAAGCTGAAAATTGCCCTGGTCAGGAAGGGGGTAAAAGTGTCCAGTCTGGAAGTGGTTAAAAAAACAGTTAAAAATAGCATACATGTATCTTACTTAATTTATTGGGTTAAAAAAGACACAGGTCCATCCAGTTCAACCTATACAGTTGCAAGAAAAAGTATGTGAACCCCTTTGGATTACGTGGAGTTTTGCATGAATTGGGCATAAAATGTGCTCTGAACGTCATCTAAGTCACAACAATAGAAGAACACAGTCTGCTGAACATAATACTACACAAACATTAAATGTTGCCATGGTTTAATTGCACATAACATGTAAACATTCACAGTGCAGGGAGGAAAAAGTATGTGAACCTTTGGACTTAATAACTGGTTGACCCTCCTTTGGCAGCAATAACCTCAACCAAACGTTTCCTGTAGTTGCAGATCAGACCTGCACAACGATCTGGAGTCATTTTGGACCACTCCTCTTCACAAAACTGTTTCAGTGTAGCAATATTCTTGGGATGTCTGGTGTGAATCGCTCTCTTAAGGTCATGCCACAGCATTTCAATCGGGTTGAGGTCCGGACTCTGACTGGGCCACTCCAGAAGGCGTATTCTATGTTGTTGCAGCCATTGTTTTGTTGAATGACTTGTATGCTTTGGGTCATTGTCCTGTTGCATCACCCATCCTCTGCTGAGCTTCAGTTGGCGGACAGATGATCGTACGTTTTCCTGCAAAATGTCTTGATAAACTCTGGAATGCATTTTCCCATCAATGACAACAATCCGTCCAGGCCCTGAGGCAGCAAAGCAGCCCCAAACCATGATGCTCCCTCCGCCATGTTTCACAGTGGGGATGAGGTTTTAATGTTGGTGTGCTGTGCCTTTTTTTCTCCACACATAGTGTTGTGTGTTCTTCCCAAACAACTCAATCTTGGTTTCATCTGTCCACAGTATATTCTGCCAGTAGTGCTGTGGAACATCCAGGTGCTCTTTTGCAAACTTCAAACGTGCTGCAATCTTCTTTTTGGACAGCAATGGCTTCCTCCGTGGTGTCCTCCCATGTACTCCATTCTTGTTTAATGTTTTCCTTATTGTAGATGTGTCAACAAAAATGTTAGCATGTGCCAGAGATTTCTGTAGGTCTTTAGCTGACACTCTGGGATTCTTCTTTACCTCATGCAGCATTCTGCGCTGTGCTCTTGCAGTCATTTTTACAGGACAACCACGCCTAGGGAGAATAGCAACAGTGCTAAACTTTCTCCATTTGTAGACAGTCTGTCTTACCGTGGACACATGAACATCAAGGCTCAAGGAGATACTTTTGTAACCCTTTCCAGCTTCATGCAAGTCAACAATTCTTGATGGTAGGTCTTCTGAGAGCTCTTTTCTGCGAGGCATGGTTCACATCAGACAGTGCTTCTTGAAACCAGTAAACACAAAACAGGTGTTTGTTTTTTAAGGGCAGGACAGCTGTCAGCAACACATCCAATATCATCACACTGATTGGAGTCAAGGTTGGCTCACTCCCGGCTCCAATTAGCTCTGGGAGAAGTCATTAAGCTAGGGCCTCACATACTTTTTCCTCCCTGCACTGTGAATGTTTACATGTTATGTGCAATTAAACCATGACAACATCTAATGTTTGTGTAGTATTATGTTCAGCAGACTGTGTTCTTCTATTGTTGTGACTTAGATGACGTTCAGAGCACATTTTATGCCAAATTCATGCAAAACTCCACGTAATCCCAAGGGGTTCACATACTTTTTCTTGCAACTGTATGTGTATGGTTTTTTTTTTTTATTTTCTAATAATTCCCATAGCCCTGTATACTCTGCTTCCCAAGGAAGACAAACGTTTTTTGAAGTTGTTGACTCTCAGCTAGTACTACCTCTTGGGGGAGGGAGTTCCACATTTTTACTGCTCCAACAGTAAGGAACCAATTTTTTTATATAAGGTTAAACCTCCTTTCTTTGAACCTCAAATCATTTCTGTGTGTCCTCTTCAGGGACCTTAAAGTAAACAGTTGATTACAGTTACTACAGTCACCTTTTATTTATTTGTTCATTGTAAACATATCTTCTCTTAAGCGCCTCTTCTCCAGAGTAAATAACTATAATCCTCATAGCTAAGTTCCTCTATCCCTCTATTAATTTTGTTGCCCTTTGCTGAACTCTTTCTAATTCAACAATGTAGTTCCTGAAAAATAGTGACCAAAACTGAATTGTGTATTCAATATGAAGCCAAACCAATGTTTTGTCTCCTAAATGAATGCCTCTTTTTAAATGCATGAGAGTATTTTGATGGATTTTTTATCTGTGGCTTGGCATTGCAAGTTATTGCTAAGTTTGCGCTCTACAAGCAGCCCCTGATCCTTTTATACCACTTCTTCTCAGGAGAGTCCCTCCTAACGTTCATTTTTGCATAACTCTACAAATCTCAGTATTGAACCTTATCTGCCATGTAGCTGTCTATGTCCAACACAGTTTTTTTAATTAAGGTCTTCCTGTAATGATACTATATCCTGTAATAAAGTTATTTCCCTGCATTATTTGGTATCATCAGCAAATAGTGAAACTGCGTTTATAATTCCATCCTCTATATCATTAAAAACAAAGCGAACAGTACTGGCCCCAAAACAGAACCCTTGGGCACACCTCTAACAACTTTAGATTGTTGTCACGTGTGGAGCTCAAGATCATCAGCCAATCACCTTGATAAAAGCATAGTCCTTTTTATTCCAAACAAAACAGACAAACAGAAAAACAACATTTCTTCAGCTAACAGAAAACACAAAATAGTCCATGATCTGGTTCAAAATTGCAAAACAAGTTAATGGGGTGCCACCACTATACCAGTCCCACTCTGGGGTTTTGGGGTTTCTCATTGACTTCAGGGGTACCAAAGAGAAGGTTTTCACAGCTCAGCAACCGTAGCTCAATCCTATGCTTGGTTCCACCTGCTCACACAGGTGTCCAACCCAGTCTCTCACAGCCAACTGCTTCTTCTTCCTTTTCTGGACTCTGAGGCATCTTGGTTAACCCTTTCAGGACCAAAGTCCCTGTAATTAGGGTGTCCTATACACCATTCAAAGAGTCATTTATTACTACTCTTTGGACCTGTTCATGTAACCAATTTCCTATCCATGTACATATAATATACTATTAATGTACAGAGTGCATTGGTCAGGGGTATGTAATGAAAAGGCCTGCATACAGAGTGCAGCGGCCATAAGTGTGTAACATTCAGTATATCATAAGCTACTGGAAAATAGTAAACTTAACATATAATTACAGTCAGTTGGTTTAATAAAAAGATCACTACAATGGAAGCTATCCTGCAGGTATACTGTAGTGTTCAGAAATTAGAGATAAGACTGATCATATGTGATATTAAAATGGAGATTGGGTTGTAAATGGCTACAGTGGAACATCTGCTAATGTCGAAGGTGATGGGGAAACTGTTGTCTTTTGTTTTACCTCCATTTATCAGTGGCACATGTCCCCTCCTTAACAAGAACCTTTGACAAATGGAAAAGAGACATTTTTGACCTTGGAGATGAAAATTAGGAATAGTGTCTAGGTTCCTATATTACTAATATGATCTCAGCTAGGGACAGATTTATACAACTGAAGTTCTTGCATAAGGTCTACTCTTCATTTAGTCCTCTTTGTTCATAGTGTTACTCTTCTACTGGTATATTTTTCCATATGGTGTGGCAATGCCCTCCTATTCACTCCATTTGGGAGTCAGTTGATGCTCTGAATGTTCTTTGTGAATTAACTCTTAGGTCGGATCCATGACTGGTGTTATTGGGTATAATGGAAAATATAGAAAATACTAGATATTTGAAACTGTTCTTGTTCTATGCACTTTATTATGCTCGTAGGGAACTTCTTATGAGATTGAAACAGCCCACTCTACCCACACTAGCCAGTTGGAAAACTGCAGTGCATGCGGTTTTGCAGCTTTATAAGCTAACATATGAGAGCAGAAACTGCCCAAAATGTTTGACAATATATGGTCAGCCTCGATTGATGCCTATGGCTCAGTTATATCTGATAAGTCATAATCTGTGGTGTATTATGGTGTAGCTTCTGCTGCCTTTTCTCCCTTGACCATCACCTTCCTTCTTGGTCCCCCCCCCTTCTCCCTTTTTTTTCTTATCCCTTCCCTCTACTTCCCCTTCTTCCTGGGTCTTTTACTCCTTGGCCCCTTTGCTCTCTTGGTCTTTTCCCCTACTCCAGCTTTCTTTTTTTTCTTTTATGGCTGGTGGGTGTGCAAATTTTTCCCGTACTTACTTTACAGCTTAGGATAGATATACATGCTGGCGCAACTGACTGGCTGGAGTACCAACTTGGACAGTTTAGCATTAAGTTTATTTTAGGATCTACAGCGTTAGCCGAGCCATATTATCTCTTATGGACATCTGTATGTATGTATGTGCCTACCGCATTTTGTTTTAGATGAGAATTTTGTACTATGACCTATTGTATTTTTATATGACTCCTTTTCCACAGCCTACTTGATATAGGTTAATTGTGTGTTACACTGACTGTGATCTCTGATGTTAACCTGTGCATTACTCAACTTAAAGTTTAACCTGTTAAAAAAAAAAGAAACTGAAGAAAGGGGAGTTTGTAACCACTGAATGGAAAGGGTAACTCCACTTTTGTAGGATAAAAATAGTGAATTAATAAATAGTATATCATATAGAATTGCTACACAAGTCATATTGTATTTGAATGTCATTAAAAATTACCTTTCCTTTTCAATCTACAGCACTGTAAATGTCATTTTTCGTGAGAAAGTCCCAAAGGAAAATCATGTTTGACCAGATGCAGACCCTGCACATTCCTCAATAGAAGACTGCAAGTGCAGCAGCTGATTGATACTGATAAAACTCTCCCATGCAGTGTCACTCTACACAACAAAACAGTCAAACAAATAACTATTCCTTCAGAGTAGGGTAGGAGTCTGCAACAAATTTTGTTAAAATCCTTGCAATGTACTGTACATAGATCACATAGAGGGGCATGTTTTTTCCTCAATAAAAGTGGAGTTACTCTTTAAATGCTGGTGAAACATAAGTATCAAGATCACCTTGCCAGATAGCAAAATCATCGTCCAAAAACCTCATCCATGTGAGACAACATTGTTTAAACATTAGTATCAATTTCTATTCACCCTGGGTATTTAAATCTGTCTCGAGGACCCAGTGTGTATTCCAGATTTTCCAAGTGAATCGGTCAGGAAAGATAGACTTTTGGAAATGAGTAATAGACTTGTGGCACAAGGTTATCCAACACAAATAATCTGACACTAATGACTAATCAGACTGAAACTCGAACATGAACTGAATATAGAATTCATATCTAAATATGTTGAATTGTCACACAAGTTTTTCTTGCCTTAAACAACATTGGCACATATTGACAAGTAACCACCCACAATTTAGAGAATTTTCTCATTTTCCTCTTCAGACATATATAATCAATGCCTTTATTGTTCATCTATAAATGATTTTTTTCTTCACCCACACCAAAGTTAACTTATAATAATATAGAATTATTTTAGTTGCATGACTTCTTTCATTATCTAAGTAACTAACCCTTTGGCACCGGCCGTCCCCCAGCCCTTTAATGGTTCTAAAAGCCCGGAGACGGAGGTGGGCCTTCGGGTCATGTGACTGCTGTGATTGGCTGTAACAGCGGTCATACAGTCATGGCCGAAATTGTTGGCACCCTTGATATTTTTCCTGAAAATCAAGTATTTCACACAAAAAAGGTATTGCATTAACACATGTTTTGCTATACACATGTTTATTCCCTTTGTATGTATTGGAACAAATATAAAACAGAGGCAGAAAAGCAAATATGACATAATGTCACACAAAACCCCAAAAATGGGCTGGACAAAAGTATTGGCACCCTTAACTTAATATTTGGTTGCACACCCTTTGGAAAACATAACTGAAATCAGTCGCTTCCTATAACCATCAATAAGCTTCTGACACCTCTCACCCGGAATTTTGGACCACTCTTCCTTTGCAAACAGCTCCAGGTCTCTCTTATTGGAAGGACACCTTTTCCCAACAGCAATTTTAAGATCTCTCCACAGGTGTTCAATGGGATTTAGATCTGGGCTCATTGCTGGCCACTTCAGAACTCTCCAGCGCTTCTTTGCCATCCATTTCTGAGTGCTTTTTGACGTATGTTTGGGGTCATTGTCCTGCTGGAAGACCCAGGATCTTGGACGCAAACCCAGCTTTCTGACACTGGGCCCTACAGTGCGACCCAAAATCCTTTGGTAATCCTCAGATTTCATGATGCCTTGCACACAGTCAAGGCACCCAGTGCCAGAGGCAGCAAAACAACCCCAAAACATCATTGAACCTCCACCATATTTTACCGTAGGTACTGTGTTTTGTTCTTTGTAGGCCTCATTCCGTTTTCGGTAAACAGTAGAATGATGTGCTTTACCGAAAAGCTCTATCTTGGTCTCATCTGTCCACAAGACGTTTTCCCAGAAGGCTTTTGGCTTACTCAAGTACATTTTGGCAAACTGTAGTCTTGCTTTTTTATGTCTCTGTGTCAGCAGTGGGGTCCTCCTGGGTCTCCTGCCATAGCGTTTCATTTCATTTAAATGTCGACGGATAGTTCGCGCTGACACTGATGCTCCCTGAGCCTGCAGGACAGCTTGAATGTCTTTGGAACATGTTTGGGGCTGCTTATCCACCATCCGGACTATTCTGCGTTGCAATCTTTCATCAATTTTCCTCATCCGTCCACGACCAGGGAGATTAGCTACAGTGCCATGGGTTGCAAACTTCTTGATAATGTTGCGCACTGTGGACAAAGGCAAATCTAGTTCTCTGGAGATGGACTTGTAACCTTGAGATTGTTGATATTTTGCCACAATTTTGGTTCTCAGGTCCTCAGACAGTTCTCGTCTCCTCTTTCTGTTGTCCATGCTTAGTGTGGCACAGACAGACACACAATGCAAAGGTTAAGTGAACGTCTCTCCTTTTTATCTGCTTTCAGGTGTGATTTCTATATTGCCCACACCTGTTACTTGCCCCAGGTGAGTTTACAGGAGCATCACATGCTTGTAACATTCTTATTTATCCGCAGTTGTGAAAGGGTGCCAATACTTTTGTCCAGCCCATTTTTGGAGGTTTGTGTGACATTATGTCGAATTTGCTTTCTTTCCTCCCTTTTTTTGTTTTGTCCCAATACACACAAAGGGAATAAACATGTGTATAGCAAAACATGTGTTAATGCAATACGTTTCGTGAGAAATACATGATTTCCTGGAGAAATATCAAGGGTGCCAACAATTTCGGCCATGACTGTATGTTTGAAAAGCCTCCTGAGAGCTTGCCGATCACTGCCGGCTACCATGCTGGGAGCATGCAGGGAGCACACTCTCAGCATGGTAAATAATTTTAACAGTAGTTAAGGCCCTCTGCAGGCACCAAGTGGCTGCATATAAGTATGTGGCGGGCACTAAGTGTGGAACTACACTGCATCTGAGCACCACAACCAAAAACTCTATTTAATTCATTTTTAATAATTAAAGAAACCCCCCCCACCCAACCTTGTCTTGGGGAATCACTTTGAAAAACACCCCCACTAGTGTTTCCTGCCATGGCCATCTTGAGTAAGGACAGATGATTCATGTAGAATTTACTTCCTGGAATCCATCTGCCTTAGCTTAGGCATGCAGGTAGGAGAGTGTGCTTAGCTTAGAAAACCCCTCCTCCCCTTCTGGAGACTCCTGGGATGTATGACATAATTTACCTAGGCATGGAAACCATAATGCTAACAGCATAAAGATTTAAAATTGTCAATGTTGACTGGGAGAGTGAATTTGTTCTTTAAGTGCCTGTGTGGACTTTATAATAGGGAATTGCTTCTTAAAAAGAGGGGAGTCTTCTGGATTTTTAAAAGAAACAGATTGCGTCCACTTTGGATTGTAATTTTGATTTATATTTATTTTTATACTAGGATTGATATGTGTATACATGTTGTTTTATGTTTTTGTTTGTTTTTGTATGCCTATATTCCTGAGAGAAGAGATCTAGTAGTGCTATACCTTTCCCTTTTCAAAGACCTTGATTGTACAGTAACATGGTTGCTTTGAATTGACTAATTGTTTTAATTGATTGAAACGTAGCTGATTATTAGTAGTATACTGTATATGTGAGTACTGATGTATTAGTATGTGTCTGTTTTGGCCTAAAAAAGGGTTTGTTGCCCCAACTGTAAGTTTTATGTCTGTTAGACATTTAAATAAACTTTATGTATGCTACAACCTCCGGTTTTTGGAATCTTGCTTTGGCTTGGTTTTGTGCATCAGCTGCAGTAGTCTCTCTCTACCCCTCTTTATATTTATATATACACAAGCTATTAGAAGATTTAACACTGCACATGTTTTCCTGCAAATGCTATTTCATATTGTGGAAAGCATAATAATTTCTGCTGATGGAAGAAACAGACAAATAAGGGAAAACCTTTGTATTCTTTGAGGAAACTAAATCTGAACACTGCAGAATACCCTTTTTCCTCACCCCCCAGGTCTGGCTAGTATGTGCCAGCAAGATGCAGTGGAGTGCTCATGAAGTAGTCCTGAGTTACTCTAGGGTGTGAATTTAATCCCTGCCTCAGCCTCAGAAGGCATGCTATGTTGTGATCTCCCCCACACCAAGAAA
The DNA here is from genome assembly GCF_062004578.1 of Staurois parvus. Lineage (NCBI taxonomy): Eukaryota > Metazoa > Chordata > Amphibia > Anura > Ranidae > Staurois > Staurois parvus. The sequence goes on along the minus strand of NW_028317854.1, from coordinate 14,050,144 downwards.
ATCTGTTTTGAGATTTAAAGACTAATAAAGTCCTTTATTTTATTTACAGTTGATGCAGCTGAGACACAGGGTGTGCAATTTATTAAGATATTTCTGGTGTGGTAAGAATAATAATGGAAGTAAACTACAAACAGATGAGATCCAAAGGGAATTTTATTTTGCGTGACATCCTTCTCTTTCTTTAAAGCAATTGAATCTATTTTAAAAATAGGTTTAAACGTTAGCATTGGTATTTTTCTTTTGACTTCAAGAATTTCAAAATTGTTTTCATTTGACTATACCATTCATTGTGTAGTTTGAGCAGGAGGAAGCTTTGATCAGTGTTGTAATAATTAATTAGAATGAAGGGAGAAAACATAGCTCTCGGATGTCTCTTGTATGCTGATGAAATTCTGATGTTAAAAAAAAAAGTCATATGTTTGCATATTGAGACATTCAGCTGGGAGACTGAAAAGAAAACAAACAAACTCATTATGTGTTTTGATTGTCCTGCTTAAAGACAGTAAGAAAGGAATGCATAATTTATATGACTGTACAGCATATTAACACAAGGAAATGCTGTGCATGTTCCATAAATTCATTTTCAATGTCATAGCATGTGTAGCTAAGAGTATTTGCATTAGGGATATCCATATCGTTTGCCACATGCCTCCCAAGTGTTCATGGAAAATCTTTTTGTCTCTTTACTAAATGACAATGATCCGAGTAAAATGTTTTATTAAAATGCATATTTTAATATGCTTATTATTCTTGCATTGTCAAATATTTTTTATAATTTATAAACAGATATATGAATGGGGTATATTACTATATGAGTGCATTTTCTGGTGACCCAGGGAATCTCGGTTTGTACGGCAGTTTTTTTTTTTTTTTTAAATTCTCTCACTTAAATTAATATATGGAAGTAAACATGGGTTTGCCCAGCAAAATTCAATTTATTTGAGACTCAAAATATCCAGTAAGATCTGCTTGGCCAGTGCTCCACATTTTGTGTTTCATGGCACCATACATCAAATTATTGTGTCTACAGGTGAGCATCATTTAGTTAATTTGGGCCAAGCTTCATCAAGGTGTCTAGGACATCGAATGTCCACCTATAATGCAGCATCTAGTAGGGCAGGTCCAGAATGCACATTATAAATCTGCTGAGTCTTGCCCACATTTAGGACTTTGTGATGACTGACTCAGACCCATAGGAGTAGATCTATGTGGAGAGATGTTGGCACCTCGGTAAATTCTGAGTATCAGTTCCCTGTGAGTGGAGGGAGTGAGCACGGTCCAAACTCTGTCAGGGGAATTACATATCCATAGTGGATATTGCATTTTGAAAGATCTTTTACTCATATTTAATGTTTCATTGAAAGCAAGTGTATGTCCATAAAATGGCATATTTAAGGAAGTTAGGTTTCCCCAGTAGGAAGACTATGGAGGTTTCCCAATCTGATGATAAAAGATTGTTAAGTATGTGAGATGCATATGAATGCATTTGCTAAAAAGAGAAAAGTTTGGTATGTAAAAAAGGATAAACCTTTGTTACTGCTGTAAATTTGAGAGGTTTATAAGTAGTTGGCTTATGAGGAGTTCACACAAGAGATTACAGTGTAAAAAAAAGCTGCTGAGAAGACCAATCCTTAAAGACATTGTAGCTTGAGCCAGGAAAGCAGTCAGGGTTCCTCCAGAAAAGGATATATGTAGGAATAATGACTGTTCAAGTGATATTTATGCCTAAGTTTGTGCCAGACACCTCAACAAAAATATAGAAGAGGATTGGACACAATCTATTAGGGTAAATGTTCCCTGCGTATGTGGAGTATATGTAGAAGTTGTAAATTTGGTGCTGTATGTCACTCTAAGTCAGGATCTGGAAAGATTCTTGTGCTATGAATCCTATCAAATGCAATATTAATGGCCACTAGGATTTAAAACTCCACATCAGGGAGTCTGAGACTCCCATTTTTTCCTGGATGTTAAAATATATTGAAGCCAATTTTGGCATGTCCTCCAGCCCATACGAATTTCTAAATCACCTGATTTAAGTTTTTTATGCTTGATAACCTGATCAAGAAAGGTAGTGTTTGAATAATATACAGAACCATTTTAACTAAGCTACAGTAATTCTGTAGGAAAAAGTCAAGTGAGACCACTTGGTGAGCAAATCTGTGAGAACACTGGTGGAACATTCACACTTTATAGTTTATAATGGTCCGTGGAAATATGGATGCCTAAATAATAAATATAAACCAAATTAGCTCTGTCAATAATTATTAGAGGCCTGCCTTGGCAATTAAAACATCTAACATTGCTGGGCCAGAGGATTCCACCATGTGTCTGGATTTTTAACTTAAAGCGGAGTTCCATCCAAAAGGGGAAGTTTAAAGATTGGTCCCTCGCTCCCCATTAAGGATTGACACCTTTGGGGAGCAGGGGGGGGGAACAGGTACCTGAATTTGACATGTACCCGCTCCCATTTCCGCTGCGATCGCCTAGGCAATCGGAAGCGGAAGTTGTCCTCCTATCCTCCCTCCCCAAAGTCTTATGGGACACATGACAGGTCCCAGAAGATAACGTGGCCATTCAGGAAGTGCAGCGCTACTCGCCCATGTGCAGTGGGCACCCGGCTGTGAAGCCGCAAGTTGTCACAGCAGGGTGCCCACACTGAAGATGCCGGTGCCTGGAATACAGGACGGTCTGTGAAACGGGCTGCAGCAGGGGCAACGTGGGATCGTGGGACAGATGAGTGGCTGTTTTTTAAAAGTCAGCAGCTACAGTTTTTTTTTTTTTACAGAGTGAGTGGAACTCTGCTTTAGAATGTGTTGTTTCAATGTGTGCAGTCTAATCATTTTCATCAGTAGTTAGCTAACTATATTGCATCATCTATAAAATTTATTCCGTGTAAATGGGCAGCACAGTGGCTAAATGGTTAGCACTTTCACTTGGCAATACTAAGGTTGTCGGTTCAAATCCCAACCACGGCATCACCTGCCTGGAGTTTGCATGTTCTCCCTGTGCCTGTGTGGGTTTCCTCCCACACTCCAAAGACATGCTGTTAGGTTAACTGGCTCCTATTTAAATTGGCCCTAGTATGTGTATGAATGTGAGTTAGGGACCTTAGATTGTACACCCCTTGAGGATTAGGGACTGATGCGAATGTACAATATATGTAAAGCACTGCATTAAATTGATGGCACTATATAAGTACCTGTAATAAATAAATAAAAATAAAATAAAGTGTTAGTGTGCTCTGTTGCCAGCATGTGAGATTTAAGGAGGACTACCGCTTCCTGTCATGCCTTTTTAGCTTGCAATGTGTTATGGTGGAGATGATTTTAAAGGCTTGGTGTAAGTTTGCATAGGTTTTTTTGTCACCTTGGGTTGGTGAGCAGCATGTTATGATATGGCACCACAAACTACCGGTACCTTTAGGGTCCACCACACAGAAAAACAGGGGTATAACAATGCTCCAAAATGTCACCAAAGCAATTTTCCTAATGAGAAAATTTTTAAACTATGGAATCTAGTGAAACATGTAGGAAATGCCCATGTTTGGGATTTAGTTGTTGCAAAATGCAAAAAAAAGACAATATGAGAGGTACATTGTCCAAAAGTGTCAGATTGGCTATAGTCAGCATGGATACACTGGCTTCATCCTCAGAGATATTGTAGATTCTGGAAAATGTGGCATGCTCCTTGGAATAGCAGGTATAATCCTGATCACTCAGATTCAAAAGTCTCTGAGCATCTACCAGAGAATTATGAAACAGACACTGTTTCAAGCCCACTGTGGATGCAGAAGATGCATGACAGTGGGGAAGGGAATGCTCTAAGGAAGGATCTACAGTGGCAATGAAAACACTTGCAACAATTAGATTAGGGAGGTCTTGGTCTAACCATTTCTGGAAGTCATGCCTCTTGATTTTATTGGCTGCTTTGGAGGGCAGAAGAGGGATCGAGATCTAATAGGCCCCAGATCTCTTCATAAAGAGTACCTGTGACTGCTTCAGCTATCTCATGTTACTGTATGTTGTTCATTCCTTGTGATAATACAGTATACTAAATAAGTGTTCTTCACATAAGCAGCACAACACTTATTTAGTAAATTACTTATTATTTAATGTGGGAACACATTTGGGTTGGTTGTTTAGTTATTCGTTGAATAGATTATTAGCAGCGCATAAGTAATATTAGTGTTCCATCTCTTGTAATAGCAATAAAGTTTATAAAAAATGTAAAGAGAAAGTATGAACAAAAACTAGATTTAAATAACATAAATAATAATGTTTTAAAAGATTTAGGCACCCCTGTTCCCTCGTGCTCATGCACAAATCCAAATGCTCACATAGATACTGCACGCATATGTAAACAGTGATTACACCACACATGTGAGGTATTGCTGTTAACATCTATTGCCGGAGCTCATGTCTAACCCCAAACTGGTAACCTGTAAAACCTTTTAAAGTGCTGCCTATGGAGATTTGTAGGTACTGTAGTTTGTAGCCATTTCACGGGCATAAAAAATTTTCTTCTCAAATTTGCCTTGACAAGTATGGTATCTATTTACTCGGCATAACATTATACTTTATATTTTATAAAAAAATTGGGTCTTATATTGTGTTTATGTGCACTAAAATGCATTTAAGTGTATTTTTTTTCCAGAAACTCTGTGTTTAATAAACAGCTGCACAAATATTGTGCGACATAAAAAATTGCAACAAAAACCATTTTATTCTGCAGGGCCTCTGTTTTTAAAAATGATGTAGTGGTGGCTCTAAGTAACTTTCTAGAAAACGAATACACATTTTTACATATATGTGAACATTTTCAAAATTGGCCAAGTAAGCAAATTTTTTATGTGTAACTCTTTTTCTTTCCCCTATCCTGAACCTTGAGTTCTAAAAAGTAATAACAGTAGAAACATTAATAACAGGTTAAAATAATAACACAAAATCCTTCAGCACAACAAGGCTTCAGCTATTTTTTAGCTCTTTATATTCAATAATAATGATGGTCATCACATAAGTTAATGACCTGAGGCAGACCAAAAGCCCTTTCATTTTGCTAGACATACACTATGTTAAGGTGAACAGAGGGAGTTTTTAGTTTTTTTCCTTCCATTAAAAAAAGTATTTCTGACATACAAATTAGTAATAGTCATCTCTCTCCTATATAAAAAAAATAGAAGAAAGGCATGGATAGCATGCCCATCTGAGAGCCACTGTATGCTATAAGGGCCCAGTGGTCAACAAGGGTAGGCAAAAAATAAGAGAAGAAAACCAGTTCTCTTCAAAAATGTCCTCACAGGCCTCGACATGCGTGAACTTCCTACAAAAGTAAGAAGTGCTGCACACATAATGGTTGTACTACCACCCAAGGGCCAGAAGGGATTATATCTAACTGGTGTTAAAAAAGGGGAAACCTTGTATTTAGTGCAGAATTCCTAATCCAAACTTTCAATCCTTCATATCAAAATTACTTTAGTATTGTAACTATTCTTTCAAGTGTCTATCTTATATTAACCTTTCTGAGATACAGTAGGTGCAATAAGTGATAATTACTATATACTGTATTTGTCCCATTGAAAACTCTAATGATATAATGATATGTTAAAAGTTAAGTGACTTTCATAACCAATTCTATAGTTATAAGTGATAGACAGCGTTACTGACAGTTAATGTTGTCAGAGAGAAAGATCCATAAGCCGCACAACAAAGGCAGACCCATGTGCATGAGGTAAGATGAATGGCAGCCTTAGCCCAGACTTCTGCGGCTGATGTGCGGCTTATGGATTTTTCCCTCTGTAATTGCTGCAGCTTGGAGCTAGGATCAGCTCCCTATCCCTGCCAGCACTCACAGCAGTCTAGTTTGGACTTCACCTCCCTACCTGAGCAGCACCTAATCTTGTCTTTTTGGGTGACTGTTGGTTTTGTTTCAAAAAAGAAAAAAAAACTTTTGTGTTGTAATATTAAGTTTCCTTACATACTAACCACAACATGCACATCCCCATATATTAAAAAAATAAAATAAAAGACCCCTCCAGCCCAATACCAGGCATAAGGAACTTCCAGCTTCACTAAAAACATACATCTAACTTAATCCCAAACATTTAAACATTAACTACTGAGTTAATCATTAGCCATATCTGAATTGGTACATTAATAACCTATCCATAGACAGTATTGTTTGCCCCAATCTCACTAGGTCACAACTACAGTTATTAATCTGTTTTTAAAAAGAAATACTATAATCTCCCTAAAGCAATCTCAAGCATATTCACATAGAATTCTAGCATAGTCTTATGGTCTTAAATATGTTTAAGTCTGGAAACCACTCCACCAATAATATGGATCTCTTCACGACCTCCTTTGATATCAGTCAGGCTATCAAAAATCAAAGGTGGTCAGCTCTGTTAGATTTACTGCTGTTATTCTAGCTTTTCCCAATGTTATTTATCTTTTTTCAGTGTCACTATCTTTTACCACATGAGAGGTACTGGATCTGGTGGGGCCGCAATTTTTCTATGTGTTTAATGATCACCAGTCCATTTCTTCAGGAGGATGCAGATGAGGATTATCTACAATGCACAGCAATATGTAAGTAGCACATTTTGATACATTTTCATCTCTCTTCAAAATTTGCCATCAAACTGTTGCTTACATGTATAGCGTTTTTTGCTTGGCTGAACAGTTAACATAAAAATATATCTTCATACCGACCCACGGTGCAGGAAGCCCAGCAATCCAAAACCCTTTGTAGATAATCCTAATCCGCATCCTCCTGAAGACATGGACGATGTTTACAAAATTCGAAGAAAAAAGCCAGCCATAATAATGAAGAACTGATGATGAGAGAAAAAATATAATGGTTAATTGTTATCACTATTTGGAACTAAAGGCAGAGGTGGCTAATCATTGGATGTATTGTAACCTGTTTAGGTGTTATTTTTATAAGCAGCAATAATGTTTTAACTACATTTTATAAAATGGTATACTAATAATGAAAGATTTGATATATAGATTCTTTTGGAATGCCATGACAGTCCTGCTGTCTGCATGAAGAAATATATTTTACACATGTAATAGATATGCTGGTGCTCATCCCGAAATATGGGTTCTGGCTATAAAAACTTTCTGTTTTAGGAAGACTCTATTCTGCTTTGCATTGTACAGTTGCAAGAAAAAGTATGTGAACCCCTTGGGATTATGTGGAGTTTTGCATGAATTGGGCATAAAATGTGCTCTGAACGTCATCTAAGTCACAACAATAGAAGAACAGTCTGCTGAACATAATACTACACAAACATTAGATGTTGCCATGGTTTAATTGCACATAACGTGTAAACATTCACAGTGCAGGGAGGAAAAAGTATGTGAGGCCCTAGCTTAATGACTTCTCCCAGAGCTAATTGGAGCCAGGGGTGAGCCAACCTTCACTCCAATCAGTGTGATGATATTGGATGTGTTGCTGACAGCTGTCCTGCCCTTAAAAAACACACACCTGTTTTGGGTTTACTTGTTTCAAGAAGCACTGTCTGATGTGAACCATGCCTCGCAGAAAAGAGCTCTCAGAAGACCTACGATCAAGAATTGTTGACTTGCATGAAGCTGGAAAGGGTTACAAAAGTATCTCCAAAAGCCTTGATGTTCATGTGTCCACGGTAAGACAGACTGTCTACAAATGGAGAAAGTTTAGCACTGTTGCTACTCTCCTTAGGCGTGGTCGTCCTGTAAAAATGACTGCAAGAGCACAGCGCAGAATGCTGCATGAGGTAAAGAAGAATCCCAGAGTGTCAGCTAAAGATCTACAGAAATCTCTGGCACATGCTAACATTTTTGTTGACACATCTACAATAAGGAAAACATTAAACAAGAATGGAGTACATGGGAGGACACCACGGAGGAAGCCATTGCTGCCCCCAAAGAATATTGCAGCACGTTTGAAGTTTGCAAAAGAGCACCTGGATGTTCCACAGCACTACTGGCAAAATATACTGTGGACAGATGAAACCAAGATTGAGTTGTTTGGGAAGAACACACAACACTATGTGTGGAGAAAAAAAGGCACAGCACACCAACATCAAAACCTCATCCCCACTGTAAAACATGGCGGAGGGAGCATCATGGTTTGGGGCTGCTTTGCTGCCTCAGGGCCTGGACGGATTGTTGTCATTGATGGGAAAATGAATTCCAGAGTTTATCAAGACATTTTGCAGGAAAATGTACGACTATCTGTCCGCCAACTGAAGCTCCGCAGAGGATAGGTGATCCAACAGGACAATAACCCAAAGCAAACAATGGCTGCAACAGCACAGAATACGCCTTCTGGAGTGGCCCAGTCAGAGTCCTGACCTCAACCCGATTGAAATGCTGTGGCATGACCTTAAGAGAGCAATTCACACCAGACATCCCAAGAATATTGCTACACTGAAACAGTTTTGTGAAGAGGAGTGGTCCAAAATTACTCCAGATCGTTGTGCAGGTCTGATCTGCAACTACAGGAAATGTTTGGTTGAGGTTATTGCTGCCAAAGGAGGGTCAACCAGTTAATAAGTCCAAAGGTTCACATACTTTTTCCTCCCTGCACTGTGAATGTTTACATGTTATGTGCAATTAAACCATGGCAACATCTAATGTTTGTGTAGTATAATGTTCAGCAGACTGTGTTCTTCTATTGTTGTGACTTAGATGACGTTCAGAGCACATTTTATGCCCAATCCATGCAAAACTCCACGTAATCCCAAGGGGTTCACATACTTTTTCTTGCAACTGTAGATCCTTCTCTATCTTGGGGAAATTTTGGTTTTTTTCTGTCCATCTCAACATCACCTGTCCTATTATAAAGTCTAGACTGATATTTTTGCATCTTCTTTACCTACTGTATTCTTCATAGATAATCAATGAATGAAATCAATACGTAAACCTTTTAAAAACCATTTCCTGAATACAGCAATTACATTTGTTGATATTTGTATTATTTTGTTATAGGTAATAAGAACTTAACAGAAAAATAAAATATGACACATTCTTAAAATGAAAGAAAAGTTTGATCTCTATGCAAGACAGAGCTAAATATACATATAAAATCACCAACATAAATGAATCACAAGTGCAATAGGGTAAGAGTTCATTAATCTCTCACCACTAATCTATCAATATGTCAATGCACTTTTCAGTCCCACATGCTTCACTTTCATCATGGTTTATTTTGAGCATTTGTTATTGAATATGGAGCAGACTGAGGTTATAGAAGAGAAGCTATATGATACACCGAATATAGGATCAAATTCTGAATAAGTAGCTGTTATACTTTACTATCAATACAAAAATTCTAAGAAAACCCTGGAAGCACATGGTGATGCTGTATATAGGATTTCCAGCTAACTGATCCATTGTGAGACTAGTATATTAGAATTATGTCAGGCTCAGCTGTACCTATATAAGGATAAGGATATGTATATTGCCATTTAAAAAACATGAATACATGAATGTAACAAAATACAGTACCCAGTTCCTGGTGAACTATAATAAAGTGAACACAAATGAATAAAGAATGAATAAAAATAAATAAATAAATATTTAAACATAAACATACATACATAAAATAATATTGTAATTATTAACAAACTTAAAGTGCAGTATTTTCTATAGGTTACCTCTCACAAAACCTTCACCTACCTTTAAGTGGCTAGCATCTGAAGTGATAAAATCAACCAAAAAATGTGTGTATAAATTATGCTGCACTAATTGCAAGTAAATAATCCTATCCAGTGCATCAAATCATGTGCTACATACTCCTATGACACAATGCAATAATACATAACAAAGTGTAGCTGATCACTGTGGGAGGAAACAGAATGCTTACTACAGTAATCATCGCTATTAAGTTTGGAAAAAAAGTGATGACAGCTCCCTGAGCAGTGCAGTGTCACTATAGTGATATTGTACTGATGTGGCTAGTGATCAGAGACACTATCTGGCTCACTGATGGCAAAAAAAACAAGTTTTTAAAAGACTCACCAGGCCTTCTAGAAGATACCTTGGGGTGTTTGCTTTCCAAAATTGGATCATTTTGTGGGTGTTTCCACAATCCTGGTGCTCCAGTACATCCACAAATGTGATAGGTAGTCAAGAAATTATATGTGCCTATTATGCTCCTAGAATGCCTGAAGGTGCTCCTTGTATTTTGAGCCTTTCTATGTTCTTAGGCTGTGAAAAAGTCTCACAAATGTAGTATTCCTATACTAAACAGGAGTAACAAAATATGTTTTGGGGTGTATTTTCCAAGTATGCATATGCTGTGTGTTAGAAATATATTATTAATTGATAACTTTGTATACAAAAACCCATTTTAATTTTTTTATTTACAGTGTTTTTAAATAAAAAATAAGCAAAAAATAAATTTTTTAAAAGACTCAGTATGCCTTTAAGAAAATACATTGGGATGTCTGCTTTCCAGAATGTTGTAATTTTGCGGGTGTTTCACTTTTCCAGGCACTTCAGGGACTCAAGAAATGTGATAGGTAGTCAGGAAATTAGATGTGCATTTTATGCCTCTAAAAAGCGTAAAGGTGCTTCTTGTATTTTGTGCCCCTCTATGCATCTAGGATGTGAAAAAGTTTCACACATTTGGTTGTGCCAGACTCAGGAGTAGAAAAAAGCATTTTGGTATATAATTGTAAATATTCCTATGTTGTGTGTGAGAAATAACTTGTTAGAAAGAAAACTATGTGAAAGAAAAACCTATTGTATTTAATTTCTTAATTTTCCAAAAAATTGTGACAAAAAAAATTACAACTTCGAAGAATTCAACATGTCTCTTACTAAATACGTTAGACTGTCTACTCTCCAAAAGGGGTCATCTTGGGGGTATTTGTACAGTCCTGGGATTTTTGGGCCTCATGAAATGACGTAGGGAGTCAGAACATCAGGCCTGATCATATTTCAAATATGCAAGCAGTCCTTAGGTTACGAACAAGATAGGTTCTGTAGGTTTGCTCTTAAGTTGGATTTGTATGTAAGTTGGTACAGTTACATTTTTTAAGGGTAACTCCAGCCAAAAATTGATTTTGAATTTTGGATAGCATATGGAAGGGTTAACTGGCCATGCAATGATGTGGGATTGCTTACAGGTCCCCTGGAGTGTAGGTGGCAGCATGCAGTGAGCAACAGGATAGCTGCCCGTCAGTTTCTGGGACCATGATGTCACGCTGCCTCCATTCTTAAATATGAGCTGTATGTAAGTCAGATGTTTGTAACTCGGGGACTGCCTGTATATACCACAGTTTGTAGGTTCTATAACTTTCATCGCAGCTAAATAATATACACCTATTTGATTTTTTGTTCACAAGTAAAAGTAGCAGAATACATTTGTGGTCTAAATTTATGAAGAAATATTATTTTTTTTGCAAAGTTTCATAGCAGAAACTAAGAAAAATATGTATTTTCAAAATTTCCATCCAAAAATCTAGTGGTGATTAAATATCACCAAAAAAATCACTAAAAAAACTATATCTGTCTAAAAAAAGATATACAATTCTTGTGGGTAGAGTGTTGCATGACTGAGTAATTGTCATTCAAAGTGTGACAGTGCCTAAAACTTAAAAATGACCTAGATAGGAAAGGGGTTTAACATGTTGGTCTTCAGATGGATAAATAAAATATTTTTGTACCATTCCAATATTTTAATTACAAAGTAAAATATTCTATTCCAGATATATTAGGCTATACTAGCAAAAAGTATTATTCTTGCAGTGGCTCATTCTTTTGCACAATTTACTTCACACATAAATGATCGAACCAAAGTATAAACAATGGGGAAGATTTACGGTTTATTCGCAGATGATCATCTGAGATTCAGAGGTCCATCTTGGAAGGTGAGAGCATTACCATAAACATGTGATGACATCATAAGGGGCGTGGGTGACCCTTCTGAAATCATCACAGTATTTAAGAACTGTCTTTGCTGCACAGTTGTCAGATGGCTGGGAGCCAGCATCGACAGTGGAGCATTTTTTTTTCGGCGGTGGTGGCGGGCATTGATGTTGAATCTACTTTGAGGGACATTTTATTTTTACACAACACTTTTTTTTTTTGTGACTGGGTAGCGGTACCATGTACTGCATACTCATTCACATAGGGTCTTGTTAAAGGGGGTTTCCAGATTCCAATAAGCCCCTCACCCACAGACCCCCAGAACCACTGGCCAGGGTTGTGGGGAAGAGGTCTGGTATGTATTTTGGGAGGGACCCCCTTGCATTTAAAAAAAAAAAATTGGCAGGGGGGTCCTCTAAAAATCCATACCAGACCCAAAGGGCTTGGTATTGATGGGAGGGGGGACCCCACACCATTTAAAAAAAAAATGTAATTGTCAGGCAATGCCGACCATTCTTTTGACAATCAGTTGTCATTGGGGAACCCTGCTGACAGCTGAAACATTAAAGAATGTTTCATGCTAAAATACCGCATGACTTAATAATATAACTCATGTGGTATTTTAGTAGCTGAGCGGTATTTTAATGCATACTCAGATGCGGTAAGATACCGCTCAGTAAATTGTTCCTGTTTGAAGTTCACGTTCAAACTTTTGGTAGGTTCAAATGTTTGACCGCGAATCGAACAGGGGGGTCTTTGGCCCATCACTGCCTGTGGAGAGAGCGTGTTTTTGGGATTCACACAAATGGATTGAAAGTAGCACAAATTTTTGAACGTTTTCTCATTTGGAGCACATTTGTATTATGTATTAGTTTATGCATGGACTTTTGAAAATATCACAACAAATATGATTGTATTTTTGATGTTTGCATACAGTGTGATTTGTTACACAAAAATAGGACTCTACACATATTATTCTGATATTTATCTGTCACATTTAGTTACTGTACATAATATTTTTTGATTTTGATATTTGTTTTGGATAACATAACTGACATTGATGTTTTGTATATGTGTATAGGAGGAGGGAGTGCTATGCTTTCTTTTTCTTTCATAATTGGGTTGCTTAACTGCATCAGAGAAAAGTCAGGTCACATAGCTAGCTGTGCTTTCAATTAGAGCTGGGTCTCAGGAATGGATGGACAGAAAACAAAAACCTCTAATACAAGTTTGAAGAGGTTTCCAAAAAGACGTGCCTTATATCTGCATACCTGGAACAAGCTGGAGTGCAAAGAGAGACACAGAGGGGAAAGAAATTTGAATGCAGGTACTGTACATCTTTTTGGAAACCTCCTTAATATACATTATATTGCCAAACATATTGGGACACCCCTCCAAAACATTGGATTCAGGTATTCAAAACACTTCCATGGCCACAGGTGTTTAAATTCAAGCACCTAGGCATGCAGACTGCTTCTACAAACATTTGTGAAAGAATGGGTCACTCTCAGGAGTTCAGTGAATTAAAGCGTGGTCCCGTGTTAGGTTGCCACTTGTGTAATAGGTTCATCCATGAAATTTCCTTGCTACTAAATATTCCACGGTCAACTGTTAGTGGTATTATAACAAAGTGGAAGCAACTGGAAACAACAGCAACTCAGCCACGAAGTGGTAGGCCACGTAAAATGACAGAGCAGGGTCAGTGCATGCTGAAGTGCACAGTGCGCAGAAGTTACCAATTGTCTGCAGAGTCAATAGCTAAAGACCTCCAAACTTTCTGTGGCCTTCAGATTAGCACAACAACAGTGCATAGAGAGCTTCATGGAATGGGTTTCCATGATCGAGCAGCTGAGTCCAAGCCTTACATCACCAAGTGCAATGCAAAGCATCAGATGCAGGGGTGTAATGCATGCCGCCAATGGATTCTAGAGCAGTGGAGATGTGTTCTCTGGAGTGATGAATCATGCTTCTGTCTGGTAATCCAATGGACATGTCTGGGTTTGGCAGTTGCAAGTAGAACGGTACTTGCCTGACTGCATTGTGCCAAGTGTAAAGCTTGGTGGAGGGGGGTTATGGTTTGGGGTTGTTTTTCAGGGATTGGGCTTGGCCCCTTAGTTCCAGTGAAGAGAACTCTTAAGGCGACAGCTTACTAAAACATTATGGACAATTTCATGCTCTCAACTTTGTGGGAACGATTTGAAGATGGCCCCTTCCTTTTCCAACATGACTGCACACCAGTGCACAAAGCAAGGTTCATAAAGACATGGATGAGCGAGTTTGGGGTGGAGAAACTTGAATGGCCTACATAGAGTTCTGAACTCAACCTGATAGAACACCTTTGGGATGATTTAGAGCGGAGACTGTGAGCCAGGCCTTCTCGCCCGACATTAGTGCCTGACCTCTCAAATGCGCTTCTGGAAGAACGGACTAAGACTGGGATGCCATTAAAGTTCATGTGCATGTAAAGGCAGGCGTCCCAATACTTTTGACAATATAGTGTATGTTGGAAGCTATCTGAGAGCAGCAAAGGAGAGGAAGATCATAATTGGCCAGTGTGTCCTGGAAAAAGAGCTCATGCAACCTCTTATAGACTAGTGGTCTTGATTCGGGTGAGCATATTAATTGCACAGAGTGGAGGTGTTGGTGGTGGCTTTGGAAGTGGCTTTTTTGGAGCACTGAAGATTAAATTGTGGATATAGATTTACAGTATTAAACACATTTTATGAACACTGAAGATTTCATGTGGAAAGTTTGTATTTGTGAAATTGCAGATGGACACTCTTTAGTTGCATTTGGTATGGTTTTCTAACTTCTGATTGTGGAGCAAACTACTCTTTGATGATATGTGAGTAATTTTATTTTTTATAAGAGTGGGCGCTTTGCTTTTATCTTTTGTTTAATTAATGTAAGTGAAACACATCAGAGTGCTAGCTGGTTCTTCTTATTTTTTTTTCTACGTAAAGGGAGACTTTGCAGAGACAAAATATATCACATTGTATTCTATGCTATTTAGTGGGTGAGTATTTCCTAAGCATTGGCTGTTCATATACCAGTGTCATAATCTTTAACATATCTAAATGATGCTTATATTTCTGCCATACTGTATATCTGTGTAGGGGATGAGATTTGAGTTCTCTGCTACCATAAGTTTGTGGCAAAACCTGCATGTTTGTGGTTTGCATGTGCAGCAAATAATACATGGATTTTCCATAGTTACCATAATGCACAACCTGGTCTTTGTAGGTAGGTCAGGTGGCTTACAATAGCTAATAAGGGGGCTTTGGGGGTAACTCCCTCAATTTAAAAGGGTGGGTTTCCAGCAGTTATACTGACAATGTGCTTTAGCTGTGTGAGAAAAGCATAGAGAGTGCTGCTGATAGAGGGTAAAAGGAAAGATTAGTGTACTGCTTGTAGGCACTGATAGGTCTCTTAAAGATTTAAACCTTGAATATCCCGTAGGTAGTAAAATTCTGTGTATCCTGTAGAATTTGGAGAGTGGGGAGAGGGAAGGGTTTTCATGGATAGCCATGGAAGGTCTGTTTTAAATGGAATATACCTGGGCACTATGCATCAGCACAGCAGTTGTAGTTTTGTTTGGGAGAGAATGTGATGGTGATTTACAGGCATGAGATTACGGAAGATGCGGCAGGGACATCTCACAACACATCTCACAAAACAAATGGGTTGATTTACTAAAACTGGAGAGTGCAAAATCTGGTACAACTATGCATGGTAGCCAATCAGCTTCTAACTTCAGCTTGTTCAATTAGGCATTGAGAAAAAAAACTGGAAACTGATTGTTTTCTATGCAGAGCTGCACCAGATTTTGCACTCTCCAGTTTTAGTAAATCAACACCTTAGTGGCACGAAAATTCAGACAATCAGGATGGAAATTTCTTCTTGAGCAAATGAAATTCTAGCTGTGAATGTGATTTTTGCATTGGAAAAAAGGTCACATTGTAAAGAAACCTGTTTAATATATCTAGAATTCCGTTCAAATAGCATGTCTGGACAAAATTTTAAGTGCTTTCAAAGTAAATTAGTTGACTTAATAATGGCAATAAAGAATGTCCTGATAAACACTTTATTATGAATTTCCATATGCGTTTGAATAAAAATGTAACCATGTATGGGCAGCTCAGTAGTCCAACACCAGTGTCACACACTGTCCTTGCTCCACTATATACTTAATGCATGTGATTGAGACAAAACTGCACTATGAAACTGAAAAGCTATTTTGTGAATACATACTTTTCACAGCTCCCCCAGTTTTACACGTTTATAGAATCTTCTTTCAAAAACTGTAGTTTTGCAATATCTGTAGGAAAAAATTATTGACAACCATTATAGACTTCATCAAAATGTGTGAGAGAAACACTGTTACAGATAGCTTTACCTATAAACCCATATAAACTTTCAGTTGAATCAGCTACATACATTTCCGATGAATAAAAGCAAAAAGTGTGCAGAGTTTTCCAGTTCACTTTCTTTAGAAAGCAGCCACAGCCTGAGTAAAAAAGCAATATATATGTATAAAAAAATAAAAGCTCTTGAATCATTACCCTAGGTTCATATCTGTGCAGGTGGTGCCACTGCGGATCCACATGAAAATCCGTGCAGCCGCACCACCCACACAGAGAAATGCGGATCCACGGGCAGGTGCCATTAGTTCTAATGGCACGCCGCTCGCACTGGAAAACGCAGTCGTACTGGGAACCGAGGTTTCCGTGCGGACTGTGTTTTCCAATTAAGTGCAGGGACTTTTTCCCTGCATGTCACGAGCACGAGAGTCCATTCAAATGAATAGTGACCGTGCAAAACGCGGCTGCACGGCCGCATATATGTGAACTGGGGGTCAAGGAGTATGAGATCACTGATTGCAAAGCCATCAGGCTGACTCAGCAGGGTGCTTTTCTGGCCTCTGCAGAGAAGGCATTGCTTGTACAAAATAAAGCTGGGCACACATGGTCCGAATATTGGCCGTTTCAGATTCAACTGGCCAACATTTGGACCATGTGTATAGCTATCCTACCGACAGAAACCGGTCTAAGGACTGGCCTTTGTTGAAAGGACATTCAGGAAATCCAGCATCCAATCAGTGCTCGCAGCAAATAGCTGCACCAACATCACTTGTTAAGTACAGCGATCTCTCAAGTTTTTTTAATTCAGCCCACTGGGGTGTACCTGGTGTGTACCAAGCTTTAAGGCCCTTCTTTGCAGTATGCTGGAAGAGAAAAGGCTTTTTTTCTGGCTGTGGCTGCTTTCTAAAGAAAGTTAAGCAGGAAGGACAAGCTACATATTTGCTAAAACACTTAAAATGTAAATAGCTGAGCTGGAGAGAACTTTTTTTAATTACAAAACTAGAGTTTCACGTTAGATATATTATATGCAGCATGTTAGTGAACCTAGCTAGCACTCATGGGTTTCATAGTTGCCAGCACATTCCTTTATTTACCAGCATATCTAAGTTATACTTGTTAGTGAATCTGTGTCATATGTGTCAGTAATTGGAGAGATAAGTTGGCAGTCAAGATGGACATCACACAAAGAATATGATTCATATGAAGTAAAAATGAATGATGATTGCAACTTTCAACAGGTGTTGAAAGCTTTGTACAGTTTTTCTGATTGCAGTGGCTGCTGAATCTGAGCTGTCTTGCCATCCTAATCAGGAACACTTAAAACTTTGGTGTGAGTAATCTGTTATCATGTTTACAAGCCTACAGATTCTCTTTCTCTAAGAGCTAATAATGTCTTTATGTCTTCTTCAATTTTTTGTTGATACATACCGGTAGATACATTGGATACATGGTTCTTGGAGATGGCTGACTCCAAACACCCTGTAAGGCCTCATGCACACTGGGTGTTTGCTTTTCTCCTCTGAATGCCAGAGTTCCTGGTAAGAGAAAATCTTAAAACCTGTACACACGCTTAGGTGCATCAAGTATTTGGGCGTTAATGGATTCCATAGATGAATTTATTCTGGCCAAGCATCCAAATGTGCCTAGTGTTTAGGAGCATTTACACACATTTAGGCACATCAAGTGGTTTTTCTGCTCTAAAGTTTCTCTCCTGAATGCGCTGGTGATGTTTTTTTTTTTCAAATGCAGCCTGTAATTGCTTCTCTTCTAATATGCCTGCAAACATGCACATAGGGGTTGAGTTATTAAAACTGGAGAGTGCAAAATCTGGGGCAGCTCTGTGTAGAAATCAATCAGCTGTCAGGATTTATGTCAAAGCTTAATTGAACAAGCTGAAGCTAGAAACTGTTTGGCTACCAGATTTTGCAGTTTTAGTAAATCAACCCTGTGATTTTACAGGGTGAAGGAAAACAAAACACCAAACACCTATCATAGCAGCATTTTTTAAGCTCAATGTGCCTGATACCAAAAAGGAAAAAAGGCCATGATTTCTCTGAACATTTCACTTTTCATGTTCTGCCTTTCACTTATAAACAAGGACAAATTCATGTGCATCATTAGATAAAAAGTTAGAGGGTATTGAAATCTTGACACTGAAAATGATGGCAAATTTAATTTAGCCCTGGAAATAGTCAATACAGGTATGTGTCATATCTACATATTTTAGACTTTATTAATATCCATTATACCAGTTTGATTGATGTACCTGACCATATACAACATTCTTCTGGAGAAAGCGTAAACCATCAGGCTTCTACATCTTCATCTTTCCCAAAATTCTGTTAATACTTTCTTAGGGCCAATTCAGACCTCTTCAGTGCAGCACATGTTGCCAGAAAGCATGGCATGTTGCATGCATTATCATAGTGCGATGCTATTTGATGTTAATGGTACCCCATCACATTAACCCAACACACCTCTGATGCACATATTGCAGTGCTCCAGTAACACGCTACTGTATATTGTGGTACATGTCCATTTTTAAGTCTCTTTGGTGTGTTGGTTGTCAATTTATTAGAATGTGTTGCCTTCATGCAAAGCACATTAACCAGTAACATAACACATGTCAACCTGTGTGCATTAACTTGATAAACTGTATCAGACTGGTCTGAATAGGCCCTCATTATAAAAGTGAGATCTGTAGTGTTTGGGGCAGAATTAGCAGGAGAGTCATTAAAATGTATAAACAGTTCAACAAGCCACAATATTTTATAACCCAATAAATTGCACACTGTCCTTCTAAGACAAGCATTTTTTAAGTTGTAATAGTTTTTCTGGCTGATATCTTACACATGCATAATGTTAACTTGATCTGGGTTAACCATTCTGCTTTTCTGCTTGCCTATTTGGTGTTTGCATAATTTTGTAATATGTGTTGATAGTAAATGCAATTCAATTAGTATGATGCATTTTAACTAAATGTAATTTATAAAATTAAAAAAAAAGTTATGCTCACAAACCAGCCAGCTGTCACCCTTATGTAAATTGTTCATCATCTAGATTAATTGTGATACATCTCTAAACATCTTGGCTTGATTGTTAAAAATTTGCTACCACATTTGTAATGATATATTTAGCATCACACACGATGAGCATTCCCCTGCTATGAGCCTGCTTCCTATTTCTGTACAGCTCCTCATGGTTCCCAATCTGCGATTGATGAGCACAGTTTACCAGTCATGCTTTGGAATATGAGCACACTCTTTCCTTTACTCACAGTAAGGAGAAAATAGTTTCTTCACTGGAAACCTCAAATGCTGGAGGCAGGAAAATATGAGCCTCTGTTGAAGACATAATATAATGGATTGCATGTCTCACAATTCATATACCCTGCTTTACAGTTTTATGTGAGATAACCTGGACTGCAATGGTTTGTCACATTTAGAACGCATCATATATTTGTAGACCTAAATACAAATTCTTTTTGCTTTTGCCCAAAAGTTTCTCAACTACAGTTTTGGGAAAGACACATATATGAACATAACTGCACCTACTGCTGTATTAATAAGTTTTAGAGCAAATTTTCTCATATTATGTACACATGTAAAAATCTTTATTTTTTGGCAATAAAATTACTTAAACATTATATATTTTCTAAAAGCAGAGACCCTTTAGAATAAAAATATGATAGCTGAAAATTTGTATGTCACATGATATTTGCACAAATGTTTATTAAATGCAAATCTTCAGGAATGAATATAATAAAATACATTTTATTGCAAACACACACACACTCACACACACACAATATAATACTCATTTTTTGGTAAAATATAATGTTGCATTGAGTATATAGATACCAAACATACCAAGTCTTAAAATTGAGTGCTCCCCTGATATCGCAACATATGACTATATCCAAAAATCTCCATAGGTGGCACTTTAAAAACCTTTACAGCACATCAGTTTAGAGTTAACTGTGAGCTAGAATTATTTCTCTCACTCTGACATTCACGTTGATATGTCACACATGTGGTGCAAACAGGGGCGGACTGACCATTTGGAAACTTGAGCACTGCCCGAGGGCCCGGGGTCAGTAGGGGGCCCCATGAGATGCCCCTGGTACCTTTTTCATAGCCTTTTTTGAGTTTGGGCAAGGACACAGGGACCCCATGATCTCCTATTGCCCGGGGGCCCCATGAGTTGTCAGTCCGCCCCCGGGTGCAACTGTGGTTTACATATGTGTGCACACTCTGGGCTGCATTTTCGCATGTTTGTGTTGGGCAAAGGGGGTGACAGTAATGAAAAAAAAAATTATAATTTTATTAGTTTTTTTATTTGTTTGTTTGTTTTTACTTGATTGCTATCATTGCTATCATAAATTGATAATAAACACCCATGAAATAGCATTGGGCAGGTGACAGGTACTCTTTGTGGAGACATTAGGGTTCTAATAGACCCCAATGTCTCCCCTGTCCTTCACAGCATCTAACACACAGATACATAGATCAACTTGATTAAATATGTACCTTGGCTGTACCGGCCAGTAAATGGTGGATATGAAACTAAAAGTAATGAAATCATGATCATTTTCAGTTTCTTTGTTTACATGTGAGATTGAGGCATAGATTTGCATTGCCCTCGCAGGCTCCCGGTTAGAGCAGAAGAGCCTGGGTCCCGCTAGAAGGGGTATTGTGCTGCCTGCTCTGTGAAAGTGATCATCAGCTACAGTCATGGCCGAAATTGTTGGCACCCTTGATATTTCTCCAGGAAATCATGTATTTCTCACGAAACGTATTGCATTAACACATGTTTTGCTATACACATGTTTATTCCCTTTGTGTGTATTGGGACAAAACAAAAAAAGGGAGGAAAGAAAGCAAATTCGACATAATGTCACACAAACCTCCAAAAATGGGCTGGACAAAAGTATTGGCACCCTTTCACAACTGCGGATAAATAAGAATGTTACAAGCATGTGATGCTCCTGTAAACTCACCTGGGGCAAGTAACAGGTGTGGGCAATATAGAAATCACACCTGAAAGCAGATAAAAAGGAGAGACGTTCACTTAACCTTTGCATTGTGTGTCTGTCTGTGCCACACTAAGCATGGACAACAGAAAGAGGAGACGAGAACTGTCTGAGGACCTGAGAACCAAAATTGTGGCAAAATATCAACAATCTCAAGGTTACAAGTCCATCTCCAGAGAACTAGATTTGCCTTTGTCCACAGTGCGCAACATTATCAAGAAGTTTGCAACCCATGGCACTGTAGCTAATCTCCCTGGTCGTGGACGGATGAGGAAAATTGATGAAAGATTGCAACGCAGAATAGTCCGGATGGTGGATAAGCAGCCCCAAACATGTTCCAAAGACATTCAAGCTGTCCTGCAGGCTCAGGGAGCATCAGTGTCAGCGCGAACTATCCGTCGACATTTAAATGAAATGAAACGCTATGGCAGGAGACCCAGGAGGACCCCACTGCTGACACAGAGACATAAAAAAGCAAGACTACAGTTTGCCAAAATGTACTTGAGTAAGCCAAAAGCCTTCTGGGAAAACGTCTTGTGGACAGATGAGACCAAGATAGAGCTTTTCGGTAAAGCACATCATTCTACTGTTTACCGAAAACGGAATGAGGCCTACAAAGAACAAAACACAGTACCTACGGTAAAATATGGTGGAGGTTCAATGATGTTTTGGGGTTGTTTTGCTGCCTCTGGCACTGGGTGCCTTGACTGTGTGCAAGGCATCATGAAATCTGAGGATTACCAAAGGATTTTGGGTCGCACTGTAGGGCCCAGTGTCAGAAAGCTGGGTTTGCGTCCAAGATCCTGGGTCTTCCAGCAGGACAATGACCCCAAACATACGTCAAAAAGCACTCAGAAATGGATGGCAAAGAAGCGCTGGAGAGTTCTGAAGTGGCCAGCAATGAGCCCAGATCTAAATCCCATTGAACACCTGTGGAGAGATCTTAAAATTGCTGTTGGGAAAAGGTGTCCTTCCAATAAGAGAGACCTGGAGCTGTTTGCAAAGGAAGAGTGGTCCAAAATTCCGGGTGAGAGGTGTCAGAAGCTTATTGATGGTTATAGGAAGCGACTGATTTCAGTTATGTTTTCCAAAGGGTGTGCAACCAAATATTAAGTTAAGGGTGCCAATACTTTTGTCCAGCCCATTTTTGGGGTTTTGTGTGACATTATGTCATATTTGCTTTTCTGCCTCTGTTTTATATTTGTTCCAATACATACAAAGGGAATAAACATGTGTATAGCAAAACATGTGTTAATGCAATACCTTTTTTGTGTGAAATACTTGATTTTCAGGAAAAATATCAAGGGTGCCAACAATTTCGGCCATGACTGTATACAGCTGCCTCATCACTTTTACTTTGAAGCCATGAACTGGCTCAAGAAAACCAGCTATTGCAACCATCAGCTTGTGATTAATGGTCTGTAGTATGTCCAAAGGGCTGAGCTAGCTAAAAGATAAACTAAGCTTTGGAAGCTGTGCCCATAAAAAATAAGATGGAGGAAAGTACCTTATTGTTCCCCTAAGACTGACTTACCATGCTCTGTATTGCACATGTCAGTCTCCAGCAAGAAAAACAGTGAGCAGTACAGCATTGATGTCACCAAATCTTACTCCAAATCCAGTTCTGTGCATCTTTCTATAACTTGCCTGAGTAAACTTTAATCATGCCTCTTTGTAAGACTGCTACCACTTTTTGGCTCATTCACACAGTCAGAAAAAAACGCTGCATTCAGATGTGCACAGCAGATAGCTGTGTATGCGTCTAAATGTAGCACTATAGTAATCAATGAGCCCATACACACAGCTGCATCTACATACAAAAAGATTGTGGATCTGCAGATTTTACTCATGTATGCACAAAAAGTACTTTGGGTGGTTATATTATGCATGCTCTTTCTTTTATGCAGATAAAGCAGTATGTGTCAAAACATAGCATTTTGTTCTGCCTGTATAAATGAACTCTATCTCTGGCAGCAAAAACCTTTCTTTTTTGCAGAACATACGCATCTCAGCATAGAGTTTTTTTTGTGCCTATGTGAAAAATAACCACCTAAAGTACTTTTTGTGCATATGTGAGTAAAGTCTGCAAATCTACAATCTTTTTGTATGTAAATGCAGCCCATATACAGTCATTTTTTTTATGTGCCACCATCATTCAGAGCAATGCCTCAAGTAATTACAGTGGGGGTAGGAATGATATGTAAGACATTCTTTATTAAGTGACTCAAATAAGCAATGTTGGTAATGCCTGTCCTAAAGAATCAGAATCCTTGGGCCAGGGGGCTGCATTCCCTGTGTATATTTATTTGTTACATTTTATGTTTCATTGCTATGTCATTCAACCATTTCGCTGTCAGAGCTGTTTTTGCACTTCTAGCACACAAAATCATTTTAGGCTTGAAGATTACTTAAAACTCCTAAGCATTATATATTTTCTGAAAGCAAACACCCTGGAGAATAAAATAGTGGTAGTTTCAAATTTTATGTCACATGATATTAGAGCTACAGTTTATGAAGGGTAAAATTTCAGTGAAAATAGACCTATGGTAATTTTAGGGCACACAAATGCAACATATTACCCAGTTTTTGGAAAACATAAAATATGAGGTTTCACCGAGTAAATAGATACCCAATTCACACCACAAAAACGTAGTTCGGATGCATTCCAGATACGTTAATGCTTACAGTTCACAGCACACGCAGTTCTGGTGCAGTTTTGATGCAGTTTGCTATGTTCCAGTATTGTTCTGTGCATAAAAAATGCAGCATGTTCTACTTTTCTTTCTGCACTGAAAACTGACTGGAACTTGCTGCACTGGTGTAAAATAGGGCCATTGCAATACATGGAAAACACTGTGCATACATTTTTGATGCATAAAAAAATGTACTGAACTGCATCTAGTGTGAACTAGCCCTAAAACTAGAGAGTGCATAATCTGGTGCAGCTCTGCATAGAAACCAATCAGCATCCAGTTTTCTGTAAAAGCTTATTTGAACAAGCTGAAGTTAGAAGCTGATTGACTTATCTCCCTTTGAGAATCTTTGTATGTCAGGTGAACCTTTAAGGCATTCCCTTTATCATTTATACTCTTCTCTGATAACATCTGAAACTCCAAATGAGTTACTGTTCTTACAAAAGTGGGAGAAGTATTTGAACATTACCTTATCTCAGAAGCAGAGCGACGGGATTATATATTTTGCCCACAGGGCCTCCCTGGCTAGTAGATACCAGGTGGGGGGTTATAAGCTCCTTACCAGATGGTACAGGACGCCAGAGGGGCTACACTGCATGTTTCCCCTTATCTCGAACCTCTGCTGGCGATGCCAAGCTCCCGGTGGCTCATTATTACATATTTTTTGGGAGTGTCCCAAGCTGAGGGATTTCTGGTCTATGGTGGAACAGACAATATACAAATTTACGGGAGTATCTCTTGGAGGAAATCCAGCGGCCTTTCTTCTTCATGACACACCCATGCCAAACAAAAGGTATAAGCATTCTCTCTTGAAACACCTCCTTAATGCAGCAAAAGCCTGTATTCTAGCACTATGGAAGAATCCGCTACCTCCTACAAAGACACATTGGCTGGCGTGCATTCATAAGATTCAGGAGATGGAGAGCATGATCATGCTGCTCAAAGAACAGGGAAAGAGATATCAGAAAACATGGACCCCATATTTCTTCTATAAATATGAAACAGTTTTGGCTTCACAATCTGGCTCTGCTTCTTAAGACTTGTGGCTCTGGGGGTTCCCCAGAGACATGGGACGACTGCTGGTGGGGGGACTGGGAGGTTGGGTGGAGGAGTGTGCTCTACTCTCTTTTTTTTTTCTCCCTCCCCCTGCCTCTCTTTCACATTCTTTGTTTTCTCTCTTTTTTTTACCGTATTTACCCTTTTGGGGTGGAATGGTTGGTTACTGTATTATGTACACAGACAAAATGGTGTTTTTTTTGTTTGCTGACGTGGTTGGTGTGGTTCATATCCATTTGCCTAAAATGATGTTTTATAATATCTTGATGTATAAGATCTGTATGTTCTTAATATGTTGGAGGTAGACTGGATTGTTCCTCGGCCAATATTGTGGTCATTGTTCTTTTTGAACGACCTGTTAAACCATTTCTTCAAAATAAAGAATTAAAAAAAAAAATTTAGCATTTCCAGTTTTAGTAAATCAACTCCAATTATGTCAAGCCTTAAAATTGTGTGCTCAATGAAAAAAACTTCAGCACCCTAAATTTTCCATAGGTGATGCTTTTAAGAGCCCCTACAGGTCATTAGTTAAGAGTTAACCATGAATAATGGGCCTAAAATTATTATTATTAGTATTAATAATGCTATAACATTTAGGTGCAGAGGTGTGTTTGTGTTTATGTTCATATGTGCATGTGTGTGGGGGTGGGTAGCTTAAATTTTTTTTTAGAAGGGTGGAGTCCTTTGATGTAACTTGTTGACAAGTTTTCTTTAATGGCTGGGGAAAGTAACTACCTGTCATTTTAGCTTCTGGGTTCTTCGTAAAAAGGAAAGTAAATGGACATTCACTTCTTCCTCTCCCGTCTACCTAGTGACAACCTAGTGACAACCACCATGTTGGTCTTGGGTCCACCAATGGGAGCACGGAGCCCAAGATACATGGTAGGGGTGCACAGGTGGGGCAGGATGGAAATGACTGTTTCCAGGGTGTGTGTAAGCAATTGGGCCACCCAATTGCTTCCATCTGATAGCCAACAGTTAGCTTGTCAGATTTACACAATGTATGTACCCCCTTCCCCCTCAAGCCTCGCTACTGCTGATGTGTGTCAAATGACAGTGGCAGCGACAAGGTTAAAGCTGTACTCTCAGCATAAAAGGTAGGTTTGTGCTTCTGGGGAGTGGTGAGCTGGAGCTGAAGCAGGTGGGGGTGGGGAGGGGGTGACTAAGTGACTAAGTAAAACTTTTACTTTGCTTTTCAGGGGGAAATGAAAAATTATTTTAAAGGGAATAAATATTTAATTAATTTTTTTAAATTAGAGTTTATTTGGTTTTGTAAAAAAAAAGACAAGAAGTAGTACATAAAATAAAGAATATGAACGTATGAAAACACATTAGGTTCAATGGTTTGAGAGTCATGCTTAAAATATCAAATCATGCATTGATGACATCAAGCAACATTATCAATTTGAAATTATCGACTTCAAAGGAAAGGGTTATAGTATATCTGACAAAATCTGCACACTCAATTTTTTGTAAAAAGCATTTACAACAAAAAGAAAAAGGAAACAGAAAATATTTTGGAACTATACAGTACAATGTAGATATTTTGTCTCAGGAGAGTGCTGATTTTTGCACCATCTGCCTCATTGCTGATGCCCAGTTCAAATCCAGGTAACCAAATCTCAAGAAATTCTCAAATATTGCAATTTTACCTTTTTTATAGCTAGTAGTTTTCCATAAGTATAGCGTATTTGAACCAATCCAACAGTTTCAGATAGGTTAGGTGCAAGATTATTTTCCCAGTGTCTAGTGATACTGTCAGAAAGATATGAGTAACCACTATACAAAAGCATGGAAAGAAGTAATTTATTCCCATGTTTAAAATGGCCAATGTGGGATTAAGTGATGTTAGGACCTCTGTTACTTCTTGGATAATTTGAAATATTTTTCACCAAAAGTTGTTGAGATTCTTCCAGGACCATGGAGTGTGCATCAAATGGCTTATTCATCTACATCCTCTTCAGTAGAAAGCAGCATAACACTTGGAGAACTTGGCTAATCAATAGAGAGTTAGGTACCATCTCAAATTTATTTTCTGTGTTAGTTCCCAAAGAGTAACACAAATAGGAACTTCATAGAAACATTTAAAGACTCGATGCCACTGCATAAAGGAATAGAAAGAATTTATAGTAGATCTGCTTCCCATTTCAAGAGAGGGGCTGATTTGATAAATGTCAATTATTTGTTAAAATATTGTAAAATAAAGTGACTCTCTTAGTTTTTGGGGAGGGTGAATTTTTAGATTGCCATGCTAAATTATGAAATGTGGTGGGAAAAATGTAGTTATTTTAAAAGTTCTCTATTCAAAAGGCCACATTTCTGCAAAGTCAGCTCTTCAAACTGTTAAGTAAGGATCATGAATTAAGATTATGTATACCATTAATACCATTTGAACACAAATCTTGAATAGATACATGAGGTGTGGGAATTTTGATGATTGTTGGGATAGAAAGGGGTTGCTTTTGGGTGCTCATATTACATAATGAACGTAATTAGCTCTCCAAGCGTTGATGGATGTCTATATGATCCGAAATAATTTTTTAAGAGAATCATTTTAACATGTATCAGTCATTAAGCAGAAGTACTGGTTGCATTCAGGGTCTAAGCACAATGCTATATCAAACCATAACATTTCTTGTGAAGGCTAAAAAGAGAAGTATGGCTGAAGAGAAGTACTGCATGACTACAGCTTGTTTGGCTAATGCTTCTCATGTGGTTCACAGGAGTTCACTTACTTTTAACCTGGCTGATGTCACAGAGCTGCTTCAGTCTCTGGATGTATCCTGACAATAATGTCAGGATCCACTCAAATTCCTGACCAACAGCTGGCTCAGATTCTCAGCAAACAGCTGAGAGCCTGAGCCAGCTGCTCCCGCCCCATCTTCTTCCTTGCACTCCACTCTCTGCTCAGAGTGGATCTGAGAACTGAGCAAACAGTGATCATGTGATTGCTCAGTTCTCTGGCTTAGAGCCAGCAGGGAACAACTGCAGCATTACAGTGATGGGGCAGCAAAAGAGATGAGTATGTATGTTTTTTTTAATTCACACACCTCTTCTTTAAACCAGTATTTTAGGTGGCCTAAAAGCACTCCCACATAATAATCCATATCCATAATCCATAATAATCATTGCCCATTGTTCTTGCCTTTCTGTGCATGATTAACGGCGAGTGTATACATCTTGCTCTGCCATTTTGATCGATTTGAAAAATGTTAAATTTGTTAAAATTGTTTAATTTTTGAGTGTACAGTATTTTAAATAAGAGGAAGAATGGATATTGGCAGAGTTCTGGGTAAATAAAGAATCTGAGGCAAAACCAGTGTCTTAAAGGAGGCTAAATGTCCTGACCAAGATAGTTCATGCTTAGCTAACTGCAAAAGTTCTTTTCTAAACTTGCCTAAGAAGTCTTTATAGTTTCAAAAAGTTATATATAGGATTTTGTGGAATTCACCTTGTAGTAGGAAATACTGCTGAGCAGGTTCAATAAATGATTGGTTGCAGTCAGGGAAAAAGCTGAATTTAAAAGTATAGGATAAAATCATCAGCAAAGAGATTTATCTTATGTTGTCTGTCATTGAATGTGAAGACAATGATACCAAGGTGGGACCAAACAGATTCTGACATAATAAATTAAATAACTCAAGCGCTTACTATGGTGCATAAAAAGCAAAAAATACAAATATATATATAAATATATAAATACTGTAGCTGCTAGTACACACAACCCATGTCTCAGTGGGGCAAATAATGAGAATAAAAGTGAAGAAAAATATGCTGGGCTACATCAAAAGAAACACTCAATTGAGATTCTGCCAAAAGTTTAGTTAGGAGGTTGAAAATTAGGGGGTTCAGAAACAATACCATACTATGTGAAGGTAAGAACTACTATTATATATAAAAAGTTACCCATTCAGATATATACTCAGACCTCTTCCTTATACTTATTATTTCAATGCTATAGAAACAATTAAAAAATAGCTCATTATATACATACTTTAGGGGAGCCATACTATACGGTAGCCTCCAAAATGCTGTATTAACTATATTCAGTTTCCCATTATCCTATCCCCATTTTTGTTTTTATTATTTTTTTTGTACATTTTTTACTGTCTATAGCAAACTGCTATTTATTGACAACCTTATACATAACACATATTGTTGTTAAACACCAAACTAACTGTATTGATGCTTATCCTTTCCCTTTCATGTATGTAGCTGTATTATATATATAATGTACACAGATTTGTATTGCTTTCATATTTCAATAAATATTTATTTTGAAAATAAGGGGAAAGGGTGCACGGTTCTGTTAGGTTAGTAATAGAAAAAGGTTCAGAAGGAATATTAGCTGAGAATACTTAGGTAGTTGGATGGGAATTTAAGGCCAGAACAGCTGTGAGTATAGTATCCAAGAATCCAAATTTTTGAATAAGGTAAATTCAGTTTTCAATCAAATGCCTTCTCAGCATCAAGAGTAGGAGGCAGAGAAGACCTTTTTTTAGTTTCAGCATGATATATTATATTAACAATTTTTTGAGTTGCATCATATGCTTGCATACCCATACAATTTAACAAAGCTTCTGCTAACCAAACCTTGTCTGGTTTGCACTTCGCTACCTAGGATGACATTCACCCTTCTGTATCAAGAAAAAAAGAAACAAGATAGGACAACAGAACCCTACCATTCTCCATTTACCACCCCCTGGCAAAGCTTCTTGTCCCCATGTTGATGAAGACAAGGGTCTCTTCCACAGAACTCTGAAACAGTGGTTGTGGGGGTCTTCAGATGGGGTCTATCAGACCCTGTAAGCCCCCATTAATAACAAGGTGGCCCCAAGATACCAGACCCCTCCAATGTAAATGAGTAAAGGGTATAAAGTACCCCTATTCATTAAAAAATATAAAGTGTAAATAAAGACAGACAGTTTTTGACAATTGCTTTAATAACAACCCCCCCCCCCCCAAAAAAAAGAAAAGTCCCATGTTGTATGTCTATTGTCAATCACTGGCTGCTAGTTGCTGCCACAGTAATTATATTACAGCACTTTAGTTGTTAGGATCAGTGGATGTGAGGGTGAAGCATAGGCAGTGGCCCCTTTGCCCATTCACTAAACGCGTACTATTCTTTCTCATAATGCAAAGTGTTCTGTGATTGGAGGAGGCAGATCTTGTCATTTATCCACCCATCTTCCATTCACACAATGCTTTGCATTCTGACAAAGAATAGTATGAATTTTGTGAATGGGCAGGAGAGAAAAGGGGTAGTTGAATGATGGCAGTGCTTCACATCTGTAGCCACTGTTCTGAAACCCTGAAGCTCAGCACTGGGGGGATATCTGAAGTCACTGTAGGGAAGATTTCTAATATATCTATTAAGTATTAGCCATCAGGACATGGGACACAATTCATTAGAAGTAAGTTACGTCCCTGGTGCTGCATCTTTATAGGATACCAATGAGATAATATGGATTAACACAATTTTGACACTCAAGTGTCATTTGAATTTTTTTGAAACATTATAGTATTCTTTTGTATACCTTATTGTATGGCATTCTTTTAGGTTTTGTTAGTTATTATAGTGTCTTATGAAATTCTACATGTTTAACTATTGTCTTTCTCTCATATTACTGTTATTTATATGTATATAGCCCCAACATATTACATGGAGTACACAGAACCAATCACATCAATGGAGTATACAATGTAATGTGCATGCACACTCTATGTCTAGTTTTATGAAATGTCAGCAGTTCTACCAGTACCTATTTGCCCAAGCCCATTACCTAGCTCTGCATGGTGAGACTATTAATTTCTCATTTTATGGAAATCCATAAAATGTTTCACAATTATTCAAAGATTTGTTGTAATAATAATCAAAAACAAGATGGCTAAAGAATGGTAAGGCATTTTGAACAGCACGTTCTGTAGATAACATGTAGCAATCTCTATTTCTTCTTTGGAAGTCTATGCTTTGAAATAAATGAATTTCCAGCTGACATGCACTGTGGGTTACTCAAAGGCTTCAGGACTTTTAGCATTGAAATGATTCCTCAAGCCCTTTCTGTTCTTTTTATTTGCTGGATGTGCATTGTGTACTCCTCTAACCACTTTTGAGCTGAACTATATTTCCACTGGGAGAATGAGACATCTCCATTGTGACTTTTGTGTTTGCTGTTAGGCATACAGACTTCGGATCTTGAAGATATCACTTTTTCTTGTAAATATATAAGCACTAGTGTGTTTCTTAACATTTAGCCATTTAGCAAGCAGTGATTAGGAGTTGATTTAAAAAAAAAAAAAAAAAAAAGGTTGCTTAAAGCTTGTCTAAACCAAAAATCAAAAGTATTGCAGCTTAGATTTGATCACTGCATTAATTTTCCTTTTCCAAGCTTTCTCCATTTATGGTCACCTTGTGATTTTACCAATTACTCACTTCCAGCCCTAGGATGGGTTGCCTTTCTGTATCAGGCCAACAGAAATAAGAGATTACTATAGAACCCCACCCCACTGCTATTCTATATTCTCTCCAAACTTTCTAAACAAAGGGCCAGTTTACCGTTCTTCAGACTTTAGGGGGCAGACTGTGGGTTGGAGAAGATAATGCCCTATCATCAATAGCAGTAAGCAATACCCCACCATTGGTTTTAATGGGCATAATAGTGCCCCATTGTTGATGCCATTGGGAGGAATAGTGCCCCATCATTGGTGTCAGTGGAAGGAATAGTGCCCCAAGGAATGTATAAAGGCAAGCAAAGGGCTGCATCCAGCCCCCAGGCCACAGTTTGGAGATCACTGCTCTAATACATAGAGCAAACTGATTCTGTAACCAATACAATTAACAGCAGTCAGTAAAGACAAAGAGCAGAAGAAGTTATCAGGTCATAACATTTCTGACAAGATTAAAGGTTTTTTTTTTAAATTTATCAGACAGATATAACAAAACACTTTCAATGGTATATTTGACACACCAAAAAGGATTCAAATAAGAGAAGTTTATTGTTAGGGTTTACACACATGTTCAGGGCTCATTCACACTGGCCTGCATGGTAGGCATTTAAGTGTATTACACTGTGTACTTTTTCCTTTTTTTTTATCTTCTAACATTATTGAAATGTCAAAATGACATTTAATTCCTTTCTATGCACCACAGCTTGACCTTATTGTGTAGAATCAAGCAATACATGGAGCTTCCAGATGAGCTCTGGTCTATTGTGGGAAATGCATATAGTATGCAGTTTTTCAAACCTTACAGCTTGACACCCAGAAGGTCAGTTGCAGTGTAAACATGGCACATAAAAACTATTGTCCTCTGTGTGCCTTTGCCCTTGCCTAGCTAGGAACTGGGGTGCAGCAAAATGGCAGCAAGTGTTGTGGACTGATGAGCCAAAAGTGACTGCAGGCAACAGCAAAGTATGGTGGAGGTTCCTTGCAAGTTTGGGATTGCATTTCCTTAAATTAAGTTGGAGATTTGGTCAGGATCAATGGTGTCCTCATTGCTGAGAGATACAGGCAGATATTTATCTACTACGCCAAACCATCAGGGAGGCATGTAATTGGCCCCAAATTTATTCTGCAGCAGGACAATGACCCCAAACATAGGCAGCCTACATTCACAGAAGATCTGTGGTTAGTTCTCCAAAATGTTTGGAACAACCTACCTGCTGAGTTCTTACAAAAAACTGTGTGAAAGTGTACCTAGAAGAATTGAAGACTTGATACTGTTTTGAAGGAAAAGGGTTATCACACCAAATATTGATTTGATAGGAATTTCTCTTTTGTTCATTTACTTTTCATTTTGTTCATTGATAAAAAAAAGACTGTGAACATTTCTATTTCTGAAAGCATTCTTCATTTACAGCATTTTATTTTCACCTGCTTAAGACTTTTGCACAGCACTGTATATTAAGGATGTAACATACAACATCCCTATGGATGCGTGCAATGTATTTTCAATGTTGATTAGCAATATGCTTTGATTTTATTTCATGTTTTAACCAATTTCACAATAATAAAATTATATGTTTTAATGTACTGTATAACTGGGTGCCATAAAAGTCCGCTGTGTGCGCTTTTGAAATTTTTGTCTAGGGTAAAATTAGGATGTGATACTCTTTTTACATTCCAAGCCCCTTTCCTTTTCCTTTGTTGCTTTAATCGGCATGAACAGAATATTAAGATACAAAATTGTAATATCTTGTGAAAATAATACTGGAAGAAAATGGAAAGCACACATCACTATGCACCAGCCTACATCTATGGTCAATGATGAAAACCTTTCTGTGCATATGCTACCTATTGCTCACAGTCATAATGTCAAGCAGGAAATAAATACACAATCAAATGTCCACAAACTAGTATAGTCAATGTTGTGCTTATGAACTGAAAAGATTAAACCTTTGTATCTTTGTATTTTTGTGTTTAATTGTAGCAAATAAAGTAACAAAAATGCAATCCATAGCATATCTATGTTGCCACTATGCAAGTGAACACATTAAACTAAAATGTCAGTAACTACCTGTACTTTCTTGTTCTGTTATGGTCCCCAAGGTATGGCACATCCTCTTCATGTTCATCATGGGAATTTGTGTCTGTCCTGTATAAAGTTAGAAATAAATGAAAAAAAATCTTACCACTTACCAAACCAACATTATCATGGTAATCAAATATGTTTCCTTTACATAAAATCATACCTTTTTCTTGCTTTTATTTCTGTTGCAAGATCTTTAGTCACATTGTCTCACATATGCATAATCCTAAAACCCAGGTGACAAATAGCCTTCTATATTTACCAAGCGGAGATGTGGAGATAGCATACAGTATTAGCAGCTGAATCTACAAACACCAATGTCAATCAAACTGGCTGGCAATAGACCATATTTCTTGTCACTAAGAGGCTTACTGAAAAGAATCTGTGCCTAATTCTCTTAAACCTTGCAGGTCAAAAGGTTTTGAAATTATTTTTCACACCATTTCTTTACTTTGTCAACAGGCCTTAGAACTTTTTAGCATATAAAAAATGCTTCTTAGGGCATCCTTTAATTACAGCGTTTTATATATCAATTAAACACACAAAGGCTATCTGCCTTTGTATAGTGCTTAAATAAATTGACAAGGCAGCACAATTAAATAAACAGCACAGCATAATTTATCATTTGCATGGTATTAGAAAGACCACCCCTGTTTATGATATCAACTGTTCACTCTAAGATGCTAGGATAAATTATAGTGCTTTTTAAGATTAGATTAGCATCTGTAATGTTAGTGGTGTTTATTAATGCTGTAGTGACTGCCAAATACTTCATGCCTTGAAGATGGTCTGTTACTTTAATTCTCACACACTTGCAAAGTCCAAGATCAAGAACTCAAACAAGCAGAGGGTCACAACATTGAGCCATACTTCAGCTTCAGCTGTAGCTACTCAAACATTTATGACATTTTTAAGGCTACCAACACTACTAATATATGATGAGGAAATAGATTGATTTTTTTTTTTTGCAAAAGAATTTGGTTGAATCAAAAGCATGTTGCTGTAAAATGTGGACCATGCCTTGTATTGTATTAAACATTTAGATCATATTAAAGTTTGTGTAAACCCTAACAATGAGTTTCTCTTCTGGTCTGTTAAATATAACTTTGGAAGTATTCTGTTATATCTGGTGGTTGATAAGTGCAAAGCAAAAGCTTCATATTCCCTCCTTTACATTATGTCAAAGAGTCTTAACCCTTCTAGTTGTTATCTTGGACTACAGGATGATTAGCCTTTATATTGTAGAAATCTGTGGGAGTGGAAGTGGTTGTCAGCAAGACTGTGCATGGTTGGCAACACTAGACCCACTAAAATTCTATTAGTTGTCAGCCAACAACAGGGCTTGAGAACTGAGAACATTTCTGGAAGATCAACAACAATTTTTCTGTACTTACATGGTCTTTAAAGGAATACAACACAGAAATGTGCATGTATTACAGAAATGTAGTGCGTATTTTTTAATATTTTGCTTTGACATACGTTTTAAACTTAAGTGTTCCTGCATTTCAGTATGAAGCAAATGCCAACAAAAAGAACACTTCCTGTTAAACATTTAATGTACTTTTACCTGCTGCACAAAATCTTTAGAGTTAAGGAGTGGGTGTGCATGAGTGTTGGTAATTTTAGCATTCAAAATTTGCACCTGTAGAGAAATGTGGCACTCAAGGCAGCTGTGATTAGTGATAGAGCAAAAAGACAGCTTAAATTGTATCTCTGCTCAAACATTTAGGGGTTAATTTACTAAAACTGGAGAGTGCAAAATCTGGAGCAGCTGTGCATGATAGCCAATCAGCTTCTAACTTTAGCATGTTCAATTAACCTTTGTAAAAAAAACAAAAAAAAACTGGATGCTGATTGGTTTCTATGCAGCACTGCATCAGATTTTTACTAAATCAACCCCTATGTGTAAGTATAGCCAAAATTTTTTTTTTGTAATTTTGTGTAGTTTAGGATGTAGTAAGAACATCTGTGAAGTTTTATTGCTGTCTGTGTTCCAAGTAGTTTCACACTCTATTTGTCCTGAGGACCATTGTCACCAGGAGACAAATTGGATGTAAAATCCAAATTTTACAGTTGTCACAAGAGCAAGAAGTGAGGGTTGATTGTCAATTTGGGACACCTGTTTAGGTGACAACTGCCTTAGAAAAGAGCTCCCCTCACATTGTAGAAATTTCCCCCACCTCCTGCTGCGTCTCTGGGACAGGATGTTCTGGGAAATCTCAACAAAAAATAAACTGATGGGTTTTAACCCTTCTCTACTGTATTGTAAACATAAAAGTTTGGTCTATATATACACTTTAAGCCAAAAATGCTGTTGCACATGTTTCTGTGATGTCAAAATATTTTATATATTTTTGATATACCTATTTTTAATAAACCATAAATTGTGATTCTACCAACAAGTCGTACCCAAAGGCACTTCTTTTCTTGGATGACAATGCTTTTTCAGTTCAAATGTGCCATCATCACCCCTTCCTGCATGTGCCCAAGTTTAACATTAAAAAGCCATGCCATTGAACATCCCGCTGTAGTTACCCTCAAACCAATGTTTATTGCAAATGTGTTATTGAAATTTAAATAAAAATCACAATGCATCATAGATACGTGTGCTGACCCCGACCGTACCGCTCCCCCAGAGTTCCCCCATAAAAAGGGTACCCCCAAAATAAAGAGATGGTATACAAAGGAGAGTACCTATTCCCCCAGATCTATCCCCCCAGTCCAAAGCCAAACACCCTCTCCACCCCTGGTAACATCCTACCAGTTATAGCTGGTGGCACCTCACCACATTTTGTACCTTTGGCGGGTTCTCTTCTCTTTTTTGTTTTGCAACTATTGGGGTTTCTATGGTGTTATTTGTCTTATGATTTTACATACATGCCACTTTTTGTCCAAATGTTATTGCCATATAAATGTAATTTATGCATTTGCACTTACTAAATACAAATACAAAAAAATGTTGCAAGTACAGAAACAATTGAGTACTCTCAGTGATACATTTTTTATATTTGCACTAACATACAATTTTAAGGACAAGCTTTCGGGGAATGTCCCCTTCTTCAGGTCTAAGCAGTACTGAAACAAAGATTTAGCAGAATGTTAGAAGAGATGAAGGGGATGGGAAAAAACAAAAAAAACAAAAAAAAAACAGAGATAAGACACAGCAAAAGCAAAGTCTGGGGGGAAGGGGGAAGACAACACTAGCAG
Source organism: Staurois parvus (assembly GCF_062004578.1). Lineage (NCBI taxonomy): Eukaryota > Metazoa > Chordata > Amphibia > Anura > Ranidae > Staurois > Staurois parvus. The sequence continues at coordinate 14,013,404 of NW_028317854.1, read as the reverse complement.
AGGCAGTCATGCTTGAGCTGATAGTCATAAAACTGTTGGATAATGATTGAGGAATCCCATGTCCAAATTCAGGCCGTTATCTCTTGTGTCAAATAGAATTATCATTCTTAGTTCAAAAGTTTTTCTTTCCTGAATGGATTTGAAATTTCCTTTAAGAACTAAAATATTGAGGTCTCCCAAAGTGTGGTCTGGTTGTGCGAAATGGTGTCCCACAGGTGTGCAAAGGTCATCTTCTTTATGTTCCTTGATGGTATGTCTGTGCAAATTCATCCTTGTTTGCAACTTCTGTCCTGTTTCGCCAACATAAGATCCTTTGTTACATTTTCTGCACTGGATAAGGTACACAACATTACTAAAGGTGCAGCTGTATGATCTGGAGATATTGAAGATCCCTTTTGAGTGTCTGACACTTTTGATGGATTGATTTGGTTGCACAGTTTGCAGCATTTCTTATTGCAGGGTTTGCTTCCATTATTTGTGACATTTTTATCAGAACGAAGTTTCCTACTGATTAGTTTATTTCTGAGGTTGGGGGGTTGTCTGAAGGCCAGTATTGGTGGTTGCTGGAATATTTCTTTCAGAGTTCCATCCTCTGTTATGATGGGTTGTAAATCTTTGATTATTTTTCTTATTCCTTCTAGTGCTGGGTTGTATGTGGTTACTAGAGGCACACGGTTGTTTGTTTTTTTCTCTTTGTACTGAAGCAGATTTTCTCTTCGGGTTCTCAAGGCTGTGTTTATGCTGGTGTTGATAGTTTTGTCCTTGTAACCTTTCTTATGGAAGGAGTCTGCTAGTGTCTCGAGATGTTTATCTCTGTCTCTTGGGTCAGAACATATTCGATGGTATCTAATAGCCTGACTGTGTATGACGGCACGTTTCGTGTGTTGGGGGTGGAAACTGGAACTGTGGAGGTAGTTGCATCTGTCAGTGGGTTCCTGTATATTGAGGTGTGAAGCGTATCACCCCTGATGTATACTGTGGTATCTAGGAAGTTGACGTGTGTGTTTGAGTATTCCATTTTTAGTTTGATTGATGGATGAAAAGTGTTGATCAATGAGTAAAATTGTTTTAGGATTTCTTCACCTTTTGTCCATAAAGTGAAAATATCATCAATCTAGCGATAGTATCTGTATGGTTTTTGTTCCATGCTGTTCAGGAATTTTTCCTCCAGGTCAGCCATAAATAAATTGGCATATTGGGGTGCCATTTTAATTCCCATCGCAGTACCCATACATTGAAGATAGATGTCTTTATTGTAGGCAAAGTAGTTGTGTGTAAGTATGAATTCAATGAGCTGTGTAACATCCTCAGCAGTGTATTTGTGGTTTGGTGAGGATGATAAGGATCTGTGACATGCAGCTAATCCATCCTTGTGAGGGATATTACTATACAGGGATACTACATCCATAGTCACTAGAAGTGTATTAGATGGTAATTGCTGTATGTTGTTGATCTTGTTCAGAAAGTCAGTTGTGTCTTGCAGGAAACTAAGAATGATAATTCTATTTGACACAAGAGATAACGGCCTGAATTTGGACATGGGATTCCTCAATCATTATCCAACAGTTTTATGACTATCAGCTCAAGCATGACTGCCTCTGCTAGTGTTGTCTCCCCCCCCCCAGACTTTGCTTTTGCTGTGTCTTATCTCTGGTTTTTTTTCCCATCCCCTTCATCTCTTCTAGCATTCTGCTAAATCTTTGTTTCAGTACTGCTTAGACCTGAAGAAGGGGACATTCCCCGAAAGCTTGTCCTCAAAATTGTATGTTAGTGCAAATAAAAAAAGTATCACGGACAGTATTCAATTGTTCCTGTTGCAAATGCACTAATACGGCTACAATCACCTCTTGCAAGTACAGAAAAATACATGTATCAAATTTCCTTTAATTACCTGGCAATATATCCTTTGATTCACTAAAATCCAAATCAGTATTGTTAGTCCAGACAGATTCCTCCTTTCCTGGACTACAGAACACCTCATTTCAATATCATAAGGAGGGGGTATTTTGTAGTTCTACACAGGCAGGCTAACTACATTGTTTGGTATTTTGGTACAGCAAAGGCAACATTGTTAACTGGCTACACAAATATAAGTGTTCCCTAGATTTCTGGGAGATCATTGTTTAGTATTCGAGGTGTACTTAATATGTTTAGTTTCTCGCATACACTTTAATTTGTACAGTACAAGAGTTAAAAAAAAATTACTTATTCATTTCAAACAAATAGTGTAAGTTGCCAATTTTGTCCTTTTGTAGTTCCCTGTATAGCAGAGCTAAAATCAACAGTCTCAATCAAGAAGGCTCTATTGCATTGCGCATGTTGTCAGTTTAATATAGGGAACATGCTTTCAGGAGAGTAGAGGACAGAAATCATCTTATCATTCTGCTGTTGCTGTTCCTCCATTATCCAGCAAGGAAAGGTAAGACCACAAACTTGAGGAGAACATTTATGGCACAGAGTGTCCTTTAAGGTCGTTTTGGTGCATGTTTTCCCATAAAATGCTAGACTATGATTTTTACTGAGTGGAGTGATTTGAGCTGCAATTGGTCTGAAAATGTATTAACTGGTACTACTTTACATATTCTAAAATGTCTATTTATAAATGTAAACTTTCTCCCTGGGGTCACACATATTTCCAATTGAATCCAATTGAAACAATATAAAGAGGATCTTGTTTTAAGGATCTTATGTAAAAACAGTTATAAAGAGAACCCAGTTAAGCTAGTCCTTTTTTTCTGTAAACTGGATATAAACAAAAAAGAAAATGGAGGCTATTGCTACACTGCTGGACTATCAATGGGAAAGTGTCTTTTCTTGTAAATAAAGTTTTTCCCACTCTCTGTCAATAAAAATTTGTTCCAGGAAATATTGTGGACTAAGAAATTATTATGTATTCATGATATCTTTTATTTTATTTTTAAAGAAATGCAGTTTGGGATTCTACATTACATCACACTAAAACTATCCCACTCTGGCATTAGCTAGAAAGTCTGAGATTATTTGTGGGCTGTTGAATCTCCTCTGTACTGATCAACCTCAGTCAGAGGTGTTTTAATAAAATTACATTCACAGCAGCCTATACACTTATAACGGCTTATGTGCTTTATGTAGCAGAGCTGCATTTTAGTTCCAGTCCAGCTAAAGATCACCAGAATTGCTCTTGAGTTTTTGGAACACCCAGTTTGATAAGTGTATAATGCAGTTTGTATGAAGCAAATGGATATATATGAAATTCATGTCAAGCACATTTGAGCTTGCCAAGTTTTAGATTAAGTGGCACAGGTGAAGGAACATTGGGCTCTAATCATTCCAGGATTAAACCACAAGACATAGACAAATAAAGGAGAGGAAAAATATTTGCAGTTCTTTTTTGTATAATTTATTTGACTATATTTTAAAAAAAATCTCTGATTTGTACACAATTTTATTTATTACTTTGATGGGTATGTTCCCAAAGGTCTTTAAAATGTTGTCATATTATTGCATGGTCAACCTAAATGTGAATTCCAGACAAAAAAAAACAATCCCCCTATAAGGTGTACAAGTACATAAACCCAAATCATTTTTAACATCTTTATTAGCTTTGGATAGACTAGTGAAACCCAATCAGGATTTTTGCTACCTGTGTCCAACTAGGGAGCCCTTCTTTCACTTGAGATGTAACAGGAGGTGAAAGGAGACAGATGTCACAGCTGACAGGATTTTTTGAAAATTCTTTATTTATTGAATGTTCGGCATCAGTGTTACTAAAATAGTCTTCATGAACACAACATTTCTAATAACATATTGAAATGGAAGCATGAGTGGTTCGGGGATGTACATTAACATAAATCTGTGGTCTGATAAAATTGAAGAATGAGAAGGGAAATTTTAATTCAATATCATGGGATTCTGCTCAACATTAAAGAAACGTAGGCAAGCAACCAAAACAATTCTCTATTTAATGGAAGGAAAGTATGGAGGAAAAAATAAGGGAGGGTAACTGCTTACTCCAAATCAGAGTAGAGGACTCAGAAGGTATTGTTGGTAGGAATTTACCTAATTTATTGATCTGATTACAACAGGGGCAGGCAAGCCTTACCCACTTTTTCCAAAGCTAAAATATGCCATCTCTGTTAGATTGTAAGCTCTCTGAAGAAGGGTCCTCCTAACCCTCTTTTATTGAATTGAACTGTAACTGTACTGTCTCCCTTATATTGTAAAGTGCTGTGCAAACTGTTGGTACTATATCAATACTGTATAATAATAACTTTACATACAATTTAAATACTGAAAGTATATGTAGATAATAAGTAAATGGTGACCTTATATCAGTTTTCTCATGTTTGGGCCATATGGATCCCTATGGAAGAACCCAACCTTGCATTATTAATTTTTATAAGGCGGTTCTTTTTAACCTTACTTAGAATTCAAACTATGCTTTACCACTAAATATCAGTGCACTTATTTTCATGGAGCAAAGACTATATGTCCAATAACAGCCATATACAAGGCTGACCCTCTTCTACAGTGATATAGAGAGATCTCACTCGCTTGTCGCTCTAGCTTTTAATCCTGTGACCTGGAAGTGAAAGCATATCACTTTCAGGTCAGGGTTTCCAGAGAAGCCAGAGCAGCATGTGAGTGAGATCTTGTATCGCCAGCAGAAAAGGAGTTTTGCGGTATGTGGCTGTCATTAGAAAGATGTATTGGTGCAGTCCAGAAGAAACCAAGCAGTACATAATGGTAATCACACTACCAACTGGACCAAGCATAGCCCCAACATTATAAAATCACTTTCAAGGTCTAGACCAGTTGTTTCTGAGCTTCAGCCCATGATCTGGATGTGGCCCTTTGCTTGCCTTTATCTGGCCCTTGGGGCACCATGACATCTACTGATACCAATGATGGGGCACCATTCTTCCCATAGACACCAACAGTGGGGCACCATTCCTACCTTGAATACAACAATGGGGCACCATTCCTCCCTCTAAAACTAACAATAGGACACTATTCCTTTGACCAAAACCAATGATGGGGCACTGTTTACTCTAACTGACTCCACAGGCCACTGGCCACAGGCTAGTCCCTCTAAGGCCTCAAGGACAGTAAACTGTTTTTTTGTTCAGAAAGTTTGGAGACCCATAATCTAGACCCTTAATGCCTCAACCTGTGGCTCTTCGGTAGTTTCTGTGTGGCCCTTTGAAAAAGTTAATCGTACAAAAGTCCTAATGCTGGATTATCAAAAGTAAATTATTTTGGCATTTTTAATTCTGCCACACAATAAATAGTAATGTCAAAAGACACCTAGACAAACCTTTAACAAGCATCAAATAGGGCTTTTATGGTAAATGTAGTCAATTCTGAAAAACAAAGATATTAGCAGGGACAATAATTTCCAAGGAGAAATCCTCAAAGTCCTGACAGTCCTTTAAAAGCAGGAACAGCTGCAACTAACAGAGTTAGATGTATTAAAGCATCAATACTAAGAAGAGGAGTTATGTTTCAAGTCAGAATCAAGAGCCTGCAGGGAAATCAATAACTTGTTAATACTGACATATTAATCATCATATAATGTGACAGTATCTTTCTGTTTAGTGGTTCACCCGTCGCACACGGCTGATGCAAAGCAAAAGTGTAATCGCAGAGCTGACGGCATGTTGTTGGGGAACCGTCCTCTGCAGACAGGGGGTCTGTTCATCCTTGGAGTTAGAGGATCCTTGTACACTGGGTGTGTTAATGTTCCTTAATTATGTGAATTATCCACATATAGAAAGTTGTTGACAATAACAACTCCTTACCCTCCTATGCTGTGTGTAAGGGCTCTTAGTTTTCAGGTGTCAGGAGGATATTTGCTACAATTACTTTTGTCCACTTCTCCTGAGGGTTCCCCACTTCATTACTGGCAGTGTTCACCGATTAATGGGGGGCGCAGAGTTTTATTGGGCCAGTGAGGAGGAGTGGCATCTGAAACTGAGCACTGTGTTTTTGGTGGATACTTGGAGGGTGTGTGAGTTACATTGTTTAGGAAGTGCTCAGCCAATGTTGAAATCAGGTCAGAATCTCAGGTTTTATACACAGCTCAGTGAGTCAGCTGAATGACTCAGGGAGGGGTGCACCCGACTTTTGTTCCACTATAGTGGTGATGCCATTTGGAGCTTCAGTCTGAAGGAGCAAATTAGCAAATACAGAGTAAATACTAGGTTTGCTTATAAACCGAGAATGCACTGCGAACCCATTCAGTTTAATATACAGCATAAATAAAAATAAAAACATTTATGTTATACATATAAAAACATTATAAATACTCTGATCACATACCCTATGTTCTCAGCTGCACTGGAGAAACATCATGACACTGATCTTCTCAGTGAATGGTTGTGAAGGGGGAGGGCAGTGTGTCAGCACAAGCCTAACCATTGGAGAGCATACTGAGTTCACAGCACAGCTAGAGAACTGACCACGCTGTGCTGTCATGCCTGGTGTGGTCAGTTTTTAATAGGAAAGCAGAGGAACTGGAAGAGACACCATGGATTTCACAAAAAGGAAGCAATAAAAAGAGAACAGGATACGTTTTCATACAAGTACATGGTACAGCAGGCACATATCAGGAATATGAAATGTTTGGTTGACATATTCTTGAAATGGTAACAAAGAATATATTTAATTTATTAAAAAGAGTAATGCAAAATTTGAGCTTAGAAACGGAATAAATAAAAAATAATAATTTCCCTTTAATAATGATTTTGGACTTTTTTAGTGTAATAGAGGAATTAATTGCCAAAATACAGATAAATAAGGAATTAAATAAATACATGAATTAATTCAATATATGTAAAACATAATGATAGAAATAGTAAGAGTCAGTGTTTTTTCTTTAAAATGGTATGGCACCGTTTTATATAATGGACAGTGAAGCTTACATCCATTTTAAGGTGTGATATCACCTGAACCAGGGCAGAGAAAATATACAACGGAGAAAAGATATTGATAATCATAAAATAGAAATTACATATGTCTGTGTGGAAAGCAGACAACATTTACACCAACATATGAATTATTCACAATGCTTTCTGTGGTACACCCTGGCAGCTTAAAAATTCAATGTATATGGAAATAGAATTTGGCAAGTCTTTCTGCATCCAAGCCATCTCATTATTTCAAAATGGTCCCAGAGCATAAGGAATCATCACTGCTCAATTAAATGCTTAATATAATACAAATAAAACACAATTAAGGCAAAGCAGAAGTGTTTTGTAGCCCTCCCACATATAAAATGAAAAAAATGTTTGCAAACATTAAAGTACTGAAAAATCAACATTTGCTTGAATCCTCTGATATTGCAAATGATGTTGAAAATTAACATTATACTGTAATTAAAGCTAAAACATGCATTGATTAATTTAAATGGCATGCTATAAGGTTGTGAGAACTACAAAGGACTTAAGATATCCAAAATGAAACCATTTTGATTGCCTTCACATATTTTTACTTGTACAGCACTGTTGTTCTAAAGTACTATAGGTAATCACTCCTACCTCTTAAGTTGAAAAGGCTGATAATTCAAATCCCAAATCCAGTTAAATATTTTTTAAATCTTGTTAAATCCTTAGTTTTATATAAAGTGGGGAGGGATTAGAACGTCCATATTTATTGCTGCTTATGAGGTCGAGCTGCACCAGTAGAAATAAGAATTGGTTTTGGTGTGAATCCAAAACTGGAGGTGTTCCCCTTTAAGGAATGATGAAGGAATGATATGCTATGCAAATGTGTAAGTATAAGGGGTGGGAGTGGGGGGGGGGGGGTAGTTGCATACAGATTTTTTTATCTCAATGCAGAGAATGTGTCTTTAGAACCACTTTAAAGCCCAAAAATATCCTAATCAACTGATAAAAGGAGCATTACAAAGAGCTAACAACATCCCACACCACCACTGCCTCATTTCTCCAGTTAGACCAGAAGCTGCCAAACCACTTCCACATAACCAATAACATAACCTTCATAGCCAGGTATTTCTCCACTCATCATGACAGAAATCCAAAACTAAAATATAACTATAATAATTGAACAAATCCCTCAACAACTACAACAGGTTCACCAGAATCAAGATCTTTATTTATTCTGTTATTCTTTTGGATCTTTGTTGATATTTAAAAAATAAATATATATATATATACAGTTGCGCTCAAAAGTTTGCATACCCTGGCAGAAATTGTGAAAATTTGGCATTGATATTGAAAATATGACTGATCTTGCCAAAAAATGCTCTTTTATTGAAGGATGATGATCATATGAAGCCATTTATTATCAAATAGTTGTTTGGCTCCTTTGTAGCCATTAGCCGCCCGGCCAATGGCCGTTTGGCGGGTGGCAAAATCCTTCAGCGTTCTGGTTGGACGCCATATGGCGTCCTCCGGGGCATGCGCAGTTTGCGCGCCTGCAGAGCCATGCAGCAGCGCGATCTGTCACCGGCCGTGTACCTCGGACACGGCCGATGACAGATCTGAGTACCTGCCCCGTTGCCGGTACCATGTGACCTGCTGTGACCAATCACAGCAGGTCACATGACAGTTGTATACAATGGATGGCTTCATTCATGCCATCCATTGTATACTAGTGTCTAGCTGTGAATGGTCACAGCAATCACATGCACAACCTGGGCCAATCACAGCCCAGCTGTGTCATGTGATTAGCCATGGCCAAATCACAGCTAAGCACACAAAAAAAACCCTGAATGAATCGATGTCATTCAGGTAAATGCTTGCTTATAGCAAAGTAATTCTTTACTATAAGCAAATTGTGTAAAAAAAAAATACTGATCACTTCCCCAAAGTAGTACAATGTTACTATGGTGACATTGTACTACTTTGGTCATAGTGAAATATGAAAAAAAATCTTAAAAAAAAGAAAAAAGTAATAACAAATTAAAAATAATAAAAAAAATTATATATATTTTTTTTTCATAGTTTCATCAGTCAGTGTCCCTGATCACCGCCATGCCAGTTATATGATGATGCTGTACTGCACTGGTGACAGTATGTAAAAAAAAAAATAGTGAAAATAATTTTGTTAAATGTTTTCATTTTCCGAAAAATTATGACAAAAAAAATACAACTTCAAAAAATTTGCCATGCCTCTTATGAAATACGTCGGACTGTCTACTCTGCAAAAAGGGGTCATTTCAGGAAAATCTGTACTGTTCTGACATTCTTGGACTTCAAGAAATTAGATTGTCCGTCAGTACTTCAGGATTGATCAATATTCAGATATATACCATAGTTTGTGAACTCTATAACTTTCCTACAGACTAAAAAATACATCCTAATTTGGGTTATTTTCACCAAAGACATGTAGTAGAATACATTTTGGCCTAAATTTATGAAGAACAATTATTTATTTGCAAACTTTTATAACAGAAACAAAGAAAAACGTTTTTTTTTTTAAATTTTCGGTCTTTTTTTGTTAACTTATAAAAAAATAAAAACCCCAGTGGTGATTAAATACCACCAAAAGAAAGCTCTAGTTGTGTGAAGAAAATGATAACATTTTAGTTTGGGTACAATGTTGTATGACCGCGCAATTGTCATTCAAAGTGTGAGAGCGCTGAAACCTGAAAAATGGCCTGGGCAGGAAGGGGGTAAATGTGCCCGGTATTGAAATGGTTAAATCATACAGATAACAGAAATCACCCAAATGGCCATGATCAAAAGTTTCCCTCCCCTGGAATGTTTGGCCTTGGTACAGACACACAAGGTGACACACACACGGGTTAAAATGCCAATTAGAGATTAATGTCCCACATCTGTGGCATTTAAATTGCAATTAGTGTCAGTGTATAAATAGTCAATGAGTTTGTTAGCTCTTATGTGGAAGCACTGACTAGACTAGATACTGAGCTCTGGGGATCAGAAAAGAACTGTCAAAAGTCCTGCGTAACAAGGTAATGGATCTTTATACAGATGGAAAAGGACATAAAAAGATGTCAGTGTTTCCACATAAGAGCTAACAAACTCATTGACTATTTATACACTGACACTAATTGCGATTTAAAAAGCCACAGATGAGGGACATTAACCTCTAATTGGCATTTTAACCCGTGTGTGTGTCACCTTGCTCTGAGCAGAGTTTTGCACACAGCAGCCCCAGTCCTCCTCTTCTCAGGTCCCTTAACAGGCACCCTTGGCCCCTCCCTCCTGCCAAGTGCCCTCAGAGCAAGCAGTTTGCTATAGGGTCACTCCCAAGCCACTGCTCGGCATGTCCATTCACACACAGAGCCGCAGCTCTGACCCATCCAATCTCACTCCTTATTGGCTCACTGGCTGTGATTGACTCAATCTGTCTCAGCCAATGAGGAGGGTGAGTCCCTGGAGAGCCGAAGCTCTCATGCACATTGCTGCATCATGATAAGGCTCAGGTAAGTATTGGGGGGGCTGGGGTGACTGCTGCACACAGAATGTTTTTAAATTTCCATGCAAATAGGGTCGCTCCCAAGCCACTGCTCGGCATGTCCATTCACGCACAGAGCAGCAGCTCAGACCCATCCAATCTCTCTCCTTATTGGCTCACTGGCTGTGATCGACTCAATCTGTCTCAGCCAATGAGGAGGGTGAGTCCCTGGAGAGCTGAAGCTCTCATGCACATTGCTGCATCATGATAAGGCTCAGGAAAGTATTGGGGGGGGGGGGGACTGCTACACACAGAATGTTTTAAAATTTCCATGCACAGAATGCAAGAAGGCAATAAACCTTCAGCCTTTACAACCACTTTAAGGGGGAGCAGTTGGAGGATTGGGGCAGTAAAAAAGCATGCCTAAGAAATATAAAAAACAGTGGGTGAGTGACAATACACAGCCCTATGCAGTAAGTGTTGATTCTTAAGAGCTCTTGCTCAAACAATCAGAACTCAGTGTTGAAGTCAGACCAGTACAAGGTACTGTGGATCTTGCTATTGGTTACTGATTTAAGAATTTGAACTTTAAAAGGATTTTTAAGAATGTTGCCAATAGTTATCTACCCTTAACTATTAATAATTTGTAGGTAGACTGAAAAATGTTAACTATAATGTATTAATTTTAGTAGTTTGTATCCCATTGTATGGTACTTAATTTTATTTTAACTGTTAAGATGAAAGATACAACACACTTGAAAATGTGCTTTTTATAATAGGATGTATTAGCATTATTTTTGAAGAGATCAATATAATTGTATCAAGTTAAACCCAGTTTCCAGATTGAGACCAAACATTACCCCATTATTCCTTCTGTGCTTGGATGTTACTGGTTTGGTCCATGTGTTGATGTATGCGCGGCAGGCTGATTAGCTACAGTCATCACATCATTAGTGCTGGATTAAAGGTGGACTTGAAAAAGGATCTGGACATTTAACCACACTGGACTGCGGCATTGTAATCTTACGTGTGATAGGATAGCTCATCGTGTTAGTGTTTGGGTCTTTGACTGTGTTTTGCTTTCTCTTTAGTCTGAAATGAACTTCAACTGCCTTCATTATTATGCCAACTTCAACAGCAAAACATTTCCAAAGCAATGTAATTAAACATTCCAGCAGCTGGAAAGACAGAGGATAATGTCTCGTTCATATGTCAAGTCATCTTCTATTAAGGATTGGATTACCAAAAGTATGCCACCTTTTCACAGCTAAGCAGCGCCAAAAGAATGTCTCTGAGACAAGATGGCAGCAAAGAAATAGTACAGTGATAAACATTCTTATTGAATGAAAACACATTAAAGAATGTTAATGTGGAGCGAGACCTTGAGGCAAGAGATGAATTTAAAAATAGACCTTGACATTTACATGCCAATGTAAAGAAAGATGTAATGCTTCTCTTTGTGTATGCTGCGACTCAATGTAAACTAGTTCATATCACATTGTTCTGGTTAGGGGAACATTGCTATCATACTTTTTAAGAGGGAAATACAAGGCTGTCACTGTTTCTCTCCTTCCAAAAATACCAGCTGCCTGGTTGTAATGCTGATCCATCAGTTCCATATACTGCACTGCAATACATTGGGAATCGTGTTAATGTGCTTTGCAGTAATGCACATCTTAACGTACATTTTACACATACGTTTGGATGGGCCCTTAAAAAATGCTTCCACTTTCAAAATACCATATTCATTAATAATCCAAGGTATACCATTTTCAAAAGTAACTTTTAATAATTCAGTCCTTAAAGTGGAGCTCCACCCAAAAGGGGAAGTTCCGCTTTAAGGACTGCTCCCCCACACCCCATTAAGGATTGGCACCTTTGGGGGGCGGCTACCAGAATTTTACAGGTACCCGCTCCCACTTCTGGTCCAATCGCCTAGGCGATTGGAAACGGAAGGTGTCCTCGCTCCCTCCCTCCCTGTAGTCTTTTGGGACATGTGACAGGTCCCAGAAGACTACAGGACCATTCATGAAGCGCAGCGCTACTTGCACATGTGCAGTGGGTACCCGGCTGTGAATCCGCAAGCTATCACAGCCGGGTGCCCACATTGAAGATGCCGGCCTCCTAGAATACAGGACGGCAGATGAAACAGGCTGCAGGGGATACACCGCGGGACCGAGGGACAGGTAAGTGGCTGTTTTTTGAAAGTCAGCAGCTACAGTTTTTGTAGCTGATGACTTTTATTTTTTGACAGGGTGAATGGAACTCCGCTTTAAACCCTCGTGCACACTGGACGTTTTCACAGCTCCTTCTAGGAGGTACTAGAGTTTTTTTCCTGCCTCTAAACTTCCCTGCATGATAACCTATGTGTCCATGCACACACAAATAGGGTTAAGAGCAGGATTTTTTTTCAGTGAGAACAGGGTGGAACGCAGTTCCGGCACCTGCAGCACTGAATGTATGCAATGGCAAGGGAGGCTGGAGGGTCTATTGATGCTGGTTGCTAGGGGATCTATTGTCACTGGAGAGGATCTATTTTTGCATGGTAGTCTATTGTTGCTGTGGAGGTCTATTGTTGCTGGAGAGGGATCTGTTGTTGCTGGGAGGTCAGTTGTTGAAGGGATCCACAGTACTGTTGAGGCAGAGGTCTACTGTTGCTGCTGGGAGTCTATTGTTGCTGGGGTGGGATTTTGTTGTGGGGGTCCATTGTTGCTGGAGAAATCTATTGTTTCTGGGGGGGGCTACTGTTTCTGGAAGAATCTATTGTTGCTGGCGGGCTAGTGTTGCTGGCTTCAGAGGATCTTTTTTACTGCTTTTCTTGTTATCATTAACAAATTCCATACAAAATAATACTTGGGTCTGTATTCTCTTAAAAGAGCTGTACTGGGAGGTGGGTAGGGGGTGGAACCAAGGGATGGTGCTCAGAGGTGGATAGAGGGGTGGAAACAAGGGGTGACTCCCAAGAGGGGAGTTCCTGCCCCTATTCGCTGAGAAAAAAGCCCTGGTTAAGAGGCATAGGTGTTTAGAGTCAAGAAAAAAACACTACTGCCAGTACTTCCAGGAGCAGCAGAGCTTTGGCAGAAAAAAAAACTCTTGATGCTTTTAAACACGTGTAATCTCCAATTAATGCTAGGCGAGTTTAGCGCTTGAGTGTTCATTAATTTCAAATGATTTATTCTGACCAATGAAATTAATTAATGCCCAAATGCTTGATGCGACTAAATGTGCCTAAATGCTCCTAAACACATTACACACTTTTACAAGCATCAGGTATTTTTTCTGCTGCCAGGAGGAATTGCTTCCAGGAAAGTTAGGGAAATGCCCTGTTTGCATGTAGCCTTATATGTCACAATTCTTATCTCAGTCTTTACCTAAATTCCATCATATTCCTGAGTTGCATGGTTGAGAACAAATGCAATCAAGTTCACTCATCTATAATTAAGATATCTTTTGACAGCTGTAGAGAGATCCTTACAGCAGAAGCATAACCAGCTTATCTTCCCTGAAACTTGGAAATGTAAAACCTTCGATTTTCTTTTTCCGTCTTCTGGATAGCTTTGTATGATTTTGTTTTTAGGTTATGTGCATTAATACTTCAGGTTCAGGCATTATCTGGATTATTTAAAAAGCCCTCAAGTCAGAGCTTCTTCCTGCTGTGAAAATATATATGCATAAATACACACATAAGATGAACCTGCAAATTTTGCAATTACTTCAGGCAAGAACTGGACTAACACTTGATATCTAACCACAGTTAGTACAGTTATGTATGCCATGTATTCAATGTATTTGTTAAATTCAACTAGTGTAAGTACCTGAATTTGTCCTCAAATGGGATCTGCTGTACAGCTAGGGGCATATCTGTCGCAAGGCAAACAAGGCGTTGCCTTTGGTGGCATTTTAAATGAGGGCAGTGCTGCCCCCAGGCAGAAGGGACACTGTGCGTGTAAGCGTCAGGGCTGCCACCAGGTTGGAGCAGCTGAGCTGACACAAAAGTAGATGAGGAATGAACCAACGATGGGTGTAACGGAACCGGAACCCAGACCGCACTGAGTTTTTCCGTTATAGCACAACTTCCCCTGTCCGAACACCATCCACGGACCACACCCTCGGAATCCCTCAGGAAAATAGACAGACAACCAGCTCCTACTAAAACAGGAAGCCAACTCACTTTATTGTACACAAAACATGTTTTATACAGAGGGCGGGGAAAGACAATCAGGGACAGGACATACATCATCAGCCCACCCTCAGTGGGAAGGGCTACAGTATAGGCAGGAAACACCTCATCACCCCTCCCCATCCAACCAGACACAGAACAATGGGATGCAACCATGTGGCCAAGGACATTGACCAACCCCCACACCAATACAAACAGTACATCCCATAATAGTTCTCTGGACAGGAAGACACAGCACAATGGGGGGTAGCACATGGCAGGGACAAACACTATACACAATACTGGGACATTCACATTCACATACACACCCTGTAACCCTTAACAGGCACAGGGTGGGTTAAACATAATGAGGGGGACATGAGCTGACCAAGCGGTCCCCCCACCCCCAAAAGTCACTCCCGTCACATATCTCCCCTTTCGGTAGGAGAGTAACACAGGAGTAGATCCCAGACGGATGTACTCTGAAGTTACTCTGCACCTCCAGTCCCCCAATTCCAGCACCCACACAGTACCCCAAACAAATTGTCCCACACCAAGCGTTACTCACCCAGCCAACCTCTGCCTCTCCCGTAGAACATACCCGCCGCTGGGGAGAAGTACGGACTGGTCCTTCTCCCGGAAATCCTCTCAGCCGCTGGGGAGAAGACAGGGTGGCTGGGCTGACTCCATCCTTCTGTAGGGGATCTGGGCCGACTACCCAGCATCCCTGGGGTATCCAGGTGGTGGCTGTAGTTGCTAGGCAGAGGCCAGCGGCGCTCTGCCCTGTTGCCAGCACTTCTGCTGGGGATCTCACATCTGCTCCGGCTAACCGTGGGGAAGGGAGGCCGACTTCCTCCACTCTGGCTGACTCTGGGGGAGGGAGGACAACAACCTCCTCTCCCTTCTCACCCTGGGCCTCTGAAACTACCACAGGCATGGGGCAGAGGTCCTGGACCCTCTGTCCGGTTGTCAGCGCTTCAGCTGGCAGCTCCCCGGCTGGTTCCTCATCAGTAAAAAAGTTAATCAAATCCCCAGCCTCTGGAACTGGTGTTTGGGGATCGGGGCTCACCATCTCCTGTCCGTGGAACTCAGGAGACATTACCAGTGCTGGGCAGAGTTCAGTACTGTTTGGCCCTGTTGCCAGGTCTACTGCTGGTTCCTCCTCAGCTGAGAGGTCTATCAGATCCCCAGTCTCTGGAATTTCCACTGCTGATTCTTGGGCATGCTGCCGAACATGTCCTAGCAGCTGCCTGTATGCCCTTACTAGATCCAGTTCTTTCTCCAGCAGGTATTCCAGATCAGGTTCAAGCTCTGAGACCCCTGTGAGACCGAACATAGCCTCTCTGCCTTCTCGTAACTCCTTCAGAGTAGGTTCTCCTCTATCGCCAAATACAAAAAGATCTGTAAGGCTCTCCCACAGCAATCCAGGCCCACCAAAGTCAAGTCCCTCAGGAGAGCACTCTGTGGACACCCCTAAATATTCCTGCTCTGCGTACCACTGCAGAGCCCGATATCTATTGTCCAGTTGTATCTCCTGCTGGACCAGCCTGTCCAACTCAGCCAACCATTGCTCCTGGGGTTGCTCTCCCAGGAATGGCATCCGTGACTTCCGATGGTCCCTGGCCCGTTCCCCTGGGGTTGGGTAGCACTTGCCTTTGTCCATACCAGCAGCCTGGACCGCTCCTCTCCAAAGCACCTCCCAAATCCGCTGCCTGAGCTCCAGGTACTGATCCGTAGACACAGACCTGGGGTATGTTGCAAGAACAGTCTGTAGTAGCCCTGGGAACTCTGATGCCAGGTCCATATCTCCACTGGGGTGACTGACGTCTTTTCCTGCTCTTGAATCCCGGTGATGGTTTGGATGTGTTTACAGCTGGAAGCACAATCCCACCGCTTGCCACCAATGTAACGGAACCGGAACCCAGACCGCACTGAGTTTTTCCGTTATAGCACAACTTCCCCTGTCCGAACACCATCCACGGACCACACCCTCGGAATCCCTCAGGAAAATAGACAGACAACCAGCTCCTACTAAAACAGGAAGCCAACTCACTTTATTGTACACAAAACATGTTTTATACAGAGGGCGGGGAAAGACAATCAGGGACAGGACATACATCATCAGCCCACCCTCAGTGGGAAGGGCTACAGTATAGGCAGGAAACACCTCATCACCCCTCCCCATCCAACCAGACACAGAACAATGGGATGCAACCATGTGGCCAAGGACATTGACCAACCCCCACACCAATACAAACAGTACATCCCATAATAGTTCTCTGGACAGGAAGACACAGCACAATGGGGGGTAGCACATGGCAGGGACAAACACTATACACAATACTGGGACATTCACATTCACATACACACCCTGTAACCCTTAACAGGCACAGGGTGGGTTAAACATAATGAGGGGGACATGAGCTGACCAAGCGGTCCCCCCACCCCCAAAAGTCACTCCCATCACAATGGGCCACTATTCCTTTCACTGACACCAGCAATGGGGCACTATTCCTCTCACTGACACCAATGAAAGGGCACAATTCCTTCTACTGACACCAATGATGAGGCATAATTCCTTTCATTGATACTAACGATAAGGCACTATTCCTCCCACTGACACCAAGGATGGGGCTCTATTCCTCCTATTGACACCAATGATAGGGCACTATTCCTTCCACTGATACCAATGATGGGGCATCATTCCTTCCACTGATACCAATGATGGGACACTATTCCTCCCACTGACACCAAAGATAGGGCATTGTATGCTCTCACTATTCGCCAGGCCAATTTCTACTCCCCCTAAAGTCTCAAGGATGGTAAATTGGCCCTTTGTTAAAAACTATGGAGACCCCTGATATAAATGCACCATAAAACAATAATATAGTCTGAGGACTAGTTTATGATGTTTTATTCAAAATATTGATAATCAAAATATATCTTTTGGTCTTTTAAATTTTAAAATTTTAAAACAGACTAAAAAAAACAAACATAATATTTACCTGCTCTGTGTATTGTAGCGTTTTGCACAAAGTGGACTAAACATCCTCTTCTGGGGTCTTCCGCCAACGCTCTGGGCTCCTCCTCCCTCATGTGGGGGAGGGGGCACTCATTTGGGCTTGATCTTGAGCTGGCCTGTGATCTCTGGTTACAGGTTTTGACTGACAACAGCATGAGCCAACCGCTACCTCTGCTCTTAGACAAAAGTGTGAAAGTGTTGAGAGAGGAGAAGAGCTGTGGACATGCACAGCGCTGGATTGAGATAGGGCTCAGGTAAGTATTTAGGGAGGGCAGGGGATAGCTACTATTGAAAGGTTTTACCTTAATGCAGAGAATGCATTAAAGTAAAACAACTTTTACCTTTACAACCACTTTAATAGAGCTTCTAATCCTTTTCCACTGTACCCAAAATTAGAAAAGTAAACTTTTGGCTGGAGCTTTACCCTAAGGCAGGGGTGGGCAACTGTGGCCATCCAGCTGTTGTAGAACTACAAGTCCCATGAGGCATTGCAAAACTGACAGATACAAGCATGACTCCCAAAGGCAGAGGCATGATGGGACTTGTAGTTCACCAATAGCTGGAGGACCACAGTTGCCCACCCCTGCCCTAAGGGCATCTTTATAAAGCAGCAAATATGACTTCCACCAAACATTTTCTGATCATGAACCAATGGAAAATGAAAAATGACAGTTAGCGCACAGGGAGGGATAAGCAGGAAAAGCCACTAGCACAAAAGGACGACCCTCTATATCGTCAGTAGCAATAGATAAGAAAAAAGTGCAGCACTAGTGAAAATGATGTGAAACAATAAAATAATAGAAATGACTCTCTACGCTCAAGTGTTATACTGAATAAAATAAATAATTGGTGACTTGAGTGAACAAACAGCGATAAATAATACAATCAAAGTGAAGCGTTATATACCTGCTCTAAGGTGATATACAAAGAAGCAAAAATAAAATGCATGAGTATAGTGTTACAAATATCGTTACTGTAGTGAAACAAGTCAACAAATAAAGCAAATTCAGACAAAATCAAAAACCATTAATCAATGGTGTAAAAAAAAATTCAAAAGAAGTGCGTGACATCAGGTGATAGGTGAATCCCTGACAAATTCTTCCTTATAATGCACTCACCAGAAGCGCATATAAAATGCGCATAGAAAGCAATGGTTACAATCTCCTCCAAAACAGGTCAGCCTACTTCACTGCCGGGCACAGGTAGATGAAATGTGCAGCTGTCATGCATCAGAAATGGGAGATGCCTCCAATCAAAACGCTCAATCCTTGGCATAAAATTAGCCACCACACCTTAAAGGGAACAGCTCACAAAAGAGACCAGAGAGAGAATCCGCTAATGGTTCAGTATTTTTATTGAAATAGTAAAAGCATCCACGTGGAGCAAAAACAGAAGGTAAACCCACTTGCAAAGATGGCCGCCGGACCATCGTATGGAAGTGGCGGCGTGACGTCAGCACATACAGGTGAAAGTCGAAAAATTAGAATATCATGCAAAAGTTCATTTATTTCAGTAACGGAACTTAAAAGGTGAAACTAATATATGAAATAGACTCATTACATGCAAAGCAAGATAGTTCAAGCCGTGATTTGTCATAATTGTGATGATTATGGCTAACAGCTCATGAAAACCCCAAATCCACAATCTCAGAAAATTAGAATATTGTGAAAAGGTGCAATATTCTAGGCTCAAAGTGTCCCACTCTAATCAGCTAATTAAGCGATAACACCTGCAAAGGGTTCCTGAGCCTTTAAATGGTCTCTCAGTCTGGTTCAGTAGGAATCACAATCATGGTAAAGACTGCTGACCTGACAGTTGTGCAGAAAACCATCATTGACACCCTCCATAAGGAGGGAAAGCCTCAAAAGGTAATTGCAAAAGAAGTTGGATGTTCCCAAAGTGCTGCATCAAAGCACATTAATAGAAAGTTACGTGGAAGGGAAAAGTGTGGAAGAAAAAGATGCACAAGCAGAAAGGATGACCGCAGCCTGGAGAGGATTGTCAGGAAAAGGCCATTCAAAAGTGTTGGGGACTTTCACAAGGAGTGGGCTGAGGCTGGAGTCAGTGCATCAAGAGCCACCACACACAGACGGATCCTGGACATGGGCTTCAAATGTTGTATTCCTCTTGTCAAGCCGCTCCTGAACAACAAACGTCAGAAGCGTCTTACCTGGGCTAAAGAAAAACAGACCTGGTCTGTTGCTCAGGGGTCCAAAGTCCTCTATTCTGACCAACTTTTGCATCTCATTTGGAAACCAAGGACCCAGAGTATGGAGGAAGAATGGAGAGGCACACACTGCAAGATGCTTGAAGTCCAGTGTGAAGTTTCCACAGTCTGTGTTGATTTGGGGAGCCATGTCATCTGCTGGTGTTGGTCCACTGTGCTTCATTAAGTCCAGGGTCAACGCAGCCGTCTACCAGGAGATTTTGGAGCACTTCATGCTTCCTTCCGCAGATGAGCTTTATGGGGATGCTGCCTTCATTTTCCAGCAGGACATGGCACCTGCCCACACTATCAAAAGCACCAAAACCTGGTTCAATGACCGTGGGATTACTGTGCTTGATTGGCCAGAAAACTCGCCTGACCTGAACCCCATAGAGAAGCTATGGGGCATTGCCAAGAGAAAGATGAGAGACATGAGACCGAACAATGCACAAGCGCTGAAGGCCGCTATTGAAGCATCCTGGTCTTCCTAACACCTCAGCAGTGCCACAGGCTGATAGCTTCCATGCCACGCCACATTGAGGCAGTAATTGCTGCAAAAGGGGCCCAAACCAAGTACTGAGTACATATGCATGCTTATACTTTTCAGAGGTCCGATATTGTTCTATGTACAATCCTTGTTTTATTGATTGCATGTAATATTCAAATTTTCTGAGGTTGTGGATTTTGGGGTTTTCATGAGCTGTAAGCCATAATCATCACAATTATGACAAATCACGGCTTGAACTATCTTGCTTTGCATGTAATGAGTCTATCTCATATATTAGTTTCACCTTTTAAGTTGCATTACTGAAATAAATGAACTTTTGCACGATATTCTAATTTTTAAAGTTTCACCTGTAGGCTCCTTCTAAAGCAGCGGTTCTCAACCTGTGGGTCGCGACCCCTTTGGGGGTCGAACAACCCTTTCCCAGGGGTCTCCTAAGACCATCGGAAAACACATATTTCCGATGGTCTTAGGAACCGAGACACCGCTCCTCTATCAGTCTCCAGGCGGGTCCGCCCACATGCAAATACGTCTACATTTCCCTGGACGCGATGACATGTCGCCCCTGTCATCTGGCCACATCCCCGGGATCACTCAACAGCTCCGCCTCCTCGCCAGTGATTGGCCGCCGGAACTGTAGCTCAGGAGAGGCACACAGGCGGCCAATCACCGGCGAGGAGGAGGAGCCGAGCAGCAGCACGAAGATCAAAGAAGATCGAGCAAGGGAGCAGCCGGAGAAGGAAGACAGCTGACAGGTAAGTGTCTGTAGCGTGCAGATGGTGCTGCTGCAGCCAGGTATGCTGGCTGTAGATGGGAGAGGGAGGGAGCAAGCCCAGGCTGGAGCAGGAGTCAGCAAGGTAAGTATCATTGGTGTGAGTAGGAGGAATAGTGCCCCATCATTGGTGTCACTAATACCAATGATGGGGCACTATTCCTCCCACTGACACCAATGATGGGGCACTATTTCCTCCCCCCCCCACTGACACCAACGATGGGGAACTATTCCTCCCCCCACTGACACCAACGATGGGGCACTATTTCTCCCCCCACTGACACCAATGATGGGGCACTATTCCTCCCCCCACTGACACCAACGATGGAGCACTACCCCCACCCCCCACTGACACCAATGATGGGGCACAATTTCCCCCCACATTAGTATCAATGATGGGGCACTATTCCCCCCCCCCACTGACACCAATGATGGGGCACTATTCCTCCCACACTGACACCAATGATGGGGCACTATTCCTCCCACTGACACCAACAATGTGGCACTATTCCTCCCACTGATACTAATGAATGGACACTATTCCTCCCACTGATGCCAACGATGGGACACTATTCCTCCCACTGACATCAGTGATGTGGCACTACTCCTCTCACTGACACCAATGATGGGGCACTACTCCTCCCACTGCAAAATTACAGTTATGAAGTAGCAACGAAAATAATTTTATGGTTGGGGGTCACCACAACATGAGGAACTGTATTAAAGGGTCGCGGCATTAGGAAGGTTGAGAACCACTGTTCTAAAGCATTTCGTGCACACGCACGTTATCAAAGGGATCCGCCTCCTGAGATTGTCATTTAAAACACCTTAAAGATACCTCTACAGTGAATGTGTGGGAATTGTCAAATGGCATATAAATTGAACCCGGAGTCAGCGTACTTTAGCCATATATTTTGGAAGGAGGAGTCACCAACTTCATGCTACAATCGTTAGCATGATATTCACGACTGCATGACTGTGACAAAATTGATTATATTACCATAAAGTTTCACTTTTTGAACGGCCTTATAAAGCTATTCTGGGTGTTGAAATAATGTTGTTCAACCAAGGAAGGGGGTGTTGGTTAATGTTGGTCTGTAAAACAAATCTTTCAAAAAAGGGTGCAGTTGTAAGCAAAATTACACAGCATAGAAGCACAAACTTTACTCCAATCAAACACTTTTAATCCACTTTTTATTAGCAATTTATTTTATTTTATTTATTACAGAAGCATTTATGAATTTAGCAGAAATACCTTTTTTGCCAGATATACCGTACAACTTAATTTTACGCATTTGTTAAAATATACATCTTACAAGAACTGACAATATTTCTGTGAGCAAGTGATATCCTGTAGCAAATGTGAGTTGTGACAGAAGTCTGGACAGAGTGACATTGCGCTCATAATTCATTGGTGTGCTCTAGTCATTTGCACATTCAGGAAGTGATAGCTCTGAAAATATTGACAAGTGTGTGCTTTCTTTTATGTAAGGTCTCTTCAGAGCAACCGGCGTCCAGGAAAGAGGCACAAATTATAGCATTAAAGACAACTAGTTAAAATGTTGAATATTTTGAACAAATTATTGTTTTCACCTGGATAAAACAGCATACACAAACAATTTCAATTTAATTAAGGCACATAATTATTATTATTATAAAGGATTTATATAGCGTACTACCATACGCATTACAATACAGTTCAATACAGAAGGAATAGGAGGGCCCTGTCTATGGAGCTTACAATCTAAACAGTTGTATTTATTTGTATATATGCTTCTATAGATTAGTAAACAAGATATACTGTATGTGTTTTAAGATATTATTAACTCAAAAAGGGAAAAAAAAACATGAACTCAAAAAGGGAACACCTGCAATGTCACAGAGAAGAGTTTGTAATGTTAATTGTACCTAATCAGTATACTGCAAAAATGACCCCTTTGTCTAGTATTCCTCCCAAAAAATAACAATGCATTTCCTGGCATGTGAGTATGCTTAGGAACTCCTTACAGCCTCAGAGCTGTATTAATGAATAGAATAATCATGCACTCAAGTGTGCCAACGTACCTAACCTGCTATGTATTATCTACCAGGGATATATGAAAACTATAAATGTTTACATTAAGTATTCTCTAATAATATGTAAAGTTACATAAATAAAATCAAAATGGGAAAAATCCTACTGGATGTAAAATGCCTGTAAACATAGAAAGCAAACAAAAATAGTCAAAAGCACAATAGCGAGGTAAAAGTCCTAATGTACGTGCTGAGCTCACAATATATGGGCATCATGGGCCCAGTGCCGTATATATACTCTCCTGCATTTGTGCTAGGAACGAGTTCAACAGCCTGTCACCAACAGCTCCAGGTCTGGATTCCCTTTTACATGATTGCTGTGACAGCCTGTGATTTACTAACACAGGGATGACTCAGTAAAACCTGCTCCATACGCTCTTTCTCCTCTGAATGGAGAAAAAATGCATTAGGGTTGATTTACTAAAGGTAAATAGACTGCATTTTCAAGTGCAGTTGCACTCATTTCACCCAGAGCTTGGGGAATACGGTGAATCTTCACTTTGTAAAGAATACCCAATCAGGGTCAAGGAAAGTAAAAAAAACTAAAAACAAAAAAACAGCATTTTTGCTAGCACATAATTGGATAATCAGTAGAGCTTCACCGCATTCACTAAGCTCTGGGGAAAATCAGTGCAACTGCATTTACAAAGTGCACAGTCTATTTGCCTTTAGTCAGTCAATTGAATTGTATCTTTTTCTCTTAACCAAAGTAGAAGAAAGTAAACAACAAAAATGTCTGTGTGTAATAAATAATTAAATAAAAAATTAAGATAACATAGTTCAGGGCTTGATCAAGATTAGTGTCAGGGTCAGTGTCAGGGCTAGGGTCACAGTCAGGATCAGGATTCATAGGTCAGGGCAGTGTGTTATGGGTAGGATTAACATTTTTTTTCTTTATTTATTTCAGTGTCAAGGAACTTTGGTGCACTATTGTTTCTTGGCTCTACTATGGGTACAAACAGCAAATAATGTAGCCAGAGCAGGGGCGGACTGACCATTTGGAAACTTGGGCACCCGAGGGCCCGGGGTCAGCAGAGGGCCCCATAAGATGTCCCTGGTACCTTTTTCATAGGCTTTTTTGAGTTTGGGCAAGGACACAGGGGCCCCATGATCCCCTATTGCCTGGGGGCCCCATGAGTTGTCAGTCCGCTCCTGAGCCAGAGGTTGTATTACAATGAAGGGTCAGCAGTAGGAACATTTTCTCCGAGTTTTTTTTTTTTTATATTGAGCACCAGTTTTCCTGTGATAATATAAAAAGGGTATATTACCCAATTGTTCCTGAAAAAATAAGGTATAATTTATCTTAGTTTACTATGTAGTTGCAATAAATGTAGAATTTTACTAAACCATGCAAAAACTGTGTTCAGGCGTTTAGATTTGTTTTATTTTCTATCACGAAAGGATATCACTGATACTGCAACACAATATAGTCTCGGGGTGCAAAATTAAATAAAAATTCAGTGCAGCTATGCAAATATCACTGCTTGATAACCAGTAATAACCAGTATACAGTAATATATAAAATTGTGCAAAAGTTCATCTGTAGTTACCAATGGGAACCATGAAACCATTCTTACCGCTTGGCACTGACATCATATAAATATCACAGAACTGGGCGTTTTTCCGTGGGGCTGCATATTCGCGTATCTGTCTTTGTGCTGGGAGCGTGCCTCACAGCATGCTCCCAGCAAAAAAAACGGGGTGTCACCAAGAGCCCGAATTCACCAAGAACTCCCAATTCTGGGTCACCTCATCACTGTGATAGCCTCTGATTGGCTATCACAGTGATCAGTCACTGTGAAGCCCGCTCCCCTGTTTTCTTTCTCTCTGAATGAAGGAGAGAGATACATTGTATCTATCTCCTTGCAGAGAGGAATAAAACAACAGTGTGTAAAAAAAGAAAAATACATAAAAATTAAAAATAAAAGAAAAAATACCTAGATCAAGGTTTGAACTAGGTCAGTGCCAGGGTTAGTGTTTGGGTCAAGGTCAGGGTCAAAGGTCAGGGGCAGGGTAAAAATGTTACTTAGGCCTTAAAATTTGTTTTACCCTCAGGTGTGAAGGGGTTAAAGTTGTGCAAGTATACATCTGTCGTAATTAACCGGTTCCCAACTGCTCTATAGCCGAAAGGACAGCTACAGCGTGGTTGTGTAATCCTGGGACGAAGTCCATGGACATCATTCCAGAACACGCCCCCTACGCGCCCCTACGGACACAGCTGATCACAGAGTACGGTAAATGCAGTTGCCGGTTATCGGCTGCACTTTCCTCACGCTGTCACAGCATGAGGAAAGTACTGCCGAGAACCAGTAATTGTCAACAAAGGGATCGGCACCGATCATCAGGGAACTGATGATCAGTCCCCAGCAGTGCCACTCACCCGTGCCACCCACCTGTGCCCATCAGTGCCACCCACCTGTACCCATCAGTGTCACCCACCTGTGCCCAGCAGTGCCACCCACCTGTGCCACCCACCTGTGCCACACATCAGTGCAGCATCATCAGTGCCAGCTCATCAGTGCCGCCTATCAGTGCCTCCTATCAGTGCCTATCAGTGCTGTCTATCCGTGCCACCTCATCAGTGCCCATCAGTGCTGCCTATCAGTGCCCATCAGTGCTGCCTATCAGTGCAGCCTTATCAATGCACATCAGTGAAGGAGAAAAATTACCTGTTTGCAAAATGTTATAATAGATACAAAGAAAAACTTTTTTTTTCAAATTTTTGGCACTTTTTTGTTTATAGCACAAAAAATAAAACACCCAGTGGCAATTAAATACCATCTAAAGAAAGCTCTACTTGTGTGAAAAAAAATTATAAAAATTTCACATGGGTACAGTGTTGCATGACCGCACAATTGTCATTCAAAATGCGACAGTGCTGAAAGCTGAAAATTGGTCTGGGCAGGAAGGGGGTATAAATGCCTGGTAGGCAAGTGGTTAAATACAGTTCATATTATTATACAAATGTCCAGCTGTAGTAACCAATAGCAATGTGAAAAACTCCTATATTCTCCCAGCTGTTAAAAATTACTATGACAACTTTACTGGGTAAACTAACTGGTTGACCTTAAGTCAAAAAAGGTCAGAAAGTGATTTTCCCAGGTTATGAAAAAAAATCCACTCTTCCACCTCTGGATCATTTATACTCTCTTAAATACTCCACATTGTTGCAATAAAAGAGGAAAAGGAAGAAACTACATAGTAAAAAAAACCATTTTGCTTATTGAATAAAAATGCACCAACAGATTTCATTACTACTGCTAACATTAGTTAATATGACTCTCTCTCTCTCTCTCTGTCTCTCCCTCTGTCTCTCTCTCTCGGTCTCTCCCTCTCTCTATATATATAATATTATATAATATACATATATGGAGGCATTGAATTGCTTCCATGCTTTGCCTCCACCGTGACACCACTGATATCACTCCTTTGGAAGTCCAGAAATAATGTAACATAAGCTCAAGCTGCGTGTTCCTAGTTCCCAGAGATTCCAGGGTAGAAGAAGCACACTGGACATATCAGCTAGTACTAGCAATGATGCTGAATATTGCAAATTTGTAATTGGTTTTATTCAATAAACTGAATTATTTTACACTATGGAAATTCTTTCTTTTCTTCTTTTACTGCATTAATGTAGAAAATGTATAAGAGATTTAAGAACACAGAGGCAGAGGAATGGAGTTTTTTTGTACCGTAAGTTGGGAAAAGCACTTTCTGACCTTTTTTTTTCATTTAGGGTAATCCTGTTCTGGTGAGTTTACCCAGTACATTTTGCATACTAATTTTTAACACCAAAACAAACATCCAGTAGGATTTTCGCACTTTTCAAGCAATTGTAGTTTTCATATATCCCAGATGAATAATATACAGCAGTTGTAGGTTAGATAGCACACCTGACTGCAGGGTAATACTATTCATTTAAACTCTTAATGCTATAAACAGGCAGCCAGTTTGAATCTCAACCACGACACTACCTGCCTTGAGTTTGCATGTTCTCCCTGTGCCTATCTGGGTTTCCTCCCACACTCCAAAGACATGCTGGTACGTTAATTTGTTCCTGCCTAAATTGGCCCTAGTATATGTATGAATGTAAGTTAGAATGTAAACTCCTCGAGGGCAGGGACTGATCTGAATGTACAATATACTCTATATGCAAAAGTGCTGTGTAAATTGACAGTGCTATATAAGGACCTGTAATAAATACGTTTTTGCAGATACAGTATGGACATTTCTTTTTTTTATATTCTGGATAAACTTTTTACAGAAGAAATAAGAACGCAGGGGATTTAGAGAACACATTTAGACATCTTAGACACACCATGGGAAAGCAGGTACAATTGTGGTGGGATATGATCAGGATTATAAGGATATAATAAAGATAAAACAAAAATGGTTGATGGACAAGATCATAAAATTGATATGAGGGAGACTGCCAATGATTTTAGGGAAATAAGACCAACACAAAGAAGGAATGAATGTGATTGGTGCAATTACAGTGAAACGCTCCAGTACAAAATAGATTGTGTTCAAAGATGTAGCATGGGAGGAATGAAAAGAGAAGATTCAATTCCCCTCATTAGAGGAAAGAATTAATGAGTGGGAAGACATCAAAAAAGAAATGGAGGAATTTGAAATATGAAAGAAAGTTGGCTAGTGGATAAAGGTGGGGGAGTGGTCACATTGGATAGTAAATACTGTGAAAATGATATACGTAGGATATTAGGTGATGTTGAGACATATGAAAGTTGGCTAAAAATCACTTAAAGGAATTAAAAAATCTGACACATTGTAATAGAAGATAATATTTTAGATAAAAAATAAACAAATTAAATAATATTTTGTCCACTCGAACATTTGGTTCCACCTTTACCATGTATAAATAATGTATCGACAACAGCCCAGAGACCAAATCTCCAATTAATGGCCAGCTCCAAGCTACAGTAGCCCCTTATATGTGCAATGAGGCACTCGCATAGGCTGTCCTTTTTCTCCAATTTTTTTCTTGGCTTTGGGACCTCCCTTGCAATTTTCTGAACTCTCAAACTTTGAGGCCATATCTAAAGGTAGTAGTGTGATGAAAATCACAATTTTATCATTATCGATCTCTCAACCCAACCTCAACCCGGAGTGAGAACTAGCTAGTATACTCTCTTCGATAAAACACTATGGTGCTGTCTTAGGCAGTTCTTACATTAGAAAAGTCATGAGCATTGTACCTCACTAGATTTACTAGGCCTCATTGGAAGACCCTTATCCGTTAATTTGGTGTAAGGATAAAATACCTTCAGGGATTTAATACCTCCAAACCTCCACAAACTGTTCATGGAAAATGTTACTCAGGTGTTGCGCAACCTTACTGACTTACTTACTAAGTAGTCTCAGTTTACCCAGTAAATAAAATGCCATTAGATGGGAATGCACGCCTCCATCTCCCCGACATTAAACTGTGTAACTTAGCTCCTATCACCAGGTACCTTTATGACTGGATTCATGATATGGGCATTTATACAGACTCTGACCTAGACCAAAACACCACAACAAACTCAAATCTTTTCTTTACATGCAGAAGGAACCTTTACCTCCTGCCCAGGGTTGTTTGTATTCCCCTCTTTTATTTTTGCTGGACGGCTTGACACAAATATTTTGAATAAATATCACTTGAAAAGTAATTTCTCCATATCCCCACCTCTACTCTTTTTTTGGGGGAAATCCTGATTTTCTGCTTCTAGAAACAAAGTCTATAAAGGCTGTTCTCTTCAGTGGCTGTTCCCAGTTAAATCTCTCACCAATGTCTCTGCTTACACCCACTTACATTTAAGACAGCATCAAAGACTTTTCTATTTCTTAAATCTTCCCATTTCTGCAAATATGCTTTTATGTCTCATGCATTTTTCACCACTTGACCTTCAGAAGGTTTTACCCCCTTCATGACCAGGACATTTATTGCTGTTCAGCACTGTGTTACTTTAACTGGCATTTGCTAACTGTACCCAATTTTTTTTCACACAAATAGAGCTTTCTTTTGATGTTGATCACCTGTGTTTTTTTTATTATATAAATGAAGAAAGACCAAAATTTTGAAAAGAATGATATTTTATACTTTTTGTTATAAAACATCCAATTTATTTATTATCCAATAAAGAAAATAAAAAAATCTAATTTCTTCATAAATTTAGGCCAAAATGCGTTAAGCTGCATGTCTTTGGTACAAAAACAAAATCCCATTAAGTGTATATTAATTGGTTTGTGTGAAAGTTATAGTGTCTACAAACTATGGTATATACAAGTATACTGGAATTTAAGCAGCTTTAGATGCTATACTGGCAATGGCAGTGATCAGAGACTTATAGCAAGACTGTGATAGTGTGGCAATCTTGCACAAAAACACTGGCTCGGATGACATATAATGACATATAATACTGTACACTGTACTAATGACACTGGCTGGGAAGGGGTTAACATTTAGGGGCAATGAATGGGTTAACTGTATGCCTAACAAGTGTAATGTGTGATTTTAAACACAGATCTGGCTGTTTTTTTCTACCTGCTTTTCAGGGAAAAGAAACAGCTGGATTGCTCTTCTGCTTACAAAGCCGATCAGCTGGTTTCAGCCTAAGTCCTCATGCACACTGGACATTTTTACAGCTGCTGTTTTTGGCTTTTGGCGTATTTTCTACAGCCAGTAAACTCCCCAGCATGTTATCCTATGTGTCCATGCACACATAGACTGTAATCAGCAATTTTTGGCAGGGGAGTTTTTTAGCTGGAAAAAGCCCCAGAACTAGTGGGTTTCTAGAGGAGTTTTTCAGCTGTAAAAATGCTCTAATGCTGAAAAACGCGTCAAAACA
This sequence comes from Staurois parvus, assembly GCF_062004578.1. NCBI lineage: Eukaryota > Metazoa > Chordata > Amphibia > Anura > Ranidae > Staurois > Staurois parvus. The sequence continues at coordinate 13,983,454 of NW_028317854.1, read as the reverse complement.
TGATAAAACGTGGCAAACTGGCATTTTTGGAATTTTTTTAGCAAAAAAACCCGCAAACACGAAAAAAAGTAGCAAACCACAGCAAAATGCCGCTAAACGCTAATGCAAAAATGCTAAACAATGCTGAAAAACTCATGTTTTTAACATGACTTTACACAGCTAACGTTACCAGCGTTATTAAAACTCCCAGTGTGCATGGAACCTTAATCATTGACTGAAACTTGCTGACAAACTCTTGCCATGTCCAATCACAGCACAGGTCAGCAGTGGGTGAGCACATGCGTACCTGAACCTCACCTACAGTAAAATGACAATGAGAATTTATCATGGATATCATGGGCTTTATCTTTCCATACAGATCTTTTCTTTTTGAATCAATCTTCTAAGTACTTTAAATGTGGCCATAATCCTGTGGACTTATATCATGCCTTTTGAGCCTGCCCTAAGATTAAACATTTCTGGAAAACTGCTGCCCATTATCTACTGACCATGCCTTTAAGAATGGCATGGGCAGTCTTTGGTATTGTGAAAGTGTGGGGAGCTAAAGTCACAGAGGGAAGTAGAAAACTATTTTCCATTATAATACCATCTACAGGTAAGAATTTACTATCTTCAAGAGTCCATAAATGCACTATAAAACCCCCAGGCAGACGGCTTGTGATTGCTATAGATTCTATGCACTATAGAGATTGAGAACATTTCTTCCAACCTTTGGTAGAATAAACATTGGGGTATATAAAGGACAGCCAACATTTGATTGGGTAGAAGTTTAAACTCTCCAGCGCCTCTAGGGAGCCAATGCCAGGGGAAGGCCAGGGGATCAGATGCATACATAGCCTATGGATAACATTCTGGAGATGCAGCCCTTCTCAGATGTGGAGATCAACAAACTGCAAAAAAGCATACAGGTGGCTCAAACACCTAGTCATTATCCAAGGTTTATTAAAAATATAAAAGGACCAAAAATATACTCACAAACATAGCATGTATGTAAAGCCTATAAGGCCATGAAGATAGCCACAAGGATGGAATAGTGTCCCACTGATGTGCAGTCAGCCTGCTGACACGTTTTGGCCTGCTGAGGCCACAGCTCCGAGGAAAGGGATTTGTCCCCAAACGTGTCAGCAGGCCGACTGCACCATCAGTCAGACACTCTGCCATCCTTGTGGCCATCTCCATGACCTTATAGGCTATGTTTGTGAGTATATTTTTTGTCCTTTTATATTTTTAATAAACCGTGCATGCATTTTTAACATTTGATTGGGTGTTTTGAAGCATATCTCCTACAATGGTGATTACATCTTTGCTAGTGTTGACTTTTTTTTTTTAATTTAAATATTTATTAAATTTTTCATATTAATACAAAAGCCCAAAAAGGGAAATAATTCTCATACAAATAAACATTTATAACATTTCTACCTTTCCCTTACTGAAAACTCTTTTTTTTCCCATCCCACTACCCCCTCTTCCCGCCCCTCATCCCCCCTCCTCCCCCTCTGCAGACTCTAGCCCATTCTAATCTCTTGAGGCTTGTTAATTTTTTGCTAACATCCTAGTTCATATTTTCCTATATTTCTCTTTCAATCCTGCTCTTTCCCACTTTTCCCATCTCCTAAAATAAACTCTCATCCTATCTTCCTGCATATGGTATGATCTTTCCATTCTACCTATCTGGTTTACTCTATTAATCCAGTCTTCCTCCTTCGGTACCTCAGATTTCCCCCAAAACTTAGGTATCATGCTAGTGTTGACTTAGGATCATACTGTGTAATACCACCCATGTGGCATACTGTATGCAGGGCCGGTGCTTCCACTAGGCAAACTAGGTGGGTGCCTCGGGTGCACTGCTACCTAGGGGTGCCTAGGAGCAGCACAGGCCGGCAATCTCTCTGTGCAGGACCCCGCCACATCATGAATGATCCTTCAGCTGAGAGGAGGGTCGGCAGAGAGGAGGAAGAAAGGACAAAGGAAGATGCCGGGTGTCTGGGGCCAGTGTAGGAGCTGAGCTGCTTCTCCTTCAAGGGTTCCACTCAGACTCAGTCCCTTACTGAAAGCCGACTGGTGGCTGCTGATCACTGTGGAGTTCAAGCACTTCTCTTTCAATTCATCAGTGGAGGTGCATTTGTGCATGCAGAGAAATGTAATAACTGACTCTGATGTCTCATGTCTGTGTGATTGTGACCTGGCCGGCTGGACATCCATCACATGTGCAATATCAGTGAGTGATGACATCGTCACAATGCACAGCCTGCTCTTCTAGCTCTGTAGCCAAAGACACTAGAGAATGACCCCTTTCTCAGTAAACAGTATAGTAAGTAAATATCTACTTGCACTTAGACATTGCATCAGCATCTCTCACCGTAAAGTCCAGGGCAGGACTCAGTACACAGGGGAACAGATGGAGATACAGTATCTCTGGGCTGCCTCAACAGGAGAGCAGCTGGAGGAATCCTAGACCTGGTACCATAGGTGGGCAGCCGGAGACACAGGCCACACCACATGAAGCACCCTGTGTGATGCTCACTCCTGAATCTTGTATCCTGTATGATATGCCTTCCTAAGTTCTGAACCCTGTACAATATGTACTATTGAGCCCTACACCTTGTGCAATATGCCCTTCTGAGTCTTGAGCCCTGTGAAATAAGCACCTCTTAGCACTACACAATATGCACCCCTGAGTCATGCATCCTAAGCAACATGCACTTCTGAGTTATGCATCTTTTGTGATACTCACTCCATAGCACTGCACAGTATGCACTTCTGAGGCTTGTGCCCTATGTGATAAGCATTCCTGAGCCCTGTGCACTATGTCATAAGCACTCCTGAGACCTGTACTCTGTGCTTTATGCATTCCTGAACCTTGCGCCTGTGCTATACGCAGTTCTGAACCTAGGGCACACCTACTCTTATGAACGGTACACTGTGGGCACCACTTTACGTCTCTTACCTGGAATGGGGGGAAGGGGCAGAGCAGATGTTGGCAGGAGTCTGAATACCTGCACCTATTCTCTAAGAAAAAAAAGTCTGGGGTACTGGGGTATAGATGTTAATGAGGGACCCCCACACACAAAAAAATGACATTGGACCCTCCCCTCATTTACTATAGACCCTTCAAGTCTAGTATGTATTTTGAGGGAGAATACACATAAAAAAAGCATGAGGTCCTCTTCAAACCCTTCTGGTCTGATTTCAATTTTAAAGAAAAGCCCCTTAAAAAAAGTGTAGTGGCCCCCAAAAATCCACATCAGACCCTTATCCGAGTATGCAGTCAGTCTAGCAGGCCAATAAAGGGGGACAAGCTCCCCCCTGAACCATACCAGGCCAAATGTCCTCAACATAGGGGGTACCTTTCAGTTTTGGACAGATTAGGGTGCACCTCATGCTTCTCTTTGTTTTTTTATGGGGTTTTCCTTAAAATTCATAGCTTACCTGAAGGGTATGGTATAAATTATTGGGAATCCCCATACTTTTTTTTAAATTATATTGGCTCAATTATCATAATATCAAAAATAATGTTCCAACAGGCAGAATGCTTATAAACATACAGTATGTCATTTGAATGATGTCCATTCACTCTTTCTCTATTGGTAAATGTAATAAAAAGAGAGCCCTTGCATTTCTAGCTTTGTGCTTTATACATAGGAAGTGACATTAAACAAGCTGTAATTGGTCCTGCAAAACTAGGCAACATATATAAATTGGTATATTTGCACAGTTAGGTAAATGAAATCTGTAAGATGCTCAGTTGTTAATACCTTCCTTACATCCCACGCAATATAATTTGTGGCCTATGTGTCTGCCTGTCTTAGATAATTATCTTGTACTGACAAGTCTGGGATCAAGCTTCATGTAACCTGTAGATAACACTTGCTAAGAAAACTTTGATAAATAGTTTTACACTCCACATGCAACCTGTCATTAGAAACACATGAGAAAAATGGAATGTTTTGTGCTGTTGGTGTCAGATATCCTTTTACTTATAGGTTGATCTCAACAGATACAAAGCATCACTCTGCATTGTAAGTATAACAGACCTTTTCAAACTGTTTTTTTTTGCTTACATATTCTTATTTCGGATATCATATTCTTTTTTTGTTCATTTAACATTAATTTTACAAATGCAATGTATAAGACATCCGTTACGGGGAGACACTGATAAACTAACTCACTAGCCTCTTTGGAATGATGATGGTGACATTTATTGTAAGACAGGAAATCTTAAACTTTGTAAAATTACAAACCCCCAATGGAACATCCAATACATCCCCATACCCTCTTCCTCAGGCAGCCAAAATCATGATCAACATCATCATTATAGTAGAGAGGGTGGCACTGAAAAGAAACATAGATCTTGCTTGTGGAGTTCCATATTACTTATAAGCTAGCAAGTTAATAACTTGATAACTTTGAATATACTACTGAACGTTTGTAAGATGTCTTTAATTTAAAACAATCTACCAGATGCCCATCCAAGAAAATTACAGCTTGGAAATATCACTGAACTTAGTAGGAGCACAAGAATTAAAGTTTGCCATAAGACAGTGATTGAAAGATGCGACCATCAAAAATAAGGTTTTAACCTTAGATTGTACGCCCCTAGAAGGGTTAGGGACTGATGTGAATGTACAATATATATGTAAAGTGCTGTGTAAATTTACGGCGCTATATAAGTACCTCTAATAAATAATAAATAAAAATGCTTGAGGCACAACCACCCAAGCTCACATAGGCTGAAAATGTATGCTTATTTGCTGAGCTGGTACTCCCTGTACCAGCATTATCCTCAAAAAACAGTTACAAAGTCTTTTCCTGAAGGTTAATACTTTCCCCTAAAGTGGTCAGCCAGTTATAGTTTAGGAAAATATACATTCAACGATTCAACGTGATGAATACTGAAATTTAAAAGTAATATATATATATATATATATATATATACTGTAATATATATATATATATACACACACTGTAAAATATATATATATATATATATATATATATATACATATATATATATATATACATTCAGTGCATATTGCAGAATGGATTCTCCCACTCTCTGTTTTCTGCCAATGCAGCAGTCTCTAAGATCCTCTAATGTTGCCACTTGACTATACACTGCATCTAAGTGGCTAACTAACTTGTCAAGGGAATCCTGGTCCTCCATTGGGAAGTGCAGGATAAACCTTTCTACTTACATCTCTAAAGTATTAATGGTCAGGTCTGCTGAGTGGGTGGGATCCCCTATGATTGGATCAGACCCCATAATCTTTTGACCTGATCAAGTCCTGACCTGACCCTGCAAAATGTATAAGTGTCATTTGTCACAACCAGATTAATAAAGTGGACTTTAATGAAGAGACTGGAATGTGTTGGTGATGTGTGTTCATGAATAATATAGATGTGGAATGTGTACCCCCCCCCAAGGCCACAAGAACTTGCTTTAACAGGTGCGCTGTCTGAACACATACTCCTTTAATGCTAAATTTACATTTGTGATTGGGGGGCAGTAAAAACAGGCAGAACCCCAAACTGCCCCACCTTAAACATCAAAGGCAGCTGGATGGGGTTGTATACCTGTTATGGCCACAATGCTTTGTAGTTCACAAGAATAACAACCCCTGTCACAATTGAATTCATGTGACTCCACAAATGCCCATGTAAACTGCTTGCAATGCACCATGGTGGCATGGGCTTTTAGGGGTTAAAACAGGCAGGGAGGAGTGTGACGATCGCGGCGTCAGACCACTGACCTTCTCACCAAACTCGTGACCGAAGGACTAGCTAATCTAAAACCGCAATGTCACGTGCGTAACAATGCCACGCCCAGCTGCACCCTGCACACAGATTTTCCAGCTAATGGTCCCCAACCTGTGTACTCGCAGCTTGAGCGCGATTGTTACTGGGTCAGGTTAATTACGCAATTAACCCTTCACACTGCCACCACCTCCTTTTTGTACAGAGAAAGAGGAAACTCGGCAATATCAGCAACAACACTAGGATGGTTGAAATAATTGTCTGTATACCACTGTCACCACAGACAGGTTATACAGAGGGTTAAACACACATAGTAGCGCTCTTCAGCGGCAGGAATTTTTAAGTTGCATTAAAGAGCTTTAGAAACAGTTCAACACTTTCAGAAAGTAAGATTTATTACTAAAAGGTCAAAAGGGTGCAAAAAAAATTTACAGAAAAAAGATGTAGCCAATATATATATAAAAATATACAGAGACCAATAGCACAGCAAAGAGATAACAGAAAGGAGGTTAAAGGGTTAAAGTACTTGCCAATCAGCCTTGGGTTAAGCAGCTTCAAGTGTCATAAGTCAAAAGGATTTCTTGTCTCTACTGCTAGTTTCGATGTTAAACGCAGGAGACTCTGCTTTCTCTCACTCACTCCAAGCTTAACAGCCTTTTTCTACACTCTCAGCGGGGTGTCTCCTTACAACAAAGAACCAATTGCCTTATTTGGGGAGGGAAGTGTAGGTGGAGACCTAAGTTACAACCAGAATCTCTCCTAGCTTATATTTTGGCCCATAACTTTTCCTAGGTACATTTAACATCCCATCAGCAGGTAGATTAATATGCAGACACATCTGTGGAACGGTTAGATATGAGATACGAAGTATACACTTGAATGGTTCAAGAGATATACTTTTCTGCTTTTCCATGTATGCCGGCCAAGGAGTGTGACATATCAAACGGTTCGTCTTATTGTGACCAATCTGAAGATATGCCTGGTTTTTATGTAAGTCTCATATTCCAAGATATGAGACATAGGGGGAAAATGGATTTTTAATGTGGTATCTAGTTTATTACTCCTCTGCAATGTCTTTGAACTCAGGGAAAGGCTTGGGTTATACAGATTGCACAGTTTCTTAGACAGCCAGGCACCCAGCTCCCTGGGGGGTTTTATAGCTCAGAGCTCCCTGCTGTGCTTTGGCTGTCTATGACCTCGGCCAACACACAGGCCACATGTCACTGTGGATGAACAGAGAGGGAGGGGGATGATGGGACAACATGAAGAATTCTTAACAAAATGGAGGGCCGTGTCTGGCTCTGTGTGCATGATTGCTACAAGGAGGTGACATATCACCTAAATGACCAATGAAAAGAGATCCAGCACAGATAGCTCTTCATAGGAAAAAAAGCTCTTAGTGATCGAAAGAAACCAAAATGAATTTGTCAATATATCATCAATGGAAAAAAGTATAGGTCCGTGACATATTCTGTATGTACTTGTTTTAGTGCTACCATCTATTCATTTTGAATTTACTTGTAAATGTTCATTCTGTCATCCCTATGTTTAGTATTTGGCATGATTTGCAAATTACATGCCAATTAATTTCACTCTAAAAATAATTCTGTGTACTTATAATGATTAATGACTCGTGCCATATTCCTTATTAGTATACGCTAATGTGTGCTGAGGCACCAGTCTAACAATTATGGAGTATTATGTAATATTTCAGACAAATATTTTAGGCCTGGTTCACATCTATGCAGCTCTGTGTGCTGCATTTGCACAGGCACGGAATTCCCTACAAGAAGACGTTCAGTGCACCTTTTTCAAAATGCATGGAAATTTCATTGTGTGCAATGCATTTCCATGTGCAGGAAACTGCACTGCATTTTTCAGTGTGTGAAGGAGCCTTTGAGAGTTAATGGCACTCCTGAGCAATTTCTATAACCTCTTCCCTACCACGCGATAGCTGAAAGACGGCTACAGCGCGGTTGCTTGCTCTGGGACAACGTCCATGGACGTCATCCCAGAACACATCCCCTGTGAGCCTCCAGCGGGTGCGCCCCCGGTGCCGCCGGTGATTGCTTTATCTTAAGGACACAGCTGATCACGTGATACAGTAAATAGACAATCACAGAGGCCTTTTACCATGTGATCAGCTGTGTCCAATGACAGTTGCCGGTTATCGGCTGCACTTTCCTCACGCTGTCACAGCATGAGGAAAGTACTGTCGATAACTGGCAATTGTCAGAGAAGTGATCAACAGGGTTTTGACTCAGGGCCCTGATGGAAAGAATGAAGGAGCAGGGAGAATGGGGAAAAAGGGAGCACAGGGAAAAAAGAAGCAGCAGTGTGTCTGTGTGTGAGGGGTGAGCTTTTAAGAGATGTCCTGAATAGACAAAGGAACAATTTCTTCTTAAAGGGAAAGCCCACCCAAACCAACCAAAATCTATAATTTTTTTAATAGATGCTGGAGAATGGAACCACCTGGCATTTCTTATTTCTTTTGATCTCATAGTTGAGATCTTGAGTTCCTGGGTCTTCTCCCCACCGTGGCCAATATAGGAGGCTACCACTATCTTTGTAAAAGAATCTAATGCACAGTTTTAATTCATAACTTCTTTTATTTGCTCCAAAGGGCATATAGGAGATACATTGAATCATAAAAGTAATATGCTGTTTCACCAAAATATTTTGAGGATGCATTCCTTACTGATTAACATAAATCCATGTTTTCAAGTGCCTGTATATTGTCTCATGAAATCTTTTTATCGAATGTAACATACAGTATACTGCAAGGGATGTCATTTGAAGAAACCATTCATCTTTGTATCTACTCCCTCTACCTCATGCTGTTGTTTTGCATCCAGTCTGCCATTATCAAAAGAAAAGAGCAACACACATACAACATATACTATGATGAAAATATTGTTAAATTAACACTATTGTTTCACAATGTATGCATGGGCAAAGCTTTTCTAAACATTTGGATAAAGTGGTAAAGGATTAAAAAAGGTTTGCACTTCCACCTGGCAGTACTAGGGTTGTTGGTTTGAAATCCGAACCATGGCATCACCTGCCTGGAGTTTGTATGTTCTCCCTGTGCCTGTGTGGGTTTCCTCCGGGTACTCTGGTTTCCTCGCACGCTCCAAAGGGATGCTGGTAGGTTAATTGGATCCTGTCTAAATTGTCCCTAGTATATGTATGTATGAATGCAAGTTAGGGACCTTAGATTGTACACCTCTTGAGGGTTAGGGACTGATGTGAATGTACAATATATATGTAAAAGCTCTGTGTAAATTGATAGCGCTATATAAGTACCTGAAATCAATAATATTAAAGCATATTTAAAAACAAAAATATTTTATATTGCAGCTTACCAAATCTTAGATGTGGTGGCTGCATTCATTTTTTTTTTCAGGCCAAGAAACAAACAAGTACAAGAAATACCTGTTGATCTTGTCAGAAATTCAGTGTCCTTGCCTGCTTCTGTGAGCTTACAACAAAGTACAAACATCCTTATTTTTTTACTCAAACCACTAGTCCCATAAATCCACTATGTAACAGAAATGAACCAAAAACAAACATGTTTGAAGCCCAGGATGTGAGAACATGATTTTCCCTATAGATACAGTGGAGAAAAGAGACAGGAAACATGTAAATTGCAGAATTGTCAGGTAGAAATAAAGGAAAAATATGAAAATAGAAAATTAATTCAGCTACCACAATTAACCAATTCCATACAGGGCACTTTTACCCCTTCCTGCCCAGGCCATTTTTCAGGTTTCAGCGCTCTCAAACTTTGAATGACAATTGCGCTGTCATACAACATTGCACCCAAACTAAAATGTTATCATTTTCTTCACACAACTAGAGCTTTCTTTTGATGGTATTTATTCACCACTGGGGGTTTTATTCCTTGCTAAATTAACAAAAGAAGACCGAATATTTTGAAGAAAAAACAACAACACGTTTTCTTTGTTTCTGTTATAAAAGTTTGCAAATAAATAATTGTTCTTCATAAATTTTGGCCAAGATGTATTCTGCTACATGTCTTTGGTGAAAATAACCCAAATTAGGATGTATTTTTTAGTTTGTAGGAAAGTTATAGAGTTCACAATCTATGGGATATATCTGAATATCGATCAATCTAATTTTTTGAGGTCCAAGAATGTCAGAACAGTACAGATATCCTCCAAATGACCCCTTTTTGCAAAGTAGACAGTCCGACATACTTCATAAGAGGCATGGCGAGTTTTATGAAGTTGTATTTTTTTTGTCATAATTTTTCGGAAAATGAACAAAAATTATTTTCACTATTTTTTTTTTACATATTGTCACCAGTGCAGTACAGCATCATCACCAGTCACTGACTGGTGACAGTATGAAAAAAAAAAAAAAATTTTTTTTTTATTATGCTTAATTTTTTATTACATTTTTTTTTCTTTTTTTTAAGATTTTTTTTTCATATTTCACTATGACCAAAGTAGTACAATGTTACCATAGTAACATTTTACTACTTTAGGGAAGTGATCAGTATTTTTTTTTAAATTTTTTTATTTAAGAATTAGTTTGCTATAAGCAAGCATTTAGCTGAATGACATCGATTCATTCAGGGTTTTTTTATTTTTCTTTTTTTTGTGCTTAGCTGTGATTTGGCCACAGCTAATCACATGACACAGCTGGGCTGTGATTGGCCCAGCTTGTGCATGTGATCGCTGTGACCATTCACAGCTAGACACACTAGTATACAATGGTTGGCATGAATGAAGCCATGCATTGTATACAACTGTCATGTGATCTGCTGTGATTGGTCACAGCAGGTCACATGGTACCGGCAACAGGGCCGGTACTCAGATCTGTCATCGGCCGTGTCCGAGGTACACGGCCGGTGACAGATCGCTCTGCTGCGTGGCTCTGCAGGCGCACGAACTGCGCATGCTCGAAAGGACGCCATATGGTGTCCATGCGGAAAGGTGAGTGTTTTTGCTGGCCGCCATTCGGCCATAGCCCGGGCGGGAAATGGTTAAGGCTTTTGTTTATGACAACAGTCCTGAAATAAATATATTTTTTCTTTCAACAGCTCACCCAGAAACAAGACAGGCAAAGGCCAGAGCTTTTCATGTTGCTACTAAATTTTGTTTTTTGTTTTTTGCTTTGACTTCAGATATTGATCAGTTAAATTACTACTCTGAACACCTGTGTATTTAATGTTTTTTTAACCCCTAGATGCCGAGCGCACACAAATATGTGGCCTCTCCGCGTCAGGGCCTTGACACAGAGCATATTTGAAAATACATATGTGCTGAGAGCGAGCGCCCTGCGTGCTCCAATCACATATGTCTGTGGCTCACGGAAAGGTCCCAATCTCCCCTTGCGATTGGGACCTTTTCCGATCATGTGACTGCCTTGACAGCGAATCACGGTGGTCACATGACCCTAAAACCCTTCACCCCGCCTCCTGCCTTCTGAAACGTCTTAAAGGGCCGGGAGGCTCCAGTACAAAGGGGTTAAGCATATTTAAAAAATGTTAGATGCAAAGTACAAAGCAGAAACAGGGTGATTTGCTAAAGCTGGAGCATACGAAATCTGGAGTAGTGCTGCACAGAGACCAATGACCTTCCAGGTTTTTTTGAACAAGCTGAAGTTAAAATCTGATTGGCTAAAATGCATAACTGCTTCAGATTTTGCGCTATCCAGTTTTAGTAAATCAACCCCAATGTGTCCAGCAGCTAATATTATGTCACCAAGCATAATTCTCATTCAATCAAAATGAATTCTGATTGGATATACTGTATATTGCACTTAACCTTCCCTGCACTGTTTATTACATAATCCTACATGCGTCTATACTGTCCATAATACTCTAAATATTTAACCAAGCAAAGTTAAATGTATATAAATACGTCTGTACCATGCAATCCAATTTTTGCAAGCATTTCAGGAAATCAATGGCTCATATGAAACAGCGTGATTTCATCACGGGTCAGCTTCTGAACTAATTCCATCAGGTCAGGTCTATTCTGAGCAAATATGTTACTAAAATTGTCCTTTAACATTGCAAGATGCTATAGCCTTTCCCTGAATGGCAGCCCTTGGTTAGAAATAGATTGCGAGCCAATGGTGCCAGGCACCCCTTGTTGTGGAGCCTTGCTTTGCAAAAGCAGACAGCTGGGAGAGTTCAGAGTTTTGAAGGTTATGATCACAGCATTTTCATAAGTGCTTTATTTCAGTTCTCTTCTGGCTGCAGTTGAGACAGGTGCGGTCTGGTTCTGATTTCACTGGTCTTAATTTCTTATCTGACCTGCTAGTCAATCAAGGGCATGAGAGGGAAGAGTGTGTTAAAGGGAAAGCTGGAGCAAGAGAGCAATGCTAAGCATCTGACTTTTCTCATCTATGAGCTGGCAGACCTGCCTGTCATTCAGTGCTTCTCTGTATACAAACGGCTGCTCTGTGCAAAATGGATTTTTGAGTGTTAACCAACATGTACTTCTTTTCCGAAGGGTCTTCTGTTGGATTTCATTTGCAGAGCACGGAGGGCAATATCTAGGGTAATTCCAGGGCTTAGTATCGGTGATCTTTTGTCAACTCAACTTGTGAGGGAAATTAAACTTGGTATGATCACCCATATGCTGAGCTACAGCGACGCAATTCCAAGCCAATGAGTTCCTGAGCATGAGTCAGATGAGAAGTTATGAAGGGACAAAAATGAAAAACCATAATGTGACAGAAATGTGTTAATTAAATGGACCTCTGGAGGTTTAAGACATAAGACTGGCTGGCCAGAGTAATTATACTTTACATGAAGAAAAAATGAGCTCAAGCCAGTGAAATTTGGGAAGACTTTACATCATAGATATTATGCATATAACCATTTTCTATATTACCTTTTCTAATACTCTTCAGTGATTGTGATATTTTGCAACATTTTTTAACATGTTAAAGCTTATATAGGATTTAGGTGGTTGAGTTTACATCGACTTTAAATCCAAGCACATTGCACTTAACAATTGTGTATTATATTGAATATTATTTTTCAAATCCATGTAATAAACATCTAACATGCATTGTTATTCAGTGACCACTTACCCAGACAGATGTCATCATGGCATGACTGGATATTCAATATCCCTGAGTGATATCTAATTGAATAATGATCTATGTGGAAAGCTGTGCAATCTTCACGCATGTGTAGGCTCCACTTTTATATGTACAGTTGGTCTAAAAATAACCTTTTTTTAATCAGGAATGAGTACACATATGACACTATAATAAAAAGTATTCTTATGGTGCTTGATGATCTTTGAAAATGTCCTCTTTAATTAAAAAGCAGCTTATAATTTATACTAAGCATGAAACACATAGGGGTTGATTTACAAAAGGCAAATTGGATGTTTACTTTGAAGGATAAGTTGCACTTAGCAAGGGAATTTTTCCTCAGAGCTTAGTGAATGTAGTAAAGTTTTGCTGACTTACATCATCCAATCATGTGTGAGCAATAAAGCAGTTTTTTTTAAATTTCCTTTAATTTGATTGGGTATTTTTCAAAGTTAAATTATACGGGGTACTCCCGCAGGCCAGAGTACCCCGCCCCGCAGGCCAGAGTACTTGGTGTCATTCTGGACTCCAACCTATCCTTCCAGCCCCAAGTCCAATCTTTAACAAACTCGTGCAGACTCCACCTCGGCAACATCGCCAAAATACGCAGGTTCCTAACCCCAGAAACCACTAAACAGCTCATCCACTCCCTCATCATATCACGACTCGACTACTGCAACTCCCTCCTTACTGGCCTGCCTCGCCGCTGGCTATCCCCGCTTCAGTCGATGCTGAATACGGCTGCCAGACTCATTCACCTTTCCAACCGCTCCATCTCCGCCACCCCCCTCTGCCAATCCCTCCACTGGCTTCCGATTGCGCAATGGATCAAATTCAAAATCCTAACACTGACGTACAAAGCTGTCTACCATACTGCCCCGTATTACATCTCTGACCTAATATCCAAGTACCGCCCAGCACGCGCACTCCGCTCCTCACAAGACCTCCTTCTCTCTAGTTCCCTGGTCTCCTCCTCCCATGCCCGCCTCCAGGACTTCTCCAGGGTGTCACCCATCCTCTGGAACTCCCTGCCCCAACCCATCAGATTATCACCTACTCTCCTCTCCTTTAGGCACACCCTGAAAACCCATCTCTTCAGGGAAGCCTACCCCACCCCCTGCTAACTTGCCGACCTCCTCCACTCTTCCTACCACTCCATCCCCCACAGCTATCTCCTTCTGTACCACTATCGCCTCCCTCCTAGATTGTAAGCTCGAAAGGGCAGGGCCCTCGATACCCTCATGTTTTGCATTGTATTGGTATTGTTCTGTCACATGTTCTGTCCCCCTTTGTAATGTACAGTGCTGAGCGAACCATTGGCGCTTTATAAATACTGTATAATAATAATAATACTGCATTTAATGATCTCCTGGGAAAATTTCCTTGTAAAGTGCAACTTACTTTGCAAAATGAACAGCCTATTTGCCTTTAGTAAATCAACCTCATAAAATAGAGTTCTAATGAGTAAAAACCACTAGTGAGGCAACTGCGAAAATACGATAAGAGACAAAGCAACTTCTCCTTTTAATGCAGTTGCTTACGGTTGTGTTAACATTAGTGTACCAAAATGTAGGGTAAAGTAAATGTCTGGGTAAAAAAATGTATTTACTAGACCTCTGCAGTACTTGAACATTTATAACATTTAACATATATAACCCCTGCCCAGTTCTCCCCACGCTGAACTGTAGAACACCTCTACTATACTCATCTCTGTTACACATAAAGTGGGGTATGCATTACAGAGAAAATCAGATTTCCACAAAGGTGCATATTAGGATGTAACTGACAATGGTATTAACTAGTACAAAAATTCTCAAACAACAAAGGAAAACGTTCTTTCTTGTGTAGGATTTCTTTCTTCATTTCTACCTTCTTCCTGGTCATTTTTTGCTTCTGATCATGTGCATTTTTTTCTCTATTTGATTATTTCTGTACAGTTACTGTACAGATTGAGCGAAAGTCAGATGTTGTGTTTGTGTACGATAAACGTTTTCCACCTTAGCACCTTGTGTTTTTTTTTCCATCTGAAAAGTTAGAATCACCTGTCGAAAGCAGTGTACTAACGATCAGATTGACCGATTGTTCCCTGTACAGAATGTTTGTTTTCCGATTTTCTTATAGTGTGTACCCAGCTTTATTGTTTACAATCTCTAAACTCTCTCCCACAACAGCTGTCTACTCTTTGTCCCCTCTACTACTATCACATGCTGCGGGTCCTGTAGGGGATATGGGAAGGTACGTAATAGCAGCAGAGGGGGACAAACAGCAGCCAGATTGTCAGGTGTTTACTGACCAGACAGCCTTCTGGAAGCCACATGACCACCTCACGAAAAGCCTACCAGCTAGGTAGAAAGGTCATCTACCACTGGCGCTATTAAGGAATGGCCTTTCCATAGAAATTAATGGGGATTCTACTGCGTAAGCATGGCCTGGTAGGAAAACTTTCTTGCCGAGTCTGTGCAGCTCCTGGTGGTCAGTGGATAGGTGAGTATAACACTGGAAGGGAGACTGGGATTGGACAATGTCCAAGAAAACATCCTGCTTTGCTATGTTCCCTGAACAGTGTTGGATAATTTTAGCGAAGTGATATATCATCACATTCATCACATTCACTAAGCTAAGTGAAAATTCCCTTGCAAAGTGAGCACACTCTACTTCTATTGTTAATCAACCAAAATGCATCAAGGATTTTTTTTTTAACAGTACTATAACTATTTGGCTTCTCTAGAAGTCTAGTAGTTTCTTTTCATTGCATTGGAAACTCATATATGAAAGCATTAACTGATACATAATTTGTTATCTGATTGGCAATCCAGCTAACATGGCTTACTTTGGCAGCTGTGTTAATAATTGTGTTTTAGTTTCTTTAAAATGGTGTTCCTTTGTCAAGCGGTATTTCTCTTATTTACAAACACACGCACTTATACACACCCACATGCTTTTTTTGTCTTTGGCTGCATATTTAGGATGTTATTTCAAGTTTCCATTGGTGTATAGGAATGACAAGGATTTTTTAATCAGGAAGTTATTAGTGTATGTTTCAGTAAAGGTCAATAACTCAAAAACAAATGTATCATGGGTCAAGAAAACAGTATTAATTGACATATCATAATGTATATTTAAACCACATGATGTTTTTATTGCACGTACCATCTTGTTCTCAGTTATTTAACTAAAAAGTATAATCTGCTCCTAATAATATCACCATTTAGAATTCTAAGTATGATGACCTTGCATCTAGACGAATAATCATTTTCATTAATTGCATCCCTATTGAAAGAACTTAATGACATATTCTTCAGAGTGAGCATGCCTGTTTGGAACAAGTATGCACTGCTTAGTTAAGTTGTCTTCTTAACTAGTCCCGCTGTTGACACTTTCTTTCATCAAGTATGAATTGTAACAATTGCTTCTGTTGAAAGGCATCAAAGGCCAACTTGTAGTTAACAAAGTCGTTTTGCAAACAGAGATGAGTCACAAATGGTCACTGAAAGTGAAAGTTTAAAACATACAAACTAATAGTTATGGTAACACCTGGCAGTTAACCACATCATTAGTTCTATGATCTTTACATTAAGGTTTTTGTTTTGGTTGATGGAAAAGGCCAACTGTTTCCTTTGTAGTTTTCAAATTCTTTAAACAGTTTATGTACTTTATATGAGATGAATATTAATCAGTATGCAAAGGTAATTAAGTTCTATTGTCTGTATTTTTAAATTATGCCCTAGCATCCATTTTGGTAAATAAAGTTTTTCCTTTCTATTTTAGATAGAGTAGGGGCAGATTAAAACCTCTCTTCTTTATTTTTGCCATCTGTGTCCTATTCAAGAGATTTCCCTGCACCTCTTGTCATGTAGGCACAACAAGAAATGAAAGAAAATCTCTCCAAAGCGAGGTAAATCCATCCATGACAGCTGTATCCCTGGAATGGGTGTCCCCATTGGAAGGTTTCATCTCTCTTCCTGTAGAAGTGACACCTTGAAACTTTAGATTTTTCTTCACTTTCGTTTTCTAGTGACAATTTTTATTAGGTAAAATAGAGACACAGAGGGCAGTACAGCTCTAACCCTTTTCACCCATTCCAAAATGAAAAACATTTTGGCTTTAGATGCAATAGACTTTCAGGTTACTTTAAATATTATTTACATGGTTTTTACATTTTACTTATACAGTACTAACAAAGAGGCAGACCGCTTGAAAGCATGCAATACCATACACCCTCAACAAAGCTTGATAGTTCTCTTTCATTTTGTTTTGCCATTTAGCACCTGTTTGCTTTGAGCCATATAAATCAATCATTTAATGAATGCCGGAAAGCTGAAGTACATCAGAAAGGTATTCATAGGCACTCCTGTGTACAACATTTTTACTACTCCTTCACTTTTTACAGTTTTAAGCTTCAGCTACCTGAACATGTGGGAGACCTGGATTGGGCAGATGTTGGCACCAAACTATACAAGTCTCGCCCTGCTTCTACTTGGATAAAGCACACACATATACCTGTCTTTTCGGCCACCGTCTTGGCCTCCCCTCTCCTGGCAAGAGGCACGCTCACACATTTCCTGGCCTAAGTCCTAACGATTGAAATAAAGGAATATCCGCACTCAAATGCATTTTCAGTACTTTACTGCAACTTCATGTTTTTTCCTGTAACATACTGTATTGACAGATCTTTGGCACTAGCATGAATATACATCCTGCAGCAGTCCTTTCAGTGCAGAGTACAAGTACAGATATTTAGCCATCTTCCCTCCATTCCTCTCCTAAAGAGCAACACAAAATTAGGACCACTTCTCAGTAATTACTAGGTCTGTAAGCTGAAGGCTATCCACCACTGAGCCACAGGACCCACAGCTAAACCTCAGGGGTGCAAAGGTATTTCTTTTAATATACTGCTACTCTATTCCAAATGTCCTTACTACTTTTTCCCAGCTGGACATGCTGCCTGATGTTATATTTTCCCAGGTCTCTGCTGCCACTCACATAGAAGACTCTGTCACAGGCCCCCAAGGCCATGTGCACCATGCTACAGGACCTGCAGTAGAAGGTTAGGAATAGACAAGGTGACTCCAGCTAGTCCTCACATGATCTGTGCCACTTCTACTGGGAATCCATTTCTTAGGGTGAGCTCAGTGTAGGATTACATTGTTGCAGCTCTGTGGTGTCCTGACCCCACCCACAGCTGGTATTTATATAGGAACTAACCTCACATATGACAGAGCAACTGGAAGGACCAAGCTTAACCACTTGCCTACCGGGCACTTTTACCCCCTTCCTGCCCAGGCCAATTTTCACCTTTCAGGTGAAAATTGTGCGGTCATGCAACACTGTATCCGTATGAGATTTTTAGTATTTTTTTTCACACAAATAGACATTTCTTTTGGTGGTATTTAATCACCACTGGGATATTTATTTTTTGCTCTATAAATGAAAAAAAAATGAAAATGTTGAAACAAAATGTGTTTTTCTTTGTTTCTGTTATAAAAGTTTGCAAATAAATAATCTTTCTGCACAAAATTAGGCCAAAATGTATCCTACATTTCTTTGGTGAAAATAACCCAAATCAGTGTTTTATTATTTAGTTGGTAGGAAAGTTATGGAGTCCACAAACTATGGTATACATCTAAAAATCGATAAATCCTGATGTACTCATTTCACAAGGCCCAAAAATGCCAGGACAGTACAAATACCCTCCAAATGACCACTTTTTGGAAAGTAGACAGTCTAAGGTATTTAATAAGAGGCATGGTGTGTTTTTTGAAGTTGTCATTTTTTTGTCATGATTTTGTGGAAAATGAAGAAATTAAAAAAATGTTTTCACAAACTTTTTTTTTTACATACTCTCACCAATGCAGGGCAGTGTCATCGTATGCAGCAGTGATCAGGGAAACTGACTGGCAACAGTATATAAAAAGAAATACATTTTTAATTTTTTTCTAATTTTGTATTACATTTTTTTTCTACTTCTGTAACCAGAGCAATACAATGTTACCATAGTAACATTGTACCACTCTGGGCAAGTGATCAGAATTTTATGATTGCTTATACAAACTAATTTTATTGGTATAAACAAGCATTTTTACTGAATGAAATTGATTCATTCAGTAGTTATTGTTGTGATCAGCTGTGATTGGTCATAGCTGATCATATGCTACAGATGGGCTGTGATTGGCCCAGTCTGTACATGTTACCACTGTGAGCAATCACAGCTAACCGTACAGTTGTAAGCAATGAATGATATTAAAGGAAGCTGTTTATTGTTTACAACTGTCATGTGATCTACTGTAATTGGTCACAGTGATCACTTGACAGTGGCAGTGGGCTGGTGTAGTGTCCGGTGACAGATCGTGCTGGAGCATGGCCCTTGGGGTGTGCGCGAGGTGCATTCCTGGGAAGACGTCATATGATGTCCTCCCAGGATAATAGGGGTTCCCCTTGGCCGTCATCCTACAATAGGCCGGGCAGGAAGGAGGTACAGGTTCAATACACCTGCCAACAAGTATGCATGTTTATTAAGCAGCCAAGAGACATAGAAGCACGAGGGTGGTTGTATCACATTAGATGGTGGTGGGATGTGCAGCCAAATCTACCTTCCTTCATGTGTCTTTATCTTTTAATTCTTCCACAAACATGTACACTCAGTTTGTATATCAGTTTTTCTTGACTGGGGTGCCATCTAGGTTCATCAGGGGTGAAATAAAAGTAAAGCAATGAAAACAAACTGGTCAGGGAATCATAGGTGAAGTCATTGGTTGCTAAGATGTAGTCATCATTGCCACTAATAGCAGTCCCCATAAACCTCATCTTCTTTCACACTTCCTGGATGGCTCTTTTGGAAAGGAGTGAACAGAAAAATACAGAAAAGTTTGTTCTCTTCCTCTTTCTGGATGAGCTATGATCCACCTCTTGTGATTCATCACACCAAATACCTCTGATCCCTCTATATTCTTATCCACTTCTAATATTGTGCTCTGCTCATCACACTGACATGTGTGAGCTCAGGAGAAGAAGGCTGGGGGAGCCCGAGCAGGACAACAACATTAACAGGACACTTCTGAATGTATGACTGCCTTAAGCATGATGGAGACACTGGCTGTCATTGAGATGATGTCCTGTCACCTGCATGTGCCTGTCTTCATGAAGTTATGAAGTCCTTGGCCTGGTAGAGGTGCTGGAGTGCTTCAGTGGAGGCACATTATCCATTTATTATGACCATTGCAACAATCAATGTTTCATATGGTGTAGATGATATCTTGTAGCAAATGAGTTAAAGTTCAGGTTAAAAAATGATCATATACTGTACAGCTATTGCACCTTACTGATATATTAATAAAATCTTTAAGAATAAACTAGTTACAGGGTCACTACACCTGCCAACAAGTATGCATGTTTATTAAGCTGCCAAAAGACATAGAAGCATGAGGGTGGTTGTATCACATTAGATGGTGGTGGGATGTGCAGCCAAATCTACCTTCCTTCATGTGTCTTTATCTTTTAGTTCTTCCACAAACATGTACACTCAGTTTGTATGTCAGTTTTTCTTGACTGGGGTGCCATCTAGGTTCATCAGGGGTGAAATAAAAGTAAAGCACTGAAAACAAACTGGTCAGGGGATCATAGGTGAAGTCATTGGTTGCTAAGACGTTGTCATCATTGCCACTAATAGCAGTCCCTATAAACCTCATCTTCTTTCACACTTCCTGGATGGCTTTTTTGGAAAGAAGTGAACAGAAAAATACAGAAACGTTTGTTCTCTTCTTCCTTCTGGATGAGCTATGATCCACCTCTTGTGATTCATCACACCAAATACCTCAGATCCCTCTATATTCTTATCCACTACTAATATTGTGCTCTGCTCACCACAGTGACATGTGTAAGTTCAGGAGAGCTGCATGTCCCTGTCTCCATGAAGTTATGAAGTCCTTGGCCTGGTAGAGGTGCTGGAGTGCTTCAGTGGAGGCACATTATCCATTTATTATG
This sequence comes from Staurois parvus, assembly GCF_062004578.1. Lineage (NCBI taxonomy): Eukaryota > Metazoa > Chordata > Amphibia > Anura > Ranidae > Staurois > Staurois parvus. The sequence continues at coordinate 13,962,637 of NW_028317854.1, read as the reverse complement.
ACCATTTCAACAATCAATGTTTCATATGGTACAGCTGATGTCTTGTAGCAAATGGGTTAAAGTTCAGGTTAAAAAAAATCATATACTGTACAGCTAGTGCACCTTAATGATATATTAATCAGATTTTTACGAATAAACAAAATTATGTTTTTGAATGTTGGTGGTCTTGATGTTTGCATTGCAAAGCTATCATATTCTAAGTTTTAAAATGGGGTTTGCATACTTTTAATCACTTGCCTACTGGGCACTTTTACCCCCTTCCTGCCCAGGCCAATTTTCAGCTTTCAGTGCTGTCACACTTTGAATGACAATTGGGCGGTCATGCAACACTGTACCCAAACAAAATGTTTAGCATTTATTTTAGACAGATAGAGATTTCTTTTGGTGATATTTAATCACCACTGGTTTTTTTGTTTTTTTGTGCTAAAAAAAACAAAAAAAGGCTGAAAATTTTGAAAAAAAAAGTTTTAAAATTTTGTAAATAAGTAATTTTTCTCCTTCACTGATGTGCGCTAATGAGGCTGCAGTGATGGGTACTGATAGGCTGCACTGATGGGCACTGCTAGGAGGCACTGATGAGGAGGAACTGATAGGTGGCACTGATGGGCATTGACAGGCATCCCTTGTCGGCATTGACAGGCATCACTCATGGGCACTGAAAGGCAGCACTCATATGTGGCACTGATGGGCACTGATAGGCAGCACTGATAGGTGGCACTAACTGGAACTGATAGGCGGCACAGATTGGAACTGTTAGGAGGCTCTGATTGGAACTGTTAGGAAGCACTGACAGGCACTGATAGGCGGCACTGACTGGCACTGATAGTTGGCACTGAACGGCAGCTCTGATGGTCACTGATATGTGTCATTGATGTGCACTGGTAGGCACTGATATGTGGCATTGATGTGCACTGATGGGCACTGGTATGTGGCATTGATGGGGCTACACTGCTCATCAGGATGTACCCTTAGAGGAATGCACTGTCAGTGTGAGCAAAGGACTGCCGATAACTGACATTTCCTATTTACATGTGATCAGCTGTGATTGGACACAGCTGATCACATGACAGCACCAATGTCATAGTTTATTTACTCTGATCGGTGATCTGCTGTGTCCCAGGGACACAGCGCACCACCAATCACTGTGCCACATGCACCCAGGGGTGCACATGTGCAGTTAGAGTGGGAGGATGTCATATGATTTTCTCCCAGAACGAGAGAGCCACCACCCACCCATCTTTTCCTTAGACGGCGGGCGGGAGGTAGTTAAAGAATGTTGTGACTAAAAAATGGTTGAGAGAAATTGACATATGCTATAGAGAGGAGAGTGGAGTTTTACCATATGTGACAAGTGGTGAAACGTTTGAAAGCCAACTTGTGCCAAGTGTTTTAAGTTGTAGCAGGCACTGGCGCGGGTGATGGCAACAACAGTGATAAGTCTATACATGGGGCTGCATAGCCCATATTCCACACCAACTGAACCAATATAAAACTAAAACTGTATCTCCATCTCTTCCCTTATTTAGCTGATGACAGCCCAGGGAGTTGTCATTTGACAAGAAAAAAATTATTCATTTGCACTGGGTCCGTCAGGGTTTTTTGCAATGAGGGATATTTTACTTTTTAACAAAATAATTTTCACATATTTGTTTGTCTTTATTTAAAGGTCACATTGTTTTTGTTAATGGGTAGGGATGCTATGTAATCGTTATTCATTCATTTGGGGGATGGTATCTGGGAACTCCCTTATTTTTAAAGACCCCCACAATTACTGGGCCAGGGTTGTGTGAGGAGACCTTTGTTCTTATCAACATTGGGGTCAAGGTGCTTTGTCTGGGGAACACCCATTGTTGACAGCATGTGGCCTGGTATTGTTCAAGAAGGGGTTTTCTTGTCTAACCAGGCTGCTTTCTTGAATTAAGTTTTTGATGTTAATTTTTAGGGGAACTCAACAAATTTTTTATTGATTTTTGTGTGAGGTTTTCCAGAAGAGTCTGGTATGGGATCTGGAATGGGATCTGTAGGTACCTTCAGGTCTGGTATGAATTCTGGGGAACCTCTATGCCCAATTTTTTCTGGACATCCCTAATAATATCTATTTCAGACCCTCATCTAGAATAAAGGTCTGGTATACATGAGATGAATACCTGGCCATGTAAGCAAAGGGGCTGCAGATATTTAAAACAAAAAATGCTGTGGGGTTCCCCCAGAATTCATAACAGGCCATTCAGGTCAGGTCTGATATGAATTTTAGGTGTAACCACACAAAAAATGTAAAAAAAAAGGATGGGGTACTCCCAAAAATTCATACCAGACTCCTATTTGAGTATGCATCCCAGTTAGTAATCCTGAACCATACCAGGCTACATGCCCTCAACCAAGAGGGGTATCATTGAATGTCTTTGACTAAATATGGCCATGTTCAAATATGATCAATGACATCACATGGGAGTCTCAGCTCCTTTGTATATATCAGCTGCCATCTGCTGAAGCTGCCAGAAGTGGGTGGGCAGGTGTTGTCATAACATTGTGTCAGTGGGAGATGGGCTTATTTCTTTCTGTGAGTCGGTGGGCATTTGGAAGCATTATTGACATGGATCTTGCTAGATAACAGTGGATGTAGATCATGGGACTTATTTTACATCTACATTTAGAAAGTTTTTTCGCAGCCCCGGAGCAACTGAAATGCTAAGCACATTTGTAGAGCTGGAAATTGCTATGGTAGACATACAAGTACCAAGTAAAAAAAAAGTAAAATAAAAATTATATATCATGGATAGTTCACCATTTGTGAAGGAGAGACCAAGCAGATTGCATTTGGATATAGAAAATTAATTTGGAGACTGAAGATCGAAAAAATTTAATCGTTTTGCATGACAGCTATTAAGCCTATGGACTGGCTGCAATTGAATGGGTGTTTGATCTGAAAAAAAATTAGTGTCTTGATTTGGAGACTGAAGACTTACAGTTTTGCACCAGAGCTACTAAGTATGTATGGACAGGCCACAGTTTATCAATAATTAAGCAGGCATAATTGTGTCTGGAAATGAAACATTTTGGTCTTGTTTTTGATTGAAAAAAAGAAAAAAAATTTACAGATTTGAAGCACACATTTGAAGCCTTTAATGGATAGTCCTTTATTTCTGAGAGGTAAAGCAAGCAGATTGCACCTAGAAATAGATTTTTTTTTCAGAGACTGGAGATAAAAAAATGTGACAGATTTGCACCCCAGTTTTTAAGCCTCTATGGACTGGCCACAATTTCCAAGGAATTGAGAAGACATATTAGCTATGGAAGTAAACATTTTGTGACTTATTTTTGAGAATGAACCTGGGTATTTTTCTCAGACAGAAGGAGAAATACACATATTTTGAGCACAGCTTTTCGGACAGGTTGATACATTGATAGTTTTGAGGTAGAGAGCAGGTAGATTGCATCTGGATGTAAAAAAAAGTTCTTTTTTTTAAATGAATCCAGAAAAATATTAACAATTTTAAGCACACCTTTTACGTTTTGGATAATCCGCAATTTCTGATGGTTTGAGCACACCACATCTGGACATGACATTTTTTTTCTTTTTAATAAAAATTTTAGACAAACTAAGTTTAGAGAATTGCATTCTCTGCTTTTTAAACCTCTTTGAATAGGCTGCTGTTTCTGTGGGAGAGAGTAGGCAGATTTCCACAATAAATATGAAATTAGACTGTATTTTTATGAAGACTTAATATAACAGTTATACCCCTTGTGCTGCAGAGAATCTTATTTTTATTAATAGGTGGCAATTGTAGGCAGAGAGTAAGCCTATTTCACCTAGAAATATTACATGAAACATGTATATTTTCAGGCACAGAAAAATGTATGGATTTGCTGAACAGGGTCTCACCCTTTTTAAAAGGAGGCTGATAGTCAGTTTATTTAAGCCAGAAATATTACATAAAACTATATAGTTTTTTCAGACACATATTTTATCAAAACTGAACATAATCTCATCCTTTTTAGAGCAGGCAAATTTGTAGGCAGATACTAGGTATATTACAGACAGTAATATCACTCGAAACTATATACATTGTTAAGATTAGCACAATTCTATAGATTTAATGAAAGCAAAAAGATGGCTTATTTCAGAAACATTAAATGAGACTGTCTTTTTTCATAATCACTTTATTAAAATTGCATAGATTTCCTGAACATGATCTTGTCCTTTTTAATGTGAGGCATATTTCAGCCTAAATAAATTTTATAGAGCTGTATATTTGTAAAGACAGTATATAAAAATGTTACAGGTTTAATGGGAGGCAATTTTGAGGCAGAGAGGAGAAATATTTTAACATAACAATTAACTGAAACTGTACGTTTTTCAAAGGTGCTTCATAAAATATCTTTGTGATGTAGGAGCACTGAACCTTATGGAGATGCGTTATAACATAATGGGTGGTTTGAGATCCTAGAGGCTGCTCACCAGCAACTGTGGGGTCTACCTTCAAATGAGTTTCCCTGAAAATATTTTTGAGAAGTGCACAGAAAATTGTATTTCCCTAATGATCCTTAAAGAAGAGGGAAGATAAAAGGAACAATATTTATTTTAATGTTACAACTGAACGCAACTATTGGCACAATCAAATAATTGGTAATCATTCTGTACTTTATCCAAATCTAAGAAAAAAAAAAAAAAGCTTTGACTATTGCTCATTAGAGAATTGTACCTAATGACAAGATTTACTGCTTAGCTGCTGCAAATGACAGCAGAAAAAAGATATATTTATAGGATATACAAATGGACCATATGGGAACACACCAAACCTCAACAAATGGTGCATATGAAGACAAAAGTTTTAGTACAATCTATCAGACTTTTGTACATTTTCTCCTTTAGCTTGCTGATCTGACCTTGATAAAGTAATGGTATAGGGAAATAAGTTTTAGTTAGTTCTCAATAGATATGACTGCTTTTTCTCAAAGGAAAAAGTAGTGAAACTATTGTTTATATGAGCCATTGATGTAAAGTAAACAGCGGTTGTGCATGCTGATCATGTAAAGGCCAAGTACACTTTGCACTGAAGGATGCAACTGACAGAACTCACTTCTAAAATAAACAAAGTACCCTGATGATAACTTTTCTGTATAATGCTGGCAATATATGTTGTCACATGACCCCTTTTGCAAGTGCTCAGCAAAGATAGGAAAAACCTCTTGAGAAACTTCTTATACAAATCATACATGCTTATTTTGTTATTGCATAAAGAATAACATATACTAAACTTTAACTGTAAAACAAAAATCAATGTAAATAAAGACTTGGAATAAACAACTAGTAATCTACATCAATGTTATATATTCAGTATCTTTCTATCAAAATTTGCATAGAAACATTTTTGTTTACACCTATATAAACTGGACAGTCGTATGAAATTGAGCCCTCTCTACTGTGCATAATGCCAAAATGTTTAAATGCTCCCTTTCACTTTTTATAAATACATTAATCTCTTAATTAATTAAAAAAAGGGTTTATTTAGAACAGACATTTCTTGTAGAGAATATAGTATTTTGTAACTTCCTGTACATACTTGTTTTGCTATTGTATTTGCTGTTTTCTTTACAGGTACAGATGTAGAAATTGTATTTTTCCAAGGGTTGAAACCTTGTAGAAATCTTGTAGTTAGTGTTACTAAACCCACAACCCTGCATTCACTATATCTTATCGAGACATTTTATCAAACATTCATCATTACTCGGCAGTTTTTGACAACTTACATAAACTTACATAAAATATCTTTTATAAGCCTTTGGTAGCAGCAGAAGCCATTTTAACTCCAGAAGCCATCTTAGCTGCTAATGGAGTAGAATACATTCACTTAATGATATATGCTAGCAATAATAGCCATGTCTAATGCAATAAACCTTAATATATATAGATATATATTAATTAATTTAAACACTCTTATTTCATTATAATATATTACTATGATGTAGGATATAGTAAGGATCACCTTTATCCCTATACACTGGTCTCCCACAGTACACAAAACATGGAAATGCAATTATATTACTAAATATAAGCTGCTAAATACCCTTTCTCATCAGTGGTATATAGATGTTTTGTGAAAATATATCAGTGTCCTGCCTGCCGAGCACTAGTTAATCATGTAGGAAGAGTTTTCACTCTCCTTTGACAGTCCTATGAGGCTGTATGACCCCTGACCTTCTGTCTGGACAGTGATGATTGGCCCTGTGCTGATCACATGCACCCTCCCAAAAAAAAGAAAGAAAAACTCTCTTACAATACATACCAAACAGAACATTTACAGACTTGGCACTGCTGCTATGGCAGATGGATTGGGAACAGTAAAAGGGGTACAATCAAAAAAGACAGGATCAAACAGTTTTTTACACAAAGCAGAGGATTAACCCCTTAGGTTTTACAATGAGTATAAAAAGCATGCTTTACTGCATATACAGACTCTCCCATATCCAATAAACCCTTCCCTGCCTGTCTCGGACTCACAGGTGGGACAGCAGAGCCTAGGAGACATGATGGGGGGGCTTGAGCAGGAGGCCACACTACCAAGAGCTGTGCATGTGTCAAGGTAGCTGACTCGCTTCAGTTAGAAAGCTGAGAGTTGGTTTAACACTCACACTTGTGGTGGCTGCAGATGCTTGGAGTTTATGTAAAAATGGCAGCCACTAATATAAGCTTTACATCGGTGGCAATGAAAGGTTTAAAAAGATTTGTTAGGGCCTGTTGACATTTCCTAGGAAACCAGGCTATATAGTAGAAGCACCTGTTGCACTAATATCTTATACTGTGGATTATCAGCAGACTCATGTGGCAGAAGAATGCTTTAAAATGTTTTACAGATGTCACCCTTATGAGCTCTGAAAACACTTATTTCATTAAAATATATTTTCAGCTGCTTCACTTATTGGAGCCTCTCAAGCCACACCTCTGTCTTCTAGTCATAACTGTCAAAAAGGCCCTGATATGCCCATGCAGGTGCTTTAAATCTGGTGTATACCATATTATAGCAGCAAACAGTGAACAATTCCACGTCTATGGCCATTAAATCTCTCATAAATTGACAACTTTGGCTCGACATAGGATTTGTCTATTACAGTTTTCACCCCACCATGACTTAAATGTCAAAAACTACAGTTAACAATTTTCAAAATACCAAGCAGTAAATATCCCAACGTTCTAGAACTTAGATCTCATTCATGGTTCAAGTTCATCAGTTTCCAGGCTCAAATGTATCTACCTCTGTTACATTTGAATAACTTATCTTGTCTGTTCCTATTTCTCCAGTTATATTTTTAAGATTTTTTAAGGAGTTTGTGGTGAACCACATCCATCCACGGGTTTAAGTGTATACACTAGAGTATTTCCCATTGGGCCTTTGCAAGCACTGAATGAAAGGTCTGGAATTCCAAAGTTCCTGAAGTTTGTTAAGTTTTCCATTCTGATGCTGACCCTTTATGTGAATTAGCACTTGCTTGCCAATAGCCAATTCTGCATTTCCACTGAAATGTTTCACTTGTTCAACATTTTCCTCTTTATTTTGTTGAATTAGATGTTGCATTTCATCTCTATATTTATGAATCCAGGTGCATGGTGTCCTGTTATGTTCTGGAGAATGAGACTGAATGAAAACTTCCAAAGTGTTTCCTTCTTGTCCTCCAAACAAAAACTGATAAGGTGGATACCTAGTGTGGGGCTTTGTCATAAAGTTGTTTAACAGCAGATTTGGCAAGGCCATTTGCCAAGAGGGATCAATATGGTATCTGAACTTTGCCTCCCAGTACAGGATCCTGTGATTTGGAACCTCGAGCAATGTTGAAGCAATTTCTTTCTTTGTTCCAACATTGATACTTTTGTTGGCCATTTAGCTCTCCTCATTGGTGCTATGCCATAGTCCTTTCCCTGTAATTCTGCCCAATTACTCCTAAAATTTCTTAAGGCACTGTGGCTTACTGCCTACAGTAATAGTTGGTAGGGCTATAATGGTTGCATTTGGCATGTAAATTTCTGTAATTTTTCTTCGATATAAACACATTAGCACTGGGCTTGTCTGGATGATATTTTATAGTAAACTGGTTAGTTGCTAGGAAGGCTACTCTCCTTTGTGCCAATGCTCCTGAGTTTGCAGTTTTCAGATAAGCCAGAAGGTTGTGGTCAATGATGACATCAAAAGGGCTGCTGAGAGATATTTAGCACATTTCCCAGTAATAGCCCATACTAGGGCCACGAGTTCAAATCTGAAGGTACTGTCATTTGTTGGGTTTCTCTCTGTGTTCTTTAAACTTGAAGAACCATAAGCAATACATTTGCCCCTAGCCCCTAGTTACATGCATTGGTGTGAAAAAAAAGGCCAAGTAAAGACAGCATAAGCAAGCACAGATGCAGCACAATTTGTTTAAGTCCTCAAAGGCCTATTATTGTTTTTCTCCTATTCAATTTTTTGTTTTCTCCATTTCTCAAGGGGTTCTTGGGTAGGGAAAACTATCTTTGAAAACCCTCTTATGAATCTTTTATTATAGTCCCCCAAGGAAGACTTATACTGCCTATAAAATTCTAGGGGCTTCCCTTTTGTCATTTGCTTCACCACTTCTAGGGAAATTTCATGTCCCAAGTTCTCAGTAGAAATTTTTAACAGATGACATTTTTTGTGGCTTCATCTTTAATCCATGCTCTACTAATCTCATGAAGATGAGATTGAAGATGTTCTGGAAATAAAAAAAAGATTATGTAATTCAGACAGATATGTAAATGTTCAAAATGTAAGTCACCTAGACAATATTATATAGCATGTTAAAAGGTAGTTACATATAGCATTGCAGTAAAAATTGAAACAACCCCATGGTGGTTGGGGTATAAAAGAAGTTTGTGGCTGATCTTTCTTTGCCACTAGGATTTGCCAAAACACTTGCCAAGTCTAGGGCTGTGAAGAATTGATAGACTACACATGGCATAGCTATTGATAGACTTCACATGCCATAGCTATATTCAGCCTTCTATGAGTACATGCAATACATTACACCCTAATAACACATAATTTCAGGAAAAACGCTATCCCTGAAAGCATATCTTTCAAATCTAAACAATATCACAATACAACCCCAAATGATGAGTAAAAGAGTAAAAAAAATAAAATAAACAAATAAAAAATTCAGATAAAAAAAAACCAGTCTTAAATAATCTCAAACCACTAAGCAAACTGAGACTATAATATGACTTTAAATCAAGTGGAGAGTAATATAGAGGGACCAGAGGAAGAATCTACTAAGGTAGATAATAACCAAGGAAATCATACTTTTTGGAATTTTTGGGGGCATCCCCTGTGCTGGTACGTCAATCTTTCTCTCACTGAGGTTGCATTAACAGCTTTTTCAACCACCTTTGAGAAATAGGTTTATGGGCAAGAAAAAAGTTACCTGTCAACATTAACCTAAATAATAATGGTATGAGATCCTCAGGAAAAATACACAGAATTGCTATCTTAGGATCTGGTAATACTGGCAAAAGAATATCTTAAACTGACAACATGCAGGGCTTAATGGCAATACCTGTATGCTTCTAGTTTAATACATTATTTCAGGAGCTATTTATACAGTCTATATCAGGAACCTCACCTCAATGGAGATTTTCAGCCTCCAAAATGCATTGGTGTTCAATTTTTTCTATTCTTGTTAACCTTATTAATAGACACACATAGAAATCTCCAAGGGATAGATATGCATATGGAACCCAACATTACTCTAGAAGGGCTGGGTGTGCTGAGGACTACAGGTATAGTAAAGAACAGTACGGTCCCAGTGAGGTGAACTGGCAGAACATGCACTTGCATGTTCCTACTAAAACTGTTCTAATCTATCTTTTTTCCAAACTGAGGAAGTTTTCTCCCCACTTATATCTCAATTAACCGTAAAGGAAAAAAATGTTTTGCCAAATGACTATAAATCTAGCTCCAACATTGTCTGACGAATCTAAGAATGTCACGGATAGCAAAAAAATATTGCAACACTTTCCTGTACAGCTATCTGTTGAACAAAAGTCAGAATTAGAACAATTACTAGATAAACATAACCATGTGTATATGGATACATTCCCCCTGAGAATGTTACAGGACCATTCCACTGCATCCATATCTGGAAGGGACTGAAATGCTGAGGAAGATGTTAGAGGGAGGGTTCATATCAGAAAGTAGTAATTTCTCGGCAGTCCCTACCATGTTATTTAAAAAGAAAGATGGCACAATAGAATTCTTTTTAGATTTGTTTCCTTACGAGACATAATAAGCTGCTTTAAGTATTTTGTGTTGATGTAATTCTCATTGATTTCTATCTAGATTTGTGTTTCTTTTCATTGTTTTGTATTTTGTTAAAACTTTAATAAAAATTACTTGATTAAAAAGAAAAAAAATTCTTTTGGGGATTTTTTGATGCTGAAATTAGTTAAATATAATTTTTTCTTTTAGTTGTGACCCCCACGGTCGAGTACAGTATAAGGGTTGTATGGCCTTTTGAACTGATGATTTGGTGCACTGTTTCTTCTGTTTGCGTAAATTCCTTAAAGTGAAGCTCCACCCAAAGGGGGAAGTTCCGCTTTAAGGACTGCTCCCCCACTCCCCATTAAGGATTGGAACCTTTGGGGGGCGGGGGGAGCGGGTACCCGAATTTGACAGGTACCAGCTCCCACTTCCGGTCTGATTGCCTAGTCGATCAGAAGCGGAAGGTGCCCTCCCTCCCTGTAGTATTTTGGGACACATAACAGGTCCCAGAAGACTACAGGACCATTCATGAAGTGCAGCTCTACTCGCGCATGCACAGTGGGTACCCGGCTGTGAAGCCACAAGCTATCACAGCCAGGTGCCCACACTAAAGATGCCGGCCTCCTGGAATACAGGATGGCCGGTGAAACGGGCTGCGTAGGACCGAGGGACAGGTAAGTGACTGTTTTTTAAAAGTCAGCAGCTACAGTTTTTGTAGCTGCTGACTTTAATTTTTTGACAGGGTGAGTGGAACTCCGCTTTAAGTTGGGTGTGTCTCATCTCTATGAGACAATTCTGCCACTCCGAGTTTTCTGAGTGATGTGGATCCATCTGATAAGAACCACTATCAACTTGAAATCTAGCATCAAGTCTGACTCCACCATCACCATCTCTCACAGTATCCTGCCTAGTGGGCAAAATTATACTATGTTGGTATGGAACTTTTATTATATCCAATTTTTTATTACAATTTACACCTTGCTTCAGTGTGCTGCACACAGGTAATTACAGGAAGAACCCACACCAGTTCTATTTCACTCTGAAAGAGAAACTGGTGTGGTTGGTGCAGATAGACTTGAAAAATGTCTGTTTGCTTTGTTGTGGTGCACACCAGTTATAACGAAGCAGAAAGCTTTGTTGATTACCCCCAATGTATCTAACCAGGCTAAACAGTAGAAGCGCCTATGTAACTGATCATTTATATTATGGCTTCACTGCAGGCTCAGTTGGCAGAAAAATTATTTAAAAATGTCTACAGATGTAAAGCTTGGTGTTACACCTTGTAAGCCCTGAGCATGCTTAGTGCATTAAAAAAAATCACTTACTTCAGCCTTTCCAGCCACACCTCTGTCTCCCAGTCACAACTATTAAAAAGGCCCTGAGCTGCCCTTGCAGGTGCCTTAAATAGGGTGTATAACATATTATAACAGCAATTAGTGAACAATTGCGCATCACTTGTCAATGAAATAGTAAAGTTTATTTTAGGCTAGTGAACGGGGTGAAGTTACAGAATATGTAAACCCAATATTTTATGTTTCTGATATGTGCTTGTTGTACCATGTATTTGCATGAAAACGTAATCTGTTAAACTTATAAAAAACTGACTACACTAGACATGAGAGAACACCTTCAGTGTGCTCTCCTCCACTGATCAGACTTCTGCTAACACCCCCCCCCCACACACACACACAGCCTATCACTGGGAAAATCAGTATACTGCTGTTTCTTTTCTCTCAGCTCTCTGTGCTGCTGAGAACAGAGATTATGTGATCACTTATCAAGGGAAAAAGAAAAAAAAAGGTGTATATAATGTTTTTTATTTATCTATACACAAATGTTTTGCCTTTCATTTCTATTTTAAATTGAATGGGTTGTTTTACAAGGTGAGGGTTTTTGTACACTTTAAGTAAAAATTCAAGTCAAAAGGAATACCCAATCATGTGCTAGTAAAAGTAAAGAAACAGAATTTTTGCTCTCATGTGACTGGATGAAAGCAGAATAGGCTTACTAAGCTAGGTAAAAATTCTCTTTGCAAAGGGAACAGCCTCCATTCAAATCTCTACTCATATATACCCATATGTTTCAGTGCTATTGCTGGAGATCTCTCCCAAGCAAACCCAGTTAACATGGTTAATTTTATAATTTATCAAGTTAGAAAAAAATGTATACAATTTTGTAACATTCAGTATTAGCATCACATCCATTACGCTGGGTTGAATATATAGATATTTTGCTTAACAAAGCCATTGGAAGAAAAATAAAATAGTTTTTATGATGCTCCTCGCACCGCAGAAATTTGAAAGAAATGTAAAATGTGTGAGATCAGCATTAGTGTAATGACTTGGTATAGGGCATCACTGAGGAATTACATTTATTCTGTTTAAACACTCACTTCAGCAAATGTAGCTTTGTTGGCATAGCAGCAGGATACTTGTGAGACCAATGTACTCTGGAGGATGCTCATGAGGACTCAACAAACCTTTGGTTATCATTTACATCAATAATGTATGTGTAGAAAGAACATATTAATGAGGAAGAAGTTTTCTCTTTAACGGATGTCATATTTTATCACCTTTTTGATTAAGTCTTCTTTAACTCACCATCTAATGTCTTTTTATGCACTATACACATACATTGTGTTATTTGATCTCTTAGATTGTAAGCTCCAAGGAGCAGGGCCCTCCTATCCTTCTTGTATTGAACTGTATTGTTGCTGTATTGTCTCCTGTTATATTGTAAAGTGCTGAACAAACTGTTGGCGCTATATAAATCCTGTATCATAATAAATAATAATAATATGATTGCATTTCATCAATGCATTATACTTTATATGCTTCACCTTTATGATATAAACAAGTTTATTTTTACATTTCAAAAGAACAGCGTCCCTTTGTTGCCAAATTCCAGTGACACCCAAAAAATATCTGTAATTACTACACTACAGATCAGGGGCAGACTGACAACTCATGGGGCCCCTGGGCAATAGGGGATCATGGGGCCCCTGTGTCCTTGCCCAAACCCAAAAAAGCCTAGTAAAAGGTACCAGGGGCATCTCATGGGGCCCCTACTGACCCCGGGCAGTGCCCTAGTTTCCAAATGGTCAGTCCGCCCCTGCTACAGATTGATGCTACTGCAGAGACAGAAATGGAGACCCAAATACACAGGTTGTGAACAAATCATCAGTACCTAAAGGATTCACTAAAGGTTGCAAAGAATAATGCAGTCTTAAAATGGACTTTGTACCAATTTTTTTAATTTTGAGTATATTCATGCATGGTAATTTGGCATTGTAAAACATACAGGCATCACCTCTCAAACAAATTATATTACTTTTCCTTTATCTTCCTTCCCATCAGAAGACTGGCACCATCTTTGTTCAGAGCCTGTATGCACTTTGTGCAATAAAATGCTGACTGAAAGTATCACAATTATGTAAATTACAGTCTTCCATAGTCTTAATTTCCTTGTCTGTGTGAACATATCTCCTACAGCTCAGCCCACTGCTGCTGGCTCATACCTTGTTACCACAGCATTATGTTAAAGGAGAAGTATAGCCAAAGCTCTTTTGACCCTACTTCTCCTATGGATCACAGGAGTGCAGTTCGTTTTGCATGCCTGTGGCCCATTTTCTAAAGCCTGCTGTCAGCTGATGACACAGAGCCAGTCTAGGCTCTGAAGAGATATCAACCATATGGTCAGGATCCAGCAAAAAGCCTGACTGGCAGCTAGTTCAGCCTCTCAACTAGCTGCTGAGAGCCTGAACCAGCTTCTCCCAACCCCTCCACAGACCAGCGATCCAGTGAGCTCTGGAGGAGAAAAGCAGAGTCTCTGGCTCTCTGGTCAGTGATAGCTGAGTGATCAGTGGCCCAATGCTGCATCCTCCTAGCTGAGTATAATTTTTTTTTTTGCTAACTCCATACTTCTCTTTTAACCCCATCGCACTGGCGCCTCCCGGCCCTTTAAGGGGTTACTAACGCCGGGAGGTGGGGTGGGGTTTAGGGTTATGTGACCGCTGTGATTGGCTGTCATGGCGGTCGCATGATCGGAAAGGTCCTGATCGCAAGAAGAGATCAGGACCTTTTCGTGGGACTCTGAGACATGTGCTGGGAGCACGCATGGCGTGCGCTTTAAGCACATGCTTGTTTACAAATCGTATGCAAATATGTGGCCACTTGGCAAGGGGGAATTGACAGAATGCTTCATTTTACTTGCAGCAAATCAATGACATTGTTATCTTCTGTCTGGAGCTCTTGTTTTAAGTGCCACAGTGCACACTTTGAAAGACATATTGGAGCATCTGTAATTTATTATTTTTGAGGCATGCAAACTTACCGGTCAGCCTTATTTTCCCATTAATGTTTTTTAAATGTTTAGACAGGTTTTCAATTCTTTGCAATTACAATGTTTGAATTTTTTTTCTTTAAATTAATGGCAAATATATATAGAATTAGAATTTGAAGTTTAGTACTGGTAATCATTGAAGCAACTATAGATATTGACAGTGGCTTAAAACTTGTCAAAATAATTAATTTCAGCTTGGAACTTTTAATTTTTATTAAATCATAATGACAGTGGATGGATAGACACACACACATCACAGGACAGGCAAGATAATTGTACAACACAGAACACAAACAGATTTATTGCATGTTTGTCTTTATATATTACTGTATGTGTTTTTGTATGCGTCTGGGCAACTTCTATCTGTCTTTGTGTCAAATCATATTTGTGTCGAGTGCCTTTTCTGTATCTGCTATGTGTCTGTCAATTCTGCACGTAAAAGTTGCACATTAACCTATAGCTAACTGGCTCTGGATGCATGTTAAAATGCAGACTTAACACATTACTATATGTTGTTTTTTAATTTTTTTTTATAAGTAGTGCTTCTATACAGGTTACATCATCAGTTCTTGAGTATTTGAAAACTAATTTGTAATGTTACAACTTGAACACAATCCTTAAATTATAAATAAAACATATCCTACTTAAAGGTCAGGCCCATTTCGATCTGGGAGATACAATCTTTTACAGTATCAAATATAGCAATCTTTATAGCCTTTCAAATATATTATTTTCTAGCAGTGTATGTCTTGGCTTTTTAGAGTGAACAAAATGTATTTGCACCAAAATGGAAACAGGGGTGTTTCTGAAAGACACAAAACTGAGCCAAGCATTTAGTATAGATTACATTGAGAATTCGACATGGATGCAATTAGAGGCATAGATGCCTGGACCTTTGTCACCAGTTAGTCACTAATTAGCAAAACAGTCCCCTGTAGATCCACAAACAAAATCATGTTGCTATAATAACACACTTGGCAGCTTAATTTGAGAACATGATTTGCATATTTTGAGTTGCAGCAATGTCCTATTAGTAGTTTTTACTCCTGTACACATTAAAGCAGTCTATCTATCTATCTATCTATCTATCTATCTATCTATCTATCTATCTATCTATCTATCTATCTATCTATCTATCTATCTATCCCATCTATGATACATTCTAACAGTAATATTTTATTTTGTGAATGATCAAACAACCTCGGACAATGTGCAAGTGGCTAGATACAGCAGTTATTTGATGTGTTATTCTTTTCTCTCCCAGTGGGATTTTCATCAAACAGATTTTATACTCAAGCAGAATGCATGGAATGTAACCTCTGTTACAAGAAAATGGTGTGTAGAAGCTGCTCTATGACAGTTTAGAGTGCAGGAATGGCAGGAACAAAGATACTAAGCTCTAAAATAGTTAATAGGAAAATCTAAATACACTGCTGTGAAAAAGTATTTGCCCCCCTTCTGATTTTTGTTTTGCATATTTGTCACAATAAAATGATTCAGATCCTCAAACAAATTTTAATATTACACAAAGATAACTACAAGAGTAAATACAAAATGCAGTTTTTAAATAATGATTGCATTTATTTAGGGGAAAAAAGTAATTGCCCCTAAACCTAATAACTGATTGTGCAATCCTTGGCAGCAACAACTGCAATAAAGTGTTTGCAATAACTGGCAATGAGTCTTTCACATCGCTGCTGAGGAATTTTGGCCCACTCTTCTTTACAGAATTGTTTTAATTCAGCTACATTTGAGGATTTGTGAACATGAACAGCCTGTTTAAGGTCATGCCACACCATCTAAATTGGGATTTGAGTTCTGTATAACACAACTGCACTTGAGCTGGAGGTCACAAACTGATGGCCAGACGATCTTCTTCAGGTATTTCTGGTAGAGTGCAGAATTCAAGGTTTCATCAGTTATGGCAAGTCGTCCAGGGCCTGAAGCTGCAAAGCAGCCCCAGACCGTTACACTACCACCACAATATTTGACTGTTGGTATGATGTTCTTTTTATGAAGTGCTGTGTTAGTTTTATGCGAGGTAACAGGATGCATACCTTCCAAAAAAAGTCAACCTCAATCAGTCCACAGAATATTTGCTCAAAAGTCTTGGGTATAATCAAGATGTTTTTGGCAAATGTGAGATGAGCCTTTGTGTTCTTTTTGGTCAGAGGTGGCTTTCACCTTGAAACTCTCCCATGGATGCCATTTTGCACAGTCTCTTTCTTAATGTTGAATCATGAACACTGGCCTTAACTGAGGCAAGTGAGGCCTGCAGTTCTTTAGATATTGTTCTGGATTCTTTTATGACCTCCTGAATGAGTCATTGTTGTGTTCTTGGAATAATTTTGGTAGGCCAGCCACTCCTGGGAAGATTCACTACTGTTCTAAGTTTTCTCCATTTGTAGATAATGGATTTCACCGTGGTTCAATGGAGTCCCAAAACCTTACAAATGGCTTTGTAAACCTTTCTGGACTGATACATGTCATTGTCATGTTATTTTGTTTCCCATGATCTTGAATTTCTTTAGCTCGCACATGATGTGTTGCTTTTTTAGATCTTTTAGTGTGCTTCACTTTGTCTGACAGCTTCTATTTAAGTGATTTATTGATTCTGCAGGTCTGACAGTAATCAGGCCTGGGTGTAGCAAGTGAAATTTAACTCAGGTTTCCAAAAAATGTGGTTAACCACAGTTCATTCATGATTTGGCATGGGAGGGGGTTAACAATTACTTGTTCTCATAGGGCCAGGCAAGTTTGGACAGCTTTTTTTTTCTCAGTAAAATCATCATTTAAAAACTGCATTTTGTATTTACTCAGGTTATCTTTGTGTAATATTAAAATTTGTTTGATGATCAAGTGTGGCAAATATGCAAAAAAAATAAAGAATCAGGAAGGTGGCAAATACTTTTTCGAAGCATTGTAAATGTATAACTAGGCAAATAAATTAATATATAATCATTTTCTTCACAATTATTAGATGGCAATTCTGATTTATGAATTTCCACTTTGCTTGCAGCCTAATATTATAGCATGCACAACATTTTTTGTGTTACCGGATAAATTAATATATTGGTATGTGTGGGGTTGTTTCTAGTTCCTGACCACTAGGGTACAGCTTGTTTAACTGAACCACAGTTAAAACCATATAATCCTCCTATCATGGACTATATTTTGCAATTGTGCAGTGCTATATACACATGAATAATATCACTGTTTTTTGTTAGCTTAAGCGCTTCTGTCACCAGTTAAAGGGCCTAAACAAAAATGTCTTACTTTGTCCCTTCCCCCTCCCTCTTACACAAATGCTAAAAATTTTAATTTCATGTTTTACCATTTTGTTTCTTTTTGTGCTACAAGGCAGCACTTATGAGTTTCAGACATAGGCCTGTTCCCACTGACTGCTACATCACAGTTATGCCAGGAGGTAGTGTATTACTAAGTTCATGGCACATAGTGTCCATCCACCAGAAGCTGGTGGTATTTGGGTGCACGCATGAGAATCCACTGCTGGTTTCTGCCAGCTTTCAGAAGCCTGGAAGAGACTGGTGCCTTATTTGTGCATGTGCTTTTTTGTTACAAAAAAAAAGGTGGTACCTGACGGGGGTAGAGGGAGGTCATCTGGGAGTGGTTAGATTTGGCTTTTAGTTATGTGACAATTTTATACAACAAAAACTGAGTGTTTTCACACCCCTAGGAATGGCATCATCCCTTCAAATCAAGGAATGTGGATTTGGATATTATAGGCATCCAGACAATGAATTCACAAAAATACAATTTGTATGTACAGTCAGTCACATGTTATAACACATCTACTAAAAATGATATAGACAAATGTTAAAATGATAAGTGATCATAGCAACAACTTGGGATAGTATTCTCATATTCCAACACATTTTGCAACACTTCTTCAAGGAAACAGAGAAGATGAGGAGAAACCCAAAGGATCACTGAACATTGATGTGCTACGGGAATTTTGACCACTACCATGCAGCAGGTCTAAACAACAGAACAGCAGCGCGGGATCTCCGTCAGCAATACATGTGAACAGGAAGCCAACCTTTGGGAGCTGCCAAACATTTATTTAATTCTGACAATTGCTGCCATTCCTTGGATAAACTACATGTATTGCTGACAGAGATCCCGCACTGCTGTTCTTTTGTTTTTTATAAAGCTGTTTCTGGATCTTCCCGGGTCTATTGGTAGCTGCAAGATCTTTTGGGCATGTTTCATTCCATCTGCTCCCCCATCTCTACAGACTATTGGACATTGGAACTTGAAGGCTGGGACTTGAAGAGCGCTAGATGGGTTTGTGATTTATGCAGCAGGTCTAGGGACATCTTACTTGACAGGATTACAGGCACCACTCTTTACTGGTATTAAAATCATGCAACCAAAAAAAGTCACAGGCTGACGTAAAATATAGAAGCCTGAAAGTTCTGCAGCAAGTTGCAAGGATTAGTGCCCATAGGTTGTAATGTTGCCTCTGTCAGATACCAAAGGTGTTCACCCTTGGAGATGTCTAATGATTCTTTGGTATTTGATAGATGCAGCATTATAGCTTACAGACAGTATGACAGTTGTAGAATCAGTTGGTATAGAAGTGAACATGTTGTGACAACTTCATGTGCATCAAAATATTATGCTTTCTGGACAGATGGGCTTTAATGTTGCATTAAAAGTCTTTAGATATAGCACATGTGAAGTTTTTATTACCATTTGTCATTTGCTAACGTTTATTTCTTATATGTCTTAAAATGCTTGATATATTATTGGTATTTTGAAGGTAAAAGCCAATTCGCAAAAGATGATCATTGCTTTAAAATAAAACTGACTTCTGACTGGCAACATTTTGAGGCTAAATGGGAGATGGAAATAAAAAGACATATTATGGTTCATGACAGATTTATGGGATATAAAGACAATAAATGGGTAAGTAGCTATTTCATGTTAAAAAAAAAAGAAAAATATGTAAGATAAAACAATGAATTCACAAAAGAGATGATCAACCTTTTGGGAGTTGCTAAAGGTAAAACATGCTAATTCAGGGGAAGTTATGGAGCTGAATAAAAATAATCATGAGTGAGAAAGGATGACCAAGGAGGATGCAAAAAGAAGTTTATGAGTCCCATGAAACTTCTTGCAGGGTTTCTAGAGAGGATATAGAAAGCAGGCAGAATGTTTAGGGTTTCAGATGCAAAGACATCTTCTTCATTTTGTGTAGTTATTTTGGGGTATTTTGGGTAGTTTAGTTTATTTTATTTGGTGTTCTATGTATTTTTTGTTTGCCACTTTAAATGCTTTTATTTTACTTTTTTCATTGTCTTTTCCTTTCTGTGAAAAAAACTAATTAATTAGGCTTATGAGTTGACTTTTTTTGTGTTTTTTTTTGCATAAGATTAGGTTCTGGATAGCTAAAGAGAGCTTCTATACACCCCATGAGCCTTTTAAAGCCATTTACCCTTAAAAGCCACCAAACCCACCTTCATTTCACTGTCTCTATTGACTCCAATGCATTATGCCAAATTGTAAAATTTTGAAGAAAGCTCCCAAATTTCACATACATTTTGGTGAAATTAAATTCTCAATTTCACTCATTCCTACATGTTATTAATCGATTTAATTTAGCTAAAAAATGAGCCAAACCATGAGCATTGGTGTTTGAACTGTTTAACTAAATAAGATGGGGAGTGACAGTTAGGAGTATATAGTTTTGCATTCACATATACTGTAGAAATAACAGCGAACAACAAGAAAATGTTGGTGTTCTATAGGTCATAACATAAGCCAACTGTTTTACAGTATTGTACACTTTCAAACGTTTTTGTTTTAGGTATTAGAGTAGCTGTATTCCCTATTTCATTTTGTTTGCCTTACCTTGTAATGATGGGTTCACATGTTGTGCCTGCAATTTGTATTATCATTGCCAATTGATTCTCTTATGTCCATTTATTCATTCACCTAGATTTTTCTTCTTCACTAAGGCTAGGTTCACATCTGTGTGGGTGGTGCCGCTGCGGATCCGCAGGAAAATCCGTGCAGCCACACCCCTGGCACAGAGAACCCGCGGGCGGGTGCCATTAGTTCTAATGGCATGCTGCTTGCACTGGAAAATGCAACCATATTGGGAACCGAGGTTCCCGTGCGGGCTGCATTTTCCAAAGAAGTGCAGGGACTTCTTCCCTGCGTGTCACGGGGCATGGGAGTCCATTCAAATGAATGGGCTCTCATGCCTGCGCAAAACGTGGCCCGCAGTGCCGCATATATGTGAACCAGGGCTAAAGGGACAGGCAACTTCTTGTGCCTTGCCATTTACCCTGTGATGCATCACAAATGTGAGAGTGCTATTGTGATGAAAGATTTCATGGTGATCTCGTGGTTAATTTCTCTGCCTGCTTGTATTTGTCAGATCTAATTACTATTTAGCTTTCACCCACAAAACACTAGACTGAGAGACCCAGGAATTGGAGTAATATGTACTTTCTTCAAAGAAAGTGTTAGTTCTTAGACTACAGAGAGAGGTTGTGCATTGTCCTGTGCAGTACCATCATATTTGAACAGAAACTTCTGACACAGGAATGTGAAGATTTACTCTGCAATAGGCTGTACATACAGGGCAACAAACGACACCATGAAATGACATGATCAATGCAGGCAAAAAACACAAGGTGCAGGTAGGATGCTTTAAAATGTCGTTAAAAACAGAAATGTCAGAAGAACCCATACTGAAACCTAAAGTAATGCCAGGGTAATGTAAAAATGGTAGCTTTTGCTTTGTGCATCGATTTCAGTTTACTCATTATCTTAACCAATCCTTTTTTTCACAAGACCAGAAAAATACTGTATCATTGCATGAGCAGGCAGGTTTTTCTAAACTCAGGTAAAAGGAATAGATGAAATCTTTAACGTCTAACTGTTTTTGCGCTTATAGAATGGAATTATCCTAGCGATAGCCCATATATGATTCATAAAAGGCTAGCAAGAGTTGAGATTTTAGGTTAGAAGATGGCAATCTTTGATTAAACCTTAGTTGCCCTGTCAATTGTTTAATGTTGATTATTACAAAGGAGAGATGCAGAAGTTTAAAATAACAGAAAGCTATTATCTTCATAGATATTAAGAAACGAAGAACACTTGCAAAAATATCTGCAGGAAGAACAAACAGTAACCAAATTGGTTCCTGTGGCAAACCATAACATTTACTTTAAACTATCAGTAAGCGACTCAGTAAAAAGCAAACTACCAATCTTTTAATAGATGCCAGACTGTCAAGAACTTATTGACCAGCAAACTGTGACCAGGTCAAGATCAGGTCAGAAGTGAAATCTGGTGTGAAAGTCATTCGCTTGGCTTAGAGTACAATTAAGCAGTGGGTTAGATAGTTTTACATCGCTAGAAGAAAATGGACTCAGCTACTTGACCGTTGTATTTATGATACACAAAACTTGACTAGCAGCTAGTGGCACATCTTAAAAATAAGCAGTGCCACTTATGCAAGCATCAGTTATTATTCTTAGGACAGGCAGTAAATATTTGCTGCTTAGAAAGAAATATTGTAATTTATAGCAGATCTCCATTAGATCTCCTAGATTGTAAGCTCCAAGGAGCAGGGCCCTCCTATCCCTCTTGTATTGAACTGTATTGTTGCTGTATTGTCTCCTGTTATATTGTAAAGCGCTGAGCAAACTGTTGGCGCTATAGAAATCCTGTATAATAATAATAATAATTAACCACTTCCCCTCCAGAAGATTTACCCCCCTTCCTGACCAGGCCATTTTTTGCATTACGGTGCTGCATTATTTTAACTGACAGTTGCGTGGTCATGCAGCGCTGCACCAAATGAAATTTACGTCCTTTTTTCCCGCAAATTGAGCTTTCTTTCGGTGGTATTTGATCACCTGTGCGTTGTTTATTTTTTTGCGCTATAAAAAAAGTCCGACAATTTTGAGAAAAAAACAATATTTTTTGACTTTTTGCTATTGAACATGTCCAGTAAAAAAATTTTAAAAATCAAATTTCGTCATAAATTTAGGGCAAAATGTATTCTGCTACATGTCTTTGCTAAAAAAAATCCAAACACGTGTAAATTAATTGGTTTACGTGAAAGTTATAGCGTTTACAAATGGCGGAATATATACTGGGATTTTTCTTTTTTAATTTTTACTAGTAATGGCGGTGATCAGAGACTTATAGCGGGACTGTGGCAGACATTCTGACACTGGGAGGAACTGACTTGGTGTCACTGACATCCCCAGTGACACCAATACAGTGATCAGTGTTAGTAAAAAGCACTGACGCTGTACTAATGGCACTGGTCAGGAAGGGGTTAACATCTGGGGCGATCAAAGGGTTAACTGTGTGATTGGTGTGCTTTACTAAGGGCTGTGTCTGTGTGCTTCACTGTAATCACAGGTGCTGGAGCTGACAGGGAGGAGAACTGTTTTGTTTACTAACAGTTCTCTCCCTTGCCAGAGATCCTCGGCAATCACCGGGCGCTGGCAAGTAATCACCGTCCGGGACCCGGTGATTGACAGCCGCGGCCTCAAAATGCAAAATCACATATATATATACACGTGATTTTGCGCACCCGTGCCACCCTATAATGGTTAAAAAAAACAGAACCCACTGCATGCACGTTTTTAAATACCATTTATACTGTACATGCCAAATGGTCCTTTTCACATGGGGAGGACTCCGACTGTGATCTGCTTGCTCAGCAGGGGATCTGTCTGTTTATCCCCGCTGAGCTGGCAGATGACAGGTCCATGTTCACTCCACTTATGGAGAGCGAACACGGACACAGTCTGCTCTCCTCTATGGGCTATAGGATGTAAATGGACCGCCTGGCTGTTTACACCCAACTGCCATCCGATCCAATTCTCTGGATGAAAGGGGAACAGATCCCCATCCATCTATTTTTAGTGGATCGGATTGGATGTAGGGGGGTGTAAACAGACACATGTCCATTTATACCCACTGCTCCACAGAGGAAAATGGAAGTTTCAATAGGATCCGCTTAAAAAAGGGACAGGAGGACCCAATAGGAATATTTATGTGAAAGGGGCCTTAAATATAATAGCCATCTGGCTGGTCACATGATGTCCCAAGGTCCTCTTCTTCCTGAGATGGTGGAGGATGGCATTTAATATAGAGCAGTGCTGTTAAGATAACTAAACCCAAGAACAAAACTGCAATATATTGCAGTTAACAGTTAGATGTGCAGGTTTCTTTAGCTTTGTTTTTTTTTTCCCAAACAAGGGCATTTTTAGCAAATACAGAAAATACCTGTTGATCTTGTCAGAAACACAGTGTACTTGTACTTATGGAGAGCTGCATTGAGGAATATCTTCCTTTCTAGATATCTTCTGTAAACTACTAATTCCCCTGCCCCCAGTGCAATAGAGATAAAGAGATGTGGAAATGTTTGTAGTCTATATCAGGAGAGCAGCCCAAGATGACAACCATGGCTCTCTTCATAAGTACGGTGGAGGAATGATTTAGCCACCCAGGGACAGGAATAATGTTATTTGCAGGATTCTTAGGTGGTAATGAAGCAAAAGAAGCTTGAATAATTAAAATGAAAGCAGCCACCACACCAAAGACCAGCGAGATACAATATTTCACATTTTTGATTTTGGTTTTAGATACACTTGAACTGATGACATCATTGCTTCTTAATGTATTTTACTTTGTGCCCAGGCCAATGTCATTATGCACTCCTAGGGGTTTTGTCCATGACAGCTTAAGTTCACAGGAAATTGGTTGAATGACACAGGAGGTGAAAGTGGAGTTCTGCTATAAATGAAAGTTTAATAAGGAATTTACTGATAGCATAGACCAACTTGCTACTAACAACCTGTTATCACCACTGTATCTGCATCCTACTACGGCACAGAAAATTAAATCTTTTTTTTTTTACTAAAGCCATCTTAATAAAGATTGTACTTGGTTGGTTGCTATGCATTACTTCACTTGCTGATTGCTTTTGTGTATTATGCTGATGTACTCTGCTTAGTGCAACAATGTGAAGGTGGGTGTCCACAAGAAATCCCAGGCTGAAGTCTTCTGGGAAACCAACACTTTTGGGGAGTGTAGATCTTCTTGGTCCCTAGCAATCCTTGGTGGCTCCTACTACAGACCTCCACGTCACTATAGGAAACTATAGTGGTGATTACTAGTCTTGTTACCACCCCACACATTGTGACATCATGATGCCACCTCTTTAAAAAATAAAAGACCCTGCAAGGGACCCTGCAATAGACTCCTGTGTCAGTCACTGAAAAGTGTCCACATATTCCAGAAAGCCACATGGCCACCCAAAGTAGGATCCTTCCACAAAATAGACCAGAAAATAAAGAATCAAAACCCAGCCCATCACATAACTAGAGTTTCTAGCAACAAAACAGGGCTTCTATTTTTTAAAAGTTATATATTAGCTAAAGTAGAATGAGTATTTTTTTAGATGGAGGGGGAATCCAGGGATCAGTTTTAACCTGCTCCAGAGCGGGGGTAAGATGATATTTTAAAGCCAGAATGATGGTGGTCTAAAAGCTTTATATGTGGTTTTTTTTTTAATTTTTTTTTTTTACTTTTATTTAGACTGCCATAAAATAATTTTGTACAATAAAGGGGTCCATCCCTCTCTTCCTTGATTTTAAGGTATGGGTCCATCATTTTTTACATTGCTATTCAGAAATAGATGATGTTTTTATTGAATATAATTGACTGCAGAGAAGAAAAATTGCAAGAAAATTTATTGTGACTGATACTACTATTTGTGCATGTTGTGAGCAATCATATTTGTATCCAGAATGTTGCAATTTTCTTTATATCATGTGTGGCCAGCACACTGAATTTACAAGGTACATTGGTTCTGAAGAGTTTGTGCTCACAGCAGACAGATGGGCGGTACTGGTCAGAAATACTGTTAGCTGTCATATATTCCTGGAACAGAGCCCAGCTTCATGCGGTGAAGAAATAGCTTGGAAGGGACACTCAATTCTCAACCCTTATTGACCAATGAATTACAAAGTTAATCCCCTCACTGCTGGATGAAGAAATCAGTACTTTCAACCATTAAAACTGATTATCACTTCATATTTTTGCATCCCTTAAATATCAAATCATCTCAGCAGCTTTCAACATAGTCATAAATTTCCCTTACAGTAAATTAAAACTGTGTACATGGTGTAACAAGTGGTAGATGGATACATTATCACTATCTATCTATCTATCTATCTATCTATCTATCTATCTATCTATCTATCTACCCCTGGACTAAACTCGCTTTCAGTTTATTAGAAAAAGATGATTTATTTTTCTTTATATTAGTACTGATAGCTAGGATCTGTTTATACAAACTGAAAACGAAAAAACTGGAACAAAAGTAAAGTTGCTGTCCATAATGGGCAATTAAAGGTAATTTAATGACATTTAATTACCTTTTAACAAAAACAATAAATGCACACATGCAGGTAAAAAATGCTTGACTCTGTCTGGCCCTTGGGACATTATTCCTCCAACTGATACCAATGATGAGGCACCACTCCTCCCACTGACACCATCATTGGGGCACTATTCCTCCTGCTAAGACCAATGATGGGGCACTACTGGTCCCACTGACACCATCGATGAGGCACTATTCCTCCTGCTAAAACCAACAATGGGGCACTATTCCTCATGCTAAGACCAATGATGGGGCACTACTCCTCCCACTGACACCATAGATAAGGCACTATTCCTCCCATTGATACCAACAATGGGACACTATTCCTCTTGTTAAAAACAATGATCGGGCCATGTTTACTCCCACTGATGCCGAGGCATTTTCTACTCCTACTGGCCACAGTCTGGCCCCCCTAAATCCTGAAGGACAGTAAACTGGCCCTTTGTTTAAAAAGTTTGGAGATCCCTGCTCTAAAGAATTGCACCAGTGATCAGCAGATCGCTGGTACCATGCAGGTCTCCTGCAGACCTGTCAGTGTATCTGTGTGTCCGTACACCTTGTGTGCATGGCTGTAGATAATTTTTTCTTCTGGGGGGGTTCAGCTCGCAGCTGAGCTGCATTTTTACTGCCCCCCCCCTCAACCTCTTCCCCTTGAAGGAATGAAGGAAGGGACGAGGTGGAAGAAAGAAAGGGGTGGGTGGAAGGAAGGAAGGAAGGAATGATGGAAGGAAGGGGTGGAGGGAAAGAAGGAAGAGGTGGGTTGAAGGAAGGAGTGGGTGGAAGGAAGGAGTGGGTGGAAGGAAGGAAGGGGTGGGTGGAAGGAAGGAAGGAAGGGAGGAAGGAAGAGGTGAGTGGAAGGAAGGGGTGGGTGGAAGGAAGGAAGGAAGGTGTGGGTGGAAGGAAGGGGTGGGTGGAAGGAAGGAGTGGGTGGGAGGAAGGAAGGAAGGAAGGAAAGAAGGAGTGAGTGGAAGAAAGGAAGGAAGGAAGGGGTGGGTGGAAGGAAGGAAGGAAAGAAGGGGTGGGTGGAAGTAAGTAAGGAAGGAATGGGTGGATGGAAGGAAGGAAGGAAAGAAGAGGTGGATGGAAGGAAGGGAGGGTTGGGTGGGTGGGTGAAAGGAAAGAAGGAAGGGTGGAAGGAAGGAAGGGAGGGGTGGATGGATGGATGGATGGAAGGAAGGAAGGAAGGAAGGAAGGGAGGGGTGGATGGGTGGGTGGAAGGAAGCGAGGGGTGGGTGGAAGGAAGCAAGGAAGGAAGGGGTGGGTGGAAGGAAGGAAGGGAGGAAGGAAGAGGTGCGTGGAAGGAAGGAAGGGGTGGGTGGAAGGAAGGAAGGAGTGGGTGGAAGGAAGGAGTGGGTGGAAGGAAGGAAGGAAGGAAGGGAAGGAAGGGAGGGAGGGAAGGAAGGAAGGAAGGAAGGAAGGAAGGAAAAAAGGAAGGAAGGAAGGAAGGAAGGAAGGAAGGAAGGAAGGAGAGGAAGGAAGGAAGGAAGGAAGGAAGGAGTGGAAGAAAGGAAGGAAGGGGTGGGTGGAAGGAAGGAAGGAAGGAAGGAAGGAAGGAAGGAAAGGAGGGGTGGGTGGAAGGAAGGAAGTAAGGAAGGAATAGGTGGATTGAAGGAAGGAAAGAAGAGGTGGATCGAAGGAAGGAAGGAAGGAAGGAAGGGAGGGTTGGGTGGGTGGGTGGAAGGAAGGAAGGGTGGATGGGTGGAAGGAAGGAAGGGAGGGGTGGATGGATGGATGGAAGGAAGGAAGGGAGGGGTGGATGGGTGGGTGGAAGGAAGCGAGGGGTGAGTGGAAGGAAGCAAGGAAGGAAGGGGTGGGTGGAAAGAAGGAAGGGTGGGTGAAGGGAAGGAAGGAATGGAAGGAAGGGGGCGGTGGGTGGAAGGAAGGAAGGGTGGAAGGAAGGGGTGAAAGGAAGGCTGGGTGGAAGGAAGGAAAGGAGGGGTGCGTGGAAGGAAGGAAGGGTTGAAGGAAGGAAAGGGTGGAAAGAAGGAAGGAAGGAAGGAAGGGTTGGATGGAAGGAAGGAAAGAAGAGGTGGATGGAAGGGAGGGGTGAAAGAAAGGGGTGGGTGGGTGGAAGGCAGGAATGGGTAGGTGGAAGGAAGAAAGGAAGGGGTGGAAGGAAGGAAGATGTGGGTAGAAGGAAGGAGAGGGGGGAGGGGTGAGTGGAAGGAAGGAAGAGAGAGGTGGAAGGAAGGGGTGGGTGGAAGGAAGAAGATGTGGGTGGAAGGTAGGGGTTGATTGAAGGAAGGAAAGGAGGGGTGTGTGGAAGGAAGGAAGGGGTGGAAGGAAGGAAGGAAGGTAGGAAGGAAAGATGGAAGGAAGGATGGATGGAAGGAAGGAGGGGAGGAAGGGAGGGGTGGGTGGAAGGAAGGAAGGGGCGGAAAGAAGGAAGGGAGGGGTGGGTGGAAGGAAGGAAGTGGTGGACAGGTGGATGGAAGGAAGGGGAGGTGGGTGGAAGGAAGGGAGGAAGGAAGGGGTGGGTGGGTGGAAAGAAGGAAGGAAGGAAGGAAGGAAGGGGTGGATGGATGGAAGGCAGTAAGGGGGGTGGGTGGAAGCAAGGGAGGAAGGGGTGGGTGGAAGGAAGGAAGTGAGGGGTGGGAGGAATGGAGGAGTGGGTGGAAGGAAGGGAGGGCTGGGTGGGTGGAAGGAAGGATGAGTGGGAGAATGGAAGGAAGGATGGGTGGGAGAATGGAAGGAAGGGAAGGTGGGAGGAAGGGGGGAGGGTAGAAGAAAGGGAGGCTAGAAGGAAGGGAGAGGTGGGAGGAAGGAAGGGAGGGGGAAGGTGGAGGGAAAAAGGGAGTGGGGTGAAAATATGGAAGGAAGGAGGGGTGAAAGGAAGGGGGGTGGAAGGGTGGAAGGTAGGGGGGGTGGAAGGATGGAAGGAAGAGAGGGGGGAGGTGGAAGGATAGGAGGGTGAAAGGATAGAAGGGGGGTGGAAGGATGGAATGAAGGGAGGGGGAGGTAGAAAGATGGAAGGGAGGGAGGGAAGTGGAAAGATGGAAGGGAGGGGGGGTGGAAGGATGGAAGGTTAGGTCAAACTCACCATGACTCCTTCAGAAGCATCAAAGTTGTGATTGTCGGCTGCTGTGTTCAGTTTCCCACCCACACCTTCTCTGAAGCTGCATAGACTGCAGTGTGGGTGAGCACAGGGGGGAGACAGAGCAGATCCAGCCTGTCTCCCCTCTTCTCCTATTGGTGCAGAGGATGGAGGGAGGGGCTGGGCTGCTGGGCAGTGAGAAGAACACAGCAGCTGGAACACAGTGGCGGTGGGAGGGAGAAAGGAGGGGTGTGCAGGAGAAAACTGTTCTGTGCAGCGGTGGATGCAGCAAGCAGCGCCGGGGCTAGGGGTGTGGGAGGGGTGGTGGTGGCTGTGGTGACAAGCAGCGATCTCCTGTATGGCTTTCAATTAAGCAGCTGGAAGCTGATTCTCCTCCTCTCCCTCCAGTGGCTTCCATCTGCTTCATTGAAAGCCATACAGGAGATCGCTGCTTGTCACCACAACCACAGCTGCCCCTCCCACACATCCCTAGCCCTGGCGCTGTTTGCTGCCTTCATCGCTGCACAGAAGGTTTTCTTTCTGACCCCGCTGCTGTGTTTTTCTCACTGCCCAGGCCAAATTTCAAGGGCTGCAGTCTGCAGCCAGGGATGGTTGGCAACTCTCCTCTGGGGGGTTTCAGACCCCCCTGATGCCCCCCCTTATCTATGCCCCTGCTTGTGTGGGCAAGCAGATACTTACTAAAAGGAAGATTTAATGAACTACCATGGCGCTCCACAGTGTTGTGGTAGATCATTGAGAACTAGAAGCCGACAGTTGCAAAGGCTTATGGAACTTGTAGTATTCTCATTCAAAGAATTGTTTTTTTTAAATTGTGACAGCTAGCAGGGGGGGTGGGGGTGGGTGTGGGTGTGGGTGTAACATGCAACATGTTACAGAAGGTAAACCTATGCTTTAACATACAAGTTAGGTTTTAGGCAACCTCTGCAACAAAAAATGTCATTTTTGCTGAGACACTCTCTAAGGGCTGGTTCAAATGAGAATGCAGTGCAGGAAATACGCATGCCATGTGTTTCCACACCACATTCAAAACACACTGCCTTTGTGATCTGTTACAGGAGCCAGACTGCACATGCAGTGCGTTTGCGGGCAACAGGTCACATGATACTGCAGTACCATGCGATTTGGTGCTGCACATTTTTTAAAAGTAGTGCATGCACTGCTTTTTCGGCGTTTCGGTATGAAATGCAGTCCATTCAATTGAATGGGCTGCAAAATTGCACTGCATGGGAATGAGCAGGAATCACCCAGGAAAGTGTGCAATCCTGTGTGATTCTGGTGTGAACCAACCATAAGGGTTAATCCCTTTTTAAGGGATGCTGACCCTGCATCTTTCCACATCAGAATATAGAAAGTGCACCAGCTGATTGAGGACAAAGGACAAAGCTATTTCTTCAGAGCAGAAACAGGTAAAAATCAGTTAACAGTTTGTTAAAATCCTTGCAATGTATATTGATCATCCAGTGGAGATTGTGTTTCTCTCAACAAAAGTGGAGTTATACCTTAAAAACATTTTGTTGTTTTCATTCTGTTTATGACATCACATTTTATGTTTATAAAAATTAGTCAATTCATACGGGAACTAAAGTGAAGTTGCTGGTGATTATAATCAATCATCATCATCATCACATTCAGTTTTATTTTTTTAGAAAATAAAAATGATTTCCAATTGCTCACTATGGACAGCAACTCCACGTTTGTTCCAATTTTCTTTTCTACAGTATAAACAGATCCTAGTTATCAATAGGAACATTCCTGGGAGTGTTCTGTACAACAACTGTATGCAGAATGCGTCCAGGTTGCCATATTGCATTGAATTTTACATTACTGTAGTTTGGAAAGGAAACATTTTTTAATAACATTATATTACAATATAGCTTGTGTAGCAGTAGTGTATGCTATATTATTTTTTTCCACAAAATTGGTGCTACCCTTTAAAGGTGAACTTTAAGCAAACAGTGTTTAAATTTTAAATTCAGTTGAAATACATGTAAGATAATTGCTTTACCTGCCCAAGGATCCATATTTTGTTTCCTCCTGTCCAGAGAATTATAGTGTTCTGCCACTAAGTACAGCAGGCTGATGAGCTGACTTATTATTATTATTATACAGGATTTATATAGCACCAACAGTTTGCACAGCGCTTTACAAAATGTAGGTAGACATAACCATTACAATACAATTTGGTACAAGAGGAAACAGAGGGCCCTGCTCATTAGAGTTTACAATCTAGGAGGAACTTTTTTCTTTTTGCCAATAAGCAATAAAGCTAGGTCAGCTCCTTGCCTCCAGCCTGTAAGTGCCCAGTGACTAAGTTGTAGCAGTCTATCTCTCTGTCACTCTGTTCTGTCCTTCTGTCAGCATGTTCTTTATCAGCATTAGGGATTACTTCCTAGTTCTGTACCTACGTTGTACATGACCCAGTCTAACTGTTGTTCTACAGGGGATTGCAAGCTAATTCCAAGTCAAATTCAGGCACTTATAGTATAACTTTGGGCATTTTCTTTAGTTTTGGGTGGAGTGGAGTGGGGAGGGATTGGAACACCTGTCTAGTTTATTGCTCTCTGTGTCTCTGTTAGGGAAATTCACCCTATTTGTCCTGTTTACCAATATCAACAAATGTGAGAGTAAAAGAAAATCCCAAATTTTGGGTTGTCCCCAGAACAGGAATAGTAGGGATATGCTCCAATGGGAACACTAATTCTGGTGACCCTTGTGACCACTAGTGATTCCCTCACTTGGGACACAATGGGACACAGGCGGCAAAAATAAACCTTACAGTGTTTATAATCCTCCCTTACCATACCCAAAATGAAAAAAAGTTTTGCCTTTAGTGCTGCTTTAACAGTAATTAAAATTAAGAAAATTTTAAATTACATTTTTAAGAATTACATTAATTAATTTTAAAAAAAATATGTCTGGAGTTCAGCTTTAACAGTGTAATATACTATATAATCTGCACAATCTCTTAATTGCAAAGCAGCTGGATGAACAGTGGCTGCTATAACAGCATGATTATATGGGATGTCCTAAACAACAGCTTCTTTACTGCTTTTTTGCTGCCATGATGAATTAGCAGTTCTGACTTTCCTTTGTTAGCTTAGGCGAAAATGAAATGAAATCCAGCAGGAGTTCCCGGAGTGCATTGTCCAATAGTGTAAAAATGCTGTGTTGATGACAGATCATACTGTTTTTATTAAGAATAAGAACATTGACTTTACTTTGCTTCTTGACCTTAGTGCGTTACTGTCAAGGTGATTTTATTTCTACAAATTCTCTTTGTGGAGGCCTCCTCTATGAACTGCCATAAAACGTAAGACAAATTCCTATCATCTGTATGTGATTATAGCAGGTTCAGTTGCTCTTATTCACAAGCACTTAAGGTTGTTTCTCTCCTTGGCCTATAAAGAAATACATGTAGTAGCATTTCTTCCTGACATTATCTTTATGATTTTTTAAATTAAAAAAAAAACAGCTTTTATAACCACTCTTTCTTTAAAGTATATGCAACCCTAATGTCATTTAGAGTGCTAAAGCATAGTGTTCCTTAAACAACTGGCATTAAAAATAAATAAATAAAATACTCGTTGCCACCCTTATGAAATCCTTTACATTACATCTCAGTCCTACTAATCTCCTGCACCCCTTTGCAATCACTTCCTGTCTACATTCATGTGCTCCTACAATGGCTGCTTGTCATTTGCCAAAATGGGTTTACTGATGGTGACAAAAATGAACCATGCTACATAATATGCATTAACATGGTTATTTGTAGCCTATAATGTGTGTTAAAATGGCCAAATGTAGCTTCCTTCAGAAGCCTACGTGACAACACAGAAGCATAACCAGGATTACCAAGTAATATTTCACTTAAAGCTGAAAATTTAAATTATTGAATTTATTTTTGAAATCGCATTGACATGTTAAAGCTTATATAAGATTTTAAGATTAATAAGATTAATTAAAGTATTACTAAACCTAGGACCCTGCATTCACTATATCTGGCCTCAGACAGTACACAGAACATGGAAATGCAATTACTTTAGTAAATATAAACTGCTAAATACCTTTTCTCATCAGCAGTTAGCGCAGTCTTGCGACTTCATATCAGCGTTCAACAGAGCACTGGTTAAAGCTTCTAGAAGGAGTTTTCTTTCTGCTCTAGGAGGATGGAAAACTCCTGACCTCTTTCTGGACCATGCTGATTGGTCCTGTGATGATCACATGCACTCTTCAAAGAAAAAAAAACTATTTAGCAATACACACTAAATGGAGCATGTGCAGAATGGCTATGGGTTCAGTCTGTCTTATCAGGAGATAAGACATTGACATTTGAAGAGGAGGGGCAGAGAAGATTAGATCAAATGGCTTTTTTTACACAATGCAGAGGATTAACCCCTTAGATTCCACAGTGAGTATAGCAAGCATGCTTTACTGCATATTTAGACTGATTTTACTGTTGTGGGTTTAGTAACACTTTAATTAATGTTAATTAGCAAAGGAATTAGAGATGCAGAAATTTACTCTCACTAAGATGCATATCTTTTATATCAATATTTTTGTTTGTATGGACATTTCTGTTACCATCAAAGCATTCTGGGCTATAAATTGAGGATTGATTTAATTTTTGTGTAATAAGTAATACTTATTACAGTGGGTTGATTTTTAATGGTAATTTGCACGTCATCCTCTAAGTCATACAACTGTGCTTGGAATAATGATAGAGATCAGTTGGTTTGTGAGAATTGCAGCATTATTTGAAACTTGTAGGATTTTCCCTTTAAAAATTGTGATCAAGCTTCAGGAATATTAATATTACTAGCAACAGAAATGAAAAATTTAGTAGCTAGTTTACAAATAGACAGTGACTTTCCTAAGTAATTTCCTCCTATTGGACATTTCCATACATTGAAGTGCTAAAATATGGAGTTAAAATAGTCCTTTGATGTCTCATTTAAAGAGAACCTGTGGCAGTAACAATGCTATCACATAGAGGGCTATTGGTCCCGTATGTGATTGCAATAAAGTAAAAAAAAGTGTAATAGAAAATTAAAGGTACACCCAAGCACTCCAAAAAAAATTAAGCCC
Organism: Staurois parvus; assembly: GCF_062004578.1. NCBI lineage: Eukaryota > Metazoa > Chordata > Amphibia > Anura > Ranidae > Staurois > Staurois parvus. The sequence continues at coordinate 13,928,448 of NW_028317854.1, read as the reverse complement.
AACCACCCCTACATACATTCACATATTTATGTAATCACACATGTTGGGGGGGAGCTACACATGTTGTATACAGTTGCAAGAAAAAGTATGTGAGCCCCTTGGGATTACGTGGAGTTTTGCATGAATTGGGCATAAAATGTGCTCTGAACGTCATCTAAATCACAACAATAGAAGAACACAGTCTGCTAAACATAATACTACACAAACATTAGATGTTGCCATGGTTTAATTGCACATAACATGTAAACATTCACAGTGCAGGGAGGAAAAAGTATGTGAACCTTTGGACTTAATAACTGCTTGACCCTCCTTTGGCAGCAGTAACCTCAACCAAACGTTTCCTGTAGTTGCAGATCAGACCTGCACAATGATCTGGAGTAATTTTGGACCACTCCTCTTCACAAAACTGTTTCAGTGTAGCAATATTCTTGGGATGTCTGGTGTGAATCACTCTCTTAAGGTCATGCCACAGCATTTCAATCGGGTTGAGGTCAGGACTCTGACTGGGCCACTCCAGAAGGTGTATTCTGTGCTGTTGCAGCCATTGTTTTGTTGAATTACTTGTATGCTTTGGGTCATTGTCCTGTTGCATCACCCATCCTCTGCGGAGCTTCAGTTGGCGGACAGATGGTCGTACGTTTTCCTGCAAAATGTCTTGATAAACTCTGGAATTCATTTTCCCATCAATGACAACAATCCGTCCAGGCCCTGAGGCAGCAAAGCAGCCCCAAACCATGATGCTCCCTCCACCATGTTTTACAGTGGGGATGAGGTTTTGATGTTGGTGTGCTGTGCCTTTTTTTCTCCACACATAGTGTTGTGTGTTCTTCCCAAACAACTCAATCTTGGTTTCATCTGTCCACAGAATATTTTGCCAGTAGTGCTGTGGAACATCCAGGTGCTCTTTTGCAAACTTCTAAGGTGCTGCAAATTCTTTTTGGACAGCAATGGCTTCCTCCGTGGTGTCCTCCCATGTACTCCATTCTTGTTTAATGTTTTCCTTATTGTAGATGTGTCAACAAAAATGTTAGCATGTGCCAGAGATTTCTGTAGGTCTTTAGCTGACACTCTGGGATTCTTCTTTACCTCATGCAGCATTCTGCGCTGTGCTCTTGCAGTCATTTTTACAGGACGACCACGCCTAGGGAGAGTAGCAACAGTGCTAAACTTTCTCTGTTTGTAGACAGTCTGTCTTACCATGGACACATGAACATCAAGGCTTTTGGAGATACTTTTGCAACCCTTTCCAGCTTCATGCAAGTCAACAATTCTTGATCGTAGGTCTTCTGAGAGCTCTTTTCTGCGAGGCATGGTTCACATCAGACAGTGCTTCTTGAAACCAGTAAACCCAAAACAGGTGTGTGTTTTTTAAGGGCAGGACAGCTGTCAGCAACACATCCAATATCATCACACTGATTGGAGTCAAGGTTGGCTCACTCCTGGCTCCAATTAGCTCTGGGAGAAGTCATTAAGCTAGGGCCTCACATACTTTTTCCTCCCTGCACTGTGAATGTTTACATGTTATGTGCAATTAAACCATGGCAACATCTAATGTTTGTGTAGTATTATGTTCAGCAGACTGTGTTCTTCTATTGTTGTGACTTAGATGACGTTCAGAGCACATTTTATGCCCAATTCATGAAAAACTCCACGTAATCCCAAGGGGTTCACATACTTTTTTTTGCAACTGTATCATAATGTATGCCAGAGTGAAAAAAATAAATATTTGGGTTTTTATCTACAACTCTAAGCTGATGATTTGTTATTAGTTTTAAGTGTCCCCTGCAGAAAATCTGAGGTACCAAGATTCATCATTGTTTCATGGGTGCACACATTTTTAAAGCTTGACAAGTTGCCTATCTTTTTACTCAGTACAACTTTATGCTTTAAATTTTACCAAAATATTGGTTAATATATTGTGTTTGTGTGCACTAAAATTACTGTTGATCAAGTGCATTTTCTATTGAGTGTCATGAAAAATTGGAACAACCATTGTTTTTTTTTTATTCACGGTCTCTGTTTTCAGACAATACAGATATTTACAGTTTGGGGGTTTTCACTAATATTCAGACCTAAAGTTATTTTTTTTAACGTGTGTGTAAAAATTGCAAGAAAAGGTATGGCAGTGAAAGGGTTAAAAAAAAAGGCACAGAGTCTAAGCATACGAGGTATGTCCAGATTATAATGAGAATAAAGTTCCTACACTCGAGAAGGATTCTATGAAAGGAGAAGCTGGCCAAGGTTACTTGGGGTGGGGCTAGGTATACTTTAGAACACTCATCAGTTGCATTCCAGCCCTGTCAGAGTTGAGACATTCTTTTTTGTGACACCTTGTTCAAGTGCATCATATGAAGATAAAAGCAAGCAAGTTTGGAACAGCAGTACATGATAAAAATTTTGTGTGAAATTGGGTAAAAGTGCATCAGAAAGTTTATGAATGGTGAAGAAAGCTTATAAATAGCTGCGCTATCATCTGCACAAGTGTGCTGATGGCAAAAGGCCTTCAAGGAAGGATGAGAAGTTGAAGACGAACAATGATCAGGACACCCCTCTTCATCAAAAACGAAACAGAATGTGGATTCAGTGAGGTCTGTTCTTACCTATGACTGACAGTTCACTACCAAGCCAATTGTTCATGAAATTGTGACTCAGGATTTGAACATGAGAAAAGTGTATGCAAAATTTGTTCCAAATAACTTGTCACCTGGTCATAAGGAACACCTTGGTTGCCAAGACCTGTTGGCACTCTGGAAAGAGAACAAAAAATGGCCACTGCCCCAGTCTATAACTGACCTTCACAGCAAGGAACACATGGACGGGCGACGCATGTCAAACAACAAAAGAGAAAAGTTCCCAGCTCACCTTGCCAGTCAGCTTGCAAACAAACAAAATTAACCTGTCTAACAGTATGCGTTAAAAACAGGGGTTTAGTTAGCACACATTTGCAAATACATACGTAAGCTACAGAGCTCTGTGATACCTCCCATTCCTAGAACAAAGCATGGTGTAGCATGGTAGGAAAGACCACGTGCTAATAGAACCCCACATAGTAGCAGATCTGCTTTACACAGAGTTGGTCTTATTAGAACGTTGAGAGGTCAATGGTCTTTCAAATGTGGTAGAAAGGGCAGAATCCTGTGCTTTGAAAGTGCTGAGGACCCAGACATTGGCCCATACCAAGCCATTTTCCCACTCTTCACTAGTATTTTTTTATTTAATTAATTATCCTTTTTTTTCCCTATTTGCAGATTATTTGACTAATGTTGTGCATGTGACTCGTATACACTAGTCTTATTCATCTCTGCTCTCTGATCCTCCTGCTATCTGTATGAGTCCCTGAAAAGACTCTAAGCCAACACAACAGCTTCTAGGGAGACAGCCCATCCCCCCTTCCGTTAGCACACAGCATGTGACTCTTAGCCTCATATTTTTTTCTGGGTGCCCCTTCCCTCCAATCCACTCAGCTATCAGATTAAGCCAGCAATAGATGGATGAAATCTCAGCCACTTCAGCAGGAACTGGCCAAAATTCAATCCATTTATGGGCAGGCGGTTGCACCCAAGTCAGACCATCAGTCGACTTGGGTACAACCAGCCGGTCAGATCTGTACACAGAACAGCAAGATCTGTTAGTTAAAGCAGCACATATTGCACACATTACACTTGTTAGGCATACAGTTAACCCTTTGATTGCCCCTTGATGTCAACGCCTTCCCAGCCAGTGTCATTAGTACAGTGACAGTGTACAGTATTATATCTGATAACTGTTTTATTATGACTTTTGATGTCAGTTTCAGTTAGTGTACCTCCCAGCGAGGGTCTGTTAGTGTTTCGTCTTAAATTTATGAAGAACATTTTTGTACAATTTGTTTTCAGATATGTTTTATAACAGAAAATATTGTATCAAAATTCTGCCCCCCCCCCCCCCCCTCCCTCTTGGATGTCCCCTGGGTTCCCTCCCACCCTTTTTTATCTCCTATAGTAGGATGTTGATTACAGCTATTTTGTGAAACTGTATTTATTTTGAATATTGCTTTCATTTTAGAATATTCGTGCATATATTGGCTTCTAAAGAAGTGGACATTGTCCAGGAAATGCGTTGGGCCATTCTTTTGTATATTGCTCCTTGGATCTGATATACTATATGAATCAAATGGTTTTTATTGTGTTAAGCTGTTGCAACATTTTAGATGTAATTGATGATGTACTTTGTCTAAATACCTCCTTCTTTTTATACATATATGAATTAAATAAAAATGTATTTTTTATGAATAATGGTGTGCCTCAAAAGTCCCATTCTACCATTTTTGTTGCATATTGATAAAAACTCAAGTAAAGTATCTAAGCTTCCGTAATAAAGTTGAACTATACTGTACTAAATTATGTCTTTAAGACCTGGACAAAAGACTAGCCAGTGCAAAAATATTTATGGCTGTGAGTAGTGAAATAAGTATACATATGTTGCCATATGAAGAAAAGTGTTGTGGCCATAAACAGTTTACACTTTTGGGCTGAGCCAGTTACACATTGGTTACAAAGGTATAGATTCAGCTCTCCTTTGAATCAACACAATGATGCCATTGGCAGAATATTTATTGCCTCCCTGTAAATCTGTGAAAGATACATACCTAATTTAGATGACGGTACCAATTTCCTAAACCTCCTTTGAAATATGACAACACATTAAATTAATATACGGAAGTGTTTATTTTGCAAAACATACTTGTAATTAGTGTTGAATTTAATATAAATTATAACTGCACAATCCTTGTTTAATTGCCATTTGGTTACTGTGAAATTTGACTCCTTGTTTATTAGATATTCTTATTATATCCTTTCTGTAGCCACACAGAAAAATGGGATCAGCACATTATTGTTGATAATAATAATAGTAATAATAATTATAAAATGACAGTTTGTAACCAACAAAGATCCTAAGATTTGTGGAATAGAATGCTACTTTACAAGAGTGTGCAATACCTTCACTCTGATGTGTTATGGTCTCATGGGAAGAGCATTTATTTTTCTACATATTATAAACAATGCAGCTGTTCACATGCAGCTTTTATTTGTGGTATACTAAAACAGAGTTGAGTGCTGCAGGTTTTTTTCTTGTTGACCAGGAATGAGCAAAATAGAGATTTTTCACTTCTTTGAAATTTCATGAAAATGTGGATTTTGGTGAAATACTGGAATTAATTAGAAAGGTGAAATTAATTAATTGTGTGTCTCCTCCCATGATGTAAGAAAACTATGAGTGCCTGCCTACCACCCTTACAGGAAGAGACTGAGATGTCTGAACTTTAGTTCAGAACTCAGTTTGGTGCAGAACATTAAATATACAAGCAGTATTTCTACCACTTCTATATACGATAGCTTTCCACAAGCAACAGTTGCTAAGGAAGAAATGGATTCTGGCATCTGCCATGTTCCTAGCAACCACTGATGTCACTGGCACCATTGATTTACATGGCCTGGAATTCCTGGCCATGTAGGCACTATTGCAGATGTCATTGTTTAATCACATCGCTCCTGTCCTTCAGCACTGCCACTGGCTTCAGGTCAAATATTGTGTTGATTTCAACATTCTGTTAAATACCTTTAAGGTCATCCACAACCTCGCTCCTCCGTATCTTTCTGAACTCCTGCATATAACAGACCTCCCTGCAATCTTAGGTCTTCTTATTCCATCCAATTCAAAATGTTCCATCTGCCCCTCTGACCACTATGGGACTGAGAGCCTTTAGATGCTTTGCTCCCTGACTTTGGAACATTGTACCACCTGCCATCCCCAACATTGACTTACTACCCACCTTTAAATCACGTCTCACAACACATCTTTTTAAACTAGCATATTCTGTTTGATTTCATTGATTTGTTCCTGTAATTACTGTTTATGTAATGTATATATATTGTATTAATTTACTTTTTTTTTGCTCTGGTGCTATCTTTGTAAGGTGACCTTGGGTGTTCTGAAAAGCGCCTATAAATAAAATGTAATATTTTTATTATTATAGTACTGTGCCATACTTTCTGTGCAACACAGAGATGTGCCCCTTTAAAGGTAGGATTAGGGAACCCCACAAGCATGTCAATTGCTTTAAGCATTTAAAAATATTTTTAGTTTTATTTATTTATTTATTTATTTCAGGTACTTCTATAGCGCCATCAATTTATGCAGCGCTTTACATATATATTGTACATTCACATCAATCCCTAACCCTCAAGGGGTGTACAATCTAAGGTCCCTAACTCACATTCATACATACACATACTAGGGACAATTTAGACAGGATCCAATTAACCTCCCAGCATGTCTTTGGAGTGTGGGAGGAAACCGAAGTACCCGGAAGAAACCCACGCAGGCACAGGGAGAACATGCAAACTCCAGGCAGGTGGTGCTGTGGTTGGGATTCGAACCAATGGCCCTAGTACTGCCAGGTGGAAGTGCTAACCATTTAGCCACTGTTACTGTTCCTGGCTGAAAGTAATTCTTTAAAAACATTTTTTGCATTGGTACATGTTTCCCAGAACAGTGCCCACCACAGTTCTATTTTTTGGCAACCTCTTGTCTACTAGTCTATAAAATTGGAATTTTTGATTTGACAGATTTCAATGCAGTTAAGCGCACAAACTACTTTGAAATTCCTGAACCCTGCTTGAACCAAACCCAGGGCAATTCAGCTTATCCATAGAAGGGACACATACAGAGGTCCAATTTGTCATGTGACCATAAAAAAAGAGTTTTTAGCTCTGCCTTTCTTTGGCCATGAAAATCTAATCATATGGTTCCAGTCTCAAAATCTAGTAGAGTAAGCCAATCTGGTGATGGCTTTGACAGCAAGATAGATTTTTCCACTATAGTCCTCAAGCTATATATGGAGCTGGTAGGTGATTCAACATGCATGATTCTGTGTAAACTAAAATGCCATGTTTGTTTAACTGAACTTTTATGCTGTGGTTGTGCCGCTAAAGCTTTCATTGTTGCATGGAAGGTGCCCTTGAAATTCAAATACCAATTAAATTAAATAATTGTGCTTTCTAAAGTGTGCTCTACCATATAAGCTACACTAACATTCTGTTCTGTCTGTAATCTTTTATTATATTTCAGGCCCTGGATGAGTGATACACTCTTCAACTATGGCATACAGTGGTAAACTGAATTTAAAGATCCGTTATCACTTTACAACCTTTTTAGACTGCCAGAAGATATGATAACATTTAAGTGACCTGTTGGCTATAAATCAGCATCCCTATGATGCCACCATGTACTGTGTAGCAAGTAGCTCTTATTCTGAGTGTGATCTAAAAGTCCAGTGCAAAGTGTACTAACAACGACTTCTCTCTTCATGTGTTCCAGATGGCATCAAGGCAGAGATAAAGCATTCCCACAAGGCATAGTTAGCTCTCTGTGATTTAGAAGAACTGCAGTTGAACTCACTGCTAAATAACCACGTTATGTATGATGGGTATATGACCTTTTTTTAGATTTCAGAAGACTTTGAAATTGATGTGATGTTTGTGTAGTGAAGTTTGACAGCTTCTGTTTCAAGACACATATTAATGTTACAGGTAACAAAACATGTGTTAAAAATAACACACTGTGTCAGCTGTTTCTTTTTATGATAGACAACATATGTGCTCTGTTATACATATAAATTACAAGATGTGTTTTAAGAATAAAATGTGTTATTTTAACATGTTTCAGTATACAAATACATTTATGGCGATTTCTGATACACTGGTCCTCTGCTCACACATCAAAAAATATTTAGTAGCAGGGACATAACTGCAATTCATGCGGCCCCATAGCAAACTTTTGATGGAGCTATCAACAACCTCTCTGTGTGGCACTTGGCAGCATCAATTGGGACAATGGTGTAATTGATCTTAAAATGTAGGTCCAGCCAGAAGTTTTGGATAGAGTGAAGAAGGATTAGAACCCATGTATAGTTTTTATTGCTATCCAAGGCAAGCGGGACTTTTTTTCATATATGTTTATTGAAATTTTTCAGTATACAAAACATAGCAAAGTGAAAATGAAGATAAAATAAAATAATCTTGTAGTATAACAATCAATAAGTATAGCAGTAAATTTTACATTTATATATGCCAAAGCCAAAAGCAGTCATGGCTACTTGTATTAGAAAACAAAAGTAATACCAACATCAATATAGGGGATAGCTGTCTCGCACTGAACAGGAGGACATAACCAACCTAAGGTTTGGATGACTCTTAGCTAGCTAGTAATATGTCATGGACATACAGAGCAACTATAAAGGAAGCATTTTTGAGTGAAAAGGCTTGTTCATGCTTCTACACCATATATCTTAACAGAGTGAGAACACAAAAGGACATTAGGGGTGGTTGGCCTCCAGTAAAACACAATTCAGACAGAGGGGGAGAAAATATATACAGCATACGTAGATGAACTAAAAGATGTAAATCATGGCACTGGGATTTTCAGTTTGCCCAGAAAGATGGTCAGAGAGGCTTTGAGATACCACTCAATATATAGAAAAGATGTAATTAATAACAGTATTTCTGATGGGGAAAAGGTATATTTGATATTGGAGTGCCATTTCATAAAGAAACTTTTGGTGGGGCATAGTTCTGAGTTTCTGTCTCCAATTTCTCTTTATAGAGAAGAAAAAATGTGTTTCTTCAAAAGTATGAGAGAAGGTTAGAAACCCTGTCAGATGTTTCTTCCTTTCACAGGAAGAAACATCCGGTTTGGTAAAGCCTTGTTAGCAGGACAGGGCGTTAGGCGTAATCTCTCTAATGGAGCCTTGGATAACAGTTGAAAACCAGACAGGATTGGTAATCCTTCCTCACTGTATCCAAAACTAGATTTATTTTTTTTTATAGGCAAGAAGCAGGAGAACTGTAAGCTTAGACCGAACATTATTAGGGACAAGTGTTGTAAAAGAATGTTGCCAGATGTTGCTAAAGAAGTGCAGAATTGCAGAAAATTAACTTTAAAGTCCTTCCACCACAGCCTGCAAGTTCTGATGTTTGTTGTTTAGTAGTTAAGTTACATCACTGTTAGTACTCCTATGCACAATTACACTTCAACCTTAACTTAAACTTCTTTATACTGTGGCTTGTTTTGCAGAATTACAAACCTTAAATAGCTTTTCAGCCTAGATAATACTCAGGGATATTTTTGCTTTGGGAAAACTATACTAAGCATGCAGGGTTAATATCAGAAAGCTGGTCAGGATGAATAGAAGCTCTGAATGCAATAAATCTACTCTCAGATGAGGAAAAATTGAGATCTGTGACTAGTGACAGCATGATCCTTCACAAGACCCTTCTTGTGCATCTGACAGTCAGTTCTTCTAGAATGGAGACTTTAAAGGATCAGGGTTAATAGTTCAGAACTAGATCTGTGTTATCTTTACATGCACACTGATTTTCTGTGATTGTTGTCTCAGCAACCTCCCTAGTGTGGACCATTCCATCTCCAGGCTCCATAACAGCCACGTGGGCTGCTATGGCAATAGGTACACCACTAATCAGTAGCTCATATGCATAGAAACTTTCATCTGCATATTCAGAGGTATAAATACCACATACATGACACAATTGTCTCATACAGGGGCGGACTGACAACTCATGGGGCCCCTGGGCAATAGGGGATCATGGGGTCCTTGAGTCCTTGCCCAAACTCACAAAAGCCTATGAAAAAGGTACCAGGTGCATCTCATGGGGCCCCCTACTGACCCCGGGCCCTCGGGCAGTGCCCGAGTTTCCAAATGGTCAGTCCCCCCCTGGTCTCAAGTTTTACAAAAGATAAATGATCATTTCAAAGGTCTCTCATCGGAAATCCTGGAGTTAAAAGGAGTTGAGGCAACAGAGGGGGGTGGTGCTGGTCACATAGATGCAAGGAAAAATGAATGAATAAATGAATGAAGGAAGTGCCCCACCTGACTGAGAAGAACCACAGGGATTACAGCTACCAGTCCCTAGACATGTGCTTGCCCAGAAATTTTTGTTTTGTTTCAGATGCATCTATTCACTGAAGAATTTAATTTCATCATGTTCGTTATGTTGAACTGATTCGTTTTCAGGATACATTTCATATCTTCAGGCATTTGTTTTGGATATTTGTTGGTCCAGGTGGATTCGTAAAATTTTGCTGTTTTTTCGGGAGATTTTTATTTATTTTGGGTGGATTCAATATTTATATATCCAAACTATTTGGAAGGTTTCAATATTTTTGGATGCAACAGAATAAACAATGCAAAATTTGGCAGCCTGACTTTTTCAAACCTAAGAATTTCATTAGCCTGTGGAACTGAATTGACTGACTGTGACAAATACAAATTCAATTTAAATAACAAATTTATTTGAATCCAAGTTAATTTGAAAATTTAATTAATTTCCCCGTGGGCCTGGACTGTGATTTCATCCAAATTAAACATTGGTTTCCAGGCCCATTCAGAGATTCGTATATATCCGAATCTCCAAAAATACAATTTTTGTTCGGAAGTCACTTCTTTATGAAACAAAATGCACATGTCTACCAGTCACCTAGCTTACAGGTAGCTGGCTTGGATGACCAGTCTTTACTACAGGAAATTAGCTGTACAGGCATACCTTGATTTACAAATTTAATGCGTTCTGCGGGACTTTTCGTATTGTGCAAAATATGGAAACCGAAACGCGGTTTCCCATAGGAATGCATTGAAACCCAATTAATCCGTTCCGGAGGTCAGAAAAAAGTAAATTAAAAAGTCTTTTATCAGTTCAAAACAGTTTATCAAGTGCACTTTAAAGGCATAAATACTGTACAGGGACATGATAAAAAAAAAATTTGTAAATGCATTGAATACCAATTAATCCATTCCGGAGTTCAGAAAAAAGTAAAAAAAAGTCTTATCTGTTCAAAACTCTTTATAAAGTGCACTTTAAAGGCATAACTACTGTACAGGGACATGATTAAAAAAAATCGTAAGTGCACTGAAAACCAATTAATCTGTTAATATTGAGAAAAAAAAATTGTAAACCAAGGCATTATTTTCAATAGATTTTTTATTCGTAAACCAAAAATTACATTAACCGAGGTGTTCGTAAACTGAGGTATGCCTGTATGTAGAATCAGATCATCTACAAGGCAAACTAGGCAGCAACCTAGATCAAATAGTCAAAGCTGTGCACCTGCCTGTCACTTAACAAGGAAGGATTTATTTGTAGGCAGTAGTGTCTGAAGGGGTCCTGTCATTATAGACAATGAAAATTAGGCAGATTCTTGGTGTTTATTGCAATATGTCTCCACTTTTATCAATAAAATTGCTGAATTGAAGCAAGAATTACATGACACTGTACCAAGCAGCAAAAGAAAACATGGTGGATTGTTACTGTAGGCATGACTGAGCACTTGGCTCAAAGCTGAAAATGGCTGGGTGATGCTGAGTGATGTACAACAGAAAATAAAGGAGAAAATCAAAGGAGAACATGAAATAAAATCTATAACTAGAAACGTACTGTCATTTGTGAACAATATACTAAAGCGAGGAAATATTCAGATATATAGAAATACAGTCAAAAAGTTCAGTTTTAAAGCATGTATCAAATGTAAGAAATATCCGCAAGAATTCAGTCTCAATGGCTATGTTGACATTACTCATTTTCTTTTAGTGCAAAGAGAACACAGCATAACACTTCCATATTTAATATAATAAGACAGAAGAAAAATCTTTGAGAAACTCCAATAAGATGTATAAGAAAATTAAGAGCTGGAAAGCTTTATGATATTTTATGAAATCTTCACGTTTAATATAATAGATGGCTCTTAACTGTACAAATGAATTGCCCACTGGTATAGATTTTGGGTCTTACACTGACATAATGCCAATGTGTAAGGGCAGTTACTGTGGATTTTTTATACTAATTTAGTATTAATTGTGATTCGTAGCAGTGTGTAAACATGCAAACTTGAGACTTTGGCTTCACCATAGATAAACATTAATCCTTCTTAATGCTCTAAGTCAACTTTTAGTCCTTAGCAGATTTTACCTTAATCTCAGGCTAGGAAGCAAACTGATTTGCAAAACATAATCCCAGGTTTTACGAATCAGATGGTAAAAGTGGTCAGCTTTGGTTTAAGTGATGAGCTATAAGCAACTAGAATAGAATAGTCTTCTAGGAAAAAAAACAGATTAAGTTCAGATACGACAGCTCTTGTGATTTTTCCGAGTTGTAATTGTTCATTAACTGATTATAAATTGTAATGTCAGCATGATATGGCTAGGGGTTAACTGAAGCAAAAGGTTTTTAAGAAGCTTCAGTGGGAGTTAACGGCTAATAAAAAGAGGTGCCATATCCTGACAAGATGAATGGATCATATTTTAATTGTAATTTATTTGTCATAGATAGTGTATTGTAAACTATTACAATAGAAATAATGTATGAACATTGCTTAAATAGAAAAATATGTTACTGAAAAAATAACTTATTACTGTTTGTCCAAAACAAGCAATTATAAAAAAAAATCCTGATTGATTAATTGATTACCTGGAAGCATCTGTAATGAACTAATACTACATAAATTTGGACATGAAAAAAAATAAACGTTTGACATACTCTATCATCTAGTGGCTTGCCTTTTTCTGCTATTGTGTTATGTATGATATGAGACTGATATGAGCTATATGTCATGTTCACCGCCCAACAGTCATAAAAGAGATCATCAGACGAAAGCCAGTTAAATAAATTATATAATAATATTCGTACTTGAAACTTGGTGTGCTTCCACCTCCCTCCTGTAGTTTTCTTCAGGCATCCTGTAGTAGTAAGTAGACCTGCTGAGTAACTCCCACAGCTCAATAATGATGTAATTTGCAAGGTAATAACTAGAACTGCACAGGCATTTCATGCACACAACGTAGATTTATATCCTATGTATCTAATGAGAAATATAATTAAATGAACATTCTTGTGTCCAGGTTTCAGCTTTAAATGTAGTGCATATATTGTGCCTCTGAGTTTTTCATCTATAACATGGGCTACATTTACATGTTGGAGACAAATTACTTATTGTTATTCTTTGCACATTTTACTTTGTTACTTTATTGTGTATTGTGGGCATTGCACATTTGTCTAGAACCCAAGACAGGGGTGGAAGGCAGGTGAGAAAACCAAGGCCTGCAGAAAAGCCACTCGACATCCAAGTCAGGTGCCAAAGAGGAGGGAAAGAGAAGGGGGGGGGACTTTCCTAGGAGGAAAAGAGGGGGAGGGGAGGAGAATCCTCTGTAGGCCAGACATTTACAAAATACTCCATCTAAACAGTCAAATGGAGAATAAAAAATGGTCTAAATCTGAAATCTTCAGAAATTTGGCATGGGTGTGTCAATAAGTATGGATGTGGTTCCATGGTTCCCAGGAGCTGCTGCTTAACCTCAGTGAAATTAAAGTGGTTATAAAGATATAAAATATGAACAAAGCATGTCCCTCTATAATGTGAACTTTTATTTATTAGGAGCACTGAGTGTCATTTATGTCCACTGCTTTGTTCCTCTCCTATCAGCATGAATCACTTGTTACAAGTTTTTTTGACACCAAGAGAAAAATGGAAACAGGGAGGGAGCGCCACTAGATTTACAGCCTCAGCTCTGTTCCTATGAGCTGTGAGGTTGGGGGGGTTTCCCTTTCCTCCAATCAGCTCTTAGGTTTCTCCTCACTGAGCTCTGGAGAGTGTAACTTCAGCTCTCCATCCTCTTTTTTTTGACAGCTCTACAAGCTTTATAAATTCAGCACATTTATGGAACAGAACAGAAAAGAAGAGTGCAGATAAACAGGTACAACTTATAAAGGAGGATTTATTTAATCTGTGTATATCACATGGGGCCAGTGAAGTATATGAAGGGGTTTAAAACCACTTTAAGGAATGGTTGTTGCCAGGCTCTGGCCAGGGGCTGCTGGGCTGCCAAGAACACAAACCCAACCAGCTTCCTCTGAGCTTTAGTCAAGGACAGTAATGTTTTATGCAGTGAGAGCAGTTTATAGGCATTCTCCTGGGTGAATATATAATGAGAATATTTAGAAGAGTCCAGCCAAGTTTGGTTTCAGGCATGTTGGTCTAAGGTCTTGCCCAGGTCTGCCTCTGTCTCAGAAGTTTTTATAACCACTCTCACATGTGTCATATGTATTTATTTTTTACATGTTCAGTACATGTTGTTATCCTTAGCGGATACCTGCCAAATGAAGCTTGGTTCATAAAAGTAATGTACCCAGCTGATGCATGTAAAAAAATGCATTGTGTCTATATAAAAAGGGGACCCACGCATATTTATGTAAATATTTCTGTTATATAAGATTTTGGAAGGCTATAACATTTACAGTAACAAGATACAAACACGTTTGATTTTTTTTAGTCTTTTGAGGATTTTACTTTGGTATTTTATCCTTTTTAAGGCTTTTATTTTAGCATATTGTGTGATTTCAGATTCAAGCTACTGTATTTCCTTTTCAGCTATGTATTGTGTCCTATAGTTTAAAAAGGTAAAGTAGTCATACTGTAGAGTGCTTTAATAACAAGTTCAGGCATTCATAATACATGTGCAGACTTCCAAATATATCCTATAACAGAAACAGGAACAGGAACTGGAACAAACCTGTATAGAGTATAGGAAATCTTATACATATAACAACTGCAAATAGTGACATCTAGAGACCAGAGGTTTGAACACAACAATATCCACACTGCCCTCATGTAATCCAGCAAGGTACTGTAGATCCAGCAATGTTCACTGACATGTCTTCTCTTGACAGTTGTTCACTATGAATGACAGCTCCTGGGCCATTGACATAACCATATTTGGTCAATGAGATCACCTGGGTTACTCTGTGATGTCACTGATACATCATGAAAAATGCTGGCCAACCTTTCTCCCCTCCATGGCCCATTCAACTTTGCATTAAGATAAAATAGGCAGTGGTTAGAACCTCTGAATTTGATTGCTGTCTTTGTCCTCTTGGGGAGATTATTCCTTTGTTAGTCATTAGGAAATAAAGTGACGTTACACCTAAAATAATGTGTTTATCACCGGAATTGAGGTAGCACAGACACCAAGAAAAAAATACTTACGTGGGGTTTAACTCTTTTCTACACTATCCAAAAATAATTTTTTCGTTAGATATACTATTTAAATAAATATTTGCCTCTCATGTGGATGGAGATAACGTAACAGTGTAAGTGTATCTTGGCCAGCCAGTGACTCAGTTTCATGAAACTGGAGAACTAATTTGTCTGTAGAACACCATTCTTTAATGCAAGGGGGTTCCTTGCATTTACAGAAGCTCAGGCTCCAGGAAAACCAGGAGAGGGAAAACCTGCTATGGGATAGAAAAGTGGGGCAGAGACAATTCTGGTAAAGACCCTATCTCCCATCTTCAATATTGCATGGGCGCCCACCACCTTCTGCATGTTCCACACAGTTCAGACAGTGTTAGGGAGGGTCTCATTTATTTTTGATAGGGTAGACCAGATCTACTATGTCAGTATAGTTTATATAAAGTTAATTTTCCGTGATTCCCTTCTACTATTAATGCTTTTTTAAATGCATTAAAAAACACAACTTTATGGTTATATTTAAGTGTTTCCAGGAATTCCCTAATGCACATCATTAGTTTTTCACATTTCCAATTGCAAGGTGCATTGATTTTATATTTCAAGCCATTCATGGTGCTATAGGATTGATGTACTAAAATAGCACAGGATTTTCACTTAGTAAGTTGCATGTTCATTTAACTTAGTAAATGAGATCGATCAGTATCACTAATGCAATCATGATAAAGTATTAATCCTTTTATTTAATCTTCATTGCACCTGAATGGATATTGAAAGTGAACACAGCTTCACAATGTTCATTTCATTGACTGAACATTCACTTTGCTAAGTAAACGTTCTCAACTGCTTAAGTAAATCAACCCTGCTGCATCATAAAAATGTTATAAAAGACCCCCACTACATTATTATTAATTTTTTTCACTTTGAGCCTGTATTTTATTTTATGATCCACCTAATTAAAGACCTGGCATACAATAACTGAGACTAATTGCAGTGCAGAGTTAGAAAATCGAGGACATTTTCTTCTGCCAGTTGAGAAACGTCTTAGGTAACAGCCTGTATCAATGACTGTGAATAAAATAGATATTACTCATGAGTATATCAAATCTCATATAAAAAGATATTTCTGCTGAGTCTAAGTCATGACCATAGCTTCCTTCACGAAATTTGTTCAAGCTATGACCTAAATTCTTAGAGATTTATAGCACCAATCCAAAGACATCTTTATCTGCAGGAGCCAAATTTGACCTTCGTGTGCAAAATATGCAAGATTTAAAATGTGGAGTGCAGTTGTTTCTAACTTTGTAATTCCTCTCAACTAGTGTGTCCTGTGTCATCACTAAATTAATCTACAGTTCTATGGCTAGAATTACATCAGTTATATTCCAGTTTTGTTCACTGGCATAATACTATGCAGGTGTATACTTGTAGATCATGTGCCAGTACTGTCTTCAACAGTTAAGTGAAAATTATTTTTGCAAAGATTGGTCCTTCAGCACAAGATATAATTTCCTATTCCTAAAGCACCTTATTCCTAAAGCAAATTAGTGTAATTGCATGCAGTGAAGACATTGGGTCAAAAATAAGGTGTTTGCTAATACAAAATTTGCAAATAAATGTTAAATATATTATAATATATTATATTTAAATTAAATAACTTTAAAGACAAAAATAGATTCCATTTGGAGTTAAATTTATATAGGCAATGATCATAAATTTTGGAGAGAACTGCAGTTTTTATGTAATCTTAGTGATATAGCATTCATTTATTGCAGTTGAATTTATAAACTTGATGTGGTACATACACACACACACACACACACACACACACACACACACACACACACACACACACACACATATATATATATACATATACGTGTATAAAATTGTTGCAATTACAAATGTTTAGGCATTCTCATGTTTATTTTGTTTGTATTGATATGACACATAAAAGTGGAGAAACAAAAAGCCAAATCTAACACATTCTACGCAAACCCCCAAAAATGGTCTGGACAAAATTATTGGTACCCTCAATTTAATATTTGGTAGCACACCCCTTGGTAAAAATAATTGAAATCAATTGCTTCCTGTAACCATCAAAGAGTTTCTTACACCTCTCTACTGGAATTTTGGACCACTCTTCTTTTGCCAACTGCTCCAGGTCTCTCAGATTGGTAGGGTTTCTCTTCCCAACTGCTGTTTTGAGATGTCTCCACATGTGCTATATGGGATTGAGATCTGAACTCATTGCTGACCTATTCAGTACTCTCCAACGCTTTGTCCTAAACTATTTCTTGGTGCTTTTTGATGTGTGCTTTGGGTCATTGTCCTGCTGTAAGACCCATGACCTCTGACACAGACACAACTTTCTGACACTGTTCCCTACATTGCACCCCCAAATCCTTTGGCAGTCTTCAGATTTACTAATGCCATGCACACAGTCAAGATATCCAGTGCCTGAAGCAGCAAAGAAACCCCAAAACGTCAGTGAACTTCTACCATGTTTGACTGTATGGACGGTATTCTTTTCTTTAAAGGCCCCATTGCTTTTTCTGAAAACAGTAGAATGGTGGTCTTTACCAAAAAACTGTAATTTTGTTTTGTCTGTCCACAACACATTCCCCCGAAAGGATTTTGGATTCCTCAGATAAGTTTTGGCAAACTACAATCTGACTTTTTTATGTTTCTGTGTCAGCAGTGGGGTCCTCCTGGGTGTCCTACCATAGCGTCTCTTTTCATTCAGATGGTGACATATAGTGCGAGCTGACACAGTTGTACCCCGTGCGTGAAGGTCAGCTTGAATTTGTCTGGAAGCTGATCAAGGTTTTTTAGCCACCATTCAAACAATCGTTTGTTACAATCTTTTATCAATTTTTCTCTTTCGTCCATGTCCAGGGAGATTAGCTACAGTGTCATGTGCTGTAAACTTACTGACAGTGTTGCGCACAATGGACACAGGAGCATTAAGATCTCTGGAGATGGATTTGTAACCTTGAGATTGTCCATGCTTTTCCACAGTTTTTGTTCTCAAATCCTCAGACAATTCTTTTCTGCTCTTTCTATTTGTTATGCTCCATGAGGCACACAGAGACACACAACAGAAAGGTTGAGTCAATTTCTTCACCATTTTAATTGGTTGCCAGTGTGATTTCTATATTGTCAGCACCTGTTAATTGATACAGGTGAGTTTAATTACGAATTACAGGAGCATCACAAACTTGGAATGCAATTATTTCTTACAATTTTTAGAAGGTGCCAATAATTTTGTCCAGTCCATTTTTGGGGATTTGAGTAAAATGTGTCATATCTGGATTTTTGTTTCTCTACTTTCTTGTGTCATACCAATACAAACAAAAGAAATAAACATGATAATGCTTAAACATTTGTAATTGCAACAATTTTCTGGGCGAAGTGGTGTATTATTTGTCAGAAATGCAGGGGTGCCAATATTTTTGGCTATGACTGCATATATATATACTGTATATATATATAGCAGTTGCTGGGCAATAAACACTGCTCAGGCAGCAACACCTACTTTATTCTAACTGTCCATTGGCAGCACTCCCTTGGGCTGTGTCTCTGCTGCTGCGTGTACCATCTCCTCTGCCCTTACTGGTCCTAGAACCTTGGGAACTCTATTTGAACATCACACAAGTTCTGTAGTTCTTACTATATGGACTATGCAGTATTTTACACGAATGCTCGATTCTAACCCTATCTACTGTTCTGTCTGCTACCTGCCCTGACCCCAGCTTGTCCCTGGATTAGTCTCTTGTGTTCTGCCTGCCCTGACCTCAGAATCTACCTGGATTATGCTTATTTTCTGCTGCTTACCCTGATCCTCACCTGTCCTTGCATTGTGCTTACTGTCTGCCACCTGTCCTGACCTCTACCTGTCCTTGGATTACAATTACTTTCTGCTTCCATCACTGACTTATGCCTTTCCATGAATTATGCTTACTGTCTGATGCCTACTGTGACCTCCGTCTGCCTCAGAGTTTTGCTATCTCTTGTGCTCTTGTCTTCACTATTAACTGTAAATGTCTAATTCTTCTGACTATCGCCGGGTTAACTTAATCTCTCATTGTTCCACTTTTAGTACTGCTTAACCAGGGGCTATAATACTGTATAATATGCTCTGGAGGCAGCCAAGTACCGGTAGACCTACTTGCCTTAAGGAAATAAAGGCTGGTATAGGTGAAGCAGAACTTGCTAGCTATAGTCCCTGACCTTCTGTGCTGGAAGGAGCATTACATTGTTAAACTACATTATTCATTGGAAGCCAGACCTACTATGGAGGCTCTCAGAATTTATAGAGTTATATGTATAAGAATGTGTTTAAACTAAAACTCTGCTTTTAACATGAACTGTTAGACAGGACAATTCAGTTAGTTGCAGACTGGTTGGTAAGTTGAGCTGAGAATCTTTCTTTGCTGTTGTTTGACATGCAGTGCCTTTCCATGTGCTCCTTGTTGCAAAGGCCAGTTATAGACTGGGACAGTTGCCATTTGTTTGTACTGTTGGTATATTGGTGAGAGGCGCACTAGACACATTAGCTGCCATTGTGCTATATGATAAGTGTCCATTGCGCCCCTGTGCCTTTAAGGAGGAGTGGGCTCCCTCCAGGCTTACCTGCTCTCAGTCTGTCCGTTATTATGCATGTGCTTCTACTATGGAGGCTCTCAAAATTTATAGAGTTAGGACTGCAGGTAACACTTCAGTGTACAATTCAGGAATTTGCCATAAGCGGGGGTGAATGAACTCCCATGCATATGCACAGGCATTACATCATCCCAGCGAAGGCAGTCAAGATGGTTGAAAATGCCAAACCTGAAAGAAGCTAGCACAAAATGTCAGCTTTAGAGGGGGAGTTTACAGATGTTGTATTTCTGAAGCAAAAGTGACTATGATTCAACTTTAAGCTTAGAGCAATGAATATTTGCCTGGCAGAGCTAAAAATGGGGCTTATTCTACCAAGTCACTGAAAAGGATTTTCCATTATACATTACCTGGGTTGTTACAGAGTGCTATGAAACTTTGTGCCATCTCATGCAATTTTGAATGGATTTATACTTTTCTGTTTTTTATGAAAATGCACTGTGTTCCTTTTGCATCTTTACTTGCATTTTCTCCTTCAAAAGAATCATAAGCATGTGGCAATTCATTAATATTAAATAATAGTTTAATGTTTTGTTTTAGGGCAACCCAGACTGCTGATATAAATTTTGGTTTTCTTGTATGACTAATGTACAATATATACCAGGTCATGCTTTAAACAAACTGTTTCTTTTTTTTTTATTAAACATAAATGTACACAAGCACCAGTAATCTGAGCTGTCAAGATATATAGTTTCTAAAAAGTGTACACAAGCTTCACAGGACAAGGGCCTTTGCATGTTTTTATTTTTATAAAGGGAGTTATATTGCCAGCATTACATATATAATAGAAAGAAACCCAACACGACTTCAGAGGAAATCTTTCCATGACTTCCATTTTGAGCAACAGCTGTCAGCAAGAGTCCATATGACACATTACACGTACAGTAAATTAGATGAAATTGAGAATAATTGCCTTGCCACACAGTATCACATGCTGTAAAGAGACTGTGAATTTTGAAATAATGGTGTAAAATAGTGCAATTAAATACTTCTCCATGGAAATTTGGAGAGGGAAATGTTGTTTTGTGCTAACTTTAAAATATTGTTCTATAAATCTATACATTTTAATAAAAGAGGAATTGCTTCTAATTTAAAAATAAGCATACAACTAGAACTGATAATGGGTACTGCTTTATTAAATTCATAAAGTGTATTTTCTTACATGCATTTACTTATATAATATTATAAATATAAATGACTCTGTTGGCGCTATATAAATCCTGAATAATAATAATAACAATAGTGACTCAATAGTTGCAAGAGATGCTAAAAGAAATTCTAAAATAGGGAGCACTGCCCGTAATTGTTGGCTTGTTGGGTTGTACTTGTTGTAGGATTTTTTAATGAAACTGTTCACAAACGTTGCTCTGGAAAACATGCTAGTACTTGTACTCACTCGTGACATACCTCCACCCTTCTCAAACTTTGTGTTATCTCATACAATTCTCCATCAAGGTTGAAAATAGCATCTAGTTAATATCTTATTATTCATTACTGATTGGCGAATCTGCCTGGCTTTGATTAAGTAAGGGTTTGGCTGGGTAAATATTCGATGAACCCAAAATGTAATGGCAAATCTTATTGGAGTCTGTAGATTGACAAATGCAATTGTTAAATTATATCCCTGTTTTCAGCTAAGAGGCAAAATGCATGAGGAGCTGGGCACTGCTAAAGTTGAAAAAAAGCACAGTACAGTGGAAAAAGGGTCCTTGGAATGCTGCAATATATATAAAAAAACACAAATCCTTTAAAGAGTAACTCAACTTTTGTGGAAAAACAGCAAATAAAAAATAATATAGCATATACAATTGCTCCACAAGCCATGTTGTAATTTAATGTTATTAAAATTACCTTTCCTTTTCAAACTGCAGCACTGTAATTTTCTGTAAAATCCAATGCAATATGACAACTTGAAGGAGTTCTGCACACAGTTGGTGTACAGACCACCCCTAGAAATGTAATTTCCTGCTTGGGTTAAGAAATTTGCACTGAGATGCAAGTCAGGTTTTAGGCTGCTCTGCAACAAAAATGTAATTTTGGTAAGATACTCCCTAGGGGGTTAATCACTTCTAAAGGAAAGCAAACACTGAAACGTTTCTCACCTGAACCAGGAAAGTCCACCAGCTGATTAAACCGAATTAGTCACTCCCATTCAGAATCAGTATCCAAAGTGGAACCAAACAGGTTTTTCCTCAGAGCAGAAACAGGTAGGAATCTGCAACAAAAGTTATTAAAATCCTTGCAATGTACCCACCCAGAGGGGAATTACTATTTTCTCAACAAAAGTGGAGTTACTCTTTAAATAACAAATCCTTCCAAGGTTTCCTTAAAAACAATAAATCTAAAGCTCCCAACTTGCAAGTGGGCACATCATTTTAAAAGTGATGTTTGTGAGCTTGCTTTTTTTACAATACCGCACTGCATTCTCCTAAAATGTTAATAAAATATCAAAACAGAGTGCACAATAGCACTTCAAAACCATGTCCCCACAACCCTACATCCATTGCTCCCCCTTCCATCCCTGTATTCACAAAATATTCAAATTATAGACTTCAGATTTGTTTTTAGCAGAGATTGGCCAGCATTCAAACAGCATAGATGCAGTTCAAGAGACAGAAAATAGATAATCAAGGCAGCTATTATCTTGCAATAAGAATTAGAGTGTAATATCTGAAAGACAATAGCCACAAATATTTTACAGTGGTTGGACAGTATGTAAGCAGCTTTATTTAGTCACGGTCTAGTAAGGAGAGAAGAGGTAGGTTTAATATTGCAATTAAAATGTGTGTATTATCTAAGAGAAAATAGCCACACACATTTTATAGTGACTAGACAGTGTGTAAGTAGCTTAGTTAGGGAGAGACAAGGCAGGTATTATCTTGAAATACAAATTATAGTATATTATCTAAGACACAATAGCCAAGTACCGTATATTTAAGAATGGCAGGAAAGTATGTAAGCAGCTTTGTTAAACCTCAATTTAAGAGGGAGAGAAGATGCAGGTTTTGTCTTAAAATACAAAATAGAGAATGTTATCTAAGAAACATCAGACATAAATATTTTATAGTAGCTGAGCAGAATTTCAGTAACTTGGTTAGGCCGCAATTTAAGTGAGAGACGAGGCAAACTTTGACATACAACAAAGTATTTAACCTGCTGCAAACATTTATAAATTGCTGCCCAAGTTAAACTGCAGAAACATTGTATGTCTTGAAAATGTCAAAGCACCAAATTAGGTTTTATTCTATGAGGCACAATACAAGATTAAGAATGCAACATTAGAAATTTTGCAACTGAAGCTAAGCTGTGGAAACATGTATGACATCTTTACAGATCAGAGACACCCACAGACAGTCTGCCACCTCACTATGCATTATGCACTTACCATGCTTACCGTTGCTGGAGCCCAATTTGCAGTAGGTACCTGTCCCTATTTTAACTAGCAAAAATTTGGCTAAACTTAAAATAAATAAAAAAACCAAGCAATAAAAACTCAGCGAACTGTGAACATGGGGGTGGTGGGGGTACACAAGAATATGTAACCCACCATAACTAACTCTAAACAATTGCAAGACATGCTGACAAATGGCTGCTGGGAATTCACTTTTTGAAATTGAGGGGGCTGGCACATACCAAAAACAATTATTGGTCCATTTAACCCTGCTGACCATAGTGGTATAGAAATTTTCATCATAAATTCACTGGTACTTTAATCCTCAAACCTGCAAGATTTGCTTCAAACCCACGGTTAAGAAACCCAAAGCTTTTTCTTATTAATTATGCCTCTTCTTTTGCCTCAATCATTGATCAATAATTAAGTCAGGGACAAGTCTGACATACTATATGAAGGCAGTTGGCTATTCAGAAATCAGAATGCTAAAAAAATTAACTCCAGGCAATAATTAAATACGTCAGTGAAATATATATTTGGCGACTGCTTTACCTGCCAAATGATATTTCTTTCCATCAAGTGTCCAGATTCACCCAGTTTTGCCAGACAGCAGTCAAACTAGTACCCTTGATTTTTGCTACTGTAGTTAAGTAACAGAGCTTGGTAACCTCCAGGCATGTGACTGGATAGCGAAGGAGCAGCAACAAATTCTGTTTGCTGTCTTCTTTTCAGCATGTTCTTTGTCAGAACTTAAATGAGCTTAAGGTTCGGTCAGAATATAAGTTTACACTGAGCATTTACCCATTCGTCGGGACCTGAAAATCATTATAATAGTGTTTTTGGTATTAAGCAGGAGAGCTTCCCACTGTCAATGCTTGATAAGGCCACCAGTGAATTCAGGGACCACCGAGTCCTTTATAAGTAGTAATTTCACCAGGCCCTTTTCATTTACATGGCAGGGAATCCCCAGCCATATGAGCAAAGGCACTTGGGATAGTTAAAAGAAAAAAAACAGCATGGAGACTTCCCTATTATTCATACCAGGCCCTTCAGGTCTGGTTTGACTTTATGGGGGGCCCCATGCAAAAGAAAAAAATACAGGTTTGCCCCATATTCCAATATGCATTCACATGGGAGGCAGTATCTTTATTGTTAAAGAGGGCTTCCATATTCCAATAGCTCCCCACCACTACTAGGCCGCATACTTAGTTAGGGGGCTGGTATGGATTTTTGGGGGATCCCTTAAAACTCATACCAGACCTGAAGAGCTGGTATGAATTGTGGGGGAACTGCACACCGTTTGTTTTTTTTGTGGGTGACACATGACTGTAGGATGCCAGATCACAGCTCACTGGAAACCACAAATTATCCACTGAAAAGTCTTGCCTGTAACATCTGCATACAAATGGTATGCTGAAGTGCACAGTGCACAGACTGTCTGCAGAGTCAATAGATAAAGACCTCCAAACTTTGTGTGGCCTTCACTTTAGCACAACAACAGTGCATAGAGAGCTTCATGGAATGGGTTTCCATGGCCGAGCCGCTGCATCCAAGCCTTACATCACCAAAGTGTCGGATGCAGTGGTGATAAGCACACCGCCACTGGACTTTAGAGCATTGAAGACGTGTTCTCTGGAGTGAAGAATCACACTTCTCTGTCTGGCAATCTGGACATGTCTGAGTTTGGCGGTTGCCAGGAGAACGGTACTTGCCTGACTGCATTGTGATATATGATGGGGGGGGTTATGGTGTGGGGTTGTTTTTCAGGGGTTGGGCTTGGCCCCTTAGTTCCAGTGAAGGGAACTCTTAAGGCGTCAGCTTACCAAGACATTTTGGACAATTTCATGCTCCCAATTTTGTGGGAACAGTTTGGTGACGGCCCCTTCCTGTTCCAACATGATTGCGCACCAGTGCACAAAGCAGGGTCCATAAAGAGATTGATGAGTGAGTTTGGGGTGGAGGAACAAATGAACTTCTGGAAGCATGGTCAAACATTCCCATAGACACACTCTTAAACCTTGTGGACAGCGTTCCCAGAAGAGTTGAATTTGCTATAGCGGCAAAGGGTGGTCCAATTCAATATTAAACACTACTGACTAAGACTGGGATGCCATTAAAGTTCATGTGCGCATAAAGACCGGCGTCCCAATACTTTTGCCAATATAGTATATATATATATATATATATATATATATATATAAAATAGAAGATAATAAACATATAAGGGATATGTATTATACAGACTGTCCGTAAAGTCTGAACACATGGGAAATATCACTAACTACATATAGATTAATACTATATCATTATTATAGATTAGTACTGGTTTCTTAAAAACTCAGTACAAGTACTTTAGGGCAAGTCCTCACTCACATATGTAACCATAGGTTTTATAGAGAAATTCATCTTCAAATTTCACAACAGAAGCATTAAATTCACAGGTCTTCCCCTCTATTATCTATAGCAGCAGGGATTTGGCAGCCTACCAGTCTTCTAAAGCAAACAAACATCAGATCATGTAAGCTTAAACTTGAGTTCAGAGTCTCTGTTGTGATCTTTGAGGAGGCATTACATCACAGTCATGCACTGTGACAATGATGATTTGATTAAACTTGTTCCAGCAGTGGACAGTTCCTCAGTGAGCTCATGTTCAATGCAGGACTATGGGACCTGCCTCAGTCTTGATCACACCAGAGGATATTCAAGCATCAGAGTATAAGGGATAAGGGGTTCTAGGAACAGAATTTTTCAGGAGGAGCCTGCAGGATCAGAGGATTGGGTAAGTAAAACTGCTTTTTACAGGCCCCTAAATGTAAATGAACATTAACCCCTTACAGTGCAAGGGAGGATTTTAACTTTTTTCCCAGAGTTAAACTCTAAGAAATTATAAGATAGGAATGTGACGATCGCTGCGTCAGACCCCAGCCCTTCTCACCAAACTCGTGACCGAAGGACTAGCTAATCTAAAACCGCGCTGTCACGTGCATAACAATGCCACGCCCAGCTGCACCCTGCACAAAGATTTTCCAGCTAATGGACCACAATCTGTGTATCTGCAGCCTGAGAGCGATTGTTACTGGCTCAGGTTAATTACGCACTTAACCCTTCACACTGCCACCACCTCCTTTTTGTACAGAGAAAGAGGAAACTCAGCAATATCAGCAATAACACTATGATGTTTGAATAATCATTTGTATACACAATGTCACTGCAGACAGATGTATGCAGACGTTTAAAACACACAGTAGCGTTCTTCAGAGACAGGGGTGCTTTAGTTTGCATTAAAGAGCTTTAGAAACAGTTCAACACTTTCAGAAAGTAAGATTTATTACTAAAAGGTCAAAAGGGTGCAATAAAAATATTTACAGAAAAAGATGTAGCCAATATATATAAATATACAGAAAACAATAGCACAGCAAAGAGATAACAGAAAGGAGTTCAGAGGGTTAAAGTACTTGCCAAATGTCCTGGTTTAAGCAGATCAGGTTTCATGAGCCAAAAGGATGCCTTATCTCCCAACCTTAGTTCCGATGTTAAAAAAAGGAGAACTTCAACTTCTACACAACTCAGCTTAACTTAGCTTTTTCTAGCAACTCCACAGGGTGTCTCCCTGAAGCAGTAAACCAATCGCCTCATGTAGGAGGAGACCCAAGCTATGACCACAAACTCGCATAGCTCATATTATGGTTCATAACTTAGTCTCCGTGCATTTAGCAGCCTTGCCACTAGTAGATTAACATGCAGACGCATCTGCTGAATGGTTAGATATGAAATATGACATATCTGTTTGAATGGTTCAGGAGATATAATTTTCTGCTCTCCTGTATATGCCAGATAGGGGGTGTGATATACCAGGAGACTTGTCTTAAAGTCAGCCGTCCGAATATGTGCTCCATGTTTATGTAATTTTGTCCTATTTGAAGATATAAACTTATATGAAAAAGTGAGTTTTTAAATGTAAGTCTGTTTTTACGACTCCCTAGAATGCCTTTGAGCTCAGTGAAGGACTTGGTTTATGGCTTGACGAGGCCTTCGCTAGCAAGAGTTTCCTAGACAGAGGGGCACCAGATAGTGTGTGATTTATAAACATGACACCCTCCCAATGAGTTTGCTGCCTGTGATCTGCATCAAACAGACCACATGCCACTCAACAGAGAGGGAGGGGGGATGAGGAAAGCTGATTTGGGAGTAGGACATGATAGAAGATGGAAGACCCTTAACAAGATGGAGGACCGCGTCCATCTCTGTACGCATGATTGCTACAAGGAAGTGTGGTATAGGCAAAATAACCCACACCTCTTTAATGGTATTTGAATTAAAGGAGTGACTTATAAAAGCTTCAAAACATCTTCAAAGTTATAGAGCAAGTTCAGCTGAACGTGACTATCTTGTGTGTTTTTTATTTTTTGCGCTATAAACAAAAAAAGACTGACAATTTTGAGAAAAAAACTATATTTTTGACTTTTTGCTATTAAACATATCCAGTATAAAATTTAAAAAATATAATTTTGTCATAAATTTAGACCAAAATGTATTCTGCTACATGTCTTTGATAAAAAAAAATCCCAATACATCTAAATTAATTGGTTTACATGAAAGTTTACGAATGGCAGTATAGATACTGGAATTAATTTTTTTTTACTAGTAATGACAGCGATCAGCAACTTATAGCGTGACTGACACTGGGGGGAACTGATTTGGTGTCACTGACATCCCCAGTGACACCAATACAGTGATTGGTGCTAATAAAAAGCACTGACACTGTACTAATGGCACTGGGCAGGAAGGGGTTAACATCTGGGGCAATAAAAGGGTTAACTGTGTGCTGTTTCACTGCTTGGGCTGTGTGTGTGCTTCACTGTAATCAGCCTGCTTTGTATGGCTCTGCTATGCCAGGGGAGACAGGGGAAAGATCTGTGCTGTTTATCATACAGGATTTATATAGTGCCAACAGTTTGCTCAGCGCTCTACAATAAAGTTTATACACAGGTCTCTCCTCCATTGGAGATACTTGGCGATCACCAGGTGCCGGCGAGTATTCATTTGCCAGGACCCGTTGACAGATAGCTGAGGCCATGAACAGCAGTGTGGGTAGGGCACCCCCTGCCCGAAACTGCAAAATCACATAGCACTAGCGCTAGACCTTCTCTGTAACTCTAAATCGGTAACCTGTATAGCCTATGGAGATTTTTAAGTATCAAAGTTTGGCATCATTCCACAAGCGTGCACAATTTTAAAGCATGACATGTTAGGTATCTATTTACTTGAAGTAACATTATCTATCAAACTTTACACAACACAATGGAGAGTATATTGTGTTTATTTATTCATTGAAGTATATCTTTTTCCCCCAAAAAATTTAAAAACCACTGTGCAAAAACCATGTGCTATAAAAAATTGCAATGACCGCCGCGCCATTTCATTCCTGTTCCTCTGCTAATATATACATATATATAAAATGTTTGGGGGCTCTAAGTAATTTTCTAGCAAAAATGACTGATTTATACTTGTAAACAAAGAGTTCCAGAAAAAGGCCTGGTTGGTTATACCTTCACCTGGATAAATAAGAACTTTCACAGATATTTCTGATAACATCTGAAAATATTAGTTGAACAGCCGTTAAATTGGCCCTCTGACCGTAATCATTTCTGAATTGGTGACTGCAGGTGGGTGATCCTGCAAAGGTTTGTCAAACCATCTTTGAAATTCACAAGAAACTAACTTAGCAGTAAATTCCATTAAAGTCTATAGAAGGTGAATTTTGCTAGTAAAATATGGCTATATTTAAGGCTAATAGGCAAAATACTGTCACACAGGCATCAAAAGCTGGGCATTGCATTGCACAAAAATTGTAGCAGAGGGATAATCCTTTCATGGGGTTTTGAGGGCAAAATGGTAGTGGTGTTATGAAAAAATATGATTTTCATGGACAGCCTCAGCAACTGTGTACACTGGTAGTCTATATTTGGCTTTTGTTTTGATCTCCTTTTCCTCTTTTAGCTTCAACACTCCAATCTGACATATTACATTGTAAATATGGTAATTAAGTTCTTAGATTGTACGCCCCTTGAGGGTTAGGGACTGATGTGAATGTACTATATATATATATATATATATATGTAAAGCACTGCATAAATTGATGGCGCTATATAAGTACCTGTAATAAATAATAAATATTAAGAAAACACAAGAAAAAACAGAATGGGCTTCTCCCTAATATTCTATCCATATTCTTATCCTGGCATGCAGCATGGTTGTCCCAGAAGGAAAGGGAGGACAGCACGTGTTTGGGCCCCCATCCTATACCATACTTGACCACATGCACCCCCTTTTCAACATTGAGGACACCTTGCAAGGGGGATGCCTAGCAAACTACCCTTGTTGAGAGACAAGGGCCTTTTCCCCAGGGCCCAAAAAAGGAGGTGGGGGGAATGGAAAGTGGAATCATGGTATAATCTATATATAGTCCCCTTCATAATAAAGGGGTGACCAGATATTCGCCCCTCCTAGGGGAATAAGTACTTAAGTACATTTAACAAAAGTTAAAAAACATACACTGCGTAAAAAGTCTTTTGCTGAAAATAAACACAATCACATACTTACTTCCTTTAAAATGAAATTTATTCTTGTCTCTAGAAGTAAATCACTGTCAATCACAGCCTCCAGCGAGGTAATCCATGTCAATCATGGCATTCAATGATGTAAATCCAATGTCAGTCATGATGGCCTGTCGCCTGTGGTTCTAATCAGTTTAACTTTTATTTTTACTAAAGGTATAGGGAGGGTGCAGCGAATATGAGAGTGTCAAGTGATCTTGGTGCACACTTAGTTTGGTAAAAGACAGCTACCAAAGCAGATTGGCAACAAAA
This sequence comes from Staurois parvus, assembly GCF_062004578.1. Taxonomy (NCBI): domain Eukaryota; kingdom Metazoa; phylum Chordata; class Amphibia; order Anura; family Ranidae; genus Staurois; species Staurois parvus. The sequence continues at coordinate 13,898,454 of NW_028317854.1, read as the reverse complement.
ATAATCACTTTCTGGGCTTTAATTGCACATTTGTTCCTGGCTACTGACTCAAGTGGTTCAGCATAAAAGATCAGGCAACTAATATCTGTAAAATGAGGTGTCCTGTACAACAGCTTCCATCTTTCTCTCAGAAATGGCTTCCATTACCAAAAATGTTTAGCAAAAATTCTTTTGCTTTGGATAAAAAAGATATTTTACCAAATGGATCATCAGTAATTATAGAATCTTAAAGTATACTAGCGCCAAAGATATTTACCTCTGTTTATCGTTTCTCATATTTTTTGGACTTTGCCAATGTGCTGCCTCATTTATAAATGATGCTAAAGTGCCATAGGAAATAAAAAGTATATAGACAACAGTATGTTGGTAGGAAAGTATATTTATTTTGGTATTATTATAGACATTTTATTTAACCACTTGAGCTCCAGAAGATTTTACCCCCTTCATGACCAGGCCATTTTTTGCTATTCGACACTGCCCTACTTTAACTGGCGATTATGCGGTCATGCAAAGCTGTACCCAAACACAATTTATATAATTTTTTTCACACAAATAGAGATTTTGTTTAGTGGTATTTGATCACCACTGGGGTTTTTTTTATTTTGTTGTGCTGTAAACGACTGAAAAAAGACTGAGAATGTTAAAAAATGTTTTTTACGTTCTGCTATAAAACCTATCCCATAAAAAAAATTAAATTAAATAAAATTTCTTCATAAATTTTGGCCAAAATGTGATCTGCTACATGTTTTTGATAAAACAAATTCCAATACGTGTATGTTGATTGGTTTGCATGAAAGTTATAGCGTCTACAAACTATAATATATTTACTACCCTTTTTTAATAAAAAAATTATGCTACTTATGGCAGGGATCAGTGGCTTATTACGAGACTGTGGTACTGCGGTGGGCAAACTGACACTAACTGATGCTGGAGGGAACTGACTGACATCACCAGTGACAATAATACAATGATCATTAATAATAATATACACTGTCACTGTACTAATGGCACTGGCTGGGAAGGGGTTAACATCTAGGGCAATCAAGGGGTTAAATATGTGCCTAACTATGTGTAATGTGTGTACAGTGCACTGCTTTTCCTAACTGATCATTCAGTTTCTCTCAGCTTTACAGGCTGATCTCTCAGCTTTACAGACATGAAAAACTGACAGGTTGGTCCTACTCAGTGGGTGACGGGTGGGGGGCCCAGAAGCAGTGATGTACCACTATGCCGCTTTTCCTACAGCTGCCCCTTGCCAACTATACTGCAGGCGGTCATCTGTGTACAAAGTATTGTTATGTCATCTCTGCAGTGTAGATTTCAACTCCAAGCTGTTATTGTCTATTGTGTGGGCTGTCAGCAAGACACAGCTCATGGATCTCATAACAAAGGTGTGTATCAGGCATTTAGTCAATGAACCTGTCAAATTCTTAAATCACCGTATTTTGTCTGCTATCTATCTATCTATCTATCTATCTATCTATCTATCTATCTATCAAATATATTTTATTGTGAGACATACAGTAGGACACTAGTAATACTCTACTTAGATCTAGGTACATGACTAAAATTTATTAGCATAATAAAATGTGATGTGCCTTAGGATTTTTTTTAAAGTGAACTCGTACATTTGTTCATTATATGCCATATGCCTTTATCTGTCATAGTCACACCTATTGGAATATTTTCTTTAGCCTTAGCAGAAACTGATGATTCACAGTGTGCATAACTCAGACTATTGCTCATTTTCCAGGCCAGCCCTTATCTCAAACCATGTCAAGACAACACTGTTTATGTATTGTCTAAACAAGCTCCCTGTCCAATTCTCTGACCATTCTCCTAGTCACATGCACTGCATTAGACACATTGGGATGTCTTTCGGCTCAGAACTACTGCATTACACATCATCAATATGTCAGGCTTCTGTACAGACACAGTTCATGTCTGGGAAGTTTTTCGCTGAGTCTGTGAGAATTCTTTCTTTCTACTTACATTTTTGGGGAATGTAAGTAGAATTCTTTCTACTTACAATTCAAGGAAGTTAGACTAAGGAATTTATCAAAAACCAGAAGCAGCAGTGCACAGCAACCAAGCAGCTTCTATCTTCAGATTGTTCATTTGGCTTTGAAATTGAAAGATAGAAGTCAATTGGTTGCCATGAACAGCTGCTCTAGTTTTGGTACATTCACCTTATAGTATGTAATTTGAATCATTTATATTTTACATAATAACTAGCAAATGTGTGCCTATTTGTTGAATGAGGTGGTAGAATTGCATATTTTTAGGTATAATACTATAATAAGACAATACTGTGATAATTAGCATAGATATGGCGTCTGTATCTAATGAAGCTTACAGTGTTACAAGTGAAGGGGTTTGGCATATGCAACATACTGCACAATGTACAGAATGAGATTGTTTGGATTATATCACATACAGCACATTGTAGTGAGTGGCACCCAACTACACCCCACCATTCACTCAATACACACAGCAAATCCCACCTTTCACCACTATGTTTTCAGCAGACAGCACCAAGCACTTCCATACACTGCTCACATTTCTTACATATCTCCCTTAAGTTGATCAGCAGGCTGTCTTGTTAAGTTTTAAGAAAATCTAAACTTCCTGGTCAAGATACTTCATTTTCCAGACCTCTTTATTACATAAAAACACTCTTTAAGACAGGGGTGCTCAACTTTTCAAAGATCAAGGGCTACTTGATCTAGTAACCAGTTGTGGGCCACAATAAAATGAAATGGTTCTGAATTTAAATTTTTTTTATTTTGAATAGCATAATGAACATTTTCCTTCTGCAGCCACTGAATGCTGGAGGAACGGAGAGGAAGAGAAGCTAGCCTTCAGCAGTTGTAGGAGGAAAATTGAGAGGACTAGTTTCTGTATTAGCTGCCCCCACCACCCCTCCTGTCCAAGTGTAAAGCAGAAAGTGACAGGGAGGCCGCAAAGACCCCTTGGAGCAAGGGATGGGGTCACTATTGTAACCCCCTAATGTTACACCTGGGAGTTGGGGGTGTGTGGTAAAAACATTTCTCAACTATGGAGTTTTACCACTCCCCAAACTGCAAATGTAAATGAGCCCTTACTGTTCTGAGCTCCATATAAGCCTGCTTTCACTGCACTGATGTGCTTCTGTTTACCCGCACCACAGGTTCAGCACAGTGCACCTGCTGCTTTCCTACAGGTTAGCTGCGCTTTGCCATAGTCTTCTATCTTGTGGATGTGGTGCACTTTCTAAAAAGCGCACCAAAACTCCTGCATTTAGGAGTCTTAGTGCCCTTTCAGAAAGTGCACCAAAACCATAGGAAATAATAGAAATACGCTTCCATGGTTTGAGGTCGAGGGCCACATCAGAGGGCTCTGAGGGCCACTTGTGGCCCGCAGGCAACAGGTTGAGCACCTCTGCTTTAAGGCATAAAAACATCCTTTTCATACATACATTTTCCCTTCCCCTCTCAACCCTGTCACATGAAAGGTTGGGAATAGCTCTCTGTTTCACTTTTTGTAATTATGGGAGTGGAGTTTCACTCTGCAACTGCTGTAGAGCTGCTACTGGGTCCCAGGGGCTCTAATGACCCTAATTCAAAAATGTTTATATCTCTCTTGTTGAGGCATCAGACTGGTTTATTTATTAGTTGACAAACATTTCATGCTGATAAATTCAGCTGAGAGTTTGTGCTTACGTCTATGAAAAGGGCTAGGGGAGGCTATCATGACCATTCTGCAGACAATCCTGATGTTGAATCATCTTGAGAGACACCATTACAATCAGGTCTGCTAAAATGTTTCTTTTTCCTTAAAATCTCCATAAAATGAAATGACAGCTGTGTATCTAAACTTGAATTCTTGGCTTATCATTTTCCTCTTTAAATAGGTAAACAGTTAAATATACCTGCTTGCGAAAGGGAACATCAATATCTTAGATAGTAAGCTCCAAGGAGCAGGGCCCTCCTATCCCTCTTGTATTGAACTGTATTGTTGCTGTATTGTCTCCCGTTATATTGTAAAGTGCTGAGCAAACTGTTGGCGCTATATAAATCCTGTATAATAATAATAATATTTTTAAAAAATCACATTGGCAATGACTTTAAATTTTTGAAGTAAATTGAAAAAACGCAAATGTAAATGGGTTTGCATTTCTAAAATATTTGGTAAAATTTGTTAAAATTCAGTAATACAGCTTCAAAAATGTGTTGTCTTATTTTTTTTTTCTACATAGTGTAATTGATCTTAGTGCCCGGAGTCTAGTAACTGCTAATTAAACCTTTTTGTCAAGTGTTAAACAGCTTTGTTCAACCTTTTTACTTAATTTAATCAAAGTTTGCTTGGCGTCTCCTCCAAGGAAACCTCTCTAAACTCAGCTTTGTAACAGTGCTAAGGAGCAACAACCACCACAAATAAAACTGTTGTTTTGCAGTGTTTTCACAGCAGACAATGGCTTACTGGATACAACATCTCAATCTGGCATGAATCCTTTATAGTAGCAGAGGTTATTTTGTGAGGAAACAGGCTGTCAGTGTAAACAGAAGGGTCACCCCCCCCATTCCTCGTTAGTTAACTAAATTAATCAGATATCAGTTGCCTGAGTGAACGGCTACTTTTTCTGAGATTTGTTTCCATGAAGGGTTTTACCAGGAATGCATGTTGCTCATTCACATAAGCTCTTAAAAATGAGCTCTCCAAAACTTTTGATAACTTTTTTTCCACAGCATGGTTTGAAAAGGTAGACGACTGTGAACCGCTTTTTTATTCATAGTGGTTAGTGCTCAAACTGTAGTCTGACTTTAATAGGCCAGGATGATTTCAGCTTATAAATCTTCAACTGGAGGATAAAGTTCAAGTAGATAAAATCAAACAGATGTTGGTGGGAGGATTTTTTCATGACCCATAAAAGTGCTATCATCAAAGCCTGGAATCATTTGTTTTGAATTATTACATTGTTATCAAAAGGGCTGTAGCAGTCTGTTTGTTAAGAAATTGGATCTGTTTATCTAAAAACAGAGCAGGGATGCCATGCTAAGGAACCCTTGGGAAAGTAGTACTTGTCTGAGGTCTGGCATTGTTGGGGCATTCCTAGACACTACTGACTGACAGCTGTCAGAATACAGGGAAAGTAGTTTATTTTCCTAAAATTATTTTTTGTTTATTGGTAATGGGTGTTTAACTCAAGGCTAAAAATGTGTCTGTCCCCAAGAGTGGGTCAACGGCTAAAGAATAGATAATTCTTTATCTTTTCTAATAGTTAATAACTGTGTAGGTCTGGATCAGGGTTAAAGCTGAACTCCTAGCAGACATAAAAGATACATGTTAATTCAGCTACAGTATATACTTATGAATAGGGTTGCACCGATACCGATACTTTTATAAGTAACGGAGCCGAAACAAAGCATTTGTGTGAACACTCATACCTGTGCAAATGCTCCAATACCTGAAACCAATACATTTGTGGTACAATTTGAGCCCATAAATAATGAATAGCTCAAATTGCACTGCAAATCGCACTGCAACCACGTGTGATTCAGGCAGGAATTGCACCGCAATCCTGTTCAAATCACATGTGATTCTTTGCAGTTTGATTTGAACCCACTCATTTTGTATGAGCTGAAATCGCATTGCAAAGGTATTGGAACTCATACTTGACCGTAAAGATTGGTACTTGTACTTGCCGGTAAAAAAACAGTATCAGTGCAACCCTACTTATGAATAAATAATTACATTTATTATCAGCCTCTTCAGAAAGCCTATACAGCAGATGGGGAAGAGCAGGACTGAGTGCAGCCTTCTTGTGCTCTTCTACTGTCTAGTCAGCAGGTTGGGCATGGCTGTAGAATGTGTCATGGTTGTTTAAATCGCAGGACTGGATGGACAAAAATGCTAATCTTTTATTAATCTCTTACGTATATGTATGGGGAGATTAATTTACACTTTTTGTTCTGCTAACCCTGGTGGCTTTCTTTCACATTGGATCTACGTATTTTCTGCTGTATATGACAGGAAGTGTGGGAAAATCTCTCATCTTGGAATACCAACGGCAACAAAAGTTGTAACTCTCCTAAACCTTTAAAAAATCAAAAACTAGAAAAAGTTTTGTCTGGAATTCCACTTTAAGAATTAGCAATCCTTATTGAATAAAGCTGATAGAGTATAATTTTTCAAAGAAATGTATATGTAAGTAGTTTATTTATACTGTACCTAATAAGGAGTAATCTTTGAGTTCCCTCTAATGGTATAATATCACAAAGTCTACATATACTCAGCTGGCATTTATTATTATTGTGTATAGACATTATATATTATCTGTAAAATAAAAATGTGTTCCAAATTTCTGTTCTCATGAACATATACTGAATAAATATTGCTGGAAACATTTATTGTTCTTTGCCATAAACACCTCTAAATATTGATTCTTTACAGCACATGACATGAAAGCTATGTCCGAGATGAGCGTACAGTATATCTGGTTACCAGTGTGGCATTTTAGCTTGTGCTAATGTTTGCTTTCACTTCTTAGTTCACATTTTTTTTATATTACCAGTTTCCATTTTAACTATAGCCTTTTAAAGGATTAAATACTCTGTCATACTAAATTGAAGTTTCTTGAAAATGGCTGTAGCGATTTCTCGGTTGTCATCACACATGAACCTTTTACTCATATAAAAAAAGGTTTTATTCCATTCAAGGTAAGACTGTAATGTGTAATGTTGTGTACCGTAAAACATACACAAGTTCATTTTTACATAACAGTGTTACTTCCTAGCCAAAATATAGGATATACAAGGAACAGCATCTCAGTTGTTATTACTGTAGCCCAATGCTGGCCATACACTGTTCCAGTGCATGGCCAGCATAGGCCATACAATGATCAGAGGCTGCAGCAATTGACTGAAGCTGCTGATTAAGAATAGTTTTCCAAGGGGGGGCGTGGCAACAGAGCTCCAAGAGGGACGCCTAATCCAGTAGCTCCTTTCAGCTACCAGGGGGAATCCACTCACATTGGAGCCTCCTTACCACCAAGACAACCCCATGCAGTTCCCACACCCTTGGGGAGACCCATGCTATGCCGCGGCACAGGAAAGAACCACAACAACTGCAAAAAATGCCAGGATTTTTCCCATCTATCCCTTGAGGTATCCACCAAAATGGTGGCAGCGCCCATTCCACACAAAATAACTGTAAGGCTGAATCACCTGCACTAGACCACAACTTACCCCATAAAAGTATCTCACACACAGCGGCACATAGTGGATCATCCTCCAGTGTGTCCAGCCCCTCCACCCAAGTTTGGTGAAGTCTAAACCCCAAAGGGACTCCCACAGCTGACAATCCATCAAGCAATGTGGATCCCATAGCCACATTCCCTACCACAGGGCAACCCATATCAAACACCATGATGAAAGAAATGAAGCTGTCACTGAGAGCTTCACTACACTCGGATCTAGTATCCAGTGTGAAGAAATGCCAAGTAGAGGTGCATTTACTAGGAGATCATGTAGAACAGACCATGGGTGATTACGCCACTTCATTCAACACTTGAGTAGATGCCCACAATACATAAAGTGAGGAAATAATTTGGCTCAAAGACAAGATTTCTGACCTAGAAGTCAGATCAAGGAGAAACGTCAAAACTAGAGGCATTCCAGAATCTGTACCTGCCCTGCAACTGCAGCAATATGTCCATGCCTTGTATTCCTCTCTAGCTCCCACTTTATCATCGCAAGACCTCACAATCAACAGAATACACAGAGTAACCATACCTTCGTTTTTAGCTGATGAAGCGCCCTGAGATGTTCTCCTGAGGGTACACTTTTACCATATAAAGGAACACTTACTGAACTCCTTTAAGAAAGCTGAGCATCTACCTGACCAATACACAACTCTTCAACTGCTACCAGATCTGTTCAGGCATACCCTCCAGCAATGCCGTAACCTGGTGACCATTACCAAAGCACTGAGAAACAACAATATTCCACATAAGTGGAAATACCCTGCTACACTGTCCATTACCCACAATGGGGTCACTACCATGGTGTCATCCTTAGAAGAAGGCCTGACCGCCTTACACAAGTGGGGCATAATCCCTGACACATCTGCCTGTGCAGCACCTTGACATCCAGCAAATATAGAACCAGAGTGGCAAGTAATAGCTCACAACCGCTCCTCTAAAAAACAAACAAATGGAGTCTCCTAACTTCTTGCATGCTAAATTCAAAATTCTCATAATCCCCCGGTTACAGCAATGTTATGCATACTTTCCTTCTCTCCCCTCATTCATGTCAGCAGGATTCCTTGCTCTCAGATCTATCCCTAGATCCTCTTTTTCCAGTTTTACCAATATTTTTTGTGTCACACATTATTGTTCCTCACTTCCCTTTCTACCCTTTTGGTACACATCCAGTTGGAATAGAGATCCTGATGACAACTACTGAGATCTCTCTATATATGGAACATTCTTCTAACATCAAACAAATCACAAGCTCTTTTTGAAAACTTCTTTGAAGAAATCAAGACCGCTACTGGTTAATCATCTTGAGGATCAGAATACCACCATCCGCTCAACCTTTCCACGTCAAAGTGAGTAGATCAACAACATATCCACCAGCCTTTGATAATTACATCTTATAACTATTACATGCCTTTCACTCAATGTCAGGGGACTAAATCACCCTGCCAAATGCTCCTCTATGTGGAAAGAGGCTATCAAACATAAGGCCGACATACTAAGCATTCAAGAAACTCTCCTCCAAGCCTTCAAAACCCCTAAGTGCTCTCACAGGGACTTTCCACACATTTATTTGGCTTGTGCCCAGGAGAAGAAAGAGGAGTTCTGCTAGCCATCTGTAACTCTATAGATTTCCAGCTTAGAGACTCCCTTCTGGATTCAGAAGGCAGATATATTATTTTCACATGTGAGATCAATACACTCTAGTGGGAACATACAATATGCACCAAACTCGCACCATCTTTGTTTTCTACATACCCTATTCAAGTGGATTGCTCCAATCAAGTATGGCCATCTCCTGCTCTGTGGGGACTTTAATTCATCAGTGGACCCCCACTTGGACACCAACTCCATAGTGAGAAGTCATACTACATAATTATGCAAACTGTTCCACTCAAAAGAGGTGTACAATGTCTGGAGGTGCTAACATGCAAACGAGATAGATTACACTTTCTTCTCCTCTAGACATCACACATACTCCCAAATTGATATGTTTCTAACAGACAAATGGTTGTTGTAGAATGTTTCCTCCTCTAGAATTCATGATATTGCATGATCTGACCATGCTGCAATTTCAATATCAAGAAGCATGTCTCCCCCCTGTTCCTATCTGGTGTTGCAACATTAGGCTATTAGCTGAACCTAAAAGCTCAGAGATTATCACAAAACACCTAAAAGATTTTTATTATATCAATATGTCCTTCTTCGATGATCCTTTCATATTATGGAACACCCACAAAGCATACATAAGAGGCATCCTAATACAACAAGGTGCCAAAGCAAAAAAAAGCCACAATCTTAGGCTTAACACCCTCATATCTGAGATCCACTGGCTGGAAACCCTAAGCAAACAAAATACAACACCTATAGTTTCCAATGTTCTTACCAAACTGAGGGAAGACCTAAGAAACTTATTAACACAACAATACGATAAATTCCTTTGCAGCCTAAAAGCCCAATCATATGCAAACTCCAATACAGCAGGCAAATATTTAGCTAACAGAATAAAAATAATCCAAGCCAAATCGTGAATTGCTCATTTAATACACCCCACTCTTCACCACAAAATTATTAATCCCCAAGAAATAGCAAACCAATTTGCAGAATGCTATGGGGCTCTGTACAACCTGAAAGAGGACCCTCAAACTCCCCAACCCACAACAGAGGATATTCAAAAATTCCTACACAACCTACACCTTCCCACTCTATTGGAAGCACAACTTCAGAAGTTGAATGCCCCACTCACTTCCAAAGAAATAGAACAGATCATAACATCAATTCCAAATGGGAAATCTCCAGGCCCGGACAGCTTCTCTAATGAGTATTTCAAAAAATTCAGTACCACTCTATCCCCTCATCTAAAAGAGGTCTTCACAAAAGCCGCTCGCATCTATTGCTTCCCTCAAGAGATGCTGAACACCTATGTTATCTCAGTTCCCAAACCTAGAAAAGATACTACCACACCAGCCAACTATAGACCAATATCCCTTTTAAACACAGACATTAAAATGTATGCAAAATTATTAGCCAAAAGACTAACGGAAATCATACCGTCCCTAGTCAAAAGAGACCAGATGGGATTCATAAGGGGAGACAGAGTTCTAATGCAACCAGGAGAATACTAAATATTCTCCATTATACGGAGAAAACTTGAACACCTTCTCTGTTTCTATCCATTTACATGGAAAAGGCAATTGACAGAGTACACTGGCAATGTATGTCAACAGTACTATCTAAATTTGGATTCAAGGGCTCCATCTTCTCAGCTATCCTAGGTCTATATTTCCAACCCTCTGTTCAAGTTTATATCTCAGGCCTATTATCAAAACACTTCACTATTTCCACTGGGACTGGACAGGGTTGCCACCTTTCTCCAACCATTTTTAATCTGATGATTGGACCTCTAGCAGAAACAATTTGCTCTCACCCTTCAATCTTTGGTTTCCACTTTCACTCTCATCAGCATGTAATCAACTTATTTGAGGATGATGTGATACTTATCTTGATCAATCCTGCTACCTCTCTCCCACATGTCCATCAAGTACTTTCGCACTTCAGTAACATCTCATATTATAGAGTTAATTTATAAGATTAGATTACGAAATCTCTCATCTTGGATTTAGGCAACAACCACACAAATGCTTCAACGATAGCTCCCCTTTAAATAGAGCTCCCAATGGATCCCATATTTGGGCATCACCCTAATGGCCAAGTCATCCTTGTTAGCCTAACTCAATCTCAATCCCCTTATTAATAAAATCAAAGACCAGCTGCAAAAAATTTTGCAACATGAACTCTCTTAGACAGGCAAGCTAGCCGCATTTAAAATGAATATACTCCCCTAAATTCTTTACTTTTTTTGAGCATTACCTATTCTTATCCTATTCCATTACTTCAAAACCCTGTTGAGCCTCCTCTGGAAATTCCTCTAGAAAAACAAGAGAGCACAGTGTTCGCAGTTCAATCTGATCCAGCATAGATAGTTGACATACATGACTATTATTGGGCAGTACATATAGATCAACTCAAATGCTGGTTGAGGAAATCTGAAGTCCTATTATGGATAGAAAAAGAAACTGCACTAGCAGCTACTCCAGACCTATTCACCCTCCTTCATTGTGACAGGTGGAAGTCATGGGAAATATCTACACTGCCCTTACCCTCTCAAGCATCATTACTAGCTTGGAGGATCCTACATGCCCAACCAACTATTCACTTAGATACTATGTCCAATGAACAGCCCTTGCTCCTTCTAGAGGCCATGAATCCCATGCTCTCTACTAAGGCCCTAACCGCACACGGTCTGACCACTGTTGGCAATCTAATGCAGGGTCCTGGACCAAAAAAAGTAGAGACACTGATAACAGAACATAGCCTACCAAGAAAATCCCATTTCATGTGCACTCGTATCATACACTTTCTAAACAAAAACCCAATCCCAAAATCCTCGATCCATCCCAAAGCATGGGCATTTTACACCTTCAATAAATCAACCGACAGTGGCATCTCCATTTTCTACTCCATATCACAAAACAAAACTACCTTTCAAAAATGTTAAAATAGGAAACTGATCTTCATTCCTCATTCACTGATCACCAATGGTAAATGGCTTTCCATTCAATGTACAAAACATCATACTGTACCACACATTGGGAAATGAAGCTCAAAATCGCTCACAGGCGGTACCATTTGGAAACAAGTCTTCCAACTCATATCTTTGATAACTGGGATCTTATCCTGCCCTAGCCCAGAACTAGCACTCCTTCACATAGATACATACCCACATTCGGCCCAGACTGTAGAAACACACATACTACTTGCAGCCCACTCAATCATTTTACGACAGTGGAAAACTGACATCTCTCCGAATGTCTCAGATGTGATGACTTTAGCCCAACAAAATTACATTTATAAACACCTCGTAGCAATTAACTCCCTAACATGGGCAACCTTCAACAAAAAATGGGCCATATGGACAGAAAGAGGCAAATCAATTAGAAAAGACATGACTTCAAAACTGTAGACAGTAACATCCATCCCAATATAGAGATACACTAAGTACCCAAATCATTACTATATTGTTATGACCATTATATGATTATCATCCACTTTATGCATATCTTGTACATGAGCAAATACCTCTGTATTATATGTTACTGACTTTATTGTGAAGATGTTTACAAGTGTACCATCCCTGTTCTACCCATGTTATCAAACAATAAAAATGTATTGAGTTAGAAGAAAAGAATAGTTTTCCAACATGTCCCTTTACTTGATCTCTGTTAAGCAGGGATGGCCAAATTTTATTCAGCATTCAGCCTGTCCCTACTGAACAGGTGAAATTTTGATCAGTGTATGGCACAAGGAGTGTGTATATTTTCCCTTGCTGAGATTGTCCACATGTATATCATGTTCTTTCTACAATCCAAAAGACAAATGTTATATTTACTAGTTTCAACTTATAAACACTATATATAATTGGAATGATTTTGGCAGTAGCATTCTGTAATAAAAGAGGAGCATGGCAATTACAAAAAAAATAAACAGTCATACTCACCAGGTGGATGCAGCATTGATCTGATGCTGCATCTGTCCACTGCCACGTCTAAGACTAAGAACTGAGCGATCAAAGACCACCGATCACTTGGTTCTTGGCCTTCAGTGAGCATTCACTGGCTCTCTCTTCTACCCCTCTGGTGCTCACAGGAGCAGCAGGCTGTGGAGATTGCGGGAGCTGGCTCTCGGCAGCTCTTTTTTAGTTATACTTTAATAGATCTGGTCAGGCAACACCTACACAACAAGGCACCCAACAGTAACTCAAACCATAGAAATACAAAACTGTCCCATACCAAAACTGAATGAAATAATAAAGAGTCCAAAATAAGTTTAACTATTGGTGAAAAAAAAACAGCCAACACATTTTGGTTGCAAAAGCTTACAAAACATAGTCATGATGATGAATAATCATGTCTAGATGTGTATGTGAGTAAATACTACAAATTCTAGAAATCACCTAATTATAACAAACTTGTCACATAAACTTCATTTGTCTTGACTCAATTAGAGAGTGTTAAAAGATACAAGTGATATACATAGTAAAACATCATACAAAGAAAGTAGATAGGTGATGTAAACATGCACTATATTGCCAATCATATTGGGACGCCTGCCTTTACACACATATGAACTTTAATGACATTGCAGTCGTAGTCTGTAGGGTTAAATATTGAGTTTGCCCACCCTTTGCTGCTATAACAGCTTCAACTCTTCTGGAAAGGCTGTCCATAAGGTTTAGGAGTGTGTCTATGGGAATGTTTGACCATTCTTCCAAAAGCACATTTGTGAGGTCAGGCACTGATGTCAGACAAGAAGGCCTTGCTCGCAGACTCCACTCTAATTCATCTCAAATGTGTTCTATCAGGTTGTGGTCAGGCCAGTCAAGTTCCTCCACCCCAAACTCGCTCATCCATGTCTTTATGGACCTTGCCTTGTGCACTGCTGCGCAGTCATGTTGGAACAGGAAGGGGTCTTCTCTAAACTGTTCCTACAAAGTTGGGAGCATAAAATTGTCCAAAATGGACAGTGGTGGCATGCTTTACACCACTGCATTTGACGCTTTGCATTGCACTTGGTGATGTAACTCTTGAATGCAGCTGCTCGTCATGGAAACCCATTCCATGAAGCTCTCTATGCACTGTTGTGCTAATCTGAAGACCACACAAAATTTAGAGGTCTTTATTTACTGACTCTGCAGATAGTTGGCGACTTTTGCGAACTGTGCGCTTCAGCATGCACTGACCCTGCTCTGTCATTTTACGAGGCATACCACTTTGTGGCTGAGTTGTGTTGTTCCAAATTGCTTCCACTTTGTTATAATATCAGTTGACCGTGGAATATTTAGTAGCACATTTAGTTGCACAGGTGGCAACCTATCACGGTACCATGCGTGAGTTCACTAAGCTCCTGAAAGCGACCCATTCTTTCACAAATGTTTGTAGAAGCAGTCTGCGTGCCTAGGTGCTTGATTTTATACACCTGTGGCAAGGAAGTGATTGAAACACCTGAATCCAATGATTTGGAGGGGTGTCACAATACTTTTAGCAATATAACTTATATTAAATTGCATCGAAAATAAAATGTTCAAAAAGTACTGTACAATTAAGCTGGTGAAATAGAACTAGAAGTACTAAAACACCCTGAAATTTGTTAATGATAACAAGAAAAGTAGAAAAATAGATTCCCCCCAGCAACAATAGATTCCTCCAGCAACAATTGGTCCCCAAAACAAAATACCAACCCAGCAACAATAGACAACCAGCAGCTATAACTGATCTCTAATGAGCCAGCATCAATAGGCTCTTCAACAGCTAGCAACATTAGACAATAGACTCCTTAATTAAAAGTAGATCCCTTCAAGCAGCAAATGACCCTCATCAACAATATACCCCCCTACCAGCAACAATAGACCTTCCCAGCAACAATAGACCACCACACAAATATAGACACTCTTCAGTGACAATAGATCCCCCAGTAGCCAGAACAATAGATCCTCCAGTACACCCTGGCACCCCTTGCCATTACATACATTTAGTGCTGGAGGTGCCGAAACAGAGTTCCCCTGCTTTCCTGCTTAAAAAAATCCCTGAGAATAAGTAATTGCAAAGCACTAAGGAACTGAACTGTTGAAATAAAACTAAATAGCTACTGATATAAATACTAAAAAACACTATGAACTAAACCTGCTGAAGTAAGGCTAATTACCTAATGAAACGTGCTGAAATATAAGTGAAATAATTTTAGTGGCAGAAATAGGACTACAGGGATTGGACAAAAAAATGGGATGGAACTGAGAGTGAGCTCTGCAGTTACTTTTGCAGCAGTTCCAGGTCACAATTCTGTGCAAAGTCTTTTTGTGTCTTTCGGTCAGTTGACTATGTTGACCATGCTTCTGCTTATCAGACGATGTTTTCCCGGAAACTGTACATGCCGTCATAGCCTTTGATACTGTACCTCACGACACAGCAAATAAATTGGCAACTTCAGTCACAGAGGCACCAGATTAGCAGGCACCAACAATTTGCCCTCGTTGAAGTTCAGGAAACACTGCAATGACTCATATTACTAGCAGCGTACGCAATGAATGACATAGTGAAACTTCCCATCAGTTAGCTAGTTGTCTAATAACACAGCGGAAGCAAAAGAATGTTACATCACTTCCACTTTCACCGCAAACCATGTCATCACTTTCACACCTGTAAATCATGTAGTGTTTTCACTTTTTTGTCTAACCTCTGTAATTGATAGCTCCATTCACATTAGCATGTCTGCATATAGAGGAGAGCAGCAGCTACAGACAATGTAAGCCTTAAGCTGACCATAGATGGATTGAAATTTGAGTGGTTCAGTAAGGACCCGTGGAATTTAGATCCATAAATGGTCATTCTCACTCGACAGAAGTCGATCTAACAACTGACTTCTTTCAAAATGGACGGTAGTAAAACATTTTTGATCAGCCTGCTGCAGCCAATAGGCCACAGCTGCCTATCAGTGCCTTCAGACAGTGAAGGAGTTGTGCTGTCAGAAAACAATACAGTAGGATCAATCCCATGTATTTTTTTTATCACCCCTTTAGGCCTGGTGGGACTTTTAAGGTGAACCCCACCTCCCAAAAATGAGGGGGGGGGGGAAGTGCGTGGGGTTCCCCCAAAAAGCAATACCAGGACCTTTAGCCCTGGAAGGACTTTAAAGTGGAACCCCACCCCCCAAAACAACAGTTTTTGGCAAGTCCTTTTTTAAAAAAAAAATAAAAGCCAAAACAAGGTAACATCATTGTAATACATCGTGTCCAGCATTGTTATGATGACACTGACACGCCAAAATAAATAAAAACCCACTGCCCACCTACCCATCCACACCAGCTGAGCATTAGCCACAATCTGATATTTGCCGATCAAATGTAAACAATTGGACGGAGCTAGCGGTGATGTCACCACTAGCTCAACACAATTGTGCTGTGATTGGCCAAAGCATTGCACCTGACCTGTGGTTAGGTGCATTGCTTTGGCCAATCACAATACACTTTGAGAGGGATAGTACCAGTACACAATCAGTGGAATCTCTCACAACGGTCTGTACTCACTAATATCCCTAATGCCTCCTTTCAGTATCTTCCAGACACCCCTCCTGTGAATTCTTCAGACTAGATCCCCAAAAAGAAGTCTCTCAATCAGCTCCAGCACCTTCAGTAGAATAGGCCCCCCAGCTAGCATAGTTGGGACCTTGATGATCAGTAGAAACATGGCAAACTTGCCCAGAAAAGTGACAACACTCTAGACTGGGATCTCCTCCTCCAGGATAACCCCAGGCTATTTATGCTTCCTACCAGGCTCCATCTGGGCATCATCCCCAATGGATTGGATAGAACTGCATAAATATTCAGCTGCTAATTTTATTTTATTTTTTTTTCCAAAAACAATTTTATTGGAAGAGTTAAGGCAGAACAATATGAGTACAAATATGGGTTACAGTCCGAACATAGACACAATATACAGTATCCCGTTTCGCAGACGGGCTATGGGTTTAAATTGTATTACAAATCATAGTGAGATATAACTTTATATCCAAAAGTGTATATCAAACCAGCAGATACAAAAGGTACAATAGGTAAATCATTATAGGTATATTAATTACTGACCTATCTACTTGTAAGCCCTTATGTTGGAGGAATGTAAAGGGCTGGGAAAAGATAGCACATGTTGGTATGTGCGTAATAATTTGTGTGCCCATTTCGGGAAAGTGTGATCTACGTGAGTCTAAGCACACCTGTACGAAAGATTACATGCTATATTTTATTGGAGATATATGATTGACAAAATCATACAAAAGGTGTGAGGTAAAGAGAAATCAGAGAGATGAAAAAAAGCTAGAAAAAAAGATGCAAGGTGAGGTAGAGGGGGGGAGTATAAGGAGAAAAAAAAAAGGGAGAGGGGGGAACAAGGTGGGGGGGGGGGGGGGAGAATGGATATGGAGTGGAGGGGACGTTGGAAGGGGTAACTGCATGTAAAATAAACCACATCTTTTTATACGAGCCAGAAAGATAACTATATAGCTTATGAGTTAATATGTGCAAGATCATTTAATGGGCTAATATGTGGGTCAAGATCCTGAAAGAAGGTTATGATGTTGAGTCTCAATCTGTCTGATTATTCATTAAATGCGTCACAGATGGATAGGGTGTCGTATGGCATACCTTTGTGTCCAATTATTTAGTCGGGGGGGTGTAAGCTGTTCATGCAGTAGTAGGTGATAGGTGGTAGTGGTTTTGAAGTGACTCCAACAAGCCCATGTCTTCCTGAATCTCTCGGGATAGTCTTTTGCTACAGAAATAAGTTCCTCCATTTCCTCAATTTTGTTGATCCTAGCGAACCATTCTCAAATAGTGGGAACATGTGTTGAACGCCAATGAACTGGGATACATTGTTTTGCCGCATTTACCATGTGCATGGTGAGTGATTTACGGTATGTCCTAAATGGAAATGCGGAATGGTGGAGCAAAAATTGTGCGGGGGAGAGGTCTAGGGAGTACGTAGTTACTTGCGTGATTATGGGTTGAATTTTCCCCCAGAAAGGTTGCAGCAGTGGGCAGTCCCACCAGATATGTAATAGTGTACCTGTCACCTGATGGCATCTCCAGCACGAATCTGAAATGTTAGTGTCAAGCTGATTTTAATCTCCCAGCCTACTATCTGCCAAAACCCTCCAGACAGACAGGGAAAACACTGCAGCCAGTCAACACTGCAGCCAGTGAAACAATCACATGCAGCTCAACTGATTACAGTGATCCAAGATCTAAATTTACCTAAACTAGCACCTATCTAGAAGAGTGCTACATCAACAACTTGACATCAGTGGAAAAGCAGCATGGGAAAAATGCAGTGCTGCTTGTTAGTTTTTAAATAGAAAAAATAGTTCCAGAGGAGGAAGAAGAGGAGGGTACAAGTCCTGGGAAACTAGAAAAAGAGACTGGTATTAAAAATATGGAGGTTGCAATTCGCACCTTCTTCTGAAAATGTCAGATGTAATGCTAATCACAACATTGTAAAACTTTTCTTCCACTAAATTAAAGCAAACAGTAAGTAGAGAATGTCTAATGAGCATTCTTTTTTTTGGTCACCAGCTGAGAAGTAGTAAAGCCATCCAATTATTATGTCAGCTAGGTAATTAGCATTTTCAGAAGTTGTTAGCAATGGCAACGTCTTGGTTCATTTAACGTACAGCTGCCATAAGATAAATATGTGAGCCAGATTTGCTGGCCAACTCTTGAAAATGCTATTAGCCTGTCTGTGTTTGATGTCAAAACCTCTGTTTTACAGAACTGAAACAATAATACAGCAAATGAGAAAACATCAAAACATCAAAAGTTCTTAAAGTTATTATAAAGCATTAGTTTTTTAATAAATATGTCATACTTACCTGCTCTGTGCAACAGTTTTGCACAGAGCAGCCTCGATCCTCCTCTTCTGAGGTTCCCTAATGGCACTTCTTGCTCCTCCCATCCTATAGGGGCATTCATGTGTGCTTGATCCCAAGTTGGGCTAATCAGCACACCTGACACTCTGCTCACAGGTTTTGACTGAGAGCAGCAGGAGCCAATGGCTTCCGCTGCTCTCAGTCAAACCTGTGAGAGCAGGGAAAGTGGAGAAGAGCTGCTGAAGCCATGCACAGCACTGAATCAAGATTGGACTCAGGTAAGTATTTGGTGGGAGGGGGGCTGCAGGGGAGCAACTATTACAAGGTTTTGTACCATAATGCAGTAAATGTTTTAAGGTTAAAAACCTTTTACCCTTACAACCACTTTAACCTCCCTAGCGGTCTGATTATGTCAATATTTCTGTGCTCAAAGTGGTAAATTTTTTTGCATGGAAATATGGCGTTTTTTTTATTGTAGGCCTGTAATTCTTAGGAATAACTCACTGAAATCTGTCTGAACAAGAATCTAGTAAACATCCCGAGTATGATAAACTTTAAAAAACTAAATCATAAATTATAATATAATAAATAATCATAAAAAATAATAATATAATAATTATAAATTTAATTCAATAATGTAATCAAACTAAAAACACTGAAATTTGAAATAGAGCTCCAAGTTCACACATCGCTGAGCTTAGTCGCAAAATCGTTTTCAGTGTCTGATGACGAATTTCCCCACTAATCATTATCACTCAATTCTGCAAGTGGTTCTGATTTACTATCACTGTTCTCTAGCTGGTCTAAAACCGCAAAGGTACGCTTTTTGGACGCCATGGACATTTCTCAGTTTCCAGGCAGAAAGAACAGTAAAAATGCAGGCAGGGCACAGGACAAAGCACTCGGGACAAAATATATGTGAAATGGTTTGATACAGTAATGTTATACTATGAGATTTTAGTGTATTGAGTGAATGTCACTTTTTAAAATTTTTAATTTCCCTCCAGTTCCATCCCCTGTATGTCCCATAAGTCCCGACGCTAGCAGGGAATGGAACCCGAAAGGACAAGGTAAGAGAAACGGGGATCCCAGAGCCACGCTGCAGGGTAATCCCGAGTGTAGCTCGGGGTTACCGCTTTTGGTACTGAAAGTTTACCCCGAGCTACACTCGGGAATACTGCCGGGGGGGTTAAAGTGATAAAAAAAAATTTTATTCAATAGTTTTGCACAGAACAACCCCAAACCTCATCTTGGGTCCCCCACCGACACTTCTGGCTCCTCTCTCCTACCATGTGCCCCCATAGCAAGCTGTTTGCTATGGGGGCACTCATGCATGCTCACACCTGATGTGCATGAGAGCAGCGGCTCTCCCCCTCCTCCAATGCTGCTCTCGTGCACATTGTTGGATCGAGATCAGGCTCAGCTAAGTACAAGGGGGTAATTGGAGGTGAGCTGAGCATTAAAGGTTTTTTACCTTCATGCATACAATGCATGAAGGTAAAAAAGTCAGCTTTTAAAACAACTTTATTTATTACGACTTTATTTCTTCTTCTTCTTCTTCTTCTTCTTCTTATTTTTTTTTTTCAGGATTTAAATAAAGCTATCAGTTTATGCAGCACTTACTTTTTCTCTATAATTGTTCCAGATCAACATTAAAGCTTGAGATTTAAAAAAACAAAAAAAAACAAACATGTTATACTTACCTGCTCTGTGAAATGGTTTTTCACAAAACAGCCCCCATTCCCTTTATTTTGGGTCACCCACTGGTGGTCCTGGCTCCTCCCAACCGCTGAGTGCCCCCAATAGCAAGCCTCTTGCTAGGGGGGTATTCAATCATGCTGGCTCTCGAGCTGTGCTCCTGTGAATGGTCATTGTCCATTCACACATAGAGCTTGGTCCCGTCCCCTTCTCTCTCCTCATTGGCTGTGATTGACAACAGCAGGAGCCAATGGCTTCTGGTGCTGTGTGAACGAATGGGCAGGCAGAGGCCTGGGAGAGACACTGCTCCTACGCACATTGCTGGATCGAGATGAGGCTCAGGTAAGTATAACAGGGGACTGGGGGGGGGGAGCTGTACCCAGAAGGTTTTTTACCATAATGCATGTAATGCATTAAAACCTTCTGCCTTTAGAACCAGGCAGCTATCATATTCTAAAGGAATGGTAAAACAAAAATGGTAAGTCCATATATTATTTCATGATAGGTTTAATTATTATTATTATACAGGATTTATATAGCGCCAACAGTTTCCTCAGTGCATTTCAAAATGAAGGTAGACATTACAGTTACAATACAATTTGGTACAGGATGAAACAGATGGCCCTGCTAGTTAGAGCTTACAATTTAATGCAGTTCACAACCACACAAATATTTACATACATTCTGTAAAAGAAAATGCACACCAGTCAACATGTCAAGCCACCAAATCCAAATATCTATCATTTTTGTAATGCAGGCTTGAACATTTAGAATGTGTTTCCCTTTCAAACTGTCAAAGTAAGTCTAAACCTATTCATCACAATCTCATGTGTTAGAGCATGGCATGGTACACCATTGCCACTATTAGAAATTGGTGCTGAACAGTGATGTGCAGCCGATGCTAGAGCAAGTGCATGTAGACAGAAAGTTCCTAAAAGAGGCTGGAGGAGATCAACAGAACTGAAAAATGGATAAAAACAGTATGTAAAAAACTATGCAATTGTTTATAACATCCGGTAAAATAAATGTCAATTGGTCTGGATTTGAATCTACTTTAAGATTTGTTATGTTTAAGGGTTATTAATTTTCCAAAGGGAATCACAGGCAACCAAAACCCCAGTCCTGCATCTCACATGTCAGTGAGCAATTATTAGGATTTAAAATAGATCAGCAAATCACTGAAGAGAAGGATTTCATTATTCAATCAGAAACTTGAAAAATAGCCTAACACTAAGAGCATGTTTTTAAGTTTCCATTATTGTACCTGTTTAACCAAGTCTGATATCCAAAACATCTCCCACCTTCCTGTATGATGTCTTTATGCTCATCACATCGTTCTATTCTATATAAACGTGCTATAATTACATTTTCTGTGTTTTATATTTTTTAGAAGATTAGTATATTGCCTCTGAATTTTCAATAATTATTTCCTCATCCACTGATATTTATCTAAAATAATTGATTTGTATTTCTAGGGATATTGCAGGGAAATTGTATCACTTACAAGGCAAGAAGTCAGCCTCATTCAGTATTTATTGAGAGCCGGCCTTTAATTATAAAATCTACGTTGTGTGTAGATGGACCCTGTGGTACGCTTATCCCTGATGCTCTTGTCATTATTTCCATTAAGGAATAACGGCTGTTGAAGAGATGCAGAACGTGCTGGAGAGCTTCTAATCTGATTCTGCTTTTGAGAAGATGAATTCTCTAGTTATAAGTAAATGTGTGTGTGCATGCCGACTGCTTGAGGAGTTGCAGGAATTATAATAGGCAGTGAATTGTTCTGTTGAGCCTTTTGAAAGGAATGATTTTTTTATAGACCACCTGAAACTACATTAGTCTGAAAAAAGCAATTTATAAATTAATTTTATCAAGTCTTAATGGTGACAAATTATTTTTCTGTTGCAAAGAGAATATTTGCTTTTATACAATTAAATATGTCAACAATTAAAGAATAAAAGAAAACATTTTTTTTTAGAGCATGCAGTGTGACCTGTAAGATCACATACCCATGCCTATGCATTCTGGAAAAATGAGCGAATCCAACGTAATTTGGGGTTACTTACAGAGTTACTGTCACTCTAAAATACTAGATTTGTCACCTGCAGTGTGAACTGTTGTGTTTACTAAGCACAGACTTATGGACTCAAAATAACATTTTTAATTAGTTATGATAGTACGTTTAAATAACCAACAGCATTCAATTCTAAAGCCTGGAAAAGCTGTTTATGCTGTATAGACTTCATACACATGGGTATATTAAAATACTCCTATCTATGCTGGATTTTTCTGCCAGGAGCTGGAAGAAAAATCAATAAAAAAAATACTCATTGGGCATGTAATTAGACACATTGATGCATGTTTACAGGCATATGGCGTTTAGATGCGTATGAGTGTAAACTCACTCTACTGGCCAGAATATTCATTCATTGAAGCCAATGGAAGGAATTTATGTGCACATGTGTGTTTATGCACATTTACCTGCATATGCACATACGTTGTGCCAGTAGGCCCCTCTCCAAATGCAGGGTTTGTGGCCTTTTTTTGTCCCTAAACTCAAATGCCAAAATGTGCATGAATCTATAGGCTGAAATGAAGCTGTGCTCAGGGGCATAAGAAAAAAATGAAAAAAGCCATTAAAAGTGGCATTTTTTCTGCCTGTGTGCATGAGGCCTAAGTGGCACTTACAAAATATTACCATATGCCTAAAGGGACTCTTTTATTTTGTCCAGCCTCTATAAACAGAAACTAATTTGTGGAAAAAAATATATGTGGCATATATGACTGCTACTCTTGAAATATGGAGACTACTATTATTTACCTTCTTCTGACTGCCTGCTGATGGTCATGCCAGTTGTGCTGATCCTTTGCCTTTACTTCTTTCTGAGCCACTGTGCTGGAACATACATTCAGCAAGTTAAGTCAGAGTTAAATTATAACTCATTATTTACAGTTGCAAGAAAAAGTATGTGAACCCCTTGGGATTACGTGGAGTTTTGCATGAATTGGGCATAAAATGTGCTCTGAACGTCATCTAAGTCACAACAATAGAAGAACACAGTCTGCTGAACATAATACTACACAAACATTAGATGTTGCCATGGTTTAATTGCACATAACATGTAAACATTCACAGTGCAGGGAGGAAAAAGTATGTGAACCTTTGGACTTAATAACTGGTTGACCCTCCCTTGGCAGCAATAACCTCAACCAAAAGTTTCCTGTAGTTGCAGATCAGACCTGCACAACGATCTGGAGTAATTTTGGACCACTCCTCTTATCAAAAGTGTTTCAGCGTAGCAATATTCTTGGGATGTCTGGTGTGAATCGCTCTCTTAAGGTCATGTCATGGGGTTGAAGTCAGGACTCTGACTGGGCCACTCCAGAAGGCGTATTCTGTGCTGTTGCAGCCATTGTTTTGTTGAATTACTTGTATGCTTTGGGTCATTGTCCTGTTGCATCACCCATCCTCTGCAGAGCTTCAGTTGGCGGACAGATGGTCGTACGTTTTCCTGCAAAATGTCTTGATAAACTCTGGAATTCATTTTCCCATCAATGACAACAATCCGTTCAGGCCCTGAGGCAGCAAAGCAGCCCCAAACCATGATGCTCCCTCCGCCATGTTTTACAGTGGGGATGAGGTTTTGATGTTGGTGTGCTGTGCCTTTTTTTCTCCACACATAGTGTTGTGTGTTCTTCCCAAACAACTCAATCTTGGTTTCATCTGTCAACAGTATATTCTGCCAGTAGTGCTGTGGAACATCCAGGTGCTCTTTTGCAAACTTCAAACGTGCTGCAATCTTCTTTTTGGCCAGCAATGGCTTCCTCCGTGGTGTCCTCCCATGTACTCCATTCTTGTTTTATGTTTTCCTTATTGTAGATGTGTCAACAAAAATGTTAGCATGTGCCAGAGATTTCTGTAGGTCTTTAGCTGACAGTCTGGGATTCTTCTTTACCTCATGTAGCATTCTGCGCTTTGCTCTTGCAGTCATTTTTACAGGACGACCACGCCTAGGGAGAGTAGCAACAGTGCTAAACTTTCTCCATTTGTAGACAGTCTGTCTTACCGTGGACACATGAACATCAAGGCTTTTGGAGATACTTTTTAACCCTTTCCAGCTTCATGCAAGTCAACAATTCTTGATTGTAGGTCTTCTGAGAGCTCTTTTCTGCGAGGCATGGTTCACATCAGACAGTGCTTCTTGAAACCAGTAAACCCAAAACAGGTGTGTGTTTTTTAAGGGCAGGACAGCTGTCAGCAACACATCCAATATCATCACACTGATTGGAGTCAAGGTTGGCTCACTCCTGGCTCCAATTAGCTCTGGGAGAAGTCATTAAGCTAGGGCCTTACATACTTTTTCCTCCCTGCACTGTGAATGTTTACATGTTATGTGCAATTAAACCATGGCAACATCTAATGTTTGTGTAGTATTATGTTCAGCAGACTGTGTTCTTCTATTGTTGTGACTTAGATGACGTTCAGAGCACATTTTATGCCCAATTCATGCAAAACTCCACATAATCCCAAGGGGTTCACATACTTTTTCTTGCAACTGTACATACTTCTCAGTTGATGACTCAGGAAGTACTAAGGCAGGCCATACATTATGCAAGTTTATTTTCTTCAGCAGTTGAAGGAAAGAAAATCATTTGATTCCCCCATTAACACAATTAGTATTCATGGGGAAATCCCTCCCGGTGAGCTATTAAATTCTGCCACAGGGAGGTTTCCCAGCTGTCAGAATACAATGATCACTGCTGGTGACTATAGTCGCTGCCAGTGATTGAACAAAAAACCCAACAAGCTGGTTGTACTGAAGTTGTTCGATTGATCATGGGGCACTGTGTGTAGTAGAAAGGCAAAAATCACCCCTGAGCTGGTTGGTAACTAAATCTTGAGATGTACAATAACTGATTTGCTTGTTACTTTAGTTTTTCTCTCTAGAAATTGCTGGAGTGAGCCAATACATTGTAGCCTTTTGTTGGTAACCTGGTAAACTGAAAACCCCTCTTTTATATACAGCAGCAATATTTCCAAATATACATTCTGCAGGCTTCAGGCTATCTGTCATATACAGAAATCCTGATATAAATTGTCAGTGCTATAGAAGTTTCTCAGACAAAAATCTTATTCACAGCTGCCTTGGAATTTTGAATGTTATTTAGAGAAAGATGCAGTTCCAAAGCAAAAGCTTCATGACTGAAGAATTTGTAAGTAAAGGCCCTCTTATCACCTAAAATTTGTTTCAAATAAAACTGAAGACTAATGGCATGGATTTAGTTGACCACAGTATTCAATTTATTAACAATAATAATGAAATCAATTAATATTTAAAACAGATAAATGTACAGTTTGACATAAAAAACACTAGGAAGGGGACCTTCAGTCCTAAACTGAGAACTACAAGCGGACAGCCGCAAAGTTTTCCCATTCACAAAAAGCTGTAAATGAGTCATGTGGTTGGGTGGGTGGAGCCATTTTTTAAAATTGTGACAGCTAGTAGGGGGACAAGATCCCCCACTAGCTGTCAAAATGGGGATTGGGGAGTGGGGGCCACCCTGAATATGGGTGTAAACATGTAATATGTAACGAAAGATGAATTTATCTTTTAACAGTAATTTATACCCAAAGTCTATCCTCAGCTACACCTCCCAGGCACACCTCACCACTAGAACCTATTATTGAAAACCAAAATCCCTTGAAAAGTTGGCCTCAAGGAAACTAATCAAGCCCCTAAATGCCTTTTCCATACGAGGTAACCACTATATTCCATTTTTCCAGATCCAGCTCCTCTTTCCAGTTGTGTAGTCTCTTCATGAAGGTTTGCTACTTCTGGAACTAACTGGAAGTACAGTTAGTACAGTTGACAGCAGTGAATTACAAGGGGCAAAGATTTTAAAAGCAAGAAGAAATATGGGGGCCATCTTGTTTGGGTGCAGGAAATTTTGTAGATGGGCCTAAGTAATAAGAGTATTCTAGTGCTAGCAGGGGCGGACTGACCATTTGGAAACTCGGGCACTGCCCAAGGGCCCGGGGTCAGTAGGGGGCCCCATGAGATGCCCCTGGTACCTTTTTCATAGGCTTTTTTGAGTTTGGACAAGGACACAGGGGCCCCATGATCCCCTATTGTCCGGGGGCCCCATGAGTTGTCAATCCGCCCCTGAGTGCTAGTTAAAGAATTAGTATGATTTCACACAAATGTATGCTTGCCTACCCTGCCTATTACATGATCTTTTTTTGGAGAAACCTGACTGAGAAATGTTATCACCATTGGCAATATTTGAGCAGTGAGTCCTCAAAGACTTGTACAGGTTCATATTCTGGGACTATAAATGCTCTGGCTTCATGGCTGTCTACAAGGGTTTAGTGCACAGGTGAGGTAAATGGAGAAGAGGAAAACAGCACAACAGGCCGTGACTGTAAGAGTAGGGTAATTAAGCAACTAGTGTGCGTGTGGGGGGTAGTTGGGTAGTTTATGAAGGCTAGGTACTGTGGGAAGGTGTACTTTTGACAGAAATAAATGAATACATACACGTGCTTTGTATTTATATTACACATAAAGTAACATTATTTTAAAACAGTTTTCAATATTTTTGAATCTGCAGATTTGATTAAAATAATAATAACTGGTAATGGTGCTATGACGGTCCTTGCTTATGCATATCTTGTTGTCAACCTGTCACACAGGCATATTCCACTTTTGTCAGCATCAGAAAAAAATGGATGTGGCCTCAAAGGGGCTTTAGGTCAGAAGCACTAAGCTATGAAAAAATGTAAAAACAATATTTTATTAAAAAAAGTAAGAAAATGCTCATGATACACAATGTTTTAGCAAACAAAATTTAAGGTTTACATCTACTATAATGCTTCAGGATGTTACATTTTTGTCAAGTAAGCCTGGCAATGTATAGTTGTCTTAAGTCTTGACTTGAAAAGTCTTGAAATACTTTTTCAAGAGATGGAGAACCATAAATAAACCAGCCTTCCAAATCAAATTCTAAGCCAAATTCAAATGATTCTCATTTCCTCCCATTTTCTCACAAAGATTTTGCAAATATTTTCCACCATTTTTGAAAATCTTTGCAATCAAACAAAATATTTTCTTAAAAATGCCACTACACTACACAATTACCACTAGCAACCTAATGTATAATGAATGACTGGCCTTAGTGGATAAACCTCAAAGAAATTCCTATAGTCATTTACTCTATATATAGTGTATGAAAAATTCTTGAGATATGCCCTAAAGACAAATAGTCTGGGTTCACCAATCATTGTAGAAACATCCGAATTGGTTATGGGATTCCTTCCCAAGTTAGCAGTTTTACAAATCACAGTCATTCATAAGTGCATGAAATACGAGGAGTGCACAAAGCAGCCCCACAGCTGGATTTGTATTAGCTGTGAATATCTTCTTCATAAAAACAAAATGCTTTCTACAGTGTCTGGCAGCCTCCATCAACTTGTCAGGAAAATAGTTTTGTCTATTCCTCAGCCCTTAAACGAGAGTGATGAAAACTAACAGCCTCGCAGGGAATTGGGATATCTTTTATGGAAATAGTGAGGAAAAGTATTTTCTGTTTTCTTAATTGAGGATTCTTCAAAGGATGTGAAGTTGTGTCAAATGCATAGGGAAAGAAAATGAATTTGCAATAATGATGTAATTATCATCATAACTATTATTTTTTTTTTACTGTTTGGAAAATGAGATGTTATTTAATGACAGTGACTTTAAAGACCAAGTCAAGCCAAAATCTTTCTTTTGATATGCAAGACAAGGTTTTGAACTCATACTTTTTTTATATTGCTGTCTGTGCCCCTACTGGAAATATTACTCTTCATTTTTCACCCTGGCAATATGTGTCACTTGGGCAGAACATGAGGGATATCTTGCCACTGGAAGACAACAATACAGTATGACAAAGACTTTACCTTTTCCCACTATATGCAAAATTAAAGAATCACTGTACATTCTTATAGTTATCCTTTAATTTATTCCTCACATCACCAAAGTCTCACATCTGTTCACACACCTGCCAGTTATGTGCTGCAAGGCCCACAGGGTGTCACACAGCCAGAGCTGCAAACTCTCCTGACTGGTTTTGCACTTCTATTGCTGGGATATATGAAAGATGGCTGCCCTATAGGAATACATTAAAGCAAGGGAATGACTGGAAAAGATTGCAGTGGAAACTGTGGGCTGTGCAAATTAGATCTGCCTGAAACATGGACAGGTAAGCATAGGCCTATTTGAGCAGGGTACTGGAGGGTGGGGGGGGGGTAAATTAAAAGATAGGTATAAAAGTACAAATATCCCTTAAAGGGTAGCTCCTTTTTTGTGAATTAAAAAATTAGCAAAAAAGGAAAATATATATATAGCTTATACAATTGCAACTCAAGTCATATTGTAATTGAATGTTATTAAAAATTTACCCTTCTTTTTCAATCTGCAGTGCTGTAATTTTTGGTAAAATGCAATGCAAAATGGTTACCTGCAGGTGTTCTGTACACAGACTATGTGCAAAACGCTCCCTCAAAATGTCAGTTCATGCTTGTGTGATTGGCTCACTGATTTTCACAGAAGTCTGCACTAGGATACAAGACACACTTTTGGCATCTCCTGCAGCAACAAAAATATTTTTGGTGAAATACTCCCAAAGGGAAATCACGTCTAAAGGGATGCAGACTTTGCCAATTTCCTCATTAGAGCTCTGCAGGTGCAACAGCTGATTGATAATTATAAAACCACTCCCATACAAATTCATTTTGCACATGGACACAGACAAACAAACAGCTATTTCTTCAGAATATCAAAAGGTAGGAATCTGCAACAAAGTTTGCTAAAATCCCTGCAATGTACATAGATCAACCAGAGACTCCCAAGCCACCTCCATAAGACACATAGAACATGGCACAGACCTGACCCCAGCTCCCTCCTTACTGACTGCCAATGCTGTGTCTCAGCCAATGAAGAGGGAGAGACCCAGGAGAGCCACTGCTCTTGTGCACATCGCTGGATCAAGATTGGGCTTAGGTAAGTATTAGGGGGTGCCGAGGGGGGAGCTGCACACTGAAGGTTTTTTTACCTTCATGCATAGAATGCATGAAGGTAAAAAAAATCTTCAGCCTTCAGAACCACTTTAAACCTGAAGCAGCAGGACTTGTCAGCAATGTGGCTATCAACTCCAGTCATTTTGTTTTTATTTTTCACCATTTTGTTTTTATAGTGCATTGTTTTGGGCAGTAAGTAGCAAATAAAATAAAAAATAATTGGGTTCCACTCAGGGGCGGACTGACAAATCATGGGGCCGCTGGGCAATAATAGATAATGGGGCCCCCTGTGTCTCCTCCTACACTCAAGCCACACTCACACAACACCCCACGTACAGTACATATTGCAGCTCAGCTGCATAGAAAGGGCATAAAAAATAATTTTAAAAATAATAAAACAATGTTGTGGGGTCCCCCTTGATGCATACCAAGCCCTTTGGGTCTGGTATGGGTTTTGAGGGGAACCACCACGCCAAAATAAAAAAAAATGGTGTGGGATCCCCCCAAGATCCATACTAGACCCTTATCCAAGCATGTAGCCAGGCAGGTCAGGAAAGGGGGGGGACAAGCGAGGCCCCCCTCTTCCCCGCAACCCTGGCCTGTGGTTCTGGCGGTCTTCAGGTAGGGGGCTTATAGGCATCTGGAAGCCCCATTTAGCAAGGGGACCCCCAGATCCCGCCCCCCATGTGAATGAGTATGGTGTACATGGTACCGCTACCCATTCACAAAAAAAAAAATGTAGTGTGAAAAAAGACAGGAGACTGTCTTTGACAAGTCCTTTGTTAAAAGAAGAAAAATAAAAGAATGTCCCCCGAAGTAGATCCAATGTCAATCACGATGCCCGCCGCCGCTACCCAAAACAAAAAAGAAAAAAAAAAGGCATCGATCCCAGCGCCGGCTCCCGGCCCTCTGACAGCTCAGCTGGCTTGACAGTTCTTAAATCTATAAAGTAATTCTTTCTTTTACATTCAGCTGTCAGTGGGGAAAAATGCATGGTTTTCACTACTAAAATATCACATGACTTGATAAAATATCTCATGCAGTATTTTAGTAACTCGGATGCAGTAAGATACTGCTTAGTGAATTGTGCCCAGTGAACATTTCACCGGGCAAGCTACTGACCCCGGGACCTCGGGCAATGCCCAAATGCCTGAATGGTCAGTCTGCCCCTGGTTCCACTATGTCTCAGCATTAAGAAGGCCTTATAAATTACTCTGAAGCTGATACACTGCAGAAATCTAAAGCAAAGTAATCAAGTTGGCTTCAGTTCGTTTGTATAGGAAAACTATTCAGCTGCTCTGTGCTTTCTTTCAAACTAACTATTATTAAACTTTAACAGCTTTATTATTTATAGTCATACGGTGCTGGCATCTCTACTGAGGGCACCAGGCTGTGACTGCTTGTGGCTTCACAGCCTGGTGCCTACTGAACATGCACGAGTTGCACCGCACATCCAGGGGCGGACTGACAACTCATGGGGCCCCCAGGCAGTAGGGGATCATGGGGCCCCTGTGTCCTCACCCACAGCCAAAAAAGCCTATGAAAAAGCCAATGAAAGGTACCAGGGGCATCTCATGGGGCGCCCTACTGACCCCGGGCCCTCTGGCAGTGCCCGAGTGCTCAAATAGTCAGTCCGCCCCTGCACACATCTTGATTGGTTCGGCAGTCTCC
Source organism: Staurois parvus (assembly GCF_062004578.1). NCBI lineage: Eukaryota > Metazoa > Chordata > Amphibia > Anura > Ranidae > Staurois > Staurois parvus. The sequence continues at coordinate 13,867,324 of NW_028317854.1, read as the reverse complement.
TGGGACCTGTGAAAGTTCCCAGGAGACTGCGGGAGCAAGGAAGGGGCTGAACTTCCATTTCACTTTGCCATGACAAACTGAGCCAAAAGTGGGAGCGGGTACCTGTCAAAACCAGGTACCTGCTCCTCCTCAAAAGGTGCCAAATATGGCAGTGGAGGGGGGAGGATGCAAATAAGCGGAGCTTTTGAGTGGAACTTTGCTTTAAGGGATGGATTTATCTATATTGTAGTGAATTCCATAGCAAAAAAAAAAAAAATGGTCCCATCACCACTCTCACTTCTTAGTTATTGAGGTTTCTCTAAAACTTTGAAATCCCTTACACTGAAAAGAACTGTGGAACCCATGTGTGTTTTCCATTTAGAGGTTCATGGAGAATCTGCTTCTGTAGGCACTTTTCCTCTTTAGTAGGTAATGTATCTGAAGTCTCTAGTTTTGAGGAATATATGGCCCAAAAGACTAGCTGGATCATATACAGTATGCATGGGAATCCCATGCTAACCTAATAAGCTTCAGCATCAAAGTTGGGGGATAAATGTTTTTTTTATTAATTTTCTAAATTCTACTAGTGCACCTTTTATAGAGTTATAATTGTATTACATTGTTATGCCTGCATCCCACAAAATGCAGTAAAATATGGTAGTGGCTGGTAGCTGTTTGTTGTAAGTCAATGTACATCCATTGTGTTCACATTTCCATAAATGGCATTTGTGTGTATAGCTAAAAAGTCAATGTAGAGGTCTGTCAAACCATTTCTGTTTTTTCAGAAATGAAATAACTGTTCTGTCATGGCCAGTTTGTGCAGCTGCTTATCTTATTGAGTCGCGGAGCTTAGCAGTTCTGTTCTGAGACCTCTATTAATAAGCAGAGAACTTGAAAAGAATGTTTGCCTATATTATGACATCTCAAATTTGTTGAAAATCAAAGTATGATTGTTTCCATCAAAGTGCTTGTCTAATTGGTAGTGACAATATACACCATTTGTTGTCAGGAAAATCTGTAACAAATCATTGGGGGCTAAGAATGCCAGACTCCCTAATGCTGAACTGGTTAAGAGCTAGGCTTGTGTTATATTCACATGGGGTAATTAAACATTTTCATATGCATGCCAACAAGTTCATTTACTTTTGGAGATAGAGAAAATCAAAGGGCTGTCTGAGAAGAGAAGAAAGCTACCGACATTTGTTGTCTGCTCAGAGACTAAACATGGTCAGGGCCATTAAGTTCAAGGTAGCAGGTTACTGTGTTGCAGCTGCGGCTGGCAAATCTTTCGAAAAAGGTAACATCATGTATGGAAGCATGTGATATGACATAAACACAATTCTGAGATTAAGACAGTAGAAAAAAAATCAAATACAGCAAGTAATGGTGTATTGGGATTGTCATATACAATATCTGGAACTTTAATAATGTCTCAGAAATCATTAGCAAATGTTTACACTCCAAATGCAAGGTGGGATTCGTTGTCAAATGTGCCTGTTGAACTTATGGAATTTTTCTAGGTAGAATGGATATATTTTACAGTTAACTGTCAGCACAGCAATAGAGTACTCTATTGTTGAATACTTATCAAATATGCCTATATATATATCCTGTGTGGTTTTGATTTTAAATGATGATTTGGCAAGTCATTTTTCTGCTATCAATAACCTCCTGATTCCTACTCTTACTAAATCCAGTAGACAGAGTGAGTGATGCTGGCCACATACTGACTTTGTTCAAATAAATTAGGGAGATATTATTTTTCTGGCAAATACCTAATATTCTAGATAACAGATAATGCATGTATGCAAGAAAATGGTCTCACTTGGCATAAATAATAGTAAAAACACAGTACAGTCAAGTTCATTGTTGCCTGACATCTTTTTACTGTTTCATTACATTCACTCTTACATACATATTATGTCACAATGTTCACATAGTTCTAAGGTTTTCCAAGTTCTTAAATGTATTGTTTGCAAAGCTAGTTATGTACAATTATAACTGAGATGCAAACAATGTGTTGTCTACTCAATCCCACAACGCATGTTAACGTCATGGGAATATTTATTCCACACCCTTAAAATAAACCTTTACAATAGACAGGAACTTCAGTATCCAATATTTATTGATTCTTAAGTACTGTTGGTATAATGTTATATGGTTTATACAAAAATTAAAGAATAAAGTATTTCTAATTCATCATCATTAGAGATGAGCGAATTATTCAAAAATTCGATTCGGCTGATTCGCCGAATTCGCGGAATAAATTCGATTTGATGCGAATATATTCGCTGCGAATTTAACTTATAAAAAGGGTGTTTCTAGGCTTCAGAGAGCCTTTATATTAGTGCAGAACACTGTACCTTTAATTTAAATGCCCTTGGAGTCTGCTGGGGAAGAGAAATAATACTGTCAGTCAGTATGACATGCAGATGAGTGCCGTCGATCTTAGAATCACCGCACACTTCACTCATTTGGGCAGTCACGGGGCCAAAACCAGAGTGTGGAGCCACAGTGTGGCGGTGGAGGCAGCAGCAATGGGAGGCCATACAGCACCCTATGACAAAATGGAACCCACCAGCAGTGTGAGGAGACCTGAAAGTGGCACATGGCAGAGTGTGGCGATGGAGACAGCAGCAATGGGAGGCCGTACAGGGACCCATGACACACTCTGGACCTGGCAGCAGCATGAGAAGGCGGTACAGGGGCCCATGACAGATTACGGGCCTGGCAGCAGCATGAGGAGTCGGTACGGAGGCCCATGGCAGATTACGGGCCTGGCAGCAGCATGAGGAGGCGGTACAGGGGCCCATGGCAGAGTGGCGGAGCGTAAGCAGCTAAAATTGAAGGCCATACAGAGGCCTATGTTAAAAAGTCCCCCCAGCAGCAGCGTGGGGAGACGACTATCAAGAGTCCAATGGCAGAGTGGCGGAGCAGAAGCAGCTTCAATTGAAGGCCATACACAGGCCTAGGTTAAAAAGCGAAAGCCGTCAGCAGCGTGAGCAGACGACAGAGACACATGGCGCAGGGTGGCGGTGGATGCAGCAGTATTCGGAAGCCAAACACAGGCCTCGGTTAAAAAGCGGAAGCCGTCAGCAGCGTGAGCAGACGACAGAGGCACATGGCGCAGGGTGGCGGTGGAGGCAGCAGCAATGGAAGGCCATACAGCACCCTATCACAAAATGGAACCCACCAACAGTGTAAGGAGACCTGAAAGTGGCACATGGCGCAGGGTGGCGGTGGAGGCAGCAGTATTCGGAAGCCAAACACAGGCCTCGGTTAAAAAGCGGAAGCCGTCAGCAGCGTGAGCAGACGACAGAGACACATGGCGCAGGGTGGCGGTGGATGCAGCAGTATTCGGAAGCCAAACACAGGCCTCGGTTAAAAAGCGGAAGCCGTCAGCAGCGTGAGCAGACGACAGAGGCACATGGCGCAGGGTGGCGGTGGAGGCAGCAGCAATGGAAGGCCATACAGCACCCTATCACAAAATGGAACCCACCAACAGTGTAAGGAGACCTGAAAGTGGCACATGGCGCAGGGTGGCGGTGGAGGCAGCAGTATTCGGAAGCCAAACACAGGCCTCGGTTAAAAAGCGGAAGCCGTCAGCAGCGTGAGCAGACGACAGAGACACATGGCGCAGGGTGGCGGTGGATGCAGCAGTATTCGGAAGCCAAACACAGGCCTCGGTTAAAAAGCGGAAGCCGTCAGCAGCGTGAGCAGACGACAGAGGCACATGGCGCAGGGTGGCGGTGGAGGCAGCAGCAATGGAAGGCCATACAGCACCCTATCACAAAATGGAACCCACCAACAGTGTAAGGAGACCTGAAAGTGGCACATGGCGCAGGGTGGCGGTGGAGGCAGCAGTATTCGGAAGCCAAACACAGGCCTCGGTTAAAAAGCGGAAGCCGTCAGCAGCGTGAGCAGACGACAGAGGCACATGGCGCAGGGTGGCGGTGGATGCAGCAGTATTCGGAAGCCAAACACAGGCCTCGGTTAAAAAGCGGAAGCCGTCAGCAGCGTGAGCAGACGACAGAGGCACATGGCGTAGGGTGGCGGTGGAGGCAGCAGCAATGGAAGGCCATACAGCACCCTATCACAAAATGGAACCCACCAACAGTGTAAGGAGACCTGAAAGTGGCACATGGCGCAGGGTGGCGGTGGAGGTAGCAGTATTCGGAAGCCAAACACAGGCCTCGGTTAAAAAGCGGAAGCCGTCAGCAGCGTGAGCAGACGACAGAGACACATGGCGCAGGGTGGCGGTGGATGCAGCAGTATTCGGAAGCCATACACAGGCCTAGGTTTAAAACTCGAACCCAGCAGCGTGAGCAGACGACAAAGACGCACATGGCAGAGGATGGATCTGGCAGCAGTATGAGAAGGCGGTACAGGGGCCCATGGCACAGTGTGGTGATGGGGGCTACAGCAACTGGATGCCAGAAAGTGGCCGATAGGGCTATATACTGCATGGAATTATAAAGTTGTAAAGACAGCGGCCTATTTGTCCCTAATAACATGTTTGGGGCATGATTCATGGCGGATTTAGTCAGTTGTGTCAGGAACTGGTGGTTTGAAATCCAGACTAATCCACGCCTGATTCATTTTCACAAACGTGAGTCTCTCCACACTTTGGGTGGACAGTCGTGTCCTCCGCGGAGTTACAATACCTCCTGCCGCACTAAACACGCGCTCCGATGCCACGCTACTGGCCCGGGCATGACAGCCTTTCAAGGACAAATTCAGCTAGTTGGGGCCAAAGGTCAAGTTTCGTTGCCCAGTAGTCAAGGGGATTGTCTACCTCGGTTGGCAGGGTGCTGTCCAAGTAGGCCCAAGCCTGTTGTTTGAGGTCCTGCTCCAGGTCCACCTGATGCTGCTGCGGCTGGTTAGTAGTTTCCTCACTGCGCTGGTGAAGAAAGCTACTCATCATCGACTGCAGACTGAGGCAGCCGCTGCTGGTGGAGCTGCCACTGCTCCTACCACCCCACCCCTCCCCTGCTGCCATGGCAGCGGAACGCGAGCGCACAGGGCCCACAGTGTCTGAGGATGGACGTTGGCGCAGAAAGGCAGACCAACTGACTACATAGGTGGTTTTTATAGTACTTTATTTTGGCCTCCCTCTCAGCAGGTGTGAAAAAGGCCACCATTTTTGAACGGTAGCGAGGGTCCAACAAGGTGGACAGCCAAAAGTCATCCCTCTGTCTGATGGTTATTATTCGGCTGTCGCTACGCAAGCAACCGAGCATGCTATGGGCCATTTGTGCCAAGGAATGCGAGGGACTCCCTGCCTCCATCTCCACAGCATACTGCCACGGTGCGTCTGGGTCCTCTGTCTCCTCCTCCTCCTCTACCAGATGCTCCTGCTCCTCCACTCCTGTCCGCTGAGTGGAAAAACCACCCATTTCACTCAATAATTCCTGAGCACCAATGTCCTCCTCTACCTCCTCCTCTTCTTCCTGTCCTGCCCCCACAGGGGTCATGTGGCGTTGAGATCTGTGCGCCACGTCTACCGCACCCTGACCAGCCATTGTTAACAGCATTTGTTCCAGGACGTGCAACAGAGGAATGACGTCGTTCATCCCATAGTCCTGCCGACTCACGAATAGCGTGGCCTCCTCAAAGGGCCTGAGCAAGCGGCAGGTGTCACGCATGAGCTGCCAATGGCTGACATCTAAGTTACACAGGGGAGTACCTTTATCCGCTTGTAACATCAGGAAATCGGTGATGGCCTTTCGCTGTTCATAAAGGCGGTCTAACATATGTAGGGTTGAATTCCACCTTGTTGCAACGTCGCAGATCAGGCGATGCTGTGGAATTCCGTTCTGCCGCTGCAGCTCAAGGAGGGTGTGCTTTGCGGTGTAGGAATGGCTGAAATGCATGCAAAGTTTACGTGACATTTTAAGGATGTCTTGCAGTGGGATGGTGGATTTTAGGAACCGCTTGACAACCAGATTGAACACGTGAGCCATGCATGGCGCATGGCACAACCTTCCTTGACGCAGAGCAGACACCGTGTTCTTTCCGTTGTCGGTCAACATGGTTCCGATTTTCAGTTTGCGCGGAGACAGCCATCTGTCGATTTCTCTGTTCATTACACTGAGAAGTTCCTCCCCTGTGTGACTACGTTCGCCAAGGCATACCAGGTGCAGCACAGCGTGACACCGTTGCGCCCTGCACATGTGATATGCCGGTCGGGTAATGGGACTTGGCACGGGGGTGGCGGCTGAGGACACGGCGGAAGAAGAGGTGGTAGAGGCGGACATCTTTGCCGGACCAAGGACGTGCAAACGTGGAGGCAAAAGCGGCGTGACCTGTCCAAGTTGCTGGTGCGGCTGTGACGGCACCACGTTCACCCAGTGGGCCGTAAATGACATGTACTGTCCCTGACCGTAGTTACAGCTCCACACGTCGGCGCTGCCGTGCACTTTGGCAGAGACCGACATGCTCAAAGACTGGCCCACCATCTCTTCTACATGTGAATGCAGGGCTGGCACTGCCTTTTTGGCGAAGAAATGCCGGCTTGGCACTCTCCACCGCGGCTCGGCACAAGCCATCATTTCTCGGAAAGGTGCTGAGTCCACCACTTGGAAAGGGAGGGACTGCAGCACCAGCAACTTGGACAGGAGGACGTTCAGCTTCTGCACCGTCGGGTGCGTGCTCGCAAACTGTTGTCTCTTGGAAACGGATTCCAAGAAAGACTGCTGACGGAATCCGTGAAGAGGAGTAGCAGGAGAAGGAGCATCTGAACGAGCGGAAGATGCCAACGAGCGACAACTCCCCTCAGCAGAGGTGTTGGAGCCTTGACTGGCTGATAGAGGGCGATTGACGTCGGGTGACGGAGCAAGTAACGGAGCAGGTGATGGAGCGGGGGCTGGGGCAGGCAGAACCGCCGTATCTTTATCACGGTTTTCCCAGGCCACCGAATGGCGACGCTGCATATGCTGACGCAACGCTGTAGTCCCAACATGGGCCCCCTGGCCACGCTTGACTTTCTGGCCACATAGTCGACATACGGCTACGTTTACTTCCTCGGGCGGCTTGACGAAAAATTGCCACACCGCCGAGTAGGAAACTTTGCCCCCGCTACTCCTCACTGGCTGACTGCTACTTCCTCCGTGCACACCGGCACCACTACTGGCCGTGGTGGTAGGCTGCAGTGGAGCTGGTGCTCTACTCCGTGGCCGTTTGGCTCCACTGACACTGCTGCAACCCTGCTGCCTCCTGGGCAACCCACCGACTGTTTTGCTCGCTGGCAAGCTGGCACCCTCTTCTCCTGATGATGCGGAAGCAATAGCCTGATGACGACGAGGCTGCCAAGTGCGATCAGCCTCATCATCATCAATTAGGGTCTCCGTGTCACTACTAGCCCCCTCGGCTGCGTGTGGGTCAGGAGACAGACCTGTCTCTAGACCGGCTACCGAGCCACTCTCCTCGCCAGTACTTCTTCGCCTGGCTGCTGAAGAGGCGGATGTCTCCCCCCGTTCCTGACCGCCCTCTTTTAGCTATTCCTCACTGTACAGTGGGGCTGAGCCCACAGCATGCGATACTTCGCTTGGTGAGGGAACAGCAAAGGACAGGGGCAGGTCGAGGACACGTGATTTCAGTGGGCTTGCTCCCGGGCCATGCCAACTAACGGTTGTGTCTGACGTACCCACCGACCGTTGGCTGTAGGTGTCAGAGGTGACCTGGGAAGAGGAAGACGACCGAGTCAACCAATCGATGACGGCAGGGTTGTCGGTGGAGACACGACCACTGGATGACACCGGGAGCACTGGCCTCTGGCTGCGACTAGTGCTGCCTCGACCCCTTCCTCTGCTGCCACGTCTGCTCGCTCCTGAAACATTGCCTCCTCTGCCACTCCTCTGCGTGTTGTCTGACATACTCTTTAATTCAATAAGCACCCTAAAAATAAAACCGGATTTAACTCTTTGAACGTACAATAGTGGTTGTGAAGCAGAAAGTCAGTTTATTTAGCACAATCGGTCAATTGCAGCTTGCCGTTGGCTGGAAACTGTACGTTTATGTCACTGGAATGCACTAATCACCCAAAAAATATTACCGCCACCCGGCGTGTATATGGATTTAACTCTTTGAACGTACAATAGTGGTTGTGAAGCAGAAAGTCAGTTTATTTAGCACAATCGGTCAATTGCAGCTTGCCGTTGGCTGGAAACTGTACGTTTATGTCACTGGAATGCACTAATCACCCAAAAAATATTACCGCCACCCGGCGTGTATATGGATTTAACTCTTTGAACGTACAATAGTGGTTGTGAAGCAGAAAGTCAGTTTATTTAGCACAATCGGTCAATTGCAGCTTGCCGTTGGCTGGAAACTGTACGTTTATGTCACTGGAATGCACTAATCACCCAAAAAATATTACCGCCACCCGGCGTGTATATGGATTTAACTCTTTGAACGTACAATAGTGGTTGTGAAGCAGAAAGTCAGTTTATTTAGCACAATCGGTCAATTGCAGTTGGCGTTGGCTGGAAACTGTACGTTTATGTCACTGGAATGCACTAATCACCCAAAAAATATTACCGCCACCCGGCGTGTATATGGATTTAACTCTTTGAACATACAATAGTGGTTGTGAAGCAGAAAGTCAGTTTATTTAGCACAATCGGTCAATTGCAGCTTGCCGTTGGCTGGAAACTGTACGTTTATGTCACTGGAATGCACTAATCACCCAAAAAATATTACCGCCACCCGGCGTGTATATGGATTTAACTCTTTGAACGTACAATAGTGGTTGTGAAGCAGAAAGTCAGTTTATTTAGTACAATCGGTCAATTGCAGCTTGCCGTTGGCTGGAAACTGTACGTTTATGTCACTGGAATGCACTAATCACCCAAAAAATATTACCGCCACCCGGCGTGTATATGGATTTAACTCTTTGAACGTACAATAGTGGTTGTGAAGCAGAAAGTCAGTTTATTTAGCACAATCGGTCAATTGCAGCTTGCCGTTGGCTGGAAACTGTACGTTTATGTCACTGGAATGCACTAATCACCCAAAAAATATTACCGCCACCCGGCGTGTAAATGGATTTAACTCTTTGAACGTACAATAGTGGTTGTGAAGCAGAAAGTCAGTTTATTTAGCACAATCGGTCAATTGCAGCTTGCCGTTGGCTGGAAACTGTACGTTTATGTCACTGGAATGCACTAATCACCCAAAAAATATTACCGCCACCCGGCGTGTATATGGATTTAACTCTTTGAACGTACAATAGTGGTTATGAAGCAGAAAGTCAGTTTATTTAGCACAATCGGTCAATTGCAGCTTGCCGTTGGCTGGAAACTGTACGTTTATGTCACTGGAATGCACTAATCATCCAAAAAATATTACCGCCACCCGGCGTGTATATGGATTTAACTCTTTGAACGTACAATAGTGGTTGTGAAGCAGAAAGTCAGTTTATTTAGCACAATCGGTCAATTGCAGCTTGCCGTTGGCTGGAAACTGTACGTTTATGTCACTGGAATGCACTAATCACCCAAAAAATATTACCGCCACCCGGCGTGTAAATGGATCTAACTCTTTGAACGTACAATAGTGGTTGTGAAGCAGAAAGTCAGTTTATTTAGCACAATCGGTCAATTGCAGCTTGCCGTTGGCTGGAAACTGTACGTTTATGTCACTGGAATGCACTAATCACCCAAAAAATATTACCGCCACCCGGCGTGTATATGGATTTAACTCTTTGAACGTACAATAGTGGTTGTGAAGCAGAAAGTCAGTTTATTTAGCACAATCGGTCAATTGCAGCTTGCCGTTGGCTGGAAACTGTACGTTTATGTCACTGGAATGCACTAATCACCCAAAAAATATTACCGCCACCCGGCGTGTAAATGGATCTAACTCTTTGAACGTACAATAGTGGTTGTGAAGCAGAAAGTCAGTTTATTTAGCACAATCAGTCAATTGCAGCTTGCCGTTGGCTGGAAACTGTATGTTTATGTCACTGGAATGCACTAATCACCCAAAAAATATTACCGCCACCCGGCGTGTAAATGGATCTAACTCTTTGAACGTACAATAGTGGTTGTGAAGCAGAAAGTCAGTTTATTGTACACAATCGGTCAATTGCAGCTTGCCGTTGGCTGGAAACTGTACGTTTGTGTCACTGGAATGCACTAATCACCCAAAAAATATTACCGCCAGCCGGCGTGTAAATGGATTTAACTCTTTGAACGTACAATAGTGGTTGTGAAGCAGAAAGTCAGTTTATTTAGCACAATCGGTCAATTGCAGCTTGCCGTTGGCTGGAAACTGTACGTTTATGTCACTGGAATGCACTAATCACCCAAAATATATTACCGCCACCCGGCGTGTAAATGGATCTAACTCTTTGAACGTACCATAGTGGTTGTGAAGCAGAAAGTCAGTTTATTTAGCACAATCGGTCAATTGCAGCTTGCCGTTGGCTGGAAACTGTACGTTTGTGTCACTGGAATGCACTAATCACCCAAAAAATATTACCGCCAGCCGGCGTGTAAATGGATTTAACTCTTTGAACGTACAATAGTGGTTGTGAAGCAGAAAGTCAGTTTATTTTGCACAATCGGTCAATTGCAGCTTGCCGTTGGCTGGAAACTGTACGTTTATGTCACTGGAATGCACTAATCACCCAAAAAATATTACCGCCACCCGGCGTGTAAATGGATCTAACTCTTTGAACGTACAATAGTGGTTGTGAAGCAGAAAGTCAGTTTATTGTACATAATCGGTCAATTGCAGCTTGCCGTTGGCTGGAAACTGTACGTTTGTGTCACTGGAATGCACTAATCACCCAAAAAATATTACCGCCAGCCGGCGTCTAAATGGATTTAACTCTTTGAACGTACAATAAGTAACGATTCTGTGTCCCTGAGTAACGATTCTGTGTCCCTGAGTAACGATTCTGTGTCCCTGAGTAACAATTCTGGGTCCCTGAGTAACGATTCTGTGTCCCTGAGTAACGATTCTGTGTCCCTGAGTAACGATTCTGTGTCCCTGAATAACGATTCTGTGTCCCTGAGTAACGATTCTGTGTCCCTGAGTAACGATTCTGTGTCCCTGAGTAACGATTCTGTGTCCCTGAGTAACAATTCTGTGTCCCTGAGTAACGATTCTGTGTCCCTGAGTAACGATTCTGTGTCCCTGAGTAACGATTCTGTGGCCCTAAAGTCTCTGTGGCCCTAACTCTGTCCCTCAATACACAGAGGTCTGTCTCTCTTGAATGACCGGAGGCTAATGGAGAATTCGAAGATGGCCGCGATTTATAGCTCCACCATTACACAGTGCTGGCTGGCTGGCTGCTGATTGGCTAATGCGATCACATGTCATGATTCATGACTCATGAATGCATTATGGGTCAGCGCGCCTTGTCTGCGCGCCTTCCCAGAGATCCCCGCCCCATCTTCTCTGTCCATTTTCTCCTGTCGCCACACATGTCGCCGCCATTTTTGGGAAAATTCGATTCGTGCATCCGAAGTTTGCTAATCTTCGGATTCGTCGCGAATCTAATTTTTCCAAATCTTCGAAACGAATTCCACTTCATCATGTTCGATTCGCTCATCTCTAATCATCATGTGTGTAAGTTATTTATAAAGTTATTATCTTGTATTCTTATATCTGGTCACTTATATGTAATTTTGTTGAATATCATTTGTATGTGTCTCAGTTCTATACATTTTTTTTGCATATCATACTGTTAAGACATTCACAATAGAGAAAATGGGAATTAGTCAAACGTTTCCAGTTGCTGGCGGGTAGGCATTTTTGTCACTTTTTGCTAACTTTTATTTTATCATGTTAATAGGCCAAAACCATTTACAGCACAACCACAAGTGAAATGTTCCTCCCATCATTGGCATGCTGGTAGGTAATGTCCTTGAAAATACAGATTGCTATGTTTATTACACCTTAAAAAAGGGATAATTGATATCAGAAAAAAAGTTGTTCTTCCCAGATTAATACCTGTAAATGCAGCATTCAAATAAGTATTTATGGAAAGAAAATAACAGGAGAAACAACTGATTGAAGCATCACTCAATCACAATCAGACCATCACTGGACCATGATGGTGTGATAATTCTAAGTGCTTCTGACCCTTAGAAATGCTTAATTCTTTACACAACTGGAAGCTTATTCTTTTGTATAGAAACAAGGGACACATGCAAGTCTGCTGCAGAAAGACAACTGAAGCAGGTCCTTGTGTTCTGGATATTTAAAACAAAGATGTCTTCTTGGGTGTGTCTTGTGTTTGGGAACCATACCCAATGACATTAGATGAATGGCAATTATAACTGCATCACATGACAAATGCTAGGACACTGGTTTGCTAAAGGAGGAGAGAATGTTCACTTAGGAAACTTAATCTATGTTCACTTCAATTCCACTGGTCAAAAAAAAAAAAATCTAATAATTATCTAGATAACTATCTAATCATATGAAAAGCAAATTCCTGTTCATTATTTTAATATTTATGTATTCAGCGTGAACACAGCTATCATTTAATGAGTGAAGAGTCCTAACTTCTTTAGTAAGTCAACCGCTCTGTTCACAAATGCCCTTAGTTCAGAGCAGACACTTTTTGATGATACCTCTTATGGAACAGAAGTGTGTGCTGTCTTCATAATGAATATGATCCAATGTTTTTACTGATATCTGAAGAGGATAAGGTAGGGGTTCGACCCTAATATGCAAAATCTGCCTGTCCGAAGTTTGTGATCCCGGAGAATTAATGTGGTTATTCACTTATTCACTAGGCAAGGCTACTTTTAAAGGTGCTATATAAAATAAAGTTTATTAATATTTATTATTCACTTGCCTGAATTCTTTGTAATGCAATAATACAATGAAGGGATATTTCATCCTGGGTCAATTGGCTTAGAAAGGCCAATAATGGGGGCCTTGTTAAGCACCTGCCCCTTAATTATAAAAGGCAGGAAAAACAAGTTAGAGAAAGTTGACAAAACTGCATTGAGAAAGATTACGGTCAATTAGGAAACAACACTTTAATTCAAATTCTAAATCCTTTGTGAAGAGGAGAAACAGCAGACTTCTCTGGTGAGGAGGAAATGATATAATGTATCTATTCCTCTTCAATAGAGAAGTAGTCTTTATGAAAAAAAGGTCAGGGCTTGATCTTAGAGAGTGTTAGTGTTAGTGACAGTTAATGGCAGTGTTTGTGTCCGTTATCAGTGTACTACTAGGTTCATACATAAGCTGTGCAAAAATGATCAGTCTTTTGGCGCAATTCAGTCAGCAGCTGTGGTCTGATTTCATGCGTTTTCTTGAATAAAGACCCGTTTTTGCATGCGTTTTTTACAACTGCAATTTTTTTCCTCTCTCTCTACCTGGTATGACAAAATGCTATACTGATCAGTCTTGTCAAGAAATACAATGAAAAATGCATTGTAATCTGATTAGATATGAACACATAGACATTTAACATGCAGTTCCTACAGAATTTTATACACTTCAGATTTGGATTGCGTCAAGCTTGCACATGACAGTTTTTCAAAACCGCACTGAGGCTGGAATGCATATAGGTGAACACCCTTCATAGGAACACATCCTGTTTTAGTGGTTATGCGAATATGCCAGCTCAAAATGCATCCAAAAACGGGCATGTGCAAACCAGGGCTAAGTGTCAGTTAGTGGCAGGGTTAATGTTAGTTAGCGACAGTGTTAGGGTCAATGTGCTTAGGTAAGACAATAAGGTTGCATATTTAATTTCAGTGCGAGTGTTAGTGTCAGTGTGTTTAGGTAGAGGAAAAACAAAGACAAAATGCATACTATTGTTTCTTAGCATCACTACAGGTACAAAGAACAAATAATGCACACATATGTGGTATGACCATGAACATCAGAAGTAGGAGAACATATTTTTGTAGGTGTCTTTGGTGATAGGTCATGGAAATAGCCTAAAAATATTCAGCTAAAGTTTATTAAAAAAATCTTTTTTTACTATTTTTGGCCAGTTTTTCTTTCATAATAAACCAAAATCAGGAGACATATATTACCATTTACCAAACAAAACCCAATGTGTCCTGAAAATAACGAGGTACAGTATAATCTACATGGATACACTAAGTAGTTGCAATGATATGTACAGTTTTACTAACACATGTCAAAGTTGCAAAATTGGGTTTGGGTGTTGAAGTGTTTTGACCTTGGTTCTGAAGGGATTAAAGGATTTGTGTGTTTTCAATGTTGTCTTCAAAACCACATAAGAAGACTCTCTATTAAAACTTTTTTTTTTGCATTGGTACATGGCAGTGTCCAGATCCCTCTGCTCTGTTTTTGACAATAACTTGCTTATTAACCTTGAAAATAGCCATACCAAACTAACAAGAGTTGCCTCCCATAGACTTCAAACTTTGGGTTTTGGGGACATTAACAAGAACTCAGTGAACCCAAACCAAACTGAACCAGGGCATATTCACTCATCGCTACTGGTATCCTTTAAAAAAAAATCTATGTTGCGTCTATAGGAATCTAAAATGAATCGAATACATATGATGCCAATGAAGGCAATAAATACAAGAATGTTAAAGAGAAAATTGAAACAATGCCAAAAAATGCTTTTACTTTTTAGGTCTATGATACAATTACAGAGTAATCAGCAATGGTAATTCAGTGGTATTGATACTTTTCTTGAAATGTAATTACCTTCAACATAGGTGGGCCTGATCTCTCCTAAAAGCCTGTGTTAATGATAGCCATGTAGATAGCAGCTCTGCTTAGTCAGTGATCTACATTTTAAAAGATAAGTTCACTTCTATACAAAAAATTAAAAATGCACATTTTTTTGCAGGTACAAAAATGTGAAATAATTTTTTATTGTTTTGGGAGCCTGTAAATCATTGCTGTAGCGATCAGAAGATCACTGGTGCCATGCAGGTCTCCTGCAGACTGTCAGTATTGTTTACTGACAAGAAGACTCAATAAACTACCACGGCGCTCCACTGTGCCATGGTTATTCATTGAGAACTACAAGCAGACAGCCGCTAAGACTGTCGAGACTTGTAGTTTCTCACTCACAGAACACAGTGAATGAGTGACACAGCCAGGCAGGTGGAGCCCCACACGGCCAGGTTTTTAAAAAATTTGACAGTTAGCGAGGGGGGAGAAGATCCCCTGCTAGCTGTGAAAGCGGGAAAGCGGGGGCCTGTTTGATCATAACACGTTACATGTTACACCCTGAATATGGGTGTAACATGTAACATGTTATGAAAGGTGAACGTATCCTTTATGTGGAGACCTGATAATCAATTATTTTACCTAGTCATGTGACAATGGAAAGATTTTGAGTTTAGCTGTTGACAGAAAAAGGTAAATGTGAAGCTGTAATTTACTGATATTAACAAAAATTAGTCACTTGAGTCCCATGTTTCATTTATCATTACCCTTGTTTTATCCCAATCATAATGGTGACTTTGACCCTTACCTCAAATGCTGCAGCAGATAACTAGAGAAGTGATCTATTTTATTTATATTAACTAGAAATAGATTACTATAAATGATCTGTTGCTGCAGAGGTACATGGGGGACTAGAAGAACAAAAGAGTAAAAAATGTGTACAAAATCTAAATAAAATAACATAAAATAATGCAAATATAAATTCCCAAATCATGCTTTAAAATTGTGCATGCTCGTAGAATGGTGACAAACTACGGTACTTAAAAATCTTCATAGGTGATGCTTTAAAACTTTTTACAGGTTACCTGTTTAGAGTTACAGAAGGGGTCTGGAGCTAGAATTATTGCTCTTGCTCTATTGTTAGTGGCAATACATGCTGCGAACACCGTTTACATATGTGTGTGCAACTTACGTATGCATTCACTTCTGCGAGCGAGCACGGAGGGATGGGGGCACTTTAAAAAAATGTTCTTACTTATTTTATTTTTACACTGTCCCTTTTTTTTCCTTTTTGATGTAAACATCCCTTGTAATAGAAATAAGCATTACAGATCCTCTTAAAGGAGAGATCTGAGGTCAAAAAGACCCCAAATCTCTCATTTACCTTTAAAAACAAAAGATCCAAAACATATTTTTGATCTTTTGCTTTAAAAAAGAAATACAATCGTTTCAATGCCAGCAGACCAGAAGTGACATAAGAGTATATGGTGTTAGCTGGCCACACTGTAGGGTCATTTCTGGGGTGTGGCAGTTTTAACGGTAAGTCAGAGAAACACCGGCGAGTGGCAGGAGGTGAGGACTCTCCCTCCCGCCGCTACTGAAAGCATTCCAGTGGCTAATTAGCCACTCAGACCACTTTCATTTGAAAGCTGTCTGTCAGCTTAAAAAAAAAATACTGGGGTTATGGCTGATATCTTCAGTAAACCGCTTGAAAACAACTTTTATATACATATTGCAGTCGTCAAGTTGAAGTTATTTTGTGTTTATAAGAACAATACCCAGCTGGGTTTGTAAGTGTATTATTTATATGTATTCAAATAAATGGTACCTTAGGCAATGCATGAGGCTGGTGAGCCCCTTTTGTGTTCTTTCACATAGTGTATCTACAGTATGGTCAAAATGTAAAATCATATATTCATTTCTACATTGTATTTCAATTGCTTCCAGTGTTCCAGTGCTTTATCTGAACCATCTTGAAATGTGTAAACTTACTTTGTAAAGATCCTCACCAGGGGCAGACTGACAACTCATGGGGCCCCGGGTAATAGGGGATCATGGGGCCCCTGTGTCCTTGCCCAAACTCTAAAAAGCCTACGAAAAAGGTACCAGGGGCATCTCATGGGGCCCCCTACTGACCCGAGTTTCCAAATGGTCAGTCCACCCTTGATCCTCACACATTTACTTCTTTGAATTCTGTGACATGTATTCACTATCCCCTGTGAGTAGGCACTGCTATGCCACACATTTTACAGAGCCTGTCCACTACAGAGGTGTTGAGAGGAGGAGTTTCAGAAGATGGAGTCAGTACTGGAATCACTGCTTGCAGGCAGCAAGGTACCATGGGATATGTAGTCCTTAGAAATTGAAAGTAAACAGCAGAGGAAAAGCTGCAAAGCATGTAGGGAATCCAGGAAGTTGTTGAAAGTGATAGTCATCAAATAGGCTGAACTGAAAACATGAAAGGATATTTATTTTAAGTAAGCTTATATTAAATTGTCAAAAAATACTATTGACTGTACTGTACAGCTATCGTAATGTTGATGTTATAAAATGAAAGCTTATGCTGTGAACATATATATCCTTAAATTTTAGTGGATTTAGCAACTAGGCTGTAATAAGCATAAGCTCTGTTTTAAAATTTTCTGCACTCTGCTGGTTCTCTGATGGCTCTAAGCTCTGTGTGTTGAAAGCTTCTGCATGTTACTTTTAGGGTGGTTCCAGTATTTAGAGTGGGAAGGACAATCACCTATTACAAATATTTATCTGACTGAACAAATCCCTGTAGTCTTTGTTCAGATGTATAGTTTGAGGAGATTATAAATATTTGGAGCACCTTTACAGAGTGCTCTCTCCTTACTGTGCTTCTGTCTGGAGAGGATGTGTGCTAAGAGGGATCTCTGCTTGGGCCTTGCCCAAACCTGGGGCATGTGCTGGAGGCCCAAAACCTTAGCAGCCTGCTAGAGTGGATATCTGCAGAGAGCTGGGCTCTAAACAATCTTCTTCCTGAAGAATGTAATTGGAGAGGAGTTGGGTAGAAACTACTATGGGACTTTAAGATTAGGATTCATCACCAATTGATCAAAGTATCTTCAGCTGCTCTAACAGAGTCAAGGCACATACTTATTAAAGAAACATCCACTGCAACTCAAGAAACACTGTAACTGTCCTTAATATGTCATAGATTTGTCTGGCTGTTTTCACATGGCTGCAAAACTTCCAAAAAGAAGCCTCAAGATACCTAAAAATAAATGATTAAACGAAAATATGTATTCTGGGAGTCCCTAGACACCAAGCTAATGAGAAACTAACAGGAAAAAGGACTAGTTGTGGACTCAACCAGACTGGGGAATTTTTAAATACTCAAGAGAAATAATTCAAACAAAGGAGAAGGTGATCAATGGTGCACGAAAACATCTTTATCAACATAGACAAAATTAAAAGTATAAAACAAAACACAAAAAATCGTACCATATTCCACAGGTCCCAGTAGGTAAATCTCCATCAGGGGAAAATTCATTAGTTGAAATGTGATGATGATAATTGTATGGATGACTCATTGGTAAACTATAACATGTTCTATGCTGGAAAAAATGCAAAAGGCATAATAACAATAAACTCCTATACCCAGACTTGAGCAGCCATAAGTGCCAGGATTAAACCAGCACCAAACCAATCATACAATGAGAATGATGTAAGTATTAGTGTAATACAGGGAAGGATGCATGGAAGGTAACAAAACTTCCCTCATACACTAAACACCAAGGCTTAAAGATCACAACAGCTGATCCTGAATGTTCGATCACATGTAGTCCAGAGGAGGATGTAAATAATGATATAAGAAAAGACAGCGACCCCCTCAGGTGCCAAGCTGTAGGGCACCATCCAGGGAAGATCCTAACAGGCCACTGTAACCCCCCTCATACATGATCAGGTCAAGGACTAAGCTGAGAAGTAATGGTGTATTGATGGATGTTCCTGAGAGTGTGTATGCTCTGGAGGTGGTTTAGATGGAGAGTGCACTCCCTTGAGGGGATATAACATGTAGCGGCCATAGATGAGCTAGCAATGAGATTTCCTCAAATTGAAGGTAATTGGTATAGCCAGTAACCACTCAGAGTATGCAATAACTTCTCAATTAAGGAGATGGCATTAGTTGAAGAGAGGCACAGTCCCTTTGATACACGGGGGTGTGCATGGTGAGGCTTGTAAGCAATCAGAGTAGACAGTAACTTCTCAAAGGTGCAAAAGGTGTAGCTTGTAAGCAGTCGAAGTATGCAGTGACTTCTCAGTCAAAGAAATAGCATTATTTGAAGCACAGTCCCTTTAAATGCACAGGGGTGCATGTGATATAGTTTGTAAGCAATTAGAGTATACGGTGACTACTCAGTCAAATAAATGTAATTATCTGAGGCACAGTCCCTTTAAATGCACAGGGGTAAATATGGTATAACTTGTAAGAAAACAGAGTATGCAGTAACTTCTCAATCAAAGAAATGGCATTATCCAAGGCACAGTCCCTTTAAATGCACAGTGGTGCATAAGATATAACTTATAAGCAATCAGAGTATGCGGTGACTTCTCGATCAAACAAATGGCATTATCTGAGGCACAGTCCCTTTAAATGCACAGGGGTGCACATTGTGTAGCTTGTAAGCAGTCAGAGTATGCGGTGACTTCCCAATCAAAGAAATAGCATTATCTGAGGCACAGTCCCTTTAAATGCACAGGGGTGCATATGGTGTAGCTTATAAGTAATCAAAGTATGCAGTGACTCCTCAATCAAAGAGATGGCATTATCTGAGGCACTGTCCCTTTAAGTTCACAGAGGTGCATATGGTATAACTTGTAAGCAATCAGAATATAAAGTAACTTCTCAATTATAAGGATGGCCACAACACAATCCCCTTTTAGAGGCAAAACGACACCTTGAAGCATAGAGCCTTGTAGATATCTTCAAACAGAATATAGTGAGTGAGAAGTAGGCATACAGTGCAAAACAAGCAATCCTTCCAGGTGATAACAGCATAACAGCATGGGGTAGGAGAGTTAAAGCCACTAGAAGGAGCATCCATAGCCAATAAAGGTACTTATCATGAAGTAGAAATCCATTGAAAGTTCAGTGCAGGACCTGGGAGTGTGGTATTGGGCCATTCCTAACTGGTTTCGCCGGTACAACCAGCTGCCTCAGAGGTAGGCTCAAAAAGTTTGCTTTGTCAAGCTTTGCTTTGAGGCAGCCAGTGCAATTAAAGGGACTGTGCCTCAGATAATGACAGTTCTTTGAGTATTCACTGTATACTCTGGTTGCTACAAGCTACACCATTTTCACCCTTGTGTATTCAAAGGGACTATGCCTCAGATAATGCCACTTCTTGAATTGAGAAGTTACTGCCTACTCTGATTGCTTACAAGCCTCACCATGCGTACCCCTGTGTATCAAAGGGACTGTGCCTCTCTTCAACTAATGCCATCTCCTTAATTGAGAAGTTATTGCATAATCTTAGTGGTTACTGGCTATACCAAATACCTTCAGTTTGAGGAAATCTCATTGCTAGCTCATCTACGGCCACTACATATTATATCCCCTCAAGGGAGTGCACTCTCCATCTAAACCACCGCCAGAGCATACACACTCTCAGGAACATCCATCTTGGCGCCTGAGGGGGGTCACTAGCTTTTCTTATATCATTATTTACATCCTACTCTAGGACTACATGTGATCGAACGTTCAGGATCAGCTGTTGTGATATTTATGCCTTGGTGTTTAGTATATGAGGGAAGTTTTGTTACCTTCCATGCATCCTTTCCTGTATTACACTAATACTTACATCATTCTCGTTGTTTGATTGGTCTGGTGCTGGTTTAATCCTGGCGCTTATGGCTGGTCAAGTCTGGGTATAGGAGTTTATTGTTATTAGCCCTTTTGCATTTCTTCCAGCATAGAACATGTTATAGTTTACCAATGAGTCATCCATATAATTATCTTTCAACTAATGAGTTTTCCACTGATGGAGATTTACCTACTGGGACCTGTGGAGTGTGGTACAATTTTATGTGTTTTGTTTTATACTTTTAATTTTGTCTATGTTGATAAAGAAGTTTTCGTGTGCCATTGATCACCTTCTCCTTTGTTTGAAGTATTTCTCTTGAGTATTTACAAATTCCCTCTTCTGGTTGAGTCCACAACTAGTCCTTTTTCCTGCTTTCACATGGGCAGAAAAAGCCAAGAGACTGTTCTTAAATGGCCTTCTATTACCAATAGAATACTTGTCCTGTTTTTGTGCTATTTTTGGTATTCTGCACAAATAAACTTTCTCTTATAGAATTATGTCCATCAATAAAAGGCAAAAACACTAAAGTGACTGCATCCCAAGCTTTTTTCTCCTACCCTTCAAAATTCATCTGAGATGAGAATGTTAGTATGCCATATTACCATTTTGAGTCACCCCAAGAAGAGAA
Source organism: Staurois parvus (assembly GCF_062004578.1). Taxonomy (NCBI): domain Eukaryota; kingdom Metazoa; phylum Chordata; class Amphibia; order Anura; family Ranidae; genus Staurois; species Staurois parvus. Next base: position 13,846,258 of record NW_028317854.1, on the reverse strand, counting down.
GGACTACACTAAAAACTAGAGGATAAAGATGCACATATTACAATCTTCTACCAAATGAAAGCTGATCTGAACTAAAAATGATAGACAGTATATTAAATTAAAAAAATACACACGCTAAAAGTCATAAGATACAGAACCAACATCTCCAAAATGAAACTATATCTTGGCCTCAAGGGAGAAAAGGTAGAAAAGGCCCTGGCACTGAAGTGGTTACAGAAATCTGCTATAAATATGTCACTTAATTCACCTGGACACTAACTTTATTAAAATCTTTACTGTGATTACTGCAAGTAATGACATCTACCATTGCTTTGCTGGTTATCAGATCATCCTTTGGTAAGCAAAGCGTTATATTCCAAAGAAGCAACCTTTCACAGATCATATAATAGGATTTGATAGTTGGGGGTGCAGATAGAAAATACATTTTTTCAGAGAAGTTCTTCTGTAACTTCCCTGTCTTTTAATAGCAGTTGAAGTAAATTCTTCCAAAGCCAGGACAAAGACATGAAGATAGAGCACCCAACTTAGGAAGAATTGTTTACCCATCTGCAACTGTCTCCATAAAATATGGCAATAGAATGATACATGGCATGTATGTCTGTATCCTGAAATCCAAGGGATATTCAGATAAGTCTGTAGGCTAACAGCCTGAAAGCAACACATCTATGGTGTTAGTGGAGACACAAAGATGAAAAAAAAAAACCTTTCAATTAAATTTTCTGTCTGCAGGATTGAGAGCATTGTATTGTGACTTATGCTATTCCTATAGCTATTTCATCTCCCATGAACAAAATAAGACTATGTTCTACAGATGGAACAGAACACAATAGTTTCAGTTATCAGACATATACAAAATTGTCCATTTTCTTTATGGTAAAAGTAATTTTTTAGGATCATTTTAGGACCAATTTTTCAAGCACTCCAACTTATTTAAATTATATTGTGGTTCTTAGTTCTATAAATAGTTTGTATATGTCCTTCCTTTCAATAAAAGTAGCATACATGCATAAACAAATAAATTATTAGAAAAAAGGCTGAATCGCTTTTACAGTCATCCAGTTCTCTTTTTTGAAAACATGAATTCATTATATTTACAAATATTGTATGGTAATAAGTAAGCATACACCAAAACTGAAAAAATAGCCAATCTTCAATAATTCGAAAAGAGGAACTATCTGTGGTTACTCTTGTTGTTTTATTTATTACAGGTACTTATGTAGCGACATTAGTTTACACAGTTCTTTACATATACAGTATATTGTACATTCACATTAGTCCCTGCCCTTGGGGGGTCACTAATTCACATTCATATACGTTAGGGCCAATTAACCTACCAGCATGTCTTTGGAAGAGAGAACTGGATGAAAACCAACAAAGGCACTGGGAGAACATGCAAACTCCAGGCAGGTGTATGGGTGGGATTCAACCAACAAACCTAGTGCTGCTAGGCAGAAATGCTAACCACTTAGCAACTCTGCTCTAGCACATGTGGTTAGCACACAACATGAAAATATAATATAATATGCTGCCCATAGTATCACTAAAGCTGCTGAAAAATGTGTTTCTCTCCAGGAACACTGGTTGTGTACAGATCGACCTGTCATTGAATAGGTCACCTAGGATGATACTAATGGAGCATGTGTAATAACTTGAGACATTTATTCCCTGTAAAGGAGTGAAAGGTGAGTTCAACTTCCAATTTTTTTTCACCATCAAACTAAAAATGTAACGTATATTTTCACTTTGTTTTATCATATAAATTAAGGTAAGTAAAAATCCACTTTGAAAGTATCCATGCACTCATTAGACAGCTCAAATCACAGGCAAAATGCACATAAAGGCTTGCACTTGTGATTGCCTTGATGTCCAATCATAAAGCACTTCCACTGTATACATTTGAGAGCCCTCCCCTTCCTCTTACAATGGAGGAATGGCCTCTCATCCCTCTCCAAAGGACAAGAGGCAGGAAGGAGAATCCAATGAATAAACGAATGAAGGGATCGTAGGCAGCAAAGTGGTTGATTCCAATTATTTGATTATGGGAATATTTTTTAACCCTTTTACACCTCCTCCTTTCATCTTAATATGAGCTGTACATCTTATCTATATCCTGTCTTTGACCTGTATATTAATGCCTTCACCTCTACCTCCTTCACATCAACCTCTTCATCACCATCCCTGCACTGTATATTACCTGTACATTACCCCTTCACCTCCTCCCTCTGTATATAACTTGTACATTATTGATGTTTCTAGAGCACCATTGTCAAGTTCCATATCAGCAGTTTCTTCATTTCCAAAAAACAATTGCAAAAAAAATTAGATTATCTTGGGGTGTCCATTTTTTTTAAATGGTCCTTTTTGGGGTGTTTGTACTGCACTAGCATTTTATATTTAATTTGCTTTATAACAGAAATGATTTTCAAAATATTTGGTCTTTGTTCCTTTATATAGTAAAATAAAAATACAGAAACCTAGTGGTTTTTAAATACCACCAAGAGAAAACTCTCTCTAGCCGATATAAAATCATTTTGATACACTATTGCATGATTGAGCAATTGTCAGTCAACCTATAACAGCACTTAAAATTTACCTGGTAATGAAGGGATACAGGTTAGTACTCAAGTACGGTTTCCTCCCACTCTCCAAAGACATGCTGGTAGGTTAATTGGCTCCTGTCTAAATTGGCCCTAATATGTGTATGTATGAATGTAAGTTAGGGACCGTAGATTGTATGCCCCTTGAGGGTTAGGGACTGATGCGAATGTACAATATATATGTAAAGCGCTGCTTAAATTGCCAGCGCTATATAAGTACCTGAAATAAATAAGTAGTTAAAATGAACAACTTATATAGTCCCAAACCTGACTCCTTCAAGATAGTCTTTTACAAAGAGCAGAACAGGGTAAGCTTTAGTCATATCCTGAATGCCACACTTTTTTTCCTGGTACATACCTGTACAGCTATGTTGGGGCAAAGAGTGGGGCTGAAACTTAAATTCTCCCTATGTGTAGAAGGTAGTTGCAAGATTGGGGATATCACAAACATAAGTTTGCTTTCCCAAAAAAGTTGTTGCTTTTTTAAATTAAAATGATGAACTGAGGATGTGTTATACTGTATTACACCTATATTGATTAGTAGATTAATTGCCCACTGGGGCAGGTGACCTAAAATGCTTAATGTACAATAGTTTAGAGACTTAGAACATAAAAAAACATTTTATTACATTTCTTAATCCATGTAATTGTGTTACTAAGTATGAGAAATGTACTGTCTTATGTAACACAGAGCTGTCACTACATATATCTGTGTCTTACAAATAGTATTATGAAGGCAGTAGAAAACAGGCTTCTCAAATACTTAATCCAGAGAGCAAACATACATTACAGTCCTTCCATCTAAACAATGAGCTGAAGCAGAAGCATGGATGGAAGTTTTTTTATTCACTGGACAATATCATGTTTAGCTGCAGGTCTTATAAGCTGTTTAGCTGAGTGTCATAAAATGCTGCCTGTGCAAACATACACATAGAAAAGCATAATGAATCATGAAAACTGAAATCCTCTCTATGCTTCTCTAAAAGAGCAATATTTATCAGACAAGGAAAAACTTTAATTTTGAGCTGAAATTAACCTTTTAGCCTAATAAGTGACCTTAGCCTTTCCATTTTCAGTTTACCCCTATGGGAATACTGGTAGGTCAACCATTTATTTACAGGTCACTTTCAAAACACAAATGTCACTGGAGTATTTTTTAATCTACTCTTTTCTGTGGCTTTAAATTTGAATATCTAGCAGCTGAAGCATTTTATTTATTTTTACACATTATGCATGCTTAACATATAGACTCATATGTTATCAAAACTTTTCATACATACCTAACACTACTGCTGATAGTTACAACTTGTCAGGGCCTTTATGATGTTATTTATCATTAATTTTATATGTGAAGTAAATGAAAGGGACAACATGGACACTACCTGCATTGAGATGGCAAATTTGTTTGTGTTATTGTGGGCTTTCTCACAAAAACACTGTGGTAAATTACCTAAAATTTGGGTAATCTTTTTGTAATCTAATATTTCTGCAATGCCATAGCCAAACTCAAGACTGTGCTTAGAAAGAGATTTTTTTTTTTTTAATGGGGCACATGCAGAGAATGTGCAAGTGGACCACAATATTTAAATTGTTCCTTCACTGCAATGGTTATTTAAATTGTTCCTTTACTTGCGATGATTATACCCCTGCCAGGTATTCACTGTTGTCCATGTCCCACCAGGCAAATTTCCTTGCATCTAAGAGAGTTTTCCCCAGAGACACTGCAAGAACCGAGTTTCTTGTCTTCCCCCCAGCCCGCACACCACCCCCCATTGCCTTCTCCATCATGTCCAACAACACCACCATCAAACCCGCCACGCAGGTCAGAGTACTTGGTGTCATTCTGGACTCCAACCTATCCTTTCAGCCCCAAGTCCAATCTTTAACAAACTCATGCAGACTCCACCTCCGCAACATCGCCAAAATACGCACGTTCCTAACCCCAGAAACCACTAAACAGCTCATCCACTCCCTCATCATATCACGACTCGATTACTGCAACTCCCTCCTTACTGGCCTGCCTCGCCGTTGGCTATCCCCGCTTCAGTCGATCCTGAATATGGCTGTCAGACTCATTCACCTTTCCAACCGTTCCATTTACGCCACCCCCCTCTGCCAATCCCTCCACTGGCTTCCGATTGCGCAATGGATCAAATTCAAAATCCTAACACTGACATACAAAGCTGTCCACCATACTGCCCCGAACTACATCACCGACCTAATATCCAAGTACCACCCAACACGCACACTCCGCTCCTCACAAGACCTCCTTCTCTCTAGTTCCCTGGTCTCCTCCTCCCATGCCCGCCTCCAGGACTTCTCTAGGGTGTCACCCATCCTCTGGAACTCCCTGCACCAACCCATCAGATTATCACCTACTCTCCTCTCCTTTAGGCGCACCCTGAAAACCCACCTCTTCAGGGAAGCCTACTCCACCCCCTGCTAACTTGCCGACCTCCTCCACTCTTCCTACCACTCCATCCCCCACAGCTTTCTTCTCCTGTGCCACCATCCCCTCCCTCTTAGATTGTAAGCTCGAAAGAGCAGGGCCCTCGATCCCCTCATGTTTTGCATTGTATTGTATTGTTATTGTTCTGTTCCCCATTGTAATGTACAGCGCTGAGCAAACTATTGGCCCTTTATAAATACTGTATAATAATAATACTGTATAATAATGAATGATGTGGAAATCTTTTCAAAGTGAGGAAAAATCTCTCCTCTGACAACTGTTAGTGGAACACATGACTCTACTGGAATTTTTCCAAAAGACAGTTGTAAAATTATAGATTACCTTCACTTTGTCTCCCAGTCACAATGGTCCTTAGTATAATTTATCTGCTACCTCCACTCTTAACCAGACAAACGCATTGACTCCTGCTGTTCTTCTCTGGGTAACTGCATTTATCTGCTACCTCCACTCTTAACCAGACAAACGCATTGACTCCTGCTGTTCTTCTCTGGGTAACTGCATTTATCTGCTACCTCCACTCTTAACCAGACAAACGCATTGACTCCTGCTGTTCTTCTCTGGGTAACTGCATTTATCTGCTACCTCCACTCTTAACCAGACAAACGCATTGACTCCTGCTGTTCTTCTCTGGGTAACTGCATTTATCTGCTACCTCCACTCTTAACCAGACAAACGCATTGACTCCTGCTGTTCTTCTCTGGGTAACTGCATTTATCTGCTACCTCCACTCTTAACCAGACAAACGCATTGACTCCTGCTGTTCTTCTCTGGGTAACTGCATTTATCTGCTACCTCCACTCTTAACCAGACAAACACATTGACTCCTGTTAAATTCTCACCAAATGTTGTAATTATATCTGTGTATCTGTTGACTTGTCGTCACCTCTAGGCGCACTCAGGTTTATGACTGTGGCCTGGTTCCTAAGAATCATCCCCCCCTATTCATGTGAGCCTTATCAGCTTCTAATTGGGGCGGAGTTGAATGCTCATTTGAGCATCTCCCTATAAATTTAGTTCAGCTCATGGGGGAGATCTCTGATGGGGGGCACAGTCTCTGATGGGGGTGCTGCTTATGATGGAGTGCGGCTTTGAATGAGTGCAGAGCAGTTAAACACAGCAGTTGAACTGAAGCAGGAGAACTTAAGCAGCAGGAAGACACAACAACAGCAAGAAACTCTACTGCATGCTGGACAGACTGCAAGGAAACACACTGGGAAATATCTTTTACATACCTGAGTTCCACTCCGTGTACCTTTTATATAATACACCCCTCTTCTCCTCTTCATATTACTATCCTCTGTTCCCAAATCTCATTTCTTTACCCCTCTGCTCCACCCCAAAACTTGTACATCTCCCCCTCATTGCTATCATCTCCCTACTATTGCTTTCATCACCTCCCCAAAATGCCTCTTCCACTCCTCCTTCTCATTTTCCTCTCCTCTGTTCCCAAAATCCATTCACTATATCCCTCTGCTCCTCCCAAACATTTGCATATTGTGCCCTCACTGCTTCCCTCACCCCTCTATGGCACCCACCACCTCCTCCTATTACTCCGCTCTCCCACTGACCCCAACACCTCCACTAGTAGTTTCTCACGCTCCTGCACATCCCACTCCCATGCCACCTTTCTCACCCTTCTCCTCCTCATAACCGCGGGGGACATCTCCCCGAATCCTGGCCCTCCACCACCTCCCGCACAAAACCCTCCCGCCTCCACGTCCTGCCGCAACCCCCGCAACTTAGTATCTGTCCCCCTGCTCCCTAAAATCTCCCCCCCGTTTTCATGTGCACTCCTGAACGCCCGATCGGTGTGCAACAAGCTTACCGTCATCCACGACCTCTTTGTTTCCCGCTCCCTCAACCTCCTGGCGATTACGGAAACCTGGATCCAGCCCACTGACTCTACCTCCCCTGCTGCACTCTCCTACGGCGGTCTCACCTGGACCCACTCACCCAGGCCCAACGGTCGTAAAGGTGGTGGGGTTGGCCTGCTCCTGTCACCGCTGAGCACCTTCCGAGTCCTCCCAAACCCCCCCTCCCTATCCTTCTCCTCCTTCGAGGCCCACTGTGTCCGACTATTCTCCCCAACCCCCCTGAAGATTGCTGTGATATACCGGCCTCCTGGATCCATACCCCGCTTCCTGGAAGACTTCTCCTCCTGGCTACCCTTCTTCCTCTCCTCTGAGCTACCCACTATCATCCTTGGGGATTTCAACATCCCTGTCAACCTCGACAACCCGGACACAGCCCGTCTCCTCCACTTAACCTCCTCCTTTGCACTTGCACAGTGCATACAATCCACCACCCACTCCGACGGTAATATCCTTGATCTTGTCTTCTCCAACCGCTGCGCTCCCCACAACCTCACTAACACCCCCTTCCCTCTCTCTGACCACAACCTGATTACTTTCTCTATCTCCTCATCCTCCAATGCCTACCCTTCCAAATGTCACACTACTACCAGCCGTAACCTCCGCAACCTTAACCCTGCCTCCCTCCAATCCGCAGTTGATCAACTCCATGACCGCATCCTCCCCCTGTCCTGCCCCGACTTGGCTATGACCGCCTACAACAATGCGCTGTCAACAGCCCTTGACTCACTAGCACCTTTAACCACACGCAACATCAGACCCCGACCGCTCCAGCCCTGGCAGACTGATCACACCAAAACCCTCAAACGACACAGTCGTGCCCTGGAGCGACTATGGCGCAAAACCAAATCCCAACAAGCCTTCACCCGATACAAATCTACCTTCCACACCTACACCTCCTCCCTCCATACTGCCAAACAAGCCTACTTCCTGACCCTCATCAAGGCCCTCTCCTCCAATCCTCGCCGACTCTTCTCCGCCTTCAACTCTCTACTCTCGCCACCCCCACCTCCACCCAGCACCTCACTCACTGCCCTTGAGATTGCCAATCACTTCAAAAACAAGATTGACAAAATTCGCAAGGACATTGCCGCAACTCACACGCCGTCTCAACCCGTCCCCTCTCACACAGCTACCCCCTCATCCCCCCTCCCCCGCGACATAACCCACAGGGACTTCGTCGCTGCTCAAACTCCCTCCAACCCCCTTCCCCCTCACTCAGCTACCCCCTCTACACCCCTCTCCCACGGCCCCACCACTGCTCTAACCTCCTCTCCCACCCCACCCTACATTCCTCATACTGAAGCTCCCCCAACACTCCGCACCTTTGACCTTACTACCATCGAAGAAGTCTCCAGGATCCTCTCTGATGCCCACCTCACCACCTGCCCCCTTGACCCTATCCCCACACAACTCCTACGACCTCCCTCCCCCTCCATCCTACGCTCCCTCACCCACATCTTCAATCTCTCCCTCTCCTCCGGCACTTTCCCTTCCCCTCTGAAACATGCACACATCACCCCCATACTTAAAAAGCCCTCCCTGGACCCCAATGACCCGAACAACCTCAGACCCATCTCCCTGCTCCCATTTACATCTAAACTCCTTGAGCGCCTAGTCTACGCCCGCCTATGCTCTCACCTCAACGACAACAACCTCCTCGATCCCCTACAGTCCGGCTTCCGTCCCCTACACTCCACCGAAACTGCCTTACTCAAACTCTCCAACGACCTGCTAACCGCCAAAGCTAATGGCCACTATTCAGTGCTCCTACTCCTTGACCTCTCTGCGGCCTTTGACACAGTCGACCACCCCCTCCTCCTCAAAAAACTACACTCCCTCGGCCTCAGAGATTCTGCTCTCTCCTGGCTCTCATCCTACCTGTCACAACGCTCTTTCAGCGTTACCTATAATGCCACCACCTCCCTCTCACTCCCCCTCTCTGTTGGGGTCCCTCAAGGCTCTGTCCTCGGGCCCCTTCTCTTCTCCATCTACACCTCCTCCCTTGGCCGACTCATACACTCTCACGGCTTCAACTACCACCTCTATGCCGACGACACACAAATCTATCTCTCAACCCCCCACCTCACCCCCTCGGTCTCCGCCCGAATCACACACCTGTTGAGCGACATATCAGACTGGATGTCGCTCCACTTCCTTAAACTGAACCTCTCCAAAACCGAGTTTCTTGTCTTCCCTCCAGCCCGGACACCACCCCCCATTGACTTCTCCATCATGTCCAACAACGCCACCATCAAACCCGCCCCGCAGGCCAGAGTACTTGGTGTTATTTTGGACTCCAACCTATCCTTCCAGCCCCAAGTCCACTCTTTAACAAACTCGTGCAGACTCCACCTCCGCAACATCGCCAAAATCCGCACGTTCCTAACTCCAGAAACCACTAAACAGCTCATCCACTCCCTCATCATATCGCGACTCGACTACTGCAACTCCCTCCTCACTGGCCTGCCTCGCCGCTGGCTATCCCCGCTTCAGTCCATCCTGAATACGGCTGCCAGACTCATTCACCTTTCCAACCGCTCCGTTTCCGCCACCCCCCTCTGCCAATCCCTCCACTGGCTTCCGATTGCGCAACGGATCAAATTCAAAATCCTAACGCTGACATACAAAGCTGTCCACCATACTGCCCCGAACTACATCACTGACCTAATATCCAAGTACCGCCCAGCACGCACACTCCGCTCCTCACAAGACCTCCTTCTCTCTAGTTCCCTGATCTCCTCCTCCCATGCCCGCCTCCAGGACTTCTCCAGGGTGTCACCCATCCTCTGGAACTCCCTGCCCCAACCCATCAGATTATCACCTACTCTCCTCTCCTTTAGGCGCACCCTGAAAACCCATCTCTTCAGGGAAGCCTACCCCGCCCCCTGCTAACTTGCCGACCTCCTCCACTCTTCCTACCACTCCATCCCCCACAGCTATCTCCTCCTGTGCCACCATCCCCTCCCTCCTAGATTGTAAGCTTGAAAGAGCAGGGCCCTCGATCCCCCTCATGTTTTGCATTGTATTGGTATTGTTCTGTCACATGTTCTGTCCCCTTTGTAATGTACAGCGCTGAGCGAACTATTGGCGCTTTATAAATACTGTATAATAATAATAATAATAATAATAATAGTCCTTAGTATAATACTGAGGTTAGATTTCTCCAGTACACAGACAAAAACCCCAAAGAACTGGAAAAATGTTTTGCCTGGACTCATATTCTATGACCCATCAAAAAGTAAAAAGTAAAATTACTGGCAGTTATTAACAGACGTCTCTTTCTTTTTTTTTCTTTTAATGTTTTGTTGTTTTTATAAATAAACAACCTTCATTTTATTTTTACAGTAACGTTTAACTCTTACAGACGGTCATGTTTCTTCCTTTTAAAAACTACTAAATGTGCTTTGGTTATGTGTTTATACAATTACACATGTGCAGAATCACCATTTGGCATGTTCTGATGAAAGTAATATGCCTCACTGGCTGTTGAATTGGTCAACTGCAGACAGTGTCTGTCCTTGCTCTGGTTCAAGAGGCATTCCTTAGCTGCACTCATATGGGTTTGCCAAAGTTAATGCTTCTCTTTTCTAGGAAATGCACTGAGATGTAGATTCCAAAAAAGGCTGTCAGCACAATTTCAACCAAAAAAATGAGTGTTTGCCAGTGTCATCGGAGAGGTCCCCTCTTTCTTTGATTGCTCTCGAGGAGCATCTATTTGGGATCATCGTTTGAGGTTTTCTGTATGCTTTATGACTTCTTGTGGGTCACATTTTGGAGGTGAGCGTACATGCTAGCCGGTGGAGGATTGACTATATATTTTCATCACGGGATGCTTCACGGCTTGTGTTGATCTATTGTGTTCCTGTTTTTTGAGACTGCTATCATCCTTTTTGGGACTTATTCACTGTATCACATTATATTTCTTTTTAACACATCACTTTTTTCTTATTATTAATATCTTCTGTTCACTTAGTCACTGGCACATTATTAGCACGCTATGCTGCCTTTATTGATGTTTGATATTGTCTGCACCTATCCATGTTTTTTACATATGTTGTTTTTACACTTGGGTGAGGGTCATATGTGCATTCATCTTCTGATTCTATTCATTTATTATTTATGATTTATTTTTTATGCACTGAGTAGCGCAGCACCAGCACAATTTCAGGCACCTTCTGTCCATGTTGCACCTATACAGGGATTACGTAACTGAAGATGCACCATCCAAAAATGTTTGCTTGTTGCACTGAAGAGTAGAGGTGGGGGAGTAGCTTATGTAAGTGGGTTAGTGGGAAGTTCTGTGTAGAGAGTGCTTTCATGAGGATTGCCTGATTGCAATTGAAAACACTACAGTAAACAGATAAAGGTGTGAGCGCTGTTTACATTAATTCAGTGCTTAAAGATTTTAAATTTGTTTTGCTTTTTGTTTAATCAAGAGCACACTACTGTGTTAAACTTAGATTTAAAATAACTTTACAATAGTTTGTAGACCAGCAGTAGCCATAGAAGGCATGACATAACATATCATGGTGCATATAATGCTTGTCTTACTTGAAGTGGTATGATTACAAATAGAAAGTGATTTTTGTTGAAAATATTATTTTATATATTCCCCTATCAGCTGTCATCAGAACAAACTTATCACAGTAATTCCCTTGTTTTTCCTTAATCATTGGAAACCTCACAGCTACTGTTAGAACTGTACTGACATATAATATATCCCAGAGATGCTGAAGACTGTAAAGGTCACGGCCAGTTAGAATTGCAGGAAAAAAAAAGATTTTATCGTGTACATATTGTTCTAACAACCAGTCTGTCTGTATTAATGGGAGATACAGAGAGTTTAAAAGGGTTAAGAGAGAAATATTGGATGCTGACCTGTCCTCAGGACAATGCTAGTTGCCTGACTTTCATGCTAGTATGGTACTTGTAATATTTCTGAGTCAATGCAAATGATGGGTACTAATTTCACTGGCTGTATGCCTATTTTAGGTTACTAAGACAGTACTGATGCCCTTAGACAGCTAAGCAAGTAGCAAATTCAGGAGTAGTCAGACTCAGCAATGATCAGCAATAGATCTAATATTTGTACCTATATAAAGGATATTAAGCAAACTGAATTTGTAAGATTTATATATGCTCCCTTACTTTGTATTAGTTACTTTGACTGAGTTGGACAGTTGAATTTAAATGTCAAGGATTAGAGGTTGTCTGAAGACTGTTAGTTGCTGTCTTGCCAATAACTTGACTTCACACACTGTCTCACACCTTTGCAGTATGTATACCAGTATCTAATAACAGAACCATATACAGGAGTTAAGTAAATAAAATTTTGTTGCAGAAGAGACATACAAAGACCATAAAAGCCCACCTGCTAGAAATGTTTGAACTTAGTGTAATTGTTCTTTTATAAGCACCACAGGTGCAATACAACCCAGAAACACTACTTCTAGAACTTACACCAGCCCTAAACCTAGTTTGTACCCCTAGCACAAACCCTAATTGAAGCCATAGAACTGGAAATAGCTCAAGTTTGATCCTCAGTTCTTACCGTAACCCTAGTCTAAGACTTGCCCTAAATTTGGACCAAATCTGTAGATCTGAAATCTGCTGTCTCCTGTGAACTTGGTGGCCAACTGCTGTCTCAAAAAGACATAAGTAAATCAGCTTCTTCTGTTATCAAAGAGCTAGGCCGAATCTTGGTTGTACTATTAAAATTGGGACTCAGGAAACAAAGAATAATTTTTCAATGACAACCAGGAAACATTAAGATTAAATTTGCCAGACAATTAACACATATGGGCCAGTTTTTGCAAAGAAGATGTATTTCAGAAAATGCTCTGTTTGGCATATCACCAATATGTTGAAAATTTTAACTGAGCAATGAGCAATTGTTTCCTGTCCTCACAAACTCAACGTTTGTACAATGTAAAAATAATGCCCATGGCATTAAGAGAAGCTGTGGCAGATCCCAGTCTTTCAGTTCCAAGAAGAGGAAAGGCAGGTGTCTCACTACTTGTTCCTGTCTTTCAAAGATTTGCTCATATACATGCAAGTGCAGAAAGTAGGTTTTTATTGTCTGACCTTCCCCAACGTGCTGTTTTTTTATTAAAATTGGAATCGCTAAGGGATATCACAGATCTAATTTGTCATATATTGCAAAAATATTTTATCCAGTTTTGATTTTGATTGGCAAAGAAAAACTTTTGCTTCTGTCTGAAAGAGAATGCCTTTCTTGTCTGTTATGCACATATTGGCATGCCCAATCTTAGAACAGGTGCCTATATGGCATGCAAAGTATTGTTTAGACACATTTTTTTCTAACCTTCCTTTGCCTTTTGATGTCCTCAATGGTTCTAATTACATTAAGAAAAAAATTAGCATATGCATAGTAGGCACTACCATGACTGATTAGGTTCTGGTAATTACAATTACATCTTTTATGGGCAAGTCTTATATCAAAATAGGCAGCTGACCCCCATCTTGAGTATGCAGAATAATGCAAAAGGAGAAAACATGTTTCTTGCAAACCCATAAGTTCTTTATCAGGCTGGATAACTTGTGCTCTTCTGTACCTAAAAGAAGCATGAACAAACCTCTTGGCAAGATTGGTATGTATGTTATGTCCATATGTTGGGGCTTCCATAAATTAGAGGAGGACTACAGAGGTATCTTGACATGTCACATGGCTTCTATTTGTATTTAAAGTTTAGGAATAGTTTTTAACTGGGTCCCCCCCCATGGTGGCCAGGGATAAGTATTAGAATTGAAAACGGAACACATGATATAAGGAAATTTTGGAAATCAGCCATATAATGTCATTGCTTTGTAAGTAACAAGGGTATATGAAGACATACTGCTACTATCATCAAAGGTAAAGAGTCTTTTAGAATAACCAAACAATAGAAGCATTGTTCTATTAACAGACAAAAAATGCACACTGAATTAAAATGTAGACCAAATTTTTTTCAAAAGGTAACCATAAAATGCCCAATCTTTAACTACTTATGTATTATTATTATTATATATTTATATAGTGCCCACAGTTTGCGCAGTGCTTTACAATTTAAGAGAGACAGTACAATTACAATACATTTCAGTACAGAAGGAATAGGAGGGCCCTGCTCGTGGAGCTTACAATCTAAAGGAAGGAAGTGATACAAAAGGTGATAACTGCGAGGGATGATCTGGTGGAGGTGATTCAAGTACAGTTCTTAGGTGGAGGTGGGATAGGCTTCCCTGAAGAAGTGAGTTTTCAAAGATCGCCTAAAGGCAGACAGGGTGGGGGGTCATGCTGTGGTAGAGAGTTCCAGAGGATGGGAGAGGCTCTGGAGAAGTCCTGGAAGTTACTTATGTAACTGTCCCTTTATAAATGACAACTGGTAGCAGGAGTTTTTAAGCACACTTTTTTCTGTGTTCACTAATGTTAAGGCAACTGTCAGCTTTCTTTTGAAATAGTTTGGGTGGCTGTAAAGCTGCCCAATCACTTCCACCCCCCCTTGAAGGTACTGCCTCTATGCCTGACCACCGTCATCATGTATTCTGGGCTCCACTGATTCTTCTGCAAATCTGGGACAGGAATGGAAGGTGTCAGTGGGTGGAACAGAGGGAGATCAGTGAGCATCCATTTGCAGATCTCCCCTTCAGTGAATGAAGCCAGAAGAGTTGAGCATTTTGTCATTTCCAGGTTCACAGCTGTCATTCATTGGCTGCTATGGCTGGGAAAAAGTTGATTAAGAACAATATGTGCTTGATCAACTTTATTGAAGTCTATAAGTAACATTAGGAGACTACAAGACCCATTACTTCTGACTAAAAAGTACCCGTCATTTCTACTATGTTATCACATAAAGTCTCCTGCCCCTATACACATGCAGATACCTACAAAAGTGGGCACATTTGGCTGTGGCTATGTATGAAGACAGTGACTGCAATACACATATTAGGTATACATGTGCCTCATCATGTATCATCTATGGGCAATTTTGCATTGTCAATGGACAATTATGGATACCAAAAATTCATGGGTGTGCACAATTATAAGACTTGACATGTTTGGTATGTGTTTACTCAATGCAACCTAATTTTCTGGTATATTGTGTTTTTGTACACTAAAAACTATACTAGTGTATTTTGTTCCTGAAAATATGGGTTTGATAAATATGAGCACTAATTACATTTGATAAAAATGCAGTTTTACTCTCCAAGGCCTCTGCTTTAAAAAAATATACAATGCTTGGAGGTTTTTAGCAAATCTTCAGGTCTAAAAAGTGGATTTTAATGTGTGTGCAAAATATTAAAATGTCTCTGTTTAACAAGTGGGTAAAAATGAACTTTATTTACACACGTGATATCTAAGGCAAATAATTATGGATACATTCTTTTGTGTTTTTTTTTTGTCCACATAATTGGAAATAAATGCAACAGTCCATGTTCTGAGAATTTATCTTGTATGAAGAAGCTTCTATAATATACTGTTTTTATTGGTTTCCGAATTTCAGTTGTTCCAAATTTTCACCCTACTGTGTATATTAATTTGGACTCTTTCATCCAATCTAATCCAATGCTTTAGCACACTTTTTCTCACTTTTTCTTGTTACAGCCTACTCATAGTACATTCTATCCGCCTTTAAATGTATATATTTTTTAGGATTAGCAATGCTAGTATGCTTGTAGGGAAAAGGAGATGCACCTTGTAAGAAAATGCAGTAGGCTGAATACTTTAGAAAAGGGGGGCAAGGGTTCTACTTTTCCAAAGGAGTTTGGTCATATCTTGAAAGACCCTTTGCCATATTTGAATCACTATTTTTAGGCTTGCTTTGTGCCACTGCCTGACAGAGCTCTACTGTGGAACTGAGCTTTACTAAGTGCCTTTGTAGTTGAAACCTGAAATGTTTGACTTCATGATAAATGAATGCAAACTCTTTATTGGATATTTTAATAGTGAAATAAACTTGTCGAATAGAGTGTGAGAACTATACTTAACTATTTGTTAGTGTTTTGGTGCCAAATGTTTAAATGCATTCAAAAGTATAAGGCATGGATATGATAGATGGTAATGTTATATTACGCAACTATATTTCACTGACAAAATGACAAAGACAGATATTCTATTCTATTTTTGTACATGAAAACATTTTTTTTAATGAATCATTGTCTTTTTGCATGGTAATTGTCTTGTTAAATGAGGTATAATATGTAGACCATATAAAAATATGGTTGACAGATTCCATGTTTTTCTGAAAAGAAATAAATACATGCATACATACATATACAAAAGTAATATGTTTTTATTCTTCCACCTTTCTAACCATATTGAAAATGTAAAAAAAAATGTTATCCTTATTGGTCTGCCCCATGGGAAAGCCCTTGATTTAAGAAACATTCTTTTATTAAAGAAGGTATTGCAAATAATGTCCTTCATAACTATATGTAGACCTGTTAAATTTTTTTTATTAAACCGGGAGTTTGGCCTGTTTTTTTTTTTTTTTTTTGCTTCCAATCATCCTAGCAGATATTAAACTGCATCAGCAGCAGCTGTACAAAATAGAGGAAGGGATTTTCAAAGGGATTTGTGTCTCCCTGTCTCAGTGCCTATACTGATCATATTATCATAACTATCACACATAACAAAGCTCTAAATCTGGAATTCAGATAAACTAGTCAGTTCTTTGAAATACAAAAATCCAAACAAATGCTGTTACATTACTTCTCAGCGTTCTCTTCTTTAACATGGATTTTGCAAATTGGAAGATAGGTGATCAGCAGACTTTGTACACAACACATGTTAAGTAAAAATTATCTTCCTCTGTTGACACAGACTAAAATTAGGGTGGGCGGAGGGCATCTTTGTTAGTTTTTTTTTCCTTCAGTTCTATAAAACAAGCATTCTCCATAGTAGAAATCAAATGATCATCCCAAAATGAATAGGTTAATGAGTGTAAGGTTAGAGACTTGTTTAAATGAAAAATGGAGAGAGCAGCGCTGTTTTGAAGATAATATCTATGTTCTTCTCTATTCTTGAGGACACAGCTCATTACCAAGTACTTTGTTTAACATGGTAAGTGATGATCAGCAAGTTGACTTTAAATAGCTTGTCGTTCAGAAAGAGAAACTGATAGCACATACTTTGACCGGTGGATGTAAATGGATTTGGTGATGCTAGCAAAATCTCTTATTACACTACTATATTTATTTTTCAGGAGCATAAAAGCTAGAAAACAGCTAATAAACATTTTCTTGCTCATATTGTATAACCGACTTGCCATAAACGACTTTATACGCTTGTAAATGCACAATGTTGCAGTATAAAGTTACTGTAACACTGCCTTCTGCTGGACATCTTCCATTTATTACTTGAGTGCATTTATTTTATTATGTGTTATGACTTTAGGAGACTGACTTCTATATTAGCATACATAATGTAAGAATATACGGTTTAAAACCTTTCCCTTCAGTCAGACCAGCAGCTCTAAACATGAGCAATGCAGTGAGTTCAAGAATCACAGAAAGCAGTGTTTATTTGTTTCTTGTTGGTCATTTTTTTTAACATTTTCTTTATTTCAGAAAAATACTACCATTAGATAGTTCGCATGAAAGGAATTATATAAACTGCTTTTATTATCATCAAAATAAATGAACCTCCACCTTGATCACACATGTAGTTGCTCTTATTACTTTCAATATATTTTCTATAGGCAAATATAAACAACTATAATAGAAAAAACAAAATGTATCTATTAAGATTAGTAACATTATAGCTTTAATTAAGTATATGTTAATACATAATTCTGACAATTTAATTTGAATAGCAACAGGTTTCTTGGGAAACAGACAAAACTGTCAACAAATATGAATAACAAGAACATTGTATTTCACTATTCTAAAATACAATATTTTTATAGAAATAAATGTAACTTAATAGAAAACTACTTTGGCACTGTAAATCACCTAACATATTGTTGTGCTTTTTTTAACCTACATTTGGCAAGTGAATGCATTCATCTATACTGCCCGTAGCAGAATTAATTAGCGATCGTATTCAGCAGCGTGGGAAAAAAATCACTTTGTTTTTTCCTCTACAAGTGAAACTTTGGATACATTGCCTAAGGCAAAATTTGAAAGCGCCCCTATCATGAAAGAATTGAAAATAAGCACTTGCTAGCTAAGACAATTAGATAGAATGTAGACTGTTTTGAAAAATGAAACCATAATTCCCCAGTACATGTGGAGTCTGATGAAATCACTTAATATGTGCATGGGTGAGGAGCTTAGGATTTTGTTGTATTATATATCCTGATTTTCATTACAAATGTAAAAATTATCATTTAAATACTTATATATTAATAAATTAATATTTATGAAACACCATAAAACTGCTCATTAGGTTTAAATTTGATTATAATTACATATAAATTATATTATTACGAAATGCTTTCTTATTTCTGGGTTTCAAATTACAAAAAAAAAAAAGACAAACATAAAAATAAAATGAATGCCTATAATAAATAAACAGATATTTTTTTTAATTATAGTTGGTTACCATTTGTTGGGACTTTTGCATTTCTTGTGAATAAATTTCAGCATAAATATATATTTTCTCTAATGACCAAATGTAAGATATTGCATCTCATTTGTAATTTTTGTGAAGTTGGCATGCTGTAAAAATGGGAATGGGTCAATATGTTTTGTAAAGAGATACAAAATCAGTTGGTTATACTGAAAATAGGGGAGTGCAACAATAATAATAATATTATTACTAAGCTGTCATACAAATATTGTAAACACTCAGGTATACTTTGTAATTGATTGCCATGTTTGTGTTCCATAATCTGCATATTTGCTTACATTTTGATATTGAAATTTTTTTTTGAAAATCACACATTTTACTGCTTATTCTCTTATATTTCTATTAATTGTTTTGAATTTTGAATTGTATGTTACACCCGGCCCTGCAAACATATGTTCTATTCAAGGTACCAGTAACTTGGAGGGAAATACAATAATTAATGGGATGACTAAATATAGGTTGGAAGTGATGATGTTCTAGTTCACAGAATTGAAAAACCAATTAAATGATGACATACTAATTATGTTGTATGTATGTGGGAAATCGTTTTTGGTATATGCATACATGTAAACACATTTATTAATGAAATAATGTATTAGATATAAAATATTAAAAAGGCATTATTTCAATAGAATGTATTTTAAACAGCTGCTGTAATGGCTATTTTTTTAAAAAGGTAGTTTATTATACGCCCTTTGAGGGTTAGGGACTGATGTGAATGTACAATATATATGTAAAGCGCTACATAAATTGACGCCGCTATATAAGTACCTGAAATAAATAAATAAATTATGTTGTTTATATAGTTACAGTAAGAAACACACAAAATCCAACCTACAATAATACCATGATATTGTCCTTACAGAAAAACTCTTATTAAAACTTGGAGATAAACCAATAAGTTAAGGAGAATATTTATTATAATGAGTACATTAAAATGAATACTTTGTGTTCAAGCCCTGCAAACCTGCATTTGATTAAAACACCATGGAAAGGTTGATTTTTTCTTAATTTCCTCTTTACATGACTCCATCTTTGAAGTCCACAGAAAGTTGCTAATCTAGCTTAAGACATTACCCCTTTAAAAGTACCTCCAAAGAAGTGCAGTGTATTTAGGAATATAAGTGTTATATCTGTACTTATTTCAAAGAAAGTCATTTTAAAATATACTTAATGAAATACAAGTTCACTTCAACTATCTAGTTCTTCATACAGATCTCTGTACTCTATTGGAACTGGTGTAACATCTTCTCAGCATATAAATGTATGTGAACATATAATAATAACATTTGCAACATTTGATATTTTGCCCTTCTGTGACTCAAATATTATGTTACTCAAAGTATCACCTATGGATCGGAATATGCTATCAAGTTAAAAAAATATTTATCAGCAGGATACTTGTGATATAATTTCTGTGATAATGAAAGCAACAGTGTTTAACTACAAAATTCCTCTTCTGTGACTCCTTTCTAAAACTGAAACCAGCTTGTGTCTACAGTTAAAAAACATTGTTGCCCCTTAATCAATGTAATTTGTGTAGTGATTAAATACTTTTAAGAGATTAGTTTTCATAAACTTTAATTGACCCAACTTTCTATATTTGATGTACTTAAAACATGATAACTTGATGTTACCATTTCAGATATGACCATTGTTAATTCTGAGTTCAAAGGTTTTGTCTTTTCCAAAGAAAAAATACATTTCCAAACAATAGAACATCAATACCCAAAGTAAACTCAAAGAAGCACCATCACTCTGAACTATGAGTGAAAGGAATAATGCTTCACTAAATGTTTCTATTGGTAACATTGGAAAAGGCTAGATAAAATCCAGTCATTGACAGATCATGAATGTCACTATTGTGATGATTGTTTAGACAGGTATTTTTAAACAGTCAGGTTTGACTTGAGGAAAATAAATTCTTTTGCGCCACATCTTAAAGCTTCTAGGATAAAATGAGTTGTGACATAGCAGTGAAGATTAAATTTGTAACAGATACAACCGCGCTAAAGAACTGGCTTATGATTTCACAGTGGTATTACCAGACTTAGTGCAGTATTTAAGTGGATGGAATGAAAGCCCGTTACTAGCGGTCGCTTTTTATGTTATAGCACTGTAATATCTTTCAAAGGCCAAAGAAGCAATTGGGTTTTAGGCCTACACTTTTAGTTTTATGACCATTTAATGTTGTTGTAAGTGAAGTGCACCTTGCCACTGTTGTATTCAGATTTAGATTTCATCATTTCATTTTCATCCTACATCTTCTTCCTGTACTCTAGGTTGTTTAGTTAAATGCCTGGAATAAATTCTCTAGCCATGTTATTGTGTTTGATCACCACTATTGTTTAAGAACTGTTGGTTATGTGAATGTATTCAATGAAAAATAAAGACAATGTGGCCATATTTCTTAGTATTTTAAATCTAATACTTGTTGGTGTAATTACATTATTTGATTGTATAAGAAATGTTTACCTTCTGGTATTTATTACTTGGCTAAAAATGGAAGTTCTCATTTAGAATATTGATTCTTGTCCCAATGCCAAAATTGGGCATAGTATACAAATCAGCATTCAATGTTAGTATGTCTAATGGAAGAAACAATTAAACATAATTAAATACTATATATACAAACTGTTACAAAGTTATAGCCTATCTCTTGAGGCATAATTTGAACAACATCTTGGGACAGACACAGGTATTTTGTTAACCAAATCTAAAAAAACTACTGTAAAAAATAACCTCTTTTAATAATTAGATTGGTTTTAATATAGTGGAAGGGTCTTGTTCTTTGAGGACTTACCTGGATTTGTACAAACTAGTGAAAAATGGCTTCTCAACTATGTTCACTGTTATTTTTCATCCTATGCTAGACCCTAACATTATAACCCAGCCAGTATCAACATACAGGGAATGATTTACGAAAGGAGATCTTTTTTACTGCCTCATTTAAAATAGAAATGCCCCTAAACCTGGATATTGGATCAGGTCAGTGTAAAATAATTTCTGTAAGAAGGAAGTATTAGTATATTTACTGTAAGTATGTGTAAACTGGCATTTTTTGTACATTAAAATATTATATATGCCTTATGAATAATAAAACCTATGACTACCAATGCAGACAAAACACTGAAAAACATTTAGGTTTTAACTTCTTTTCACTTGGTAGACATTAATGTTGTTTTGGTGGTCCTTCTTGCTCTTTATCTCTCTACTATCACTTTACCATTTCCTTCTTGGGCTTCTGTATTCTGGATGAAATGTATGTTTTGATTTTGATTCTTCTTTTGGTTAGAAGGACTTGTTATGATGCACAGAAGTCTTCCAAAGTTGCGAAAATTCTGGATTTGAATCATTTCCCTTTCAAACAAAAAAAAAGAGAACAAATCTTTCATTTTTAGGGATACCAACCTTTAACAATACAAAGAACAAGTAAATGGAGGTTTTCAGTGCACCAGAGGAAGGTTTTTGCTGACCAAAAATCATGGATGGGCTGCTGTCAGCATTTTAGAGATGTTTTTATTTAAATATAGTTCTGGATAAAGTTTGTTGTCATTTAGCTAGCCCTGTTACACTTTGCTGATTCACTTTGCTCGATAAATAAGATGTCTGAGCCCTGTCTGGTGTAATAGATTTTTAGAGCAAAAGTATATACAGGTGGAGTACCATATTTATCTGCTGAGTTGAAAGGAGTTTCCATCTGAAGCTATTACATTCTGATAGCAACAGATATTGGCTGTCAGAACACCCCAAACCACAGTGGCATCTAATTGGATGCTTTCGGTGTTCAGACAACAATTCTTTGCCCAGTTGCTTTAATCAATTTCTTTTCAATCAAAGGATGCTGGGTGGAAAGAGGATGACAGGGCAACCCACTAAACAAATTTTGATTGGTTCATTAGGAACTTGCTGAAATGTGAACACTGTATAAAACGATACCGTTTTTCAGGGCTGATAAAGAGTTTTAATTTGATTTGCAGTGTAATTAAACATATTCCTTTTATATCCAGCATCCTCTGTGATCAGTGTATTTTCCTATTCCTGAGGAGCTTTTGGTGCACTGGGACCTTGAAATGACTGCTGGAGGGTTAAGACTTGCGCCATTCTTATATTTTTTCAAAATATACAGATGCCTTTATGGATAAATAGGTGATAACCTAATAGTAAAGTTTTAAATGAACCCGAAAAGTAAAGATTTTCTTTATTCTAAGTGCAAAATGAAGCTATAAACATTCAATCAATTAAATAAATTATTCATAATAATGATATCCTGCTCTGCATGCAAACATTCACCTGGTGTAGGTTGATGGTTTTAGAAATGTCAATTTGCATATACTTGCAGAAGAAGTACTGAGCCACCGTATCTAAGAATTGGTAAGTTGCAGTATATTACATTTGTGCTTGTACTTCAAGGTTATCTTTAGTAAATTAGGTCCATTAGTGTTGTAATTACTACGGTAAACATATCTGAACATGACAACTGTTATCAGGAACTAAAACGACAGCATTTTTGAGAAATCAGTAGTCACATACAAATAGTATATGGGGAATTGTGAGGGAAATGAAAGGTTCCAGCAATGTCAAGTTGCATATACATGCTCTGTTATGCCATAATTGAGTATGTGTGTGCACTCCCATGCTGTGTTACCAAGAATTGCTGGCAACCCTTTTTGAAATAAGTAATGCATGAATGGTGGAGAACAGGTGTAAAGGCACCCACATTAGCTTAAAACATATCTAAACCCAAAACCAAAAAAAAAGCGTGGATACACTTTGAGGTTATCTTTAGTAGATAAGGCCCATTAGTGTTGTAATTACTACTGTGCACACACCTGAGCATTACAACAGATATCAGGAACTATAATGACAGCATTTTTGTGAAATTAGTAGCTACATTGTCAATCTTACCCTTAACACAGGTGGTCAGACACTACAGCTGGTTTTTGTATTCTTCACCTATAGCAGCTCCTTTTCCCATAAGGCAAGTGGACCTACCATTACTTGGTTGCCCTCAGGACTTATACACAATGCTACAGTGCCTGGCCACCACACCTGGGCAGTTACAAACTGAGCACATCAAACAGGTGCTTGCAGCTGACAGACATGCAGAGTGGTTCAATGACAGTCCAGGTACAAGGTAGACAAGGTTCAGAATAGTCACGGTCACTAATAGTGAAAAGTTCAGAGTAGCCATTATCTGATCTGAGGTAATCAACGAGGGAATCGAAACTGGCAGACAAACAGGGAGCTTGGACCACGTGTTACAAATGCAGAATCGCAAGCATGATAATGTTGACTTGGCTGGCTTAAATGAGGTTTGATCTCCAACCAGAGACTGACCACATCATTCACCATGCAGGTGGACAGACAGACGGGGAGAATGTATCACAGCCAAAACCAGGATGTGGGAATGAGACTAGCAGCTGTGTTGGTGCAGGAGAGCTACATGCTCCTGACACACATATGGTATAAAGAAGATTGAGGGAAATAAATTGATGTTATATATTTTTCATTTAATGGCTTGCATAATATTTACTGCAAACATAAGCAGATAAAAATTAAACTGGAAGGACGGTGTGCAATCAATTTGTTCTTTGTAGCACACTTCCATTTAAACTATATTGAAATTAGGATGGATAACAAAATCTGTTAAAAGTTAAATTTAGGTACAAAAACATACAATATATGAGCTAAATGAACTAAAATCAAAATCTAATGGAGTACCTTTCTTGACTGTGCTTTCCACCCACACAATCCTGACATATACAGCAATAAAATCTGAAACAAGTTTTCTTTCATGTATATCCTGATTTTGTGCACCAGGGACAGGGCATATTCCACTTGTTACACTCAATGGGATTGGTCTCCTCCTATGTAGTTCTTATGGCTGTGAAGGCAGCATAACATGCCAGTATAAAGAGAGTGTGGGTGGCATTATTCTATTACTGCTATTTCCACTCTCCTGCCCTGTGTCTGCTTCATCTCCCCAAGTCTCTGCCCACTACGCAGACCACAACTTCTCCTACAACTTCATTCATGGGCAGTAAACACTGGCTAGGAATCATGGGACAAGTAGTCCCAGGAACAATGGAGGAAGTTATATGACCCTGCTAGACAGATCCTCCTCAAGGCATACAAGTATAGCTGAAAATCAATCAGTATATTATAATTATAGCCTAAACTGTTTTTTTTCAGTTTCAAATTAAAAACAGCTTATAACCCCTGCCAGTTTATTTGCTGCTCTCAGTGTCACTTTTGGGAGATTTCCCTTAGCCCCAGAGACACAACAGGAAGTTGAGGAAATCTGTACAATATACAAAGTGTCACCGGAACAAGTGTCCCTTTTGGAAAATTTACACTTATGTTTTGTCCTGGCTGCAACTGTAAAATGTTGGATTTCCCATCATTTTCTGTCCTGCGATAACAATCACCAAGACAATAACCGCCAGTTCACACCATTTGTGCATGAGAAAAAAATGCCCTCTTTAGACGTGTGCGGGTGCCATTAATTGTTAATGACACCTCCACTCATCTGTTAAAGGCAGGTGTATTCACAGTCACCAAACCACACCGCCAGAATGGTTAGGTGCCTGCCTAATTTTGTACACACCTTTGGTAGTACATGAAAATGAATAGGCTGTCAAAAACATTTCACATGCAAGCACGAAGGAATGTGCAAATCTACACAAATTTTGGGGTAAACCAGAACTAATTTTTTATGTGCTTTCCCACACCTCTGGTAGTGCATGAACATGAATAGGCTGTCAAAAAAATTCCCATGCAAGCACAAAGGAATGTTCAAAACTACACAAATTTTTGGGTAAACCAGAACTTAGAGAGGGAGAATCTACCAAACAGGGACACAGAGAGGGACAAAAACTTGGCAGACCTTTCCTTGCTCTACTTTGGGTAACCAGGCAAACATCTCTGTGAGAGGGGTGTGAAGAAAACAGTTTTTTTCCCAACTTATGAGGTTGATTGATTAAAGTGTAGTATTCATTAAAATTAAGTTATTTGTTACAATGAACAACCAAAAAGAGGACACACTACAAAAGAGGCAATGCTAAGGTGTGTTTGTGTGTGTGTGTGTGATAATAACATGTTTTAAAATGTGCTTTTTGAATTTTTTTAAGTAGATGAAATGCAGGGATCACACCTGTGTTCCATATTATCATCAGATGTGTACACTGAATTCAAGTCTATCATAACAATACATAATTAACAATTTGATTACAGTGAATGACATTTCTATGGTAATATTTTGTTGTTATAGAACAAATGTAGGCTGTGAAGAAAAAAAAAAAACTGTATTTAAACTGCATAGCTGGGAGTCAGGACCTCTAGGGGTTACGCTCAGACAGTGAGGATTATTAATCAACAGGGTTGATTATTATTACGTTGTAGCATTAATGTAGCCTGACAGGCTTAGAAGAAAAGCAATATGTTCTTTAATTAGAAAATCTTTGCATACGCAGACTTTCTTTCATAAGCAACAGTTTCTCTTTAAGGCTAGGTTCATACTATTGTGGCTTTGTGGGCCTTGTTCTTGTGCGCTGTGCCATTCTGATAGAGTTTCAGCTATTTGAAAACCAATCAAATGGAACTTTTAGTGTTATAAATTTCACATTAGACTAATTATTGCAAAGATAACCGTTGCATCTGTGTTTCAATGTAGCTTCATAGAAGTAAAAGGGGCTTCTGTTTATGCTTTTTTTCCCAGCTTTGCAGAAATGATATTGTTTGCAGCTGTCTCACTTGCACTGTAGATCACGGTGTATATGCCATTAAAACTGAACTGCAGAGAAAGTAAAAATGCTTCCTTCCAGTGTGGCAGTGAGCAGGGGCGGACTGACAGCTCATGGGGCCCCCGGGCAATATGGGATCATGGGGCCCCTGTGTCCTTGCCCAAACTCAAAAAAGCCTATGAAAAAGATACCAGGGGCATCTCATGGGGCCCCCTACTGACCCCGGGCCCTTGGGCAGTGCCTGAGTTTTCAAATAGTCAGTCCGCCCCTGGCGGTGAGGCTGTCCCACACTGCAAGAGTTAAATGCTCATATAAGTCTAGGGCAGCAATGGGCAAACTACGGCCCGCGGGCCGTATACGGCCCGGCGGACCTTTTAATCCGGCCCGCGGAGCGTGATACTGTCAGGATGGCTGTCAGGATGTGTGTAGGTGGGGCAGCGTGACGAACGTGAGGGGAGCTAGGCTCCTCTCACAGTCCGCCCTGAAGACCGGAACGGCGCGGGAACACGGCGACAGGAACGCGCGGAGCAAAGGTAAGTAAATTGACACAGGGGGGACTTGGGGACTTAATATGGGGGATGAATTAATATGGGGAATGAATTACTATAGGGGGGATGAATTACTATATGGGGGATGAATTACTATGGGGGATGAATTACTATGGGGGATGAATTACTATATGGGGGATTAATTACTATGGGGGATGAATTACTATGGGGGATGAATTACTATGGGGGATGAATTACTATATGGGGGATTAATTACTATGGGGGATGAATTACTATGGGGGATGAATTACTATGGGGGAGGAATTACTATATGGGGGATTAATTACTATGGGGGATGAATTACTATGGGGGATGAATTACTATGGGGGATGAATTACTATATGGCGATTAATTACTATGCTTACTATGGGGGAATATTACTATACTTACTATGGATGACACATACACATCATTCATCTACTCTTGGTCCGGCCCCCGGGTCCAATATATGAACCCATTGCGGCCCTCAAGTCAAAAAGTTTGCCCACCCCTGGTCTAGGGGAACATGAAAAGCAATTTTACTTATCCGGTCTTCTCTTCCCACAGGATAACTCATCACTGGAAGACAAGTCAATACAGCCTCTTCCTTACTTTGCTTTGACAGTTGCAACTCTTCTACACTGGATGTGAGGAAGCCAAGGAACAATCCATCACTGGAGTACAGGGGAGCACCATATGCTGCAGGAGCAGAGGATTGGTAATTAACATAGCTTTTCTTGTTCCTCTAGCACTCAACCCAAAATGTAACTCTTGCGGCACTGGGACAACCCCACTACAGGGAGGATTTTTGCTTTCCTGGATGTTATAGATGAAGATAAAACAAAGGCTATACTTTGGAAACAGTGTTATGCTCTGGCTATAAATGAATTATTGGTTTTATTCAAAATACCATAGTTCTTAACTGAAGGAGCCTTTATCTGACATCTCATTCATAAATATTGCATGGTTACAGTAAAATACAAGTCATATTTTAAGCTCCAAGGAGCAGGGCCCTCCTAACCCTCTTGTATTGAACTGTATTGTTACTGTATTGTCTCCCGTTATATTGTAAAGCTCTGAGCAAACTGTTGGCGCTATAAAATCCTGTTTAATAATAATAAGCTTTGAAGGCTCAATAAAGGGGCTTTTGGTTAAGCCAGCTTCCTCATTATAAAAGAGGAGGGGCAAAATGCAATAAATTAGAAGCATCATAGGGGATGCTGACAAATTGTACAGGGCAATTAGAAAATTGTACTTTATTTCCAATTTTACTAGCTTTTTGGGAAATCAACCCCTTTGCTATCTTTTGTTGTTCTCATTATTGGAGGCTTTAATTTTATTGTGTGGTTAATTTGGGGTCAGTGGTTACTTTTAGCCGCTGTCTTGCCCATAGCAAACATTTTTCTTTTTTTTTGCTGCAAGACTTACTTTGGAAAAAAGAGGTTTGTTTCAGGGGGTGATATTAGGAGATTTTCATTTATTTGGTGGATAATCTGTATTTGTTTTTATGTTGATAGGACCATTTATTTTAGATGAAACTGCTTTTTAGCTGCAAAGCTTACAGTTTAAAAATAGGCTTTAGCTTCAAGGGTGGTATTTTTTTATTTTTTTTATTTTATGTTGACAGGGCCTAGTCCTAGTTCTGCCCTAGTCAACATGAGAAGCAAGCAAGAGAGGGTGGCTATGTTTCTACACACAGCCATTTGGAGGAGGATGAGTGGAATAGAAGGTACTTTTTTTGAGTTAAGAATACATGTTTGAATCAAAAATTTTTAAACCAGAGTTTGGCGTCTCTATAATTCTTAAAGTAAAGCCCATAGCCTTTTTTTTGCCTCTAATAAATTTCGGCTTTGGGTTGCTATTTAAAATTGACTGCTGCTAGCCAATTTTACACTGCTGTATACTGCATGTAAAATTTCCCTAGTTTGTTTCAGCCATTTAAAAGCCTCATTAAAAAAGCCCTGCTGCTGGCCAACTGTACAGTGCTGTATCATCTGCAGATGCTAAATTCCTAATGAGAATTTGATAGAAATTAGTCAGTGGTAGGATAGTTTTTCATCTGCAAAAACAGGAACAGTCACAGTGAACTACTGGACAATTTCCATCTGCTGGCCAAAGTGGGTCTGTTAGCATTTGATGAAAAGTTTATGTCATAGTAAAGCTACCTGCTACCTGTGGTTTTTTAACTAAGGTTATTCAAATTGTAAGGCAAGCTAACTGTAAATAAAAGAATAAAAAAAAAGAAATTAAAAAAAAAAAAAAATATATATATATATATTCCACAGCCAAATATGTTCTGCCAGTGTACACTGTCTCTGAGACAATACTTGAAAATTGAACTGGTCCATAACACCACATACAGACTTAAGGCATTCTCAAGCATGTTATTTAAAGGATTTGTGTAATTTCAATGTTATCCTCAAAGCCACATTAAAAGATTCTCTCCCCACTGTATGGTATTTAAAAAAAATAACATGGCATTGCCCAGATATCCATGCTTTTTTCTGCAATACTTTTCTTTTTAACACTGAAATTGTTCAGAGTTTAACAAGACTTAACCCCTATAGACTTTAGTAGGATTTACCTCTAAGTTTGTTTTGCTGAACTTTGAACATAAATGGGTTCACTAAACCCTTGGCGATTTAAACCCAAGCAGATTTGTCCATTACTATCTAGCCATGCTGTTGGCATATCAGGGACACAATTTTACTTGTTTACCAATTAAAATGGATGTCTTCTTATTTTCTTTTTAACCACTTCCCATCTGCCCGTTGTATATAAATGGCCAGACGGTGGCAGTGCAAGGTCGGGTGGCCGTTTATAAAGGGCCTCCCCACCCCCTACTTGTGCGCGCTCCCTGGGAGCACGCAGCACCGCAATCCGGTGCCCGCTGTGTCCAGAGGAGAACACCGATCGTCGTTCGGGAACTCTGTGCGAGGTCCTGATCATGTGATCACTGATTGGCCAATCAGTGATCACATGCAGAGTAGTAAGCAAGATGTCACTTCTGACATCATTGCTTACTACGTGTGAAATCTGTGAATGATCACAGAGGTCACATGGTACAAGGCTATTCACAACAGCCTTGTACCATGTGACAAGCTGTGACCAATCACAGTATTTCTCAATGGCTGCAAGAATGCGATAAAGGAATGCTTTTACAGCCTTTATGGGTGTAAAAGCAATCAGTGTAAAAACAAAAACAAAAAAAACAAATATTAATAGAAAAAAAAAATGTAAAAAAAAAGTTTAAAAATTATCATTTTTGGTTATAAACTAATTTGTTTTTTTTTTTACTAAAAAGATAAAGGAATACATTTTGGCCAAGATTTATAATGAAATATAATTTATTTGCAAAATTTTTATAAGAAAAACACTTTTTTTCAAAATTTTTTGACTTTTTCATTTACATAGCAAAAAAAAAAAAAAAATCCCAGTGGTGACTAAATACCATCAAAATAAAGCTTTATCTGTCACAAAAAAATGCTAAAAAATTCATATGGGTACAGTGTTGCATAACCCCGCAATTGTCATTCAAAGTGTGATAGTGTTGAAAACTGAAAATTGGCCTGGACAGGAAGGGTGTAAAAGTGTCCGGACTTGAGGTGGTTAAAAGAGTACCTACAGCTTTGGTAACATCCCCATGATGCTTTGATGTATTTAAAAAAGTAAATAAAAAGTATATTTTAGGTACAGTTGTGACCAAAATTATTCAACCCCCACTGAAATTGAGTGTTTTGGCCAGTTTGACATTGCTTTTGATCATTCAGTCATCTTGCTTACATTTACATTAAAGAGGCACTTGTAGGTCAGACAAATATAACATAACAGTTATAATGAAATAACCACAAATGTCTTTTCTGTGCTCACAGCATTATCAGTTTTATTCAACCCCCAAGTGACATTCAATCTTAGTACTTAGTACAGCATCCTTTTACAGTTATAACAGCTTTTAAACGTGAAGCATAGCTTGACACAAGTGTCTTGCAGCGATCTACGGGTATCTTCGCCCATTCTTCATGGGCAAAGGCCTCCAGTTCAGTCACATTCTTAGGCTTGCGCACTGCAACTGCTTTCTTTAAGTCCCACCAGAGGTTCTCAATCGGATTTAAGTCTGGTGACTGCGATGGCCACTCCAAAATGTTCCAGCCTTTCCTCTGCAACCATGCTCTAGTGGACTTGGAGGTATGCTTGGGATCATTGTCCTGTTGAAAGGTCCAACGTCTCCCAAGCCTCAGGTGTGTGACGGACTGCATCACGTTTCCATCCAATATCTCCTGGTACTGAAGAGAATTCATGGTACCTTGCACACGCTGAAGCTTCCCTGTACCTGCAGAAGCAAAACAGCCCCAAAGCATGATTGACCCTCCACCATGCTTCACAGTAGGCAAGGTGTTCTTTTCATCATAGGCCTTGTTCTTCCTCCTCCAAACATAGCGTTGATCCATGGGCCCAAACAGTTCTAATTTTGTTTCATCAGTCCACAGAACACTATCCCACAACTTTTGTGGTTTGTCCACATGGCTTTTGGCATACTGCAGTCGACTCTTCTTATTCTTTGGAGACAGCAAGGGGGTACGCCTGGGAGTTCTGGCACGGAGGCCTTCATTACGCAGTGTGCGTCTTATTGTCTGGGCTGAAACTTCTGTACCCACATCTGACAAATCTTTTCTCAGTTCCTCAGCAGTCACACGGGGACTTCTCTCCACTCTACGCTTCAGGTAGCGCACAGCAGTCGAAGTCAGCATCTTCTTTCTGCCACGACCAGGTAGCGTTTCAACAGTGCCCTTTGCCTTGAATTTGCGAATGATGCTTCCTAAGGTGTCTCTTGGTATGTTTAACATCTTTGCAATCTTCTTATAGCCATTGCCCTTCCTGTGAAGAGAAATCACCTCTTCTCTTGTCTTCCTGGACCATTCTCTTGCCTTCACCATGTTTGTAACCACACCAGTAAATGTCTAGAAGGAGCTGAGTATCACAGTCATTTTAAAGCTGCCTAATTGGTGCTTATTATGCTTGATTGCTGCTCGGTGACATCCACAGGTGTTTTCAATACCTGATGGAAAGCACCTGTATGAACCTCTGTTCTTCAGAGTGGTAGTCTTTAAGGGGTTGAATAATTGTGGCAATGAAGAAACCACATAAGAACCATTTACTACTGTATTACATAAACAATTGATGTCATTTTAGTTGCATTTGGGTAGTTACAACGTCCTTGTAGGATTTGATTCTGAATACAATTCCAAATGTACACTATAGTCCCTAAACCCCTTTACAGCATTGGGGGTTGAATAATTTTGGTCACAACTGTATAGTTATTCATAGATAGATAGATACAGTAGATGCAAGTTTTAGTTGTAAAGTTTTCTTTCAATCCTAGTCATTAAAGTGCATATATGTTATGTTATTACTGACAAGAGAAGCCTATGTGCTACTGAAAAGATTATTCATGCATGGTTGTGACTGTATGCATGAATGTGCCACTATGTACAGTAACTCATGGTCCTAATATCATTAGAATAGCAATCAATTGCATACAAATATTTGATTAAATTGGATAGTTTCCATGATATATGTTATGTTTTATATGAACAGAGCAGGTGGGTGGTATGTTACGGTAATTTCTCCCTTCATCTTGACTCATGTTTAAACTTGAGCTTGAGCTTTTGAGTTCTGTCAACACCAGGCTTTTTGAGCAGAGAAGTTGAGCCTGGTAATCATGTGATTACTGCTGAGGGCAAAAACAGACTAAGAACAATGCAAAGACCGAGCAGCCATGGTTGATGTGGGAGATTTCATGGCCACTCAAAAAAATAGAAATGATCAAATAGCAAATACAATGGAAGTCATTAATAAGGAACAGCTTAATTTTTGTAGTTGAGGTTAATGTATTTCTTCTCCCATTGCAAAGTAACATTGTATGCAGTTGCTTCTGGTAAATTTTTGCCAGCTGTGCCAAAAAGGATCATTACCAACTGATTCCTGGCAATAGAAAGGAAGCAATTTGTTTAAATCAACATTTAACTCAATTTGTAAAAATGTGTTTTAATGTATAAATTCCTGACATTCTTTAGAAAATGCTAGTTGCCTGACTTGAATATTTTTAAAAGACCCAAAACACATATGCAGCAAATTAAGTCATAACTTTGGATTTGCTTTTTTGTTCTGGGTCAGTGGCTTAGGAGAAATTGAATTCAGAGGATTTATATGTCATCCAGATAACTACCAATTTTAGAATGAGAACAGCATTACAGTGACTATATTTCTCCAGTGGCATTTTTCCTTTAAAATCAACGTAAGCATTCCAAAAATTAAAACCATTCTCTGAAGGCTTTTTGTTATTCTTTGCAGCAAATTTCAGATATTTAGTCAATCTGATAATCTTGAACCGCATCATGTGAAATAAAAATGCATACAGCATATCCACTTCAGCCCGGAAGGTTTTCCCCCTTCCTGACCAGGCCATTTTTTCATTGCGTGGTCATGTAACACTGTACCCAAATTAAATTTATATCCTTTTTTCACACCAATAGAGCTTTCTTTTGGTGACATTTGATCGCCACTGGGTTTTTTATTTTTTGTGATATAAATTAAAAAATATTAAAATGTTTGAAAAAAAACCCCAATATTTTCTATTTTCTGTTGTAAAAAATATCTAATAAACTCAAATTTAGTCATACATTTAGGCCAAAATGTATTCTGCTACATTTCTTTAGTACAAAAATCCCAATATGTGTATACTGATTTGTGTGGAAGTTATAGCATCTTCAAACTATGGTATATATATTGGAATAAGTAAGTGGGTGGGCGGCAAGGAATTAAAAAAAAACTGTTCACAATATTTTGTTTTATTTATTTTAATTTTATTTTTTATTATTTAAAAAATACTTTCATTAGAGTAGTTTAATGTTACCATATTAACATTGCACTACTCTGATGAAAGGGGGATTTTTTTTTTTTACACTTTTGCTTTGCTGGTTTATTGCTCTTGAAATGCAACGCTTGCTTTGAACTGTCATGAATGGATTAAGTTTATTACAGTTCAAAATACAAATGATCTGGGTTTGGCTGCACTAATCACATGGTACAGGGTGCTGTGATTGGCCCATGTACCATGTGAGAGCTGTGGACCAATGACAGCTCAGCAGGAAGAGAAGCAAAGCTGTTATGAATCAGATTGATTCATAACAGCTTTGCTAACATTGTAATCATGTGATCGTGCAGTGATCCCATGAGCATCAGGTCCCAATTACCAGGATCTGCATTCTGCTGTAACACAGCGGTCATGGGCGGGGGTGTACTGAGTGCCTGAGCAGATGCGCAATGCCCCCCTGTGTTAGTACAGCCAGAGCGACATACTAGTGTGTTGCTCTGCCTGTAGTTGCTGTCCGTCCGCATTACAAGTACTGGGGCGGTCGACAATTAAATATGCATGTCCTATTTATTTGCTGTTGTTCTTGGCCAACAAATATCAACTAAAACCAACAAAAACCAAATGTATTAGGGTTGATTCATTAAAATAATAGATGTCTTATATTTAGCAAAGTGAATGTTCTTTTTTCTAAGCAAATTATAATAAAATAAAGTGAACCTTAATTTAAACACACCATTATGCGTGAGGGAAATAAAAAAAAATGGAATTTTGCTTACACATGACTGATTGATTTTAATGAACACAGCTTCATCTTTTTTATTAAGTCCACTGAATTGCATATTCTTGGCAATTAACTTCATTCACTAACCCAGTGTTTTTCAAACTTTGTTGTGCAAAGGCACACTTTTTTCATGAAAAAAATCACGAGGCACACCACCATTAGAAAATGTTAAAAAATGTACCTCTGTGCCTATATTGACTATATATAAAGTAATTCTCTTGAATAGGAATCAAACACAAAGAAATTATTTTATAATTACTTTATTATGAAATAATAAAGTATTTTATAATTGGACCCGGGGGCCGGACCAAGAGTAGATGAATGATGTGTATGTGTCATCCATAGTAAGTATAGTAATATTCCCCCATAGTAAGCATAGTAATTAATCCCCCATATAGTAATTCATCCCCCATAGTAATTCATCCCCCATATAGTAATTCACCCCCCATAGTAATTCATCCCCCATAGTAATTAATCCCCCATTTAGTAATTCATCCCCCATAGTAATTCATCCCCCATAGTAATTAATCCCCCATATAGTAATTCATCCCCCATAGTAATTCATCCCCCATATAGTAATTCATCCCCCATAGTAATTCATCCCCCATAGTAATTAATCCCCCATATAGTAATTCATCCCCCATAGTAATTCATCCCCCATAGTAATTAATCCCCCATATAGTAATTCATCCCCCATAGTAATTCATCCCCCATATAGTAATTCATCCCCCATAGTAATTCATCCCCCATAGTAATTCATCCCCCATATAGTAATTAATCCCCCATAGTAATTCATCCCCCATATAGTAATTCATCCCCCATAGTAATTCATCCCCCATAGTAATTCACCCCCCATATAGTAATTCACCCCCCCTATAGTAATTCATCCCCCATATAGTAATTCATCCCCCATATAGTAATTCATCCCCCATAGTAATTCATCCCCCCTATAGTAATTAATCCCCCATATAGTAATTCATCCCCCATATAGTAATTCATCCCCCATAGTAATTCATCCCCCCTATAGTAATTCATCCCCCATAGTAATTCATCCCCCATAGTAATTCATCCCCCATATAGTAATTCATCCCCCATAGTAATTCCTCCCCCATAGTAATTCATCCCCCATATTAATTCATCCCCCATATTAAGTCCCCAAGCCCCCCATGTGTCAATTCACTTACCTTTGCTCCGCGCGTTCCTCTTGCCGTTCCGGTGTAGCATGAAAATCTGTCTCCTATGAGGATCTGTCCCCCTCGACGTATCTGCGCATGTGCCAGTTTCAGGCATTAGCAGCCGATCGGCGATCTCCGGCACATGCGCAGATACGTCGAGGGGGACAGATCATCCTGACAGTATCACGCTCCGCGGGCCGGATTAAAACAGCAATAGTTTGCCCATTGCTGTTCTAATGATTGGTCTATTTGTGAGCCGAGGCCACATGTTACGGATGAAATTGCAATTTTTCCCATGGCACACCAGACAATATCTCACGGCACACTAGTGTGCCGTGGCACAGTGGTTGAAAAACGCTGCACTAACCTATGTAAAATAAATGTTGTACATTGAGCATGCTGATCTTGTTTAGTAAATTAACTTTATTGAATCCATCCAAATGTATGTTTTTACAAATATAGCAAGAATATAAAGGGGTCTATTTGTCAATGTTTTCACCCAAGATTTACACGTTTTAAATGTAATTTTAGGCGAGTCTTGGGTGAACACCATGTGACTCTTAGGTGAAAACAATAGACCCCAAAATGTCATTGACTACACATGTATCTTTTGACTTTATGATTACACTGATTTTTTTTTCCTTGCGTATTGTTTTAGTCTTTTAGTCAGATATTCAGCCACTCTTTTTCAGGTATGTGCTTGGGTATATTTAAAGGTGTTATAATTTGCCATGGTTATCCAACAATTCAATAATTTTAGCTAAGTTGTATTTTTTTAAATATTTAATGCTAAAGTAAACTATGTCATACGTATATCTTTCTTTGTAAAAAGTATTTTAAATCTAATCAGAGAATTCAAAATAACCAATAAAAAAATCATGTAACTTCTCCTAGGGATTATTGTTCTTCAGTAACAAATACAGATCACGCTGTGTGTTTTTTCTAAATATTTACATAGAGATACTGATGAACCCAGTATCTCCACTGCAAAACATCTTTAAAATATATGAGATACAGTGGACCATTGAATCTTGTTTATCTTTTAACATATTTACCCCAGTATCCTCCTTTATTGTTTCTGGTTGTTTGATGATGCTTTACTGTGGAGCAACTGTGGGCCAGATAAAAAAAAATGAAGGCAATTATTTCTTATCACAGAGCTAGGTTTCTCTGTGCTTGTCACATTACCTGTTTATAGGCCAAAGTGATAAGAAGGCCTCCCCTGCAGCTCTGGTCTGAACATCCCTGGAGGTGGTAACAGGGACAAGGCACAATGTGGCATGGGTGCTGGAAGTCCAGTTCACTCCTGGAAGTGGATGGCAGGGTAGCTCTCAAGCCAGGAGATGAGTGTCTCAGAAGATTCTTGGAGAGACGCTGTAGAGGAGAAGGTCAGGCCCAGCAGCTGGCTGAATGGCTGGCAACTGCTGTAGGCAGAGCTGATGCATTTTAGGATCAACAAGGAAAAACCGGAGGGTCGCAGTGTTCAGGTCAAGGGCCAAGCTGATGTCATACATGGGTGATCATTAGGATGTTGATGAGTCATACGTAGTTATTCAGTAGAATCAAAGTCCTTAGATGAGATGGGGTTACCACCAGGAATCAGATAGAAGGAAATCCTAGGGCAGACCAAGTCAGTAACAGGAAATGAAGATAAGCACAAGATCAGGATACACAGAAGCAGGGTTCACAGACAAGCTGAAGATTTTCCAAGAGTCATCTGTCACTACTCCTACCTTTAAATAGGATGTTTGGTGCCAGTTCTGGATTGGATGCACATGTGCCTGAATGTGCAGATGACCACATAATGTACCTGGGTGCATTTTCATGCAAACTAGCCTGAGTATTGGTGCACGTGCACCTCTGTTCCAGATGGTGTTGTGACAGTGCTGTTGTTAGCTGATGTATTCATGAGTAGAATGGTACACAGTGCACTGATGGACAAACTTGACCCCAGTCATGTCTATCAGCGACTGTTCCATCTATTGGCCAAATAGTTTTTTTTATATGTGAAAAAAGTATCAAATCACATTTTTTTCTTATTTTCTGGCATCACTCTAGAAGCACCATTCAAGGTGTAAATTGTATGATGTTGCTGTTGTGCTTATCCAGACACTAGAAGTATTAATAAAATAATGCTTATTTATCCCTTTGTATGCCATGTTCAAAGTTATGATACTGTAGTGCTGTTTTACCTTCTAAGACTACAAGATAATATTATTATTATTATACAGGAGTTATACAGCGCCAACAGTTTGTACATTGCTTTACAACATGAGGATAGATAGTACAGTTACAATACAATTCAATACAGGAGGAATCAGAGAGTCCTGCTCATTAGAGCTTACAATCTAAAAGGAAGGGTAAAGGGATACAAAAAGTAAAAACTATGGGGGATGAGCTGATGGAGAAGTGAAAGTACAGTTGTTAGGTGGAGACAGTATAGGCTTCTTTGAAGAGATGGGTTTTCAGGGATCACTTAAAAGTGGGCAGAGTAAGAGATAGTATGGAAGATTGGGGTAGGGAGTTTCTTAGGATGGGAGAGGCTCAAGAAAAGTCGAGGAGGAGAGCATGTGAGGAGGTGACATGGGAGTTAGTGAACAGGAGGTTTTGGGAGGAACAAAGAGAACAATTTAGTTGGTATTTTGAGACTAGGTTAATGATTTAGCTAGGGGGCAGAGTTGGGTGGCTTTGTAAGTTATAGTTAGTTATTTGAATTTATTTCAGTGAGGGAGTGGAAGCCAGTGAAGGGACTGGCAGAGAGAGGTAGCATTTTTTTTTTATTCTCACCTTTCCTGCCCAGTCCAGCTTTCTACTTTCTCTACTTATCTTTCTGCTAAATTTGGTTTTGCATTATGCATTATGGTGGTGCTGTCCTACACTGTCAAAAATCCATGAATGCATTTGTTTTTATCATTAGCCTTCCTGTGTGGTTCAAGTTGTCAATGGTTTGTACTAATTGCATAATAATAGTCTTGAAGAGTTGTTTCAGCCTGTCAAATATATGTGAAAGAATTATATATTAATTATTAATCATCAATCATCAGATCTCTATTCCAAGATAATGTTGGTGCTGGTGCTGCTGTGCTGTGGTACTTCTACACCTTGAAAATTATAGGCATGTATTCTCTTTTTTTTAGTTTCTTTAGTAATCAGTTATCCAAAATGCTAATGTTGATGATGATGTGTCTAAATGACAAAAAAAAAATTCAACTGCCGAAAGTTACTTTGATCAACATATACCTATTGTGCAATGGTAATATTTGTTTTTCTTTTATTCCAAATGCTTTTTTATTAGTATCAAAGAGTGCAATTGACATTACCACATGACATAAAAACATGTACTCTTCAGTATGGTAGTTAAGATGTCAAATCGCATTCACCGTATTATACCAAAAGCATAACTAATACAATACAGAATAGAAGAACATCCCTTCGCAACATAACATTAGTTGTCCTGCTAATAATACTTCTGTAGTATCTAAACCATCAACTTAACATCTGGGGGGTAACTGATGCCAGTAAAATGCTAGTATAAGTAGGGTCATTTTGAATCTTACTGTTAACAGAGAGTATAAAAAAATTGTCAAGAGAAATATACTAAGAGAAGGAAAAGTAGCCATCTTGTACCCATTATAGTTATCCACAACTAATTGCAGTGGGGCTAAACCTGGAATGGTAATATTTGTTTTAAAAAAATCGAATTAAATCTAATTGATTACATCTCATATTAAAAATGTTTCAGAATCAGTGAAACTAATGTCATATCACAGTAAAGCAAGTAAGTAAGGCTGTTATAATTACAACTCTGTCACTGGTAAAAACCCACTAGTGAAAGGACCACTGAAAAGCATAGTCCTGCTTCCCCAGGTTACTACATCCCTGGCAGGATGAGTGAGAGATCTGCTGACAGAAATGCCACATAGGGGAGATTTACTAAAACTGGTGCACTCATAATCTGGTGCAGCTGGGCATAGTAGCCAATCAGCTTCAAACGTCAGCTTATTCAATTAAGTTTTGGCAATAAAATCTGGAAGTTGATTGGTTTCTGTGCAGAACTGCACCAGATTCTGAGTGCACCAGTTTTAATAAATTACCCCCTATATGTTCAGTGCCAGTGAGGGAGCAACACCTCACCTATCCATCTAGCCAGCAAAATAGTTACTGGTTCAAAAAGCTGAGTATTTTTCTGCCTTGCTCTGCAATCTTATCACTGGTGAATTTACATGTACCTTACTGTATTGGAGAAAATATTTAAAAATGCTTTGAGGACCAAACACAAATAGAAAATAAATAAATAATAATATCCCCCCCCCCCAAC
Organism: Staurois parvus; assembly: GCF_062004578.1. Taxonomy (NCBI): domain Eukaryota; kingdom Metazoa; phylum Chordata; class Amphibia; order Anura; family Ranidae; genus Staurois; species Staurois parvus. Next base: position 13,806,328 of record NW_028317854.1, on the reverse strand, counting down.
TATGTAAATAATTATGTACATACAAAAAGACCAAAAATAAATCTTCAGACCAGGTCTTAATTACATATTTTAGTAGATATAAATACGTAACAATGGATAAAAAATGCAAAATACAAAAATACTAGGGGGGGGGGAGTCATCAGTACAACCATATGAATACACAACCTAAAAATAAAAACACCCAGACTACGTAAATAATTATGTACATACAAAAAGACCAAAAATAAATCTTCAGACCAGGTTTTAATTACATATTTTAGTAGATATAAATACGTAACAATGGATAAAAAATGCAAAATACAAAAATACTAGGGTGGTGGGGAGTCATCAGTACAACCATATGATTACACAACCTAAAAATAAAAACACCCAGACTGCTACCCTCAACAAATATAGGGACATGTCAGATTGAGAAACCTAAAAACTAGACCTTATTGAAGAACCATTAAAATAGAATACCCATAAAAAATCATTGGCTAAGGTATACAATAATATACACTGGCACCACAATACCATACAATTTAAACAACTAAGGTACATTATATACTGGTCAAGGATTTTTTAATATAGTAATATAAACAATATTCCATATGTGGTAACGTAATATGTACAGTAGCAGTAGAACTCCAGCAAACTCAATGACCAGAGGATAGTCCCACTAAGATGCAGAATGGGTCAAATCACTGAAATGGATGTGTCCATCTGAATTGATGTGGATTTCCACCAAAAAGGGATGTACACTATATAAGTATTATCCGAGACGCTAAATAGGACAGCTATCCACAGGTGTCATATAGGCAGTCTCTGGTAGTAGGGTGTGATCATAAATTAGGTTGTGCTTGTAAATATTATAGCCCTCTTCAATATTGTGTTGACAAAAAACACTTCACAGTCTATAACTGTAATAATCTAGGGTGAGTCATAAAGTAGACAGCACTCTTCCACTCCAGTAAGTATATATCTCAGTCCAAATTCACACAACCATAATGACAAAGCTCTACCCGGAACATATTATATTTGTTATTATATTATAAGGGTGTAGCAGTCAAAGTCTGGGTGTTTTTACAAACAATTATGTAACTATGAACTATGGCTTTTTATACTTTCTATCAATATTAACAATTTTGTTTAGGGAATTAAACCCTTACCTTGTTTTAATGTATTTTTTATTCAGCCTTCAGTAAAGGATACATAAATATTTGCATTAAGATATTTTTATGAGAAAAAAGTTCTAATCAATAACCATTGGAAAATAAGTTATAAGCTACTTAAGGAAAGCCTGCATGAAATAAAGCTCTGGCAGACTCAGCAATTATTTGATATATATATGTTTTATTTCTGTTCTATAAGAATTAATTCATTAGTTTGTTTAACATGACAAAATACACAACCTGAATAAGTGATGCTGGATTATATAATATAGCCTTTTCCCTTTTTAAGATTACACAGGTGTTCAATGTTTATAAGGGGGAGCTATAGTAACCTCTTGCTCTAGACTTTGACATTTCATCTGAAGTATTTCCTTCAATAAAAGCCCCCAAAGTGTTCTTAAAATTCTTTGTAGGCAATGCGAACATAATCAGCTGGTGATAGAGTGTTTCTAATGTACTTCTTTTCATCTGATACGTTTTGCTATCACAATCCACTGAATATAAAAAAATATCAGCTGTGGCATTTTCATTCATCTTAAATTTCACATTGCTTTTTATTTGGTGCCTTTATGAGCAGTTGCTTGACTATAAGAGATATAGTTGCTCAATATGACCAGTCCTTTGTTCAACTGGTGTTGCAGTCATGGCATTTTAAGGACATTTGTAGATATATAGACAGCAGTTGCCTACTGAGGCAAACTTTTATTACTTTGGATTTTCAAGGACTGAAACTGTGTTTACATTACACACTTCCTACGATGTGCTCCGCTGCTACAAATGTGTTTTAAAAATGTTATGGAGACTAGTTTATTAGTGTGGTTTAGTTCATTTATAATTAAAATTAAAATGTATAGTTTTTATTTCTATGCAACATGAAGGTGGTGAATGCCCAGGGATATGCTTGGTTGCAACTAAGTATCCTTAACCTTAACTATGTCACCTGAAACTATTCTTCTCTGTAGAAAGTTCAGTCATACATTAATAAAAAACAAGGAGAAAGAAGCACACATTGTGGGGGTAAAAAAGGAAATAACTGCTTCTTGTTACAACCATGTTACAACTATGTAAATAGTGCGTTGTAAACAATGACTTATCATTTTGTTTATCCTATAAGTAAATTAGGTTGCTAATATGGTTCTTCCAAGTACCAAAAGACTGTTAAAAGAAAATGCTGAGCAAGTAATTTTCCAATTTAGTTCTCATAAACATTATCTTTCTGATTGAAGCTGTAGCCATTGAATTTTTGAAAACTGTCAAAAGATTCATATCTTGTGGCCTTGTAACCGTTGCAACTAGGTCAACAACAGCATATATAGAATGTCCTCCTAAATGCTTTTTTCTCATGTGTTTGGCTCAATGGTTTTCAGGAAAGTTGTCTATTATATAATACTGGGAATGTTCATAGGAATATAGCAAACAGACTAATTAAACACTTAGGAAGTAGGAAGTGATTAGAATGCACGTGTCTGTTTCAGCACAACAGCAACAGAGAAAGCTCTGCAAAGAAGTGTGCTACAATCATTGAAATGCATATATTTGACTAATACACTAATATTTGACCAGTACATTTAATGTACATATTTAAGCCGAGGGGCGGACTGACAACTCATGGGGCACCCGGGCAATAGGGGATCATGGGACCCCTGTGTCCTTGCCCACACTCAAAAAAGCCTATAAAAAAGGTACCAGGGGCATTTCATGGGGCCCCCTACTGACCCCGGGCCCTCGGGCAGTGCCCGAGTGCTGGAATGGTCTGTCCACCCCTGTTCAAGCCATTAATGTGTTCCCAGACCATCTTTCAAATCCCCAAGGCCTTAAAAGTCAGATGTTATTGACATTTTTACTCATGGCTTGCACTTCTGTAGGAATCCATCTTGAACTCTCAGCAACACTTACATACTATGCCATTTATCATGGGCCTTTTATAATTTAATTTGGATGACAGAGATTGCAGTACGTAAAGATTTCTCTTTTAAAATGGAACCCCATGGCTGGTGGGAGAAGGGGAAATTACCATGGAGATATCATACATCTGTGTGTTTTAGGATGTCTGTTCTAAAGTGCTCAGTGATACTGGAATACTAATAATTATGAAAAGGAAAACTACCTTTTACTACCAGCTCATCCAAAAAACAAAACCCCCCTCAGAAGTATTCCAGAATGCCTCAAGATCACTGCATAATAAATATTTTATTGATGCAATAGCCCAACACAGACAAAGAGTCTGGAATAGGCAGCAGTGGATCCAGCTCGTTTTTTGAATCATATACTTTGTCAGGGGTAAAGATCAACATCATCCACTGTTTTAGGAAGAGCAGATGTGGCAAAATATCACATGAAGGCTAAGTACAACACTTTTACAAATATGTGCAGCAGAATTAGAACCCCATTTATTGTTTTTTTTTCTGCTATCCGGGGCTTTTAGTCAATGAGATGAATCTCTGCTGACTTCCATCATTCAATCATTGTAGCACTCTTTCTATTTTTCATAAACCTGATTGGGTATTCCTTACAAAGTGAATTTTCACCACATTCACTAAGATAATGGAAGATTTCTTTGTATAGTGAAAGTTCCCTTGCAAAGTGAATAGAATATTTGGTTAAGTGTTGGAACATCAGCAACAATATGAGAAAAGACAACAGTAAAAAAAAAAAAAAAAAAAAAAAAACTAACAAGGATTCCAGCCTTTCCCTTTTTTTAAGTGTTTTTTTTACTGTTGGAGTTTTTTCTAATTTCCTGTATGGTGAAATGGTTGTCACCTGAACAGAAAATTATGGGAAATCTCTCTAGCAGAAGAAGAAGACCAGATAACAGTTAAACTTGATTTAAAACTTATTTCAAAGCAGCAACACAAGAAAATTGCATATTGGAACATTTAATGCATTCTGTGATGGAGGCTTTTATATTGTATAATCATATTACATTTTCAAGTTCCTCTATACTCTTTGATAAAGCAGGAAGAAACAATGCCAAAACACCAAGGATTATTTATTCAAAAGTCAAAACCTGAGCTACTAGTACATGTAGAATAAATAAGAAAAATAGCTTCTGACTGAGCCAGATTAGCACCAGAGGATTTTTCAATGGAGCCCTTTGATGCTCCACTTACCTTGAGCCAGTTTGTAACTCAAAGCATTGATACAAATTACAGCAGTAGGGCTATTATAGAATACTAGTAAGCAGTTAAAGGTACGTTTTGAGGATCATTATCTGATTTGATTTGCCTCCCTTTTCATCCTGTCATTGTACATTAGCAGATTAGCAGATAGTTAACTGAAAATCAGTTCTAAGTTAAACTTTCATAGAAATATCCTATTGAAATCATCTTCCAATATGAAAAGAATGCAAACAAAAACACAGAAGGAATGAAACAAAAAGCAGACCTGTAAAATAACGTTTTTCAGCAGCAGTTGTCTGAGGCCAGCACTTCTTTGAGAAACAGCCTGTGCATCTGTTTGCATTCTTCACATTGTGCTGCACGAGTGACCTGGATATTGTTCCACATTAAAGAATTCTTTGTCTGAGCATAAAAAACAAATTGTTCTTCCATGTCACAAAACATTTTGGCTTTCCTAAAGAAATACTGCCTTGCAGGTCAGAATGCAGTAGATTTATACAAATTAAAAAAGGTTGAAAGAGGAATGCAGAGAAATGATATGTGTTCAAGAAGCACTGGCCTGTTACACTTGTGCACGATGATAGATCTGTGTGAAATGTAATCCTGATTAAAAATACATGTGTGGAGCCTTACATATAATAAACTGTTTTCATATGATTGTTAGGGATACTTCATATAGTAAGTAGACAAAGTTCAAAAGCACCCACATTGAATGCAACCCCTTGAACTTAGATTTTGTCCTTATTTGAAACCTTTTATATCATACACAGCTGAAAGAATGTCTGTAATAATTGAGAAATAAATACACTGCAAAGGATGGCTAGTGAAGATAAGCAAAGAGGTAATAAACACCACTTGGACACTTGGAAGTACAAGGAATATCTCCTAAAGTGCACCGTTTAGGTGATATTCACTGTTTCTGCAGCACTGACATCATCGCACACGCGATCTAAAGGGACAGCATACTCATGCCATCCCTTCAGAGCTCTGTGCCAATGCATACTAGCACACTATGCTCTTAACGTGAAGGGAGAAGTTTTTTTTTAGAGCTTACTACTGCTCTAATGGAGTACACAGTATTTTGGGAGCATCATGTTTAGCTTACTACCATATAATACTTAAACATGTCCATTGGAAGAAGCAAAATTCTTTTTCAAAAAATTCCAGTCATTCTGCATATTGTTAGTTTTCCAAAATAGGTTGCTGAAGGGTTTAGTTTCACTTAGAGAAATATTGTGTGGTGCTAAATGTCAGTTAAGCTTATCAAACGTAGAGTTAGATACTTCCACAATTCACTGCAACCTTTATTGATGGAAGAACCAAATAAATGGACTTATACTCCTGCGTAGAATTTGTTTGCTACTTAAAACATAACCTGTCTGGTTATAGTTCCTTGTTCTCCCCAAGCTATATTCCGTAGAAGCCCTGATTTTCACAAACTGCAAATATGTGTATTTTGGAATAAAGGAAGTTACTGTATAGTATTAGGCTGTATCTGTACTGTAAACCATTCTTTCTTATTGCACAGTTAGCCCAATGTCAAAAATAATAATAATATTTGCATGGTGCTTACCATTTTAAAATTGGAGAATAAACCCCCTAAATTTTGGATTTGTGATGGAAGTGAGACATTATCTTTTTTAAGAGTGCCCTACTGTGTTTTACATTTTTTAATAGAGGTGTTTTTGGTTAATTTTATTCCTCTTCGTCATAACTAGTGATGATCTGAATGGGCCAGGGATGTTCTTCGAATTGATCAAAAATGTTAGGAATTGCTTACATTATTCTGAATCCAATTAAACTCAATGGGAGCTAAATCTTGAAATTTAATTCTCTACAATGTCAAGGCTAAAAAGCAAGGGATCAACAAGCAAAACTCATTGGGAAATGGACATTGTCAGGGTGGACATGTACTATTGCAAAATGTTGAAAAATACCATTTGGTAGGGAGAAGCTCTTTCAGCAATGCAAAAAAATGGTAAATAATATGTTTGGGGAATGCCTCAAATCCACCTGCGAAGTGTCACATCTGTATGATTACAGCAAATGTGACCTTTATAAAGATAGAAAAAAAATTATTGACATCCCTATCCGCCAATGGCAGCATGGGTAGGGTGGCGTGCACATGCATGCACGCACCCAACTCAGAAATGAAAATCACATATACAGTATATATACGTGATTTTGCACAGCCCTGTTGCCCTGTAACAGTATTTCTACTATAGGGAGGCAGGCAAGCGGTTAACATAAAGATAAACTACTTTGCAAGTGAAGTTCCCCTGCCACCCCATTCCTGGCCAGCCAGGCTGCATGCTCATTTAAGGGTCAGGTATGCTTTTTTGAGGGTAACCCATCCTTATTTTAGAATAAAGTCCTCCTTAAATCAAGGCTATATCAAGAAAAAAGGAATGTATTTTTGTCTGGTTTTGGTATTTTTGGTTCTGGTATGATCTCAGCACAAAAAAAGAATGGGCCCCCCAAAATCCATTCTGGACCTTTTTGCTCTGGGCTGGATTTTAAGGGGGAATTCTGAAATAAAAAGCAAGAAAAATTAACTTATCCAATTACCTTATTACTCATTCACAAAAAAGATTAAATAGTTAATGAACACACCGCATGATAACAAAAATTGCCCCACAATGTACATTCAACATCAGTCATGTTGTCCAGCGATGTAGATTTATGTCAGTCATAATAAATGACAATCCTAACAACAGGGCTTGAAATTTCCACTCACCTGCTCGCCAATGGTGAGTGGAAATTATGGTGGGGGCGAGTGTGTCCCCCAGGGCCGTCTTGCTGAGCAGGCTCGGAGCTCAGGCCGGATCTGTCATTGGCACTGGGAGCCATCAGACTGCTCAATAGCTGAGCGCAGTGAAAGCAAAGGAAGGAGTGTGTGCTGTGCTCTCTGCCTCCCCCTAGAGTGCAGTACCCGGCTCTGTGAGTGAACAACGAAGTACTGCAACTTTGTATGGGGTGTGTGTGTGTGTGTACGTGTACATGTGTGTGTGTATGTACGTACATGTGTCTGTGTATGTATGTACATGTGTCTGTGTGTATGTACATGTGTCTGCGCATGTGTATTTCTATGTATGTACATGTATCTGTGTGTATGCGTGTTTGTACGTACCTGTGTGTGTATACATGTGTCTGTATGTGTGTGTGTGTACATGTGTCTGTGTGTATGTACATGTCTGTGTGTGTACAGGTGTCTCTGTGTGTGTTTGTTGGTGGCGAGTAACTCTTAAGGCCTGGCTAGTAGCTCAGGACTTGAAATTTTAAGCCCTGCTAACAACTAGCCAAATTAAAAATGCAATGATCCTCTGGCAGTCTACTCCCAATGATTGCTCGCCATGAGTAACACCTCCCTGCCCCATAGCTGCATGTAAATAAAAAGGCTTGGAGCTGGCTGATGTCATTGACCAAATGTGGTCCATATGTGGACCATATTTGGACAATCAAGCTACCTAGTATGCCCACTCACGTTGTTGTACCAACTAGGCACACAGCAGGATAGTTTTTGCTAGGATATTGGGGTCTGCAGTGTCCTAGCAACCATTGATGCTATACAGCCAATACAGTCTTAGCAACCAATGGTGTTAGTGGCCTGCAAAGCAGGACACTTTATTGTGGTATTAATACAGCCAATAAATGAATGACAGGGTCTGGTGTGAACCCAGCACTGTCTCAAACACAAACCTTTATTTTCACTGGTGATCTGCCCAGTAAGTGTGATATTTTTAAATGTCATTTAACAGACCATGCTCTTCAACAGAAGTGGCATTTAGAAAATTGAGACAAATCATTTAATACTGATATGGGTGCTTACAATAATCAGCTTTTATTCTATTATATAAAACCTTTACACCAAAAGAAAAAACTACTGTTGTTGCAAGTGCTTAGAAAGTGTTAGCAAGAGTTCTGCCTTAATTTGTTAGTCAAATCCATCTAAATCTACTAGTTCATCTAGCAAAACCCTCTCACCAGATTGACAATTCTGCTGTCCAAAGATGTTGTTTCTCCATCCAGAGTGGAGACAACCTAAGACAAGAATTGTGCTACTGCTGAAAATGAAGGAATAAACAAAACTAAAGCAGCAACTACATTGAATGATGAAGCAGCATTATATTACATTTTTGTTTTTGGGTTTAATACCACTTTATTAGACAGAAGAAGAGATAGAACCATTGTCAGGTTTTATTGTTGTTTTTGCCCCAATTGGGGAATTTCCTCTTACTCTTACATGGTTACCAGAATGAGCAATGAAGAGAAATCTCTCCAATGGGGTTACTGATAGTAGAAAAAAGTACATTCTAGTAGTTGGTAAACTGTCAACTATTGCCAATTTTTTGTTAATAATAACTCTCCCACTAGGGAGATTAAAACTGGCCATACACTAATAGATTTATTTTGTTTAAATTTAACAGATTCCTCCACCCATGCTAGCTGTACAGATGGATGATTCCTCCCTGCTGGGCTATTGTATTCTGACAGTTAGCACCACCTACTGTCAGAATATCCTAAAGCTCGGTTCACACTGCCACCACTTAGGATCCGACATGTGAAATTCCATGTTAGTCAATGAGAGCTGTCTTAATTAGCACTACTGAAAACGCTCCGACTTTGGAAAAGGTCCCTGTACTACTCCAAGGCAACTTCTATCTGACTTGTGCCCATAGACTTTAATAGAAGTCACCTCCAAGTTGGATCCTCATCTATATTGATGTGAATTGGATCCGACATTACAGGCAGATTATCCAGGCATTCCCTGAAAATTGCTTCAGAGTTGCTTCAGAGTAGTACTCAAGTCGTCTGGTAAAGTCGCACTGCAAGTCACTTTACTTTCAGGTAGCAGTAGTGTGAACCAAGACTAACAGTGCCTGCATCTGATTGGGCGGCTCTGTTCATCTGACAATGACACAACTGATTTAACAGAGTAGTGCTGACAGGACCATACACTGTTTGAATTTTGGCTGAGCCAGCAGGAATCAGATGGAATTTGAACTGTGTATGGCAAGCTTTATCCTTCGCTCCTGCACAGCCACCACAACAGGAAGTGAGGGAAAAGGTCCCCACCTCTCTAAAGTCTGTCAAATACAAATATCTGCTTTTTATTTTTTCTGGCAATTAACCTTATCTGTAATTATTTTCTGATTTTTTTTTATTGTTTACAAATGTGTACTGAGCAGAAAAGTGGAACAAGTAGAAAATACAGCATAAAGTGAATATACCCAAATATTCAGTAAAGCATTAACAAGTGGTGATACCTATCTGCTTTATAAAATATCCAAAATATGCAAATTTTAAAAGGTAAAAAAAGAAAACCAACAAAAAGGCACAGTGAAGTAGAAAGTGAACTGAAAGTGTATCTAAATATCGAAAATGGATATATATGCCAGAAAACCATTCCATTACCGCATGCCGCCCAGCTACTGTACATATATGGCAGCAGGGCAGCACTCACAGGCAAAACCACGTTTTAAAACGTGTGTTTTCTAAACAAATAGGGAGCGCGTGCGAGGCGCGCCGCTGCCCTATTTGTCCCGCGGATCACCGCCGCGGATGTCAGTCGCCGGGTCACAGCTGCTGCTTAGCGACTATGTCCCGGCGATCGGCGGCAAACAGTGACAGAGAGCACAGCTGCAGTAGCTGTGCTGTCACTTCCCTGTCAGCTCGAGGATGAGCTGATCGAGAAAGAACAGTTTCTCTTTCTTTTTTGAAAATAAAAAATATTGTTTTTCTTCAAAATTTTTGGCCTTTTTTTGTTTATAGCGTGAAAAATAAAAAGCGCACAGGTGATCAAATTACACCGAAAGAAAGCTCTATTTGTGTGAAAAAAGGACGTAAATTTCGTTTGGGTGCAGCATTGCATGACCGTGCAATTATCAGTTGAATTAATGCAGCGCCGAGTAGCAAAAAGAGGCCTGGTCATTAAGGGGGGTAAATCCTCTGGAGCTCAAGTGGTTAATCAACAGTGGGTAGGCGATATAAAAACACTATGGATCCCATTTAGCATCAAAACAGGGTTTAGAGACCTGAATAGTGTGAAATATTTCTTCCATCAACATAATTGCATTCATTTGAGAAATGGTTTGTGAAAAAGGAACTACCATTGACTTCCAGTGATATGCGATGACCCAGTGCATAGCCACACATAGGGTATGTATCAATCTTTCTAGGAAACGTGGGAGCTGAGAGATAGTAGAAAACGTGATCGGTTACCACATCTTACCAGCTAATTCAGAAATGAGGTTAAAGATCTGAATAATTCTCTGACCTAAAACACAAAGTCAGACAATGTGGGATATACTGAGCACTGCATGGAAACTAAAAGATATAACAAGCATACCTCTTGATTTAGCAACCATTGCTTTATGTAAGCTGCCATGCTGAAAAACAAATGGCAGAAAACTTTGTGCTGTATACTACCTTGTTACACAAGTGTACTATAACGCACCTGGTCATCATAAATGTACCTTTATCTTTGTACTCAGTTTTTATACTGCTGACTGCTCTTTACTTTGCTGAATTGTGTTCTTCTAATTCTCATAATCCTAATAAACATATAAAAAAAAACAGATGGCATTTATTTTAAGTTTATTTAGTTTTATAAAAGTCTTGTTCACGCTTAGTGACCCTTTATTTGTTGGAGCCTATTATTTACTCTTTCTATCTTTATCCCCTAAAAAATGCTACCTTTTTAATCTACTGTTGTGGTATTCTATAGTATTGCCAACATTAGTTTTCTGTTTAGGCTTTCTTTCCTTTACTTTCAACTGGTAACCCAGTCAGTAAGTAAATTTTCAACAGAACAAGCAGTCTTGCAGATGCAGCAGTTAGAGGATTGAGACAAACCATTTACCACTGACAGGGGTGATTACAATGATTAGCTTATATTTATTTATGTCAAATCTTTATCACAAAATGCTAAAAAAAACCTGTTGCTGTAGCTGCTTTTAAAGTGTTAGGTGGAGTTTGGCTTCAATTTGTACTGTATTGCAATAGTGTATCTAAATCTGCTAGTGAATCTAACATATCCCTCTCACTAGAATAAAAACGCTGCTGTCCAAAGGTATCTCTGTTGTTCTCTCTTATAGAGCGTAGACATCCTAATACAGGAGTTATGCTACTAATAAGATTACTAGATGAAAACAAAGGAAAAAAGTAAAGCAAATGCAGCCACCACGTTTAAGGATTAATCGGCTGCAATGTGTTACATTTTTTGTTTTGGATTCAATGCTGCTTTAAGTGTGTCCCTACACCAAATCCAATGTTTTCTAAGTGCAAAGACCTTGCACTCAGACCTTATTTAAAAAATCTCTTTATAAATTGACCAGAGCAGTTGCCATATTTGTTTAGCAAACATAGGTTTATGAACCAGCAGTAATAGATCGCTGCTCAGTTCTCCAGCATTCTCGGAGAACACAGTTCTCCTGTGAATGCCGTTTATGAAGCATATGTAGATCAGTTCTCCAAGTGAAGGGAGAACGGTCTACAAACACTGGAAAATGGCTGATTTTACTATAATCTCGTGAGATTACAGTAAAAGATCAGTTTACTAAGCAGAGGTAAATTATCTCTGCTTAGTTTTCGGTTCCTCCAATTCTCCAGCTCTGGGCTGGAGAATCTGGAGGGAGAACACAGATCTCCAGTGAAGGGCTGAACATGTTCTCCTGGGTGTTATAAACTGTGAATGACCAGAGAATAGCTGCGATCCTCTAAATCTCAGCTATTCTGTGTGTCATAAAAGGACATCTATGTTCTTGTAAACTTGGGAGTTTGGGGTGTTCTCATCCACCTCTGTGTATTCCAGCATCTCCTATATAATTCTTTATAATGTATATTAAATAAATCTATTTGGGAAAATGATACCCCCTCATAATGGTCCCAGCAGCAGGTTCCTAGACCTAGAAACTCAGGTGCCAATATCTCACCAAGGGAAATTCACAGGTAATTAAACCATCCAGCATCTTCCAAAATGTATAAATATAATGTTTAGGTTAACCTGACTAATTGAAAAAGGCTAAATGATTTAAGCAGCCTATAGATTATGCAATTTCTTTTACTTTCACGACGGATAAAAGGAAAGAAAATTGCATGATTGCCATATCAATACAGTCAATGTTGATGGGGGAATCCCTCCAACAGTGCTATTGTGATCTGCTGGTGGGGAGTCTTCCTTGCCAGCACAACACAATGATCACTGTTGGCTGCTATAGCCTCCGGCAGTTATCACGTTAATTTTTGTCCAAAAATGTTTTTATTAGAAAAAGTAAGATATAGCAGTGTACATACAAATACGAATCACAGTCCGAATATAGACACATCATGTAGCATCCCGTTTCGCAGGCAGACCATGGGTTTAAACAAAAGTACACATCTGGTTGAAATATATCCTTATTGCAAATGTATATGGCAAACCAGTAGATAAAAAGAGTATAGTAGATAAATCAAAATAGGTAAAATGATTACTGACCTATGTACTGGTGAGCCCTTATGTTGAGTGAATGTTAAGTGTTGGGAAATGCTAGCACAGGATGATTTATATGGCAAAATTTGTGTGTCCATTTCGGGAGCATGTAAGCCATGTGAAATCAGGCACACCTGTATGCGAGATGAAATGCCATATTTGTTGGGAATATATGAATAATGAAGGCATATAAAAAAGTTTGAGATAAAGAAAAGTCAGACAGGAGAATAGCTAGAGAAGGAGATGGAAACGTAGAGTGAGGTAGTGGGGGGGAATGAGAGGCGGAGAAAAAAAAGGGGGGGGGGAATGGGTAGAGAGTAAAGGGGATGTTAAGGTGGACAATTGTGGATATAATCATTCACATCATTTGGTACGAGCCAAAAAAAAATTGTCTTTTTAGTTTAGAATGCAATACATGCAGGGTAACACGTAGGTCAAGAATCTGAAATGTATTTATCACGTTAATTAATCTGACAGGCTGGTTGTACTGAAATCGATGAATCAACTTTAGTACAACCAGACTGCCTATAGATGCCTATGGATTGAATCTCGGCTGGTCTCTGCTGAACTGACTGAGATTCAGTCTATCTATGGTCAGCCTTATACACTGACTAAGAAACACACATAGAACATTGTGAAATTGGTTGTGTGATTATTGGTTGAACTAGATGGACTGGTGTCTTTTTTCAACCTAGCTAACTATAGATCTATTGTGTATAACCAAGAAATCTTCTCACAGCACTTGAAAATGACCATACATTATTACATGACTGGTAGTTTTTCCTTTTAGTGTTGATTAGTTTTCTTTTACTATTATTTTGGTGTCCTCAAATGTTGTCATTGTTTCTATAGTATACATTGACCAGTCATGTACCAAAAACTGAAATGTGAATTTTGGGTGGACTGACACTTTAATAATAGGAGGGTACTACCACTTGCTACTGACATTTTCAACCAAAATATCAAGAATGGTGACAAGCCAATGTTGTTTTTCAGTTCCTGAAGTACAATTGTTTACTGTTATAACATATACAGTATGTGTGGCACATAGCCAACATTTTGTAAAGGTAGGAATGTTTAAGCAGAAATATTTCAGAATGTCACAGGTAAACCTATCATGGTGGATTATCTAGAATTCAAGGAAAGTTGGCTTTAATTGAATTACCTCATTCTAACCTGTCTTTGTATCGTGAGATACAGTAACAGTTCCTGCAGATGTTTCACATCCGTACATAATACCAATATTTTGTGATGGGTATTATTAATCTATCAATCACAATAATATCCTTCTATATTTCCAATGTTATATCACAGAGCTGTCACCCCAGATGTCAGCAGAGATAAGCAGCCATATCAATGTTACACATTCTTCCGTCTCAGTATATTCATATATTGTCAATGTATCATTAGGAATAATAGCAGTTAGTGTAAAGAACGCCAGTTAGAGACATTGGAAAATGACATGAAAATGCAAGTTATGATTATACCAGAAAAAAGTTATTTTTATGAAATGTGTATTATAATAGATCAAGTAAGGTAAAAAAAAGCTTTTCATGCATCATTAAGACATTGAATATATGTTATAATACTCTAACTTGGACATAGATTTTGAATATACGAGGGGTGTTCAAGTCAAACCACACCTTTTGAGTTTATATAATACAAGAACAAATTTCAAGGAGTGGAAACTGCATTTTCTTTTACATACTCCCCTGCTACATTTATACACATATCCCAGCATTTAAATAATTCCTGAAAATCTTTGGCATAGAAAGATTTGGCAGTATGACTGAACAATCCTAGGACAGCCTGCTTCACTTTGTCATCATTGTGTTCACTGTTCCCTCAGAAAGATTAGTCTCTTTTGCAATTTCACTACATGTTATGCGTCGATTATCCGAGACCTGTGTTAGTTCAAGTGATGTCTCTATGGCCACCCCTCCCCTGCTATGTCCCTCCTCCATGGAATGCATGTGAAAGAGAGAGTTTCTTCTGCAGCTGTGCCAAGGATGAAAAAGAGGTAAGTAACTGCGATTATTAGTTCTGCTTTATTCAGCCCCTGCACTCTCCACCCAAAGAGATGGAATAGAGCTATAGTGTGTGGGTCACGGTTACAGAGAAGCCTCCACAGTGTTTTATGAACAACACGTCTTACATAGAGCTCCCCTGAAATGTCTGGAAACAAGCAAAACAATAGTATGTTAAAGCCAAGTAAAATGGCAGTAAACCTCACATTTCTGACTTTTTCCTGATTGTGCTTGTTATCTGGAGTCTATTAACTACTAACCCTCCACACAGAGGCGGACTGATAACTCATGGGGCCCCCGGGCAGTAGGGGATCATGGGGCCCCTGTGTCCTTGCCCAAACTCAAAAAAGCCTATGAAAAAGGTACCAGGGGCATCTCATGGGGCCCCCTACTGACCTCGGGCCCTCGGGCAGTGCCCGAGTTTCCAAATGGTCAGTTTGCCTCTGCTTCCACATGAGGTGCATTGGGGTGCAAATAAAAATGAATGGCACTACAATGACCCTCATGACCACTCGTCCACTGTGCATATGTATTGTGGTAATGAGGGGGATTTATCAAAACAGAGCATACAGAGTCTGGAGCAGCTGTGCATGGCAACCAATCAGTTTTTGCCTCAGTTTCAAAGCTTAACTGAACGACCTGAAGACAGAATTGGATTGGTTAATATGCACAGCTACTCCAGTTTTGATAAATCCCCCCCCCCCACTCCCATTGCCCCAACACATATTTGTTGGACTTTTTGCATCAGGACCTTTTTAGCTCATTAAAATGTATAGTTTACCACACTTTGCATACAACTACTTGCAGTGCATTGTAGTGGCATTCATTTTGAATGACAATATAATGTGCAAACATATCACACTATAACACACCTGCAATTTTGTTTTGTGCACAGCACACATTGTGCCTTGAAAAAAAATGGTGCATGTCTGTTTTGTATTATAGTAAGGTCTTCCTACCTTAAGGACTTATGTCATTGTGCAGCCCTTTTGACATGTTGGGGACCATCCACTGTTGGCCACCACTACCCTAGAGATAGGATTGCTAGGAAGGACAGATGAACTACTTCACCACTTACACAGTATCACTTTTTATTGGCTCAAACAAGTAATTGTCACCCCCTGGCAAGCAAAATTCCAAAGGTTCTTAAGCAGAAAAAGAGTAATTCCCTGCTTATTCAGCCAATGAGGGATCAGCACTGGGGAAACAAGCATTTCATGCCAGTAACAGAATCACAAATGTGACATGGGCCTAAAGGGGAAGTTTCCTGAAGTCACAACAGGAATTGAAGGAATTGTTTTGAAAATAAGAGAAAATTCCTACTTAGACAACTGCCACTGGAACAGATACCTGCTTGAAAGATTTCCCCTGTATACCTGTTGCAGTGACTATTATAAAATGTTGAAGTTTCCATCAGTTTCTATCCCAGTGATAGTGGTCACCAGGACACATTGAGATGAAATGGTCCAGAGGAGACACAGATAGCATAAAAACCTATGTTTCTTTCTGCAGTCATGGTCATAATCATAAGGTGATGAATAAAAGCCAAAAGAACTAGGCTTTAGGTGTAAACAGCTGAAATGAAATTTCTCTGAAACATTTCTTATTAGTTGTCCGGTAAGTGTGGTTGTGTGAGGACATTGTGGAGGCATTGCTCTGTAGGAATAAGAGGTGCCAGCTGAAGTAGATTGGTCACTGTATACTAATAACATCCGGAAGCTGTACCCAGCATGTTCACCTTTGTGGTGCTCTAGGACATACATGAATCATGATGCTTTATATTACTCAGGTGACCTGAAATTGCTTTGAACATTTCCAAGAAGAGCCAGAATTTGTGGATAGGCAAATGTGTTGCACCAACTTGTTTAGTTTGATTCCCCTGTAATCCATAAGGTTTATGCTGTTTTAAAAACTATAACAAGAAAAATATAATAAATATCATTGTTAGTAGGGAAGAGCTGAACTGCCCTGGGTCCGGTCTGAGTAGGGTTTGGTAAACTTCAATAAAGTCTGGATGCTGAACCCGAACCCTATTACAATCAATAGGAACCAAATCTAAATGCCCAATTCATAGGCTAATTGGCACAAAAGTGTCGAAAAGTGGCATGAGGGAATGGGATCTGCCCTGAGAAACATGTACAAATGCAAAAAAAATTTAAAAATTCTGTTAAGCCAGGAGCAGTGACATGTTAAATGCTTAAAGTGAAAAATCAAACATTCCAAATTTCATTTAAATAATTTGCCTGAGGGGTGCCTTAACATGGTTTTAAAAGCTCCCCCCTCAGCCCAGTGAGGAGGAGTGAGGGTGGGGCTGAGGCACACTCTGTGTGTCTCATACATACACAGAGGCGCCTCAGGAGCAAGCATGCACAAGTGCCCCCAGAGTAAGCAGCTTGCTTTGGGGGCAGTCAGCAGGGGGGAGGGGCCAGAAGCTCCAACAGAGGAACTGATAAGAGGAAGATTGGGGCTACTCTGTGCAAAACCATTGCATGAAGCAGGTAACTATGATGTGTTTATTATTTTAAAGAAAAAGATAACTTTTAAAACCATTTTAAGCCTGTCTGTAAAGGGGTGTACCTCTGTGATGTACATAACGTTCTGCAGCAATACTAATATTTACAAAGGAAAAACAAAAGCTTAAAATTGCTGGCAAAAGACATTTTATTGCATCAAAAGCACACAGATCCCTACAAGGGTCTCTAATGTATTCTTTGGAAGGGTGTGTGTGTTTTTTTTATGTTGTATATGTCACTTTTGCTGTAGCACATACTACAACAAGAAAGAAAAGAAAATTGCAACCCTGGCAAGGATTTTAATAGGATAACTCATGCAATAAAAACAAAAAACAAAAAAGAATGAGGTCCCCCTAAACATCCATACCAGACCCTTGATCTGAGCAGGTAGGTGGGAAAAGGTGGGGAACAAGCATGTGGCCCCTCCCTCCCACACCATACCAGGCTACATACCCTCTACATGGGGAGGGGGGAGTGCAGAGCACTTTGTCTCCATGAAAAGCACCTTTTCCTCACAACACTGGCCGGAGGTTGTGGGGTTTGCAGGTAAGAGGATTATTATGATCTAGAACATGCCTTTAATAATAATAATAATAATAATAATAATAATGATACATAGTACCCTTTCTCATCCACAATAAATGGTAAATAAAGACACCCAAATGTTTGTCAAGTCCTTCCTTAAAAAAATAAATATCCCCAAAAAGCCACATTTTTAATTAATTGTCAATAACAATGCCTGGTACCTGCTGACCCACTGAAAACAAAAATCGATGACCCAGCACACATGAGCTGAAATCACCTACTGTATATAAGGGCAGTGGAGGGGATAGTGGTGGCAGCATTGTCCATATTTAGCCATACTTAGGCAATAATGTAACCCCTCCAATCTAAGCCCACTTGGTTTCATGGCCTTGGGAGGCGAGCATCTGCTGCTTCTTTAGCCACTATTGACAGCAGGAAGCTGTCACATTCATCCACACCAAACACCTTAAATGCTCATCTTTCAAACAAAAGTGCAAACAGCCAATATTCAGTTTAAATGTACATTCAGACAGAAACCTAAGTTCATGCCTAATTGCTAGTTTAGCTTATAAACTATTTTGAGCTGGGTTGTCTTTATCCTTTTCTATCACCTAGTTTATATTATTTGTGAATATTTCATAGCTTGTATGAAACTGTTTACCAATGAATCATCAACAACATCACAATCATTCTTTTCCTTATAACCATCATTAGCATCCTTATTGATAATACCATGATTTATTTTAAGAATTATTGCATAAAATGTTGAAAAAGGGAAATGAATGGTTAATGAAATTGATTACCAACTTGTATATTTAGGGTTGGATTACAAAAAAAAATGAAAAAAATGTGTGTATATCCTTTACGTTAAGTGTGAACTTTAGGGAAATTTATTTGCATTGCTATATTTCAATTCTAAGGTTACTTGTTTGGCTTTTATGATCAACAATATATAAAAAAAATGTTTTATATCTTACCTAGTTATACAGAGGCACGTCCCAGCTTGTGAAAATGATTCAAACAAAAGGGCATGCACAGACTATCCAATATGATTACATGCTGTCACAGATATCCTAGATCTTTATAAGAATGAGTTTTTGATGATAAAATGAGTCCACACAAACATTAAAGGTTGCAGCAACATAACATGGGGTTTTTGGTAAAAGAAAAGAACTAGGTTGGCAAGATATTTTAAGTTTTAGAAATACCTAAATCTAAACTAAGAAAGAAAGATAGGACAGTGCAGTGGAACATGTGTATTGTAGCATGTGGTGTACAGCTGATATAAAGCAAGAACATTTATGGACTGTACTTTTTGACATAAAGAGCACAATCAAAATCTAATCCCACATTTACTCAAATAGGTCTTTCCTAAACTGCAATTAATCCAATGAGATTGGATGTTATAGTATACCTGTGATTTTCGTAAGAAAACTGTAGACAAATGTTGGTGGTATAAAAAAGCAGGCTCCCCATGGAGCTTGTACATAAACATTCCCCATAACACCCCATTACCCTAAAAATCCATGGTTTTTAGGAACCATCCTTAATGGTCAATTGGTAGACTGTCTCCTCTCAATCCTTGAACTCCCCATTGATTAATGACCACATTTAGTAGCCAAAGCCAAATGGGAGCTTGAAGGGGCAGGCATCAGGGCAACCATGAGACATAAGGTATCTATTCACTCAGGATAACATAATCTTTTATATTTTACAAAACTTAGCTATGTATTTTTTTCTCACATTACAATTCAAAAAAAGCGTATTTTTCCCAAAAACTTGAGTTTGAAAAATTGTTGCTCAAATACCGTGTGACATAAAAAAATGGTAAAACCCACCAACTTATTCTCTAGGGCTTCTGCTTTAAAATATATATATATATAATGTTTGGGGGTTCTAAGTAATTTTCTTGTAAAAAACTGATGGTTACATGTGAACAAAAAGTGCCAGAAAAAGCCAGGTCCTTATGAGGATAGTAACCAATCAGCTTCTAACTTCAGCTTGTTTAATTAAGATGTGACAATAAAACATAGAAGCTGATTGGTTACTTTGCAGAGCTGCACTGGATTCTGTGTGCACCAGGATTAGTAAATATCCCCCAGAGTATCTAGAAGGAAATATCTACATTTTAGATAATGGACAAAGTTCTGGGGATTCCGTTTCTGCATTAAATGATTATTTGTAAAACAAGGTTTATAAAATACATTTTAAACTTAAAAGGTCCTAAGACTGTACACTATTACAATAACATTTCTGTGATATTATTATTTATTATTATTATTATTATTATTATTACATTACAGGATTTATATAGCGCCAACAGTTTACACAGCTCTTTACAACATAAGGGGAGACAGTTCAATTACAATACAAATAAATACAGGAGGATTCAAAGGGCCCTGCTCATTAGAGCTTAAAATCTAAGAGGGAGGGTCAAGAAATACAAAAGGTAATAACTGTGGGGGATGGACTGATAAACAACATACATTTACAGCTGTTAGGTGAGGGCAGGATAGGCCTCTCTAAAGAGATGAATTTTCAGGGATCATCTAAAAGTGGACAGAGATGGAGATAGTCACACACATTGGGGAAGGAAGTTCCAGAGGATGTGAGTGGCTCTGGAGAAATTCTGGAGGAGAGCATGGGAGGAGGTGACAAGGGAGCTAGAGAGCAGGAGGTCTTGGGAGGAATTAAGAGAACAATTTGGTTGGTATTTTGAGACCAGGTTCGTGATGTAACTAGGGACTGAGTTGTGGGCAGATTTATAAGTTGTTGTAAGTATCTTGAATTTTATTCGTTGGGCGAGCAGGAGCCAGTGGAAGGACTGGCAAAGAGGAGTGGCAGATGCTGAATGGTTGCTAAGGTGAATGAGTCTGGCAGCAGCATCCATGATGAACTGGAGGGGGGATACCCTATGTAAAGGTTAGCCAGTGAGGAGGGAGTTGCAGTAGTCAAGACAGGAGATGACCAGGGAGTGAGTTAGAAGCTTTGTGGTGTCATTCATTAGGAAGGGACGTAACTTGGAGAAGTTGAGGTGGCAAGCTTTGGACAGTGATTTGAGGTGGGGCCAAAAGGATAGTTCAGAGTCCAGGATTAAACCTAGCACCCTGGCACGTGGGAACAGGTTGATGGTTGAGCCGATGATTTTGACAGAGAAGTTAGTGGAAGGGGCATGAGGAAATATTATGAGCTCAGTTTTGGATAGATTAATCTACAGGAAGTGGTGTGACATCCAGGCTGATATGTCTGTTAGTAGACTAGTGATGCATGAGGAGACTGATGGAGTAAGCTGAGGGGTAGAGAGATAGATTTGAGTGTCATCAGCATAGAAATGGTATTGAAAGCCATGGGAGTCAATCAATTAACCCAGAGAGGAGGTGTAGATTGAGAATAGGAGGGGTCCCAGAACAGGACCTTTGGGAACCCCAACGAAGAAAAGAAGAGGAGAAGAGGAAGTAGAATTGTAAGTGACACTGAAGGTGCAGTGGGATAGGTAGGGTGATAACCAACGAAGAGTACAGTCATGGAGACCAGAGAAGTAGAGGTCTTTTGAGGAGGGAGTGGTCCACTGTGTTAAAGGCAGCAGAGAGGTCCAGGAGTAGGAGTATGGAATAGTGTACATTGGTTTTAGCTGTTAGTAGATCGTTTGTAAGTTTGAGGAGAGCAGTTTCCGTGGAGTGCTGACAGTGAAATCCAAACTGAAGGGGATCAAGAAGGTTATTCTCAGTGAGGTGGTTGCTCAGCTGGTTGTAGACCAGGCATTCAAGTGTGAGGAGTTTGAAGGAATGGGGAGTAAGGAGATGGGTCGTAGGTTGTTCAGATTGGTCTAGTGAGGGATTTTTAAGTATGGGGTTGACTAGAGCATGTTTTAGAGACGTGGAGAAGATGCTGGAAGAAAGGGAGAGATTGAAGATGTGAGTTAGAGACTGTAGGATAGAGTCAGAGGGTGACCGTAGCATTTGAGCTGGAACAGGGTCCAGAGGGCACGTGGTTAGGTGGGCGTTAGAAAAAGTTTAGCAACCTCGTCTATAGTAGTGGGGTTAAATGTGGGAAGTAGTTATTGTCCCTGTGGATGTGGAGTGTGAAGTGGGGAAAGTATCTGCGTGTCGGAGATCTCCTCACGAAATGTATCGATTTTCTTTTTGAAGTGATTGGAGATTTCCTGGGCAGTGAGTGAGTTAGTGGGTGAGGCAGTGGAGGATGCATAAAAGAGTTGAAGGTAGAGAAGAGTTGACGGGGATTGGATGAGAAGATGTTAATGAGAGTCTTGAAATAGGTCTGCCTGGCAGTATGGAGGCAGGCATAGTATTTCTGGAGGGCAGATTTACATTGGTTGAAGTCTTAGACTTAGTCTTACACCACAGATGCTCAAGAGCACAGTTATGTTTTTTGAGACCTCTGGTGTCATTTGTTTGTCAAGGTTGTAGGGGTCGGGGCCTGATTGTGTATGTAGTGAGGGGGGTGAGCTTGTCTAGGGAGGGTGACAGTAAACTGTTGAAGACAGAAATGACTAGATCTGGGCAGGACAGGGATGATATTTTGTCATAGAGGTGGTCAGTAGCAGAGTAGAGAAGAGAAGGGTTGAGGTGGCGAAGGTTTCTACCGGTAACTGTTAGGTGGTTGGAGGAAGAGGAGGTGGGATACAGGGAGAGAGTGAAGCTAATAAGGTGGTGATCAGAGAGCAGGAGAGGATTGTTGGAGAGGTTACATGGAGTGCATAAATAGGAGAATACAAGGTCAAGGGTGTTTCCATTGGAGTGAGTAGAAGCCTGTATCCACTGCTTCAGGCCAAAAGAGGAGGCTAGATTAAGAAGTTTAAAAGTAGCAGGAGTGTTAGCATTAAGAGGGATGTTGAAGTCACTGAGAATGATTGTGGGGATTTTAGAAGAGAGAAAGAAGGGTAGCCAGGAAGAGAAGTCATCAAGGAAGGTAGATACCGGTCGGGGGGGCTGGTAGATCACAGAAATTCTTAGAGAAACAGGAGAGAATAGATGTATACAATGTGCCTCAAAAGAGGAGAGTGTCAGAGAGGGAGGTGGGTGAAGTACCTGATAGGTGATCTGTGGGGCAAGGAGGATTCCTACTCACCTCCCTTCCGTTCACTGGGTCTGGGAGAGTGAATCCAGAGAAGGCCACCATGGGAAAGGGAAGCAGGGGAAGTAGTGTCAGAATCATGAAGCCAGATTTTGGTAATGGCAAGTAGGTTAAAGGAATTTGTGATAAAGAGGTCGTCAAGGGAGGTGGGTTTCTTACAGAGAGAGTGGGCGTTCCAGAGGGCACAGGAAAAGGGGAGGCTGGCTTTGGGAAGAAGAGGAATGGAGACTAAGTTCTGGGGATTGTGGCTGCTCCCAGAAGGGGCAGGGTGATGGGAGCATTTGGAATACATAATTGATGGAGGCCCAGGATTTGGGGATATATCTCCAGAGGTTAGGAGAAGCAGAAGGGTGAGGTAATATGGGAGTGTAATTTATATGAGGGGACATGCCTCAGCATCCTGAAGGTTTTATGAGCATGTGGATTTAGAATTAGTAGGAGTTGGTGAGTGCAGTAATAGGGAGAAGACAGAAAGGACTGTGATGTATATAAGCTGTGGGGTGGAGAAGAGGAAAGAAGGAAAGAGACTTTAAGGAGAGCAAACACAACTGTCTGAAGGAATAGTAGAAAGCCATGATACAGAGTAGAAGGAGAGTAGAATAGAGAGAGGGTCACCTGCAGGCTGTTTGGTGCTTTTCAATATGCTCACTTCTTGCAATCATTGCAAGTCTGAAGTGTAAATCACTTGTATAAAGAATCACTTCTAGAAAGATACACTAAAGGAAAGAACCCCAGCAATGTTCCCCCCAGCAAAGTGCTTCCCCATGAAGGTGCTCTAGATTTATACTATTAATGGTGGGGGTGGTTGGTTGTTAATTATTTAATCATGAGCTAAAATAATGATGGCTGGTTGGCTAGCAAAGCAAGCTTTTGTCATATATCTAGGCTTGCAAGAGGGCAGAGAGTGTTGCAAAGATAAGACCAGCCATAACTTAGGTAAGACACTTACAGTGCAACATAAACATAATGATGCAGAAAGGCAACAGATGATGAAGGCAGCACATACCAAAATGCACAAAGAAACAGCGAAAATAAACACAGTGTTCAGTTTTCGATGGATGTAGGCAGCAACATACCCGTGGAAGGACAGAAAGATATGTTCAGATGACACATTCAGGTGGAGCAGAGTCTGAAGTGCAACTCACTTGTATAAAGAATCACTTCTAGAAAGGATCACTAAAGGAAAGAACCCCAGCAACATTCTCCCCAGCAAAGTGCCCCCAGCAACTGATATTATGCATAGTACTTTGCAATTAGAAAACTTCGGTGTAACTAGGTAAAAAACAGACATAATTTCCTCCTACTGTCTTTCCTGATGACTTTGGGGAGGATAATATACAGTAACTGTCTAGAGTCCTGCTATCTGTGTATTTGGTTGTTTGCCTAAATTCAGCTGCCATCTGAAGCTCTATTGCAGGGGCGGACTGACAACTCATGGGGCCCCCGGGCAGTAGGGGATCATGGGGCCCCTGTGTCTTTGCCCAAACTCAAAAAAGCCTACGAAAAAGGTGCCAGGGGCATCTCATGGGGCCCCCTACTGACCCCAGGCCCTCAGGCAGTGCCCGAGTTTCCAAATGGTCAGTCCGCCCCTGCTCTATTGTCTGTTTTTATTTAATTTATTGTATATATAGGATATAGGTATCCCACTCTCATACAGTATATTCTTACTTCCTTACGTTTCTGCATTTGACATGTGGGAGGAGAGTATGAATCTTTTATTATTTTTAAGTGGACTGCTGTTATAATATATAAGTATGTTGTTACACATATGACAAAATAGTTACCCTATTATTAATAATGCACAAGACTATTGAAATTAAAGCACTATAAAGTGTGTAATAAAGCTACGCAGCTGTATGTCCTCTACTATTTTGCAGTCCTTAGTTAAATCATCATTTTTTTTTCTAAAGGCTGTTTGCAATCTGAAACCCTCCCTCTGGAATGAACTTCTTTAAACCAAAATGAAATAAAATAAAGGTAAGTAAAAATAAATAGATTTTCCTATTGAAAGTTATTACTTCAGGAATGAAGGAGATGGATATTGATCCACACCATCTTTTACCATTACAGTCAGGTCCACAATGAGAACCTGGCCACTTTATTATAGACAGACAGCTATTGCCTTTCACTTTAGTTTTCATTGAAAATTGAAAATGTTGTTTTCTTTTAAGAACTATATTTTGGATCCAATACACAGCGTACTTATAATTATTTTTGAACACATTTCAGGGAAAACCAAGGGGCACAGGATCAAGATACTTGCTAAATGAAAAATGTATTTATTAAATTCAAGATTGCTAAATATATATCTTAAGCTACTAAAGGGGTGAATCACCAACATTAAAATTTCAGAAACAATTTGGCAAATTTGTAGACATTGTTTATAGTCCTTGTATCCAAATACAAATGACATTTTCTTTCTCATCCATTGAGGGACATAGGAAGTCTTAAATCTTCAAGTTATACTGTTGCTTACAAGAGAATTTGACATTGACAAACACAAACTGTAGACCCACCCAGGATAACCCCTGCTAAACCCAGCATAATTAAGGTTTTGTTAGTGTTCTAAATGATAGACATTTTTTTCTTCAGCTCTGCATAGCCCATTATTTTACTGGCACCTTTTTTTTTTTCTAGCTATCCCATGAAACATTTCTGGTCTTATGCTTAAAATTTTGATTCCAGAAGCTGTCCAACTCTTCACTATGCATGCATCTTGGAGCTGAGGGTAGTTCCTGTGACGGGCGTGGCGTCAGACCCCAGTCCTTCTCATCAACTTGTGACCGAAGGACTAGCCAATCTAAAACCGCACTGCCACTTGCGTAACAATGCCACTCTCAGCTGCACCCTGCACAAAGATTTACCCCATTCTAGTGCCAACAGCCTGAGAGCGATTGTTACTGGGTCAGGTTAACTACGCAATTAACCGTTCACACTGCCACCACCACCTTTTTACAGAGAAGGAGGAAACTCACAAATCTTAGCAGTAACACTATGATGTTTGAATAAGCATCTGTATACACACTGTCACCACAGACAGATGTATCCAGAGGTTTAAAAACACACAGTAGCACTCTTCAGAGACAGGGATTCTTAGTTTGCATTAAAGAGCTTTAGAAACAATGCAACACTTTTCAGAAAATAGGATTTATTACTAATAAGGTCAAAATGGTGCAATAAAAAATTTACAGAAAATATGTAACCAATATATATATATAGAGAGAGCAATAACACAACAGAGAGATAAAATAAAGAAGTTTAAGAAGGTAGAATACTTGCAGAAGTCCTGATTTAAGCAGAGGTCAAGTGTCCTGAACAAAAGGTACCTTTTCTCCCAAAGTTGGTTCCTGATGTTAAAAGGGAGAATCTCTTCATCTTCTCTCTCCAGGCATGACAGCCTGTTTTCTAGGAACCCAGCAGGGTGTCTCCTTAAAGCAGAGAAACAATCGCCTCATTTGGGGAGGGGTGTTTAGGCGGAGACCCAGGCTGTGACCCAAATCCCTCCCAAGTTTATACATGGTCAATAACCTTCCATAGGTGCATGCAGCAGCCTAGCCACTGGCAGGTTAATATGCAGAATGATATTCTGAACGTCCAGACATCAAATATGACATATCTGCTGTGACGGTTGAAGAGATATCGCTTTCTACTCTCTGGTAGACGTTATCTGTGTAAGGTATCAGGTGACTCGCATTAAACTGACCTGTCTGAATATATTCTTTGTTGTATTGTACCTTGTTCCTGCTGGGATTTATGAAATTGTATGAAAAAGTGGTTTCAAGTGGGATGTATGTTTTTCTGCCCCTCTGGAATGCTTTCATGTCCAGTGACTGACTGGTTTATAGCTTTTTGAACAGGCCAAGGCAAGAGCCTGACAGACATCCTGGAACCAGCTAATTAGGTTTACAACCATGAAGCATATCCAGCTGTGCCCTGTGCACTCCTGAACTTAGCACACACACAGACCACATGCCATTCAAAAAAAGGGAGGGGGAAGACTGATTTGGAGTGAGAATGACATTTGCAGAGTATGATCCAAATTATGGTTGTCATTGTCCATATCTGTTCGCACTATTATCACAGCTCCTTTCAAGGAAATTCTCTTTGCCACATTTCATTTCAGACTTCTGCAATAACATTCTGTCATCATACAACAAATCATAGGGAGTGAATCACTGAAAGGCAGATTTCCACAGATGGCAGTACCTGGACATAGAGAATGGTTACTACACCTGGACATGTTCCAGGACAGGTAGGGAATGCTGGATGTGGACATCCTGGCCTCCAGGTTTAGAAAAATGCTGAAACGGTTTATGTCTAGATGCAAAGATCTCCTGGTCAAAGCAGTGACTGCTTTAGTGGCTCTGTGAAATAAGTATGTTTTTCCTCTCCCTGAAACATCTTCCTCATCTCTTCCACAGCATTAAGATTGTGATCCTCATTGCTATGGAATGTCCCAGGGAGATGTGGCATACCAAGCTGAAAAGATGTATGGTAGATACACCATGGGCTATGGCAGACTGTCTAGATCAATAGATCTACCCAGTCTACCATTCTACTTCCCAACCACTAGCTTTAATGGTATGGCTGTTGAAATCCAGGTTCTAGAAGAAAGGGACATCTCAACGTTTGTGGTTCCTTTGATGTTCAAGGCTACGAAGGTTCTATTATCAGACATGGAAGGTTTATCTCCTTTGATACTAAACACTTTCACCCCAGGATGAATTTACTGATTTCTGAAGCTGGGTCTATAGCAGCGCCTGGCACTAGGTGGTACCAAGAAGCAGATTTCTTTTCTTTCCATTGTGTTTGGCCTCTCAATCATTTATTAAAACCTTTGTACAATGGCTCTCCTATGCAGGTCCTTCTGTACAATCACCTATGATGCTGTGGGATCTACATTTCCTTGTAGCCATCACCTGTTTAAGGCAAATGTCTGTACTGGCTGGCTTATGTTGCAAAGAACCATGTTTGGTCTTGCATAGGGACAAAGTAATGTTCAGACCCAAGATTTCCTTAATGTCTACGGTAGCTTTCGCCATTCATCTCAACCAGGGTATTGTTCTGTACCTCTGTCTGACTCCAGTTCATCAAAAGGAATTTTCCCTCTATTGTCTGGTTTTCGTTATGCAAGTCTATTTCTTAGCCATTCAGAAAGACTAATTTTTGCCATACTAGAAGGGAGCCCCGGCTTCTCTTTCTGCAATTCCTTGGTAGCTCAGACAGGTCACCATCTAAGCTTATGGCCTTAAGCATCAGGCCCCCCTTTCCTATTAAAGCCCATTCAACTAGATTGGCAAGTGTCTCTTGGGCTTTTTAGCATCAAGCAACAGTTTCCTAGATTTGTTTAGTTGCCAGTTGGTCTTCTGGTCACACATTATCTATGTTCTAGCAGGTGGATTTTTCTGCCTTATCTGATGGCAGTTTCAAGTGTAAGTTCTTTCAGTTTCTGTCACAATTATTTCATAATTATTAATTATCATTATCTAAAGAAGTGTAATCCCAAGTACTGGAACTTCTCTGAGCAGTGTCCTAAAAAACAACTTGCTGCTCCCAGGCCAACCACATGACTTCTCTGGGTTTAAACGTTAGTCAGCAAACAATCCAGACTCTTCAATTAAGTTTTAAAAAATGGCATATTTGTTTCTGGGTCAGAAATATACAGGGTATAAAAAGCATGTCATATGCATATAATGATAATTTCAAGGTTCTTGCACTTACCGATAACAATGATTACAAATTCTTAAAACCTGGGCTAAAGGCTCAATAGCCAAATTAAAAATGATGGGTGAGAGGGGAAAACCATGTTGAACTTGCATATAAATTCGTATGGATTAGAGGCTCTTTTGTTTATTATGTTGGCACTAACTTGATATAATCCACTTAATGTTCTGTAAGAATTTCCCTATAAATACTAACTTCCCAGTTGTGTTATTACTGTGTTTCCAGTAAATATTGCCCATAGCCTTTTTGGCATCCACTTAGAAGACCAATGCTGGGAGATTGTTCCCCCAATTTTTCTCCATCTAACAGAATTGGTGTATGATATGAATATATAAAAAGCCACCTTTTTTACTTTTGAGTGAAAAGTTGACTCCTTTATATTTTTATGTTGCTTTCACTATAATTCCTTATGATTAGGCTGCACTCTCCACTCTGCGATTGGAGACCAGGAGCAACTCCCTCCTCATGATGTTAAGAATCTTAAGAAATCCTTCTCCGTGTCCTGTGCTATATTAAAATCACCTACAGCTTGTCATCCTTTTGGCCAGTTTTAAAGGAAAATATAATGAACCTTCCTTCCCTCTTTATCTTTTAAAAATGTCTATTAACTCCACAGATGCATCTTTTTTTAATAAGATTGTCACACCCCTTTTATAGCAGAAGAAAAATTGAGCATCAACATTTCTACACTTTTTTATGCTTAATAGACTCTGAGCCCAATCAAGTAATTTCTTGTAAACATAAAGGGATTTATTTACTAAAGCTGGACAGTCCAAAATCAGACTCCCTTCTGCATAGAAACCAATCAGCTTCTAACCTCAGCTTGTTCAATGAAGCTTTGGCAATGAAACCTGGAAGCTGATTGGTTTCTATGCAGAAGGGAGACTGATTTTGGACTCTCCAGCTTTAGTAAATAAACCCCAAAATGTCTGCCCCTAAACATTTTGCATAGGATGCTATCCATTGTCTTTTTATTGGAGTATGCAACCAACCAATATTCCGTTAAATACATCTGGCTTCTGAAATTACAAATTTCCTATTTCCAGCCTCACTATTCTAGTTGAATTTTTTATTTATCCATTCTAACAGTTGATATTGATCCTCTAATTTTCCTTATCTAATGGCCAAATTATGTGCTCCTATAATCTGCACTTTCCCCTTTTTCAGGGATTATACTTGCGGGGATACGCTTATAAGAAACTCATCAACCTGTGGACATTTAATAGACTCAAGAAGTTCAACTAACCTAAGATTATTTTTATTCACATATTCTCAATATCATCTACCATCTATTATCTTGCTGGAGTTTATTTTCTTACAGTGCAGCATTCTAATACAGAGATGTGATTCTCTGTCTCCTGTAGTCTGTTAATAAAATCTAATCTTATTTTGCTCTTTTTGAAGGTTTTCTAATACAGTTTTCCCATTTGTGTGAATGTTTCATCAACTTTTTGAGCATTTTCCATTTTTTACCTAAGCCTAATAAAGACCTCCTATAAACTGTAAACCTAAACCTTTTGAAAGGAAACTCCTACAATTCTGTCCGTTTTTGGTGGCATAATATATTCACAATAATATACAAAATAAAAAAAAAACAAAACAAAAAACAAACCCAACAATGCTAAATTTTAACGTCAATTCCCTGAAAACATAGTACATATAAAAACAATAATTAATATTTCAGTCTCAGTTCATCAAATACCCTAGAACCCATGTGACCACCCCTGTTCCAAAGAAGAGCCTGCTTCACAATAAGTAACACTGTCCAAGTAGGAAAGGAGATGTGAGGTACTTGACCCCCACCAACAAAGTGTCTAGTATATGCCAAAGTAATATTAGACACCACACACTGGCCAATTTTCCTACTTAATTCATCTTTATCCCCAATGGACACCCAATTAGAGTCTAACTAAGCCTCTGGTATTCTTAAGCATCCACAAGATTTAAATAATCCTTTTCAATTCTATATTGATCCAAAGGAAATCCACTTATAATTTGATCTAGAAAGAATTGCCACATAAGCATTGGCAATTTTTAGAGTAAGATATCATATATGAAACGGTACAGCCATTGATATGAAATAAAAGTTCAGCTTGCTGTATGTCACCAAAAACAATGGCCAAGCAATATGTGTGACTCTGAAGCCAGTGCAGGCACTAGTAATCCAGCAAAAAACAGCACTTGCTTCCTTCACCTTGAGGTTTTAGCAGCAAGAGAATAGAACAAAGTAAAAAAAAATATTAACAGCAAAGCAGAAGAAAAGCATCACTCAAGGTTATTAGCAAAATCAAAGTAAAACCATATCACTGAGATTACTAGCAGCAACAAAGTCGACCAATATCACTGAAAACGTTTTCCGGCCCAGCAGAACAATGGTGTAACTGGAAGTATTAGCAGCTGACCAGTAGAATAGTGTCACTAAACCTTAGCAGCTGAGCAATAGAGCAATGTCACTGGAAATACTGGCAATTGGGCATTGGAGCCATATACCTAAAAAATCTTAGTAGCTGATCAATAAAGTAATATCACAGAAAATATTAGCAAGTTAACAGTGAGCAATGTCCCAGGAAATATTAACATCTGAGTAATAAGCAGTACTCCAGGGAATATTTCTGCCTTGTTTTCATTATTATATTTCAGCTTCGAGAAAGGGTTAACTATGAATTTGGGTCTCTACTGGTAGACATCTCTACCTGTTTAAAATCAGCTTCATGATGAATGCACAGATCCTTGCTGAGACATGTTGCTTCAAATGTGAACAATGTTGTTATATCTGTGGGCAGCCACAAATTATGCAGAGAAACAGAGGGTTGAGCAGAGAGAAACCAAACATTGTCTATCACAGCACAGCAATTCCAGCAACAGAAATAATTCTAGAAATATCTGTTCTTGTATTTCCAAAAGCAAAGTTCAACACACAAAAAAATGCCTATATATGCACAGCTTTTAAAAAATCTAATGAGTGAGATCAGACATATTAAGAGTAATGCAGAAAACTGTAATTTGATCTTCAGTTGCTTCAGAAACAGTGCAATTTGTAATCAGATCTCAGAGTCTGTAATGCAGTGTGTCGTCACTCAAAGTGCAGCCAAAGATCAAACATATGCTTATTGAGGCACAAGAAAAGCTTCACAGCAGGTGCGGAAGAAGGCTTAAGGCATCTTTCTTCTTACTGTTCTGTTTCAAATACCAAAATATGCAATGACATACCTAATATGGGCACACAATATGGGCACTTGCTGATCTGGCAGAATCCACAAGCAGTTTAACTCTTTAATAAAACACAGACATTGGATACAATATACTTTTTCTTCTGGTAAATGCAGTACAGAGGATGTTTTTCCACTCTTTTAAAATGTAAGAATGCAATGACGTCCTTAAGCCCTGTCTCTATGGTGGAAAGTGAAACTAAACTAAACAGCATAAAAGAACAGGGTGTATCTAGCTATAGACAGTACTAGACAGCATAAACAGTACTATCTAGCACTAAACAAGAAGGGGAATGGGGGAACATACAAGAGGCAATAACAAGTCAAAAGACAGGCTGTTGTGACAGCACACGTTATCATTATCTATCTATGTTGCACCGTCAAACTGCTTTTTTCTATTGCATTAAACTAAGTTGGTTTAAACAAAGTAAAGAAATGTTATTACCTAAATATTGAGAAAACTGTGACTGATGATAGCTTAATTTGATCCCTGCATGTTTAAAATAGAAAGGTTAGATCTTGTTGAGTTTTTATTGCTTTCTATGTCCCTGCTGAGGAGATTCACACTCTCTTTGCCCTGATGAGTATCAACACCAAGACAGAACGTAAGAGGAAATCCAATATGTTAGAGTTTTGGAGAAAACTGACTATGATAGGAATTCTCCTTATTTTGGGAGATTTCTTATAATTCCCTGTAATGTCTCAAAAAAAGAAAGGGAAAGGAAGTCTCTCCAGTGGGATACAGACAGTAAAAACGTGATAGCAGTTTTAACTCCTCTCTACTCTAAAAACTAAAAAAAAAAAAACAACAAAAAAAAACAACTTTTAGCAATATATACACATTTGTATTGTAAAAAAATGCTTTGCTCAAGAAAGTAGTGAAAAAGAACTTTTCCAAGAAGTTTTAGCTTTTAGATCTATTAGCTTGCAAAAAAATGTTTAGCCAACTGCCTATAAATGTCCTCATGTAGGAATGAATGACATTGAGTATTTTTCTCATTCTCAAGGCCATCTATGATCTCTGCAACTATTCTGCTCAACTCAAGTATAGTTTGTGTGATTGGCACTTTTGTGTAAACAAAGCAATTAATTCTGTATTAGTCACAGGGTTTTCCAACATTTTTTTGATATATTTGGTGTTGTCTCTTATGATGTATGTAAGTGGTGTCTCATTTACCTAAAATATATAATGATATACAGCATATGTAAGTAGAATATAAAATTATATTTTATTACATAGCTGCTAGACTGATGGATTTATTTTTATCCACATCCCTAAACTTTTGCCCAGTACATCACTTTATGAGGTGCTTATAACTTAGCACATAAATAATAGAGCGTACAGTTTAAAATATGGCAGTCACAAACATTGATAATGTTCATTAATATCAAGAATATAATTTTATCTCAGTAACTTGCACAAGTTTGCAGTGTTTACACTCCAGATATGACTATATTCTCCTTATCTTTATATGTGCTTCCAGTACTTTATTATATTTTATTCCAGAAAGTGTGCTGGTAGATTCCCATACAACACTATGATTCAGATTTCTAACACCTGTAGATTAAATGATCATTTGAATGACCGGACCCCAGCGCTGAGAGCTTCACGATATTATCTAACATTTAATGTTCCTTCTACTGTATTCAGTCCCTTCTGCTCAAAGTAACAAGATAAAGAATTGTATTTACTCATTTATGTGCATATTACTGTATAATTACCAAGATTAAGGGGGATCATTTTCGGAGCCCTATAATTTTGCAACCAAAATCACTTAAATAATTACCTTTTCTGGCCAGTTTTATTGACTATGTAGTAGGATAAAAAGTAATCTTTTTTATTTTGAATGGCATAAAGCAGCCTGGAGACCGTTAACAGAGTGATACATTTCCTATCTCAGTAAGCTTGCGGAAGCTTAAAGGAATAGATCAAATAAATGTATGAATTCATAAACACTGGGTAGAAATATTCCAAATCACTGTCAGTTGACTCTTACTTTCCCCTGCCAAAATATGTGGAAGCATGCATGGATTGTACTAGATTAGTGAGAGGGGTTCACTGCTGTTGCATTAGCCGTGTATCCTAGCAACAGGATCATGCCAGATTTTCCTAGGTTTCTATGGTGCTGTATGTAATATCCTGGACATAATCTGTCTTTTAATTTTCTTTGGATTGTAGTGATATTACAGATACATGTGTTCAGTTACAGATCTTTATTTAATAAGAAGAATGCCTTAGCAGGAGATTTGTACTATGTCAGAAGTGGGAAGCTGGCAATAAAGTTCCTTCAGGTTTAGTCCAGAAACATCCTTGTATCAGTTTTCAGATTGACAGGGAAACTTAGTGCCTTCATTAAGACGTATTTGGTAGTTCATGTCTTGATGCTGTTAAAATGAAAATGCCGCCATAACTCATAACAATGGGGAACGTTATTTAATGTCAGCTAGAATGCAAATTGCTAGTACAATTGAAATGTCATCTAAAACATGCCATCATATGCAAAAGCACTTTATTAAAGTCACCTAGAGCAACATCTTAAATTTAGGATTGCGTTAATCTCTCATCTGCTTTTTCTTTACCTTTGATCTTTTACAGAAATGTTGAATTTATTTTCAAACAGAATTTGCATCTCATATCTGCTGAACGTCTGATACAATGTGAAATGATAAAAAAAGCACCTTCCTTTGCCTTGCAGGTTTCCTACTTTTGTAATTAATTTTTCTTGATAAGATGTCTTCATTTTTTTCATTACAAAATATATTTTATGCTTCTCTATGATATATTTTTAGAAGATTTTATTTTTTATGTAAAAGTCACTGTGGAGATAATGAGATCACGGGAGGTGAATAAAGTGTGTTACTGGCACACCTGTTCCCTATTATACTAATTAACATAGTCTAATATAGACTAATTAATCTTATGCTAGCAATACTAGTAAAAATCTTTCAAGCGCATTTTTGAAAAGTGAACACATGGCAAACAATATTGCCACCATATAATGACTAAATTTCGAATGATAAATCGTTTAATGGACATAAATGAATCAGTTTTTTGCTTCGGGGTCACATATGTGCAGTACCAACAGTTCGGTTTTTAACAGGTGAGAAACACATTAATATTTCAATTTATCTTCCATTCGACAGAAGTTTTCCAAACGTTTCCATCTATTTTTTTACTCAAAAACGTCACTATAGATCTTCAATTTGTGACCATTAACTGGGCGAAAAACTAACTGTGCAAATGACAGATTTTCGAACGATTTTTCATATAGTGTATGGGCACCTATAGTCTAAGCAAATTTTGGGACCTGCCTCCATAGGTATCAATTACACCTAAACTTTTATGGGAACAGCTTTTAGCAGAGATACAGATTAAAGTGATACTAAACCCAGGGCTCTGCATTCACTATATCTGTTTTCCCACAGTGCACAATACACAGAAATGCAATTATTTTAGTACATATAAATGGCTAAATACCTTTTCTCATCAGCAGTTAGGGCAGTCTTGTGACTTCTATCAGTGTCCAGCTGAGCACTGGTAAAAGCTTTTAGGAAGAGTTTTCATACTGCTCTGACTGTCCTATGAGGCTGCATGACCCCTGACCCTCTGTCTGGACAGTGCTGATTGTCCCTGTGCTGATAACATGCGCCCTCTCAATGAAAAACAAAACCCTCAATAGCCATACACAGTAAAATGAGCAAGTGCAGTGTGACTCCTAGATCGATACACTGTCAGCAGATGGATTGGGGACAGTAGAAGGGGAGGATCAGAGAAGGGAGGAACAAACAGTTTGTTGTGCCACAGTGAGTACAACAAGCATGCTTTACTGCATATACACACTCATTTTACTGATGTGGGTTTGGTACAGTACATTTTTTATTTGATTGGTGAAAACGGCACCTATAATTTTATAATTTGCATACTATTTTAAATTTTGCCCCTTTTCCTCCAACATAAAAATCTGTGAGGATAGACATATAGAGCTTCCATTGTTTACTTGTTTTTAAAGGTGCAGCTTCGAGATTTGTCATCTAGATCCTGGCTTTGCTACCTTGTGAGCAGGGGCGGACTGACAACTCATGGGGCCCCCGGGGAATAGGGGATCATGGGGCCCCTGTGTCCTTGCCCAAACTCAAAAAAGCCTATGAAAAAGGTACCAGGGGCATCTCATGGGGCCCCCTACTGACCCCGGGCCCTCGGGCAGTGCCTGAGTTTCCAAATGGTCAGTCCGCCCCTGCTCGTGAGTCACTGATCTGGAAAGCCATTCAAGATAGGAGTTCAGATTTCACTGGATGCATGCTTATTGCATGTATATAGCTTAAGAGGTAGGGTCTACCTTGGACCTGCCTTTTTATTAGAAATCATAATGGCAGCTTCCATATTTCTATTGTTACATGTTTTATGTAAATATTAGCAGATTAGCCCTCTATGAAGCAAACTTCACTTACATTACTATATATTGGTAACTGGAATCACATACTTTCTGTGAAAAGGCACTCATTATCAGTTTAAAGCAAATACATTTAAAAATAATATAAGTGGAAAAATGAAATGAAATAGGGGCTATGTGTTTCCACTACTTCTTTCATTTCAAAGCTTCTACCTGTATGGAAATGTACAGTAATGTTCAATGCCTGGCGCCATACATCCTTCGCAAAGAAAATCTCCAACTGGCTCCTCTTCACATGAATAAGCAGTGAAGGCTTTTATTGTGAAGGCAGCTGAATTGGGACTAAAGGTAATTTACTGGGAGGATTTCACTCAGGAAGGTGGGGGAAAATAATTCAAGTAATAATAAAGTTATTTATTTTATGAGGAAGAGAGGCATGGCTTTGGCTCTGCACGTAACATTGTAGTTCCAACAAAACAGCAAGTGCTTGTACGTAAGTTCTGTTATTAGTATCTCATTTATTTAAAAAAATTACTTTAATTAAACTTTAAGGAACAACTTCACTAAATATGAAGTTGTCCTTTAGAGTAGGGTGGGCAGACACCATATTGTTCACTTATAAATTATTTTAGAAGCTCTCTTAGCTTCAGATCCTGAGACAATTGTTTTGTTGGGTAATTTTTTTAATCCAAACTATTTTTTTAAATAGGGAAATTTTATTTAAAGAGTTCTTATTTTACTCATTTGGTGTTTTAAATGAGCAGGGGGGGGGGGGGTAAATACTTTTGCTAAATTTTATTAAATAATTCACATATTCTTCAGCACTGTTAGGGTTAGGGTTACTGAAGCAAAAGGCAAGAGGATTTGCAAAAGTCTGTGTTACAACTCATTGCAACAGTATTGAGCACATTTCCTAATTGCTCTTTACAAACTGATCTGTAATATTTCTGAGAAAGATATATTGTGATATATTACGAATTAAATTAAAAAGCATTTCACTTTTTTTTTGCTAAATTGTTGTAAAGGGCTTGCTCGTGGAAAAACTCCACTTATTTCAAACATATCTGGAACATACTTATTATATTGGGTCTATGTATGACTATTTTCACATGAAAGCGTATAAGTAACTATACTATATTGCCAAAAGTATTGGGAAGCCTGCCTTTACAAGCACATGAACTTTAATGGCATCCCAGTCTCAGTCTGTAGGGTTCAATATTGAGTTGGCCCACGCTTTGAAGCTATAACGGCTTCAACTCTTCTGGGGAGGCTGTCCACAAGGTTTAGGAGTGTGTCTATCAAAATATTTGACCATTCTTCCAGAAGCGCATTTGTGAGGTCAGGCACCAGTGTCAGACAAGAAGGCCTGGCTCGCATTCTCTGCTTGAGCTCATCAGAACTATGTGCAGGCCAGTTAAGTTCCTCCACCCCAAGCTTGCTCATTCATGCCTTTATGAACCTTGTTTTGTGCACTGGTGCGCAGTCATGTTAGAACAGGAAAGGGCGTTTCTAACTGTAATGGGTTCTTTTCTGAACTAACTTGAATAAAGAAGCAGGAGTTTCAATGCAAATGGTAGGAGGAAGTGAAAACAAGGAGATGGCTTGAGGGGAAGGAAATGAACACACAGCTGAAGACTTCATCAGAATCAGTTAAAGTGGAACTATGAGCAAAAAAAACCATATATGATACATTCTGTCAATAGTCTTGTTACCTGCTGATGCTAAATATAGGCCTGCTTTTTTCCACTTGCTTTAACATGTTAAGCTGTCCAGTAGGAGTGTATGTTACAGGTGTGGGGGGAAAACTTTTTAAAGTGATATTATCCAGTTAGCGACTTCCTACTGCCGATTTACTATGGCAGAGCAGCCCCACTGCACCAGATCACGTACATGTACATAATCCGACTATTCTGAGTAGGGGGCGTGCACTCCTGCCGCCCCTGATGTCCTGTTATTCGCTACAACAAAAGCCAAGCAGCGGGTCCCAGCCACTGATTTATGGCTAGGACACGCTGATCAGCTAACCGAATGATAGAAGAGAGCCCTGTGTTGGTAAAGAAAATACAAGGCTCTGTACAGATTTCAGCAATGTGGCTGTTTTTTTTTTTTTAAACAAAAATAAAACAGTCAAGTTGCTTAGTAAAAGCAGCATACTTTACACACATTACACTTGTTAGGCACACAGTTAACCCTTTGATTGCCCCTAGATGTTAACCCCTTCCCAGCCAGTTTCATTAGAACAGTTATAGTGTATATTATTAGCACTGATCTATTAGTGCCACTGGAGATTCAGTGTCATTTACTCAAATCTCACCCAGCTTCAGTTAGTGTCAGATTGCCCGCTGCACTCTCGCAGTCCCACTATAACTCGCTGATCGCCACCATTCCTAGTATTAAAAAAGGTATGAAAATTCTAGTATATATACCATGGTTTGCAGATGCTATAACTTTCAAGCAAACCAATTAATATACACTTATTAGGATTTTTTGTAGCAGAATACATTTGGCCTAAATATATGAAGAAATAAAATTTTTTATTGGATATGTTTTATAGCAGAAAGTACAACATTTTTTCATTTATATAATAAAAAATAAACAACCCAGTGATGATACAATGCCACCAAAAGGAAACTATATTTGTGTGAGAAAAATTATATAAATTTCATATAGGTACAGAGTTGCATTACCATTAAATTACCAAATTAAAGCAGTGCAGTGCTGAATAGCAAAAAAATGGCCTGGTCATGAAGCGTTAAGTGGGTATACTAACTGCACATATAATTATATAATATGTTTTCACCTAAAGCCCCGAGTGTGCAAGTACCTTGAAGGTTGGATGCCAGAGGCTGCTACACGGACTGTAGCAATAAATTAATAATTTTCTTATCCCAGAATTCAGCTTTAACTGGAGACTGGCTTACTACTATGAGGACTGATGTGATTCTACATGCTTAGTTTAGGGGACATTTTCTAGAATAGAGGTTTAAGCTCTGCAAATGGAAAGGGTTTTCACATTAAATGTTGTGAAAATGTGGAATAGACTTGGTCAGGAACTAATTCTAGCCAGCCCAGTTGATTGCTTTAAAAGAAGCTGGACATATTCACAAATGCACAGAATATAACTGGCTATTAACATTTATAAGTAATAACACCAGAGATTGTTGATCCAATGCATATATATGTTTGCCTCATGGGGTCAGGAAAGTTTTTTTTCTCCCCTTGGAGCAAATTAGACTATGTTTTATAAAGTTTTTGCCTTCCTCTGGATCAGCTGTGTGTGTTTGGCTCTGCATATTTTTAATTATTTAATTATTTTTCTATTGGTTGAACTTGATTATTTGTGTTTTTTCAACCTGATTTACTAGCTAAGAGAGGCTTATAACCCGTCAGATATGTTTTGCTATGTGTGTCCCACTGGGGAGATTCACCTTCACTTCCTGTCCCATAGCCAAAACAGTAAATGAGAAGAGATCTCTGCAAGAAAAGGGAATCCCTTGGGGCCCCCAAGATCACAGAACTAATGTCCCCATTTGAGGATTTCCACTCTATTACTTTGCTGGGAACATCCCAAAATGTGGGATTTTTCTTTCACTTTTACTTTCAATGGTAATGGTAAACAGGACAAGCAGAGAGAGTGTTTTCAGCTGCATAAGAGCTGGGGGAGGATAGCATAGCTAGAGAGCTGACGACAGTGTGTTCTTCTGCTTAGTGTGGTCAGTTTTTAATAGGAAAGCAGAGAGACTGGCTGGAACAATAGGGATTTCAGACAAAGAAGACAATACAAAGAGAACAAGATACTCTTTCATACAAGTACAGGGCACATCAGCCACATATTAGGAATATGAAATGTTGGGTTTACATATTCTTTAAGCCTCCTATAGAAAAATCTGGAGGTAGAGGTGGTGGTGAAAAATAAAGGTACATATTTAGCAAAAGTATATATGCAGATGAGTGTAGTAATACTTACTAATCACTAGCACCTGACACTCTGTTATCAGTTCAGAAAGACTTCATTAAGTTAGTTAAACAATTCAAATAACAGTGGGTGGATCAGGCACTGTTTGGAATACAGAAAAGCTATTAGTAAAAATCAAATATTTATTACAAAACCCTTAAAACATTGGTATATCATAAAAACGAAGGCTGTGTATCACTAGTGGCATAGAGAATCCCTCCATAATCCAACACAATTTTTAATATTACAACTCATATTGATTTACTAAGGTAGTCACAAGTATGGGGTTAAACATAACACATTTCATAGATTTCCTCACAAGCTGGAGCTGATGTTTTGTCTACAAAATATTCAGGTGTTTTCATTAAAGTACAATACCATAAAAGCTCATATATGCGTATGTTGGTATACATGATTACATGACTTACATACACATGGTAAATAGAGCCCATTATAGGCCTATAGAAAAAGCATCCTGGGAGACCATCAGTGACCCAAGGTAGAATAGTAGGACCAGCAAGTAACTAAAGGAATACCAAAAGCATTTATTAGTTAAAAATAAGTATACCTGGTGGATATACGCCAATCCCTATTGTTCCGAGTGAATGGTGGATCCTCTAAATGAGGAGCTTAAGACATACAATACCAAAAATGAAATCCAGACTAAACCAATAAAAGACTACTATAAAATACATTTTAACATAAATCTAAAATCACAGTGAATATATGGGCAATACATTGGGGGGTCATATACAGAGACTATGGCCCTACCTAGAACCAAATATTCAGGATATTCATCTAGACTTGGGGATCCAGTGATTCCAAGGGAGTAGCCCATAGGTATATATACAAAAAGAAAGGTCAGAGCCACATATGTACGAATCCTGGTTAGCCCTTCAGTATGTCTCAATTGCTTTGGTCCTGTATCACATGGGGACCACAGATCTTCCTCCTAAAAGATTACCTTTCAAGGAGTAAAAAGAGAAGCGACTGGCATCCCCTTACATTATCCCCTACCATGTGTGCTGTAAACACCATCACTGCCAACTTGGGTGCCACAATGACATCACATCACGTCCACAGCATTGGCATACTGATGACATCAATGTGCAGTGCAGTCAAATGCACCCATAACCATGGCATTGCCATTAGCAAGTGCATGCTCACAGCATAATGGGCGTGAGCAGAGGGCAGAGGGGGCAATCACTCCATGGAAATTCTAGCATAGAATATCAGAGATACTGCCTCCGGTGAATGCCCACATTCAGGGACATAGAACATTTCCAGTGCTCCCCAGCAACGTAAATCAGCAAGGGAGAGTCCTATGTGTGGTCAATGTCATGCCCCCCTAGAAAAATAATCATAGAGAGATCCCCAAGGAGCAAAACAACAAATGTATGAATGTATGTACTACAATCAGAATATTAGGTATGTTTGCCATATCAAACGGGTTGGTTATACATACAATAATATAATAGGTTACATGAGTGTCGAACCTGGCAATGTCTATCAGACATTTTTACTTTTATAATTTATTTTTATAATTCATTTTTTTTAATTTAAAAGTACTATTAAAGAAGCAAGATATAATCCACCATATAATAAACTATATACATTGCCCTGTAGGGGCTTAACGTATACAAAAAAAAAATTAAACATTGTTTTGAATAATATCTGACATACAGTATAGTAAAGATATCACCCCTGTTTAATTATATAGGCCCAGATCTTTAAACTCTTTATAGAAAGGGTTTGTAAATGGTATAACCATTGAGCCTCAGGCGAAGTGGGGTGTAGCCTAGAGTTGATGAATCTGCACATTGTGGTAATTACTTTTTCCAGTCATCTCCTCAAGAGTATTGATGCATCCTATTCAAAGCCACAAACTTGAGCCTATAACTATGGGCAACTGCAACATGATTACCAATTGTTAGGCTTAGATTTCCAATTTGCATAGCATATACTGTACATGATTGTATCTGCACCCCCAAAATTCTCTATTTACTTTCCTGTATAAAAACCACCCACAATCACAGGTAAGTAAGTATGTATATTACATCCACAGTTCTACAGTTTACAAAATGTTTTAGTCTAAATACCTTCCATCTGGTAATATTATACTGTATGTCTCCTAGTATCAATATATTGGCAGTTTCTACAGTTTCTACAGCTAATAGTTCTCATTATTGTACTGTACATGGATCACCTCATTGGTCCCCTTTGTAATGGCTTTG
The DNA here is from genome assembly GCF_062004578.1 of Staurois parvus. Lineage (NCBI taxonomy): Eukaryota > Metazoa > Chordata > Amphibia > Anura > Ranidae > Staurois > Staurois parvus. The sequence continues at coordinate 13,763,916 of NW_028317854.1, read as the reverse complement.
TACCAATTTATCCCTTAGGGAGGTAGCCCACTTAAATGTGATTTGGGGGAAATTTATCACAAACTGGATGACTAAGGGGTTGTTTTTTTTGTAATTACCAATATCTTTGTACAATGCCCCTAATTGATTTGCATTGTCTTAATTATCTAGTGATAACTCTTGTTGTCTCCTGTTTTTGTGTGTTGCTGGTTTTGTATAGTAAGCCTTCCCATGGTTGTTGCCATAGGAAGGCAACACCTTGCCATTTCAGAAACGGATTCTGTGGTCATACTCATTTTGTGTGATATCATTATCTCACTGGCATGTTCTGTTGCATGTTAACACACAAAGAATAGTTTTGGGGATGTTATAGGTGGTTATGATCAAAGTTAGTTATCTTGTACTTGTATTTGACTTGAAAAATCAATAGAAATTGGTAGAAAATAGAGAAGAAATAGCATATCACACACACCGTATGTTAAATTTGGTTAGTGACAATTTGTGAAAAAGACATGCTGGTAGGTTAATTGGCTCCTGTCTAAATTGGCCCGAGTAAGGGTATGTATGAATGTAAGTTAGGGACCTTAGATTGTACACCCCTTGAGAGTTAGGGACTGATGTGAATGTACAATATATATGTAAAGCGCTGTCTAAATTGACAGCGCTACATACCTGTAATAAATAAATAATTTGCTTCAAAATGAGAGAATGTACAAGAGCAAATGCACTTTTATTTATTCAAAAACATAAAATGCGAATTCCCCTCCCTCAAAGGGGGAACGTCCAACATACTACAAAATGAGGTTTATCAGCATCCTGTCAGCCCTGGGCTCAGTTGGTTGTAGTGTCATCAAGAAGCATCATGTTACTGACATGCACTCATTAAAACAGCCCTCCCTCACTTCTAGCTAGATTCCAGATCCCCAAATTAATAAGAACCTGTCATCAATTTGAGCTCTCTGATGCCTTCTACTAAACTAACCACCAAACTTAAGAGCGGATACCCTTTCATCCCAGAATAACCCGATTACATATAAATCTGTACGTAACAAAAAAAACCCATAAACAACCCCCCCTCCCCGCCCCGAAATATCAGAAGACACTTTATAGAACCATTTTTCATATATGTCAAAATTTGGGCAATAAGCTGTTTATGTCTTTAAGCTACTCTGAAGATAAATTAAATGTCACTGGCATGGGTTCAAATCAGTATAGAAATACTAAAAGTAACGGTCCAAAAACAAAACAGGTAGCTTCTCTAAAACATACAGTACATCCCATTATGGTTTTGCATTAGATATTTGTCATTTTCATCCACTTGGAATCACAAATAGAGCAGTATTGTCTTTTCTGGATCTAAAAGTAAAAAACATATTTTTATATTTAAACTGCGTGTATTGTAATGTTGCTCAATGAAGTTGATTTGTCAGCTGCAGTTCTATTGACACGCACGGATCAGCTGTTACTAGCTCCCCAAGCATGCTAGGTTGACATGTAACATGTAGCTAATTTGTTAATTGTAGTCACATGGACCAGGAGGCAAGCTGTTACGTCTAGTCCCACAGCCCTACTTGCAAAGTTCTTCTGTTACTGGTTGTCCCACAGACGTATGTTCAAACATTGGAGCATTAGTTGTTGCACGACCCTTCATGCTGTATAATAGAGCAGCTTCTTTGGTAGTTCTTGCCAGTCTTTCAATCAGCAGCACTATTGAACTTATACTCAGTCTAACAATTTTTACCTGAGCACTAAGTAGTTTTTCTAGCTTCAGGTCCGGGTTACCAAGTTCCCAGTACCGAGTACCTGTTCCAGTTCCCAGCACCTGTTCCAGAACCAGTGTTTCCTGCGCAACCTAGTTGCATCCAGTCTTACCAATCCAGTGTGTTTCTGTGCACACCAGCAGCATTGAGCTTTCCAGCTCCAATGTGTTCCCTGTGCACCCCAGCCGCATCAAGCATTCCTCCTTCAGTGCGTCTCCTGTGCACTCCAATCATCACCCTTTCTCCCAGCTCCAATGTGTTCCCTGTGCACCCCAGCCGCATCAAGCATTCCTCCTTCAGTGTGTCTCCTGTGCACTCCAATCATCACCCTTTCCCCCAGCTCCGATGTGTTCCCTGTGCACCCCAGCCGCATCAAGCATTCCTCCTTCAGTGCGTCTCCTGTGCACTCCAATCATCACCCTTTCTCCCAGCTCCGATGTGTTCCCTGTGCACCCCAGCCGCATCAAGCATTCCTCCTTCAGTGTGTCTCCTGTGCACTCCAATCATCACCCTTTCCCCCAGCTCCGATGTGTTCCCTGTGCACCCCAGCCACATCAAGCATTCCTCCTTCAGTGTGTCTTCTGTGCACTCCAATCATTACCCTTTCTCCCAGCTCCAATGTGTTCCCTGTGCACCCCAGCCGCATCAAGCATTCCTCCTTCAGTGTGTCTCCTGTGCACTCCAATCATTACCCTTTCTCCCAGCTCCAATGTGTTCCCTGTGCACCCCAGCCGCATCAAGCATTCCTCCTTCAGTGTGTCTCCTGTGCATTCCTATCATGACCCATTCTCCCAGCTCCAATGTGTTCCCTTTGCATCCCAGCCGCATCAAGCATTCCTCCTTCAGTGTGTCTCCTGTGCACTCCAATCATCACCCTTTCTCCCAGCTCCGATGTGTTCCCTGTGCACCCCAGCCACATCAAGCATTCCTCCTTCAGTGTGTCTCCTGTGCACTCCAATCATCACCCTTTCTCCCAGCTCCAATGTGTTCCCTGTGCATCCCAGCCACATCAAGCATTCCTCCTTCAGTGTGTCTCCTGTGCACTCCAATTATCACCCTTTCTCCCAGCTCCTGTGTGCACCTGTGCACTCCTGCTAGCATTCCTTCATTTCTGTGAGTCCATCATTCTTGTGATTTCTTCAGTATTGACTCCTGTGGCTCTCTGATTGTGGTCAGCTGTAGTCTACATGGGTGTGCTTGGGGTCCGCAACCTAAGCTTAGCATATTGTGCATAAGCAATCATAGATCTGACAGGAGACTGGTTTAGTCCACCATAAGAATCAACATAGCTCCTTGTATCCCGGTGGGAAGAGACGTTGTTTACAAGGGATCACAAGGGACAAATGGGGTAATAAAAATCCCATAGTCCCATATTTTCAATGAATGCTTAAAGTGTTACTAAACCCACGGCAGTCAAATCAGTCTGTATACGCAGTAAAGCATGCTTGTTATACTCACTGTGGAACCTAAGGGGTTATTCCTCTGTACTGTGTAAAAAGGCCATTTGGTCCTGTTTTCTCTGCCCCTCCTCTTGTTCAAATGTCCACCTGATAAGACAGACCGAATCCGTAGCCACCTGCACATGCTCAGTTTAGTGTGCATTGCTAGAGAGTTTTTTTTTTCTTGGGAGAGAACATGTGATCAGCCCAGGCCTAAACAGCACTGCCCAAACAGAGGTTCAGGGGTTCTGCATCCTCCTGGAGCAGAATGAAAACTCCTCCTACAAGCTTTAACCAGTGCTCTGCTGATGTCACAAGACTGCTCTAACTGCTGATGAGAAAAGGTATTTAGCAGTTTATATTTACTAAAATAATTGCATTCCCATGTTCTGTGTACTGTAAGAGACCAGATATAGTGAATACAGGTCCTGGGTTTAGTTACACTTTAAGCACCGAGCTGGTGATATGCTTGCATAGACCAGGAGTGGTTCATAGAACTGTGCAATATGTGAAATATTTTGAAGCATGCTGATTCACTTTAACTCGTATCCTTAGTGCATTAACTCTTACCCTTAGTGTTCTGTGCACCCCTGTGCAGGCAGTCCCATTACTGTCAAGTGGGATGCAACAGCTGTACAGACACAGCCACTGCTCCCAATGTGACATCCATGTGGGTGCACGGCCCTGAATGCACCTTGGGTGTGTTTGGGGACATGCACCTGCATGCACACAGATGTCACACTGGGAACAAAGGTTGTGTCCATGCAGCCGTAGCATCCCAAATTATATCAATGGGGTTGCCTGCATGCACTGAACACCTATGCATCCGTCACATCAACCCTCAGTAACTTGCAGCACCACTCCAAGTGCCCTTCACTCCAAGTGCTGTCACTGCAGTGATCCACAACTAGAATAGGGTGCATCCTGAAAACTCATCTAGCTATCATTTAGTCATATAGTGTGATGGACACACACCTTTGGCTCAATGTATGATATAATGTGAAGATGGCCTCAGCCTCGGCTTAATGCCAAAATTTGACATGTGAGCAGGAATGAGTGCATGGATCTGAGAGTGTTCTTTTGGATCCATGCACCCGCTCCGATGACGGCCGATGACATCAAGCCGCTAAACCAGAAGTTTACGAGCCGCTATCTTGGAAATTCCTGAACACATTGAAAATACATTAGAACAGGGTTTCTTTACTGTGGTGTCCCAGCAGGACATTTTTAAATGTGAGTGCACTTTCTTTTTTTTTATAAATCACGCTATATTTATATACTACACTATGGCAAGTGTTTCTGTTTACATATGTGGAGGATATGTGGGATAAAGAGGAGACAAGACCATTTGAGGACTGAGGAGGAAAGTGGAATAATCCATACAGTATACCTACCCAGGTTAAAAGGGGAAAAGCGGTATTTGACCTATGCAATTTGGGTCATATAAGGAGGTGAGAGTATATATGTATGTCTTTGGTGGAGGAGCACCTATAGGAATATATGTGGACATAAGCAATAAAAAGCACCTGTTTGGGAACAAAATATAAAAACACGGATCAAATCACAAATTATGGACTTTTAAGTTGTATTTATTATATTCAGCGCTGTTGAACAATCACATGGTCTGGATGTTTTAAATCATGTATAAGGTTATAGAGATATAAGCACGGCACTATTATATGACATATCTTTTGTGTGTGGAAACGCATGTAAGTGTCAGCAACACTGGTATACACAGGAGAATGAAGGGTTATTTTTTGCGGTGAAGTTTTATTTGTACACAACTTATCCACATGTTGATGAGGACAAGGACCTCTTCTCCACAATTTCCTGGCATTAGGGATGTGGGGTTGGCGGGTTTATTGGAATCTGGAAGCTCCCTTAAAAAAAAAAAGGGTTTCCAAATATAAGGACCCTTATGTGAATGTATAAGGGGCACATACAACCCTCACTGTGATATTTGGGGGTTATTTAGCTCAGGGTAGTACTTACCACTGAGTAGAGTCCATGCCAAAAATTAATTGTTTAAAGGCTTTTTGGCCCACTTTTATTAAAGAAAACAAGAAAAGTCCATACAATATAGGTTCCCACGGAGGGTTATCCACCATCAATGCAAAAGAAAAAGATTCAGCCTCCGGGCTCTCTTTAACAGCATCGCTGCTCAGGCTTTATGCCTTGGTCCTCTTGACAATTCACATACAAATGCTGTACCTTGGTTAGAGCCCTTCCACAGAGTTCCTGGTTCTCCAGCCCACAGGCTTGGGCCCTGTGTGCTCTGGCAGACTACACTGTGCCACCATGCACACTTGTAGCTGCTCCCTTGCACCCACATGAACTCCTCAGGAGGGTGGAGCCCAGAATCCTCGTCCTGACTCTAGAAGAGACCCACATACGCCTGCACAATCAGTTTCCAGGCCATTCCCAAAACCTGATCCCAGGATTGGAGATTTCCCCCCACCCAGATCACTGTGAAATCTCCAGGCACCAGCTCCCAAACAGAGTTTTGCAAAGAATCGAGGAAACTGAAAACACAGTTTCCTCCAACTTAAACAAGCACCCTGGAGCCCCTCAACCTGCCTTGTTGAGAATCCTGGGTGAAATATCCTTTTTACATCGTGACAGATTACCACACTGTCACACCACTTATAGTGTAGTAAATAAACAAACACACTTTTTGACAGGTTTTTTCTTTAAAATATAAATAAATATTATATAAAAACACACAAGCCCCACAATGTCATATACACCATCAGTCATACCATCCAGCAATGCAGTTCCTTGTCAATCATGATGAACAATGCTCCACACCCACTGAAGCAAAAACACTCTGAAACCCACATAACCTATTGCTATACTTGCTAAACTGACAATTTCCCCTCTGACAGCTGAAATGCCAACATAGTGGATAGGATGGTTTCTGATGTTAGTGGCCAAATTGGTCATGGCCACATTGGACAATATTGAGCAAATATGGCCATGGCCAGTACCTGAATATTGCTATACCCGTATTTGGCCAGTGATGTCAGCCATCAGTCTCCCATCAGCTGGTAGACGGGGAATGCCCACATAACAGACTGATCAGATGGGGAGAATGAGTCATGGTTGTTAGGAAGTTGACAGGCATGGCTTCCAAACAACCTTAACATCTTGACTTTAAGTGCCCATTCACAAATATGCAGACTGGATGTGGTTTGAACCGCATCCAATCTGCATGACATGTGAAATTACATTGTTTTCTATGGTGTCTGTTCACATATGTCCGGTGCACTGCCGATGGGGAAATGCGTCATCAGACACTGAAAGTGAGGACAGCGACGATTCTGTGACTGAACTCAGTGATGTGCGAACTTGGTGCACTATTGACGGATCAAGCAGCGCCCCCAAGATTCCCATTTACTGGAGCACCTGGTATGAAAGTTGACGCCAAACATGACAACCCCTTGGCATACTTACAATTATTTCTGACCGATGAGGTTATTTTAACAATTGTTACTGAGACAAACCGGTACCAAGAGCAACAATTGGCTACTCTGTATTGAAAGTTTCCAAGAAGCAGAAAGTGGGAACCAGTGACCAAAGATCACATTTCGAAATTTCTGGGCCTAATAATACTTCAGGGAGTGGTGGGGAAACCCCTGAAGAAGTGGTATTGGACAACTAATAAATTACTTGCCACTCCATTCTTTGGCACGGTCATGTCAGAGTAGATTTTCTCTGATCATGAAATTTTTACACTATGAAAACAATGAATTTGACGAAAATACTCATCCTGCTAAAACTAAAGAAAATTTGTAAAGTATTTCAAATGATTCTAAAGAATTTCCAATGGAGCTATGTGCCAGAAAGAGATATCAGCATAAATGAAAGTCTAATGGCCTACAAGGGAAGGCTCAGTTGGGTGCAATACATTGCATCAAAGAGAGCACAATTTGGAGTAAAATCCTACATGCTATGCGAATCATCAGCTGACTACATTTGGAATTCAGTGATATAAACTGGAAAAGGAACAAAATTCAATCCAAAATACAGCAACTATGGAATGGCAACATCTTCCGTTCTTTCACTAATTGAGCCATTGCTAAATCAGGGCTATTTCATAACAACAAACAACTTTTATACGTCTCCTGAACTTTATGATTTTCTTCTACAAAACAAAATGATGCCTATGGAACCGTTAGGGCTAACCGGTGAGATACAGCCAAAGTTTGGCAATAAGAAGCTAAAGACTGGAGAAATATTTGCCTGGCAGAAAGGCAAAATGATGGCACTGCGATGGCGTGACAAGAAAGATGTGTGCCTAATGAGTACGATTCATAATACCTCCGCTATTATGGTATGCACAAAAGGTGGGAAAGAAATCATGAAGCCACAAGTAGTGATAGACTACAATAACACCATGCGAAGTGTTGACAGAGCCGACCAAGCAATGACATTCTACCCAGCAATGAAGAAACAGCAAAAGAAGTACTACAAGAAGATCTTCAGGCATCTTAAGCAATGCTTGCAGAATGCCTACATTCTGCTAAAAAAAAGAGTGACAAGCTTGTGATTCATTCGGGCTTCATTTGGAAAATTGCCAAACGTATCTTTGTGAACCACCAAACACCATCAACGGCTGTGAATAGAGGTCGTCCTGCTGTTGGCGTTGTCAACCCGGAACACCTGTCTGGTTGACACTTCGTGGACTACATCCCACCAATCGAGAAAAAGTCAGCATCTACTAGGATGTGCATGGTTTGTTGCTCAAAGCGAGATGACAGTGGAAGGAAAATCAGAAAGAAAACCAGGTTCCATTGTCCTGATTGTGATGTCAGACTTTGTGCAGTCCCATGTTTCAAAATTTTTCATACCCGGGAGGTTTACTAAACCAATATGTAGAGTCTAGTAATATTGCACCCTTGTTTGGACAAATGTCAATGTTTTTGGTTTTATTACATTATTGAATTAAATTTATTATTATTATAATATTATTTTTTAAATTATTTATTACATTATAATTTCTGATTTTGTGTTTCAAACTTTATCATATCATGTTTACTAGACTCTTGTTTGGACAGATTTAAGTGAGTTATTCCTAAACCTACAATATAAAACAACACATTTCCATGCAAAACAATGTACCGCTTTGGATTCAAAAATACTGACATAATCAGACTGCCAGGGAGGTTAATCCACACCCCACATGTGTGAATCAGCATTTATACAAAAAGGAAGTGTTGTTTTTAAGATGGATTGAGCATTTATAAAATAAGACTGGTAAACTTGCACTAGATCTAATTTGATTGATCATTACAAACTGTGTATTATACTCTATAAATGTTAGCTAAAAGTATAAGATCAGATGAGCTACAGTATGTTTATTATTGGAGAAAACTGAGAAAACCAATTTCATTTTAGGCAGAATTACTTTTTAAATAAAATGGTACTGATTATCTTTAAATTAAAAATGGTATCTACAGTATTTACAAATTAATTTGCTGGAAACTAGTGGTGAGTTTTGATGAGCAAATTAATTAGCTGACCAGGCAAATGAATGAATTGGCAAATTAATTTTGATGCACCTGAATTATATATGTAAAGACGTGGTCCAATTGCCCAGAATATTGACAACATTACAATAAATCAATAGTTTCTATTCAAAAAACCCATCCTGATTACTGATGATGACTTGTCACTAGTATAAAAATACATCTGATTCAGACATGTCAGCTCATGATTTGTATTCATGAAAATTGTTGCTGTTGAAGATGCAGTATTGCTATTTAGCACAACTTTACAGTATGAGCATTGATATATTAGCTATTTAATATGTCCCTACCCCTATTTCGTATACATTCTAAGTTACAGGTTATAGATTAGACCTTGCTTAGCATTCACCTCCAACTGTTTGAATGGGTCAAATAAAGGATCACTATAGCTCAGCATATATTTTAATACGAAGAAGAAAAAACAGCTGGAAGACTTGATAAACATATCACTTTTTGTCTGTTAACCTTTTAAACAGAGGCTCACAATGTGATGTGTGTTTGGTACAATTTTATTTACCTAAATGATTGTATCCTGTGTGAATCACAACAACTTCTCAATATCTACTGTGCATCATCTGTGCAAATATCAGCACACTGTTCCCAAGTGAGACCTTAAGCAATCACATATAAATTAATAATCTAGGGGTTTCTCTGACTATATTTGAGCATTTTATATTAGCAATTCTCATGGTAAAAATACAAGCAAACACACATGTAAAGAAACAGTATACTGTACATAGTTTATAAATGTAATACTTACAACATACTGTTAGTGTTGTATTTCATGATATTTATTAGACTTAGTTACCAAGATTGTTCAATAATTTGGGAAACTGAAAATGCACTTATAGGAGAACTGATGGGTTGAAAAAGATTGCCTTGATTCAAAGTAAACAATTAAGGCAAGGTGCTACCATGTTGAGCTACCTCTACAGAGTAATGGAAAGAATAAACAACAACGTACTGCTACCTTTACCTTTGAGTCTGCCACTAAAGCTGATAAGCAGCATTCTAGAGGTAAAAAAATATATGCAAGTATACTGTATATACTCTGTCAATTTGTAAAGGTTAACATAAAATGTATTATTTTTAGAATTGGTCTAGTTTTTGAATTCAATATTAAAGGTTCCCACCCATGTTATCAGGAAAACCAGGGCATTCATTTTTCAATGTTTTCTCTCAAGATTTACATATATTTGAAATGAGTACATTTTGGGTGAAAAAAATGATAAATAGACCCCTAGGTGTTTTTGAAAATAAGTCAACGATAAAGTATACATAATTATCTGTTAAATCATGTAAAATGTGAATATATCTTTTCCAGGTTACATACTCCCTTTTATCATTTTGAGTTGCTTTGGTTCAGAGTTCAGATTTCATGCTTGTCGAAGAGCTGACATGTCAGTAAGCCCTCATGCATACTTGACGTTTTGATAACGCTGGTAACGTTAGCTGTGTAAAGTCACGTTAAAAACATGAGTTTTTCAGCTTTTTTTTGCATAAGCATTTAGCAGCGTTTTGCCAAGTTTAGTGGCGTTTTCCAGCGTTTGAGCAAAAAAGTCCAAAAATGCTGGTTTGCGGCATTTTACAGTGTTTTCCCATGTTTTTCAGAGTTAGGTGTCCTTTTATGAACCAGCGGTAAATGATCGCTGCTCAATTCTCCTGCATTCTCGGAGAACACAGTTCTCCTGTGAATGCCTTTGAAGCGGTGTAGATCAGTTCTCCGAACGAAGGGAAAAAGGTCTACAAACGCTGGAAAACGGCTGATTTTACTATAATGTTGCGGGATTACAGTAAAAGATCAGTTTACTAAGCAGAGGTAAATTATCTCTGCTTAGTTTGCGGTTCCTCTGATTCTCCAGCTCTGGGCTGGAGAATCTGGAGGGAGAACACAGATCTCCAGTGAAGGGCTGAACATGTTCTCCGCTGATCTCCTGAGTGTCATAAACTGTGAATGACCAGAAAATAGCTGCAATCCTCTGAATCACAGCTATTCTCTGTGTCATAAACAGACACCTTAGAGTGTTTTAACAGCTAAAAAACTCCTCTAGAAACCCACTAGTTCTGGGGTTTTTTCCAGCCAAAAAACGTCCTAGCCAAAAAACATTGATTACAGTCTATGTGTGCATGGACACATAGGATACCGTGCTGGGGGGTTTACTAGCTGTAGAAAAAAATGACAAAAGCAAAAAACAGCAGCTGTAAAACTGTCAAGTGTGCATGAGGGCTTAAAGTGAAGCTATACTATTGAGGCCAATGGATGAACTCAGACATCAAATGGCCAAAAGATGCAAATGTATAAGGGCTGTTTTCGCAGACATACATATAGATGATGTAATCATTTTAATAGTTAATCAATACTTAAGAGTATGTAATGTAAAACTATTACATAGTTTTCATCTGGTCGGTCTGTCTGTCTATATGCAAATTGTCATGCATATTATTTAAATGACTTGACTTGAGGCACACATTTTGGGTTATTATGCAGTTGAAATTAAATGTGATATCTTCTTTTTTAATATAGTATTGTCTGAGAAGTATATTTATAAAATGGTGATGATTATAGATGAGTGGAAGCATGCATTTCCTCAGCATTTGATAAACATTGGGAGGTTTTAGCATTGCATTGGACTCAATTGGAATGGCAAAATTAAGGTAATTTGAGGAATGCAACTGCCTTTTAATAGATCCTGAGGGTTATAAAATATGCTTTCCACACCAGCCTGTTCTCATGCCAAATATGACCCCTCGTTAGCTTTATTATTATTATTTTTTTTTTTTACTTTACACAGTGAAAAAAAGGGAAAAAAATCTAAAGCAGCAAAAAGAAAAAAAAGAAACTACAATGAACACTAATTTAAAATACCTAAATTACCTTTACTTTTTTAAGCACATTGCACTTGAGCAGCTCAAGGAGCCAAATTAAAAGTTTCTACTCCAGCCAAATTTTGCTGATAGAGAAACTGGTAACTTTGCTGCAAAATTGATTCAGCCAAAATCACTTAGCTCATCACTAATAAAGATATAAATATATATAACCACCATTACAACATATCAATAAACCATACACACATCTATTGATTTTGAAGCCTTGGCAGCATATTAATGTATAATGCATCATAAGTCCAACCTGGCAGGCATCCTTCAGTCTCCTTAATGAAGTGAACAGTACTGTGTGATGTGTGGGTGTTAAAGAGTCAGCATACAAAATATATATGTATCCACAAGACAGACTTTTCAAGAAGGTTGACTTTAGGGACTCATTTATTTCAACAGCATAGCAACTTCCATGTTCTCTAATATAACTCTGACAGCTGTGATTTCAGATTAAAGATTTTTCATTCACATTCCCATCTTGATTGCTCTGCATGGTCCTTATATTACCTTATTGTCAATAGCAAGTGTTCATCCAACTGGGAGTCGTGTAATAACCAGCTGCCACTTAATGTGTAGACTGAACATTTGTCTGAGCCAGCTCATCTCTTAGGCCTGGTTTCCCTACACTGTGAGCTGGGACTTCTTCAAGAAAAACAACAGCTGGACCTTAGTGCTATCCTCTTCTTAACATCTTTAGTAGTGCTACAGAAAAAATAAACACTTGGTACCCACTGCATGTGGAGCTGAGGTGTGTTAGCTGTATTTTTTGTAAGCAGATAAGGTTCTTGTTGCTTGGACACTTTTATCTCTTTGGATCATTTCAGCAATCTAAATATTTATCTCTGTACTTCATGTCTTTGTTTTATATTGAGTCTACTTATTTTTTAAGCATGTGATTCTTTTTTTGAGCACAGCACGAAAATTACATGGTACAAGTACATCACATAGCATTGAAGTAGTTGCAAATATATATAGAATGGTATCTTGGCTTTGTAAGTGATTATTGAGAAGAATTAAAATTTCCTTGCTAGCATATTTTCCAATGCATAAGTTGTTGTATATTCATGTACATCCATAGTAAAGAGCACTATTTAATAACAGTCACTTATAGCCATAACTAATAACCTAATCATTCTAGCCAGTACCCTAATTCCTAGCTCCAAGTATAAATGTAATAGAAGATTCCTGAATTCACCATGACAGTAGCTATCTTTTGCTACAAGTTTTACAGAACGTGGAGGTTGGCCAAAGTGCTCTGCCCTCCATGGTATACCAAGCCACGTTCTTGTTAGCAACAGTTGAATAAAGTTGGAGGGGACTATGGTCAAATCCACTGGGATGGGGGGAGGGGGCCTCAGAATATATTAAAAGCTTGGTATGGGTATACATTTTAATTATATTTTCCTCCATCATTTACTTATAGCCTGTTTAATATGCAGCCAGCTCTGGAGAAGGGTTCGCTAGGCATCCTTAGTAAAGAGATTTGTTCATTTGTTTATTTATTTATTTCAGGTACCTATATAATGCTGCCAATATACACAGCACTTTACATATACACTTACTGACCACTTTATTAGGTACACCATGCTAGTACCGGGTTGGACCCCTTTTTCCCTTCAGAACTGCCTTAAATCTTTGTGGCATAGGTGTTGGAAACATTCCTCAGAGATTTAGGTCCATATTGACATGAGTTACTGTTGCCTTTCTATGATCTCTAACCAGTCTGCCCATTGTCCTCTGACCTCTGACATGAACAAGGCATTTTTGTCCACACAACTGCCGCTCACTGGATATTTTTTCTTTTTCAGACCATTCTCTGTAAACCCTAGAGATGGTTGTGCGTTAAAATCCCAGTAGATCAGCATTTTTTGCTCAGACCAGCCCATCTGGCACCAACAACCATGCCACGCTCAAAGTCACTTAAATCCCATTTTTTCGCCATTCTGATGCTCGGTTTGAACTTCAGCAAGTCATCTTCATCACTTCTAGTTGCCTAAATGCTTGAGTTGCTGCCACGTGATTGGCTAATTAGCAATTTGTTTTACCAAGCAATTGAACAGGTGTACCTAATAAAGTGGCCAATGATTGTATATTGTACATTCACATCAGTCCCTGCTCTCAAGCAGCTTACAATTTAGGGTCCCTAACTCACATTCATACATACACATACTAGGACCAATTTTAGACAGGAGACAATTTACCTACCAGCAAGTGTGGGAGGAAAGCCGAGTACCCAGAGGAAATCCATACAGACACAGGGAGAACATGCGAACTCCAGCCAGGTAGTGCTGTAGTTGGAATTTGAGCCGATGACCCTAGTGCTGCTCGGTGGAAGTGTTAGCAACTTAGCCATTTTGCTGCAAGAATATAGCCCACTTAGTTAGGTGTTCCAGTGGTAAAGGGGTTACTGGGCACTGGGCAGTTCTGAAGGTCAGGTTGAACCAGGGGCGGACTGACCATTCGAGCACTCGGGCCCTGCCCAAGGGCCCGAGGTCAGAAGGGGGCCCCATAAAATGCCCCTGGTACCTTTTATAGGCTTTTTTGGGTGTGTTTTGAGTGTGGGCAAGGACACAGGGGCCCCATGATCCCCAACTGCCCGGGAGCCCCATGAGTTGTCAGTCCGCCCCTGGGTTGAACTACAATCTTTTTTTCCAAGGTTTTTTTTTGTAACCTTGGTATGCAATAACCCAAGCTGTGACCTTAGCTTTCCATGTTTTCAAGAAGATTGTTAGAATACAAGGAAGTGTTGTCTGCCCAATACCATACATGTTTTCAAAAAGAGTGTTAGTAAATTAGGAAGTGTTGTGTTCCCCAATCCCATAAGCTAGATAAATTATACAGCCAAATGTTGTGTAGGTATGCCCCTACATTGAGTTTCAACACTTGTAGTTTATCGTGTGCAATCCTAGGCTTGTGGCCTCTCTAGATAAATTTGAGAAAGTCTGAATTTAAACTTCATGAATATTTGCGTAAGATTAAGAGTGGAATAGTATGCGCATTGTACAAGAGCCTAGCTAAGCTGACCATCTTAACAAGGTTATAACTTCTCGGGGGGAAGATCTTTCCATAACTGCAAATACTCATACTCATTCGCATGTGGGTGGTAACTGGGTGTCCCCTTACTGTTAAATGGGGCTTCTAGATTCCAAGAAACCCTCTGCCTGCAGACCCCCACAACCACCTGCAAGGGATGTTGGGAAGAGGCCCTTGTCCTCATGAACATGGGGACAATGTACTTTGCCAAGGGGGTTCCCCCCAGCAGTGCAACCCCCCCCCCCATGCTGAGGGCATGTAGCCTGGCTTGGTTTAGGAGGGGGGCCACATGCTCATCCTTCCCTTTCTCCTGGTCAGGCAGGCTGCATGCTCAGAATGAAGGTCTTGGTATTAATTTTTAGAGGGACCTGACACAAATTTTTATACATAAGAGTCCCCCCCGTAAAATCCATATTAGACCTGGAGAATCTGGCATGGTTTTCCTGTAAGGTTCTGGTATACATTTTGGCTGAAACTATGCAATTTTGTATGCAATTATTCTATGCATTGACATTTACATATCCCTGATTAATGTGGACTTAATGGCAAACTAATCTCTGCCAGACTGCATCCATACATTCCCACTTTGATTGACTTGGCACAGGTTGGCTTTGTTCCAAATTGCGAGGACCATCATAATATTATTAAACTCTCTCATTCATTTTACTTCTAGTTGTTTACTCCACCTATTCATCTTCCATTGATGCCAAAAATGCTTTTGATAACCTGGACTAATTGATTTTATAAGCCACACTCTAGAAATACAATTAATGCAATCATGGTATTTAATCTGCCTCAGAGATTTGTTGGAGGTTTGAGAAGGAACAAGGAACTATGTTTTTTTTAAATCCAAACAACTTTTATTGTCAAGATAATAAAGAAAATGGAACAGTAATTACAGAATCCACAATGACATTACTGTAACAACAGGATTACATATAAATGAACAATGTTGAGACACAGATCCCATAATGGACAGAATAACAGAAATAGTAATCAAACAAAACAGAGACCACAAGGATCCAAAGCCTTCTTGACAATAACTTACTTTTTCCTCTTTACCGTTTATTCCTTCTCGTCCAGATGTAAACAGAAATGGGGGAAAGGAACAAAGCCCAAAACATGCCTTTAAAAACAAAAATAACCACATCAAAAACAACATCTGGTTCACCTGAAACATCTCATCAGAAAAAATGGGGGATGCACATGATCTCCCCTAAGTTGAGGAGTGATATAAAATGTCACACCTGCAAAAGTCGGTCTGCTATCAATTAAGGAAGGACAAGCCTAGGTGTATCCAGCCAAACCTGCCATACTTGCTGGAGCTTATGGTAAGCATTGCGATGTTGGTAAGTGAGTCTTTCCCGTGGGAGTAACGATTTAATATAATCTATCCATTGCTTGCTAGTCAGCGAAGTCAATGATAACCAGTACCTTGCTATCAACTTCCTAGCCAGATATAAAAGTCTAGATACCATAATATACACTTATGGTTGGAGCAGTTCTTGGTCCAGTGCCCCCAGCAGACATTGCAAAGGATCCTGGGGAACAGTATATTGCAATACTAGAGAAATAAACTGGAGAACCTCACTCCAATATCTATGTAACTTGGGGCAGCGACAGAGCATATGAATGAAATCGCCCTGTTGGACCCTACACCTTGGACAATCAGGTGAATCATGCCTGCCCCACCAGTACAGTTGTACAGGGGTCCTATACCCTTGATGGAGAATAAACAATTGAGACAATTTATGAAGGGAGAAAGAGAAATTACCGGAACAGATTCCAGGGCAGCATCCCAGACATCTCCAGCAAACTCTCCAACATCCCAGGACCACTGCACCCTACTCTGGAGACTAGCTTGATCCTGTACTGTGGACAGCTAGGAGTATACACAAAAAATTATGCCTTTCTTATGGGTTGCCTGAGTTACATCCTTAAGAAAAATTGAGTGTGTCAATGTGAGATTAGAGAGCAAAGACTGAGCCTGTACCGCATGGCATAGCTGAAGGTATTGATAAAAATGCTTATGTGTAAATGTAAATTTCATTTGCAGTTGTGAAAAAGACTTTAGGATTACCCCCAAATACAGCCAAGATATGAATTTCAGGCCACGATCCCTCCAGTTGTGAAAACCCTCCAGTTTAGCCAGTTCTATATATTGCAGATTGTTTCACAAGAGAGTACAGGAAAAAAATCCGGTAATATGAAAGGATGCTTTTACCATACTCCAGACGCACTTCAAGAGGTCCGTGGTTGGAGCCATGGATGGAAGTACCAGTAGAGCCATCTCAAGATGAGAAAGAGCCAAAATGGTGGAATCAGGAAAGGAAATCAAACTTATAATGGGATCAGTATTATCAGACGAAT
Organism: Staurois parvus; assembly: GCF_062004578.1. Lineage (NCBI taxonomy): Eukaryota > Metazoa > Chordata > Amphibia > Anura > Ranidae > Staurois > Staurois parvus. The sequence goes on along the minus strand of NW_028317854.1, from coordinate 13,746,930 downwards.
CCCAGCAAACAAGTTGCTGCAATTAGGCCGCCAGAAAATAAAGTCTAGGCTCAGGAACCGCCAACCCCCCCGACTCCTTACCATATTGCAACGTGGACAATTTTATCCTAGCCACCTATTTTTTCTCTATGCGATGGGACCATTTCTTAGGAATCCATATGGGAGAATTATGAAAGATATAAAGAAGTTGCTTTGCCCAGATCATTTTAATTAAATTGACTTTACCCACCACTGACAGAGGGAGTTTGCACCAACTGTTACACTTCAATTTTTGCTGCCGGAGTAGAGGTAAAAGATTAAGAGAAATATACTGTTTAGGATCAGAAGAGACTACCACCCCCAAATACTTAAATGTAGACACTACTTAGATGTGTTGTGCACAGACTGGGAGGGAGAGATCTACAGAATCCAAGGTCATCAACACCGATTTATGCCAATTAATTTTAAAGCCGGAAAATCTACCAACACATTCAATAAGGGACATACTAGCATCTAAGTATGATAGTATCGCCAAAATATAACAGTGTGTCATCCGCATAAAGGGATATCTTTTCCAGGAGGACACCCCTTGTAAAACCGACCATGTCCGGAGGCTGTCGCACCAAAATTGCCAAAAGTTCTAACGCCAAAGTGAACAAAAGGGGTGAGAGAGGGCAGCCCTGTCTCGTCCCCCTCTGCAGTTTGAATGAATCTGACAAATCCCCATTACCCGGATTCGGGCACTAGGGGCCGCATAGATAAGAAGCACCCAACTAATGAACTTGGAACGAAAGTCAAATCTAGACAATACTTCCCATAGATAAGGCCATTCCACACTATCAAATGCCTTGGCCGCGTCAAAGATAAAATTGCCCTCCCCCCAGGATTGTGCACCGGAATTTGAAAATTCAAAAAAAGTCTGCAAATAGTATTAGCCGTCACTCTAGAAGGAATAAACCCCGACTGATCTTTATGTACAATATTACCAATAATCTGCGCCAATCTAGTAGCCAGGCCAACAATTTAGCATCCGTATTCAGAAGGGGAATAGGTCAGTAGGAGTCAAGTTGTAATCTATCTTTTTCAGACTTCAATAGTACTATGATAACAGCTTCATTCATGGAGGGGGGCAAACCATTTCCATCTATGGTGGCATTCAGGGCATGGAGCAATGCCGGGAGGAGTTGTTCACCGTATCTATTATAAATTTCGAATGGCAATCTGTCTGAACCCAGAGATTTATTACTGGGGGTGCCTGCCAAAGCTTCAGACGGCTCCTCAACAGTAATTGGAATCTCCAGTTCTCTCTGGTCAGTCTCCGATAAAACAGGAAAAGAGCAGGTGTCTAGAAACTGCAAAATCTCAGAATGGGTGGCTACAGTTTTAGAAGCATACACATCGTCCTAAAAGTGATGAAAAACTCTCAAGTTTTCCACATGACTCGTGCAAATCATTCTATCAGCATCCTCAATCCTGTCTATAGTGGACAAGAAGGTACCCCGTGATTTCCCCCTCCTCGAAATATTTTTTGTTGCAAAAAATAGCACTGCTTATCAGCCACTTGAGTAAGTACTGATTAATAAAAGGACTGGGCCTCTTTACAGGAGGTGCAATTACAGGGGCTTGGGTCTTGGATCATCTGAATCTCCCGCTGTTGAACATCTAACCGTACCTTCTCCTCCCACTACCTGGATCTACGCTTAACCGCTGAAATCTCCCAGATAACCAAGCCCCACAGGAAGACCTTCAGCACATCCCAAACCATTCCTGGTGGGGAAAGGCCTTCATTCCACTGCAGAAAGTCTGACAACTCCCCCGGAATCAATTCAGACTCCGGAAGCAGCGTCAACCAAAATGGGTTCACCTTCCACAGCGGACAAGAGCGAGTATAACACACCTGTACCTTGACCCAGAAAGGGGCATGGTCAGACAGAGCCCTGGGTTCATACGCAGCATCAAACACATATAGCAGGATAATCGAGTTTCCAAGGCCCAAATCTATGCATGAGAGACCATCATGAGTAGCAGAGAAACATGAATAACATTTTGCTGCCGGATACTTCACTCACCACACATCCTGGAGGCCCAATTCCACCAGTAAATTAGCAAATGGGGTAGGCTGAGAGGATAATTGTCTACCCCTACTGCCCAAGGGCAATCTATCCAAACTAGGGAGTAAGCAATTATTATAATCACTCAATGCCAATAGGGGAACATCAGGATGATTGGTCATAAATTGAGCTAGGTGTTTATTAACCTCTGAAAAGTAGGGAGGAGGAATATATACCGCAGCCACTATGCAGCGAAACCCATTCAAAGTACACAGCAGGAAAATATACCTGCCCTCCACATCAATCCACTCCTCCACATGAACAAATTGAACAGAGTTAGAGATGAGGATACACACACCTCTAGAAAACGTGGAGTGGAAGGAATGCTATTGTATGGGAAATAAACGAGAGCGGAGGGTACCGACAGATCGTCAAATTTCAAATGGCTTTCCTGCAAACATACTACAAACAGTTTTAAATAAGTACACGGCAGACAGCAACCTATTTGGTTTTATCACCCAGGCTCCTTACATTCCAGGATAAAAACATTAATTCTTTATGGGAGACAGACATAATACATATGGAGAAAATAGAAAGGATAACTCAGTCATGGACAAATATAACGCCCTCTGAGGGGAGCAGTGAATGGATAGGTAGTAGGAGGGACCCAGGTCACATGGGTCAGGTTAACCAGGAGGACAGCCGCAGGAAGCAGGGAAGATAGACCCAGCAACATGCACTCGACTTAACACAGACACCCCAGGTGAACCATAAACAAAACAAGGGAGAGTACTGAAATTATTGCCAACATGTAGGCCAACAGAGCCATAATGATATTAACTGAAAACACTGGCAGGAGGGCAAAAGGTCCCCTCAGGACCAGAAACAGGTTGGGGTTTACACAATGTCTCATGGACAAGCACACAGCAGTTAAATAAAAAGAAAGCATAAGAGGGGAGGAAATGTGAGAGCAATACCCCGCTGTTCTGCTAAGCTGAGTTTAAGGCACTAAGGATCAACCAGGTCCCCAAGGTCAAGTTCCAGGAAAGTTTTCCAGGCAATGTTCCGCTCCATCCAGCCACTGCAAGGCTGCATTAGGATTATCAAACAAGTGAGAAGCGTCATCCGCAAGCACTAGAAGTTTAGCCAGATATAGCATGGCATATTGAAGGCCCAATGTCGTTTCTTGACATCCAGAATTTTGTGCGTTGCATTTGAACTTACACGGAAAAGTCTGGAAATAAGGATACTTCAGCATTATCAACTGACAGGGCACCCTTGCCTCTGGCCCTGGAGAGAATGGTATCTCTGTCTCGATAATTGAGGAATCTGAACAAAAAGGGCCGAGGAGGAGCGCCTACCAGAGGAGCATGTGCTGGGACTCTGTGTGCACATTCTACTGCAAACATGGGGAGAATGCATCACTGCCAAAGGTAGAGGTCAGCCAGGCTTCAATAAAGGCTACACGATTTTGACCCTCTTCCTGCTCCGGGATACCCACTGTGCGCACATTGTTGCGGTATAACCGATTTTCCAAATCTTCCAATCTAGAGGCATTAGTAGAAGCGATCGATTGCACATATCACACATCCCTATGTAATGGTTGTCAATCATCTTCCAGGGTACTCACTCTCCCTTCCAAGCCTGCAGTGCGATCCCACAGTTTCTGCATATCTTGACGCACCAGGGTCAATTCCATCCTCGGTAAGATGTGCTACAGATGAGATACATGTAGTGACTGCGGAGAGAATCTCTCTAAGGGTGGGTTCAGGATGATCATCAATGGAAACAACAGGCTGTGTCCCATGAGACTGGGATGATGGGATACTCACTGCAGGACTGCAGGATGGGATCTCTGTCTGTCAGTGCAAAAGGGATCTGAGTACAGCCTGTACAGTCTAAGTCCGAATCAGTAGCGGAGTCCAAAAGTTGTTTCTTGGAAGTTTCCATGGTGAGCGGCCTAGCAAAGAACTTTTGAGCAGCCTCCCTCTGCTTCTCCTTGGATGCACAGATCGGGGTACCACCATCTTGCCCAGCCGACTCAGGCAAGGCCCAAATTTCTTTCCCCCTTTTAGCCATCTCAGATCAGGATAATCGGGGTACCAAGTGACAGAAGGGAGGTCAGAGCACAACCTGGTGACCAAGGGCGGACTGACAACTCATGGGGCCCCTGGGCAATAGGGGATCATGGGCCCCTGTGTCCTTGCCCAAACTCAAAAAAGCCTATGAAAAAGGTACCAGGGGCATCTCTTGGGGCCCCTTACTGACCCAGGGCCCTCGGGCAGTGCCCGAGTTTCCAAATGGTCAGTCCGCCCCTGCTGGTGACCCAAGATGCCGTTTTAGCCGGTGAACAAGGTGCCAATCAGGATAAATGAGAGGATGCAGAGCGGAGCTCACCGAGCACACATCCTACTACATGCAAAGCGTACCACGCCCATTTAAGGGAACTATGTTACAGATATTGGAAACCAACCTTTGTCCCAGCAATGAAAAAGTGGAGTTCTGGTTTAGCCCACCTACAACATTTACTATGTCATGACTATATATAAGTTAAAAGGCAGTGCTGCCCTATATGTGCAGCATACCACTGCATACTTTTGTGCAACAGTGGTGTACACCGAAGTACCCCCTAGTTTTCCCCACATTTTCCATAACTGCCACTAAAAAAGTAGATCCTAGACCTAATCATCACTTTATCACTGCAAACATTTAAACAATGGGTTCCTTGCAGAATTAGACCACCATCCCACACACTGACCTTGCAGTGGTGGTGATGGTGACAGGGAGTTAGCATTATCTGGACATGATTCCCCGTTGCAGAACATCTTTTTTTTTGGCCTCAACTGCATTCCTAGGCTCTTCTTACAATTTTGAAGGAGGGCATGGTTAGCATAATGGCAAAGGTGGACAATGACGTCTTGATCAAGGAAACCAAGGAAAGAGAACAGAAAATAATAGCACATGCAAAACAGTTTTATATCAGATCAATTAACTATTTTGTCTTATTGAAACCATCAAATAAAAAGTAGTTATTTAGTATTGAATTGGAAAAATAAATGGGTTAAAGGGCCATTTCTGAAGTACACAGAGACACAGAAAAAAATGGACAGTGGACCTTGTTATCCAAGAGGTGCAGAGGCTAAGCACAGACTAGCCTCTGCACCTCCATTGAAGAACCCCACAAAGAGCAACTGATTTTACTAGAATACTTACCAGGTTACGGCCCTCAGGCACTCAGCAGCTGGCAGGTGAATCAAACCAGAGAGTGGTACAAAGCCAACAGTAACAGGAAAAAGGTCAAGGCAGCTGGTAAACAAGTGCTGTCTAATACAAAATGTAGTCAGTAAATGGAGAAACAGGAAAAAAGGAAATACCATGGAGTAACCTGGAAATTAACCTAATGCTGGTGGGAAAGTATCTTGTAGTTTCTATGTAAACATGCAGGTGAGTTCTTTTGATGTCTATACCTCCCAGTTTTATAAGCAAGCATTATGTAGAAAGCAAGTAGAGACCACTTGCAATATCATGCTTTATCATGCATATATTGCAGCAGATATGGTTTCACATAAGCTAGAACAGTATTGATTTAAAGGTCCTTGTATGGGCACAATTGTTTAGGTTATAATGTTCTGTCCCACTCTCCAACAATCTCTTGACTGCAAATCACCCTGTCACATGCCTTCCCAAAGGAAAAAAATAAGCTGCAGTGCTGATACACTTTTCCAAGGAATATTACAGTGATTTACAAAAAAAATAGCTTTCACAAATTGAAACCAGTAACAATTAGGAAATGCGCCCTTGTGAAAATAACTATGCAGCTGCTTAGCAGTGAAATTAATGTAGACTTATGGAAAAGCTATAGAAAAAAGTAAATTGCATACAGCAATGTAGTACAGCAATTGTGTATCAAAAACAATTAAATAATACAGTGAACTGTCAACATCACCTAACAAATTATGTTCTTAGACAAAAAACAATATATGGTAAACATTAAGGTGACAGTCCCATGAAGATGTAATCCCGTAGACCAAAAAATGTGCTCTTTCACCGTGTGCAGACAATAAGTGAATTGCTCACTCACCAGAAAAAATTGACCCAGGTTAAAGTGGTCAAGTGTGCTTTGTTATCATATTGATGACCAGCAACAGGCTCTCCTGGATCAGACCTCACGGTCTCCTAGTAAGGGATATAGATCCAAGCAATCAAAGATAACTGCCCCCAGTTGGATGGTCATAAAACTGGATATGCCAATACTAGATGGATTCATAACCTCAGTCTCTCCTCAAAATAAAGGTGATGCCCCAAGCAAATCCTTCCAGAACCTTCATACATCAGTGTTGCATCTGGCAAGCTCTTAATTTCTATACTGGTAAGCTGGGAGTGCTTCTTTGATCTTGTCAGCTGCTCTATCTGGAGATCTGCAAGTTTTACCTTTTGCTGAGCATTAACCTCCGTAGCGGTATTCCCGAGTGTAGCTCGGGGTAGAGTTTCAGTACCAAAAGCGGTAACCCCGAGCTACACTCGAGCTTACCATGCAGCGTTGCATAGGGAGTCCCTGCAGCGCTCACCTTGTCCTTCGCTCCCGCGATGCGTCCCCTGCAGCATCCCCGGCCATCTCCTCCGGCCGATGCCGGCATCCGGCTTCCCTGTTCCGGTCCCAGTGACGTCGGTACATACGGGCGCCGGAACCGGCAACAAATTTGAAATTTTTAAAAAATTTCATTTTTTAAAAAATTATTATTACATAGTAAAACATTGCTGTTTCAATGCATTTCACATCCATTTTGTCCCTACTGCTTTGTCCTGTCCCCTGCCTGTATTTTGACTGTTCTTTCTGCCTGGAGACTTAGAAAAGTCCATGGTGTCCAAAAAGCATCCCTTTATGTCAAAATTGGTTTTAGACCAGCTAGAGAACAGTGATAGTAAATTAGAACCACTTGCAGAATCGAGTGATAATGATCCGTGGGGAAATTCGTCATCAGACACTGAAAACGATTCTGCGACTTTGCTCAGCGATGTGCGAACTTGCTATATTTCAAATTTCAGTGTTTTTGGTTTGATTATATTATTTAATTAAATGTATTATTATTATTTTTTATGATTATTTATTAAATTATAATTTATGATTTCGTGTTTCAAGTTTTATCATATCTGGAATGTTTACTAGACTCTTGTTCGGACAGATTTCAGTGAGTTATTCCTAAATTACAGGCCTAAAATAAAAAAAATACATATTTTCATGCAAAAAAATGGTACCGCTTTCAGCACAAAAAATCTGAAATAATCAGACCACTAGGGAGGTTAATCACCTTGGCCTGAAGTTCTGTAAAGGCCTAGAGCTGAATGATTCATACTCTGAATGATCTAAGATTGTTAATTGTGTACCACACGGTTCAGTGTTGGGACCCTTACTTTTTAATATATTTATAAATGATATAGGGTCTTGGATTAAAAATACAGTTTCAGTATTTGCAGATGACATCAAGCTTTGCAGTGGAATAATGTCCTTACAGGATGTCTCCAACTTACTTGCACTTGGGGGCTAAGAATATGCATGCATCATACATACAAGGGGGAGTACAACTGGGGAATGGTGGAGAAGGATCTGGTAGAACATAAGCTTAATAATGGCATGCAGTGCCAAGCTTTGGTTTCTAAAGCGAGCAAAATCCTCTTGTATAAAAAGAGGTATAGACTCCAGAGAGAGAAAGATATTATATTTTACTCCTGTACAAATCATTAGTAACGCCTAATCTGAAATATGCAGTTCAATTTTGGGCACCAATTCACAAAAAGAACAGTGCAGAGAAAGACAGCCAGACTGATAAGAGGCATGGAGGAGCTCAGCTATGAGGAAAGATTAGAGGAACTGAATTTTTTCTCTCTTGAGAAGAGGAGATTAAGGGGGGATATGATGAACATGTATAAATACATCAGTGGTTCATATAGTGAACTCAGTGTAGAGTTATTCACCCTGAGGCCATCACAGAGGACAAGGGGGCACTCTGCGCCTGGAGGAAAAGAGATTTAATCTCCAAATATGGAAAGGTTTCTTCAAAGTAAGAGCTGTGAAAATTGGAAGACTCCCTCAAGAGTTGGTTCTGGACAGCTCAGTGGATTGCTTTAAAAAAAAGGCCTGGATTCTTTCCTAGATACACAGAATATAACTGGATACTAAGATTTATAGGTAAAGTTGATCCAGGGAATATCCAATTGCCTCTAGGAAGGAATTTTTCCCCTGCAGGAGCAAAATGGATCATGCTTTTCTGGGTTTTTTGCCTTCCTCTGGATCAATTGTGGGTATAGGATTATAACTTTTTTTTATGGTTGAACTGGATGGACTTTAATCTTTTTTCAGCCAAATTAACTATATACACTGGGTCAATGGGTTTTTTTCCTTCGGGCCAGCTGGTGGCAGGCATTGTTACTGACAAAAGATTTACAATGATGGGCTTTTTGTGGAATTTATCAAACATTTAGATGTCTTTATCTTTTGGCTACACTTTTTTTTATGAATGAGTAGGGGTACTATGTACCTCTTACTTTTTTATGTAGGTGGTGTCAGCATCTGAGGACCCCCTAATTTTTAAAGGGGGCTTCCAATTTCCAATTAGGACCTCTCCCAGAGACCCACACAACCACCTGCCAGGGGCGTGGGAAAGAGACCCTTGATCCCAGCAACACGGGGTTACTTCATCCGGGGGTTCCCCTTGGTAAGGCACCACCCAATGTTGAGACAAAATGGAGTACAATAAGAAAATACAGAATAGAACACATGTTTTAATGTTTTATAAATCATAACCTACACAGACAGGTAGAAAAGTTAGATTCAGGCCTTTGGTGAAACCCTTCATGTTTTTCCAACTTAAAAGCAATGCTTTGGCAGCTTTTCCTGTCATTGATCTGAGGATCAGAAGTGCATTGAACATGAAAGGGGATCCTGCCACTATGTAAAAATGTGATCAGGAGGTTCTGTCACAGCACCTCTTCTAAGTCCTGCATCTTTTTATTTGCAGATAATTAATAAGATTTTTCTTTACTAGCCTCGTATTCAGAACCTCTGCCCCTCCTTTAATGCTTGCTTGACATTATTAATATAGCGGATTGGCTAACTGTATTAGCAGTTATAGGAACAGGGAATTGATGGCGTGGTGCAGCACACTTTACTCAAAACCTTTGAGGTTGGTGAAAATGCATATGCATATACCAATGCACTTCCGCTATAAGTTAAGTGTTTGTCACCGTAACCAAGAAACATTAAAGCAAAAACAGAACTGCCCAAAGAGTAGGCAAAAGTGGTTACTATTGATGACAAATATTTACTAGGCACAGGTATCACAGAAAATGAGTCTTAATACTAAGTATCATAAAACTGACAGTTGTATTAATCAATATGAGTAAAACACCAGCATGGATGCAAGCATCAATCTTGAATTCAGCATATAGAAACCATGAATAGACAAAACAAATGAGACAAACAAGAATAAAAATACGTCCGGATGCATGTAAATTCACATATGGGTTACATACCGTGGCAACACGCCACTTGTATTGTCAAAAATAGCTTCAAGGTAGCCCCCATGTGTGAATCTGTGGGATGCCTGAGGGCCCAATAGTCAAAAGGAGACACAAGTGCACTTAAATAATAGTGGAGTTTGAAAGCCTAAAGAGGCATGCTCAATTAGGTGACCAGGCCCTAAATGGTCAGTGTGGCGGTTTGTGTGAGAAAAATCATCCATTAGATGGTTATATCCCATAGGGAATCAAAAGAGTTAGTTCATCACACAGGTTCCCATAGAGTGCAATGCAAGAAGAAAAATCACAAAATATCATGAGCAATAAAGGACTTGGTAAATGCACTTGACAGCATCAGGGAGCAGCTTATCCAACTGTGGGTATGGTGGGTATAGATAGACTATGAACAGCATCACCTTAGGGCAAGTAGCCAACCAGAAATGGCACACAGTTACTTCTAATACCATTTTTCTTCCGATCCACTTGGACCTAATATAAAGGAGTATTAAGTATTCTTGTGTCCTTGAGGTCTCCGCTACTTCCCAAGAAAGGGCGGCATCAGGGGCGGACTGACAACTCATGGGGCAATAAGGGATCATGGGGCTCCTGTGTCCTTACCCACACTCAAAGCACACCCAAAAAAGCCTATAAAAGGTACCAGGGGCAGTTCATGGGGCCCCCTACTGACCCCAGGCCCTCAGGCAGTGCCCGAGTGCTCGAATGGTCAGTCCGCCCCTGGGCGGCACATACATTACCACTCACCTGCCCATCCACTGCAGTTCCACAATTCAAAGTGTCAGTCAGATCCTCATAAACAGTTGGCTGCTGCTCCTTATAGCTTTGCGTAGATCAAGAGTTTCTCCATACTCCTACCAGCATTCCATTATACTCCGGGACGCCAACATGGGCACACAGGGGACCATCACTTCAGAGTTCCCATGTGAAAGAATTTGTGTCACGTGACGTAGATAACGTCAACACATTTCGCTAGAACCCAGCGTAGCTTCATCTGGACATCGGGCAATGTTCAGGTCATCCCTTATAGCTTCAATATCTCTGCCTACCGACCGCCCATAGTGAATTAAAGGGACAGTGTCTTGTTTGTTTTTTATATAGTTGTAATGGTCATACTGCTCGGCAAATATTAACAGAGCAAATTTTAACAGAGCCTGATTCCAACATCACAGCTTTCCCTCTACTAAATATGTAGAGCTTACATTTGTGTTATCAATGCAGCAAAAATAGGCTAACGCAGTGTACTGTATATTTTAAAATAGAGTAAGCAAAGGGGAATAAAAATTAGCTAAGCTAACACGGTTCAGAACTGTTCACAAAGAATTATTTTTTAGGAAAACTTGTAAATTCATTTCAACATTTAGTCCCCGTGGGGTTAGAGCTTGTAACCTATAAATCCAGCTTTTCTCTTTTTGTAGCAAAATGCAATCAAAATCGCCTCAACTTTGGGGGATCTTAAGCACATAAATACCCTTTACTTTCATGCCTGTTAATTTACCTTTGTGAAAGAGAGCAAAGTGTTTTGCTAGGGGTTCTTCAGGATTCTGCTCCCTAATTTCTTTCATGCGTTCCCCTATTTGAACCTTTAGCGGGCGCTTAGTTTTGCCTATGTAGAATTTATCACACAGGCACGTTATCATATAGACTACTCATGTAGAATTACAGTTAATTAAATCCTGAATTCGAAACTTGGCGCGCTAAACTGTAGCACAAAATTATGCAGTAGTGCGGTGCAAACAGTGCAGTTTTGCTTGTGTCAGGAACAAGTTAACACTTCTAAAATATTAAAAGAACATAATAAAATATATTAAACTAAAATATACTTCCTTCAAAAAAATAAAGCCTAAAATGCTAAATCCAATCCTAAAACACAAAGTCAAAAAGCTCAACCCTAATACACTAAACCCAGTTTTTTTGCATGTTTTTTTAATGTCCAACCGAAAAAAAAAATGAAAATGTAAAGTACAACAATATAATAAAACAGAAAAAAACCTTTAGGAGGTATTAACTATTAAATAGTAACTTAAATTGTTTCTGACACACTAAAAAGTAAAAAATTTAGTACTAGAAAGAACTGTTGGGACTATACACTCTGAACATAGAGGGGGTGCACTATAATTTGTAGTGCACCACTCTGTAATTCACTTTAACTTTGTACAATACAGTACTGTATATAGCACTCTTCAGCACTACATACTATAGCAGCAGCTATCTGCAAACACTTTGTCAACCCTCTAGGTTTCCAACACACACTGACTGTGTATTTGTATATAGCATAGTTCAGCATCACTGTATAGCATAGCAGCAATTGTCTTTCCCCTCAAACACTCTTTGAGCTCTTCATATGTACTCCAAGTCAGGGGAGGACTGACAACTCATGGGGCCCCCGGCAATAGGGGATCATGGGGCCCCTGTGTCCTTGATCACACTCACAGCACACCCAAAAAAGCCTATAAAAAGGTACCAGGGGCATTTCATGGGGCCCCCTACTGACCCTGGGCCCTCGGGCAGTGCCTGAATGCTCAAATGGTCAGTCCTCCCCTGGCTCCAAGTCTCCAACACATTGGCAAAAGGCAGCTGAAAATTTACTTCTATAGGGAGGGTGCTGAAACATAAGAAAGCCTAAATAATCATCCCTTCTAGGCCATTTAACCATAGTTCAGAGACCAGGAACTGCATTGTTTGGTAATTGTGTACTACAGCAGTGAATGACCACAATAGTTTGCCATGTTCTAAAACTTCGAACAACATGGGTTCGGGTTGAACTCGTATTCGATCTAAACTCAAATCTCATCCTAGCCACTAACAGGGAAAGCAAAAGAGCCCATTAAAATCCAGCAGCTCCTTTGGGGGATCATTGCTACAATAGTAATATACAATAAAATACATAAATAGTGCTTTAACGATAATGCTTTCATATTGGCCTTCACATTTCTAATAGATCCCCCAATTCCCATAATATTATTTCTTTTTTCATGGATTTACTGGTGTGGAACAAGAACATTTTCCTGTCAATTAATCAGGAGAACAAATCAGCCATCTGGGAGACCTGATGGTTTTATAGCCTCTTGCTGTGCCGCAGGGTAACTCAATGTGTATGCAACATACAACGAAGCTCAGAATATTTTTTTTTAACTTGGCTAGAGCCTTCATTAATCTATAATATTGATTATGTTTTGTCAGGCACCTAACAAGGCTTTGATTTTAAATGTGTGTAAACAGTTTAGTGGAACCCGAATTAGAATGCTTACATGGATGGGTGCACATAATATGTCTTAAAATGCAATAAAATAAAAATAAATTGTAACCACATTTAATGTTAGTGGATATCATTGATTGCACACATGTCAAGCCAACTATATGGAACAGTGTTTGAAGAGCTACATTTATTTAAAAATGCTTGGGAATATTGTGTGGTAGTAGATGTAGATAAGCTAATGCTAAGGCAGCATTCCATATGTATCAGGTAAAGGACCCAATCATATCCAAAGGCATATATTGCCATATATTACAAAATAAATTATTGTCTGTTTATCTGTTTAAAATACTTCCCTGTCATCATTCCCATAAAAGGGCTCTTGACTAATCCTATTGATGGAAAGGAAGTGTTTCTAGTAATGCAATACGGGAACACATCTCAATCATATGAAGGCACCTATTTGGAATTTCATAGTGAAAAATTAGAAGCATTCATATTTCATAGATAATAATATAATGCTAAATGTCACTGTTTGATTAAATTATTGTTCAGATGAAAACAACAAACTCTTTCCTAGTCACATCTACAATTAACTACATAGCATGAAATCCATGGGATGACAAAAGTACATTTCATTTACAATCTTTTGTAAACATCTTTTTTTTTCTGTGAAACTGTCTGAACAAAGTATTGTGGTCCATACACATAGCACATATGAACACTGACAGATGGTGCAAGTATGGGATTGTTTATTATCATGGCCATTTGATATACAAATTAAATTTGATATACAAAAAGAATATAACATTTTTGTACAATACAACAGATTTTTTTAGAAATATCAGGCATAATCCATGTTTGAGATGCATTTAAACTGATATAATAATAAATAATGGGAACAATTCACTAAGAGGTACCTTACCGCATTCGAGTTTAAAATTTTTTTTAGAATTCACTAAAAAATGCTACTAAAATACTGCAGTATATAGAGTTATATTATCAAGTCATTCGGTATTTTAGTAGTGAAAAACATGCATTAATGTTTCAGCATTCTGTCCCCCACTGACAGCTAAATGTAAAAGAAAGAATTGCTAGCAATTAAAAACATAATTTAAAAAATGGTTTGGGATCCTCCCCTCCATCCATACCACGCCCTTCGGGTCTCGTATAGATTTTGAGGGGAACCCCCATGCCAAAATGTAAAAAATCCATACCAGACCCTTATGCATGCAGTCTGGCAGGTCAGGAAAGGGGGGGATGAGCGTGTGCCCCCCATCCTGAACCATACCAGGCCACATGCCCTCAACATGGGGGGGTGCTGTGGGGCAGGGGGTCTCTCCCCAAAGTACCTTGTCCCCATTTTGATGGAGACAAGGGCCTCTTCCTCACAAACCTAGCAGTTGTGGGGTCTGTGGGCCCCCAGATCCCGCCCCCCATGTGAATGTGTATGGGGTAAATGGTACCGCTACCCATTCACAAAAAAACTGTAGTGTGAAAAAAGACAAGTCCTTTATTAAAAGAAGGAAAATAAGGAAAATAATGCCCCAAAGCACCCCTCCATGTTGAGGTAATGTGGCCTGGTATGGTTCAGGAGGGAGGGCACTCACTCGTTCCCCCCCCCCTTTCCTGACCTGCCAGGCTGCATGCTTGGATAAGGGTTTGGTATGGATTTTGGGTGTGACCTCACTCCATTTTTTTTTATTTTTGGCATGGGGGTTCCACTCAAAACCCATTCCAGACCCAAAGGGTTTGGTATGGATGGAGGAGGGGGACCCATGCCGTTTTTAATTATTTTTTAATTGCCAGCAATTTTTTTTTCTTACATTCAGCTGTCAGTGGGGAACCCCACTGACAGCTGATGACTCATAGGTTGTTAAGGACTCTGCAGCCACCCATTTCTTAACAACCCATGACAGTACTGACAGATACCACTACATACTGCATGCCTGGACCACTACTTAATTGCTGCATGCATTTAATTATTTATATCCTTTTGTGAATTGACTTTAAGGTCTTTTTATGTGGTATTTACTGAGTGTTTTTGCTATTTTCGGTAAATACTGCATACTAGCAATAGTGAATTGACATTTTCAGTATCGCATGCGATATGTGGTCATGTGACTGACTTAACTCATTCGATAAGCTTTAGTGAATTGTGCCCATTATCTGATTAAATATCATGCAGAATTAGTACATAGCATTTTTCCAGTTTATTTAAATGGAAAACAATGCAGGAATTAAAAACCAAGCACATTTTCTAGTAACGTTGAGTTGCTTTTATTTCATTGCCTGGCTATCACTGACTTTCTGGTGAAGCTGGTGAGAGTGAAGCTCTGTTGACTTCCATAATTCAATCATGTATGAGCAAAATACTTTTTTTTTATATTCTTGCAAATGATTGAGTATTCAGTCAGCAAAGTAAAAATCACTACATTTACTAAGCTCTGGGGAAAATACCTTTGCAATATGCAGCTTAGTTTGCAATGTAGACATCCTATTTGCCTTTATAAAACCAACCCTTCTAATTCAGAGCAATTTCACAGATCAGAAGAGTTAGTTGAAGCAGTTGACAAACATAGCAATTCAGTGTACTCTACGTTATCATATGTATATTGTAGGCCAATATTTTCATTTTGTCTCTGATTTCATTACTCGCCATAACTTTTTTTTGCAAACCTATAAACTGCATGGCAACAAAGTTTTGTTACAAAAGAAAGAACAAAGGTGACACTCGCCTAGGACAAAGTTACTGTGAAGATCCAGGTTTGGATGTGATCAGGGTAAGGTAGCTTGTGTTGATGCCATCAGTGTGACATAATTTTGATATGCTTCTGAGATCATGCAGAATGTACTCACAGGTGTGTTTGACCAACACGTGACTTGCTTATAGCAGTTTTTTTTTAAATTTCCACTTTTCAATTTTATTTAGACTTGGCAACGCAAAATCTGTCCGATGTCTCAATAAGGATATCAGAGAATACTCATAGTTGCCAGAAGAATGGAAATACACCTGATATCAACTCAAAACACAGTGAATAGTAGCACCCATAAGCGAATAAATCCCATAATAGGCAATTTGATGATAAACAAGTTGTCTTTAAAATGGGAGCTACACTTAGCAGGATATTTGGGCAATGTGATTGACCATTAGTTACAATCCTACTGTAGATTCACAGAAGTATAAAGATTTATAGCTAATTATAATTCAGGTATATGACTGGTCATAACTGAAAATGCTATTGGAGGTGTACAGGAGTGCTATATAACAAATAATAATTCATGTGTATGAATGCTGGAAAGGAGTATGCAGTGGAAGGGCTGTGTAAAGGTAGCTGGAGACAAAGGAAGTGCTGAGGGGGTAGTGTCCATAAAATAAAGCAGTGAAATTTAAACATACAGTGGGTCAGTAAACACTGACCATCTGGCTGAATGAGAAGCCCAAAGATAAATCAATTACAGTTTTTTAACCAACAGTATATGTATATCTGAGAGTAGTTTAGGCTGATTCAAGTGGTTCTTCTGGCTCCAAAAATGTCTAAATAATAGTTTATAAGTGAAGCTTCATTATATTTCAGTGTTTGCAGCATTATGTTCTTATTGCTGACCCTTGCTGAAAATAACAAACTGTTCTGTGCCGTCTAGCCATGCTATCGCCAAACAATGGAAATTATGTAGATTCTATATAATTTAGGAATGCTGAAATCCACAATTAGTCTGTACGTAGTAGTCTATAGCTTGGAAGATGGACACTTTTAGGAGATCACTAGATTTTATCAGAGAGGAAAGCACCATAATGAAATGTACAGTCCATACAAATTTTATTACAAAAACAGAAACACCAACGCACTTCAGGGCTCACATCTTCCCGTTCATCAGGGGTTGTATGGCAATGGCCTGAACTGCAATTATAAATATAGAGCAGCATTTGTTGTACAGACTAACACAACTCATGCAGGTGCCAAACTGGCAGTGCCTAAAATGAGTAAGGTTTAAATCCTCTGCTGTGCAGGAGGAATGAGACTCAATGACAGAATTTAAATACAATTAAAGAATGTTGGGTTTTGCTATACTTTGATCTGGCCTTTGTATTCATTTGTTTTTTGAACTTGAGTAATTCAGGATTACCCATTAACACTGTTTGTACTAATGCATTTATTTTATTCTAGTAAATATGGTTACAATTGTATATAAATGTAGGATAAAGCAGAATTTAAACTGAGTATTATTAATCCTTACAACAATTTGTATGTAAGCAAAAAGAAGAAATGGAATTTAAAACTAGAGATACTTAACAGGCTACTGCAAAATTAAAAGCATGCAGATGCCAAAAATGTAGAGAAATACATATGGCAGCCATGGCATTAATATGTGAGGTGGCCTGAGAATTTTAGCTTATTAGAAAAGGATTACAGGACTAGTTAAGTACTGGGATGGAATTAGTCAGAGATAGATTTGCCACCTGGGAATTTCCAAACTGTCAATCGCCTGCAAATGACACAGGCTAATGCAATTCAAATTTCATGCATTCAGCAAATCATTTGTGTCTGCACTCTTGGTGATTCAAAGTCACATATGCTTGCTTCCGATCTGTGCATCTTTGCTGAGAATTGGATAAACATGGTGCGAGTATGATACAAGTATTCGTCAATTATAATGTGTATAGAGCAGACCTACCTATAGTTGTCCTGTGTAATAAATTGATTTCAGTAGCTATTTTACAGTATATCTGCTTGAGGATTACATTATTCTGATTACTATTTCAGATGGTTTTTGGCTTCATATAACTCAATCAACACCATAATATCACATCTATTGTCCTTTTTACCATACAGAAAGTTGACTTGGACACCGAAAGTCTGAATAATAAATTTATACATGTGCATGGACTAATATTTAAAGTGGTTCTAAAGTCGCAAGGTATTTTACCTTTACCTGTGTTTAACTTTCACTATCTGTTTGTTTCCTTCCCCCCTATAATACTTACATGAGTCCTGTATCGATCCATCTCTGTGCCTGTCTGCATCAATGCTGCTCTCTCTCCTCCTGATCTTACAGGGAAAATTGAAAGCAGTGGGAGCCATTGGCTCCTGCAGCAGTCAATCAAAACCAGTAAGGGGGAGCAGTGGGCAGGGAAAAGCCATGTTCAGTGTATCCGGTGATACAAACAGCACAGCTTGCAAGTGATCCTGAATGTCTGCCCCAAGCTGCTTGCTATGGGGGCAGACACAAAAGAAGAGGAGCAGACAGTTCCAGTGGGGGACCCCAGAGGGAGGAGGTCCTGGGCTGCTTTGTGCAATACTAGTGCACAGAGCAGGTAAATATAAACCTCTTTTTAATTTTAGGTAAAAAAAGAGGATTATAACCACTTTAAAGAGTCTGTAGTCTGACCTTATCTAATATTTGACTGACTTTAGATACAGAAAGATAAGATATTCTTTACTTCATCACTTTAATCTAAAAATCTCCAAATACCATCACAAATTCTTCAAGGATACAACAACTGAAAGCCTCTGCATACAATACACTTTTTTTTCCAAAAATGATCAAATAAGAAAATAAGGGGAACTCCAGCCAAATTTGTTTTTGTAGTTTTGGCCAAATTGTGGAGGGATTAGTTGTCTAATTTTTAATTGAGGAGATTATTTCTAACTTCCTGTTCTGGTGACATCATTGTAACAAGGCCTGGAAGTAAAATCTTCCAATACAAAAAAAAAAAACCTAGTAGGGTTCTAGCTTTCCTCTGCTTCAATAAAAAGTGTGGGTTTTTTATTGCTTTCACTTTAAGGTGATTTCTCTAGCATCTTGCTCTGATGTCAACGTCACCATCTGCACAGGAAATGGGCTCATAGACAGCAGTAAAAATAGCAGAAGTTCTAACCCATCCTCCCGCTAATGTTTTCGATGAAGATAATCTTTAAACTCCTTTGCAACCCTTTTTTTCAATCATACATTTTGAGGACTTTTTACTAAATTTGGTTGTAGCATGAATATTTGCTTAAAAAACTGTCATCAAATAATTACTAAGACTGCCATTTACTTGCCCTTGTTGTGATGGCATCCATAATATACTAACACTGTACTTCTACGCTATCAAATCACAGCAGATGCAGTTAAACACTTACCCTTTCTTGTTTACTGTCTGGCACTGTTTGCCCTTCAGCTTGGCTAAATAGGTATATCCTTGCCTTAGTACTAATTGTGGCTTACTACTTCACCTTTTTCAAGATTTTATGCAGTGCTGCTTTTTTGATTAGAAAATAAAAGAGATATTTTTACACTAAGTACTTTTAGAAGAAAGGAACACATTTTCTTTAATATTCAGCTAGACACCAACAGTGGGAAAAACTGTACATTGAAATGAAATAGCAATTGAGCAAACAGAGCAATTGCTCAGAAAAAAAACTATATAGATTCCTAGTTTGGAAACAACCATATTGCACTGCCATGGCAAACTATTGTTTCATTAAGAGCATAGCTTGCTTGAAAAGATCATACTTTACATGATAGTCTAATGGTATTACATCAACAAGATTTTATTCACAGTTCCCTTATTTTGTATGTGTGTGTGTATATATATATATATATATATATATATATATATATATATTTTTTTTTTTTTTTAATTATTATTTTTTTTAAGTCTATAACTTGAAACACCCATGATGACAGCACTCTTATTTTTCAGCATGCCAATGACTGATTTAAATACAGTACTGCTGTCCATAGGCCATATAGAGAGTAAAACTGTCAAAACTGTGTGTTTTATGGGTAGGAGATAGGTCTTGTTAAGTGTTAAGGAAACTTGAATTAATTTGGCCCAGGATCAATGGATGATAGTTATCAAGGTATAGGGGTTGATTTACTAAAACTGGAGAGTGAAAAATTAGAGGCAGCTCTGCACAGAAACCAATCAGCTTCCATTTTTTTTTGTCAAAGTCTAATTGAACAAGCGGAAGTTAGAAGCTGATTGGCTATCACGCATAGCTGCACCAGATTTTGCATTCTCCAGTTTTAGTAAATCAACCCCAATGTATTACATCTGGTTCTATTGTTTATAGCTGTTGACTGTTGTTCACCTTTATAGTTTAATACTATGCATTTATTTCTTAAATTAGTCTTGAATTAATGCACAAACATTAGTGATACTTACTATGGTTTGGTGAAAGGTAATAGAGGTGACTTCTGTAAACAGAATAATTGTGCTGTATGTCCATTCTTCATTAGGCTCCATGCAGACTTGTGCAATTTTTCATGTGACTTTGGACATCAAAGTCTCATGACAAGTCACACTCCATTCTTTTCTTGCTCAATCTTTTTATTATTAAGCCATAGCAAATATAGCGTATACATAACCACAGTAAATTGAAGATTACAATGGTGATTGGCTAACACACACTCAAATCTCGGTAGAAACAATAATATATTGCACAGTAACAATAGCATAAACATTTACAGAAGAATTAGCTATCTAAGGCTACGTTCACACTAGCCTTGTTAGCAAGCGGCAGACAGGTGTTTGGGAAGTGTTTTTACTGGGAAAATTCTGCACATTGCAGCACATAGTGCTGTTCAAACAGCAGCGTTATCGTCGCGTTGCATCTCAGCAAAACGAACACCTCTGGTTGAGTCAGGAGGAGTTGAAGCCTCCTATTCAAGTCTATGGTGCAACGCGATTGCGGAGTGTTAATACCATTCAAACTTCATTATAGGCGTTTGTGGGGCATTTTTAACGCTGAACCGCGCATGCGGCGTTTGCGGAGCATTAAAAACGCTCCACAAATGCCGGACCAACGCTTGTCAAACGCTATAGGGGCGTTTGGCAAGAGTTGGAAAAACAGTCAAGTGTGAACGAGCCCTAACAGGTACATACATCTGGAGCTCTAAGCCCTGCAAAACATAGATGACCAGAACCTATCAACATGAACACTCATGTTAATGGAGTGGTCTTAGTATTCCAAAGTACAAAAGTTACTTTAGGATAATAGTGCAAAACTTTGTCAAATTAGAATAGAAAAGAAAGAAAAATAGGGGGGAAAGAAGAGAAAAAGGAAAAGAGAAAAGAAAAGGTAGGTGGTGGTGGGAAGTCAACCATGTCCGAGAGGCCAAAGCTATATTTACTATAGGAACTAGAGACAAAAAAAAAAAATCAGAGCTCAAGCAGGGATAAGTCAAATGCAGAAGACAAGGAATGATCCACCCAGGGCTGACAGACTTTAAGATGCTTGGAAATTGTATTTGTGAGGTGGTCTCAATCTTGCTTTGAATCATTGCCTGTGTGACCCTATTTTTAGCTTCTAATGTGCAGAGGGTTGAGGTCTGCCAGGCACTCACAATAGTTTGTTTAGAAGCTGTCAAGGTTTAGTAAAGCTAATGCTGTATCTAGGGCTATTTTAGTTTTAATTGAAACAGATATGATGTTAAAAATCTCAGTCCAAATTCCTGCATGATCGGACAAAGCCACCATGTGTGGGCTTGAGTACCTTGTTCCTTGCATTTTCAAAAATAATCAGGAGAGTATGAAGTTAGCAATTTAGAGATACCACCGAATTAAAACTTTATAATTGGTTTCAACAACAAGGCAGTTCTGTGACGACGACTTGGTTGTGGCCCAACTATCATCCTAATCCTCTCAATCCAACTGCACTCGAAAATCTGAAGCCCATTTATTAGCATAGGGGGGCCAAGGGGAAGTTCACGTCGTGAGATGAGCATATAATTTAGAGATGGTGCCAGGAACATGTGGGTCTGAGGCACAAATGCTCTCAAATAGGGATCTGTTCATGAGATCAGATTGGCCACGGGTGTATGAGGCAAAAAAATTAGATATATGCAAATAATGAAAGGTTTCTCCTCCTGGGAGCTGAGCTTGCTTTTGAAGGACAGAGAAAGTTTTAAGACCTGTAGAAGATACTAGATCACAGGAGCATGTAAAGCCTAGCCTTTTCCATTGCTGAAATGGAATTGGATTAAAGTAGGTAGGATAAAAAGATGGATGCTTATTAAAACATACCAGAGGAGAGTAAGAAGAGTGAGTGCAAAGTTATGGGGTTAGCAACAACTTGTCGCTCAGATTTACGTAACCACAGTAAATGATCAGTCAAGACAGGGTGTAAGTCAGCAGCTTCGAGTCCAACCAACAATGGAACCTCAGTGGTAGCATGATATAATAGAATTTGGGCCAGCTGAGCTGCCTGATAATACTTTGCAAAGTTGGGTACTCCCAAACCTCCTGACAGCTTAAGATGCTAACAGAGTTCAAGAGATTCTCAGTTTTATGGAGCCCATAAATATATTTATATGATTGGACCACTATGGGAAGGACTTGTAATAGATAAAGAATCTTGGGTAACAATGTCATCTGAACAGCCTTAATTTATCCTAACCAAGAGACATATAGGGGTTGCCATCTGGCCATTAGGGTAGTGAGGCATGAAAGCATTTGCAGATACCCCATTCTTTTCAATGGCACCTGTTCAAATCTGTGTGACTTAAAGTACTACTTTTCTGCAGTACTTTTGGTGCGACTTTTGATGCGACTTAGATCCATTGAGTGTAAAGTTGTATCAAAGTCGCACTCCAAAGTCGCACTAGAAATTGCTACTTTGGAACCACCCTAATTTGAATGGAGCCTTACAGAACCAAACTGGACATCAAAGCAAGAAACGTATACTGTTTTGATAATTACAAATATGGCAGGTGAACTTGAAAAATCTGATTGAAAATGTATTTCCAAAATAAGGAACAGAAGTTTTCAGAAAAGAAGAAAAAGAAGATTTGTTTTTAATTTGGGATTCCTGATTAATGGAACAAAATCTTTATTGCAGCAATATTAAATTGAATATCAGGGCAAAATAAAAATAAACAAACGTAAATAATCGCAATAAATTCCCATTTCCCCATGTTTTATATCTTTAAGGACAGAAAATACCTGTTGGTCTGCTAGAAATGACAACACACAGCATTTTTTTGGATTGAGTGGTATCAATAGCTGCTAAACAATTCAAACCCTTCTACTCTCCTTAGCTGCACAACATAAACAATAAATATTCTGTTGTCCAAGATAAGACCTAGGAGGGCAAAGCATATTCTTTGAGATAACACAAGTATGCACAGGATACAGGACAGCTCTGAATTTCTGAGAGGATCAACAGGTTTTCTCATATATATAACACAAGGCTTTCATTGGTATAGTTACCAGATCAGAAGAGAACATGTAAGATCAGTCCATTGTTGGGGTTGATATATACTTTAAAGCCTGTCTCTTACAGAATACTGAAGACACATTATCTGTGCTTTATGTTCTAAAGCATTTTGATAGCAAAATATGTTCTACTGATTTAATAGGTATATCTTTTCTAGTTCTGTTTTACTACATCCTTACAGCCTTTCATTGTTTCTTTTTACAAATAATATCAGCTTACCATTATTAGTCAACCATTTGCCCACTGTTTCCAGCAAAACAGAATATCACATTGTTTGGCTGTATATTACATGTTTTGCCATCTTACATCTTAAAGTGTAAATGCGCAATAGCCAAAAAAAGAGAAGGCAAAACATGTAATAGCCAAAAAAGTAGGCTATGGTGGTGCATGTGAAGTCTGTAGTTCTTTTGCTGTTTTTAATGAAAGGATCAAGGGTGGGATGTAGAGTTTTTTTCAACAGGGCCCTGGCAGTTGCAGTGTATGCTCTATTCAAGGCATGCCTCTGGTGATTGCTGTCACATTTGCCAGCATACAAAGATAAAGCCTTTGTCAGGTAGTTTTTGCTATTTGTTCCTCTGGCACATCCAAAACACATTTTTTTTGTGGAATAGGAACATTGTATTTACTGCTTTCGGTGCCTTCCTGTCCAATCATAACCACCATCCTCCCCAAATTATTTTTCTTGTATTTCAGGTGTAGGAAATGAGAGGAAATCATCTGCTAAAATCACAAACAGAAATAAAATCATGATTTAAGGTTCAGCTCTTCCCCACAGCATTCTAAGTTAAATTAGATCTCCGGCCAACACTTTTTCTTAGCTTTGGAAGTGTGGAGAAGAGTTAGACGAATCTCTGTTAGGTGTTTACTGCTGCATGTGTTCCCATTGTTCCCACTGAAACAGGGAATCCCTGCACTGGGAATAATTTCAGCAAAAATGTTTCTTCTTCTAGAGTGAATCAAGTTTAAGTTTTTATTGCCTTCAGTGTTACTGCTGGAGGGAACATAAAAAACCCCATTAATGATTCAAACTTTTCCTAGTCTTTTCAAAGAAAAAAAAACTTGAGTGACACTTTGAAGTCCTTTTATAAAGTTCTTCTACAATTCATACTATTCTCAAATATCACCAGTCAAAACCAAGGAACAATATAATGCAGCACTGGCAGAGTGCCAGTCTACTTCCAAGCATTATGTGCCAACCTAAGAGTTCTTTTTTCAGAAATACTTTCCTCTAGACAGCATCTTAATAATCTACTGACTATCATTTCAGCAAAATTCTATTTTTTACCATGTTGCTTTCAAACAAGTAACAACATGAAATTTTTGTAAATAACATATTGGCAAGCAAATGAAACATCAGGCAGATACAATATATAATACAGTCAGGAGACCAATTTCTTGGTATACAACACTTTTTACAGCAGCTACACATGTATAAAAAAAATATACTGGTTTGTACTACTGGTTGAATCATCCTGGGGTTGATTTACTAAAACTGGAGAGTGCAAAATCTGGTGCAGCTCTGCATAGAAACAAATCATCTTCCAGGTTTTGTCAAAGCTTAATTGAACAAGCTGAATTTAGAAGCTGATTAGCTACCATGCACAATCGCACTAGATTTTGCATTCTCCGGTTTTAGTAAACTGGCCAAAATTTGATCCATTTACCAATCAACTTCTGTTGGATTTTTGCTTCTTGATCAGCACTGCTAGCTATAGCCTGCAACGCTGATCAGTGTATTCTGATGATGTGGACGTCTCCCTGCTGTCAGAATACAATGGTGTCGCAGGGAGGATTCCTCTATCCACCTCAAATTTGTGGATGGGGAGTCAGGCCAGTTTTTTTAGTTCTACGTTCTGGTTGAATGAAAACAAAAATATTCTTATTTGGGTCAATAAGCAGTAAAAATGAATCTATTTTTTTTTTTTACGTGTTTACCTGCTGTTCTTCTGAATGTAATAATGATGTGTTTACTGGTCTAAGCCTTCAGAATAAAGGCAAAAGATACATCCAGCCTGCTGTAACTACTGTCCACTTGCAAAGCAAGAACAAGGTGAATGTGGACATTGGAAGGGTCATGAGCTTCAATAAGTATTTAGTAGCATAACCTCTACTCTGCAGAATATATATCTTAAAGTGGTTGTAAAGGATGAAGGCTCCTTTACCTTAATGCTTTCCCTGCATTAGGGTAAAGCACCTTCTATTGTCAGCCCCCCATTCAAATATTTACCTGAGCCCAATCTTGATCCAACAATGTGCCCAAGGTCAGAGGTGCTGCTCTATCTCCTCACTGGACTTAGTGAGAGCAACAGAAGCCATTAGCTTCTACTACTGTCAAACAAATCCACTGACGAAAGAGTGGGGGGCAGGGCCAAGCCGCACTGTGTGTGTCAATGGAAACACAGAGCACAGCTCAGGGTCAAGTCCACACATGTCCCACCATAGGAAGGTGCTTCCTATGGTGGGACAAGGAGAAGTCCACAGTACCGACAGGGACCCCAGAAGAGGAGTGTTGGCGCTGAACAGGTAAGTATGCCATGTTTGTTATTTAGAAAAAAAATAACTTTACAATCACTTTAAATTAGAAGTTTATTATGAAATAGAACAAGAGAGGAATAGATGAATCTACTGGTACATTAACTCCCTTAAAATACATATTCAGTCAAAACACGTAATCAGAAATAAATATTCTGACTTTGATTTATGTAAATGAAATCACTATTTGACAAACAAAATACTTACAGTTTTTAAACAGTGAAAATTAATAAAAACTTTTACAAAGTACAGATAAGTTTACTGAAGGCTTTCATTTCAAATTTACAGTGTTATGCTCCAGCTGACCAAAACAATAGGAGTTTATGCATTTAGCTTGCATTCATTTTCAGTCACTGTTTGGGAACCCAAAGTGTGAAGGACAGTGAAATTACCTTTGCTTCAAATGTTTGAGCACCCTGTCCTACAAGGGCGGGTAACATATTTTATTGTGCACCTCTTCTGAAATTAGCAATAAAAAATACATTTTGACTACTAACATCTTAATATATATTTCCTGTAATGTTAAGCTTTAACATGAGTTACCCTTTTGTTTATCTGGCTAAATGGTTTGCTATGTTCTCTGATATAGGACTAATTCTCTATTATCCAATCTAACACAACTTTTCATGTAGGTGGCCATAATGTGATTGTATTTAGGCAGCTCTTATTATTATTATTATACAGGATTTATATAGCGCCAACAGTTTGCGCAGCACTTTACAATAATAGGGAGACAGTACAATTACAATACATTTCAGTACAGAAGGAATTGGACGGCACTGCTTGTGGCGCTTCCAATCTCCAAATTATATGAAGCAATCAAATATAGTCCCCAGAGGCTCAGTACAGAGACACAGGCATGTTTTACATAAACAGTTTTGATGCAGTATTCACATAAATACTCATGTATGCATGGGTGACTTTAACTTATACTGTAAAATATAACAAGCAATAAGACCTAGAATGACACCATTTAAACCCCGTAACTCATAATCCCAACAATTTAGACAACATAACAGGCCCAACCAATAATGTATAACAAAAAAGGGAGAAAAAAAAACATATGGTATCAGTGCAGATTGGAAAAAGAGCTCAGGGTCAAAGGTCGACACAGTGAGAGGTTTTGCTCTTTAATAGGTTATCTGTAGATCTGCAAAGCCAAAGTGTAATTGGGTTCTGCAGTATGATTTTGATCTGTAATTGTGTATGATCTTTGACAGTTTCACATTCAAGCTTGGGAGAGTTTTCTAACTTGTTATCATTGTCAATATAAATTTTAACTGAAATGATATCTACTTGACTGATCATTTGTTTGAATAAGAGAATAACAACATACAAAGATTAATGTACAAAAAAAAAAAAAATACAACAAATTGATTTCAAATGTTTGGTAGTATATCTAGTCAACAAAAACGAAACATGTCACTTTACTTTACCATTGCACTTCGCTTAGAATTGCAGCGGGTTGCATAGTGTTACCTAGGTTACATTTTGCAGACACATTTAAAATCACATACCAGCTTTCACTTTCTAGCACATCAGTTTTCTGTTTTTAAAATAAGAGAAAAATAAATTTTTCATTCTTCATTTTTAAACATCATACTTAATTAAATACATGCATTTTAGGCTCAGTTCACACTACTGCAACATGAAAGTCAACTTTGCCAGGTGATTTCCTGGTGATTTGATGCAACTTGAGTACGACTTGATGCGCACCTTTCTTGCCATGTGACTTTGCCTGGATGATCTATCTGTAATGTTGGATCCATATCACATCAATGTACATGAGGATCAATCTTGGAGGTGACTTCCATTAACCTCCCTAGCGGTATATTTTTGGTGCTGAAAGCGGTACCATTATTTTGCATGGAAATATGTAGTTTTTTTATTGTAGGCTGTAATTTTTAGGAATAACTCACTGAAATCTGTCTGAACAAGATTCTAAATCATACATTTAATTTAATAATATAATCAAACCAAAAACACTGAAGTTTGAAATATAGCGCCAAGTTCGCACATCACTGAGCAAAGTCGCAAAATTGTTTTCAGTGTCTGATGATGAATTTCCCCACGAATCATTATCACTCAATTCTGCAAGTGGTTCTGATTTACTATCGCTGTTCTCTAGCTGATCTAAACCTGCTTTTGACCTAAAGGGACACTTTTTGGACGCCATGGACTTTTCTAAGTTTCCAGGCAGAAAGAACAATCAAAATGCAGACAGGGGATAGGACAAAGCACTAGGGACAAAATGTATGTGAAATGGGTTGAAACAGCAATGTTTTACTATGTAAAATCGTTTTGAAAAAAATGACATTTTTTTAAATTTTCAAATTTCCCGCCGCCGGCGGTGCCCATACGTCCCGACGTCACAGGGACCGGAACACAGGAGGCGGATGCCGGCATCTGCCGGAGGAGATGGCTGGGGACGCTGCAGGGGACACATCGTGGGAGCCAAGGACAAGGTAAGTGCTGCAGGGACTCCCTATGCAGCGCCGCATAGTAAGCCCGAGTGTAGCTCGGGGTTACCGCTTTTGGTACAGACATTTTACCCCGAGCTACACTCGGGAATACCGTTAGGGAGGTTAAAGTCTATAAGCACAGGTGTGATAGAAGCAGGGGCGGACTGACCACTTGGAAACTCGGGCACTGCCCAAGGGCCCGGGGTCAGTAGGGGGCCCCATGAGATGCCCCTGGTACCTTTTTCATAGGCTTTTTTGAGTTTTGGCAAGGACACAGGGGCCCCATGGTCCCCTATTGCCCGGGGGCCCCATGAGTTGTCAGTCCGCCCCTGGATAGAAGTCACCTGGAAGTAGTACAGGAACCTTTTCTAAAGTCGGAGCGACTTCATTAGTGCTAATTAAGACAGCTCTCATTGACTAACATGGAATTTCACACATCATGTGATTTGGGGTCTCACACCTCAGTTCCCAAGTCACTGTAGTGTGAACTGAGCCATAGCATTGGCGTTTTCCATTTCCATTTCCATTTATCAAGGTTGGTTTCAGAGCTGTTTGACACTGACCGGATGAAATGGTTAGCAGAAGCGTATTTCACATGGTGAGAGCTGGCAACTCTATACTACTGTAAGTGGCATAACAATAACCATAGTAGCCCTCGTGGCTGCTATGGGGCATCAGTGGAGGGGGGCCCTATTAAGGGGGCTTTTAAGGCCATTTAAACATAGAAAATCAGTGTGCGTGTTAAGATAACACATATCCTTCACTGTATCATTAAGGATTGCATTGGTTGCTGTTTACACACTGACCCTGTACTTTATGTGATATTTCCAAACCAGAAGATCTGATGTCAGATGGAAAGGAAGAGACCTCACAATCCTTGTTGTCACTAATCACATCCTCTTTGCAGGATGTGCAGTAAGGAGAATTTGTTTGGACATCTTAGTAGTGTAGATTTATTGCCCTTAGAGCTTCTGGTCATCATTAACCCTGTATGCCTAACTTAGTGTTTCTCACGCTGTAAAATTCTAGACTGCCTCCTCAACTAAAAACTAGAGTTCTGATAAAAAAAAAAACTCACACAGTTTAACCATTTGCCCTCCAGAGGATTTACCCCCCTTCCTGACCAGGCCATTTTTTGTGTTACGGCGCTGCTTTATTTTAACTGACAACTGTGTGGTCAAGCAAAACTGCACCCAAATGAAATTTACATCCTTTTTTCCCCACAAATAGAGATTTCTTTCAGTGGTATTTGATCGCCTGTGCGTTTTTTAATTTTTGCGCTATAAAAAAAAGTCAGACAATTTGGGAAAATAACTATATTTTTCATTTTTTTGCTATCAAACATGTTCAATAAAAAAATTAAAAAAATCAAATTCCATCATAAATTTAGGCCAAAATGTATTCTACTACATGTCTTTGCTAAAAAAAAATCCCAATACGTGTAAATTAATAGGTTTACATGAAAGTTATAGAGTTTACAATTGACAATATACTGTATATACAGGAATTTTTTTTTTTTTTACTAGTAATGGCAGGGATCAGCAACTTATAGCAAGACTGCGGAACTGCAGCGGTCATTCTGACACTGGGGGGAACTTGCTTGGTGTCACTGACATCCGCAGTGACACCAATACAGTGATCAGTGCTAATAAAAAGCACTGACACTGTACTAATGGCACTGGGCAGGAAGGGGTTAACATGTGGGGCAATCAAAGGGTTAACTGTGTGCTGTTTCAGTACTTGGGCTGTGTGTGTGCTTCACTGTAAGCACAATGCTTTGTATGACTCTGCTATGCAGAGCCAAACAAAGCAGTGTGCAGGAGCTGACAGGGGAGAGATCTGTGTTGTTTATACACAGGTCTCTCCCCCATCAGAGATACTCGGCGATCACCTAGTGCTGACAAGTAATCACCGGCCAGAACCTGGTGATTGACAGCTGAGGCCGCGAATGGCCCGGAAATGCAAAATCATGTATACCTATGTGATTTTGCGCACCCCGGTCGCCGTGTAGCAGTATTTCTGCTATAGTGCGGAGAGGAAGCAGTTAATGGCATTTATATTAGGGTTAAAGAGTAATTGTGTGCTGGAGTACTAACAATTGACATCATATATTATATTGTGATGGTCATTATTATTGCTACAACAACTTATTGTTTTCCTTTCTTTTATTACTGACTATTAAACTACCTCTTTCAACACTTGCTTGCTGTGGAGGCAGAAGGATCGGGAGGGCTTAAAGTATTAATTCACCTTCATACAAAAAATAATAAATGCACTTTTTTGCAGGTAAAAAAAAATGTGCATTTATTATTTTTTGTTGCAGGAGCCTGTAAACCATTGCACCAGCGATCAGCAGATCACCGGTGCCATGCAGGTCTACTGCCGATCTGTCAGAATATCTGCTTGCCTGTACGTGATGTACAAGCAAGCAGATATACAGACAGGAAGACTCATTGAACTACCACGGCGCTCCACAATGCCATTGTAGTTCATTGAGAATGACAAGCCAACAGCCGCTAAGGCTGTCGGGACTTTCTCATTCACAGAAAACAGTGAATGAATGACGTGGCCAGGTGAGCGGAGCCTTTTTATTTATTTGACAGCTACAGGGGAGGAAAAAGATACCCGGTAGTTGTCAAAGCAGGGGAATGGAGGCCGGTCTGATAAAAACATGTTACGTGTTACACTCTGAATATGGGTATAACATGTTACATGTAACTTGTTATGAAAGTTGAACTTATCCTTTAAAAATTACTCTAAGGGCCTGAGATCTGCAATACTGAAAAAGACCGGTGGACTACTGAAGACAGAGTAAATAGCTGGAACATGAATGTGAGAACATAATTCCCTGCACTGATGTCCTCCTTTTTCCCTAACAATGTCTACCAACAGCACTGGTCCATAGTAATATAGTGACTATGCTGGCTGCTCACCTGCTACCTGTCCTTGATTTAGACTTTATGTTTAGATCAATCACAGTGAAGAGGTCACTCAAAAGTTTGCTATAGGGCCCCACGATCTGTAGTTGTGTCCCTGCCTTTTCTGCATATAGCGTGCTCCCAGAATACACTCAGCACAGTGCACATATTAAAATGCATGAAGGGTTGATCACTCCATGAATGGTTATTGCTGTTCCTATTCACTTAGGTGCCAACATGAGCTATCAATTCTACTACTTTCTGGAGTGTATTATTCACATATTCCCATAGAAAAGCAAGTTTGCAGCATTTTTATATCACTGCCCTTTTGGTGGATACTCCATGGGAAATTATGGAGAATCTACTCCTGACTCTTGAACAGTTGAATCATGGCAATCACAACCATTCTGGACCCCCTAAAGAATCATCAAGGGTCAAATCTGCCTCACTGCACTCAAAGAAGAAAAAAAAAGATTTGGGTGTAATTTTACTTTTACAACTTTGTGTGTCTTTGGCTGTGCATGAACAACAGCCAAGTACAATCTTTCTTCCCACTTCTTTCAGCATTTATTGAACCCTCTAAACAGAATTTCCACTGGATAAACCAATGTTTTGCAGTATATACAGCGCAGTGAAAAGCATCTGAATCAGCAACAACACAGTAAAGCATTAGTGGGGGGAGTCTAAACAAGATACTACCACTTAGAGCAGGGATGTCAAACTGGTGGCCCTCCAGCTGTTGCAAAACTACAAGTCCCATCATGCCTCTGCCTTTGGGAGTCATGCTTTTAACTGTCAATCTTGCAATGCCTCATGGGACTTGTAGTTTGGCAACAGCTGGAGGGCGGCCAGTTTGACACCCATGACTTAGAGAGTGCCCCGGTGTGGAAGGTGGTGTCATGCAGAGTGACAGCTGTGAGCTCTGGCACTAAAAGATGCTGGAACTGTCAGGTGGTGATTTCTGCCCAACTGTAAAACTATAGCCCTGGGCATGACTGGATAAATTAGCTTAACATAGGACCATGTGTTTATGTAAGTTAACACTGAACACTAATACTAAGGGGGTCTTATATTAGTGTTCCAGCTAGCCACTGGCCACTATTGCTGGGAGGTTTATTGTTCCAGTTAACCAATGCCTCCAGTGTGGTGGGGGGTTATTGTTATAGCCAGCCTCTGTCCTCAAATGCCGGGGGAATGGTTATTTTTACAGCCTGCCACTGACCACTATTGCAGGTGGGGTTTTTTTTTTACAGTCTGACATTGCCCACCAATGCAAGGTGATTAATGATACTACCACTGAACCAATGAAGGGGAGAATATTGGGGTCACTTACATCAGTGCCAGGGCTTATTATTGCTGCCAATGACACTAATCACTAATGCATTGAGTTATTACTACTGTTAAAGACATCAATGATGGGGCATACTCTACTCTCACACTGAAAGTGATGCCCACTTCATTAGCCATGGCTCCTAGTGTTTGACTGGCATTTTTCTTCTTGATACCTTAAAAGTGTGCCTCTCTACTATTTTTACTATTTTTGGTAACTGTGCAGAAGATTGCATCTCTGAGATTCTGTACACCAGGTGAATTGATAAGTTCAGTATCTCTTCCTAAAGTCACAAACTGTACTTACAACTGCTGCTATTTACCTGCTAAAACTGACTATGCCTACACTGAAGTAATTTAATTAGTGGAAACCTGTGTTGAGAGAAATGTGAGAGCTGCTATTGCTGAATACCCTATGAAAAGTCTGTTTACCTGGTTGTTATGCATCAACAGTTTGAATAACCAACTAAGAACAAGCAATAAGCACATAAAATCAGAATACATAAACTGCTTACTTGTTCCAGGTCAGTGACTAAAGTCATTAGATTAGCATGCCCAAACAACTAGCACTATCAAAAGAAAAGGGCAGCAATGGCAGCATGTATACTTCTCTAAGCACAGATTTCTTTAACCTCTTCACGCCAGCAGCACACAAATGTGTGGCCTCCCGCAGGGGTGGACTGACAACTCATGGGGCCCTCGGGCAATAGGGGATCATGGGGCCCCTGTGTCCTTGCCCAAACTCAAAAAAGCCTATGAAAAAGGTACCAGGGGCATCTCATGGGGCCCCCTACTGACCCCGGGCCCTCGGGCAGTGCCCGGGTTTCCAAATGGTCAGTCCGCCCCTGCCCTCCCAGCATCTGGGCCTAGACCCGAGCAGCCGCACATTTGCGTGCAATTAACAAAAAACATATGTGCTGACAGCACGCACCCTGTGCGCTCCCAGCATACATGTCCAGTACTCACGGAAAGGTCCCAGTCTGCTCTTTTTCGATTGGAACTCACGGCGGTCACATGATCCCTAAACCCCACTCATCCCGCCTCCCTGCTTCTGAAAGTCTTAAAGGGCCGGGAGGCACCGGCGGGAAGGGGTTAAGTGTAAAGCTAGATCAGACTTTCTCAACCAGGTTGCCCAGGCACCCTGGGGTGCCTTCAGGCTTCTTCAGGGGTGCCTTGGCAAAATGCCGAAAAAATGTATACAAGCTAGCTGGTGGATCAGCCACAGGTTTTCATTGTGCACTTTTATGACCTTCTAGCTACCACCAATCTAACAACCAATGACATCATCAGTTAAGGAGGATATCGGGTGCATGCACATTATCCTTCTTTGGCCCTCCCCTGCCCCTCTCCATCAACACGTTTTCCTTCGGTAAAGTCCATTAATTCCAAAACCATGTTAACCACTTGCCCTCCAGAGGATTTAATCCCCTTCCTGACCAGGCCATTTTTTGCGATACAGTGCTGAGTTACTTTAACTAGCAATTGCGTGGTCATGCAACACTGTACATAAATTAAATTTCTTTTTTCCCACAAATAAAGCTTTCTTTTGGTGGTATTTGATCATCTCTGCGTTTTTTATTTTTTGCGCTATAAACAAAAAAATACCTTCAATTTTGAAAAAAAATTTTTTTTTTACTTTTTGCTATAAAACATATTCAATAAAAAAAGAAAAAAATTTCTTCATAAATTTAGGCCAAAATGTATTCTGTGACATGTCTTTCCTAAATAAATTCCAATCCATGTAAATTAATTGGTTTACGTGTAAGTTATAGCGTCTACAAATGGCGGATGTATACTGGAATGTTTATTAATTTTTATAGTAGTGATGGCAGTCATCAGTGACTTATAGCGGGACTGCAGGACTGCGGGAATACTGCAGGCATTCTGACACTGGGTGGGAACTGCCACTGACATCTTCAGTGATACTTATACAGTGATCAGTGCTAATAAAAAGCACTGCCACTGTACTAATGACACTGGGCAGGAAGGGGTTAACATCTGGGGCAATCAAAGGATTAACTGTGTGTTGTGCTTACACTGTGTGCTGTTTTACTAGGGAGACATGCTGCTTTCTATCTCTGTGCTGTGCAGAGAGAGAGAAAGCAGCATGTCCATGCTGACAGGAGAGAGATCTGTGTTGTTTACACACAGATCTCTCCCCTCTCAGCTTTAGCGGTGATCACTGAGTGCCAGCCAAGAATCGCCGGCCAGGAGCTGGTAATTGACATCCGCTGTAAACAATGGAAACGTGTGTGTGCCACCTTACCTGAAAATACTAAATCATGTATATTTATGAGATTTTGCACAGAGCAGCCGCCTTGTAGCAGTATATCGGCTATAGGGGGGTAGGTAAGCAGTTAAAAGCAAAGGAAATCTTGAACTATTTTTGAATGACATTCATATGTTCTGAGAATTTTCAAATGAATTTGCTTAAGAATGTCCGTACAAATTTTTGGTTGAAATTCTACTAGCTTTCTCCCAGCTTTAATTTTAAACACCCTAGTCCAGGGGTGGGCCATAGTAATTAATCCCCCATATAGTAATTCATCCCCCATAGTAATTCATCCCCCATAGTAATTAATCCCCCATATAGTAATTCATCCCCCATAGTAATTCATCCCCCATAGTAATTCATCCCCCATAGTAATTCATCCCCCATATAGTAATTCATCCCCCATATAGTAATTCATCCCCCATAGTAATTAATCCCCCATATAGTAATTCATCCCCCATAGTAATTCATCCCCCATATAATAATTCACCCCCCCTATAGTAATTCATTCCCCATATTAATTCATCCCCCATATTAAGTCCCCAAGTCCCCCCTGTGTCAATTCACTTACCTTTGCTCCGCGCGTTCCTCTCGCCGTGTTCCCGCACCGTTCCAGTCTTCAGGGCGGACTTTGAGAGGAGCCTAGCTCCCCTCACGTTCGTCACGCTGCCCCGCCTACACACATCCTGACAGCCATCCTGACAGTATCACGCTCCGCGGGCCGGATTAAAAGGTCCGCCGGGCTGTATACGGCCCGCGGGCCGTAGTTTGCCCATTGCTGCCCTAGTCGAAAAGGCATATCAACAGCTCCCTGCACTGCAGAGTTGCTTTACTAAAGGCAAATAGACTGTGCACTCTACAAATGCAGTTGCTCCTGAGCTTAGTAAATAAGAGGAAGCTCTGCTGACTTACATCATCCAATCAAAAATGCTGTTATTTTTCCTTGCATGAGATTGGGTATTCTTTGCAAATTTAACCTTTACCTCATTTACTAAACTCTGGAGTAACTGCACTTACCAAGTACACGGTCTATTTGCCTTTAGTAAATTAACCCTTGAGTCCAGATCATATAGATTGTTCAAAATGGTGACACACACTGGGGATGATTTATCAAAGGCAAAAATACTGAGCACTTTGCTAGTGCAGTTGCACTCAATTTCCCCAGAGCTTAGTGAATGTGGTGAAACTGTGCTTTGTAAAGAACATCCAAACTGCATTTTTTACTAGCACATGATTAGATGATGGAAATCGTAAGAGCTTTGCCGTATTCACTAAGCTTTGGGGAAAATGAGTGCAAAATAGACTGTTCACTAGCAAAGTGAACAGTCTATTTACCTTTGGTAATTCAACCCCACTGAATTTAGCATCACATTTTAAAAATAATCCATGCACATATAGTGTAATATAGTATAGTGTAGTATACAGGGGCGGAATGACAACTCATGGGGCCCCCGGGCAATAGGGGATCATGGGGCCCCTGTGTCCTTGTCCAAATTCAAAAAAGCCTATGAAAAAGGTACCAGGGTCATCTCATGGGGCCCCCTACTGACCCTGAACCCTCGGGCGGTGCCCGAGTTTCCAAATGGTCAGTCCACCCCTGGTAGTATAGTATAGTATAGCATAGCATAGTATAGTAACAATATAAGAAGATAACCACATGTAAGAGCTCATAATAAGTGTTTGTGAGTTTATCATTGTTTAAACTCTAATGCTGAAATGTTCAGGCAGCTTGCAACTGTTTTATCATTTTCTTAAATACCGTTTGAAGAAAAGATTTACATTAACAACATAAAAAGTTGTCACTGATAGAAAAAATAGTAGATATACCATAAAGCAATTAAGATTGATTTTTTTTTACAGGTTAAAAAGTTTATCATTGTAAATAATTCACAGAGCAGTGAAACAAATATTTTCCTATTGTTTTAGTCTTCATGATTAAGCAGTCAATGCTGTCAGTTATGTTCTTATAAGCCTAGTTGGATCTATTTCATGTTAGAGAAAGAGCTCAGATAAATCCAGGAAAGCTTAATGTTTATCCAATGTGAAAATAATTACTCAAAGTGTTATTCTTAATCCAGATAATTAGAGCGAGGAAGGGAAGATCAGTGTCATTGTGAATTATTCCCTTGCAATTGACTCTTGGTCCTTGTAAGTTTCAGGTGAAGATGTGAATGGATAAAGGTTAGATTAAATATAATCCAAAGTAGCTGCAACCTTAATCTGTTATGATACAAGGATGATCACTTAAAAAGAGCTGGTTCGTAGGAATGTTTCTGGTTGGATAAGATGCTGCTCAGCTGGGACTAGCCTTAAACAATGCTTAGTACCATGTCACTGTATGTGTAAGCACTTCTGCATGACTGCACAGTGTCATGATATTCTCACACAGTTGACAGGACTTCACTAATCAGAATAATACTGTAAATTACTGAACTTTAATTTCAACAATTAAATGCTCAATAAAGTAAAACCATTATGCTAATAACATGTCTGTCATTTAAAGCATCTGTGTTAAATATTATTTGTACAGCAAATCTATCTATGTAAAAACAATTTTCAGCACACTTAATTTTAACTGTTTTCAGCAAAATTAATGTGAGAACTAAATACTGTCACATTTGTACTCCCTGAGCAGTACATTACGAAGCACAAGCACTGTCACCTGGGTGCAATAAGATACCTGCTCTAATATCCAGAAATACTGGGTTTTTCTTATCCCTGCTGGTCACTAGATGGAGCAGTGGGGAAGCCTGCTGCTTACACCCTTGATTTACATATTTTGTTAGTCAAGAACCCCTACCAGACATCACAGTCCCCACTCTCTGCAGACTACACTGCAGTTGAGCAATACATTATTGTCAAGGACCTGTGCCTGTTTTTTAATTGGAAAATGATGAAGCAGCAGCACACTGACAAGACTATCCCGGTCTTCTAGCCTTGTATAACCCTATTTCTATTGTTAAACTGAGAGTAGTGAGATAAAGTCTTCATCCAAACAATATGCTGCCCCTCACTCTCTCACTCTCAGTGCTGCAGTGCAGTAGTTTACATAAAGGTGATATAGAGACAATTGTCATCAATGCCACTTCAGAGCAAAGTGACAATGCCTTTGAAAAGCCCCCCCCCCCCCATACTCATCTATCTCTCGGGACAATCAGGCATCAGCAGTAGATTAATGAGGTTATCCCTGTGCTCTCCACTCCTGTAGGTATATTCTAACTGCCTTAAAGTATTACTCCCCCCTCCCCCTCTTCTTTCTAAAGGCTGCTGTGCAGAGGATTATTGAAAACTTTAAGGACAACTGTACCTTTATAATAATGTATTCTAAACAATTTCCCACCTCTTCTGAACCAACCTTCACCAACAACCCACGCTAGATTGCTCAAGTAGCATAGACAAATCTGGCTACAGTGTTTACTCCACTGTGGAAGTAATCCTTTCCAGAGCTGATTGAGCACTGAGTGCTCACTGAACCTTCATCAGAAGCCTTGTGCTGCATGTGTGTGCAGCCCTTGGAATGTAGTGCAAGACAGGAGCATGCACGTAGAGGAGACTTCTATAGGTCTCCATAGGTCCCAATGACACAGGTGGCACAGATAGAATGGGGGG
This sequence comes from Staurois parvus, assembly GCF_062004578.1. Classification (NCBI taxonomy): domain Eukaryota; kingdom Metazoa; phylum Chordata; class Amphibia; order Anura; family Ranidae; genus Staurois; species Staurois parvus. The sequence goes on along the minus strand of NW_028317854.1, from coordinate 13,708,847 downwards.
GGGGGGGGGTGTCAGCACTGAAAGGTAAACTCAGAGGAAGGTATTTCTAAGAAAAAAAAACAGCTAATACATGTAAATTATTTTATTATTATCTGTTTTCTGAAAAAAAAAATACTTTAATGTTACTTTAATCATGACATTGTACTTCCATCTCTGTCCTGCTCCAATTAATCCTAAGGAGCTTTCCTTCTATTGTTTGGATTTAGTACAAGCAGTCTGAGTCTATCTTTCAGCTAACTCTCCTTTTAGACTAACTGGCTTTTTTTGTAATTTTTGGAAGGTCCCCGTAAGGGGCAGCCTGTCTTTTTTTTCACCACAAGCTCATCATTTAAGCCTATACTGTAGGCTTAAAGATAAAATTCCATCTTTTCCTGACAGGACACACTCTTCTGGATAAGTAAGTGTCTCCTGGGCTTCTCAGCATCAGGCATCTGTTTTCCAGATTTGCAAAGTTGCCAGCTGTTCACACACTCTCTAGGTAAATGTTCAGGCCTCTGCTGATGCCAGCTTCAGATATAAGGTCCTTCAGGCAGCTCTTTGAGTTGCAACTAGCCCCCAGTTAATCTTGTCATTTGTAGACCTGCTAACATTTGCTTTGCTGGAACGTCACACTTATTCTGACCGTGTGACCATTAATGAACATTAAAAAAACAGGATATTTAAATTACTGCAAAATCTTTTTATTAGCGTTCATTAAAGGACACAAGCCTCATCCTTCTGTCTTGTAATCACCACCACTACTGCTTTTGTACAAAATTGAATAATGGCGGGATTGGGAGGGGACTAACAGCTTTTTGGTTTGCCATTGGCAATACAGTTTGTCCTGTAGGCAGCAGTATAACCCAGTTGTGTCAGAATTCCTTCTCCTCTGCCTCCTACTGAATTGAACAAAATGATTTTACCATAAGTTAAAAATCCTGTTCTTTACATTGCCAGATTTTTGTCCATTAAGGGACACAGTTCGATGATAATTCAGCAACCAAAATCAGTCCAAACAGAGGACAGGCATGCTTGAACAATACAGACAAACCAGCCCAACAAAAGAGAAAAGAAGGCAGATCAAGTTGCAGCCATGCAGATCTGAGACACCGAGGCATGATGATAAAAATTCCAAGAAACACTCACTGCCCTAGCAGAGTAGGCTATAATGTGAAAAGGAGGCACTTAATAACTCATGAGCCTGTACAATTACCCATTGAATCCATTTAAAAATAATGTATCTGGCAGCTGGAAGACCATCTGGAATAATAAAAAGAACATCAACATGTCTAAAAGAAACAGTGGCAGAAAGGTGAATCCTGATGGCTCTTCTTCCTAGATTTAACCATAGGGATGGTAACTGTCAGGGTCTAGACTTGAACCTGGGACCTCTACTACTCTTCTCACTGAGCTACCTGGGATGCTGGACAACACTCTCTCTGATCTGTTGGACAATCCTGCCTTGTTCCTTGTTTTCTGCTGAACCTTGAACTCCTTGCTCCTACCATGAACTTCCTGATTTAAGCCATGTCTCTGCACTTCTTGTTTGCCAGATTATTGTGCCTTCTCAAGCCAGTATCTTGCTTTTGTCTCTCCTGCTGTCGTCCATACCTTCGCTGCCAACCTTTGGCTTGTTCCTTGACTACGATTCTGCCTCATCCCAACCTGCTACCACTTGTTACCGACCCTTGGCTTGTTTACTGACTATGCTTCTGCTAGATTCCTACCTGTCATATAAGTACTGGATCCTGGCTTGCTCACTTCCTGGTGGGGCGATCCTGAGAAGTGTGACCTGGTACTAACACGCAGCAAAATCCATCTCCACCATCAGGAGCTCTGGTGAATACAGGTTAGTGCTTAGACCCCGCACCTCAGGTGAGCCTGCGTCATCTCCCAGGGTGACCTGCTTGTTTACCAATCCTGTTAGTTGGTCTGCTGCTATAGCTACTGGTCTCTGAACCTGACCTCTGACACTGACAGTAACACAACTGCCTCATTAAGGTGAAAGGCAGGGATCACTTTGTCCATTGTGACAATCTTCCATGAGGGAAGACAAAACCTGCCCTCCACAAGTGCCAGAGAATGAAGCTACCATTAGAAGGATATCTTCACTAGAGGATGCAAATGGATCATCTTGTCCAAAAAAAGACTGGATTTGTCCCATGACATGAAAGCATTTGATTGCAATGTTTTTGATGTAGAATTGAGCAAACCGGACTGCTTCAAATGTGGATACCATCAACCCAGGACTCACATACAACTTTGCAGGGAAGATTGACATAGATACTGAAGTTTTTAACTTGATTTTCCAGTTTCCACAATTTCCACTGAGGCAAGAAGACCTTGGCTTGAAAGGTATATGTAGAAGACCCATGTACTCCAAATAATATTACTGAATCAGAGATGGTTCAAAGTTCAAGGTCCATTCCAAGTCCTCCAAGATCCATATCATGATTGACACATTAAAGCCCAAGATCTGGAAGGTCTGCTGCCACAGCAGTAGATCATCCAAATATCTGATGAATGGAATGAGCCTTAGTTAAAGAAGACCCAAAACTGGTGTGACTCAGGAGGACCTTTGTGAATACTCTCAGGGCCAATGCAAGAATAGGTATTAAACTGACAGTGTTTAGCACTCATGGCAAACAAAGAAAATGCAGATGACCCAGAAAGATGGCAATGTGTAAACATACATCTTTTCGATCAATACTAAAAAGTCTCAGTGATAAAGAGAGGTGTTAACTGAGCTAATAGAGTTCAGCCAATATAGAACAAATGACTCCTTTAAATTTTGGAACTGAAAATAGGCATGAATAAAAATCTTAGCATTTTTCAGGAGGATGAATAAGAATGACAATCCCTAAAATGACAAAGGAAGATCTGTCCATGTTGCTAAGACATGGGAAGATGTGAAGAACAAATTGAGGTGGTGGATGAAGGAGAAACTCCATTTTATGACTTTTGGATAAAACCTCCAGCACCTGTGCATCAGCCATGTGAGCTTCCCAAATCAGGCATCATCCCATCTCTGATAGAATTGGTAGAGGCGAGCCTTCATGTTGAGGTGGATTTAGCTGCAGATTTTGATTACTTAGGTTGCCAAGGAACATTCTGACGCACAATAAGTAGGTTGAAGTGAAACTGATCCTTTTTTTCATGAAGTAAGTAAGTAATATTTTGTCCAGAGGTGGGTCAAAAAAAGGTCTCCTATAAAGGGTAGTCAAAACAAAGCCTTTTTACACTGTTGTCTCTCTGGCCATCACTTAAGCCACATCACCCTGTATATCTGGACTAGTGATGGGCCGAACACCCCTGCAATTGCTTGTTATCTGTTTTTAATCTTTAAAGATAATATCATAAAATAGAAGATGACAAGGAAATATTTTGGTGGCATATTAGGTGCATGAGAACCAAGCTCAGAAGCCATGGTAAGAAAAGGTACAGTATAATCCTCTAATTTAAAAGCAGAATACACAGCTTTAATTAGAAAACTGTTTGCTTCTGTTCTGGTCAAACAACTGCTGACTGAAATTTAGCTGAGGCCTGACAATAAATCCTTTGGGGGATTGAAAACAAAATCAGAAATATTAGGCATCTTTGCACCAGATTCCACTGGGAAAGTGGCAATGGGTGTTTTAACCACTTCAAGTCCGGACACTTTCACCCCCTACCTGTCCAGGCAAAATTTCAGCTTTCAGTGCTATCACACTTTGAATGACAATTGTGCGGTCATGCAACGCTGTACCCATATGAATTTTTTAGCATTTTTTTGAGACAGATAAAACTTTATTTTGGTGGTATTTATTCACCACTGGGATTTTTATTTTTCTTGCAATATAAATGAAAAAGTCAAAACATTTTGAGTAAAAAAGTGATTTTGCAAATAAATAATCTTTCTTCATAAATCTTGGCCAAAATGTATTCAGATATATTTTTAGTAAAAAAAAACTCAAATTAGTTTATAACCGTAAATTATAATTTCTCAAATTTTTTTTTACATTTTTATTTTATTTTTTTATATTATTATTTATGTTTTTTTTTCTTAACATACAGTCACCCTAGCAGTACAGTGTCACCATAGTGACACTGTACTACTTGTGAGGGATGATGAATATTTTTTAATCTTTTTTTACACTGATTGCTTTTACACCCATAAAGGCTGTAAAAGCAATAATTTATCCTTCTCTCTGGCTGCGTTCTTGCAGCCATTGAGAAATACTGTGAGAGCTGTTTTTCTAACGGCACAGTCAATTCTGACTGGGATTTGTAAGAAATGCGGAAAAGCACAATCTTCCCTTGTACCAAGCTCAGTATTGCACATAGCACATAGCACAAATTTTGTCCTGGGTAGGTGAGACACCTGCAACCATAAAGCACCTAACCATGGTGTCATGCAAGATATGTTGCTAAAGAAATGATAATACCCTTCAGCTGAAATAGAAGGTTGACTCTGTGAACACTTTAAGTGCAGAAGTGCAGTAACCTCAAACTATGTACTGCTGCAGTCCTACTGTGAATACAGACTTTGCAGAATAGCAGTGGCCATGAGATGACATCCGCTGCAGACGTGTGGGGAGAATTGCAGTACAAAGCTTCTTGTGAGAAAAAACTACAGGGAGCCTGGCATGCACACTAATTCCTAAAAGTGCAACATCATCAAGTCCTGGCCAGAGGAAATAGCAGAAGAAACTTCAAATTAAATCTATCAATCCATGGTGTATCTAGTGGTAGAAGCCCTGTACTGGTTTTCAAGGCAACACCAGGAACAGATGAAACTGCCACAGCACAGGTCTCTATACTCTGCAGAATATTGTCAGATATACTGGCCTGACTTTAAAAGTAGAGTCCTGAGTTAACTGGAACTCCAGTGGATTGTCACTGCTGACTGCAGGACTGTTGCAGAGAGAATCATGGTAATGATTGTCGTTTTTTTTCCCTTACTATCGCACTTTTCCCCTACTACTGTTTTTTTCCCCTACGTTTTAATTGTAAGACCCACATGTTCCTTATCACTAACCAACATGTATTCCAATTATGTTAACTGTTATTGCCGAATTGTTGATTGCCAATTAAGTCACATTAGCCATTATAAAAAGAACAGTCCTTCTGCCATGTCACTACTCTGCCACTGATGTCATCACGTCTACGCTGGAGTTGTGGTTCAGAGTGTGTTCCAGCCACCATTTTGAGGAGTACGTGCATGCCGGCCGGCTCCACATCTGTCTCCCTCCTGCAACCACGCTCCCTACCATTGAGACGCGGATGATACCAGTGACAACCATTCTACATGGTGTTTCTACACAACAATACCCTACATGCTTTTATTACTCTACTACCATGTGAGTGTTCCTACCAGGGGCGGACTGATCATTTGGAAACTCGGGCACTGCTCGAGGGCCCAGGGTCAGTAGGGGGCCCCATGAGATGCCCCTGGTACTTTTTTCATAGGGTTTTTGAGTTTGGGCAAGGACACAGGGGCCCCATGATCCCCTATTGCCCGGGGGGTCAGTAGGGGGCCCCATGAGATGCCCCTGGTACCTTTTTCATAGGCTTTTTTGAGTTTGGGCAAGGACACAGGGGCCCCATGATCCCCTATTGCTCGGGGGCCCCATGAGTTGTCAGTCCGCCCCTGGTTCCTACTTTTATTATAAAGTGGTCTGCTGCACTTAGAGGCGCTTTTTCTTCTCTCCTGTTGCAGAGAGAATACCAGTTAACTTTATATATTGCAAAATCAGAGGGGGCTGGCCTTCAATTTTCTATTTCCCTTATTTTCCAGGATCACTTTAAGTTACAATATGACTCTGTACATGTTAATATAGCTACTTGAGCAGATTTTGATTAGTTACCAAGCCTTTAAAATTCTAATAAATTATCATTAACCCTCTAATTATGTATAGATGAGAATGTGCAAAGACAAGTTGGTAAATTCCAACCACTTAAAAATAAAAAGTCACCTTTTCTGAACTAAGTTTTCAGTTGCCCTATTTTTGTCTGATAAAGCAGTGAATTGGACGCATCTTTATTGGCTACATCACAGAGGTCTCATGCATCAGCAGCTGCAATAATACTTTAATACCCTTGGACAACTAAAAAAAAGGCATATATCCTTAGACAACCATGAAAACGTTAGAAATTCGTCATAGCTCAATCTGTACAATAGGTCAGACATGAGATTTGTTTTCAGGAAAGTGCACGTTTCAAGGAAAGAACATTTTAAACAATGGATTATCTGCCATAACATTTTCAGTGCTGTGTTAAATATATACAGTATTTATTCATCTTTTCTATGGTGTTGGTATTTTTCACTGTTCCAAATGAAGTAATTAAGCAAAAAGGGCCTGCATCTAGCAATAAAAGTTATATTTGCCCTTGCAGAATTTCAAATGCATTTAATGATTTATCATAATGGCCAAATTTACAGACTCATACGAGATGTTTGCAATTCTAGTGATTTATTGCTAACAGTGGAAACAGATGATGTAGACTACAGAACACTAAAATAAACACACAAAGGCCAAATAGGGCAAAATAGTAGATCCAGGTTGCAAAAATATAAACAAAGGAAGATAGAGACTATGTACTGTACAGCATTACATAGCTGTAACACAATCCTAAAATATAACAGCAACAATAAATACTTTTTTTTTAAGTTTCTAAAATCCTTTTGAATTTCATAAAGATACCCAATAAAGAAATTAAATGGATTAGGAAGGGACACTTAATTGTGATGGATACCTTAAAACCCAGATGACTATATACAAGCTTCTTTAAAGACATAAAGAATAGTAAATTCCGTTAAAGGGGTGCTGCAAAAATATTGTGTCCTCTCAGGTTTACTTCATATGACAAGACAAAGAGCAATGGTAATGTACTAAATATAAAAACCTGCAGCAACAAAAGAGTAAAATGTAACTCCCGACTAGCTGCTATAGCATACTATTGCAATATATATTTAAAGTTGGACTGCAGGCAAACAGCTAAATACATGGTTGAAATACATTTTTGGGAACTGTTTCACCAAAGGATTTATATTTATGTCCATCGAATTCTGAGATTTGCACAGCCCTTCTACCTAGCATAGCATTCTCTGGTAGGGAAGACCTGACTTTTTCTGATGCAGTTGGGTAACACTTTCAGGTCTTTTGCCACTCCTAGTCTGTAAGAGGATAGTGAAAAATGAAGCAGAACACACAATAGCTCAGTCAATTTAACAGCTCTGTCTGGCAGAGAAGACCTAAGTTTTCATTTCTGCAATTAACCACTTCCAGCCGGCTGTATGCATATAGGCGACTGCTCGGCAGGTGGGCCTTTACATGATGCGGCCACATGCATGCAGCCATGTGTCAAAAACTGACCTAGCTGAGAGCGTGCTCCCTGCATGCTCCCAGCACGGCAAGCTCCAGATGTATACTTGTGATCAGCAGCTTTCTGATCATGTGACTGCTGTGACAGCCGATCAGAGGGGTCACGTGACCCGAATGCCTGTCTCTGCTTCCCGGCTTTTAGAACTCTTAAAGGGCCTGGAGGCGGTCGGCGGGAAGTGGTTTAGTAACACTTATGGGTTTTATGCCACCCCTAGCCTGTGAATGGACAGTGAAATGAGGAGCAGCACAGTGACAAGCTCATCTCTCAGTCAAATCTTATCCTATCAGCATATTTATTGATAGCACATGAGAACTGCATTGTCTTAATGTGCTGCTTTTCTTTTTCCCAGTCTGATCTCTGCTATACAGCAGATTGCAAAAAGCTGATACCAAGCTAAAGTCAGCAACCTACACTGATTCAATATTTAAAAAAAAAACACATTTAATGATGTAGCAATACAAAGCTGAAATATATGTGTCCTTTATATCTGTCTAAAGTTCAGCTTTAATTGCTTCTACCTATAAAAGTTAATTCACACATAGAATGGCAACAGGCATTTTACTGTATTGGAAAATGCCTGTCACCGCAAAGATACATAGAAAACACTTGTATTCTGGTGTTCCATTCACACTGTAATACAGCTCAAAGCTGCGCTGCAGAGTGCTATGATAAAATGCAGACATGCTGCATTTTATTGCAGTGCACCGCACAGAACTGCATAGCACTGTACTTTTGTAAACTTCAAATAAATGTTGCATTAAAACAAAACAAAAAATGGAGCTGTGTGATGCACTGAATTGCCCACCACACTGCTCCCTACCACAGTCAGGAACAGACAGCTACTGGAGAGGTAAAACAGCAGCTGTCGGTTCTACTGTAAATTTGCCCTAAAAGAAGCAAGTGTGTACTGACCTTTTCCAGTTCTCATGCCAATGATTACATCCCATTCTGTTCAAATGACACAAAAAATCTCTTGAGAAACCGTTACTTTCAGAAGAGCTTATCTCCTGGTCTCCAGGAGCTCTCATTGATCCCTCCTGCTGACCTCCATGTAATTACTTTTTCCTGGAAGTGTTGGTTTCTCAGTGGCTATGAGGGAGACCATTTCTATTAAACAGAGTGGCATTCAGCAGCACAGGCATTGGAATAGGTAAGTAGAACAGTTATGGGCTGAACACCCCGTGTTCGGTTCGCAGTCGAACGTTTGAACCTAATGAATGTTCGACTGCGAACTTCAAACTCAGTGCAAGTTTATGGGATTTGAACTTGTAAATTCAAAAGTGCCAATTTTTAAGGCTTATATTATTATTATTATATGCAAGTTATTGGCCATAAGAGGGGTATGGGGACTCGGGGTACTGCCCTGAGGGACATGAATCAGTGAAAAAAAAACAATTCCTTTAAATATCATGCCTGGGCGGTCATAGGTACTGTGCGCAATATGTCCTCATCCTCTCATTTCAATTATATACAATGTGCATAATGTAGCTGGAGAGTGCAAAATTAGGCTCACTTCTGCACAGAAACCAATCAGCTTCCAGGTTTTATTGCCAAAGCTTAAATAAACAAGCTGAGGTTAGAAGCTGATTGGTTTCTTTGCAGAAGTCAGCCTAATTTTGCACTCTCCAGCTTTAGTCAATAAACCCCAATGTGTTTCGAATGGTCTTCATCAGTAGCAGATACATACTGTAGATAGTATCTAAAAATACAGCATATGCGTTATAAACATATACAATATACAATATACATGCAATACAAAAATATACCAAGTCTTTTTTAAAAAAAACAAAGAGATATATAGTCAGCTGGAATAAATATGGTTTGAAGCATCTTGTTCCAAAAGAGGGGTGCTAGATGGGGCAATAGAGGACCACAGTAGTCTCCAAACATCCAAAAATATGGCTCATGATTGCTTAGAGAGTATTGGTGGATCTGACAAGTCATTAAATGAAGCCATTGAGATGCAAGGGTAGGGGTGACTGAGCTGTCACCATCACTAAGTTTCAGGACATGGGGCACCACCACCAGTCCCAGTGGTGTGCCACACCCTGCATTCTTCCTGGCCACCAATAAATATACCCAGTGAACTGTAAAGGAGATATAATGTTTCTGCCTATATTTGATTGACTATATAACTGTGGTCTTGTGTTACCTGCTGCAGACTGACATAGAGATATTTTCTTACATATGCTGGTGGAGGGCAGGGATGGCTATATGGCTGAAAAAAAATAGCCAGCCCCTGTGATGCAGCACAAGCCACAAAGTCATGGATGGGAGCAGACTCTTATGTTCTAGGGGCTGTGGAGGAGACACCTGCCTGTTCAAGGATGCATCTGGAGATGGCAGGTAGAGTTAGGAGAGCTATAACAAGGTTGAACCTTATGCTCGGCCCTACTCTGCATTGTTTTCCATTTAACTTGCCATAAGGTAAGCCTCTTTCAATTTAATACTTCAATTTCAGTGCTTGAGACCACAGATATTGCAATTATGCATTAGTGGGGTGAGAGATGGAAAGTGGAAATTGAAAATGATGAGTGCGTGTGTCTTTTTCTACCCAATGGTATCATTCATGTGCTTCTCCTACAATCATTTTGTTGAAAAGTATTGTATCTCCCCATGCCATCCTCATACCACGCTTGATATACTGCAGACAGAGGCTGTAAACCACTATGGTGCTGTCTGTAGCAGATGTGTAAAAAGCACTGAGAAGGCTGAGCTGTGTAGAGCAAACCTGGGAGTACCAATGGCCTGCTCTGGAATACAGTGTCTGCTCACTCCTCTCCTCTGCAAGCTGCTTCTGGACCACAGCTTACCTCACTGATGTTGTGCCTCTCCCTCACTTTCCTCCTTTACAAACTCTGACACTCAGGATAAGTTTGTTACCTCCTCATTCCCACCCTCGTCACCACTTGAGCCCACTTTGTAATAAGCTACAGTTGCAGGAACATCACTGGTAATTGCTTCTCCCTGCTGGTTGTCCCCTTCCACCCACTGCCAAAAAGAGGTGGCCGACATACACTACCTTTGGAAGGTGAGCACCACTTTGGCTTGCAGATGCAGAACCTATTCATCCCCTGCTAGCTGTATAAGAATGACCTCTGCCTCTTTAGGCCTCCCAGACATGATGAAAACAGGGAATGATTACTCTTTGTGCCCACAACACTGAAATTCACTACACTGTAGCAGTACAACTAATACAGGTGTCCATTTATGACACAGAGAATAGCTGCGATTCAACAGATCTCAGCTATTCTCTGGTCATTCACAGTTTATGACACTCAGGAGATCATGTCAGCCCTTCTCTGGAGATCTGTGTTCTCCCTCCAGATTCTCCAGCCCAGAGCTGGAGAATTGGAGGGACCGCAAACTAAGCAGAGATAATTTACCTCTGTTTAGTAAACTGATCTTTTACTGTAATCTCTCGAGATTATAGTAAAATGAGCCGTTTTCCAGAGTTTGTAGACCGTTTTCCAGCGTTTGGAGACCGTTCTCCCTTCGTTCGGAGAACTGCTTCATAAACTACATTCACAGGAGAACTGTGTTCTCCGAGAATGCCGGAGAACTGAGCAGAGATCTATTACCGCTGGTCCATAAACGGACACCATAGAGTACAACTGTGTACAGAGTCCTGTATAGCTCTGTATGTAGCAATGTACAGCAGTAGTACTGGTCTCTTCCTGAAATCACTCTGTCAGTTGGCCCTATCGTTTCCAACTCCAACAACACTGCTGAAAGGCTGATGGGAGATCTAGCTTTTATACGGAATGGGCCAGAACATTTGCACACACCCTTTTTTGTCCACATTATGCCATCTGACTACAGTTCACATTCTATAAAATTCATTGTGGTAAATGAGTTTTGGATTAGCAGCAAAAAGATCAATAGTTCACCATTTTCCTGAACTGAAGTTTAGGTAAACTCTACACCTTAACCTTAACAAGAATCTCATCCCTAGTGATGATGATAGAGAGCACCAGATGATATATGTGCAGTAACAGTCACAGCCTTGGTGTTTTTGCATTTCAAAACCTGAAAGGCATTAAGTTCCAGTGGGAATGCTATGGGTTGATTTACTAAAGGCAAATAGTCTGTGCACTGCAAGTTCACTTTGTTTGCAGTTGCTCTAGATCTGAGGGGAAACTGAAATGAAGGAAAAATATACTGATTACTATGATCTAATCATGTGCAAGCAAGAATACTGTTTTTTATTTTCCTTGTATGTGATTTATGTATTCTTTGCAAAGTGAAGCTTTACCTCATTTACTAGACTCTGGAGCAACTGCACTTGCAAGTGCACTTACAGTACATTTTTCTTTGGTAAATCAACCCCTAGTGTATTTAAAAACTATGTAATTTAATTATTGCCTCTATTCTGCACAAAGATGCACACTGTTTGTTTATATCAGCCCATGTCCTTAGAAAGTTGTAGTCTGAGATCCCTATAGTGCAGACTTGGTTTTATACACACAAACACATAGGGGTTGATTTACTAAAGGCAAATAGGCTGTACACTGCAAGTGCAGCTGCTTTAGATTCGAAAGGATACTCTGAAATGAGGCAAAGCTCTGCTGATTTCTTTCATCCAGTCACGTGCAAGAAAAAAAATGCTGTTTTTTTATTTTTCTTGCATGTTCCCTTCAGATCTCGAGCAACTGCGCTTGCAGTGCATAGCCTATTTACCTTTAATAAATCGACCCCAAAGAGGGCAAATTTAGACAGGATCCAAATACCACACCATTCTGAAGTGCCAATTGCTGAGCAAAAAATGAAGGGTTTAGATAATGCCTAATGTCCCAATTATTATTTCATATATTTTCTTCCACAGGTTTATCATTGGCTCCCCTCTTCTTCATGTGTGACACAAAGGTGTAAGGGACGAGGTAATCTGGAGATAGACAAGGAAATGCTGTCTTTAATGTCAGACATGTGGGAATTCCAGAGAGACAGCTCATATCAGGAGGATAGAAATGATCGTTTCTTGGTTCCTAATAACCCAGCTGCAGTCTTTCTCCAGGGTGTGTACCATCTTATCAAGCAGAGACTCTGACACAGGATGGTTGTTATCCAGCTAGCACTAAAACTGCAAAGGCTGTCTATGTTCCTTAAGGTGTTCCTCCACAGGGACCTTCTCCCCATGAGCCACCTATTCTACCCGCTACTACATCTTTTCTTCAACTGTACATCCAGCACCAGTATCCTTCTCAAGGATCCTACCTGCAACACTATTGGCATTCTTTCCCCTTTTTCTCTCCACCAACCATGGAAACTCCTTTCAGTTTTCCCAATCCTCTTATCCTACAGTGACTTTGTAGAACTATACATTTATAGAAAAAACTGTATTACAAAATAGAAAACATAAACATGGTTTTACACATGGTCATACTGTCTCTGCAGTTCTTTGACCAGTGCCAAAAAATGATGAGCACATACTGTATATCCCTTTTGGAAATGACTGAGCTGTTTGTGGGATTTACCTATTACCACATAGGTTGGGTTGTGTCCTATGTTTTAAATCCACAAGGCTCAACTCTACTCTTAACCAAATTAAGGAAAATGACAGAAAGAAATACCAAACACAGAGTGACATACTATGAGGGCACATAGCAGGCTCCTATGTGCCACGTCCCAAATTAAGGAAACCTCAGCATTTAATGGCTTAAAGGAATTTATATATATATATATATATATATATATATATATATATATATATATATATCAACAGTAAAGGGCAGAACAAATTTTCCCCGTGGAGGATGAATTGGGGACTCTGGTCACAAATAACACAAACAAGTCTAAGATGTTACATATTTTTTCTTCATCTTATACACTGGGAAAATAAACTATTTACTAGAAGGATTAGTAATGTTAATACCAATGCAAGGGAAGTACCCGTATGGCTCTCAGAAAACAGGGTCCAAAACAGACATACCCATGAGTACTAAAGGGAGCTTAGCTCAATAAGAGACAAGCTGTTCATCCTGATTATTACAAGCTTCTTAATGACAGGAATGGTAACAATATTTAGGGCAAATGTATTTCAAATATTAAAAAAAAGGTCTAGATGTATGCCAGGGAACTACTGACCAGCCATCCTAACATCAATAGTTTGTAAGAGGTTTGAGGCTATGCTAAGGGAATCAACCAAACCATTTTTCATGGAAAACAATATGCAAAACAATTACAGAATCGCCTTTATGGGAGAACAGTTGATGTAATTTTATGTCAATTTTGCAAAAGCATGTGATAGTGTACTGCACAAACATTTCATTTACAGACTAAAGTCTATTGTATTAAAGGACATGGTATGTACATGGATAGAATGTCTGCTTTCAGGAACAGATACAGAGGGTAGTGATTAATGATTCTTACCCCTTTAAAAAACACTGGTTTGACCTAATCTTGAGTTTGCAGTTCAGTTTTGGTAACAGATTCATGGAAAGGATGTCCTAGTTCTAGAAAATTTTTTATCCAACTATTATCCAATTTTATTCTGGTGCTGCTTTTGTATTTCTAAGGCTAGTACTAGAAAAAGTCCAGCAAAAGGCAATTCAATTATTATAGCATCTATTATGGCATCCACCTCAACTATGAGGAATAGTTAAGTAAATTAAACGTATTCACCGTAGAGAGGAGGTGCTAAAGAAGAAACAGGATTGTGCTCTACAAATTAATTAAGTATGGCTGGAAAACCAGTAGCAGCTTATTTAATCTTAGGTCCCTGGCAAGGATACATTATCACAGTTTAAGACTAAGGGTAAGGAGGTTAAAACTGAAACTGCATAGAATTTTAATAGTCAGAGCTGCAAAAATGTGGAAATCAATTCCACAAATAGTGATATCGGGAAGGGGTATTGACAGATTAAAACAGCTTCTAGATGTCTTCTATGAGGAGCACAACATATAGGGACATTGTATACTCTTAGAAAACAAACAAACAAACAAACACACAGGCTGGAATGAATGGATATGTGCCTTTTTCCTACCTTATCTGCTATTTAACTATGTTTGGTCAAACACTGGCGTAACATATAGAGAGCAATGTGTACTTATCTTCCACACCCTCCTTCTCCAATATTGTGGAGGACACAGCAAGCTGGGATGGCTAACTCTACATTCTCCAGGTTCAGATGGATTGCACTATAGAATACATATGATATTTGCTGGAAAGTATTTAACCCCTTCACGCCTAAGGGTAAAACAAATCTAAATGCCTAAGCACAATTTTGCAACATTGACATGTGTCAGTAAAACTGTACATATCATCACAACCACTTTGTATATCCAGGTGAATTATACCCAGGGGCGGACTGACCATTTGGAAACTCGGTCACTGTCCGAGGGCCTGGGGTCAGTAGGGGGCCCCATGAGATGCCCCTGGTACCTTTTTCATAGGCTTTTTTGAGTTTGGGCAAGGACACAGGGGCCCCATGATCCCCTATTGCCCGGGGGCCCCATGAGTTGTCAGTCTGCCCTTGATTATACCTTGTTCTTTTTTAGGACAAATTGGGCTTTCATTTGGTTGTAAATGGTAATCGATATCTCCTAATTTGTTTTTATTATCAAAGGAAAACTGGCCCAAAATAGTAAAAATAAAAATAATTTTTTAAAATTTAGCTGTCTGTTTCTTGTTACTACCATAACCTACCATCAAAGCACAACCCAAAATAAATTTTCCAGCTCTTGACTATCGCAGCGATACCGTATATGTGTATGTTATTTGTTGTTTGTACCCGTAGTACAGCCTAGAAACAATAGTGCACATTTTGTTTTGTTTTATGTTTTACCTAAAACACACTGACACTGGCACTAACTGACACTGATACCAATTTTCTTTTTAAATCCTGACCTTTGACCCTGACATTTTGACCTTGACCTTTGGCCCTGACCTTGACCCAAACACTTACCCTGGCACTGAACTAGATCAAACCTTGATCTAGGTATTTTTTAATTATTTTTTTTTTTATTTTTTAATATTTATTTATTTATTTTTATAAACTTTTTTTGCCCTCTATGCCAGGAGTTAGAGAGATACAATGTATCTCTCTCCTCCATTCATAGAGAGAGAAAAAAACAAGGGGGCAGAGCTGTACAGTGACTGATCACTGTGATAGCCAATCAGAGGCTATCACAGTGATCATGTGACCCGGAATCGGGAGTCCCAGGTCCCGATCGTTATAACGGGACCCGGGGCTCTCAGTGACACTGCGGTCTTTGTGTTGGGAGCGCACAGTGTGGCAATACAACAATGCAACCAGGAAAGGGGTCTTTGGGTATCCTTAAGGCGCACTTTATCACTGTAGCCACCCATGTCCTCAGCCACACCCAGATCGGCTCGAAGATGTTATGACCTCACACATTCTTACATTTTCCCCCAGGGGACCTAGCTCCTGGGATAACCACCAATAACTAACCAGGTGGAAGCACCATACCCTAGACAGGCCCCCAATGTGTTTGTAACAATATAGTTACACACTGTCCCCCCAAAGACCCCATGACCTGCTAAACTGCTGTGACAACGTTCCCTATGTTAATTTCCTGTAGGTTTGGTACAATTATCCACCTATAAATGCACGCCCACAAAATTGATCCCTACAACCACAAGAACACCAAGCACCTGGAATTTTAAGTGGGAGGGAGGGGAAGTTTCCTTTTTTCGGAATGAATACCCACTATCCCTTGCATGAACCACCCTTGTGGCTCCACCTTGCCCATACAACCATAGGCCTCTAATCAAGTAAGTACTACGCCCCTTCACCACTAAATGACCCAGATTTTAACCTCTCTCTGACCTGTTCCTCCCTTTAGTCATGCCGACCCTCCCTCCATTCTCTCTCTCTGGGTCACATTTTCTACTAGTTGCCTGGCACAAATTAAATGGAAGTTGAATTCCCAGTTCCTTATATCAAGCCCAAGTTTTGCAAAAGGTTTATGAAATGCCCTAATTGTGCAAATACCTCACCAACTATCAGTAGGTGTATCAAAGCAGGTGATGCAGTTGCTGACACCTTACAATCTTCACCAAAGCGGCATGTAACAGTTCAGGAGAGGTGGCCCTGGATGTGACCATTCTGGATAAGTGCCATGCATTTCTATGGTATTGTCAGGCCAGCTACGAGCATCCTAGCAAAAAATAACACCATCCCTGGATTTCATAAAGAATGGTGCAGACAACTTTTGTGAAAGTGTTTCTCATACATTCTAAAATAGGTGGCAGAATGCTCCAAATTCATGTACTCGACTAGAATTTGTACTTAAATTTGGCACATGCTGCACCACTTTTAGAATGCATGTGAGACATTTTAGCAAAATCTGAACCAGTTTCTCCGCTGTATGCCAAAAGAGAGTTTGCTCCCCTTTTGTAAGGTATGAACTATGGGTATATTGCTTTGAATTTGGCACATTCATTGTGTTGCAATGTAAAAGTGGTGCAATGTAGAATTACCTGAATTAGCTGCACGAGCCACTGTCATAACCAAAAGTGCTGCAAATGCTTCATACATTTGGTAGAATACATTAACAAGAGTGATTAACACCAGAACAATGGTGCAGCAGCTTTATTGAGTGTCCCCCATGTGTCCTTTTTGCTCAGCTCCATTGCTTGTTATACTGCTGGTGGTCCATCCACCTGCACCATGGACACACATGATGTAAATATGGGACAAGTTGCTGCGGGCTGGGTAAAATCTTATAGTGGGGCAAAATGTGGCCTGGAGGCTGTAGTTTGTAGACCCCTGCCTCAAAAGCTCTATCATGGACAACACAATTAAGCACAAAAAAGGCAGAGCGACTACAAACTGCTTCTCTGAAGGTACACTTCTTTGCATGTTTGTAGTCACCTGCTGCAGTTGTGACTGCTTTATACAGTAATCAAAAAGAAGCCATTTTCTTGCTATTTACTGTACATAATGGCTCAGTTGCACCAAACTTCAGTAGGGACTCCATCACTCACTATAATCTCAATGCAGCTTGGAAAAAACAGTATGTTACTCTTTTTTTTTCCACAAACAATTTTATATTAAAAAACAGACACAGTAAAAATGGATGAATAAGAATATAAACAAAACTATACAGAAGTAAACTAAATGGAAGATAGATGTGAACTGATTCGTTTCTAACAGAAATCTTTCATCCATTTTACAGAGGACACTGGTATAAAATGGCCCTTACAGGTTACAACAATTTGGATACTTGTTTTTTAGATGGCATTGCTTTAAGTACATTTCTCTTTTCATCGGTACCAGTTATCTTACAAATAAGGGGGGGAGGGGCAAGCTTGCCCAATATTTTCATAGTATTAGAAGTAGAAATTAGGTATTTGCCAGGGCTTGAACTTGAACCCAGGACCTCTACTGTGTCTGGCAGCAACTCCTCTCACTGAGCTACACTGAGATACCAGACTGCACTCTGACTGATCCATAGGACAATCCTGCCTTGTGCCTTGTTTTCTGCTGAACCTTGAACTCTTTGCTCCTCCCATGAACGTCCTGATTTTATCCATGTCTCTCCCCTTCCTGTTTGCCAGATTTTTGTGCCTTCTCCAGCCAATATCTCGCTCTTGTTTCTCCTGCTGCCCTCCATACCTTTGCTACCAACCTTTGGCTTGTTCCTTGACTATGCTTCTGCCTCATCTGAACCTGCAACCACTTGTTACCAGACCATGGCTTGTTTACTGACTATGCTTCTGCTTGATCCCTACCTGCCATATCAGTTACTGGATCCTGGCTTACTTACCTCCTGGTGGGGTGATCCGGAGAACTGCGAACTGGTGCTAACACACAGCAAAACCCAAATCCACCATCAGGAGCTCTGGTGCTCTGGTGCTTAGACCCCGCACCTCAGGTGAGCCAGCGTCATCTGCCAGGGTGACCTGTTTGTATACCTATCCTGTTGGTTGGTCTGCTGCTATAGCTACTGGCCTCCGAGCCTGACCTCTGACCGTGACAGTACTGTGGCCTCTATAGGTTCTGGCATGCATAGTGAACAATGAATAATAATAAATGCAATCACTAAAATCTCATATAAGTTTTAACATGTTACTGAAATTTCCAAAATAATGTTCAGTCTTTTACTCTACAACTTTTAATAAACTATACCTGGTAATCCTGCCATGAAACTGTTTCTTCAGGCATTTCTGACAGAGAGACAGTTCTCTGTCCATGTCTTTCAATTTCACTCCTGCACTCCTCTCATGCATTTCCATTGGAGCACATAAGCAGTGGTACAATTGCTCATTGTTCAGGCATGTTCTGCCATTGTCCCAATCAGGAAGCCCACCATTAACAATGATATACAGCCACTGCTGGAGCAAGTGCATATAGACAGTACACAGCTGCAAAAAAGCTACATTAGATTAGCAGCACTACGTTGCAAAAAAAAGCATGTATAAAAAAAAGAGAAAACCATATTTGCTAAAATAAAGTGTTAAGGATGCACAATGCTTTAGCAAACTATATGGTTTTCAAAACCAGGAACAAATTGTTATTTATTGCAGCTTACCCAGTCCTTAGTGGTGTCTGCATTAGGTTCCATGCTTTTTTCTCTTTATCTTCATATGGTTATCCTGCCAGTGTCACACTTGTCATTTCAGGGTAACAAAGCTAAGCCAAAAAGAAGCTGATCATAGCTCTCATCTGTCCCTCATTTGAATTGACTCTACCTTTTTTAGAACCAAATCCTTCTGTCTCTTCTTCCTCCTCAGTTGTCCCTCTTTTTGTTCTGATGCATAAACATTTATAAAATTGTAGCTATCATATGTGTTTTTCTGCACTAATTCTCTAAATGATTACATTTGTTATTTTAAAATTCCATTCTGATGAAAAAGGAGTGGTGAAAAAACCCTGTGGGTTTAACCAATCATTTTTGGTATATCAGTTCAATATGGTCCCCATATAGGGGTGCAGCAGGAACGTGTCCCTTTACCTACACACTTTTTACTCCCCCCTTTCCTATATCAGAAAGTTGGGAGGTATGCAATACATGTAAGTATCCCTTTTTACTAGCAAATCATTAAATTACATTTAGAAATAAGCAAACATTTCACTGAACCTATGGGAAAATCTGCAAACTTAATGAATTCTTTCTTTTAATGAACTCAGTCCTCAAGTATAGGATGCATAAATTGATAAACCTGTTTTCCATTAATATGCTATGGGCTCTTCAGCAGAAAATCAAATTTATTAAATCAATTAAATGACTTTAAAAATATTGCAGTTGCTTAGATGATGACCCATATGAATTTGGTGCAGGTAAGTTAATTATATTTGCTTAATCAGAACATATCCACTGTGGGAGAGATCTACGACCTTACATTTATTAGCAATATAATTATTTTTTTAATAATGAATTAAAATATTCACTGTGAGTCATGCCTGATCAAAAGCAGAAAACCTAGTGAAAACGAGACATCTCTTTAATTGCAAATCCTAATTTTTTTTATATTTATTACTAGACAAGAAAATTCATTAAGAAGTCAATGTCAAGGAAAACAGATTAAGAAAAAAACATAATTCCATGGCAGCAAATAAACATCGATTCTATATAAATGAAAAACGCTAACTCAATGTGAACCTGTTCTTGTATCCCAACTGGAAGTACTTGTAGGCAATTTTTCTTCTTGAGCACCTAAAAATGTGCATTTATTATTTAAATGATCCTTTTTTTCCTTGAATTCTTTTTACTTACTTAATCCACTTTTTTCTTTCCTACCTTTCTTTATTCCTTCCTGCCTACACATATTTACTGTCCTTTTAATGTTGTGTATACACATATATAGTTGAACAGAATGGTTAAAAGACAATAGAGTGAACCTTTTCTGGTATCAAAACTGGATATACCTGGGAGTACCTTTATCTGCCTTCTTTCTAATCTTCAACAAACCTAATAATTTATTATTAAAAATATTTATTCTTTCCTTCCCAGTTTCAAAGATATATCTTAATTATACCAGCAAGTGTCCATATGGTCGCAATTCAGCTAAAAAAGCAAGAGGAAATCAGAAGCCAGTCTGCTAATAGGTTATACAACCAACAACAATCAAACTCAAGTCACAAAGTAAACTCCCAAACATTCCATTATATTCCTGGAACCCTGATGAGTTATCATTTAATAAAAAACAGTCTATGATCACCTGTGACTCATGTCTGCTATGAGTAAGGCAGTGGTCACAGAAAGTTAAAAAGGTCAATAGTTAAAATGAGAAAAGAGTCTTTTTAAAGTGTAAAGTTACATACACAAGCTCATTTACACGTATATGTATATCTATCTATACCTATATATATATATATATATATATATATATATATATATATATATATATTGAATATACAAAGAGCAAATTGTATTGCTCATTCGGTTCAAATATACTCCAGCAAATTTGTTGGCATCCCTGTCCTTTGTCAAACACATTGGAGTACTGCTGGATTAAATTTAAACTTAATCAGCAATACATTTCACTCTCTGTGCTGCAACCCCTCAATAAATATTTACAATATTTTGTTTATTGGGTAGTCCCTGGGCATCTACCTAGATGTATGCATTGACTATAGTACTACTCTTGCTGGCCACATATACGTTTGTGCATGTCCAGGGCATGGGGTGAAACAGAATGTAAGTCTAAGCTGACATTTAGGGGTTTATTTACTAAAGTTGGAGAGTCCAAAATCAGACTCCCTTCTACATAGAAACCAATCAGCTTCTAACCTCAGCTTGTTCAATGAAGCTTTGGCAATGAAACCTGGAAGCTGATTGGTTTCTATGCCGAAGGGAGTCTGATTTTGCACTCTCCAGCTTTAGTAAATAAACCCCTTAAGGTCTAAGCTAAAAGTCGCATAACTGGCAAGGAGGCTAAATGTTTTACACCTTACCATCTGGTCTACCTCTCTGCAAGCAATACATTTGTGATCAGAGAAGTCCCACACCACAGTCTTCTACAAGTTTTTTGCCCTTTAAATCTGTTATAAGGGGGCCAACCCTAGGGTTGCTAAATATTGGGAAAGATAGGGAAGGATGTTTCTAGCAAATATTTGTTCACATGGTCAGGTTAGTATGTTCAAGCTGGGCAACTGTGTCAAAGTGGACCCTTTCTTGTTAGTCCCTACTCTACTGTGCAAAATGGCAAACACTTACTTGCTTTGAGCACAATTTAATTGAACTATAGTGTCAATATGGGGCAGACAAAGACACTTGTAGGGGAGCTACAGACTCAGATTTTGTTACTGATATGCATTATACAATAGAAATGGAAAGATTCCTTTGCTCAAACTGAAATAGCTTACATACAGGGGTGTAAACACGTTAACACCGAAAACTCTGAATTAACCCTCTGCACACTGCTATACCCCATTACATAGAGCAGTGTATAGGGCTGTGTTTTGGTATTCAGAGACCACACCCTTTTTCCTGCCTAGGGCATAACTGACGTTTTCTCTGGGATTAGCAATGTATGCAGTGTGTTAGGCAGTGACACTGCATGCAGACTGTGCTGGAATAGTCTGCAAGTCTAAACTAACCCAAAAGTTCTCATAAATAGGCAGGAGGCTGAATGTACTGTTGTATACTGAATTGTTCTATCACAGAATCTCCGTTGCTTTGTGTTCAGTGCAACAGTGGTGAAAAAATGCACTCTGGTGCCTGGATTTACCTCTTTGTGAGGGATATGTTTGAAGATAACCCCTATTTAAATAAATAAATAAAAAAAATTGTGTATATATATATATATATATATATATATATATATATATATATACACACACACACACACACAGTTGGACAAAAGTATGGAAACAATACATGGTTTGCAGGTGTGAAAGTTGCGACATGTTTCACATTGAAAATGGAAGTGATGTAACATTCTTTTGCTTCCACTGTGTGATGAGACACCTAGCTAACAGGTGGAAAGCCTCACTTTTGTCATTCACTGCGTTTACTGCTAGTAATACGGAGTCATGGCAGAGCTTACTGAATTTCAAAGAGGATAAATTGTTGGTCCCCGCTTAGCTGGTGCCTCTATGACTGACGTTGGCAAATTATTTGTGGTGTCGTGAGGTACAGTATCAAAGGTCAAAACATTGTTTCATAAGCATAAGCATGGTCTATATGGTCAAATGACTGAAAGATAAAAGGACATTGTGCAGGATTATGACCTCAACTAGAAAAGCTACAATTTCTGTGGAAATTGTGTGAAGTGTTCTTGCCTCCACCAGTAGTCTACAACTGGAGTGGGCGGAGTAACTGGGTGGAGTGGCTTAAGTAACTGATGTGTGGTTGGAGTGGCTGGAGTAACTGTGAAAAGGTTGGACTGGGCAGAGTAACTTTATGGAGTGGGCAGAGTAACTGTGTGGAGTGTTTGGAGTGAGTAAATATAGTAAGCATTACACTAATCAATTGATTGATCATAGTATGTCTCTGAAATATTAAACATGAAGGCACAGTCGCAGTTTAGAAATTGCCCTTCAAATTTGAGGTGGCTAGAGTGGAGTTTCAATGAATGTCAATGGGCGGCATGAGTTGCAAACAAATGGTCATATTGTGAAAACTATCAGGAATATGGCTTAGCCGTGGATATTTTTAGTGGCAGCAGGGACAGCTGAACGTTTTGATATAAGATTTGTGTAGGTGGGCGTGAAAAAGAGGGAGTGATGGCAGTTTAGAAATCATGTACTGATTTTTCAGCTCACACTCTAGCTTTTGTCAGCTCCCACTGTAGTTTTGAACATTCCGCCATTCATTCATATGGGACCAATTTCACCACAAAAACGCTGATATTTCATGAATCATTCGGCGAAACGTTCCACAAAGTAATAGCACACCAATCGGGAACAATCCGCACGTTTCGGTATATTACTGTCTATGTAGTGTAAAAACTGTGGGAGGAGTTAGGGTGGTAAATTTGGCTATAATAATAAGAATATATATGTGCGATAACAGTAAGTGGTCTTGCCATGCAAGAACACTTAATAAGAAAACAACTGCTGCAAAAGTGACTGTGAAACTCAATCTCAGTCTTACAATGCCCATGTCCACAAAAATTGTGTGCAGGGAACTCCATAAACAAAACATTCATGGGCAAGATGTAATTGTTAAACCACTAGTGACCGATATTAATGGTAAGAAGAGGTGAGAGTGGACTATCAATTGATGGAAGACTGTAATATGGTCCAATGAATCAAGCTTCATTCTGTTCCCAACCACTGGACATGTTTACGTGTTGCAAACACAGTACCAAGCTTATGGCCAGGACTGTCATGTGCCAATGGTGAAGCATGGTGGTTGTGCAATCATGGATTGTGCAGCCAGCTATCTTGGTATTTTGCAGGCCCCATCATCACCTTGAAAGGTAGAGTTCCTGCCACTGACTATGTACAAATTTTGGCAGACCATGTGCACCCCATGGTGCAGACATTGTGTCCCAAAGACAGCGCCATTTGCCAAGATGATAACGTTCCAATTCACACAGCTGATGTTGTCGAATCATGGTTTGAGGAGCATGCAGATGAAGTCTCACACCTTCCCTAGGTGTCACTGTCACCAGACCTCAATATCATAGAGCCACTATAGTCAATTATGGAGGACAAGGACTCGTTTTCCACCTCCGGCATCTCTGCCAGAACTGGAATCATTTTTGCATGACGAGTAGTATCAGATTGCATTATTCACCATCCAAGACTTTGTCAATTTCCAAGAGAATTCAGGCCATTTTGGAAGCCAAAGGCAGTCCAACACCATATTAGGTAACAAGTTTGTTCTTTTACCTGGTGTTTCCATAATTTTGTCCAACCCCTTATATGGTAGGGCTCGAAAGTTTGCATGCCCTGGCAGAAATTTTGAAATTTTGGCATTGAAATTGAAAGTATGATTGCTCATGCCAAGAAACTGTCTTTTATTTAAGGATAGTGATCATATGAAGCCAGTTATTTTCACATAGTTGATGGCTCCTTTTTAAATTATAACAGAAATCACCCAAATGGCCCAAAGGTTTACATACCCTGGAATTTTTGGGCTTGGTACAGACACACAAGGTGACACACACAGGTTAAAATGGCAATTAAAGGTTAATTTTCTACATCAGTGGCTTTTTAACCACCTCCCGTTCACCATATAAGGAAATGACAGGCGAGAGGTGGCTCTCTCATTCTGGGAGGACGTCATATGACATCCTCCCACTCTAACTGTGCATGCATGAACCCGGGGGCAGATCGGCAGTGCACTGTGTCCCTTGGACACAGTGGATCACCTAATCACCGAGCTCTGTCATGTGATCAGCTGTTTCCAATCGCAGCTGATCTCATGTAAACAAGGAAATGCTGGTTATCAGCAGTCCTCTCCTCATGCTGGCAGCCTCAAGTCCTCCATTGACAGGCGTGTGGATGCAGGTGTATGGACCCATAACACTAGCAGTGTGCATTTGGGGCCACTCATCCACACCTCCACACCTATCAAAGTAGAGCCTGCGGCTGTGTTCATACAGCCTCTGCATCCTAATAGAGTAGCAGATGGTTCCTACCGCACACACAAACTGTATGGGCCATAGAACCCATGTGAATGAGCCCTACATTTTTTTAAAAATTTTTTTACAATTTTAATTTTTTTATTTTTAAAAATATTTGTTTCATTATTTTTTCAAAAATTATTTTTTTCACAGTATTTAAAATTATTTTTAATTTTTTTTTATTATTTTTTAAAAATTTGGTTACTTTGTTGTTACTTTATTTTTTTCTTTTACTGTTCGGGGGAGGGCTTTGGTAAGATACAGTATGAAGGGTCTAAACAGGCCCGTAACATATCACCTTTGAGACAGAGGAAGGAATTGGGGACACAGATTCTTCAATTCCTTTCCCTGTGTCCTCAACTGCACTGAACATGAATGAACAGGAGACAGAGCCTCCTGTTCATTCATAAACTGAAGCATGGTAAACACAGTTTACTATACTTCAGTTATCTTTGGACACAGGAGTGATTAGTACCGATCACTCACTGTGTCCATTCAAAAAAGGAGGGCATCCATAAATAATGTATTCACTGTGCCCTTTCTCTGCCTTCCTTCCTGACACATCCACTTTACCTTCAGCTGTCACTGGATACAGGGGATGTCAGCAGAGCTGCAGGAAGGTGTTTGTGTGTGTGTGTGTGTGGGGGGGGGGGGGGGGTTGGCACAGGGGCAGGAGGGAAATTGATCTAATAAAGAAGTCAGAAAGACAAATAGTTTTAAAAAAGTATGTACTGGAGAACATACTAAAATTGCCTCTTTTTATTTTTTAATGTCACAAAAATGGAATATAACAAATATGGAATATTGAATATGAGGCCAAGCTTATTAGAGTTTTGTATACACTGTAAAAGATACACCTTGTGGTTTACCTTTGGTCATACTTTGTGGATCATGACCAAAGCAATGAGGTATAAGCACAAGTGGTCCAGACACGTGGTTCAGCGTTTCAGAGTTTTGCTGAGCTTTGAGGTATAAATTTACAGAGATGCCCCCATTAAGGCTCAAGATGGATTACTTCTAGACATGTACAACTCATAGATGGCCTAAAGTTGTACTACTGCTTTTACTACAACTTCTTATGACTACTTACTGCTACTACTGTTACAACTACTGCTGATGATTCTTAATGCCTTAAGCAGTAGTAGTTGTAGCAATGGACATGAGTTTTTTTATGTGCTATATTACTCGGTTGACAGATTTATTTTAAGAAGAAACAACACTCAGCTTTTATGTATGTGCCTAGTGAGGCATTTTATTTGATATAAATATGTTTTACATATGTCCTATAATTATTCATACAAATGCAATTTGCAAATGCTTGAAATATGTTTAAAGAAACAGTACATATTGACTAATGTTTGAACTGATTGCTATTATTGTTATCACTCTGACTTTTCCATAAGGTTTTTATTGTCAGAGTAGAAAGGGAGAGGTAGAATCAATTTCCTTTTTAACATATTGATAAACAACTCCAGATATAGTAGGGGAGGCCGAGTGGATTTACCTCTGCTTGACCCAAACTGGAATGCTGGAAAAATTAATTCCAGAATATCGCCCGACATTCCTTGAAGTTGTGGAAATGATTTACATAGACGGTCTTTGAGAGCAGTTCAGCTTCTTTCATCTTGATACTGTAAATTGCTTTCATTTTCCCCACTGATCTGTATGCTCAGGGTATTGTTGTGATAAATTATAGAGGTACATATTTGAGAATGGTGTGTAGATCTGCTAAGAAATTGAGTTCATTCAGCCTTAGCAGTGTTCGATCATGTGCTAAAGAAAATTGCTTACCCAGGTCATGTCACAAGTGTCATCCATGAGTAGCTGCTTTTAACTTCAGAGATTGTTAAAAGTTCTGATCTGGAGTTATTGAACTTAACATCTTCATAATCAAGTGATTGTTTTGTTTTTTTTTTGTTTTGTTTTTTTTTCTCTGAAATCTCACTGCAGGCTTGTCACTGTTCAAGTTAAGTTACTTTGTGAAGCTTCTTTCAAACAGAATTGTTTTAAAGAAATGTTCTGGTGTTTTTCTGATATAAGACTTTACACTAAGGAAAAGCTACAGTTCAAAAAGGTCATATACTTTCTGTAATTTTGACTTTCTGCTGATATTACAGGCCCACCCTAATCTATTTTGATATAGCATGGCTGTTATGGAAGACACAACCATACACCTGTAGCATGGGCTGCATGTGCATTTGTTTGAGGTTCTAGTATAACTGCTGCCATTGTCTGGTAATGAAGCACGACTGTCCAATCACCAGCTCCCTAGTCCCAGCCCAGTTGAGTTCTGTGCCCTGCAGTCTAACCTTAACATGTATAGGAAGTTTTGGACTTACCAATAAAACCCTAGGCGCTTGTTAGTGCTGGAAAACATGCTATAATTTACCTACAAAGCTTTAGTAAAACATGTCGAAAGCCCACTTGTTTTAAATGTGTTTGACTAGAGTAGAGAAGGAGAAGGATCTGGGAGTTCTGGTAGATCACATGCTTAATAATGGCATGCAATGCCAAGCTGCGGTTTCCAAAGTGAGCAAAATCCTCTCTTGTATTAAAAGAGGTATAGTCTCCAGAGATATCATATTATCCATGTACAAATCATTAGTAACACCTCATCTGGAATATGCAGTTCAGTTTTGGGCACCCATTCACTAAAAGAACATTGGGGAACTGGAGAAAGTACAGAGAAGGGCAACTAAACTGATAAGAGGCATGGAGGAGCTCAGCTATGAGGAAAGATTAGAGGAACGGAATTATTCTTTCTTGAGAAGAGGAGATTAAGGGGGGATATGATAAACATGTATAAATACATCAGTGGTTCATATAGTGAACTCGGTGTAGAGTTATTCACCCTGGGGTCATCACAAAGGACAAGGGGGCACTCTTTACATCTGGAGGAAAAGAGATTTAATCTCCAAACACGGAAAAGTTTCTTCATAGTAAGAGCTGTGAAAATGTGGCATAGACTCCCTCAAGAGTTGGTTCTGGCCAGCTCAGTTGATTGCTTCAAAAAAGGTCTGGATTCTTTCTTAGATACACAGAATATAATTGGATACTAACATTTATAGGTAAAGTTGATCCAGGGAATATCCAATTGCCTCTCAGGGGATCAGGAAGGAATTGTTTTCCCAGCAGGAGCAAATTGGATCATGCTTTGCTGGGTTTTTTTTTGCCTTCCTCTGGATCAACTGTGGATATAGGATTATAACTTTTTTTTTCTATGGTTGAACTGGATGGACTTTTGTCTTTTTTCAGCCAGACTAACTATGTAACTATGTACGAGTAGGACGTTTTGTTATTTGCTATCTGCTTTCAATTTGGAAGATTTTCTTTGAATTTCTCGTAGAGGATACACAACAGGAAGTGAGAGGAAATCCCCTTTTTGCAAGCTTTCCCCAAAAATGGGTGTCCTCATTTGAAGATTTGCTCTTTTCTTGATCACACAACAGCTGTAACACAAGTTCACATAATTTTCCATCCAATATCAAAAGTCTGCAAGAAGAATAATGAAAACTAGTGAGTGAATTTTCTCACAGCAGTAAAAACCTGATAGGGGTTTTAATACTTTCACACTCTTTTCAAAACTAAAGCCTATATACACCTAAAAGGGTCAAATTTACCTTCAACATCAAGCCTCTGCTTTATCAGGAAAAACAACAGAATAAAGATGAATAGGAAAAGCCAATAGACTCTCTTTAGAAATAAAAGTCAGGGGTGTTTCCGTAAGTATACAAAGGCATTCTGTTCATTGATCATTCATACCAAGATCATTAAGCAATAATTATCTAATGTAAAAGGGGAGGTTGCAATCTGAGGCTAGTCAAAGACGTCATATATCTCCTTAATTTACAGACACAATTAGCACACTACTGCCATAATTTCTGTTCTTACATAAGCATCACACTGGGTGTTAAACTGATCTCATAATCTGGTCATTTATGGCAGCTTTGAGAATCTCAATGCAACAAACAATACAGTGATGGCATACTACTTGTGATCTCTACTGGATGGATCTGAAAGAGATTCAAGTGTAAATAAATCTGTATAAACCTACTGATGGTCAGCATCATTTAAATGGTGTTTTGTGGATTTTTCATTTCTTTTATGTATTTTATTTATGTTTAGGACATTTGTTATGTAAAAAAAAAGAATGTTTGTCTCATTCTAATTTTAAATTTCTAAGCTTACTTTTTATTCCATTACTTTATTGTATTACTTTATTGCGTGAAATTGATTTGACATTTTGGCAAAATATATAGGAGTTAGGAGAGAAGGCAAAATTAAGGTGTTTTTAAGGCTGCAGTGGGCTATAAATGGTTGGTGAGAGTTATAGAAGCTTCATTCAATACTAACTCTTTGATACAGATGAAACACAAATATGCGGCCTCACAGAACTGGGCTTTTTTCCGTGGGACCGCATATTTGCATACCTGGCTTTGTGTTGGGAGTGCGCTCCACTGCACGCTCCCAGCAATAAAGAACAGGGTGTCACCGAGAGCCCTGGGTCCTGTTCTAATGATCAGGACCCGGGACTCCCGATTCCGGGTTACATGATCACTGTGATAGCCTCTGATTGGCTATCACAGTGATCAGTCATCCGGCCCCCTTGTTTTTTCTCTATCTCTATGAATGGAGGAGAGAGATACATTGTATCTCTCTAACTCCTGGCATAGAGGGGAAAAAAAGAAAAAAGAAGATAAATAAATAAATATTAAAAAAGAAAAGAAAAAAAGAAAAGAAAGAAAAATACCTAGATCAAGGTTTAATCTAGTTCAGTGCCAAGGTAAGTGTTTGGGTCAATGTCAGGGTCAAAGGTCAAGATCAACAGGTCAGGATTTATTTATTTTTTAATTGGTATTAGTGTCAGTTAGTGTCAGTGTGTTTTAGGTAAACAAAAAACAAAATGCGCACTATTGTTTCTGGGCTATTGTTTCTTACTACTGGTACAAACAACAAATAACATACATATATGGTATTGATGAGATCGGTAAGAGCTGGAAAATTTATTTTGGGTTGTTCTTTGGTGGTAGGTTATGGTAGTAACAAGAAACACACAGCTAAATAAAAAAAAAATTTTTTTTTTTTACTAATTTGGGCCAGTTTTCCTTTGATAATAAAAAAAAATCAGGAGATATCCATTACCATTTACCATAAAATGAAAGCCCAGTTTGTCCTGAAAACAACAAGGTATAATTCACCTGGATGTACAAAGTAGTTGTGATTATGTGTATGCTTTTACTAACACATGTCAACGTTGCAAAATTGTGCTTAGGCATTAAGATTTGTTTTACCCTTAGGGGTTAATATCTGTTCTTGTGTCAAAATTGCCTTTCATAAGCCCCATTATTGTACATTGTTTTTATACACAGTGAATAAAAAAGGTGAAAAAAAGTTAACGCAGCAGTACACATTAACAATCATACACAGAAGAAAGGAAAAACACAAATACAAAAAATTTAATTAACTAAACTTCCCTAAATACATTCCTCTAAAAATACATCTTAAATAAAGGAAAAAAGTAGATTTTTTTTTCAAGCAGATTTCTTCTAAGAAGCTCAGCTATTGAATAAAGAGCTTCCGCTTAGGTAAAATTTTGCAGAAAATTATCCTTTTTAGGTAAAATCCTTTTGGCCAAAATTACTTTGCTCATTCCTACTGCTGAACACAAGATAATAATCATACAGTATGTATCTATAGAGTGGCGGCTATAATCATGTGGAAGTAGAAATAATAGCATTTGGACAATTTTTATGAGGACGTTTTTACAATCCATGTCACGATCTAGTATCTGTCTTCCAACAACTTTGTTAGAATAAAATAGATACATGGGAGATTTATTACCATGATGGTGCATGAATACATTTTTATATAATTCTTAATGTATAAAGCTAATAAAATGTATATGTTGTGAGACACCAGGGTTATATGTATATATACGTTTTATATGTTTTTGGAAAATATAATCAAATATGCATTTGTTTATAGAAAAAATAATAGTGCTGTAATGAATATGCATGGGGCAATTACTAACATAGCCTCCAGTTACATTTGAGTGATATTAAAAGGAAAAAAAGAAGCCATACTGAGCCTTTAGGTGAAGTTTCTCTTTGAGTGGGCAATCCAGTATCATGTGGTAATAGCTTTACATAAAATATTATCTGCCTGTAATTGTGCTGGTAGTAGTCTACTAGAAAAGAAATATTTGGTCTGGCAACCACAGGAAATAAGAAAGTAGTGGATATCTGTCCTAACTACATTTTGAAGTTCAGTGAATTATACTTTGAAAAGCACAGAAGTGACCAAAATGTATGTGTTTGAAGGAAGCATACTGAAAGAAATATGGAGGCTGCTAGTTCTGATCTTTATTTTAAAGCGCTTGTGGCCTTGTTGTCATGATGATCTTCTGCTTTAGGCTAGGTTCACACTTATGAGGCTCCCTGAAGCCACAATTGTGTGGACACTGCAGTCTATTAATTTGAACTGGCTGATGTAAATGTGGGAAATACAGCAAAAAAAACCCCTATCCCTTTTCTAAAACCACAGATGCACAGAAACCGCAAGGTGCTCTGACATGCATAGGTAAACACGCTGCATTTTTTAATGCTTAGGGGTGCTATTAAGAATTAATATCAATAAAGATCAATGAAACCCCCCATGTCTGCTAACAAAGGAAGTACTTCCTGAAGACGATCTATTGGCTGAAACGCGTCGAGGGCTTATGACACAACTTCCGCTGATGTCACTTCCGGTATTTGGAACACACGCTGGATTGTGGTGGCCATCTTAATTCCCATTCATAATATACAAAGCTGAATACACCCAGTGCCAGGAAAGGATCTTTTTTTGTGAGTGGCATTTCTATTGTTTGACCCCATATTAAAGTTCTGTACAGTTTTACACTATGGGATGTCTGGTTTTGTTTTAATTTATGCTGAAAATATGAAATACTGCCTGTGGAGGAGAGGAGTTTCCTAATATTGATGCAGTCCTAGTGGAAAGTTATTGGTTACTACCAGCAACCATGGTTAAAAGGGCGAAGGAATATCGGCCATCAGGACCGGATTGCATACTGGGATAGTCCCAAAAGTGAGTGTGACTTACCTAGACATAGGTGGTCATGAAATGACGGTGAGTTTACATCTATGTGGGGTGCCAGTGTGAACACAGTGAAGCACTTGTCATTGCAGCATGGAGTATCACCGTTAAAGACACAGCACCATTGCACCAATTTTTTCATATGTTGGGACTGAATATTAATATTGTATTTGAATTTTGTTCATTGTTATCACTTTAAAGATTGAACATTTTATTTAGTCAATCTGTGACCTTAGCACAGTCCATTTTTTAAATATTTAAGATTTTGTGTATAGGAATTCACAATTAGGACTGCTGCTATATAGGTATCTTATGTATGGTTTAAATTTTTTTATATATATTTATTTTGTTTCCTAAGTGCACCAGCACCCCTTTTCTTTGAAAATAAAATATTATGTTTCTGCCCCAAAATAACAGAAAATTGAATTGTATCATTATTTTTCTATTTCATCATATGTCTTCATGTTTTTAAATTGAATTTTAACAGTTACAAAAATAATGTTTATCTTGCTCTGAATTTGATATTGCATATCCTCTTTTTATTTCAGAAAGTTTTCTTTAGCAGCAGTAAGTATTTGTAGAAACAGAAATATATTACAAAGCTTTTGATGTGCTGATTGGTAAGAGGGGAGACAGCTGCGCAGATGTCTTGGGACCAGTCTCAATGACTAAATGAAGATCTCTAGTGTTTTCTTGTTAGCCATGATAGATCTACATCCAGATGAACCACCTCTAGTCAATAATGGACGTACTTGATGCATGTGATCAGAAACCACAAATCAGTTTTCCCTAGGAATTAGTTATTGGCAGATAGTGCCCTAGGCTATGCCTTTATGCTACCTGTCTGGCTGTAATTTTTCTCCCACTGAAGTTTTTAGAGTCATACAGGCAGAAATGATATCTGAGCACAAAAAGCTGTCAGATGTCAACTGGTCAATTATATTTATTGCTTAACTTGGTTCATCCAAGGCTCCCAGCACATCATTTTAACATGAAGCAGCAAGAGGATAGTTTATTATCATAAACCATGCTGTTACATAAATGATGGCTAAATATATACAGACAAACAAGACAAATAAAAGCACAAAGAATAAGATATATATCCCTCGCAAGAGAGTAAAAATCAAGCAGCATGCCATTAAATAAAAAGTATGAACATGTATATTTTAATTCATCTGTTGGAAATGCTATATATCTTATATATGCACAGCTGCAGGGGCATTGCTAGGATTTGGAAAGACCCTGTGCACTCAGCTCCATATCGAGGAAAGTAGTTGTGCTGGTGTAGTGTGTCATGCTGATTGGTGGGTATGGCCACACTATACCTACCAGTGGGAGTGGCTTAAGTGGAGTAGGTTAAATTGAGTCTAATGCAGGCCATAGATGGGTAAAAAATTGGCCGATTTTTAATCCGAAAAAAAAATCGGCCGATTTTCGCACTGTTAATGGGTTAATTGGTCGGCCGTTTTTCTGGATTTTGTCAGATTTTTTTGATCGGTAAAGTTGGAAAAAATTGGCCGATTTTGCCGATTGGCCGATTTTCGTGGCAATGATGGACAAATCGGCCGATCTTTTTACCGATAAAAAAATCTGCGCATGAGCCGTGACCGGCAAGAAAAAGAAGAAGAAGAGAAAAAAAATAAAAAGAAGTAGAAGAAAAAATATATAAGAAGAGAAAGAAGAAGAGAAAAAGAAGAGAAAAAAAATAAAAAGAAGAAGAAAAAATATATAAGAAGAGAAAGAAGAAGATGAAGAAGAGAAAGAAGAAGAAGAGAAAGAAGGAGAAGAAGAAGAAGAAGCAGAAGAAGAGAATGAAGAAGAAGAGAAAGAAGAAGAAAAGAAAGAAGAAGAAGAGAAAGAAGAAGAAAAGAATGAAGAAGAAGAAGAAGAGAAAGAAGAGGAAGAATAAGAAGAAGAAGAGAAAGAAGAGGAAGAAGAAGAAGAGAAAGAAGAGAAAGAAGAGGAAGAGAAAGAAGAAGAATTCCAGTCCGCTATTATATTTGACATGAAAAAGTATTGCGGTTGCAACAATATATCTATTTGTATCCGAAAAAACATCTGTATCAGAAATGGATACAAATAGATACAATGTTGCAACCGTTATACTTTTTAATGTCAAATATAATAGCTGGGATCTCTGCAGGGACAGAAGTAATTAAATGCCGGCCGTAGACGGGAAGAAAATCGGCCGATTTCTTTTACTGTTGGTGGTAACGTCGGCCTATTGAACGACCGATTTTTAGTTTTTTTGTTAAAAAACCATCCGGTTTTCTCCCCGTCTATGGCCTGCATAAGCCTACTTGCTGTATACATGGCAAACATATTCCACAGTCCTTGTAGCCACAAAATATGCCTTAATTACTATTCCACAAACTGCAGCATCAAATACACATATAAATCTCAGGAGAAAGGATACATAAAACCCAGAATTTTCCATTACATATGCTTTTCTGCACACAGTATATAGATGTAGAGCTAACTATTAATTTAATCCTATCATAACCACTTCAGCCCCGGAAATGACCCCCTTCCTGACCAGGCCATTTTTTGCTATCAGCACTGTGCTATTTCAACTGGTAATTGTGTGGTCATACAATGCTGTACCCAAACTAAATTTTTCTATCTTTTTTCACACAAATAGAGCTTTCTTTTGGTGGTATTTGATCACCATTGGGTTTTTTATTTTTTGTGACATAAATAAAAAAATACAGAAAATTTTGAAAAAAAACAAAACAATATTTTCGACTTTCTGTTTTAAAAAATATCTAATAAGCTCAAATATAGTCATAACATTAGGCCAAAATGTATTCTTCTACCACCAGCTGCATTCTCAGGTTCCCTGGTGGGATGGGAGAGCCGGAGAAAACTGTAAAAAGGCAGTGGGGGAGGGGTGTCCCTTCCCACTGCTTGTAATAGCAATCTAGCAGTTAATTAGCAGCTAGGATGGCTTTTAAATAAAAGCCGACTGCCAGCTGAAAAAAACAATATCAGGATGATGCTCATACTGCTTTGCAATTACTTTGCAACCAGGAACTGTTGAGAAAAATAATACCTTGGTAAGGAGTGTGTAATCTGCAACAAAATAATGCGCAATGTAAAGCAGTGAGTGCAGTGGTCAAGACCATCTAATGTATAGTGCATAGCAGTCAGTAGGGATGAGGCAAATGTACCTATGCTCAGTTTGAAGCAGGTTTAATGAACTTTGTCGAACCTGAACCCTACTGAAACCACCAATAGCTGAATGTAAAAAACAGTACTTGACATTTTCTAGGCTAATAGCCAAGGGATTGTCAAACAAGGGGATGGGCACTGCACAGGAGAACATGTGACAAAGCAAAACCCATTAAAAAAATATTTGTTGGGGGAATTAGTGATTTAACCACTTACCCTCCGGAAGATTTACCTCCCTTGATGACCAGGCTATTTTTTGCTTTTCAGCACTGCGCTAATTCAACTGGTAATTGTGCTGTCATGCAATGCTGTACCCAAACTTTATTTCCTTTTTTCACACAAATAGAGCTATCTTTTGGACATCACTTATGACAAAACGCGTTGGTTGGAGCCTGCATTTCTGACGTTATCACATTGTTTTCATACCAGGAAGTTGGATTGGTTCCAGGGCCAGAGTTTATATTTGTTACAAAGCACTTTCTGTCTTTCAAAATGTGAGGGACATTCTTTGATTTCAATAAATTTGCCCGTATGGTTTTATGCGATATCTGCTTTCCTATCTTTTTTTTTTTACGGACTGAATATTTCTACAAACCAGAGAGACATATAGGAGGGTGAAAGTCTGAAGTGATCTACCTGCAAATACTGGTTGTCCAGCAAATTTCTCTTAAGAGCAATGGTGGAAGCATATCTCTAAGCCATATTACCCATGTGCGTATTACTCTTATCAGGTTAAGAGTTCATGTGTTCTGGTAAGAGTCCTACTAACATATGGTGGTGGCACACCTGCTTTGATGGAGATACACGGTGTCTACAATTGCACACATGAGGACTTTGGGACTCCTGAGTATGGGGATACCACATGTGTGAGACTTTTTTTCAGCCTAGCCACATACAAGCCCCTAAAATCCACTGACCACCTCCAGGCTTTCAAAGGGCATTTTTCCTCATATCCCTTTCTCACTATCTATGACAGTTTCGGAGGTCCTAAATGCCAAGATAGTACAAACACCCCCCCCCTCCAAATGACCTTTTTTTGGACACTAGACACCCAAAGTAATTTGATAAGAGGCGTGGAAAGTATTTTGCAGATAACATTTTTGTCACAGGGTTTTGAAAAAGAATAAAAGAAAAAATACATTTTTGTTTTCTTCCTTCATTTTTCAAAAACCTGTGGCAACAAATAAGATCTGCAAAATACTCATCATACCTCTTAGCAAATACCTTGGAGAGTCTTCTTTCAAAAAAGGGGTAATTTGGGGGGGGGTGCTTTTACTATCCTGGTATTTTAGGGCCAACATTAGAAGCCAGATATCACCCACTTTTCTAGCCACTTGAAGTCTTTTCTGACACTTTTTGTTTACTTGAAAAAACACAATTACTTTTAACACCCAGACATTATATATACAGAATAAAATATATACAGAGAATAAAACGGTGGGTGTTGAAATATTTTATGACATGCAGTATTTGTGCAGAGATTTTTCAAATGCAAATTTTGTGGAATAAATACACTTTTTAGAATTTGAATGCATAAAAACACAATATATTGTCCAATTGTTTGATAACATATAAAAGATGATGTTACGCTTAGTAAATGGATACCAAACATGACATGCTTTAAAATTGTGCACGCTCGTGATGGTGATAAGTTACGTAACATTGTAATATCCATAAGCAATGCTTTAAAAGCCTTTACAGGTCACCATTTTAGATTTACACAGGAGGTCTAGTGCTAGAATTACTTCCCTCGATCTGACATTCACGGTAATACCTCACATGTATGGTGCAATCTCTGTTTATATACTGCCATGGGACCCCCTGCATTTGCCTTTGGGCACGAGCACTGGGATGGGATGTGCTGGGGGTTAATTTTTTTTTTAATTATTATTATTTATTTGATTTTTTAAATTATTTTTACATCAAAGAGTTAATAGGGGTGATCAAAGAGTTGAATGTGCTATACTAATGTATGCGTATAAAATGTAGTGCTTTTACTCATTGCTGTATTTGTTCTTCTTGGCATAGGGGGCAGCAGGGGGCACAGACATGAGCATGCACACCCAGAAATAGAAAATGATGTGTTTCTGAGTGCTCAATGAAATCGTACAAGAGATCCTTGGTGAGGAACCTTTTGAATGAAGGTAAGTCCTTAATTCCCAGACATTGGAAGACCACTCATACCCCCTCGATTCAAGACTGGATAAGAGAGGTTAATGTTATTCAGGAATTGGAACGGATGCTGACTATGACTGATGACATGGTTCCCAGGTTTCACAAAATGTGGTCCAGTTGGTATGCTTTCGCTTTTTTGCAAAGATATAAAGGGCTGATGGGCAAATAGCTCTTTTTCTCTTTTGGACGTGTGGGTCATGCTGGTGATTTCTGGGCAACTCTTGCGGAGATGGATCTGTCCTTACTTATGTTATTCTCTTGTTTTCTTTCCTAGCTTTTCATTTTCCTCTGTTCTTACTTTTCTTTCTATCAGATTTGACGATTATACCTGCAAATTGTAAACGTTTTACAATGTGAATGCTTCCTAATGTTTTGATTATACTACTGAGTTTGATCTGCAACTAATTTTGTAAACTGTGTATCACATGATATGATAATATGCTATGCTTTCTTGTAGCTCATTCTTGTTCATATGTTCTGCTTTTTCTTTCTGAATAAAAGCCAATTGTTAAAAAAAAACAAAAAAAGATGTGAGATTACGTTACTTTGCCCGGAGCCGCCGTTTGCCTGCATACTGTTGGCGGATGGATGGCAGTAGTTTAAAAAAAAAATACTTTCATCAGAGTTCTGCAATGTTGATTCATAAAAGCTTTGTTGTCATTGTGATCATGTGATTGCTTAGCGATCACGTGATCACTGGGTCCCGATTACCTGGATTCTCATTCTGCTGTGTCTCTTGGACACAGCAGATGTGCGGGGGTAGGGTTGCTCGCCCACTTGGGTGCGCAGTACCCCCTGTGTTGGCAAAAAATCAGCAGGTACATCTCTGGTCCTGTAGCTACCGCCTGTCCGCAGTATATTGCAGGGAGGCGGGTGGGCAGTCCAAAAGTGGTTAAGTAATGCTTAAAGTGAAACAATAAAAATTACTAATTTCTGTAAAAGCCAAGATCTGAGAATTCATGTGCACAAATCTCAATTACCAGGTACTCTGAAGTTTAAAAGTGTGCTTAAAGAGTATCTAGACCCAAAACCACAAAAAATGTATACTGCAGCATAGCAATCCTAGATATGATGGCTGCAATAATTTCCT
Organism: Staurois parvus; assembly: GCF_062004578.1. NCBI lineage: Eukaryota > Metazoa > Chordata > Amphibia > Anura > Ranidae > Staurois > Staurois parvus. The sequence continues at coordinate 13,670,487 of NW_028317854.1, read as the reverse complement.
TTGTTAGGCTGTTTTCCTTTGTTTCACCTGATAATTCATTGCTATGTTTACTCAATCTACTCTTCAGGAGCGTCTAGCGCTCCTGGTCTATCACAGCTGCAGGACACATGCAAGACTCACTCTAGCATCCCGCTTTTGGCTCTGATGCATTCTCCCTGTCTGTCTAGACACCTGCAAGGTAATTGATGTGGCCAGTCTCTGGGTGGAGACCAAAATTGATTTAAGCCAGCCAAGCCTGCAGTTTTATGCTTGTGATAGCATGTGTAGTACATGCTCAAGCTCCCTGTCTGTCTGTCCTGCTCTGCTGTTTGAATTCCCCTGTTTAGGACCTCAGAGCGGATATCGACTATTCTCTGATCTCTGCCTGCCATTTGAATATGGATTGGACCCTGGATACTCTGGGCCTTGCCTACCTTGTACCAGAACTGTCATTTAACCACTGTGATGTGTACCAACTTCAGGTACCTGTTTGCTGTGCTCAGTCTGCGCTTGCCCCAGCATGGAAGCCAGGCACTATAGAATTGTGTATAAGTCGTGGGGGCAGCCGAGTACCGGTAGGCCTACTTGCCTTATGGGAAAGTGGGCTGCTATAGGTGAAGAACACAGAAGCCAGCTATAGTGCCTGACTACCTGTGTTAGGGGTTTACCTATGAAGTAATCCATGGTTGCCACCCAAAGTGGATTTCAAACGTGCCTGTCTTTGTTCATCTCAATACATTTCTATCAAATCAATTTCTGTGTCCTAGAGAAACAGAACATACCAAGCACATGATGAGAGCATTTACTTCCCAAATCGTTGTTTAGACTCATGCACCCCAGAGAGCTCTAAGGCTGGCCATATATGAGTAATTTTATTTTCATTCAACTCGTTGGTTGTGCAAATGAATGACTTGATTCCTCCATCCACATCAAGTCCCTCCCACTGACCAATTGCATTCTGACAGTGGGGTGATTCCCCCCTGTCAGAATATACTTATCAGCACTGATGGCTAAAGCCCACGACATTAATCGAGAGAAAATTCTCAACCAGGCTGGTTCAACACAAGCTGGTCGACAGATGGACTTGTGTAGAACCAGCCTGTCCATACATGGATAAAAATTTGATACATTTATGGCTGGTTTTAGGCTCACCCACTGTCATTCAACAAATCAAAGTGAGAGCCTCAGTGGCAAGCAGAGGCTCTCAAAACAGAATGCAGGGGCAGTGTCTAACTCTGGGATGGATGAAAATCCAAGAACAAGTTGGACATTAGGGAAGACCCTCTGTAATATGTTCAGCAATGATCCAAAGATTCACAGAAATAGATTTAAGTATTTGCTAACATAGCACTACTGACATAGTTGTTAATCTGACCAGCTCCTTTACCTTTAATTATGGTAAAATATAAACTATTCTAGATTAGTGTTTCACAACCTCAGCAAATACTTCCAATGCACCATGTTTTTGGAATAGCTTTCATCATAAATACCAAGCCATTGAAATTGATTTAAAGCACTTGTACAAGACAAATGACATTCTGAAAACATTACGTTTTGGGGGTACTTGAGAACTGATGGGAACCATTGTTCTAGATAATGATTAATATTCCTATCAACCTGGGCATTCAGGTAAAGTTTATTTTTAGTGGTGAATAGTTCGAACCATTGTCAGATCTGTACTGCTCTCTCTGTTACCATTATGGACATTTACTTTAGCTAACTGTCCACATCACCAATGTCACTGGGAATGAAAGGAAGAGTAAATCCAAACTATTTTGCAGCCACTAGATCAGGAATAGAGGGGAAATATTCCAATTGAAACAATTGTTCCTGTAATATGAGCATCAATGCTGTGAACAAAAGTAATTTGGCAACTGGTGTTGGTGCTGTTTTGTTAGATTAGGGACAACATAATCTGTACAAGCTTAGGTTAGCTTCCTTCTCATTAGAGAATGAAAAAACACATTTAAGGATTTTTTAAGAAGCACAAAAATATACAATATTTTTTTAAAATTAAGATTGCATTGAGGGAAATTTACTAAAACTGGTGCACACAGAATCTGCTGCAGCTATGCATAGTAACCAATTAGCTCCTAACTTAAGCTTGTTCATTTAAGCTTTAACAATAAAACCTAGAAGCTGATTGGTTACTATGCACAGCTGCACTATTCTGTGTGCACCAGGTTTAGTAAATCTCCCCACTGTGATTGTTAAAAAAAATAGCAAGATTATGTAAGTTTAAATAAAATGAATACTAATAATGTTTAGTATTTATACTGTGATTACTTATTACCTATGCCAGTGTTAGGAAAAGCGGCGTATATTCATTGTGCAAGTGTGTGTGTGGGGCACATGGGCCCTGAGAGAAGGGGGTCTCACTGTGCCCTGTCACACATCGCACAATGGATGATATGAGATTCTCATCAAGGTCGCCCATTACGCCCCTCCCTCCCTGCCGCATAGATCCTTTGTGGCTCCCTTGAAGCTGCCAGCTTGCCTTCCTCTCCCCTCCCGCTAGCTTTGCGTGCTGCAAGGGAGCCAGAGGGGATTTACCTGTAAAAACAGCCCCCTCTGCAGCTCCTACCCCCCAGTGGTACTCTGCCACCTCAGGAATTCCCGGGCACCCCTTCATGCAGCATTGCTGACTGGTTTCCCTTTCCTCTCCCTCCCATCGGGTACAGCTGCTGCTAGGGCAGGAGATCAGTGCAGTGTTCAGGAGGGGGTGAGGGCTGGTAAACATGACATGTTTACCAGGCCCTTCCTGAATGTACACAAGGGTTATTAAGTACCAATTGTTCCTGTATCCATTCATCACTGAAGCATAGTAAACTGTGTTTATGATGCTTCAGTTTGTGAATGAATAGGAGTCTTTGTACAGAACTTCTATTAATTTGTATGCAGTGCAGTTGAAGCTGCAGAGAAATGGAATGAGGACTCCATGCTCTCAATCCTTTTTTATGTCTCAAAAAAGAGCCATCAGGGGCCTCTGCAGACCCCTGATTTTTCACCTAAGCATTGCTCAATAAAAAGTAAAAAAAAAAATCAAAAATAATATTGTAAAAAAAAGAAAAAGAAAAAAAGGAACATAACAAGGCCATGTTTACCTGAAAGGGGATGCACAGGTATTCCATGCATCCCCATTCAGGCAGTTCCATTGATGTTAATTGGGAAGCAGCGGCTGAATGGACACAGCCACTACTCTCAATTTGACATCCATTTGGGTGCATGTCTTTAAACTCATATTATTAGCGTTCAGGGCTGTGCACCCACACCTACAAGGATGTCAGATTGGGAGCAATGGCATCTGTGCATATATGTTGTGTTTTTATGTGTAAATAAAGTTTCTTGTGTATTTTTGTGAAAACAGTGATTTAATAAACATTTACACAACTATTGCAGGACCTAAAAAATTTACTCTTGCCAGGATTGTACTGGGGGTCAGCATATCCCCCAGTCCAATCTCCACAATCTCCCTAGGTCTGTCAAACATGGATTGGATGACAGACTGACCTGGAGGTGATTATACAGGGGGAAAGACTGACCTGGTGGGATTATATTGTGGGACAGATTGACCTGGAAGGGTTTATACTGGGGAAAAGACTGACTTGAGAGGTTTATACTGAGGGACAGATTGACCTGGAGGGGAGGAGGGGATTATACCAGGAACCAGACTGACCTGGGGGGGTTAAACTGGGGACAAACTGACCTTGTTTTATTTAACCACACCCCGTAAGCCCCTCTCACTGTTAACATAACTGGGCCACACCCAGGTGCCCTAGGTCTTTTACAATCCTAACAACACCCTTGTTACATTGAAAACCACTCTTTGCTACAGTGCACTAAGCACACTGCATTTTTTTTTTTGTTTTTTTTTCATATCAAGCAATGGGGCCCAACTTATGATCTTGTACACAGGCCCACTGAATTCATAAAACACTCCTAGTTAGAAATCAGCAACAGGTATGTCCAGATCTGCAAAGAATATTTGACTATTAACTAACAAATGGAAAGCCTAACTAACAACTAACTATATACAATATATACAAAAATGGAGAACATGGTTAAACATGGAAATCTGGAGATGCAGTGAACAGATGGGAAGGGAGAATGAGGACTGGTATCAGATACAAGGGGAGCAGAAAAGAAGCATCAGGGTCAGCGGCGGACTGACAACTCATGGGGCCCCTGGGCAATAGGGGATCATGGGGCCCCTGTGTCCTTGCCCAAACTCAAAAAAGCCTATGAAAAAGGTTTCAGGGGCATCTCATGGGGCCCCCTTCTGACCCTGGGCCCTCGGTCAGTGCCCAAGTTTCCAAATGGTCAGTCTGCCCCTGATCAGGGTACAGGATGCAGGGCAGACAAAGATAAGTATTGCAGATAGCAGTACCTGGCAGTAAGCAAAAGACTGGAGTGAGGGGGACTAATAGGAGAGGACCTAATACTCTCCCAGCAGCCAGCATTAGGTGGAAACTAATTTCTGGGATCTGCAGACTGATGAGAGACACTCATTGGTGGATACTGAAATTACAACCTTCTGCCCAGGGAACCACAATGCCCAAGCAGGTGATTCAGGACAGCCAGTCTGGGTGGCCATGCAAAAAGGATGCCTTTGCATCTCCAGCAAGCATGAAGATCCTGGTATTGAAGCATATCACTTTAACAATGGATGAATGCAGACAGTTAACTGAATATTAGTACAACTTGGAAGCAAACAGATTAGACTTTATATTACATCTACTTAAATAATATGAATTTTTAATAATGATCTATCTATCTATCTATCTATCTATCTATCTATCTATCTATCTATCTTTAAAAACATAGTCCTGATTGTTTATCCCATTATTATTTTCTCTTTCTTTTAATGTAAGACACATTGATATGCATTATCAGATAATATAGGGAGCCAGTATCATCCATGATTTTTTGCCACTGAAAGATGAAGCTCTCAATTTATATTAAAATGAAGAATTTCCTAAGGGAGACATAGAAGAGAATGAAACAACAAACAGAGCTTTAGAGACTTGCTGTGTAAAGTGACAGTGACAGCAATATGGTAGATTTCATGCCACAATGGCCCAAAGGATAACAGTAAGAGTTATAGCCTGAGCCCTACTAGCTGCAAGTTGGCAGCTTTATCTGGCTTAAGCACTTGCTAAGATGCTTTACAATGCATGGGCTAATAAAGTACAGTGACTTTTTCTCCCTGTCTGTCTTTGGTTGTATGTCATTGTCACCAAGTGAAATATGACTCTGGGTGATGCATTGTCATTCTAGATCCCTATAGCATCGGTGAAAGGAAAATCACAATGCTCCTCCTTTGTATCCCTGTTAAAGTGGAATCTCCTTTGCCTTAAAATACTTATCTTCTTTTCTTGATAGTGTAATTCTAGAAAGTTAACATTTACTTTTTACTTTTATACCTGACAATTTAACTTGAGCTAGCATAACAAATGCATTAATCACAAAATCCAAAGCAGGGAACAAGATAGCAGAGTTAAAGGAATTTATAAATTAAGCATAGTTTCTGTAGGGGCTCAACACAAATAGTGCAGAGAATCTGAAAGATTTAGTAAAAACACAAATAATTCTTAGAGAATCCACTAAATCCATGTTTAACCAAGCTTTTAAATGATGAATATCCAAACTTTTAAAGTTAAATAATAGACATAAGTGACATATATAAAATTTTATAATTAGATACGCAATGATTTCACATGCATGCTGTAAATTAGGATATGATTGCTTAAATGAGAATCTAGTATAGAAACATATTGGCATTTGCAATTCATCACGAACTACAAAGACATTAAATAAAACTAAACAAGAAAGGAAATTAAAATAGTTTCAGCAAACATATGGTATGTAATATACAGTGCATGTTTTCATCTATTCATTGTATTTATTTATTTTTATAAAATAAGATTACTATAAAATACTGTATATGAATATTTCATATTTACCACTTGCAGACAGAACGTAGCAAGCACTATGTAAACTTTATGTTCTTATTGGTACAATAAATGTTAATTTATTAAAGAAATATATATAAATTTCCAATAAAATGTTAAAAAGTTAAAAAAAAACAAAACACTTTGGTCAGAATTCATCAAAGTGTTCCTTTATATCTGGGAGAATATGGAATATTCCCCCTGGGAAGCTTTTTTTAAATTTGCAAGGAAAAGCCTGGACCAACATTAGGAATGAGCTACTTCATGAGATTAACAGCAAGGAGCTGCTGAAAAATTAACATACGAATACAAATCAATTATTGTGCTTTTGTTATTTTATTTTTATGTGGATTCTGGTTGGCTTGCAAGGAAGCTAAAAGAGTGATTTTCCAATCCTACCTTTCAGCAGATTACATTAGCAGGGTACAACATCACCACTCCTGGAGTCTACATTTAATAGTGTATTTTACATTAAGGAAAAGCCCAAGTGAGGACACCATTACTATAACCATGGTTTGAAATCAGAAGAGAACAGAATAGAAAGTGTAACAAACTGACCCAATAACCAGGATCCTAAAAGAGGAACTGACCAAAAAAACTGCATGTAGAGTTTTTTCATGGTAAAGACTTTGTGGGGTTTATTTACTAAAGCTGGAGAGTCCAAAACCAGACTCCCTTCTGCATAGAAACCAATCAGCTTCCAGGTTTCATTGCCAAAGTTTCATTAAACAAGCTGAGGTTAGAAGCTGATTGGTTTCTATGCAGAAGGGAGTCTGATTTTGGACTCTCCAGCTTTAGTAAATAAACCTCTGTATGTCTCTCCTGACAAAAAAAACAAACAAAAAAACCCCTTTACGCATTTGCTATCTTTTTTATGTAGTCTGCTGGGGAAATACGTTCAGTTTAGTGCCCCCTTCTCTTGGAGTTTAGCTGACTGCCATGATATTGTGATATCGCAATGTTGTATCATGCCCAGGGTTAAAAGTTCTTACAGATCCTCCATAGAGAAAGCATGGAGTTGTATCATGCCCAGGGTTAAAAGTTCTTACAGATCCTCCATAGAGAAAGCATGGAGTTGTATCATGCCCAGGGTTAAAAGTTCTTACAGATCCTCCATAGAGAAAGCATTACATTGAGCATGCACCAATGCCTAAAAAGTTAGCTTAGGGATAGACTTGCTCTACATATGTAATTTTAATGACTCTTTCTTTTTTTGAAAACAAGGGATTAGCAACTCTGTGTTTAAAATGCTAATACGCATGCATTATCATTGAGATAAGTGATTTTAGGCCAATTCTTTCTATAAGTATTGCAGTTATAAATTAAAACAGACACTACAGCCAGGTAGTTAAAACCCAGACTTTAAACTGTAAAAACATAAGATCTGGATATATGATTACTTCTGCTAGTCACCATCATATGACAACTTCTAATGTCCACCAATGTTCCAAGCATTCATGGCTTAAAAGTGAATTGTTTGGAATTTTTATGTATGCTTGAGCATGCCTTTAAAAGTAGAACAGTAGAAACCTCTTTTGTTCTTCAGGTGAGTTGTTACCAGTCATCAAAAAGAAATGGAGAGGGTGGTGTTAACAGTTACGTTTTTTTTGTTTCCGGACATCAGGTTCTGTACAGAATAAAAGCTTTCCCTACAAATTTTAACATTTAAAAATATATCCTGATTTCTGTGAGATTTTTTCTATTATAAATTTGCTGAATAATTAGCATATGTATCAGCAATGCACAATTAGTTTCTAGCTCGTGTGAATTGATTTACTCAAGTAGCATTTAGAATTTTTCTCTCTTTTTATCCCAGTAGGCAGTGGACAGACATTTAATCTCTGCCTTGGAGCTTTCTCTGTGCTTGAACTTTGATTCTCAGATTGGTCTTTTCTAGCCACATGGGAACTGCAGCCATGTCTATTTAAATCCCAATGAGTCGATAGATGCAATAATAGCTTTGGGCACATTTCCACTGAACTCAGAAGGGAAATGACCATTTCAATAAATGTAAAGCTGTGCTGCACACAACCTGAATATTATGTAAACTAGTCTCCTGGGAACAATTCCTCCATTATGATCCTAAATAATAAAAGGAATTATTTCCTTTTCTTCGTGCAACAAACCTGTTACTGCACCTTCCATCGCTAATAGGTAAAAGATGCAATAGACAAAGTTGACATGAAAAACCAAATAAACTCTTTGGTTTAATTTTATAGTACATAGCATGGATATAACTAAAAATGTAAAATAAATTCTTTATACCTGTTGAACATGTTATACATATTCTGAAACTACTATAAATCATAAATCACATCACATAGAAGTCACAAATATGATCTCATTTACATAATGCATTTACAAGTGTGTGACTATGTTAATGGAAATAAATGATGGTTATACCATGTCCATATTGTCACTGTCAGTATAACCCCCCCCCAAGAAAAAAAAATATTTGGTTGTAATTGCAGCATCATCTACATATCCCCTACATATACAGACAATATATCATTTTTATATCACTGGACAAATGCTCAGTCACTTTTCACTATTAATCACTCAGTTATTCTGTATTGTCTATAAGAAAATGCAGAAAGTTTATATATATATATATATATATAATATATATATATATATATATGTATTATATATATACTATGCTGTATATATAGTCACTATTAAGACAAGGAAAATGAGTCCAAAATTATCTACAGTATAAGAATCCATGAACACATAAGCTCGCCTGCCTTTCAAATTCAAAAGAGATGGTAAAACAGTTTCTCAAATCCTTTTTTGTGCTTATTTTAATGTCTTTGATATATGCACAGTTCAGTGAATACATCTTGAAAGTAAAGTATCCCCTCCAGCAAATGCTTTTAGTTGTTTTGCCCTGGAGATTTTTTCTTTAGGAAGAAATAAGAAAACTGGAGCAGCTAAAATTCAATAGTCCACAAGGTTTTCCTTCAAATGATCTATGTATAACATAACAGTTCAATAGTTCAGAGATCAATAACATAATCAGCCAGCTGAGTGTCTTCACTTTATCATAATAGTATTAACATTTGTATCAACACTTCACACGAGTTCTTTGATAAAACAAGTACTTTCTTTTCAAAATAGTAAATTACTAGGAATGAGGTTTTTCATATGCAGCGATGCAGGGTTTGCACTGGACTCTGCATGCTCATAAATAACGGACTGGGTGAAATAAATGGGCAGATTTGGCCAATTTGCCTTTGCAAACCTCTGTCTGCTACTGGAACAGGAAGTAATGTTTTTATTGGTATTACTACTGCCATTAAATGACAACTTCTTGCTGTACTACTTGCGTCTTAGCAAACAAGAATGTCTTGCAGGCTAGCTACTTGCATTCTAGTAACCAGTGATGTCAAACCCAAGTAGATTCACCAGTCACTATAAATTACCAATTCATTAACATGCTTGTAAAAAACATGTAAATATGTTTCCACTACCATGCCTTCTAGGTAGTGTTATATAAAATGAAAAGCTCTTCCGGGACAAATACTTGGTTCAGGCAGTGAAGGTGCATGCTTACACATTTGTTGCAAGTTTATCTCACAGAAACAGTATGGATCAGGCAAACAAATTGAAATGTCAGAGAAGATTTGTTAGCAGCATTATCAGCTAACTGATCAGTTAGACAGGTCAAAAAAGTACTTCAACAACTTGTTAGAAAATACACCAATGGAAAGTTTCCTACCCAAATCACTATAAACTTTGCAGTATTATAACAGTTATGTAATGTATATAAACAACCTTAGTTTAGAGACTGAAAATTGAAAAATAGTATACTATAAAAGGGTAGTAAAGTCTCTAGTAGAAAAAAGTGTATGGGTGTGCGCATAGGAGTCACAATTGCACCATTCGTCACTGGCTGCTATGGATGTGAATATCTCCTAAAAGGTTCATGTTTAGGAGACATTCACTGTAGAGACAGGTAAGTCTTATAAAAATAATCATAAATCAACCACCTCCTTAATACTATAATTACCCTCTAACACAATCAACACCTTCCCCTGAAAGTGTACCAAATTATATAAGTGACAGTGTTATTAACAAATACTCCAAAAAAATCATACTACAATCACCTTAGTCCCCAAAATTTTCAAAATTATAAAAATCCACTACCAATATACAGTCCACTACAATTCTTTTTCAAGTTCACTAGAGTGTCCAATCAATTCTTCCAACGATATTCATAAACAATCCACCTCAAAAAAAAGAAAACTCATATAGTGCATTATCTTTTGTAAATTAAATAGGTAAAAAAACTTTTACATATACTTCCTACGGTGAATATAGGTGAGAAATGGTGAAAAAACGTGAACCAAACGTGATCAGTGAAACACATCAGTGTATATAACGCTCTTTTAGTGCCACATCACAAAAAACTCAAATTCAAAAAAGTGTACACTTCTAAGTGCAGTAAGGATACCCTTACCAACTTTCCCAATATAATAGGCTTTATAGAAATCCAGAAACTCCACAGGCTGAACTGCTTAGGAATCTCTGCTGTATCCTGCAACCACCACACTCTCTGGACTCCTCAGACACTCTGCTCACAGTGTCTCCAAAAAAAGCATACAGGACATAGTGTGATACCGCCAATAGAATTAATAACATGAACTTTATTAAAAACTGCTCACATTGCCAAAGCTTTAAAATCGCATTTGAGGGAGTACAGGAAGTACAGGAATCTCACGGTCATCCAGGGAAAACGTCCAGGTACACCTGCTCGATCTCTCCCTTATCCAAAATGGCCACCAGGTAACTTCCGGTTTCCGGGAAAAACATCTTGACGTCACTCCACCTTGACGCGTTTCGTCATCGACTTAGTCATAATAGTTATGACTAAGTCGATGACGAAACGCGTCAAGGTGGAGTGACGTCAAGACGTTTTTCCCGGAAACCGGAAGTTACCTGGCGGCCATTTTGGATAAGGGAGAGATCGAGCAGGTGTACCTGGACGTTTTCCCTGGATGACCGTGAGATTCCTGTACTTCCTGTACTCCCTCAAATGCGATTTTAAAGCTTTGGCAATGTGAGCAGTTTTTAATAAAGTTCATGTTATTAATTCTATTGGCGGTATCACACTATGTCCTGTATGCTTTTTTTGGAGACACTGTGAGCAGAGTGTCTGAGGAGTCCAGAGAGTGTGGTGGTTGCAGGATACAGCAGAGGTTCCTAAGCAGTTCAGCATGTGGAGTTTCTGGATTTCTATAAAGCCTATTATATTGGGAAAGTTGGTAAGGGTATCCTTACTGCACTTAGAAGTGTACACTTTTTTGAATTTGAGTTTTTTGTGATGTGGCACTAAAAGAGCGTTATATACACTGATGTGTTTCACTGATCACGTTTGGTTCACGTTTTTTCACCATTTCTCACCTATATTCACCGTAGGAAGTATATGTAAAAGTTTTTTTACCTATTTAATTTTACAAAAGATAATGCACTATATGAGTTTTCTTTTTTTTGAGGTGGATTGTTTATGAATATCGTTGGAAGAATTGATTGGACACTCTAGTGAACTTGAAAAAGAATTGTAGTGGACTGTATATTGGTAGTGGATTTTTATAATTTTGAAAATTTTGGGGACTAAGGTGATTGTAGTATGATTTTTTTGGAGTATTTGTTAATAACACTGTCACTTATATAAATAAGTCTTATAAAAAGCTCACTTGCAGGTACAAGTAGACTTTACTATGACTTTATAAACAATGGATAGATGCTACATACTTGCTACATACTTATCAAAATTTATGTTCCAGTCCCTGGGATGCTGTCTGCCTTCACCAAATGGGGGATGGTTGGCATCTCTGACTCAACTGTATATGTCCTTGATTTGCGCTTCGTTCATTAATGAACTTATTTACAGTGAACGAACATGCACAGGTGTGATGAAGATACTTTTTGTCAAAGAATCATTTTCTTATAATGCCATATATGGTCACAATTAAGCACATGCTAAGAGTCATACCACACCTACTTGTAAGCCGTTAATTTATGTATTGCTTGTAATGTTTTTGACACTAAAAAGTGCAGAATAAATTATTAGCAACATTTCTTTGGAAATAAACAATATAAACCTTCTATTACTTTAACTGCTTCCCGTCCAACCACTGCATTAAAAGAGCTGGGAGGGAGCTTCCTAGATTAGGGAGGATGTATTAAAATGCCCCCCCAATCTGGCGCCACATGAGCACACTATAGAGCACACAGGTGCATGCCCTGTGATTGCTGTGTCTATCGGACACAGCAGATCACAAAGCGAGTTACAGGGCCAGTGAATTGGACCTGTACCATGTGATCGCTGTGACCAATCACAGCAATCACTGTTGTAAACAAAAGACTGCATGGCTGCCATTGGCCATAAAGGAAAATTGATTGCGTACTGTAGTCATCTTTCAATATGAATGAGCAGTGAGCAATCAGAGTGTAACAAAAAAATAGTTATTGCCCCCCTGAGCAGTACAGTGTCACTATGGTGACACTGTACTGGTCTATATGGTGATCACAAACACTTACTACTGCACTGTTGACACGCCTGTGGTGGCGATCATGTAAAATGGCTGGTTAAAAAGCTGTGACTGCTAACACCACCCTTTCCATTACTTTTTGATGGCTGGTATCCCTCTACCACCACAGCAGTACAATGTCACCAACCAGTAAAGTCTGTTGCAGTATCCCCAATCACCACCCTAATCATTGCCATATCACTCTCGATATCAGCAAAAAAGCTTTGTTCACATATGCGGTGCTCTGAAGAGCGATCAGTTATTTGATTACCATCATGCCAGTCACAGTGTTGTGGGACAAGTGTAGTTAGAAACAGTGTTTGCTTGATTTCACACCAGACCAGTGCAGCCAGCAACAATTTTCCTGATCATTACCACGCCAGTACGATTGTATTGTATTGTATGCCAGCAACAGTGTTCCTTACCACTGCCACACCGCAGTGTCTCTAGACCAGTGTAAGCCAGCAAAAGTGTTCATGATTCATGATCACTGCCACAGCAGTCCTAGCGTCATCAGACCAGTGTAAGCCAGCATCAGTATCCCTGATCACCACTATACCAGTCCTAGTGTCATCAAAGCAGCATATGCCAGCAACAGTGTCCCTGAGCAAAGCCACACCAGTCAGAGTGTCACCTGGTCAGCGTAAGCCAGCAACAGTGTCTCTGATCACCGTCAAACCAGTTCCAGTATCAACAGACTGGTGTGTGTGCGATTACCAGTGTCCCTGATTGCTGTCACGCTAGTCCCCAATATCACCAGACTAGCATAGGTCAACAACAGTGTCACCAGACCAGTGTAAGTCAGAAACAGTGCTCCCAATTGCTGACACAGCAGTCCCATTGTCTCCAAACCAGTCTAAGCTAGCAACAGCGCTGCCACGCTAGTCCCAGGGTCACCAGACCAGTGTAAGTCAGCAGCAGTGTTCCTGATTGCTGGCACACTAGTCCTAGGGTATCCAGACCAATGTAAGCCATCAGCAGTGTTCCTGATGCTTTCACACTAGCCCTAATTGTCATCAGACCAGTGGAAGCCAGCAACAGTGTTCCTGATTCTTGATCGCTGCCACACCAATCCTAGCGTCATCAGACCAGAGTAAGCCAGCATCAGTATCCCTGATCACCACTATACCAGTCCTAGTGTCATCAAAGCAGCATATTTTAGCAACAGTGTCCCTGAACAAAGCCACACCAGTCAGAGTGTCAAACCAGTTCCAGAGTGTCAAACCAGTTCCAGTATCAACAGACTGGTGTGTGTGCGATTACCAGTGTCCCTGATTGCTGTCACGCTAGTCCCCAATATCACCAGACTAGCATAGGTCAACAACAGTGTCACCAGACCAGTGTAAGTCAGAAACAGTGCTCCCAATTGCTGACACAGCAGTCCCATTGTCTCCAAACCAGTCTAAGCTAGCAACAGCGCTGCCACGCTAGTCCCAGGGTCACCAGACCAGTGTAAGTCAGCAGCAGTGTTCCTGATTGCTGGCACACTAGTCCTAGGGTATCCAGACCAATGTAAGCCATCAGCAGTGTTCCTGATGCTTTCACACTAGCCCTAATTGTCATCAGACCAGTGGAAGCCAGCAACAGTGTTCCTGATTCTTGATCGCTGCCACACCAATCCTAGCGTCATCAGACCAGAGTAAGCCAGCATCAGTATCCCTGATCACCACTATACCAGTCCTAGTGTCATCAAAGCAGCATATTTTAGCAACAGTGTCCCTGAACAAAGCCACACCAGTCAGAGTGTCACCTGATCAGCGTAAGCCAGCAACAGTGTCTCTGATCACCATCAAACCAGTTCCAGTATCAACAGACTGGTGTGTGCGATTACCAGTGTCCCTGATTGCTGTCATGCTAGTCCCTAATACCACCAGACTAGCATAGGTCAGCAACAGTGTCCCTGATCATCAGTCCCAGTGTCACCAGACAGCAACGGTGCTCCCAATTGCTGACACAGCAGTCCCAGTGTCTCCAAACCAGTCTAAGCCAGCAACAGTGCTGCCACACTAGTCCCAGGGTCACCAGACCAGTGTAAGTCAGCAGCAGTGTTCCTGATTGCTGGCACACTAGTCCTAGGGTCTCCAGACCAATGTAAGCCATCAACAGTGTTCCTGATGCTTTCACACTAGCCCTAATTGTTACTAGACCAGTGGAAGCCAGCAATAGTGTTCCTAATTGCTGCCACACTAGTCCTAGTGTTAGAAAATAAGAAAGGAAAAGGGTTGCACAAGCCTTGTGCATTACCTCAATAAAAACTTGAATCATATAAAGTAGCAGATATACTGTATATTCACAAACAACAAATGTACACAGGCATATCATGACCGACAGTGGTCCCACAAGCAAAAAGGACGCTTGAGAATTGCTTCATCAGAGCTTATTCTTAATGCTGTGCAATCACCCCTTATATAAAACATCATTTGACTCCGGCCCCAATTCTTGTCAATGGGTTCCTCCCATTTGCTGGTGGACGGGCCTGATATCTAAGGGGTGTGCACTAAACACAATACCCAACATCAGTTATAACATGACAAGTATAAACCCACACATAAAAAAAATTGCATACAGTAATTATTGCTCATATTAATGTACGTACCTATGCATGCTATAAAAAGGAGCAAAGGACACAGAAACCAACCATAAATATGTGTATGTATTATTTAAATAGATGCTTTTTCCTTATTCAGTGTCTAATGGCCTTATTCAACTACTTCAGCTACCGTTGAAGAGAGAAAAGAAAGGGGAGTAAAAAGCCCATCATTTAATGTGATTACTGTATGTGAACAGCAGCAATAGTAGTAGCTGCTGCTACCATGTGGGATGCTGTGGACCGCACGTCATTCAGAAAGACCAGAAGTGCGGCATCATCCTGCTTTCCTGCTGCTACTTCCGGTCATGAGACTATGTCACTTCCGGTTTGCATTCCAGCAGCCATCTTTAAGGCTCCAAAGAGAGCCAAGAACCCGGATGTTTTTTATGTGTAGGTTTATACTTCTCATGTTATATTCCTGTGTCACCTCCTCCCATGCTCATCTCCAGGACTTCTCCCGAGCTTCTTCCTTCCTATGGAACTCTCTACCCCAATCTCTCCAGCTATCTTCTAATCTATCCACCTTTAGACGATCCCTGAAAACCTCTCTCTTTAAAGAAGCCTATCCTGCTTCTACCTAGTAAACTACCATTTATTTCCTCCATGAGCTCATCCTCCCACAACTATTACCTTTGTATCACTCAACCCTTCCTCCTAGATTGCAAGCTCTAACGAGCAGGGCCCTCTGTTTCCTCTTGTACCAAATTATATTGTAACTGTAATGTCTACCTTCATTTTGTAAAGCGCTGCGCAAACTGTTGGCACTATATAAATCCTGTATAATAATAATAATAATAATCTTATAACTGATGTTGGGTATTGTGTTTAGTCCACACCCCTTAGATATCAGGTCCGCCCACAGGCAAATGGGAGGAACCCATTCACAAGAATTGGGGCAAGATTCAAATGATGTTTTATATAAGGGGTGATTGCGCAGCATTAGGAATAGGCTCTGATGAAGAGGATATTGCTCATCAGCGCCAGCCATTCTCAAGCATCCTTTTTGCTTGTGGTACTCGTGCACATTTCAGACCATGGACCACTGTCGGTCATGATATGCCTGTGTACATTTGTTGTTTGTGAGTATATAAGAATAGGGAGTGCTACAGGTGATACTAAGTTATATTCCCTGACTGCTTGTATAAAGGCAATGATTACAGTATACTGTAAACAGTGTACACTGTTTGTACTGTTTACACAGTACACTGATAGAATTGGTTCATTTTTGTGATTCACAAGATATAATGTTCAGTATATAATCGGTCCAAACATTGAAAAAGTCTCATACATGTGGTTTTGCCATACTCGGGAGGAGTAGTAGAATGTGTTTTGGGTTTTAATTCTAAGTATGCCCATGCAGTGTTGAGAGATATCTTATTAAATTGACAACATTATGTGTATAAATAATTTCCCAAAAAATGTGTGGCAAAAGATAAAGTCTTCCAAAGATTTACCATGACCCTGTTTAACCCCCTTCCTGTTCAAGTCATTTTTCAGCACTGTCACACTATGAATGACAATTACTCATGCAACACTGTACCTAAATTAATTTTACATAATATTTTTGAGATAGAGCTTTCTTTTGGTGGTATTTAATACTCACTGCTTTTTTTCATATTTTGCTATATAAAGGAAAGAAAAACAAAGACTTTGAAAAAAAAATTTTTCTTAGTTTTTGTTATAAAATGTTGAAAATAAAAAATTTAGGCCAAAGTGTATTCTGCTACATTTCTTTGTAAAAAAAAAATAATAACCCAAACAATATAACGTAGCAGAGTCCTAATTTGCTTTATTATGGTTTTTTCTGTAGCTACTTTATGGTTCGAAATGAGGTCTATTCACAGTCTCTTACATCGCACATGATGTGGTAACACCATATTGTACCCACTCAATACCATTCTCAAGCTAATATGTGACAAGCCTATACCTGCCCTGGATACGGTGGCTTTCATTTTGTACATGTGTCCAAATCAATGTATATTATTTAGCCTGTGGGAAAGTTATAAAGTCTACAAACTATGGTAAAAATTTTGAAAAATTGATCAATCCTGATGTATTGATTGCCTATCTCAATTATTGAGGCCCTAAAATACCAGGACAGTAAAAATTACCCCAATTGACCCCATTTTGACAGACAGTTCATGGTACAGTATATAGTAAGAGGCGGTGAGTTTTTTTAGTTGTAATTTTTTGTCACTTTTTTTGAAAATCAAAGAAATTAAAAAAATTTTTTTTTCACAAAGTTGTCATTTTAAAAAGTTATTTTTCAGGCTTACCTACCATTACACCCCAAACCACATTCTGATACTCCTCCCTACTATGGGAATACCTCATATGTGTGACTTATTTTACAGCCTAGATGCATAGAAGGGCCCAAAATTCAAGGAGTGCTTTTGGACTTTCAAGGAGCATAGATTACACATCTAATTTCCTGACTACCTATCATATTGAAGTGCCAGGACAGGGGAAACACCCACAAAAAGACAAAAAAGGTTTTGGAAAAAGCAGGATAGAAAAAGAATATGAGTTCTTTACACAATCTTGTCAATTAATATGATATTTCTAACACACATCATAGGCATACTTAGAATTAAACCCCAAAACGCATTTTGCTACTCCACCGCAATATGGAAATATCACATGTGTGAGACTTTTTCAGAGCCTATTCACATACAGGGGCCCAAAATTCAAGGAGAACCTTCAGGCCTTCGAGCGGCATAAATTACACATCTAAATTCCTGACTACCTATCACATTTTTAGAGGCCCTGGAGCACCAGGAGAGTGTAAAACACACACAATTACCACATTTTGAAAATTAAACATTCCAAGGTATTTTCTAAGAGGCATGGAGAGTTTTTGAAGACTTTATTTTTTTGCCACGTTTTTATAAAATGTGGACAGAAAATTAAACGTATTATTTTTTTTTACACAAAATTGTCAATTTAATAAGTTATTTCTTATACACAGCATGGTCATACTTAGCATTACCTACCAAAACACATTCTGCTACTGCTTCTGAGTGTGGTGATGCCACATGTATGCGACTTTTTCATGGCCTAGCCACATACAGAGCCCCACAATCCAAGGAGTACCTTAAGGTTTTCTAGGGGCATAAATTATGCATTTAATTTCCTGACTACCTATTAAATGTTTGGAGGCCCTGGAGCAGCAGGACAGTAGAAACACCTACAAAATAACCACATTTTGGAAAGTAAAAACCCTAGTATTTTTAGGAGGCATAGTGAGTCTTTTGAAGACTTCAATTTTCTGCTACGTTTTTGGAAAATGTGAAAAAAAATTACAATTATTTTTTTTACACAAAATCATCAATTCAATAAGATATTTTTCTCACAATGCATAGGCATACTTAGAATTATAACCCAAAACACATTCTACTACTCCTTCTGATTACGAAGATACCACATGTGTGAGACTTTTTCACTATTTGGACTGATTATGTAACAGACATTGTATTTTGTGTATCACACAAATCAACCAATTGTGTCAAAACTAATGTACTGTAATGGCCAGTTCTGTGTGAGTGATCAGGCAATATAGCTTAGTGTAGCATCACCTATAGCAGTCTCCAATCCTATAAGCCAAGTAAGCCTGCCCATTGGTAAATAGCTCTCCCCAGGAATACCATATTCACTGGTCAGGCAGCAGGCAGAAATGTGGTCAATAAACAGGCCAGCAGCCAGAGGTAACATTGCACTGGTGTGGTGGTGATCTGGCGGTGGCTGTTGCTGGCTGAAGTGGTTTGGTGACAGTGAGACTTGTGTAGCAGTGATCAGGAACGTTGTTGCTGGCTTGCACTGGTCTGCTGCCACTGGGATTGGTATGGTGGCAATCAGGGACACCGTTGCTGGCTTACACTGGTCTACTGACCCTGGGACTGATGTGGCAGTGATCAGGAAACCTGTTGCTGGCTACACTGGTCTGGTGTGGTGGCAATCAGGAGCACTGATTCTAACTACACAGGTCTGGTGACACTGACTGGTGTGATGGTAATTGGACACACTGACTGGCTGCATAATAGAGCTTGTTCACATGTGAGTTTGGGGGCAGTAAAAACTTGCTGCTGGGCCACAGTTTTACTGCACCTCCTTATGGTGACACTATGACTGGGGATACTGGGACTGGTGTGACAGGATCAGGAATACAGTGAGTGATGTGGCGGTGATCAGGGACACTGACTGGTACATTGGTGACCGGGAACACTGTGAGTGGTGTGGCAGTGATCAAGGACACTGTGACTGGTGTGGCAATGATCAGGGACACTAAGATTGGTGTGGCAGTGATTAGGGACACTGTGACTGGTGTGGCAGTAATTAGGGACTATTTTAATGGTGCAGAGGTGATAAGGGACACTGTGATTGGTGTGGTGGTAATTGGGGGCACTGTGAGTAGGCAGCAGTGATTAGGAACACTGACTGGTGCCACAGTGATTAAGGGCACTGGCTGGCAGCACTGGTCTTGTGACATTGTTCTGCTGTGGCCGTGATCGGACACAATGCTTGATGACACTGACATACAGTGGTGTCAGGGCAGCCAGCCATTGAACATCACCACCACAGCAGTGCAATGTCGTCATAATGACACTGCACTTGCTCTGATGATGGTAGTAAAGAAAGTTTTTTTACATTCTCCTTTACATGTGTCACCAGAGCATCACTGACACCAGAGCAGTGCAGTGTCACCATAGTGACACTGTACTGCTCTGAGGGGGCGATCAAATTTTTTTCTTTACACTGTGATTGCTTATCTGATCACTGTGTAAGCATCCACTGCTAACAGTATTACTTTCTAACAACATTCAAGCCTGTGTTTACTACTGTGAATGCTGTCATTGGTCACAGTGATCTCATGGTACAGGGCCGCTCTCATTGGCCCTGTACCATGTGATTTATGTGACTGATCACACTGATCACAGTAGTAAACAAAGGCTGCATGAATGCAGTTGATTGCTGTTAGAGCTGATTGCTGACACTGTCAGACTGTATAAAAGAAATCATCACCCCACCAGAGTACAGTGTCACTATGGTATGTAAACAAATGTGAGCAGGAGGATGAGTGGGAGGATGTACAGGTACGCTTGTTAACATGAGAGACATTCCTTTTTCTACATACTGTACATCCACAAGGTGGGATTCCTTGTAGCCATCACTTCTGTGAGGTCGATGTCTGAGATGTCTTGTCATGCAAGAAACCTACTTTTTATTTTTTCATAGGCAACATTGGAGTTTAAGTCTAGGACGTAAGGATTATTCTCTTACCAAGTTTGCATTGCATCTGTCTATGTTTTTTATGTTATTTTTCAGGGCAAGGAAGTCCTTACAGAAGGACAAGAAGCCTATGGTGGTAAGTTTTCCCCATTCAATTTTGCCTTCAATGTGGGAGATCACGCCACAATCAGGAAATGCGGGAAATAGGTTGCCAGAGCATAATTGTTATTCTTTTTATTAGGGAGTGGTGAATTGCCTGCACCCCAACACTTCTCCTCACTGCCAGAACCAAACCTTCTCCTTTTCTTTACTGCCAACTCACTAACTCCAATTCACTGTCAGCACCCAACCCTCTTCCTTACCACCAGCGCCATAACATTCCTTCTCCTCATCCTCTCTTGTATTCTTCCTTTGCCTCCTACTGCCTCGTGGCTGTCCACATGCTGGTGGGGGGGGGGGGGGGAGTGATGGCCTTCTGTGAAAAGTAAGTGGTTGGCCAATGATCTTTATGGGAAAATATTGGTAGCAAGGTATCTGACACTGTTGATGTTGATCTTGATTTTACACTGGAGAATGGTGGAAGCACATTTTTTTTTTGGGAGAAAAAAGAACTTTTATTTTATTTTGCACGCAAATTTTGTTTGGACACTATTATTTATATATCACTATATATTTTTTCAATTTATTTAATTTATATTATAATCTTGTTTATATGCTGAGGAGGTTAATTTGCGTTGTTTATATATTATTCTATATCTGACACTGTGGTGTAGCCCAGGCCACAAATTGTCATAATAGGGTGAATGAAAAGCGTTATATAATGCCACTGTCTCCTCATGGTCAATTGTCAGGGATATGGTGTGATTAGCTGAAAAGGAGGTGGAAAAGGGAACATAAGCAACACTAGAAAGGCAAGTGTTTGCTCTGCACTAGAGATGAGCGAATCGAAGTATCCGAAGTGGAATTCGAGTCGAATATCGGAAAAATTTCGATTCGTGCCGAATCCGAAAAATAGCCTAATTCGGACGCGCGAATCGAAATTTTTCAGAAAATGGCGGCTGACATGTGCGGCGACGGAGCGGGGATGTCTGGGAAGGCGCGCAGACAAGGCGCGCTGACCCATAATGCATTCCTCAACTACATGTGATCGCATCAGCCAATCAGCAGCCAGCCAGCCAGCACTGTGTAATGGTCGAGCTATAAATAGCGGCCATTTTGGAATTCTTCATTTGCCTGCAGTTATTGAACAGAGGCAGACCGCTCTGTACTAGGGACAGGGACAGAGTTAGGGCCACAGAAACGATAATTGGGGACAGAGAAAAGTTACTTAGGGACAGAGAACCATTACTCAGGGACACAGACTTGTTAATGAGGGCCACAGAATCGTTATTTAGGGACAAAGAAACGCTAGTTAGGGCCACAGAATTCATAATCAGGGACAGACAGAATTGTTACTCAGTGCCAGAGAATTGTTACTTAGGGCCACAGAAACGTTATTAGGGCCACAGAATTTTTACTCAGGGACAGACAGAATTGTTACTCAGTGCCAGAGAATTGTTACTTAGGGCCACAGAAACGTTATTAGGGCCACAGAATTTTTACTCAGGGACAGACAGAATTGTTACTGAGTGCCAGAGAATTGTTACTCAGGGACAGACAGAATTGTTACTGAGTGCCAGAGAATTGTTACTTAGGGCCACAGAAACTTTAATTAGGGCCACAGAATTTTTACTCAGGGACAGACAGAATTGTTACTGAGTGCCAGAGAATTGTTACTCAGGGACAGACAGAATTGTTACTGAGTGCCAGAGAATTGTTACTTAGGGCCACAGAAACTTTACTTAGGGCCACAGAATTTTTACTCAGGGACAGACAGAATTGTTACTGAGTGCCAGAGAATTGTTACTCAGGGACAGACAGAATTGTTACTGAGTGCCAGAGAATTGTTACTCAGGGCCCCAGAAACTTTACTTAGGGCCACAGAATTTTTACTCAGGGACAGACAGAATTGTTACTGAGTGCCAGAGAATTGTTACTCAGGGACAGACAGAATTGTTACTGAGTGCCAGAGAATTGTTACTTAGGGCCACAGAAACTTTACTTAGGGCCACAGAATTGTTACTCGCACAGACACAGAATTGTTACTCGCACAGACACAGAACTGTTACTGAGGGCCACAGAAACTTTACTTAGGGCCACAGAATTGTTACTCGCACAGACACAGAATTGTTACTCGCACAGACACAGAACTGTTACTGAGGGCCACAGAACTGTTACTTAGGGCCACAGAATTGTTACTCGCACAGACACAGAATTGTTACTCAGTGCCACAGAACTGTTACTTAGGGACAAAGAAACGCTAGTTAGGGCCACGGAATTCATACTCAGGGACAGACAGAATTGTTACGGAGTGCCAGAGAATTGTTACTCAGGGCCACAGAAACTTTACTTAGGGCCACAGAATTTTTACTCAGGGACAGACAGAATTGTTACTGAGTGCCAGAGAATTGTTACTCAGGGACAGACAGAATTGTTACGGAGTGCCAGAGAATTGTTACTCAGGGCCACAGAAACTTTACTTAGGGCCAGAGAATTTTTACTCAGGGACAGACAGAATTGTTACTGAGTGCCAGAGAATTGTTACTCAGGGACAGACAGAATTGTTACTGAGTGCCAGATAATTGTTACTCAGGGCCCCAGAAACTTTACTTAGGGCCACAGAATTTTTACTCAGGGACAGACAGAATTGTTACTGAGTGCCAGAGAATTGTTACTCAGGGACAGACAGAATTGTTACTGAGTGCCAGAGAATTGTTACTTAGGGCCACAGAAACTTTACTTAGGGCCACAGAATTGTTACTCGCACAGACACAGAATTGTTACTCGCACAGACACAGAATTGTTACTGAAGGCCACAGAACTGTTACTTAGGGCCACAGAATTGTTACTCGCACAGACACAGAATTGTTACTCGCACAGACACAGAACTGTTACTGAGGGCCACAGAACTGTTACTTAGGGCCACAGAATTGTTACTCGCACAGACACAGAATTGTTACTCAGGGCCACAGAACTGTTACTTAGGGACAAAGAAACGCTAGTTAGGGCCACAGAATTCATACTCAGGGACAGACAGAATTGTTACGGAGTGCCAGAGAATTGTTACTCAGGGCCACAGAAACTTTACTTAGGGCCACAGAATTTTTACTCAGGGACAGACAGAATTGTTACTGAGTGCCAGAGAATTGTTACTCAGGGACAGACAGAATTGTTACGGAGTGCCAGAGAATTGTTACTCAGGGACAGACAGAATTGTTACTGAGTGCCAGAGAATTGTTACTTAGGGCCACAGAAACTTTAATTAGGGCCACAGAATTTTTACTCAGGGACAGACAGAATTGTTACTGAGTGCCAGAGAATTGTTACTCAGGGACAGACAGAATTGTTACGGAGTGCCAGAGAATTGTTACTCAGGGCCACAGAAACTTTACTTAGGGCCACAGAATTTTTACTCAGGGACAGACAGAATTGTTACTGAGTGCCAGAGAATTGTTACTCAGGGACAGACAGAATTGTTACGGAGTGCCAGAGAATTGTTACTCAGGGCCACAGAAACTTTACTTAGGGCCACAGAATTTTTACTCAGGGACAGACAGAATTGTTACTGAGTGCCAGAGAATTGTTACTCAGGGACAGACAGAATTGTTACTGAGTGCCAGAGAATTGTTACTCAGGGACAGACAGAATTGTTACTGAGTGCCAGAGAATTGTTACTTAGGGCCACAGAAACTTTAGTTAGGGCCACAGAATTGTTACTCAGGGACAGACACAGAATTGTTACTGAGGGCCACAGAACTGTTACTTAGGGCCACAGAATTGTTACTCGCACAGACACAGAATTGTTACTGAGGACCACAGAACTGTTACTTACTGCCACAGAATTGTTACTCGCACAGACACAGAATTGTTACACAGGGACACAGAACTGTTACTGAGGGCCACAGAACCGTTACTTAGGGCCACAGAATTGTTACTCGCACAGACACAGAATTGTTACTCGCACAGACACAGAATTGTTACTGAGGGCCACAGAACTGTTACTTGGGGCCACAGAAACGTTAATCAGGGACACAGAATTGTTACTGAGGGCCACAGAACTGTTACTTAGGGCCACAGAATTGTTACTTGCACAGACACAGAATTGTTACACAGGGACACAGAACTGTTACTGAGGGCCACAGAACCGTTACTTAGGGCCACAGAATGGTTACTCGCACAGACAGAATTGTTACTCGCACAGACACAGAATTGTTACTCGCACAGACACAGAATTGTTACTCAGGGCCACAGAACTGTTACTGAGGGCCACAGAACTGTTACTTAGGGCCACAGAATTGTTACTCGCACAGACACAGAATTCTTACTCGCACAGACACAGAATTGTTACTCAGGGAAACAGAACTGTTACTGAGGGCCACAGAACTGTTACTTAGGGCCACAGAATTGTTTCTCGCACAGACACAGAATTGTTACTCGCACAGACACAGAATTGTTACTGAGGGCCACAGAACTGTTACTTGGGGCCACAGAAACGTTAATCAGGGACACAGAATTGTTACTGAGGGCCACAGAACTGTTACTTAGGGCCACAGAATTGTTACTCGCACAGACACAGAATTGTTACTCAGGGACACAGAATTGTTACTCAGGGACACATAATCGTTTAATTAAAGAGTATGTCAGACAACATGCAGAGGAGTGGCAGAGGAGGCAATGTTTTAGGAGCGAGCAGACGTGGCAGCAGAGGAAGGGGTCGAGGCAGCACTATTCGCAGCCAGAGGCCAGTGCTCCCGGTGTCATCCAGCGGTCGTGTCTCCACCGACAACCCTGCCGTCGTCGATTGGTTGGCTCGGTCGTCTTCCTCTTCCCAGGTCACCTCTGACACCTACAGCCAACGGTCGGTGGGTACGTCAGACACAACCGTTAGTTGGCATGGCCCGGGACCAAGCCCACTGAAATCACGTGTCCTCTACCTGCCCCTGTCCTTTGGTGTTCCCTCACCAAGCGAAGTATCGCATGCTGTGGGCTCAGCCCCACTGTACAGTGAGGAAGAGCTAAAAGAGGGCGGTCAGGAACGGGGGGAGACATCCGCCTTTTCAGCAGCCAGGCGAAGAAGTAGTGGCGAGGAGAGTGGCTCGGTAGCCGGTCTAGAGACAGGTCTGTCTCCTGACCCAGACGCAGCCGAGGGGGCTAGTAGTGAGGCGGAGACCCTACTTGATGATGAGGAGGTTGATCGCACTTGGCAGCCTCGTCGTCATCAGGCAATTTCTTCCGCATCATCAGGAGAAGAGGGTGGCAGCTTGGCAGCGAGCAAAACAGTCGGTGGGTTGCCCAGGAGACAGCAGCAGGGTCGCAGCAGTGTCAGTGGAGCCAAACGTCCACGGAGTAGAGCACCAGCTCCACTGCAGCCTACCACCACGGCCAGTAGTGGTGCCGGTGTGCACGGAGGAAGCAGCAGTCAGCCAGTGAGGAGTATCGGGGGCAAAGTTTCCTACTCGGCGGTGTGGCAATTTTTCGTCAAGCCGCCCGAGGAAGTAAACGTAGCCGTATGTCGACTATGTGGCCAGAAAGTCAAGCGTGGCCAGGGGGCCCATGTTGGGACTACAGCGTTGCGGCAGCATATGCAGCGTCGCCATTTGGTGGCCTGGGAAAACCGTGATAAAGATACGGCGGTTCTGCCCGCCCCAGCCCCCGCTCCATCACCCGCTCCGTTACTTGCTCCGTCACCCGACGTCAATCGCCCTCCATCAGCCAGTCAAGGCTCCAACACCTCTGCTGAGGGGAGTTGTCGCTCGTTGGCATCTTCCGCTCGTTCAGATGCTCCTTCTCCTGCTACTCCTCTTCACGAATTCCGTCAGCAGTCTTTCTTGGAATCCGTTTCCAAGAGACAACAGTTTGCGAGCACGCACCCGACGGTGCAAAAGCTGAACGTCCTCCTGTCCAAGTTGCTGGTGCTGCAGTCCCTCCCTTTCCAAGTGGTGGACTCAGCACCTTTCAGAGAAATGATGGCTTGTGCCGCGCCGCGGTGGAGAGTGCCAAGCCGTCATTTCTTCGCCAAAAAGGCAGTGCCAGCCCTGCATTCACATGTAGAAGACATGGTGGGCCAGTCTTTGAGCATGTCGGTCTCTGCCAAAGTGCACGGCAGCGCCGACGTGTGGAGCTGTAACTATGGTCAGGGACAGTACATGTCATTTACGGCCCACTGGGTGAACGTGGTGCCGTCACAGCCGCACCAGCAACTTGGACAGGTCACGCCGCTTTTGCCTCCACGTTTGCACGTCCTTGGTCCGGCAAAGATGTCCGCCTCTACCACCTCTTCTTCCGCCGTGTCCTCAGCCGCCATCCCCGTGCCAAGTCCCATTACCCGACCGGCATATCACATGTGCAGGGCGCAACGGTGTCACGCTGTTCTGCACCTGGTATGCCTTGGCGAACGTAGTCACACAGGGGAGGAACTTCTGAGTGTAATGAACAGAGAAATCGACAGATGGCTGTCTCCGCGCAAACTGAAAATCGGAACCATGTTGACCGACAACGGAAAGAACATGGTGTCTGCTCTGCGTCAAGGAAGGTTGTGCCATGCGCCATGCATGGCTCACGTGTTCAATCTGGTTGTCAAGCGGTTCTTAAAATCCACCATCCCACTGCAAGACATCCTTAAAATGTCACGTAAACTTTGCATGCATTTCAGCCATTCCTACACCGCAAAGCACACCCTCCTTGAGCTGCAGCGGCAGAACGGAATTCCACAGCATCGCCTGATCTGCGACGTTGCAACAAGGTGGAATTCAACCCTACACATGTTAGACCGCCTTTACGAACAGCGAAAGGCCATCACCGATTTCCTGATGTTACAAGCGGATAAAGGTACTCCCCTGTGTAACTTCGATGTCAGCCATTGGCAGCTCATGCATGACACCTGCCGCTTTCTCAGGCCCTTTGAGGAGGCCACGCTATTCGTGAGTCGGCAGGACTATGGGATGAACGACGTCATTCCTCTGTTGCACGTCCTTGAACAAATGCTGTTAACAATGGCTGGTCAGGGTGCGGTAGACGTGGCGCACAGATCTCAACGCCACATGACCCCTGTGGGGGCAGGACAGGAAGAAGAGGAGGAGGTAGAGGAGGACATTTGTGCTCAGGAATTATTGAGTGAAATGGGTGGTTTTTCCACTCAGCGGACAGGAGTGGAGGAGCAGGAGCATCTGGTAGAGGAGGAGGAGGAGGAGACAGAGGACCCAGACGCACCGTGGCAGTATGCTGTGGAGATGGAGGCAGGGAGTCCCTCGCATTCCTTGGCACAAATGGCCCATAGCATGCTCGGTTGCTTGCGTAGCGACAGCCGAATAATAACCATCAGACAGAGGGATGACTTTTGGCTGTCCACCTTGTTGGACCCTCGCTACCGTTCCAAAATGGTGGCCTTTTTCACACCTGCTGAGAGGGAGGCCAAAATAACGTACTATAAAAACCACCTATGTAGTCAGTTGGTCTCTGCCTTTGTGCGCCAACGTCCATCCTCAGACACTGTGGGCCCTGTGCGCTCGCGTTCCGCTGCCATGGCAGCAGGGGAGGGGTGGGGTGGTAGGAGCAGTGGCAGCTCCACCAGCAGCGGCTGCCTCAGTCTGCAGTCGATGATGAGTAGCTTTCTTCACCAGCGCAGTGAGGAAACTACTAACCAGCCGCAGCAGCAGCAGCAGCATCAGGTGGACCTGGAGCAGGACCTCAAACAACAGGCTTGGGCCTACTTGGACAGCACCCTGCCAACCGAGGTAGACAATCCCCTTGACTACTGGGCAACGAAACTTGACCTTTGGCCCCAACTAGCTGAATTTGCCCTTGAAAGGCTGTCATGCCCGGCCAGTAGCGTGGCATCGGAGCGCGTGTTTAGTGCGGCAGGAGGTATTGTAACTCCACGGAGGACACGACTGTCCACCCAAAGTGTGGAGAGACTCACGTTTGTGAAAATGAATCAGGCGTGGATTAGTCTGGATTTCAAACCACCAGTTCCTGACACAACTGACTAAATCCGCCATGAATCATGCCTCAAACATGTGCCACTTTGAGGTCTCCTCACACACTGCTGGTGTGTTGAATTTTTTGACATAGGGTGCTGGCAGATTATGGGCCTCCTATAGCTGCTGCCAGGCCCCTAATCTGCCATAGGCCCCTATATACCGCTTCCTCATGCTGCTGCCAGGTCCAGAGTCTCTCATGGGTCCCTGTACGGCCTCCCATTGCTGCTGTCTCCATCGCCACACTCTGCCATGTGCCACTTTCAGGTCTCCTCACACACTGCTGGTGTGTTGAATTTTTTGACATAGGGTGCTGGCAGATTACGGGCCTCCCATAGCTGCTGCCAGGCCCCTAATCTGCCATAGGCCCCTATATACCGCCTCCTCATGCTGCTGCCAGGTCCAGAGTCTGTCATGGGTCCCTGTACGGCCTCCCATTGCTGCTGTCTCCATCGCCACACTCTGCCATGTGCCACTTTCAGGTCTCCTCACACACTGCTGGTGTGTAGGATTTTTTGACATTGGGTGCTGGCAGATTACGGGCCTCCCATAGCTGCTGCCAGGCCCCTAATCTGCCATGGGCCCCTATATACCGCCTCCTCATGCTGCTGCCAGGTCCACAGTGTCTCATGCCATGTGCCACTTTCAGGTCTCCTCACACTGCTGGTGTGTTGAATTTTTTGACATAGGGTGCTGGCAGATTATGGGCCTCCTATAGCTGCTGCCAGGCCCCTAATCTGCCATAGGCCCCTATATACCGCTTCCTCATGCTGCTGCCAGGTCCAGAGTCTCTCATGGGTCCCTGTACGGCCTCCCATTGCTGCTGTCTCCATCGCCACACTCTGCCATGTGCCACTTTCAGGTCTCCTCACACACTGCTGGTGTGTAGAATTTTTTGACATAGGGTGCTGGCAGATTATGGGCCTCCCATAGCTGCTGCCAGGCCCCTAATCTGCCATAGGCCCCTATATACCGCCTCCTCATGCTGCTGCCAGGTCCAGAGTCTCTCATGGGTCCCTGTACGGCCTCCCATTGCTGCTGTCTCCATCGCCACACTCTGCCATGTGCCACTTTCAGGTCTCCTCACACACTGCTGGTGTGTAGAATTTTTTGACATAGGGTGCTGGCAGATTATGGGCCTCCCATAGCTGCTGCCAGGCCCCTAATCTGCCATAGGCCCCTATATACCGCCTCCTCATGCTGCTGCCAGGTCCAGAGTCTGTCATGGGTCCCTGTACGGCCTCCCATTGCTGCTGTCTCCATCGCCACACTCTGCCATGTGCCACTTTCAGGTCTCCTCACACACTGCTGGTGTGTTGAATTTTTTGACATAGGGTGCTGGCAGATTACGGGCCTCCCATAGCTGCTGCCAGGCCCCTAATCTGCCATGGGCCCCTATATACCGCCTCCTCATGCTGCTGCCAGGTCCAGAGTCTGTCATGGGTCCCTGTACGGCCTCCCATTGCTGCTGTCTCCATCGCCACACTCTGCCATGTGCCACTTTCAGGTCTCCTCACACACTGCTGGTGTGTAGAATTTTTTGACATAGGGTGCTGGCAGATTATGGGCCTCCCATAGCTGCTGCCAGGCCCCTAATCTGCCATAGGCCCCTATATACCGCCTCCTCATGCTGCTGCCAGGTCCACAGTGTCTCATGCCATGTGCCACTTTCAGGTCTCCTCACACACTGCTGGTGTGTAGAATTTTTTGACATAGGGTGCTGGCAGATTACGGGCCTCCCATAGCTGCTGCCAGGCCCCTAATCTGCCATAGGCCCCTATATACCGCCTCCTCATGCTGCTGCCAGGTCCAGAGTCTCTCATGGGTCCCTGTACGGCCTCCCATTGCTGCTGTCTCCATCGCCACACTCTGCCATGTGCCACTTTCAGGTCTCCTCACACACTGCTGGTGTGTAGAATTTTTTGACATAGGGTGCTGGCAGATTATGGGCCTCCCATAGCTGCTGCCAGGCCCCTAATCTGCCATAGGCCCCTATATACCGCCTCCTCATGCTGCTGCCAGGTCCAGAGTCTGTCATGGGTCCCTGTACGGCCTCCCATTGCTGCTGTCTCCATCGCCACACTCTGCCATGTGCCACTTTCAGGTCTCCTCACACACTGCTGGTGTGTTGAATTTTTTGACATAGGGTGCTGGCAGATTACGGGCCTCCCATAGCTGCTGCCAGGCCCCTAATCTGCCATGGGCCCCTATATACCGCCTCCTCATGCTGCTGCCAGGTCCAGAGTCTGTCATGGGTCCCTGTACGGCCTCCCATTGCTGCTGTCTCCATCGCCACACTCTGCCATGTGCCACTTTCAGGTCTCCTCACACACTGCTGGTGTGTAGAATTTTTTGACATAGGGTGCTGGCAGATTATGGGCCTCCCATAGCTGCTGCCAGGCCCCTAATCTGCCATAGGCCCCTATATACCGCCTCCTCATGCTGCTGCCAGGTCCACAGTGTCTCATGCCATGTGCCACTTTCAGGTCTCCTCACACACTGCTGGTGTGTAGAATTTTTTGACATAGGGTGCTGGCAGATTACGGGCCTCCCATAGCTGCTGCCAGGCCCCTAATCTGCCATAGGCCCCTATATACCGCCTCCTCATGCTGCTGCCAGGTCCAGAGTCTCTCATGGGTCCCTGTACGGCCTCCCATTGCTGCTGTCTCCATCGCCACACTCTGCCATGTGCCACTTTCAGGTCTCCTCACACACTGCTGGTGTGTAGAATTTTTTGACATAGGGTGCTGGCAAATTATGGGCCTCCCATAGCTGCTGCCAGGCCCCTAATCTGCCATAGGCCCCTATATACCGCCTCCTCATGCTGCTGCCAGGTCCAGAGTCTGTCATGGGTCCCTGTACGGCCTCCCATTGCTGCTGTCTCCATCGCCACACTCTGCCATGTGCCACTTTCAGGTCTCCTCACACACTGCTGGTGTGTTGAATTTTTTGACATAGGGTGCTGGCAGATTACGGGCCTCCCATAGCTGCTGCCAGGCCCCTAATCTGCCATGGGCCCCTATATACCGCCTCCTCATGCTGCTGCCAGGTCCAGAGTCTGTCATGGGTCCCTGTACGGCCTCCCATTGCTGCTGTCTCCATCGCCACACTCTGCCATGTGCCACTTTCAGGTCTCCTCACACACTGCTGGTGTGTAGAATTTTTTGACATAGGGTGCTGGCAGATTATGGGCCTCCCATAGCTGCTGCCAGGCCCCTAATCTGCCATAGGCCCCTATATACCGCCTCCTCATGCTGCTGCCAGGTCCACAGTGTCTCATGCCATGTGCCACTTTCAGGTCTCCTCACACACTGCTGGTGTGTAGAATTTTATGACATAGGGTGCTGGCAGATTACGGGCCTCCCATAGCTGCTGCCAGGCCCCTAATCTGCCATAGGCCCCTATATACCGCCTCCTCATGCTGCTGCCAGGTCCAGAGTCTCTCATGGGTCCCTGTACGGCCTCCCATTGCTGCTGTCTCCATCGCCACACTCTGCCATGTGCCACTTTCAGGTCTCCTCACACACTGCTGGTGTGTAGAATTTTTTGACATAGGGTGCTGGCAGATTATGGGCCTCCCATAGCTGCTGCCAGGCCCCTAATCTGCCATAGGCCCCTATATACCGCCTCCTCATGCTGCTGCCAGGTCCAGAGTCTGTCATGGGTCCCTGTACGGCCTCCCATTGCTGCTGTCTCCATCGCCACACTCTGCCATGTGCCACTTTCAGGTCTCCTCACACACTGCTGGTGTGTTGAATTTTTTGACATAGGGTGCTGGCAGATTACGGGCCTCCCATAGCTGCTGCCAGGCCCCTAATCTGCCATAGGCCCCTATATACCGCCTCCTCATGCTGCTGCCAGGTCCAGAGTCTCTCATGGGTCCCTGTACGGCCTCCCATTGCTGCTGTCTCCATCGCCACACTCTGCCATGTGCCACTTTCAGGTCTCCTCACACACTGCTGGTGTGTTGAATTTTTTGACATAGGGTGCAGGCAGATTACGGGCCTCCCATAGCTGCTGCCAGGCCCCTAATCTGCCATAGGCCCCTATATACCGCCTCCTCATGCTGCTGCCAGGTCCAGAGTCTCTCATGGGTCCCTGTACGGCCTCCCATTGCTGCTGTCTCCATCGCCACACTCTGCCATGTGCCACTTTCAGGTCTCCTCACACACTGCTGGTGTGTAGAATTTTTTGACATAGGGTGCTGGCAGATTATGGGCCTCCCATAGCTGCTGCCAGGCCCCTAATCTGCCATAGGCCCCTATATACCGCCTCCTCATGCTGCTGCCAGGTCCACAGTGTCTCATGCCATGTGCCACTTTCAGGTCTCCTCACACACTGCTGGTGTGTAGAATTTTTTGACATAGGGTGCTGGCAGATTACGGGCCTCCCATAGCTGCTGCCAGGCCCCTAATCTGCCATAGGCCCCTATATACCGCCTCCTCATGCTGCTGCCAGGTCCAGAGTCTCTCATGGGTCCCTGTACGGCCTCCCATTGCTGCTGTCTCCATCGCCACACTCTGCCATGTGCCACTTTCAGGTCTCCTCACACACTGCTGGTGTGTAGAATTTTTTGACATAGGGTGCTGGCAGATTATGGGCCTCCCA
This sequence comes from Staurois parvus, assembly GCF_062004578.1. Classification (NCBI taxonomy): domain Eukaryota; kingdom Metazoa; phylum Chordata; class Amphibia; order Anura; family Ranidae; genus Staurois; species Staurois parvus. Next base: position 13,637,522 of record NW_028317854.1, on the reverse strand, counting down.
TAGCTGCTGCCAGGCCCCTAATCTGCCATAGGCCCCTATATACCGCCTCCTCATGCTGCTGCCAGGTCCAGAGTCTGTCATGGGTCCCTGTACGGCCTCCCATTGCTGCTGTCTCCATCGCCACACTCTGCCATGTGCCACTTTCAGGTCTCCTCACACACTGCTGGTGTGTAGAATTTTTTGACATAGGGTGCTGGCAGATTACGGGCCTCCCATAGCTGCTGCCAGGCCCCTAATCTGCCATAGGCCCCTATATACCGCCTCCTCATGCTGCTGCCAGGTCCACAGTGTCTCATGCCATGTGCCACTTTCAGGTCTCCTCACACTGCTGGTGTGTTGAATTTTTTGACATAGGGTGCTGGCAGATTATGGGCCTCCTATAGCTGCTGCCAGGCCCCTAATCTGCCATAGGCCCCTATATACCGCTTCCTCATGCTGCTGCCAGGTCCAGAGTCTCTCATGGGTCCCTGTACGGCCTCCCATTGCTGCTGTCTCCATCGCCACACTCTGCCATGTGCCACTTTCAGGTCTCCTCACACACTGCTGGTGTGTAGAATTTTTTGACATAGGGTGCTGGCAGATTATGGGCCTCCCATAGCTGCTGCCAGGCCCCTAATCTGCCATAGGCCCCCATATACCGCCTCCTCATGCTGCTGCCAGGTCCAGAGTCTGTCATGGGTCCCTGTACGGCCTCCCATTGCTGCTGTCTCCATCGCCACACTCTGCCATGTGCCACTTTCAGGTCTCCTCACACTGCTGGTGTGTAGAATTTTTTGACATAGGGTGCTGGCAGATTACGGGCCTCCCATTGCTGCTGCCAGGCCCCTAATCTGCCATGGGCCCCTATACCGCCTCCTCATGCTGCTGCCAAGTCCAGAGTGTGTCATGGGTCCCTGTACGGCCTCCCATTGCTGCTGTCTCCATAGCCACACTCTGCCATGTGCCACTTTCAGGTCTCCTCACACTGCTGGTGTGTTGAATTTTTTGACATAGGGTGCTGGCAGATTACGGGCCTCCCATTGCTGCTGCCAGGCACGTAATCTGCCATGGGCCCCCGTACCGACTCTTCATGCTGTGACGTTGCAACAAGGTGGAATTCAACCCTACATATGTTAGACCGCCTTTACGAACAGCGAAAGGCCATCACCGATTTCCTGATGTTAAAAGCGGATAAAGGTACTCCCTGTGTAACTTAGATGTCAGCCATTGGCAGCTCATGCATGACACCTGCGCTTGCTCAGGCCCTTTGAGGAGGCCACGCTATTCGTGAGTCGGCAGGACTATGGGATGAACGACGTCATTCCTCTGTTGCACGTCCTGGAACAAATGCTGTTAACAATGGCTGGTCAGGGTGCGGTAGACGTGGCGCACAGATCTCAACGCCACATGACCCCTGTGGGGGCAGGACAGGAAGAAGAGGAGGAGGTAGAGGAGGACATTGGTGCTCAGGAATTATTGAGTGAAATGGGTGGTTTTTCCACTCAGCGGACAGGAGTGGAGGAGCAGGAGCATCTGGTAGAGGAGGAGGAGGAGGAGACAGAGGACCCAGACGCACCGTGGCAGTATGCTGTGGAGATGGAGGCAGGGAGTCCCTCGCATTCCTTGGCACAAATGGCCCATAGCATGCTCGGTTGCTTGCGTAGCGACAGCCGAATAATAACCATCAGACAGAGGGATGACTTTTGGCTGTCCACCTTGTTGGACCCTCGCTACCGTTCAAAAATGGTGGCCTTTTTCACACCTGCTGAGAGGGAGGCCAAAATAACGTACTATAAAAACCACCTATGTAGTCAGCTGGTCTCTGCCTGTCTGCGCCAACGTCCATCCTCAGACACTGTGGGCCCTGTGCGCTCGCGTTCCGCTGCCATGGCAGCAGGGGAGGGGTGGGGTGGTAGGAGCAGTGGCAGCTCCACCAGCAGCGGCTGCCTCAGTCTGCAGTCGATGATGAGTAGCTTTCTTCACCAGCGCAGTGAGGAAACTACTAACCAGCCGCAGCAGCAGCAGCAGCAGCAGCAGCATCAGGTGGACCTGGAGCAGGACCTCAAACAACAGGCTTAGGCCTACTTGGACAGCACCCTGCCAACCGAGGTAGACAATCCCCTTGACTACTGGGCAACGAAACTTGACCTTTGGCCCCAACTAGCTGAATTTGCCCTTGAAAGGCTGTCATGCCCGGCCAGTAGCGTGGCATCGGAGCGCGTGTTTAGTGCGGCAGGAGGTATTGCAACTCCGCGGAGGACACGACTGTCCACCCAAAGTGTGGAGAGACTGACGTTTGTGAAAATGAATCAGGCGTGGATTAGTCTGGATTTCAAACCACCAGTTCCTGACACAACTGACTAAATCCGCCATGAATCATGCCCCAAACATGTGCCACTTTCAGGTCTCCTCACACTGCTGGTGTGTTCCATTTTTTGTCATAGGGTGCTGGCAGATTACGGGCCTCCCATAGCTGCTGCCAGGCCCCTAATCTGCCATGGGCCCCTATACCGCCTCCTCATGCTGCTGCCAAGTCCAGAGTCTCTCATGGGTCCCTGTACGGCCTCCCATTGCTGCTGTCTCCATCGCCACACTCTGCCATGTGCCACTTTCAGGTCTCCTCACACTGCTGGTGTATTCCATTTTTTGTCATAGGGTGCTGGCAGATTACGGGCCTCCCATAGCTGCTGCCAGGCCCCTAATCTGCCATGGGCCCCTATACCGCCTCCTCATGCTGCTGCCAGGTCCAGAGTCTCTCATGGGTCCCTGTACGGCCTCCCATTGCTGCTGTCTCCATCGCCACACTCTGCCATGTGCCACTTTCAGGTCTCCTCACACTGCTGGTGGGTTCCATTTTTTGTCATAGGGTGCTGGCAGATTACGGGCCTCCCATAGCTTCTGCCAGGCCCCTAATCTGCCATGGGCCCCCGTACCGACTCCTCATGCTGCTGCCAGGCCCGTAATCTGTCATGGGCCCCTGTTGTCGCTTGTTGGCATATTCCGCTCGTTCAGATGCTCCTTCTCCTGCTACTCCTCTTCACGGATTCCGTCAGCAGTCTTTCTTGGAATCCGTTTCCAAGAGACAACAGTTTGCGAGCACGCACCAGACGGTGCAGAAACTGAACGTCCTCCTGTCCAAGTTGCTGCTGCCAGGCTCGTAATCTGTCATGCGCCCCTGTACCGCCTCCTCATGCTGCTGCCAGGTCCAGAGTGTGTCATGGGCCCCCGTACCGACTCCAAATGCTGCTGCCAGGCCCGTAATCTGTCATGGGCCCCTGTACCGCCTCCCCATGCTGCTGCCAGGTCCAGATTGTGTCATGGGTCCCTGTACGGCCTCCCATTGCTGCTGCCAGGCCTGTAATCTGCCATGGGCCCCCGTACCGACTCCTCATGCTGCTGCCAGGCCCGTAATCTGCCATGGGCCCCTGTACCGCCTCCTCATGCTGCTGCCAGGTCCAGAGTGTGTCATGGGTCCCTGTACGGCCTCCCATTGCTGCTGTCTCTATCGCCACACTCTGCCATGTGCCACTTTCAGGTCTCCTCACACTGCTGGTGGTTTCCATTTTTGTCATAGGGTGCTGTATGGCCTCCCATTGCTGCTGCCTCCACCGCCACACTGTGGCTCCACACTCTGGTTTTGGCCCCGTGACTGGCCAAATGAGTGAAGTGTGCGGTGATTCTAAGATCGACGGCACTCATCTGCATGTCATACTGCCTGACAGTATTATTTCTCTTCCCCAGCAGACTCCAAGGGCATTTAAATTAAAGGTACAGTGTTCAGCACTAATATTAAGTCTCTCTGAAGCCTAGAAACACCCTTTTTTAAGTTAAATTCACAGCGAATATATTCGACTCGAATCAAAATTTTTCTACGAATTCGCCGAATCAGTCGAATCGAATTTTTGAATACTTCGCTCATCTCTACTCTGCACCATTGAGGAAGATGAGGAGAAAAAATAAAAGTGAACTCTGTTTTGGAAACCAAAGCAAAGCCATGTGGCAGTGAGATAGCGAAGGAAAGAAAATGGGCTTATTAGCAGCATTTAAAATATTGTCTGCTATGTGTCCTTGAGAAAAATTAGAAACTTTGCTTTGTATCCTTACATTGGATCCTAGACAGTCTGCTTATATACTTTCCAGCCACTGTACAATATTTGTGGCTATTGTCACTGATTTAATACACTCTAATATTAATTTCAAGATTAAACCTGCCTCTTATATTGTGGCCTTCTATTGCGAAATAAAACCTGCCTTGTTTCTTTCAGTTTGCTGCCTATTCACTGTCTATTCTCATTTCACTGTCTATTCTCTATAAATACTCGTACAGTATACAACCCTCATGCTAGCTAATTTCTATCAAACAAATACCTGAAATCTATGTTTTGAATATTTTGGGAATAAATGAGGATACAGGGATGTGAGGGGGTTCAGTGAATGTGTGATTGTTGGTTTCAATGGTTTTTGTATGCACTGTTTTCACATTTTATTAAACATTTAAAGTGTTACTAAACCCAGGAGCCTGCGTTTATTCTATCTGCTTTCCCACAGTACACAGAACATGGAAGTGCAATTATTTTAGTAAATATAAATTGCTAAATACCTTTTCTCATCAGCAGTTAGAGCAGTCTTGTGGCTTCTATCTGTGTCCAGCCCAGCACTAGCTAAAGCTTGTAGGAGGAATTTTCTTTCTGCTCTAGGAGGATACAAATCCCCTGACCTCTGTCTGGACAGTGCTGATTGGCCCTGTGCTAATCACATGTATCCTCCCAAGAAAAACACCCCTCCTGAGCAATACAGACAAAGCTGAGCATGTACATGCCTACGGTTCAGTCTGGAAACAAGTGGTGGTCGCTTGAAAAAGGGGAGGAACAGAGAAGAAAGGATCAAACAGCCTTTTTACACAATGCAGATGATTAACCAACAGTAAGTATAACAAACATGCTTTACTACATATACAGACTGATTTTATTGCTGTGGGTTTAGTAACGCTTTAAGACAATGCAGTGTGGTACTGCTAAATAAATAAATACAGTGGGGATTGAAAGTTTGGGCACCCCAGCTAAAAATTTGTATTAATGTGCATAAAGAAGCCAAGGAAAGATGGAAAAATCTCCAAAAGGCATCAAATTACAGATTAGACATTCTTATAATATGTCAACAAAAGTTAGATTTTATTTCCAGAAAACAAAAAAATGGTGTCTGCAAAAGTTTGGGCACCCTGCAGAGTTAATATCTTGTACTGCCCCCTTTGGCAAGTATCACAGCTTGTAAACGCTTTTTGTAGCCAGCCAAGAGTCTTTCAATTCTTGTTTGAGGTATCTTTGCCCATTCTTCCTTACAAAAGTCTTCCAGTTCTTTGAGATTTCTGGGCTGTCTGTCACGCACTGCTCTTTTAAGGTCTATCCATAGATTTTCAATTATGTTGAGGTCAGGAGATTGTGAAGGCCATGGAAAAACCTTCAGTTTACGCCTCTTGATGTAATCCCCCGTGGATTTCGAGGTGTGTTTAGGATCATTATCCATTTGTAGAAGCCATCCTCTCTTTAACTTCAGCTTTTTCACAGATGGCATCAAGTTACCATCCAAAATTTGCTGAAATTTTATTGAATCCATTTTTCCTTCTACTCGTGAGATGTTCCCTGTGCCACTGGCTGCAAAACAACCCCAAAGCATGATTGATCCAACCCCATGCTTAACAGTTGGACAGAGGTTCTTTTCATTAAATTCTGTGCCCCTTCTTCTCCAAACGTATCTTTGCTCATTCCGGCCAACAAGTTCAATTTTAACGTCATCGGTCCACAGAACGTGTTTCCAAAATGCATCAGGCTTGTCTATATGTTCATTTGCAAAGTTCAAACGATGATTTTTGTGGTGAGGACGTAGAAGAGGTTTTCTTCTGATGACTCTTCCATGAAGACCATATTTGTACAAGTATCTCTTTATAGTGGAATAGTGTACCACAACTCCAGTGTCTGCCAGATCTTTCTGGAGGGATCGTGCAGTCAAACGTGGGTTTTGAATTGTTTTTCTCACAATCCTGCGAGCTGTTCTGTCTGATATTTTTCTTGGTCTTCCAGATCTTGCTTTAACTTCCACTGTTCCTGATGACTGCCATTTCTTAATTACATTCCAAACAGAGGATATTGACATCTGAAAACGCTTTGCTATCTTCTTATAGCCTTCTCCAGCTTTGTGAGCATCAACTATTTTCAGTTTCAGTTTTCTAGACAACTGCTTAGAAGAACCCATGTTGCTGATTGTTGGGGCAAGGTCAGATGAGTCTGGGCATTTAAAACCTTTGAGATTGACATCACCTGGTCTTCCCAGATGATGATTGAGAACAATCCATGACACTGGCAGGTCTCAGCTTTGCCAAGGGGGCAGTGCATGTTATAAATTCTGCAGGGTGCCCAAACTTTTGCAAATGCCATTTTTTTGTTTTCTGTTATTTTGAAAGTGTAAATGATGGAAATAAAATCTAACTTTTGTTGACATATTATAAGAATGTCTAATCTGTAATTTGATGCCTTTTGGAGATTTTTCCATTTTTCCTTGGCTTCTTTATGCACATTAATACAAATTTTTAGCTGGGGTGCCCAAACTTTCGATCCCCACTGTAAATACAAAACAGTTACAGAATTAAACTGGTGTGATGCTGGCAGGTGTCTACAAAATTAAAAGGTTTAAATTCGTTTTTTCAAGAGTAAACTTCACATTCGCTTTCAGATCTGTAATGGTCACTACTTTCACAATTTAAATTAGGCCTATTACCGATGGATAGAAAACCAACCAAAACTATCTAAAAAGTCTTTTTTGTCAAGTTGTAATACATCAGAATGGGATGCTGGTGCTGTATTTAGGTCAAGATAAATATAAAGGTTCAAAAATACATTAAATATTCAAAATACAAGATGTCAGAATGTGATGTCCCTGATGCTGCCAGTAAAAATTGTACTGTTCCATAACACCTTATAGAGCTTAAAGACATCAAGTATATGATTGAAAGGCTTGGTGCCTCCAACGTTGCTTTAAAAGGATGTCCCTGTCTCCAATGTATGATATTTTCAAATTTAAATTTTGTATTGGTACATGTTCTACATGGCAGTGCCCAGCTTCCCATGCCTTTTCTGACATTCCCTTCTATATTGGTCTTGAAAATAGCCAGAATTGATTATCAAGATTGTTCCCCATTGACTTCAACAGAGTTCAGTCCTAAAGTGATACTAAGGCTAAAAACATTTTTTTACCTTAATACATTGCTTGCAGTAAGGTAAAAAGTGTTTTATATTTCTCTGTCTTCCCCTTTCCCTGTGTGAAGGGAAGAGAGGGGAAAAGAGATCCAGCACTGTGCACAGCTGCAACTCTTCTCCCCTCTCTTCCTCTTCATACAGGACTCAAGCAGGACAGGACTTCAATGGCTCCTGGTATGAAGAGGAGTGAGGGCAGGGCTAAGCCCCACTATGTGAGTCTATGGAGCGTAGTACCATTGCACAGAGCAAGTGAGTATAACATGTTTGTTATTTACATTAAAAAAAAAAGCCTTTAGTAACACTTTAGGGTTTAAATTTTGAGACTTCAATTAACCCAGATAAACCAGATGCATTTTCTCATCTCTACTGCTGACAAAGGAGCAATATGTTTGGATGGATTGAAGATGTGTATTGTATCAAAAGCTGCTTTCTTTACTGGACTGGAGTTCCTCTTTAATTTTCTTACAGAATATATTTTTATTATTTAAAATGGCCTACTAATGACTGCAATTTCTAAACATATATACATAATTTTATTTGGGTGCAAAGCTTTTAAACTATGTGTGGACATTTGCTGTTAATGGACACCATTTTAATTAATTTCCATTTTCACTTGATACACAATATGCAATTTGTGCCATAATACTACATGCAAGTCCAGAATTTTTCAACATTATTTTGTTAGTTGTTTCAGAAAGACAATTTATATAAATATACAATAAATAAAATAATTTAACAAGCATCTTTTTTGCTGAAATATCTGGAATTTCTGTCCATGTTTAAAAAATGTTGAGTTATTCACACAATTACAGATGAAACCAATCAGTTATTATTGGAAAGGGCTAGAGGCTGTGTCTAGAATAAGCAAATAGCTTCTATAGTGCTGATCAGAGCTGGTTTGTCCGTGCCTTCAGCCTTATTCCCTGAGCTGATTGTCCTCTGTCATACAGCTTCAAGTAATGTAAATTGTGTCATGTCCCTGGGTAATCGAGATCAGTGTTGTCTTGTCCATCCACTCACTGCTGATGCCCTCTCTGTGCTGTGATAATAGTTTTGGTGGGCAATCAGAGCGGATGGCTCCTTGACTCATCTCTTATAATAGAATGGCCTCCCCAGGCAAAATTGAATAACCTCCGACATGGCCTAAAGGCAAAGCAATGAGAATTCAATAAATCTGCAGGGTCAACGTCCTGTCATTTTTTTGTCAAGTAAGTAATTATCCTATACTAACATTTAGAAATAGAGGCAGAAACCCTTATGTAGACACCTTCATTTCAGGTTCTACAGTTGATACATTTCAAAGATTCTATCCCAATATGTTTTATGCATTGGTGTTTGTAATAGTATCAGATGCATTTTTATTACTATCAAAACCCACAGAGCAACAAAATTCATCTTATATGTCATCCATACCCAATGGATTTCTCATATCTGTGGGAAAGTTTAACAACTTTGCAGTCCCCTGTCTCATATCTTCGACAATTATAGAAGATAGTTGTATTGATTTATTATAAATCAATTCCAAGAAGTCAAGCTGTTTTCTTGTGTGGGATTGGAAGCAGAATATATAGATATGAATAGTTAAAACAATTTTAATTTGAATAAAATTATGAAATAATAACATTTTTTACTATTTAAAAATACTTGTGCTAGTATCACAATATCCCTTCCCCACCCCCAAAATACATAGAATTTAATTATCCAATAAAATTCTGCATAAACTATATTTTAAAGCTTTGACAAACCATTTATTTATTTTTATTTAATTTATTAAAACAATTATTTTATATCTTTTTTTAAATATGATAACTTTATTCAATAGCAATACATCAAATGGGTCAAAAAAATCCTTTAGTTCATGTAGTATGTGCAAAAATTCCACTACTCTCTAGTTACCTAGTCATTACCTTAAACCAATATTGTTATTATTAGCTTTTTAGTACGCTTAAATATTTTCCCCAGTGATCTTAAAATAGCAGAATGTTTACTTTGAAAGGGCATGTTAGACTGGGTTAAATTCCATTCTCTCGCTTTTCCCATTTGCTATGGAGAATTTGCTCCTATTTATTTTTTGCAATTGTACCAGATCAAATTCCAATGCCAATATTAACTTATCTGCTTAACGACAATAATCTAAATCAGAATGTCCATATTCTTTGATCAATATTCAAAATATATACTTATTGACCATATAGTATTATATTTTTTAATGTATCTATTAATAATATTTTAGGTTAGGACTATATGGGTAATTTTAATTTCTGATTATCAATCAAATCAATCAATAGTACAATCAATAGCTTTAACAAAGAATTCTAGGCAAACAGGGGAAATGTACACAAAAACTCTCTCATACACTCTCATAGGCCCTGTTTTTAGCTATTATAGAATTTAGGTTTCCTATGCCACCTTTCTGCTCACAGGGCAGGAATTCAAAAATGTCATGGTACTGCCTCATTGGCCAATACCCAGATTGCAGGTAGTGGGGAACCTGTAAGGCTGAACCAGAAAAATAATTGAGTCAATTGCCTTGTTTTGTTTGGCAAAATTGACAGATGGTGCTGGAAACTCATGGTAATTCTCCTGTAGAGATGTTGATGTGCTACTTTTTAACATTGGGCAGTCAACTCTCATGTATAGCTGGGCTTACAAAGCCTTGGTGGAATAATGAGACAAGGAAGAACAGAAGTGCTACACCTGGAGGTTTTATATTTCACTTAAAAAGTATGCCCATATTCTGTAAATGTAGCCAATGTGTTGGGGGTACAAAACTGCCTAATTCCTCAGGGATAGTATTGTGTCTAGAATTATTGGACTTGTAATGCAGGAGATTCAATGGCAGAAACTGTTGTAAGGTTGTAGCTTATAGGTTGCTCTTCATTACAACTATGTAAAGATTGCCATGGTGTAGCACAGTCCCTTGAGTACAGGAAATCCTCTTGCTGATAAAGTGGAGCATTGCTTTTGTATAACTTTGTGACATAAACTTGGGGCACAGTGATAGCTATACATTGTCAAATGAGCAGTCTACTCTCTACTAGATACAGACTATAGCCAGTATCCTTAAGCACCTCTTTTTCTTAGGTTTTTTTTTATTGCTCTCTGTATCCATGCTAGAGATATTCATTCTATTTGTTCTGGGGTTGGCTTTCACTGGGGCAGGGGACTCTCACTTTGGAAAGATTTACTCTAATTTCCTGTTGTGTCTACAGCACAGGGAGTTCAATGAAATCTCACCAATGGGCCAAAGTTGCCAAAACACTGCAGGGTTTTTAACCATTCTTTAATATATCCAAAACTAAGATAAAAAGATATGGCTCTACATACAGTATATGCTAACCACCGTTATAAGGGAACAGACAAGGTTGGATGGAAGGGGTTTATTTTGCTAGTTGATATGGTATTCCAATTCTTCTCCTACAAATGTTAGAGGGTAAGGTGGAAGTCAGTGGGAAGAACCACTGAGAGCAGCTGAGTCCCAGGAATTCAGCACTTTCACTTCTGAATAAGAATTAGATGATTCCTCAATATTGGAACAGCATTCAGCTGGAGAGGTAAGTACCTGGCAGGAGAAGTACTCATCAACTTTATTCTTTACAGGTACAGATTTTTTTTTTTGAGTCTTTGCTGACAGGGTTGCTTTAAGTTCATAAATAGCATGGCAACCAAGTTCATTGAGGCCTCAGACAAAAAACTAAAACTTGCTCGCTCAATGGCATAAAGTAAGATGAGACCCTCCTCCTCTGCACTCTGCCATATGATTAATATCCATTTTAGTCTCTGTCCATGAGTGTTTATGGGAAATGCAAGGAATAAACTAAGACAGTTTATTTTAGTAAGGTGTGGGATAGGTTTATTGTAATTGCACTCTTTACATTTACACATGAATTAGTAAACCAATTTGTCACCAATTTAAGAAAATCCAAAATATGTACCTTAGTGTTGGAGCATGACCCTGTTTATATTTAACATTCAGTGCTGTTGTTACAGGTAAAATATAGTTATCTGCTGGCAGATATTGTACAGACTACGAGGACACTATATGGCAAAATTAGTCACACCCTTCAATTTATATTTTTTTAAGAGGGTGACAGTTTACATAGTACAGTATACACTTTACATAGGAATTTAAAGTATGAAGTTTTCATGCCTGGAACAGTTTTGTATATATATATATTTGACAAATGAAACATAGTAGTATTGAATAAACAATAGTAATGGTGCACATTACCCCATGGAAACCAGACAGAATAAATAGTTTCTTTTTCAAATTATGACGGGGAATCTGCTGATGGCTCACTTCTGATTGGCTGTTGTGGATTATAGTACATCACTAACAGTAGCAAAACTCGACAACATACCTTTTCTGCAGTTAAGCAAAATAGCTTGATATGCAGCTCTTCCCAGTCTTCTAATTCAGCAGTGAAGATAAATATCACCATTACACATTGATTTGGTCACTCTGTCCTTATGTCATGCTTATGTTACTAAGCGGGAGATTTACTAAAACTGGAACACTCAAACTGGTGCAGCTGTGCATGATAGCCAATCAGCTTCTAACTTCAGCTTGTTCAATTAAGCTTTGGCAATAAAACCTGTAAGCTGATTGGCTGCAATGCAGAACTGCACCAGATTTGCATGCTCCAGTTTTAGCAAACAGCCCCCTCCCCAAGTATTGTGGAATGCTTTAAAGTCTTACTGACATAACTGCTTTTATTGTACCAGTCTGGGGTCTTCTGTTCAATGTTTTATATAAGGATTGTGTAAAGACAGATTCAAGTAATTATACTGCCGTCATTGAAATACATGTGCTGATTTTTTCTTTTTTTTTTTTATAAATGCATATGGACATTAATGGTGGTCCTTTTTATTTGCCTGAAGTTGTAAATACTGCATGTTCAATACTGTTAGTTGCATACATGCATCGTTTGAGATGAAATATAATCAGCTTGTGCATTCTTCATCAGTCTTTGACCCTGAATCATCCTCTAAAGCACTGTCAGAGGACACTCTCAAGGATGACATTATGTCTATTTAGAAAATGCCATATCACAATAAAGGGGTGGAATGGTCTTTGCTGAATTAAAATAACATCGCTAACAATTCGCCTTTTTGGAGTTTGATAAAGTTTTGAGAAAGCAAAGTACCTTGATTTTTGCTTAGCACAATGGACCTCTGCTCTTGGATACCTTGTAAATTCTGAGAGCGAAGGCCATGGAGGGCAACTGTCTTTTATTTAACCACTTGCCCTCCGGAGGATTAACCCCCCCCCCTTCCTGACCAGCCCATTTTTTGCCATAAGGCAGTGTGTTACTTTAACTGACAATTGAGCGGTCATGCAATGCTGTACATAAATGAGATTTATCTAATTTGTTTCTCACAAATAGAGATTTCTTTCAGTGGTATTTGTTCACTCCTGTGTTTTTTATTTTTTTGCGCTATAAACAAAACAAAGAACAAGTTTGAAAAAAAATTTTTTTTACTTTTTGCTATAAAACATCCAATAAAAATAAGTAAAAAATAAAATTTCTTCATAAGTTTAGGCCAAAATGTATTCTGCTACATGTCTTTTTATACTAGAAATGGTAGCTGTTTCTATTGACACTTTTATATTAAAGTGATATTAAACTTTTTTTTTTAACCACTTGACAACTGAGCTATGGCCGGATGATGGCTATAGCGTGGTTTTCCAGTTCTGGGAGGGCGTCATATGATGTGCTCCCAGAACGTGCCCTCCCGTGCGGCCCCAGCGCCACACACATGCTGATCTCTGCTGTCACAGCATGAGGAAAGTACTGCTGATAACCGCCAATTGTCAGAAAACAGATTGGCACTGATCATCAGGGCACTAATCAGTAACCAGCAGTGCCACCCACCTGTACCCATTAGTGCCAACCACCAGTGCCCACCAGTGCCCCCATCAGTGCCATCCAGCAGTGCCACCCATCAGTGCCCAGCAGTGCCGCCAGTCAGTGCCCAACAGTGCCGCCAGTCAGTACCGCCAGTCAGTGGCACCCATCAGTGCTCATCAGTGCTGCCTGTCAGTGCCCATAATTGCTGCATATCAGTGCAGCATCATCAGTGCCACCTATCAGTACTGCCTACCAGTGCTGCCTATCAGTGCCCATCAGTGCTGCCTATCCAAGCCACCTCATCAGTGCTGCCTATCAGTGCCATCAGTGCTGCCTACCAGTGCAGCCTCATCAATGCACATCAGTGAAGGAGAAAAATTACCTGTTTGCAAAATTTTATAATAGAAACAAAGAAAAATTTTTTCTTTTCAAATTTGCTCTATTTGTGCAAAAACAATTATAAATATTTCATATGGGTACAATGTTGCATGACCGCGCAATTGTCATTCAAAGTGCGACAGTGCTGAAAGCTGAAAATTGACCTAGGCAGGAAGGGGGTATAAGTGCCCAGTAGACAAGTGGTTAAATTAAAATAACAAACATGTTACATTTACCTGCTCTGTGCAATGCTTTTGCACAGAGGATCCCTTATCCTCCTCTTTTGGGGTTCCTTCCGTCGCTCCTGGCCCCTCCTTCTCTGGCGGGTGCCCCCACAAAAAGCTGCTATCCATGAGAGCACCTATTTGGGCTCATTCCTGTGCTGCCCTGTCTGCATCCATTGACATAGAGTGGGTGGCACATCCCCCGCTCTGGTGGCACAGCATTTGATTGACAGCAGTGGGAGCCAATGGCTATCAATGCTATCAATATGCCCAAAGAGGAGGGAGATAGCTACTACAGCCACTTCTCTCATGCACATGGCTAGATCGGATCGGGCTCAGGCAAGACTAAACGGGGGGTGGGTTGGGGGGGAGCTGCAGCACAGAAGGTTTTTCACCTGCATAGCAGAGCCATACAAAGCAGTGTGCTTACACAGTGAAACACACAGAAAACAGTAAAACAGTACACAGCGCATGGTTAACCCTTTGATCGCCCCAGATGTTAACCCCTTCCTGCCCAGTGTCATTGGTACAGTGACAGTGCTTTTTATTAGCACTGATCACTGTATTAATGTCACTGGAGATGGCAGTTACAGTTAGTTCCTCCCCAGTATCAGAATGCCCACCGCAGTTCCGCAGTCCCTCTATAAGTCGCTAATCACCACCATTACTAGTATAAAAAAAAAATGTAAAAAAAATTCCAGTATATATACCGCCATTTGTAACTTTCACTTAAGCCAATTAATTTTCACGTATTGGGATTTTTTTAGCAAAGACATGTAGCAGAATACATTTTGGCCTAAATTTATGACGAAATTTGATTTTTTTAATTCTTTTATTGGACATGTTTAACCACTTGCCCAGACCTCTTTTTGCTATTTGGCACTGCACTATTTCAACTGATAATTGTGTGGTCATGCAATGCTATACCAAAACTAAATTTATGTCCTTTTTTTCCCACAAAAACAGCTTTCTTTCAGTGGTATTTGATCACCTGTGCACTTTTTATTTTTGGCACTATAAACAAAAATGTTTGAAAAAAAAATCGATGTTTTCCATTTCTGTCATAACAAATATCCTAAAAATTCAAATTTCGTCATAAATTTAGGCCAAAATATATTCTGCTACATATTTTGGTTAAAAAATCCCAATAAGTGTATATTTATTGCTTTGTGTGAAAGTTATAGCGTCTACAAATTATGGTATAAATAATGGAATTTACACAGCATTTACTTTCTGACTGCCCATCACATTTCTTGAGGTGCTAAAATACCAGGACCGTACAAACATCCCCAAATGACCCCTTATCGGAAAGTAGACACCCCAAGGAATTTAAAAAGAGGCATGGTGAGTATTTTGCAGATCTCATTTTTTCTCACAAGGTTTTGAAATGTAAAAAAAGAAAAAAAATATGTTTTTGTTTTCTATCTTCATATTCCAAAAACTTATGATAACAAACGAGATCTGCACAATACTCACAAAGCTTCTTATCAAATTCCTTGGGGTGTCTACTTTTCAAAAAGGAGTAATTTGGGGGGGTTTGGTGCTATCCTGGCATTTCAGGAAATAAAGCCCTTTAAAAGCCTGAAGGTGCTTATTGGATTTTGGGGTCCTGTACTTGGCTAGACTGCCAAAAAGTCTCTCACATGTGGTACCCCCATACTTTGGAGAAGTAGCAGAATATATTTTGGAGAATAATTCCACATATACCCATGGCATGTTTGAGCAATAAATCATTTAAGTGACAATTTTGTGTAATAAAAAAACTTGTCATTTTCCAAAAACTTGTGATAAAAAAATGAATTCTTCTATTGACTAAATATGCCTCTCCGCAAATCGTTTTGGGTGTTTACTTTCCAAAAAGGGGTCGTATTGGGGGGGGGGGTATTTTATGCCCAGCATTAAAAGTTTATGCCACACATCATTCACTCTTCTAACCACCTGAAGACCAAGCCTTTTCTGACACTTTTTGTTCACATGAAAAAAATCAGTATTTTTTGCTAGGAAATTACTTTACACCCCCAAACATTATATATTTTTTTTAAAGCAGACACCCTATTGAATGAAATGGTCGGTGCTGCAATTTTTTATGTCACATAGTACTCACACAGCGATTTTTAAAATGCTTTAATACTGCGCATGCCCCGTGCAATGGCGACAAACTGCATACATTTTTAATATCCATAGGCAACACTTTAAAAGCCTTTACAAGCTACCATTTTAGATTTACAGAGGAGGTCTAGTGCTTGGATTACTGCCCTTGATCTGACATTTGTGATGATACCTTGCAGGCATGGTGCAACCGCTGTTTACATACCGGAACAGGGTCAACGCTCAAGCACGCAGGTGCATGCACGCGCTGGGGAGGGGGGGGGCGAAGGTGCTTTTTTAAAAAAAAAAAGTTTTTTGATTTTTCTAAAATTATTTTGATACTGTCCCTTTCCATTTTTTAAAATCACGTTTAATGCTATCACAGGGAATGCAAATATCCCCTATAACTTCAATGGGCATTGTCATATATTATTTTTGAGAGATCTAGATGTCTCCTCTGCCCTTATATTATCTAATCTCATCAAGAAGTGATGAAAGGCTCATAGCTTCTGATTTATTAGACTATAGAGATAATTGGCACCATTCCGGTCTCCAATCAGCTCTGGCATTCACGGCGATACCTCAAATGTATGGTGCATCCGCTGTTTACATACTGCCACAGGGTCAACGCTTGTGCACACAGGTGTGCGTGCATGGGAGTTTGATTTTTTAAATTATTTTTACACTGTATTTTTCTTTTTTTTTTTTTTTTTTTTGATCACTTTTAATGCTATCCCAGGGAATACAAATATCCCCTATAACTTCAATGGGCATTGTCATATATTCTTTTTTGAGAAATCTGGGGTTTATCAGACTCTAGATATCTACTCTGCCCTTACATTATCTAATCAAACCAAAATCGGTGTGATCAGATGCTTTCCCAATTTACAAATGGCTCTGTTTATATCCTGCGAAACTGAAGTGATGAAATGCTCATAGCTTCCAAATTCTTAGACTATAGAGATGATTGGCACCACTCTGGTCTCCAATCAGCTCTATGGTCAGCTGGCAAAAACACTGGCTGAATTCTCAGGTTCCCCTGATGGCATGGGACTGCCCAGGAAGGCCGTGGAAGGCAGCGGGGGAGGGGGCATTAGCCACTAGGATTGGTTTTCCATGAAAGCTGATCGCCTGCTGAAAAAAAACTATACCTGGATGATGCCTGCAGCTGTAGGCATCATCCTAGTATAACCATTCAAAGTCCAGTGATGTACCAGTACATCGCTGGTCCTTGTTGGGTATATATGCTATGTTCTTTTTTTTAATTGTATGCAGCCTGTGGGCTGAATGAAAAAAAGAGAAGAAATCTCTGCCAGAAAAAGCGTGTGGCATGCCCACCATTAGAATATACTGTCCTGCATCTACCCACTTCTAATGGTGGGCACACATTAGGTTGCACGGTGTCATACGCGCCAATTCCAAGATTGAACAAATGTCTAAATAGTGGCACGCTTCAATAAAAATTGTCCACGTATAAGTGGTACCCCATATGGAAAAAGGATGACACCAAGTCCCAAACATTCTTGCCACTACTCCCCATGTAGTCTGGGCATGCGGGGGGCTCCACGTGACTATCTTTTCCCTCATAAATATGAAACTTATATAGCCTGTTGCCCTCTCACAGGTCTTATCCATCTTGACCCCATATCTGGCATGCTTGCTGTGGAGAAATTGTTTGAATGCAAGGCGGCCAGAAAAATTAATGAGGGACTCATCAATGCAGATTTTTTGCTGGGGTGTATAGACATCTGCATATTTTTGGTTAAGGTGATTTACGAGGGGACGAATTTTGTGGAGCAGGTCAATTTCAGTGTATTGTCGTTGAAATGCATAAAACACATTATACTCTCATATCTATGCCTTGCCATGGCAGCAGAGAACACGGGCATATGATGAATCGGGTGTGTGGACCAATACAACCGCAATTAATTTTTTTAGTAATGCCCCTGTCGAGGGTTAGGCCCCAAAAAAATTTAAATTTGGAAACCATAATGGGTTTCCATGTGAATGGTATGGCAAGGTTTGAATTTGGGTTGGAGGCGATAAATTGTTGTGCATATAAATTGCTTTGATTCACAATCAATGCATACAGATCTTCCGTGAAAAACAGCTCCAAAAATTCAAGGGAGTAGTTAAATTTCCTGTTTCCACCTGAATTCCAGGTTGGCCAGTGAATGGGGGAAGTACGGGTGCTGAAGAATTTGTGGGTTGCAAATTGGGATTTACAAGCACATCCAGAAGGATACTAGGAGCTCTACGGGCCTGTGTATGAATTCTTGGTGGTTGCGGGACAATACTTGTGCTCGCCATAGCACCAGCTTGTACTACTCTTATGGGACTCGCCACGTCACCAAGTGATACTGCAGTGCTGGTATGTGAAAGACCAGGATGTACTAGGCCGCTGGTGCTCGCCAGTTCACCAAAAGGTAGAGCGGCACTAGTACTGGCACTCTCCTGCATATGAGAATCATCAAAATTTACCGGCAAGTGCTAGCAGAGATCAGGCCTGATTCTGCAAACACTGTGGCTTAGTGTGCAATTTATCAAGTAACAGTGACCTACTGGCACTGCACTTGCTGGAGGTGAAGGGGGGGTAAGAATAGGGGCTAACTGCAGATGCTGGCAGGTGCAGGGGCTGATCCCACTAACACTGTGCTTTTGGGGACACTATACTAATGTTCCTGGCAATCAAGGGGTTAAATGTGATTACTGGTATACTGGAGGGCAATCTGACGCTATCTGGGAGGGGCATGAAAACCACGGGAGCGTGAATGACATATATATACCTGATTTTGTGCACCCGTGCTGCCCTGTAGCAGTGTTTCTGCTATAGGGCGGTCAGGAAGCAGATAAAGAAGCGGTTTGCGTTACGGCTCTGCGTTACTTTAAATGACAATTGCGCAGTCATGCAACACTGCACCCAAATTGAACTTACGTCCTTTTTTCCCAAGAATTGAGATTTCTTTTGGTGGTATTTGATTACCTGTGCATTATTTATTTTTTGCGCTACGAAAAAAAATGACCGACAGTTTTGAGAAAAAAAAACAATATTTTGGACTTTTTGTTATTAAACATATCCAGTAAAAAAATGCAAAAATCACATTTCATCATAAATGTAGGCCAAAATGTATTCTCCGACATGCCTTTGCTAAAAAAAAAATCCCAATACGTGTAAATTAATTGGTTTACGTGAAATTTATAGCATTTACAAATGGCGGTATAGATACTGGAATTTTTCTTTTCTACTGATAATGGCAGCGATCAGCGACTTATGGTGGTGATCAGCGACTTATAGCGGGACTGCGGCAGGCATTCTGACACTGAGGGGAACTGACTTGGTGTCACTGACATCCCCAGTGACACCAATACAATGATCAGTGCTAAAAAAAAAAAGCACTGACACTGTACCAATGGCACTGGGCAGGAAAGGGTTAACATGAGGGACAATCAAAGCATTAACTGTGTGATAGGAGTGTTTTACTAAGGGGAGGGGGGGTGTGCTTCACTGTAAGTACACTGCTCTGGATGGCTCCACTCAACTATCCAGAGCAGTGTGCCCAAACTGACAGGGAGGAGGGCTGTTGGTAAACAATGCAGCCCTCCTCCCTGTTGGGGATCACTGGTAATCACCGGGCTCTGACAGGTAATCACCGTCCGGGACCCAGTAATTGACACCCAGGGCCGTGATCGGCAGCGTGGGTAGGGCGCGCGTGTGTCCTCTACCCGGAAATGCAGAATCACGTATATATATGTGATCCTGTGCACAGGAGGATCTGCCCTGTAGCAGTAAATGTACTGTGTGCGGTCCTTAAGCGGTTAATAGCAAAAAGTTTAAAATACTGTTTTTTCTCAAAATTGTCGGTCTATTTTTGTTTACAGCACAAAAAATAAAAAACGAACAGGCAATCAAATACCACCAAAAAAAAGCTCAATTTGTGGGAAAAAATCCTCTGGAGGGCAAGTGATTAATGCATAGAATGCATTAAGGTGAAAAACCTTAAGGAGTTAGAAACACTTTAATGTCCCACATATGTGGCTTTTTAAATTGCAATTAGTGTCTGTGTATAAATAGTCAATGCGCTTGTGAGCTCTCACGTGGATGTTCTGAGCGCTAGATACTGAGGCATGGGGAGCAGAACTGCGCCAATGCCACATAAAAAGCACAGTGAGGTGTGTCAAGGTGTTGTCAGGCATATTGTAACTGGGCTGTTTTGTGACATTGGCATAGTAAAGGCTTATTTCTGGCAACTGGATAATACAGCTCTTTTTTGTTCAAGTATCATTATATTGTCCTCCTTGAAACAATCACACTGTGCAGCTTGTATTTCTCTTGAGGTTTCTTTGTATCCTGAATAATTCCTCTGTCTCAGTCATATTTTCAATATCAATGTAAATTTTTCATGATTTCTGCCAGGGTATGCCAGCTAAAGCTGATACAGGTTAAAGGTTTTAAAGTAAAGTATCTGTGGACAAAATTTAAAATTATATATTAATTTCCACATTGTATTTCAATTACTTCTAGCCTATTTTTATTAGACTGAATTAGCTTGAAGTTAGTAAACTTTTTGGGTGCTGAGTAGAGGGGTTTCAGAAGGCGAAGTCAGGACGGGAATCATTGCTGACAGCCAGCAAGGTACCCTGGGATATGTAGTCCATAAAAATTTAAAGTAAGAAGCAGAGTAGAAGCTGCAAAGCATGCAGAGAATCCTGTAAATTGTTGAAAGAGATGAGCAGCAGACAGGCAGCACTCAAAACATGAAAGGAGTTATTTTAAGTTTATACTGAATTGTTAACCATAATTTTTGCTTGTTTTGCTATAACAATGCTGATGTTATAAAATGAAAGTGTACTGTGACCATATATAACAATTAAGTAATCAACCCAGTACAGCTACATACACATCAGTTCTTGACAGATCTCTCTCAATAACTATCCAGGTTTTTTATGCCAAAAGAAGCAATTATATTTTTTTATAATTATAAAATAAGTTATTCAAAATCTTTACGTTTTTTTTAATTACACCTCTTATGAATACTTCAATCTTTATTGATGTTAGTTGCTTATAATCTCCTAAGTAGTGGCAACCAGACTAGGATAGGGAGAGTCACCTCCCTATTACTATGCATTATTGTCAGTTTGGCACTGTGAATGCACTAACAGAAGGGAAAAGCATAGGGATGACCTTGTCAATGTGCTTCTCCTCTATCATTGCATTGTCCAGTCATCAGCCTGAATGACAAGCAGAATGATGGTCAACAACCATTCTTTATAGTCACAATCAAATGGTTGTATACAATCATTATGATTTCATGGGGGAGAGGATGCTTGCAGCTGTAACAGTAAAGTGGGGCATACAGACTAAATCTTGAGATTGCTTTGCCCTAAAGGAATGATCAGCTGATCTTGGTTTTGTAAAGTAGAATTGTAGAATCACTTCTCCTTGATGGTGTTGTTAAGTGTTCAGTGGAAAATCAGTAATTGTGCCATCTTTTATTCAAATACATGCTGTCTTTGCAGATGCCCATGCATCTTGTTGGGGACTCTGGACATTGTTCTGTGCATGGACATTTCAGAGAATCTTTAATATGACAGCACCCATAGTCATGTTTGTATACAAATCTATGTATAAACATGTGTTTTTGTATAATTAGGGAACTTCAGTGTCATTTATATATTTATTGGTCTACTGCCCATTTATAGTATGTCTTTAAAATGTCCTGATGTTTCCAGGATTGGTGAACTTATTAGTCCAAAGAAATTGTTTAAAACTGTCCAACTACATGTCATGAGTAAAATACTGCAAAAATCACCGCAGGTCCAACCAGTTTGGATTAAACCTTCAACCAAGATATTGACAGAATGAAACATGTTCTTCTTTTCAATAGCTTCTGACAGTTATCTATAATATATGCATTGTTTTCTCTATCAAACAGCAGAACAAAAAATTGCAAGAATCTTTGAAAAACAATAAACTGAAGAGGTTAGTAAAGACACCAGTGCCTTTCCTGAGAATTATCACTTTCAAGTTGACAGCTTTTCTCAAGGGGCCTGACAATTCTTAGTCGTACCAGTTTGTGACTAATAGGTGGTTTGATGTGACATGAGCTGGCTGCCTGGGGAAATTGAACCATCTTTTGCTCAATATTCTTTGTGTCTTATTCTTTTGTAGGCTATTGTTGGAAGCCTTTTGGGAGCTTTATTACAGTTTGCATTCAAGGACAATATGTGTTCAGCAAAAACTCTGTACTTTTATTGCTGCTATTGACCTGCTGTCGTTCAATTGTGGGGCTAATTTGCTTGTTAACAGTAATTTTGAAGACTAGTTAAGTTTTTCATTTGACCCAATGCTCTGTGGGGTATTTTTTCTTCTGTAAACAGAGCATATATGCAATAAAGCTACTTTCCTCTAGAAGACAATTCCGTAGGAATAAAGTCACAAAATCATACATGGGTGGACAAATTCCACATTTTGTCTCATTTTTTGAAACTTTTGAATTGTGTATTTTTCATATCCTCCCAAAACTTTTTTTAACCACTTTAGTCCCTGAGCTTTTTCCTCTCTTTAACCCCCTTGAGTCCTAGAGCTTTTTATTTTTTGTTTTAGATATTTGTCAGTCAGGTTATGCTAATGTATTATAAATATTTTTTCGGGGACAGATAGGGGTTTATCTATGCAGCAGCATATTTGGATATATATTTTTATTTCATAGGTTTTTATTAGGAAGAAATAGTAAAAAATTGCAAAGTATGCGCAACTTTTATATTTTGCCCAGCCAAAGATAATTACCCTAAAATATAAGTTAAAAATTCTTCCGATAAGAAGAATACCGAGGGATTCTAAATGTTAAACTGTTGTTTGCGTTTCATTTAGGAAAGCTTTTTTCTCCTTTCAGGATATATTGCAATGCACACAGAAAAAAAAGTGTTTATGTAAACTGTTAGCATAACATTAAGATTGGATCAAGTTGGGTTTGTGTGGAAACAAATTAGCATGATAGCAGCATTTATATAGAATCTGAATTACATTGCATTTGTTTTTGTGAGAATTTGAAGCTCACTTAGTAAATGCAAATGACATCCAGATTCTATGGCATAATAATCCGGACCTGGGGATTAATTTAGAAAGAAAATATTTTATTTTGTTTCTCATTTGATTTATTTCATCATGTCATCAATGATTCATTTATTTTTTTTTACAATTCTGCTATATACGAGCAAGGGTCAACAAAGTGAGATTCTGTACTTTCTTGGAATGCGAGCTTCCTATTGTATAAATAGTAATCTCCTAGATTGTAAGCTCTAATGAGCAGGGTCCTCTGTTTCCTTTTGTACCAAATTGTATTGTAACTGTAATGTCTACCTTCATTTTGTAAAGCGCTGCACAAACTGTTGGCTCTATATAAATCCTGTATAATAATAATAACAGTGAACTGGTAAGTGGACCTTTGGGCCACTTTTTATCAATTCACTAATACCACATTTTTTCCCAGAAAAATAGATTGTCCACTCAATTGAAATATCTATTAGTGAAATCTTATGGGCAAGCTTTTTCCTAATTTGTAACATAGACATGTCATGCTATTTAAGAGTATACTTTTTATCACTATTTACCCTATTTCATCCTTAATAACTTAACAGTTAAAATGACTTATTGTTAATTTTGAATACACCCAAAGGAACACATCTATTACAAAAGATTTGAAGAATGTAGAAATGGGCATGTGCTTCTTTCCTCAACAATATTACTGTTGATAGGAAGATAGTTATTTTTCAGTTAATCATTTACAGTTCTGTTTAATTTAGAACCATATCAATAATTAGGGGGCAGAAAATCAATGCAATGTTACAATATTAACGAGCCATGTGGGCAGTCAAAAGACTGTATTGACCTCACTGTACAAGGAAAAGCAATAAAAACTCTCATTATTGATGTCACTTCCAATTTAGCTTCTAATTACTAAGTAACACACATTCCACAGTCAGCTATGCCTTATATTACTCTAGGATATCTGCCTATAAACTGTATGCATTGATTGTTCACAGTGAACTATATCATCTTTTAGCTAAATTTATGAACATAGAGACAACCAAAATAAATTATGACCCTGAAGAATCAGTAAGAAAAAAAGTATCAACTTATTAGGAAGCAGCTAAAAGTATAAAAGGGAATCAGCATTTATTACTCGCCAACACATTCCATAGGTCATTGCATTACATACAGTATTTTACCACATTTTCATTTTCCTAGTTTTTACTATATACACTTGTGCTCAAAAGTTTACATACCCTGGCAGAAATTGTGAAATTTTGGCATTGATATTAAAAATATGACTGATCATGCCAAAAAATGCTCTTTTATTGAAGGATGATGATCATATGAAGCCATTTCTTATCAAATAGTTGTTTAGCTCCTTTTTAAATCATAATGATAACAGAAATCACCCAAATGGCCATGATCAAAAGTTTACATACCCCGGAATGTTTGGCCTTGGTACAGACACACAAGATGACACACTTTGGTTAACATGCCAATTAGAGGTTAATGTCCCACATCTGTGGCTTTTTAAATTGCAATTAGTGTCAGTGTATAAATATTCAATGAGTTTGTTAGCTCTTACGTGGAAGCACTGACTAGGTTAGACATGGAGCCAGAGGGATCAGAAAAGAACAGTCAAAAGTCCTGCGTAACAAGGTAATGGAACTTTATAAAGATGGAAAAGGACATAAAAAGATGTCCAAAGCCTTGAATATGCCAATCAGTACTGTTAAATCACCTATTAAGAAGTGGAAAGTTCGGGGATCTCTTGATACCAAGCCAAGGTCAGGTAGACCAAGAAAGATTGCAGCCAAAACTGACAGAAGAATTGTCCAGGATTCAAAGAAAAACCGACAGGCAACCTTAAAAGAAAAACAGGCTGCTCTGAAAAAAGACAGTGTGGTTGTTTTTAAGGAGTACAATACGGTTACACTTGAACAAATATGAGCTGTTTGGTCAAAACCAAACAGGTGCAGTAAAAGCTTCTTTCTGGCACCTCAACCAAACAGCTATCATTAACCTCTAATTGGCATGTTAACCAAAGTGTGTCACCTTGTGTGTCTGTACCAAGGCCAAACATTCCAGGGTATGTAAACTTTTGATCATTGTCATTTGGGTGATTTCTGTTATCATTATGATTTAAAAAGGAGCCAAACAACTATTTGATAAGAAATGGCTTCATATGATCATCATCCTTCAATAAAAGAGCATTTTTTTGGCATGATCAGACATATTTTCAATATCAATGCCAAAATTTCACAATTTCTGCCAGGGTATGTAAACTTTTGAGCACAACTGTATGTTAAAAAGGACACTTTGCAGTATTAAAAGAATTAGTATCATGTCTCCTGACAGAGCCATTCTAATATTCCACATGCCTTCCACAGGACAAAGGGCCAACCCACTGGAACTTGAATACTCTGGTAGCAGTTGGAGATGAGCTCCTTACAGTAACTGTGTCTTCTGCAGAAGCTGCATGCAGAAGCATCCTGCCCAGCCACCCACATTCTTGTATTGACATTGGAGGGCCTCTCACCTAGCTGCAAATCATTTTCCCAACTATCTCGGCCTCATCAGGTGTAGCCTTTCTAAGCAGTTGAGGGAGGGAAGCATAAAAGTTATAAAAGTAATAATATCTGTCTTCTGACATGTCAAGTATAAGTATGTTGATGATTAGTACTTCCAATAGGGGACACATGTGCCAAGCCTGAGGTAGAATCCAGGCCTCAGCCCCCTCCGACACTAAAACAGACAACACCATGTCGACAGTTTGACCAACTGGAACATACCTACACATGGCTTGTCTTTTGAAACTGTTGACACCCCCAATGTTTCACTATCACATGGATTATTTCTGCCACAGAGAGGACCCAGGACCTTGACAGTAAGACCTGCCAGGTCACTGATGAGTCATAGGGGAACATTATTCTGTGGTACAGTATATCATTCTTCAGGATGAGGCAGAACCATTCACGGAGCAGTTTTTTTAACTTTGGATAACAGCTTTGGTCTTTTGGTAACTGTATCTCTGTTACTGATGGGGGGGGGGCAACCACTGGGTCTCTTCTTTGAGCCTCTGACCAGGTATGCTTTCATCAATGTCTTTACCCATCTTGGTGAGGCTAAATTTGGTCAATGACTTCAGCCATCATCCCCAACTTTTTATTTACAAACCAGCTAACAGCAAAGAGTCTATTTTTCAGGGGCAATAGTGACAGGAGAGAATAGGTTGCCATGTGTTTTATTTCTGCTGGTTGGCAGATGTTTAATAATCATGATTGGCATCTGCATCTCTGGACCACATGACTGATAGTGGATTTATATCACTCTGCATTTTATGTTTTTTTTTTTTTTTTTTAATAAAGCATTTGTCAAAGTGGGTCATGTGTTCATTTTCTGTTTACATTTTTTGTGAATGAGTAGGGCTATGTGTCCCTTAATCAGTCACATATGGGGGGGGGGGGGGTATCTAGGGTCTCTTTTATTTTTAAAGGTGTTTTCAGATTTTGATAAACCCCCTGCCCACTGACGCCCAGAACCACCAGGTCAGGGTTGTGGAGAAGAGGCCCTTGCCCCCATTAACATGGGGACAAGATGATTTGCGAAGGGGGTGTCCCCTCTAGAAAGGCCCAGTATGGTTCTGAAAGAGGGGGGTGCATGAAATTCTAAGGGGGAAACCCTATGCAAAAGAAAAAATAATGGCATGGGGTACAGTATGTATATCCCTTCATAGTGATGTTTACCATGGGGTGGAGTAGTGAGCACAGTAAGGTCAGAAATGTGGGTCCAAAGTTTCATATAGTTAAAATTTGTAATATATATAGCCAGGACAATGTATGCATATCCCCTTTACTGTCAAACTTTGACTGCAACATAGAAATTAGACATGTGCAATTTGGTTCTTTAGGATCCGTTCTTTGGATGAAAATTTCCTTTTTTTGAGATTCGGATGTATTCAGATGAAACTGAAAAAGTTATAATGAATTTTTTGGATTAATTTGCAGGTGGCCATTGCATCCTTAAAGTGTTACTAAACCCACAACAGTAAAATCAGTCTGTCTGTGCAGTAAAGCATGCTTGATATATTCACTGTGGAATCTAAGGTGTTAAATTAATCCTCTGCATTGTGTAAAAAGGTAGTTTTATCCTGACTTCTCTGATCCTCCCCTTATTTCAGTGCCCCCTCTTATCTCCTGATAAGAGATATCATGTAAGACACTCTGCACGTGCTCAGTTTGGTGTGCATTGCTAGAGAGGTTTTTTTTTTCTTGAGAGAGTACATGTGATCAGCACAGGGCCAATCTGCACTGTCTAGGCAGAGGTCAGGGGTTCTGTATCCTCCTAGAGCAGAAAGTAAACTCCTCCTACAAGCTTTAACCAGTGCTCTGCTGAACACTGATAGAAGTCACAAGACTGCTCTAACTGCTGATGAGAAAAGGTATTTACAAGTTTATATTTAGTAAAATAAATGCATTTCCATGTAGTGTGTACTGTGGGAGACCAGACAGAGTGAATGCAGGGTCATGGGCTTAGTAACATTTTAACCTGTCAGCAGTTATTTTTTTTTAAACTACGTGGTAGTCCCCTAAATTTATGCTAGGCCCTTCGAGTCTGGTATGGATTTTTAGGGGAACCTCACACCAAAATGTTTTTTAAAGAATGGTTTGGGGTCCCCCCAAAGTCCATACCAGACCCTTAGGTCTATCATATTCGCCAAAAGGTTTTGGAAAATAGTTGTCCATTGTAATTTAAGGTCACAGTTATTTAATTTGTCTACAATTTGTGACAATACTTGAGTCCATACCAAGTTTGGGGATCATGCAGATCTGGGCTTTATTAAAGTCTATACCCAGAAAAGTGCCCTGTTAAAGAGCATTTAATGTGTTGTACCAACAATGGAACTTTCTTATAATATAATGCAGTTATAATATTTAGGGTTTTGAAAGTTTTAGCATTTTTGATAGCAAGAAGGACTTGTATAGATGTTTTTTCCAGTTCCATGATTTCCCTATGAACCTGTTATAAAGATGGAATTGGTAAATCACTTATACATTTGTCTATATTATGGTCAGAAAAGGCAAAGTAAAAAGAATGGGATTTGCAAAAGACAACTCCAGGATTTTGGGCGAATGGGCCTAAGCTTGGAACAATTCTCAAGGTGAGGGATTCCACTCCCATGATCCGCAGGTGAACGGGTGCAGTATGCCCATCCAGAGCAATGTGTGCAGTAAATAGAAAAAACACTGCTCTCCCAACCAGCCACTATAACCTGTGTATGAAGATTGGCTTTAGACTACATGTCTCCACCAAGAAACCATGGAGAGAAATGCATCAGGGGTGCAGTTTCTTAGTGGACTCATGGGGGTTTATTTACTAAAGCTGGAGAGTCCAAAATCAGACTCCCTTCTGCATAGAAACCAATCAGCTTCTAACCTCAGCTTGTTCAATGAAGCTTTGGCAATGAAACCTGGAAGCTGATTGGTTTCTATGCAGAAGGGAGTCTGATTTTGGACTCTCCAGCTTTAGTAAATAAACCCCATGTAGTCTGAAGCCAATCCTCAAACACAGGCTAAGGTGGCTGATTTGAAGAGCTGCGCTTTCTCTGTTTTCTACATTAGTGGATTGCCATAAGTTGGGGGCAGGGTTTTTAGTTTTCGTGCAAGTAGTGTGCCTGGATAGTAAAATCTGTCATAAAATTTAGCATTTGTTCAAAGGTATTTTTTAGCCTTTGTAGTGGGACAGATATTAAGTTTCAGTCTGGCAGGATCGATAGCAGGTATAGTCCCATCTAGTCGTGTTCCCTCCAGACATCATTTAGGTCACAATAAAAAAATTTGGCAAATTTAGAACCCAGTTTAGGTGATTGTCTAATAGAGGACTTTTCCTTATTTGATTCAACTAGGACCAATGCTATATTGGAACCTCCCCAGTAAAGATTACCACTTAAATATGTTGCTATAAAGAATAGCTTAATATATGAAAGAACATAATTTGTCCTAAATTGAGTGCATAATAAGAAATAAATGGGATTGCTGTGTCATCCAGTATACCCTGGTTTCAGATTTAACGGCTTTCATCATATTTGTGAGACTGGGTCTGTGCCCTGTAATCTACCTATTATAGTAGCCACAGGTAGATTATGTTGAGATGGAGAGGAATGAGGCCAAGTTTCATTAGCAGTTCTTCCCTTCTTGAAATTCCAAAAAAGAATGGGATCTCTTCTTCAAAGTGAACATTAATGTAAGCAGAAGGGGAAAGCCAACAGTCCAGAAGTGATTTTAAAACAATGGCACCCATTGACTTCAGTGGGGTTGTAATATATGCTCAGGACTTCAAAACAGTTCAGCAAACCTCCCTTATACTGAACCCAGATAGGTTATCTACTTGTGGGAGCATGGCCTCTAGATCCAGAGTACTGGTATTAGTTCTTAGCCATAATGAGAGGGAGAAGAGGGTCTTATCATCAAATTAAGCCACTTCTGAGGATAAGGTTCCATTAATTCAATAAGGGTTTAAAATCTATGCCAAGAGTCAAAATTTATGGGGCTGGTAATTTTTGATTGGATGGTACAACAACCTTGTCCCAAAGGCAACCCTAACAATGCCAGCTTTTTTTCCAGATACCAACAGAGCATGCACCAGGGCCCTCAAGTGTTTCCAGAGTGTGCAGTGTCTGATTTCTTAAAGTGGGCCCAAGTGTGCAGAGCACCCCTTCAGCATCTTAGCTATCAATCCTTGGATTACATTCATGCCCAGCATCACCTGAGGCTGCCCCTTTTGAAAGTGTATGTGATCACTACACTCTTCTAGTAAAGATGCTGCCCCTACAGATCCACTTTCATTCAGGTAATCCTAACTATTTAATTAAGGAGTTCTTTGGTGGCTATTAATGAGATCCATTGTGTATCTGAGCTCATCTTCTTCTATTGTAGATAACCTCACAAATATTATTTACCTTCACTTGGCTTTCAAAAATACTTTTCTAACTTATATTGTAGGGATCACTTTTTCAGCAAATTTAAGGTTATAGCCTTTCTAAAGCTTTCATTTTTGTATCCCTCTCATACTCTGCATGCTATGCTATAGCATAGGTTCCATTTACGTATCATGCTCAGATGCAGATTCAGACCCCTTTAACTCCATTTACCATACCTCCCTGAATTCCAAGATGCCCAGACGGTATCAATTCCACAACTAGGTTCCCTCAGAAGCTCAGAGAGGCCACAACTGGTGAGGCAGTGGTAGCTGTGCAATAGATCTGTAGCTAGGTGAGGGGCTCTTCACTGCCAGAACCAGCATTTGGGTAGCCTGGCCAACCTAAGAGCACACAGCTTCTTCTTAGTACCCTGTTACTGTGAAGCCTCTCTCCAATTGTTACCAAAGTAAGAAAGGAGTGCTCCTTTGTCCTTTGGCCCTGGATCCCTCCATCTGTTAACCAGTGTTGCCAGAGCTATACTGGACTTCACTGTAAGGGATACTTTCTCTGAGGATTGCTGTTAAGAGTTTGTGTTTGTGCAGTTTTCATAATCAGACTGCAGTGTAGACATGTTATTTGCCAACCTAAACCTATTTTTACTATTTTTTTTATACCATTCTTTACCTGTTCCGCTTTAGTGCTTTTAACTTTGCAGCTGTGTCATAAACTGCAGAATATAGTTATTCCTCATGTTAAAGTTTGGCTGAATACTTATTCTGTTAAATAGTTGTGTCCTTAGGATATCTTGATAACATAAGTGCAGATTTCTCACATGAATCAAATGAATAAGCATTGTGGCTTTGTACTACTGGCTACTCCTACAGAGTGTTTTGTAGTACAATCTGAAATCCAAGAGTTGACAAAGTGATGGATCCTTTATGTCAGTAATACCCGCCAGACATGCTACAAATGTCCTAAAATGGAAATGCAGGTCACAGATGTTCACAATGTGCCATTATAGGGCAGTTGTAAGTTGAAAGTACTTAATGCTGAACTTCAGGCTATTAACCAACTATTTATTTTATTTATTTATTTATTTCAGGTACTTATACTGTACTTTCAGGTACAGACAAAAGTCTAATCTGTTTTACTGGACAACGGATTACAATTTCTGTCCATATGGTCAAGAGATTTACACAGCGTCATCACACAGCACAACTAAATGGAAGACACCACCTACAATCAAGTAATACCCTCTCCATCCCCAACCTTTCGAGTAGAAAATGACAGAGCAGCAGCCGACTGTTGAGGTCATATTTCTGCTTTCACCATCAACATGCTCCAACATGTTGAATATAGCACTCATTGGGGTTGATTTGCTAACACTGGAGTGTGCAAAATCCGGTGCAGCTCTGCATAGAAACCAGTCAGCTGATTTGCTACCATGGACATCTTCAGTAGATTTTGCACTCTCCGGTTTTAGTAAATCAACCTCATTGTGTCTGCACATGCACAGCAATCCACTGCAATTTTTAATCATTCTTCAGCATTCTGCTATAAAAAAAATATAAAATCTTATTGATTGACATGGGTTAAAGCACTTCGCACATCACCATCATCACTTTTTGGAATTCTGAAAATTTGAACGTTTGGAAGTATGTTAAAATTGTATGCAAAATTGTCAAATTCCCTGTTGTAGACACAGATCTTTTTACCCTAATACAAAGTAGAGGCAGTATGTCAAATTAATTCCTTATCAACCCAGTTCAGTTATATAAATTCAAACTAGATGACCATAAACTTAAGTCTACATTGTGTAGTTTAAACAATATATTATTATTTTAGCCAAAAAAAACTTGAACAGATTCATAATCAAGAAAAAAAGGGGCAAGCACTTGAACTGTTTACAATAAATAATTCACAGAGAGGGAATTTAATCCTTGGAGAAAAGTAAAATTTTTCTATGGATACAAAAGGTTTCCAGGTCAGCTCCATTACTTCCATACATGTTGCAGTGCTATAAATCAGACCATATCAGTATCACTAACTGATGTTATTGATACATAAGCATATTTGCAATGCACTGAAAGTTAATAGTAAAAACATTTGTGTGCCTTTCTAGTCAGTTCTCAACAATGAATGTAATGTGAAACGTTGAGAAATACGCAGTACATTAGACATGGATAGAATGTATGTCATTTATTATGGTGTGTCTATATTAGTGGTTCATATAACTACAAAGGAAACATTTATACCTGATATGTTTATTATTCACTTTTTACATTTAACCATGCTGAAACCCATTTGTCTTTTACTGTACTTGCCTAATGCAATATTTGAGTCATATCCACAGGGAATTACAGAACATTTTAAATTGATAACCACACAATTAACTCAGCAAACCATTGTGATATAATATTTTAATTCCGCTTGAAAATATAGTTTTGTTTTCCTTTTTATTATTATTATTATTATTATTCAGGATTTATATAGCGCCTATGGTCGGTGCAGCACTTTAAACCATGAGTGTAGACAGTACAGTTACAATACAATTCAATCAGAGAACCCTGATTGTTGGAGCTTACAATCTAAAAGGGAGGGTTAAAGGATACAAAAGTAAATAACTGTGGGAGGTGAGCTGATGGAGAAAGTAAAAGTGGGGTAAGAAGTTCCATAGGATGAGAGAGGTATTGAATATGTCCTAGAGGCAAGCTTGGGAGAAGGTGACAAGGGAGCTAGAGAGCAAGAGGTCTTGGGAGGATCAAAGAAGACAATTTGGTTGGTATTTTGAAACTAGGTTAGTGATGTAGCAGGGGGCAGAGTTCTGGATGACTTCGTAAGTTGTTGTTAGCATTTTGAATTTAATTAGCTGGGTGAGCGGAAGCCAGTGGAGGGACTTGCAAAGACAATAAATGGTTGGTGAGGTGGATGAGCTTGGCAGCAGCATTTATGATGAACTGGAGGGGGGATAGTCTATGCAAAGGTAATCCAATGAGGAGGGAGTATCAGTAGTTGAGGAGAGAGTTGAGGGAGTGAATTAGAAGCTTTGTGGTGCCATTAACCACTTGCTGACCAGCCACTGTAGAAATACGGTGGCTGGGCGGCACGGCTACGGAAAACCAAGTTTTAAAACGTGATTTCACAAAACAGATAGGGGGCGCGCGAGAGGCGCGCCACTGCCCTACCTGCGCCACCGATCGTGGCCGCGGGTGTCAGTCACCGGTCATTAACTGCTGTGTCCCGGCGATTAGCGGCAATCACCGACAGAGAGCATGGCTGCAGTGTTTACACTGCACCTCTGCTTTCTGTCAGTTCCCTGTCAGCTCCTGACATGCTGATCCGGAGAGAAGAGTTTATCTCTCTGGATCAGCATGTTCCAATGCAGTACACACCCCCGCCACCTAGTAAAACACTCCCCTCAAACAGTTAACCCTTTCGTTGAATAAAAAAATTAACCCCTTCCTCCCCAGTGCCATTAGTACAGTGTTAGTGTTTTTTTTTTGCACTGATCACTGTATTGGTGTCACTGGGGATGTCAGTGACCCCAAGTCAGTTCCCCCCCAGTGTCAGAATGTCTGCCGCAGTCCCGCAGTCCCGCAGTCGCTGATCACTGCCATAAGTCACTGATCGCCGCCATAAGCCGCTGATCGCCGCCATTATTAGTATTAAAAAAATTTCAAATCCCAGTATCTTTCCTGCCATTTGTAAACAATATAACTTTCACGTAAACCAATTAATTTACACTTATTGGGGATTTTTTTAGCAAAGACATGTTGCAGAGTGCATCTTGGCCAAAATTTGTGAAGAAATTTGATTTTCAAATTTTTTTACTGGACATGTTTTATAGCAAAAAGTCCAAAATATTGTTTTTTTTTCCTCAAAATGGTCAGCCTTTTTTTTTATAGCGCAAAAAATAAAAGACACACAGGAGATCAAATACCACCGAAAGAAAGCTCAATTTGTGGTAAAAAAGGACGTAAATTTAATTTGGGTGCAGTGTTGCATGACTGCACAATTGTCAGTTAAAGTAACGCAGCGCCGTAAGACAAACCTCTTCTGTAACCGCTTCCTGACCACCCTATAGCAGAAATACTGCTACAGGGCATGCCGCCTATATATATATATATATATATATATATATATATATACATGATTTGTGCTCCCATGGTTTTCACACCCCTCCCAGATAGCGTCAGATTGCCCATCAGTACACCAGTCATCACATTTAACCCCTTGATTGCCAGGAACACGCTCATGCACAATAATCCTCCATTGCTAGTATAGCGTCTGAACAGATCAATATCTTTGATCAGGTCAGCACTATGCCAGCGTTCACATTAATATAGCGTCCCCAAAAATGCAGTGTTAGCAGGATCAGCCCTGCCACCTGCCAGCACCTGCATTTAGTTCCTATGCTTACCCCCCCCCCCTTCTCCCCCAGCAAGTGCAGTGTCAGTAGGTCCCTGTCAGTTGATACATTGCACATAAAACCGCAGTGTTTGCAGAATCAGGCCTGATCTCTGTTAGCACTTGTCAGTAAATGTTGATGACTCTCATATGCAGCAGAATGCCAGTACTAGTGCCGTGCTACCTTTTGGTGACCTGGCGAGCACCAGTGGTCTAGTACATCTTGGTCTTTCACATATCTCTTAAATTGTAAGCTCCCAGGAGCAGGGCCCTCCTAACCCTCTTGTATTGAACTGTATTGTTCTGTATTGTCTCCCGTTATATTGTAAAGCGCCGAGCAAACTGTTGGAGCTATATAAATCCTGTATAATAATAATAATAATAATACCAGCACTGCAGTATGACTTGGTGACGTGGTGAGTCCTATAAGTCCAGTACAAGCCGGTGCGGTGGCGAGCACAAGTATTGTCCCGCAGCCACCAAGAATTTGTACACAGGCCCATAGAGCTCCTAGTATCCTTCCGGATGTGCTTGCAAATCCCGATTGGCAGCCCACAAATTCTGCAGCACCCGTACTTCCCCCATTCACTGGCCAACCCGGAATTCAGGTGGAAATAGCAAATCTAACTACTTCCCTTGATTTTTGGAGCTGTTTTTCACAGAATATCTGTATGCGTTGATTGTGGATCAAAGAAATTTATATGCACAACATTTTATCACCGCCAACCAAAATTCAAACCTTGCCAGACCAGTCGCATGAAAACTCATTACGGTTTTCAAATTTACATTTTTTTGGGGCCTAACCCTCAACATGGGCATTACTAAAAGAATATAATTCCAGTTGTATTGGTCCACAGACCCAATTCATCAAATGCTGTGTTCTCTGCTGCCATGGCCAGGCATAGATATTATTATACAGTATTTATAAAGCGCCGATAGTTCGCTCAGCGCTGTACATTACAAAGGGGGACAGAACATGTGACAGAACAATAACAATACAATGCAAAACATGAGGGGATCGAGGGCCCTGCTCTTTCGAGCTTACAATCTAGGAGGGAGGGGATGGTGGCACAGGAGGAGATAGCTGTGGGGGATGGAGTGGTAGGAAGAGTGGAGGAGGTCGGCAAGTTAGTAGGGGGTGGGGTAGGCTTCCCTGAAGAGATGGGTTTTCAGGGTGCGCCTAAAGGAGAGGAGAGTAGGTGATAATCTGATGGGTTGGGGCAGGGAGTTCCAGAGGATGGGTGACACCCATAGATATGAGAGTATAATGTGTTTTATGCATTTCAACAACACACTCTGTCATCCTCGGGGTAACCCTGAATTTGACCGGCTCCACAAAATTCAGCCCCTCGCAAATCACCTTAGCCAAAAATTTGCAGATGTCTATACTCCCCAGCAAAACATCTGCATTGATGAGTCCCTCATTAATTTTTCTGGCTGCCTTGCATTCAAACAATTTCTCCCCTGCAAGCGTGCCAGATATGGGGTCAAGATGTAGAAGACCTGTGAGAGGACAACAGGCTATACTTATAAGTTTCGGATTTACGAGGGAAAAGATAGTCACGTGGAGCCCCCTGGATGCCCAGACTACATGGGGAGTAGTGGCAAGATAGTTTGGGACTTGGTGTCATCCTTTTTCCATATGGGGTACCACTTATACGTGGACAATTTTTATTCAAGCGTGCCACTATTTAGACATTTATTCAATCTTGGAACTGGCACATGTGGCAAAGTGTGGCCTAATGTGTGCCCACCATTAGAAGTGGGTGGATGCAGGGCAGTATATTCTAATGGTGGGCATACACACACACTTTTTCTGGCAGAAATTTCTTCTCTTTTTTTCATTCAGCCCACAGGTTGCATACAAAAAAAAAGAGCATAGCATATATACCCAACAAGGACCAGCGAAGTACTGGTACATCACTGGACTTTGAATGGTTATACCAGGATGATGCCTACAGCTGCAGGCATCATCCTGGTATCGTTTTTTTCAGCTGGCGATTGGCTTTCATGTAAAAGCAATCCTAGTGGCTAATTAGCTGCACGATTGCTTTTGCAAGCAGTGGGAGATAATGCCCCCCCTCCCCCGTTGCCTTCCACGGCCTTCTCGGGCAGTCTCGTGCCATCGGGGGAACCTGAGAATGCAGCCAGTGTTTCTGCCAGCTGACCATAGAGCTGATTGGAGACCAGAGTGGTGCCAATCATCTCTATAGTCTAAGAATTCGGAAGCTACGAGCATTTCATCACTTCAGTTTCGCAGGATATAAACAGAGCCATTTGTAAATTGGGAAAGCATCTGATCACACCAATTTTGGTTTAATTAGATAATGTAAGGGCAGAGGAGATATCTAGAGTCTGATAAACCCCAGATTTCTCAAAAAAGAATATATGACAATGCCCATTGAAGTTATAGGGGATATTTGCATTCCCTGTGATAGCATTAAAAGTGATCAAAAAAAAAAAATGAAAGGTACAGTGTAAAAATAATTAAAAAAATCAAACTGACTAAAAAAAAACAAAAAACCTCGCCCCTCCCATGCACGCACACCTGTGTTCACAAGCGTTGACCCTGTGGCGGTATGTAAACAGCGGATGCACTATACATTTGAGGTATCGCCGTGAACGCCAGATCAAGGCAGTAATTCTAACACCTCCTCTGTAAATCTAAAATGGTAGCTTTTAAAGGCTTTTAAAGTGTTGCCTATGGATATTAAAAATGTATGCAGTTTGTCGCTATTTCACAGGGCATGCGCAGTTTTAAAGCATGTCATGTTTGGTATCTATTTACTCGGCATACCATTATCTTTTATATCTTAATAAATAATTGGCCAATATATTGTGTTTTTCTGCATTAAAAGTAAAAAAAGTGTATTTTTTTTTTAAATTGCTTTTGAAAAATCGCTGCACGAGTACTATGTGCCATAAAAAATTGTAGTACCCACCGTGTTATTCACTAGGGTGTCTGCTTTAAAAAAAATATAATGTTTGGGGGTTTAAATTAATTTCCTAGTAAAAAATACAGATTTTTTTCATGTGAACAAAAAGTGCCAGAGAAGGCTTGATCTTCAGGTGGTTAGAAGAGTGAGTGTGGCATAAACTTCTAATGCTGGGCATAAAACGCCCCCACCCCCCCAAAAAAAAACCCTTTTTGGAAAGTAGACACCCCAAACTATTTGCTGAGAGGCATGTTGAATCAATAGAAGAATTTATTTTTTACCACAAGTTTTTGGAAAGTGACAAAAAATTATTATTTTTTTTTACACAAAATTGTCACTTAAATGATTTATTGGTCACACATGCCATGGGTATATGTGGAATTACTCCCCAAAATAAATTCTGCTACTTCTGCCGAGTATGGGGGTACCACATGTGAGAGACGTTTTGTCAGTCTAGCCAAGTACAGGACCCCAAAATCCAATAAGCACCTTCAGGCTTTTAATGGGCTTTATTTCCTCATTACACTTCCTGACTACCTATCACAGTTTCGGAGGCCCTAAAATGCCAGGATAGCACCCCCCCCCAATGACCCCTTTTTGAAAAGTAGACACCCCAAGGAATTTGATAAGAAGCATGGTAAGTATTTTGCAGATCTCATTTGTTGCCACAAGTTTCGGGAAAAAGAAGAAAAAAAACCAAAAACATATTTTTTCTATTCTTTTTTTATATTTCAAAACCTTGTGAGAAAAAAATGAGATCCGCAAAATACTCACCATGCCTGTTTTTAAATTCCTTGGGGTGTCTACTTTCCAGAAAGGGGTCTTTTGGGGGGGTTGGTGCTATCCTGGCATGTCAGGGCCTTTCGAAACTGTGATAGGTATTGAGGAAGTGAAATGAGGAAGTTACGCACCTTCAGGCTTTCAAAGTGGTCATTGGATTTCAGGCTCCTGTATGTGGCTAGCCTCCCAAAAAGTCCCACACATGTGGTATCCCCATACTCGGTAGAAGTAGCAGAATGTATTTTGGGGTGTAATTCCACATATACCCATGGCTTGTGCGAGAGATAAATCATTTAAATGACAACTTTACGTAAAAAAAAAGTTTTGGTCATTTTCCAGAAACTTTTGGAAAAAAAATAAGTCTTACATGGACTCAATATGCCTCTCAGCATATAGCTTAGGGTGTCTTTTTGAAAAGGGGTAATTTGGGGGTGTTTGTACTATCCTGGTATTTTAATGTGATGAGCAGTCAGAAAGTAAAAGCTGTGTAAATTCCATTATCTATACCATAGTTTGCAGACGCTATAACTTTCACACAAAGCAATAAATATACACTTACTGGGATTTTTTTAACCAAAAACATGTAGCAGAATACATTTTGGCCTAAATTTATGACAAAATTTTAGTTTTTTTGGATATTTGTTATAACCGAAATGAGAAAATATTGTTTTTTTATAAAAAAAAAATTTTCTTCAAAAAGTTTTTTGTTTATAGCGCCAAAAATAAAAAGTGCACAGGTGATCAAATACCACCAAATGAAAGCTCTATTTGTGTGAAAAAAAGGACATACATTTAATTTATGTACCGTATTGCATGACCGTGCAATTGTCTGTTAAACTAGCACAGCGCTGTATAGCAAAAAAATGGTGTAAATTTCAATATCTATACCATAGTTTGTTTTTTTTTACCAAAAACATGTAGCAGAATACATTTTGGCCTAAATTTATAACTAACTTTGAGTTTACTATATATTTTTTATAGCTGAAAGTAAAAAATATTGTTTTTCTTCAAAATTTTCGGTCTTTTTTTGTTTATAGCGTGAAAAATAAAAAGCGCACAGGTTATCAAATACCACCAAAAGAAAGCTCTATTTGTGTGAAAAAAAGGACGTAAATAAGTTTGGGTGCAGCATTGTATGACCGTGCAGTTATCAGTTGAATTAATGCAGTTCCGAGTAGCAAAATGAGGCCTGGTCATTAAGGGGGGTAAATCCTCAGGAGTGCAAGTGGTTAATTAGGAAGGGGCATATTTTGGAGATGTTGTGGAGATTGAGGCAGCAAGCTTTGATGTGGGGCAGAAATGGGAGATCAGAATCCAGGATTACACCTAGCACCCTGGCATACGGGGACAGGTTGATAGCTGTGTCATTGATTTTGACAGAGTTCAGGGGAAGGGGCACAAGGGGGAGGAAATATTATGAGTTTGGTTTTGTTTAGATGTTTGTTCGTAAATTAGTGATGCATGAGAATACTCATGGGGTGAACTAAGGGGTAGAGAGAGAGATTTGTCAGTGTAGAAATGGTATTGAAAGCCATAAAAGGCTATCAGCTGACCCAGGGAGGAGGTGTAGATTGAGAATAGGAGATGTCTAAGAACAGAACCTTGGGGGACCCTATGGAAAAAGGAGGAGGAAAAAAGGAAATAGCATTGTACGTGACACTGAAGATATGGTGGGATAGCTATGATGAGAACCAGCGAAGAGTACAGTCATGGAGACCAAAGGAGTGAAGTTGTTTTTTCTTTGAGGAGGTGGTGGACAACCATATCAAAGGCAGCCAAAAGGTCCAGGAGTAGGAGTACACAATAGTGTCCATTGGTTTTAGTTGTTAGTAAATCATTTGTGTGTTTTAGGAGAGCCGTTTCTGTGGAGTGTTGAGAGCAAAATCTAGACTGAAGGGGATCAAGAAGTTTATTCTCAATGAGGTGGCCACTCAGTCAGTTGTAGACCAGACATCAAGGAGTTTAGAGGAAAGGAGGAGCAAGAGATAGCACATAGGTTGTTAAGATAGGTGGGGTCCAATTAAACCTTTTTAGGTATGGGGGTGGCTAGTGCATGGTTTTAGAGAGTTGGAGAAAATGCTGGAAGAGAGGGAGATATTGAAGATTTGAAAGTGTAGGATAGACCCAGAGGTAGTATTTGAGAGGAAACAGGGTCCAAGGGGCAGGTGGTTAGGTGGGTGTTGGAAAATAGTTTTGCAACCTCATCTATAGTAGTGGGTTTTAATGAGGGAAGTATTATGTGTACCTGTGGACATGGGGTGTTAAGTGGTGGAGGTATCTCATAATGAAGTGAATCAATGTTATTTTTGATTGGCGATCTCCTGGGCAGTGAGTGAGTTAGTGGATGGAGGAAGTGGAGGACAAAGTAGAGAGTTAAAAGTAGAGAAGAGTTGACAGGGATTGGTTGAAAGGGTGTTATTGAGATTGATACTGTAGATCTGCTTGACAGTGAGGAGGAAGGAATTGTATTTTTGGAGGGCAGATTTATATTGGTTGACATCTTTCTGAGACTTAGTCTTACACCACAGGTGGTCACAGAGGGCAGCTATGTTTTTTTTAGACTTCTGGTCTCATATGTTTGCCAAGGTTGTAGGGGTAGGGGCCTGATTTAGTGTGTATTGAAGGGGGTGAGATTGTCCAGGGAGGATGACAGTGAACTGTTGTAGATGGAAGTGGCTAGGTTGGGGCAGGACAGGGGTGAGATTTTGAGGTGGTCAGTTTCAGAATAGAGAAGAGAAGGGTTAAAGTGACAAAAGTTTCTACTAGTAAATTTTAGGTTGAAGGAAGAGGAGGTAGGAGACAGGGAGAGTGAGAAACTAATAAGGTGGTGATCAGAGAAAGGAAAATCATTGTTGGGGAGGTTGCCCATAGTGCATAGGTAGGAGAATACAAGGTCAAAGGTGTCATCTTCAGACTGAGTAGAAGCATGTATGCATTGCTTCAGGTCAAAAAAGGAGGTTGGACTGAGAAGTTTAGAAGTAGCAGGAGTTTTAATATTAACAGGGATGTTGAAGTCACCAAGAATTATTGAGGGAATTTAAGAAGAGAGAAAGTAGGACAGCCAGCCAGGCAGAGATATTATCAAGGAATCGATTCTTAAAGAAATTGGAGAAACTAGAAAGTGAAGAACCTGCAAGGTGCTTTGTGAGAATAGAATGATTCCCACTCCACCTCCCTTCCATCCACTGGGTCTGGGAGAGTGAGTCCAGAGAAGACCACCATGGGAAAGGGAAGCAGGAGAAGCAGTTGCAGATTCATGGAGACAGGTTTCACTAACAGCAAGTAGATTAAAACCAGCCATAGATGGATCAAGCCTCAGCCAAATCATCAGGGTATTTGATCCATCTATGGGCAGGATGATTGCATCCAAGTCGATCCATCAATCAACTTGTGTACAACCAGCATGTCTCATTTTTAGCATGCAAAAAGCAAATGGTGCAGATGAAGGGGAGACTGTTTTTTGGAAGAAGAGTATGTAAATTAAATTGCGTAGGTTGCAACTGCTGACGGAGGGTGTAGGGTGATGGGTGCATTGGGTACAGTTAAATGATGGAGGCCCATGGTTTGGGAGTATATCAGCATCCTGGGGGCTTTATTTACTTATGGATTTAACTGTAGAAGGAAGTGATGAATGCGGTAAAGAGAGGACAGAAATGAGGGCTATATAATATATACAGGCTGTGGGGTGGAGAAGAGGGTTGAAGGAAAGAGAGTTTAAGGAGAGGGGACACAGCTGTGAGAAGGAGAGGTAGAGAGTGCATGTTAGAGAGAGGAAGGAATGCTGAATGGGGATACAAGGTCACCTGTAGTCTATCTGGTGTTTTGAAAAGTAGTTTGCTCTAGATTTTCACTTCACTGAAGTGCAGAGTGCAAGTGCCACTTAATTAAAGAACCCACTTTACTGAAAAAACCCCAGCATATGCCACCCCAGCCATGTGTCCTCCTCATAAAGGTGGTCTAGTCAATCATAAGTTAGTAATAAACACACAACTAGCAGAGCAAACTTTTCACATTACAATTAATCTGTAAGAGGACCAAGAGGGAAGAGTTGTAAAGAATAAGATCAGCCCATAATTCAGGTAAGACAGTAAAGAACAAAATAAACGTCACAAAAATGTGAACCGGGCAACAGATGGTGAAATCAGCAATATAGATGCAGGGTTTACGATAAAGGCATTGAGAGCAGTCAGTCAGTATTCAGTTTCAGGTGGATGTGAAGCAACAAAAACATAGATTCAGAGTTTACCAGTGGAAGGACAGAGAAAAGATATTCAGATGAGATGAGGAAGAGCTGTAGTATCACTTAATTAATGAACCCACTTTATTGAAAGAACCTTAGCATATGGCACCCCAGCCATATTTGCCCCAGCATGTATTTCATGTACCTGAGAGGAGACTGAAATAAGGAGGTCAACCTCTCTTGTATCTCCAACCCATGCCCCACTGAGAGTGGAACAGAGGGTGCCGACGGAAGGGAGGAACGAGTGCCAGCAGATGTTGATAGGAGAATCTGCAGCGGTAGATGCAGTCCCAAGCAAATTGGTGAACTATCAGGCTGGTATCCAGAACACTCAGTGAGGTGCAGAGCTGCAACAGCAAATAGCCGGGCAGGCACTGAAACAGGTCAGGAAGCCACGGTCTGAGACGTATGTACCAAATCCTAAGTAGAGCCAATGTCAGGAAAAAGCTGAAGTCAGGTACAATCCAGGTCAGGGACTAACGACAAAAGTCAAGAGCAGAATCTGAAATTAGGTCAGGAGCAAGCAGGGTCAGTACCAAGGGAACACACTGGAAGAACGCAGGACACAGGAAACAGCTGAAAATCAGTCAGCATTGACAGTGAGCAAGAGCATCCTTTAAATAGCATGGGCATGCTCTCACGTGTGTGCACGCATTCTTTACTCATGTACAATCCTATGCTTATTCTTATTAGTGATGCGCCTGTGCTCATTTCTTTGAACGATGCTGTGCACATGTGCATATCCATGCACCACTCGCTGTACTGCAATTCCCTTACGTCTAACTGGAATTCCTTCACAATGTATTTAACCACTTAAAGAAACTTTCTTTGTTCTGGGTGGACAGCATATGACGTCCTCCTGAAATGTGCCTTCCACAGAGCAGGTAAGTATGACATGTTTATTTGTTTAATTTAAAAATATAAGCTTTGCAACCACTTTAAAGCTTAATTTTTACATAACTATGATAATTCTTATTAAATCTATCGATGCATTTTTTTGGTTTTCAGCTTCAGTATAAGTGCTGCTTTTGTGCAGGAATACAAATCAGCTTAAAGCGATTCTAAAGGTTAATTATTTTTTTTTCAAATAACAAACATGTTACAGTATATGTACCTGCTGTGTGAAGTGGTTTTGTACAGAGCAGCCTGGATCCTCTTCTTCCTGGGTGCCCCACAGGCACTCCTGGCTCCTTCTGTCTGTCGGGTGCCCCCGCAGAAGCTTTCTATGGGGGCACCCTCTACTCTGTGTATCCATTCACACACGGAGTTGCAGCTTGGCCCCACCCCTCTCTCTCCTCATTAGCTGACTGGCAGTGATTGACAGCAGCAGAAGCCAATGGCTCCCACTTGCATCTCAGCCAATGAGGAGGCAGAGACCAGGGACAGCCGAGGCTGTCATTCACATCACTGGATCGCGATGAGACTCAGGTAAGTATTGAGGGAGCTGGGGGAGCTGCTGCACACAGAAGGTTTTTTGCCTTCAAGTATAGAATGCATGAAGGTAAAAAATCCTTCAGCCTTTACAACCACTTCAAGCTACTCACCTCTCCTCTCTCTGGAGTTATCTGTGGAAGCTGTTGACATCTGTAGGAAAACAATTAATTGCAAAAAAGGGACTAAGAACCAGAAATGCATGCTATTTACCAGAACAAACTGTCATTAGACTATTCATTACCAAGACCCAAAACTTTACCACCCCTTTCATTGCTAGGGGATGAAGGATTGTGATGTCACCATCCATGGGCGGCCACCATTGGGATCCCCAGACTATATTATTAAATGCCATTTTTTTCTCTATGATAATGTGAGTGATTTTAACCACTTTTAAATAAACTTTATATATGGATTTACACTATGTGAGCTTTGTTGCTCCCTTCCTTTTATTTCTCTGTGCATTTACTGGGTACTTGTGAAGTCACCTGATGAGCAGTGAGTGTCCATCCAAGTGAGGTTTTGGAATATAGGGTTTTTATACAAAACATAGTATATAAATACATTTTTCAGCGCTAAAAAAACAAAAATCACAAAAATCCACATAAACAAATAAACACCCATGACAATAATATCCTTAAAGGTGATAAAAAGTAAAGAAAAAAAACTCTCAATATAATCTCTTCTTTGGTGACATGTCTCAAACGTTCAACATAAAGTGGCTTGAATTGTGCTTAACCTTCATCTTTGGTAAGAATGCACACTCACCAAACTCCGTTGCTGGCTATGCAAATAGAACAGCAAAACACGCTTAATCACAAGTTGAGGCTTCACCACAGGAACTAGGTGTTCAATTCCATCCCATCTCTCTCCACTATTTTCATAGCCCATGCAATCCGCAAAAAGACCACCAGCGATAGAAAAAAATCTTATGGTGCAGTAATTTGTTAAAAAAAATCGGATATCCAAACAATAGCAATAAAAACCATAAAAACATCCGAACGCTGGTATCACTTACATGTTTAGCCACCAATCTCGCTTGAGAATGGGTGGTGAGACCTCTAGCATGCTCCGTGACACTGGAGCAACAATTGTATGAGGTAATTTTCAGCTGTGGAATGGACTATTTAAGTATGGCTGCATAG
This sequence comes from Staurois parvus, assembly GCF_062004578.1. Lineage (NCBI taxonomy): Eukaryota > Metazoa > Chordata > Amphibia > Anura > Ranidae > Staurois > Staurois parvus. The sequence continues at coordinate 13,592,860 of NW_028317854.1, read as the reverse complement.
TTCATTGAGATGTTTGCTCCTGATGTCGCACGATCGTGCAAAACAGCTGTAGAGTTATTTTTACATGCCAGAGGTCTCGCCACCATTCAGTCAAGTGATTTATCAATCTTGGGATACTGTACGTGGACATATATTTATATTTTTATATAAAACACCAATTGTGGTAAGCACATATATGTGCCATGTTGGAAGGAGCACTTAGGTGTTTTTATGTTTGAAGACCACCATCATTTGTAAACTATTGCACAGTGGTGGACACATTGCTTTGCATGGACTTTGATCATATGTTGGACTGTTTATTATTTATTGTAATACATTGTTTGATTAATTTATTAGCTTGGCATATGCTTTACATAGTCATTATTTGATATCACAAAGCCACACGGTCTGTGAACAGATATTACTAGGTATGTTCAAGGGTTAGCCTTGTCTGTTTCACTAAAATATGGCTGTTCTGAGATACCACAATCTCTAATGCAGGGGCAGACTGACCATTCGGGTACTTGGGCACTGCCCAATGCCCCTGGTACCTTTCATAGGCTTTTTTGGGTGTGGTTTGAGTGTGGATGAGGACACAGGGGCCCCATGATCCCCTATTGCCTGGTGGCCCCATGAGTTGTCAGTCTGCCCCTGCTCTAATGTCTACTAAGCTCTTTAGTAAAACACTCTTTCTGTTAACAAATACCATTAGTTGGTGGTAAATTATGATCACTCCAACTCAAGTAACCCAACCATCCACTAAAAAAATACCTTATACACACAAACCCAGGAATAAGAATGAAATACACTTTGATTTGGTTCTAGAAGTTTTACAGGTCACAAAATGTTCTTTTTCCATAGTTTCTCATTTGTATCTTCTATGCGCTTTCATGTTATTTTTAAATTTAGCATAAAAGATTGGTCTGTCAAAATGTTTTATGGAAAACAGCTATATATATCAAACATATCTTAAAAGTACATCAAATTTTAAGTAATATAAATGGAAAGTTGGTATCTATTGCATTTTCAGTTAATCTCCATGGCTTAGACCAGAGGCCATAATAACTAAATCAGCTTCTTAAACAGTAAGCTCATTTGCTGGTGGTTAACTAAATTAAAGTGTAAACTGATTTATAAATAATTATTAAAAATGTATCCAGATTTAAAGCTGAAGTAACTTAAAAAATAGAAAACAGCTATAAAGTAGAGGGTTTTTTTGGATGAAGAAATTTTAAAAGTTTTTTCTGTCAAAGAAAAAAACCTCACTTCTTGTAGTTTTTGTTTTCATTTCTTTGTACATTGTACAATGCAGGTACTGTGCAGTGTATACTCTGGCTCCTTCCTAGCATCTCTAAGACACCAGGAATAGAACTGAGTGCTGTGGATGATGTAATTTGTGTGCATGTGCAGGAGTTATATCAACAGAGACTACCCAATGGCTGAAGAGAACATCGGCTGACCTGGAAGTAGAAGCAAAGGAGATGGAGTTGGTGGGGGACAAAGACACGATTGACTGCATAGATCAGCCAGCTCTGGAGAAGGGCACATTCACAAGGTAAGTGTGCCATAATATGTAGATATTCTGTGCATACTTACAAAGAATGGCAACTTTACTCCTGTTTTAAACATCTGGAAATATTTAACACATAGTTACAGTTACTGTTATGTACTAACTAAAAATAATTAAATTTACTTTTAATAACCTTAATTTGTTATCAGCCTAGGAGGGGAAGGGGCATCAACAGGAGAAAACTGGGCCCTGTTACATGCAAATGACAATCAAATGCTTACAGTCTCCTTAGCAAGTCGGAGGTCTGTTTAGAACATTAATCTTGACCAGCTTGGTCCTTTTTTCTGCAAGAAAGGATTGAAAACCTGGATGCACTGCCCGTCAGCAGGTCCCGCATACTAGATTCTAAGTAAGATGGTTCCTACATTGCATGCATTTGTTTTGTGTATTTAACCTCCCTGGCGGTATTCCCGAGTGTAGCTCGGGGTTAACTTTCAGTACCAGAAGGGGTAACCCCGAGCTATACTCGGGATTACCCTGCAGCGTTGCTCAGGGATTCCCTCCAGCACTTACCTTGTCCTGCGTTCCCGCGATGTCCCCCCTGCAGCGTCCCCAGCCATCTCCTCCGGCCGATGCTGGCATCCGTCTTCCGGGTTCCTTTCCCTGCGAGCATCGGGACATACGGGACGTACAGGGGATGGAACCGGCGGGAAATTCAAACATTTTAAAAGTGACATTCACTCAATACACTAAAATCACATAGTATAACATTACTGTATCAAACCATTTCACATACATTTTGTCCCTAGTGCTTTGTCCTGTGCCCTGCCTGTATTTTTACTGTTCTTTCTGCCTGGAAACTGAGAAAAGTCCATGGCGTCTAAAAAGCGTCCCTTTAGGTCAAACGCAATTTTAGACCAGCTAGAAAACAGCGATAGTAAACGATTCTGCGACTGAGCTCAGTTATGTATGAACTTGGCGCTCCATTTCAAATTTCAGTGTTTTCGGTTGGATTACATTATTGAATTAAATGTATTATTATTATATTATTATTTTTTATGATTATTTATTATATTATAATTTATGATTTCGGGTTTCAAATTTTATCATACCCGGGATGTTTACTAGACTCTTGTTCGGACAGATTTCAGTGAGTTATTCCTAAGAATTACAGGCCTACAATAAAAAAACAACATATTTCCATGCAAAATGTACTGCTTTGAGCACAGAAATACTGACATAGTCAGACCGCTAGGGAGGTTAACTGCTTGTTCGGAGTTCAGCTTTGAGACAAAAAAATAATTGACCCTAATGTAGAACTAAATTTGAATATTAATATTAAAAGTAAAAAATAAAATATATTTGTGTTAGAAAATATTGTTCAAAGGGCACAAAGTAAATAAAGACTTCATAAACACACCATGTCTGGTATTATTGGGCCTCTGTTCTGAAGTGTTTGATTGTATCAAATCTGCTTTTAACTCTGATTGCACCTGCAGCATAATCTTACTAGAGGTCATCTTATTTGAGACTTCACCTTGTACAGATTTCTCTGGTGAGGTGTTAAGAAAAGCCCAGCACAACTGAATGAACACAACAGACACATTTAGAGTTAAAAGCTAAAGTTGAAAGAAATATTCCAAATCCGTATGCTGACATTCGAAACAAGTTATCTACATTTGTTAAAGAATATGTCAACCCAAAATTTCATATTCCTGATAGGTGCCTGCTGTACCATGTATTTGAAATGTATTGTATCTTGTTATTTTTGTATTTCTTCCTTTGTGTGAAATCACGAGAGCACAGTGTGGTCAATTTTCTGACTGGCTATGCTGAGAACTCGACCTGCTCTCCTCCAATGATCAGACTTCTGCTAGCATGCCGCCCCCCCCCCTCCCCCCTTCACATCCATTCACTAGGATGATCAGAGTGCTGCTGTTTCTCCTCCCTGAGCGCTCTAAGTTTCGTATGCAGCTGAGAACAGAGGGAAATGATCACTTATATAAAGGGAAAAAAGGGTATTTATAATGTTTTTATATCTATACACAAATGTATTGCCTTTCATTTCTATTTTAAACTAAACAGATTGTTTTACAAGTAGAAAGTTTTTATATATCTTAAGCCCTGGAATAAACACCCCCAACTTTGAAAAACAAACCGGGCAGCATAGGCACAGCACAACACAATCACCCAAAGAAAAAGTAGGAGTGAAAATATAATTTATGTCATGCTTCATTTACAGTATATGATAAACATCTACTTCCAAACACTTACAGTTCAATATTAAAGTAGAACTATATGCAAAACTTTTTTTTTTCAATTTTTGATAGAGTAAGGGAGGGTTATAACCCCTTTCAGATTTTTTTTCACCATCTGTGTCTCCTTTTGGAGATTTCTCTTTGCTTCCTATCCCATAGCCAAACAGGTAGTTGGAGGAAATATCTGAAAAGTAAAGTGTTAACATACCCAGGACCCTGCATTCACTACATCCGGTCTCCCACAGTACACAGAACATGGAAATGCAATTATTTTAGTAAATACAAACTGCTAAATACCTTTTCACATCAGCAGTTGTGACTTTCACATCAGTAGTTGTGACTTCTATCAGTGTCCAGCAGAGCACTGGTTAAAGCTTGTACATGGAGTTTTCATTTTGCTCTAGGAGGATGCAGAACCCCTGACTTCTGTCTGGACAGTGCTGATTGACCCTGTGCTGATCACAAGCACTCTCCCACGAAAAAAAAAAAACAACCTCTTTAGGATGTGACTAGTGACTTTACACAATTTGTCTTATCAGGAGATCAGAGGGGGATACTGGAAGAAGGGGAGGATCAGAGAAGTCAGGCTTAAACAGACTTTTTACACAATGCAGTTGATTAACCCCTTAGGTTCCACAGTGAGTATAACAAGCATGCTTTACTGCATATACAGACTGATTTTACTGTTGTGGGTTTAGTAACACATTAACGGACCCCCAGGTAAACAGAACTAGTGTCTCCATTGGACACTATTACTTTTCTGGGGACAACCCAACATTTGAGAGTTTCTTTCCTTTTACTTTTAATGTTAATGGTAAACAGGACAAATAGAGAGGGTGAATCCCCTTAATAGAGGCACAGGCAGCAATAAATACTGACAGGTGTTCTAATCTCTCCCCACTCCATTCAAAACTAAAATAAAAGTTTTGTCTTTAGTTATACTTTAAGTTGTGAAGTTTGTCTGCAAGTTCCTCCTTGGATAAACCAGGTCTAAGGAAGACTGGCGGGTATTGTTATTATTAATATTATCATCATTATACAGAATTTATATAGCACCAACAGTTTGCTCAGCGCTTTACAATATAAAGGGAGACAATACAGCAACAATACAGTTCAATACAAGAGGGATAGGAGGGCCCTGCTCCTTGGAGCTTACAATCTAAGAGGGCATCCAGTTTGTGCTCAGTGCTATAAGAGCAGAAGCCCTTTACTCTCATTGATTCTGTCAGAGGACGTGTAGGATGTCTTAGCACTTCTTAGTCCTAATAAGAAGCTAATTATGCATACAACCAAGAAAAGGATCCAAAAGAAATAAGAGCAAGTGGAGTTACTGACTGGGTAGTTATATGAACCTTTCGGCACAGTCATGAAGAGCTGCTGAATTTGCTGTCATAAATCTGATCTCCTCCCAGTATAGAAGGAAAATTAGATTAACATCACATTCCAGAAATGTGGTAAAAGTGTGGGTCTTGCTTTACAAAAGCAGAACATGGAGAAGGGCAGTGATTTCATTAAGTTGCCAGAAGGAGTTAACAGTTTCAGCATCTCTGAAGGCAAATACTATTCCAGAATATAAAAATAACCTCTCATCTGCTGTAGCTGTCCCTGGTCTGAGGTGACAGCTGGTCAGAAATTATTTCCCACAATATGTATTAGAGACCTACCGTAATTAAAGAATACCCAATTAGTGTGTAAGGAAAATGTTAAAAAAAAAAACATTTTTTGCTTGCACATGATCGGATGATGGAAGTCACCAGGGCTCACTAAGCTAAGGGAAAATTCTCTTGCAAAGTGAACAGCCTATTTGCCTTTTTTAAATCCACACGAGTGATTCATTCTTTAAAACTCAAAGAGGGGTTGATTACAATAGGTAACTAGGCAATTCACTTTGCATGCAAATTTTCCCATAGCTGCCTTAGCAAATGTTGCAAAAATTCATGCAAATATTACTCAATTTAGTGCAAAATTTAAAAGAAAATCTGTATTTTTGCTTGGAAATTATTGGATTATGGAGTGAGTAGAGTTTAACCTCATTGACTAAGCTAAGGGAAAATTCTGTTGTACATCAGTCATTTTGCCTTTATTAAACCTCATACCAGTACCTCATAGCTCTCTATTACATGTGATGCCTCTAATACATGCACTGTCTTTGTTTTATCTGCAGTGCATCATGTCTCTCTACTACATGCAGTCATTCACACTTCTAACACTTTTGCATGTTTTCACATGCCTCTGAATTACATACAGGGCCTTATACATTACAATTACAAATCATTTCCTCGTGCCTCCTTTTTATACTCACTTGGGGGTTATTTACTAAAACTAAAGAGTGCAAAATCTGGCATAAAAAACAATCAGTTTCCAGGTTCTTTTTTTGAAAAAGCTTAATAGAACAAGCTGAACACATGCGGTCCCTCAAGTCTCACTAATTAAATGTAATTCCTCATGCTCTCTCACACGTTACATAATGCATCCTTGTAACATTCATTACATCATACTTGTGTATTATAGACAGTGCTTCTGTATTACACATAGTATTTCATACACTTTTATTGCTCTCAGTTCCTCATACCTTCATATTTTTCATACACGGTGCATCGCATGTTTCTATTGCTCACAGTGCTGAAAACCACTGAATTGCATATACCAACAAAACATGCTCATCTACAAGAAACAACAAAAATATATAAATAAAAAGAAACAAACACCATGGATAAAAGTGCAACCTATATTGTCCAATAATGCAGTAGTTACAGAGCGAACATTTTCCAAATGAAAAGTCCATTAATTAAATGTCCACAGTAAGGAAATCCTCAACTTTCCACCAGTAATGCACCTTGGACTGAATAAATAAGCATTCTTTGTGCCCTCCACCACAGAAACTTAAGAGCCTTATAAAGATGGAATCAAAACAGCGTGTTATAAACAAGCCACTTCAGGAGCTCAGAAATGTTCAACAACCAGCTTCCCACAGTCAGGTCCAATACACTCAAACGAATCAGCACCCCAGGCAAGACATTCTCATATGGTTATAAAGGAACAGAAGCACACATAGTGTAAAACTGTTAACTATGACCATTTAGTAAATGACATCAGAGAGAATGCCACACCTACACCACTCAGCAGGCGTGGTGACTTCACTGGCCAAGTTCTTCCCAGCTCATTTCACTGTTAATCATCGTCGTCAGGGGAACAGGAGCAAATCTGCATTGCATGCAGTGCCTCAGGTCTCTCTGTTACATACAGTGCCCCATTCCTCTCCATGAATTGTAGCCCCTTTAAAATGCCTCCCACCCCTTTATAATTACATGCAGTGCTTCACACTTTTCTGTTGCATTGTCTCAGGGCTCTGTGGTATACACTAAGCATTGTGGTTCTCTGTGATACACAGAGTTTCACTCTCTCTATTGTAGGTAGTCTCTCACACATCTTTATTACATACGATATTTCATGTCCCACTACACACAGTGCCATACATTGTCTCATATTGTTCAGTTACTCTGCTTTGTGTCTTTTTTTTGCACACATTCCCACACTCTCTCTGTTAGACACACTTCCTAATGCCTCTGTTTTTGCAATTCTTTACATCTCTCTATTGCCCATTGTAGGGGTTGTTCTACTAAAGTAATAGAGTGTATTCACTTTGCAAAGAAAATTTTCACATAGCTTAGTGAATGAGGTGAAGTTAAGTAAAATAAACACTTGCAAAAAATTCCCTATCATGTGCAAGGGAAATTAAAATGTTTACTCTCACATATTTTGTTTTCTGATTTTTAATTATTATTATTATTATTAATAATAATATAAATTTTTTTTCAAAGTGCAATGTCACTTGTTAATCCCTTCGTGCCTAAGGGTAAAATAAATCTTAATGCCTAAGAACAATTTAGCAGCTTTGACATGTGTTAGTAAAACTGTACATATCATCACAACTACTTTGTGCATCCAGGTGGATTATACCTTGTTTTTCAAGACAAATTGGGTTTTCATTTGGTGGTGAATAGTAATGGATATCTCCTAATTTTTGTATTATTATTATCAAAGGAAACCTGGCCAAAAATAGTAAAAAAAGAAAATAAGTTTTTTAAATTTAACTGTATATTTCTTGCTACTACCACAAAAAAAACCCCAAGGTAAATTCTCCTGCTCCTGACAATTGAAGTGATACCACATATGTACAGTATATGTTAGTTGTTTATACCTGTAGTACAACCCAGAAACAATAGTGCATACTTCGCTTTTTTTATCCTACCTAAATACACTGTCACTAACTGACACTGATACTATTTTAAAAATGTAAAAAAAAATCCTGAACAAGAAAAAAAGTACTGACTCTGACCTTTTTACATCTTTTTTTGTAATTGTATTTTTATTAGGATTTTTCCAAGAAACAAGAAAACCCAAACTGTGTAACAGACATACAAGAGCTACTGCATCCATTAAGTCATCCACAGAAGGTGAAAAAAAAACTGCAACGGGGATGGAGCAGTAGCATGGAGAGTTGACTATAAAAAAAAAGTTTCCATAAGGAAGTATAAGGAGAATCATATAATACAGATGCCATACATAGAATGTGGAGATCACACCATGGGTATCATAAATCAAGGGAAAGGCACATGAGATAAATGCTAAGGGCCAACATGAAAGGCTAGCTAGTAATCTAACCGTCAGGCAGGACTCGCACAGGACAATATTCAGAACTATCCCAGATATCCCAGACTTTCGTGAAATTTGTAAGCAAGTCTTCTACAACAGCTGTAAGTTGTTCCATCCTGCGTATTTCAGCTATGGTAGATAGGAGTTGGGAACTTGAAGGGAGGGATTTGGATAACCAGCAGGAATGAATAACTCTTTTGGCTGCAAGAAAAATAAAGGCCATCAATCTCTTAGCATGTTTAGAGATGCCCAGACAGGCCAAGTAAAGAACAGATGGGGTCTAGGGGTAATTGTATATCTAAGAGGGACTGTAATAGAATCTGAACAAAGGACTAAAGGGGTTGAATAAATTTGATAGTGAGTGCCCACCGCACCACAGCATCTCCAACAAAGACGAGAGACCGATGGATTACGTGCATGCAAAACATCTTAAACCAAAATATCTTATGAGCTCTCTCTGCGCCACACACCTAGACACCTTAGCAGAATCTTCCCATCTCTTCGACCAAAGCAGAAGGGGAATTGTTCTAGTTAATACATTGGCCCATTTTCACATGTAAAGTTGGCTAGACTCAGTCAGAGTGATCGAGTCATGAAGAATTTTATAAATGAATGAGATTAAGTGTGCTTCATACAGGCCACAAGCACATAAGAGTTCAACACCGGTAGGTTTATCAAGGGTTAGGGATGGAGCTTTTGAATGAAAGTAGTGTTTAATTTGGGGATATGAAAAAAAGGTGTTTTGGAATATTAAATTTAGTTTGTATTTCAGCTAAAGGTTGAAATGTGCAGGAAGTTGGGTGTACTAGGTGTCTAAATTGAAATATTCCAGCTCAAGACCAGGGAAACATTTGACCATATGATAGACTGTCAAGATATCCAGGTTGAAGAGTACATTTAAGAGAGGGGGGGCATGGAGAAGAGAGAGAGAACTGTGCACAACATCTTTTCCATGTAGAGAGAATAAATAGCATTGGAGAGAGACATATATCTTGCAATTAGTGATGGGCCGAACACCCTCCTGTTCAGTACGTGGTAAAACATTCAAACCTTCCCAAATTTCCATCGCAAACTTCAAACAGAAACAATTTACTGAGCGGTACCTTTCCACCTCTGAGTAAGATACCACTCAGCTACTAAAATATCACATGAGTTAAATTATTAAGTCATGTGGTATTTTAGTAGTGAAACATTCTTTAATGTTAATGCTGACAGCTGAATGTCAAAAGAAATGTCGGCATTAAAAATATTTTTAAAAAACAGAGTGGGGTCCCCCCTCCCATCCATACCATATCGGGTCTGATATGAATTTTGAGGTGAACCCCCAAATTTGGCATGGGGGCCCTCCCAAAATCTATTCCAGACCCTTATCAGGGCATGCAGCTTGGCAGGTCAGGAAAGGGGGGGGACGAGCAAGTGCCCCCCCGAACCATACCAGACCACATGCCCTCAACATGTTGATGGTGACAAAAGCCTCTTCCCCACAACCCTGGCTGTTGGTTGTGAGGGTCTGCGGGTGGGGGGCTTATTGGAATCTGGAAGCCCCCTTTAACAAAAAAATTAAAAAATGACAGGAGACAGTCTTTGACAAGTCTTTTATTAAAAAAAAAAATAAAAAAAAGTCCCCCGAAGTAGTTCCTACATCAATCATGTTGCCCGCTGCCACCGCCAACCTGAAAAAAGAAGAAAAAAAATGCTTCAATCCTGATGCTGGCTCTCAGCTGTCTGACAGCTGCGCCACGATGACAGTTCTTAAATACTGTGATGACATCACAGGGGGGAGGGGTTACCCCATCCCTTGTGATGTCATCATGCACTGTGATTGGCCAAAGCATTGCACCTGACCTGTGGTCAGGTGCATTGCTTTGGCCAATCACAATGCACTGTCAGAGCACAGTGCATTGCAGGGAGTGATGGGCGAATAGCCTGCTGAACACCTTTACCATTTGTGTGTTCAGTGAACACACGAACGGCCATTGTTCAAGTCGAACGTACATTCGACTCGAACATAAAGCCCATCACTACTTGCAATTGGGAGATGAATTTGCAGAGAGGGGACCATATCATAGAACATGGGTGAACTGGGCTTATGATACTCATCTCAATTTCTGACCATCTGTTAGGAGCCATACAAGAGGACCAATAAATAACAGCTTGAGATGAATAATAATATTTGAGAACACCAGGTGCTCATAAGCCTTCTCTAGATCATAGTGTCACTACAACTGTTTTGGCAATGTGATTGGAGGAGTTACCTCCTATAAAGGAGAAAAGAGAGCTATAGTAGTTTAAATTGTGCCATAGGGATGGGCACCAGCAGAGTTTCAAATAAATATAAATGTTTGGGGATTATAGACATCAGATCCTGCCCAAAAGAGAAACTGCAAAAGTCATCCATTGATTTAAAATCTTGTTAAATTCTAAAAATAATGGTGGGAAATTAGCCTGTAAAGTGTGAAATATGAAAGGGTCAGATATACTCATAAGTATTTGAGAATGTGTGTACACCATCTCTAAGGGTAGTTCTGTTGGAGTGTGGCTAAAGTCTGCAGGGGGATATGAAGAGGAGAGCTTCAGTTTTTGTAGTGTTTATCTTAACCGCTTTCCCACCACCCTATAGCAGATATACTGCTACAGGGCAGCAGGGGTGTGCAAAATCACGTATATATACATGATTTTGCATTTCCGGGTAGGGGGCATGTGCCCAACCCACACCGCCATTCGGGGCCATGGCTTCCAATTACCGGGTCCCGGTCCGTGATTACCCGCCAGAGCCCGATGATTACCGAGCATCTCTGAAGGGGAGGAGGAATGTTTTGTTTACTAAAAGTCCTCCTCCCTGTCAGCTTGGCACACTGCTCTGGATGGCTGTGCTAAGCACAGCCATCCAAAGCAGTGTGATTACAGTGAAGCACACAGACACCGCCCCCAATGAAAACACTCCCTGCACGCAGTTAACCCTTTGATTGCCCCTCATGTTAACCCCTTCTTATCCAGTGCCTTTAGTACAGTATCAGTGCTTTTTTTTAGCACTGGACAGTGTATTGGTGACACTGGGGATGTCAGTGACACCAAGTATTTTCCTCCCAGTGTCAGAATATTCGCCACAGTCTCACAGTCCGGCTATAGGTTGCTGATTACCACCATTACTGGTAAAAAAAAAAAATTCCAGTATCTATACGGCCATTTGTAAACGCTATAACTTTCATGTCAACCAATTAATTTACATGTATTGGGATTTTTTTTTAGCAAAGACATGTAGCAGAATATATTTTGGCCTACATTTATGAGGAAATTTGATTTTTAAAATATTTTTACTGGACATGTTTAATAGCAAAAAGTCAAAAATATAGTTTTTTTTCTCAAAATTGTCGGTCTTTTTTTTTATAGCGCAAAAAATAAAAAACACACAGGCGATCAAATACCACCGAAAGAAAGCTCAATTCACGGGAAAAAAGGACATAAATTTAATTTGGGTGCAGTGTTGCATGACCACGCAATTTTCATGTAGCCTTCCTAGCGGTCTGATTATGTCCATATTTCTGTGCTTAAAGCGGTACATTTATTTGCATGGAAATATGTAGTTTTTTTTATTGTAGGCCTGTAATTCTTAGGAATAACTCACTGAAATCTGTCCTCACAAGAGTATAGTAAACATCCCGGGTATGTTAAAATTTGAAACACGAAATCGTAAATTATAATTTAATAAATAATCATAAAAAATAATAATATAATAATAATAATAAATTTAATTCAATAATATAATCAAACCAAAAACACTGAAATTTTAAATAGAGCGCCAGTTCGCACATCACTGAGCAAAGTCGCAAAATCGTTTTCAGTGTCTGATGATGAATTTCCCCACAAATCATTATCACTCAATTCTGCAAGTGGTTCTGATTTACTATCACTGTTCTCTAGCTGGTCTAAAACCGCTTTTGACCTAAAGCGACGCTTTTTGGACGCCATGGACTTTTCTCAGTTTCCAGGCAGAAAGAACAGTAAAAATGCAGGCAGGGCACAGGACAAAGCACTAGGGACAAAATGTATGTGAAATTGTTAGATACAGTAATGTTTTACAATGTGATTTTAGTGAATGTCACTTTTACAACTTTCAAATTTCCCCCCAGTTCCGTCCCTGTACACCCTGACGTCGCAGGGAACGGAACATGGAAAACAGATACCGGCATCGGCCGGAGGACATTGCTGGGGACATTGCAGGGGGGACAACGCGGGAGCGCAGGACAAGGTAAGTGAAGAAGAGATCCCGAAGCAATGCTGCAGGGTATTCCCGAGTGTAGCTCGGGGTTACCGCTTGTGGTGCTGAAACTTTACCCCGAGCTACACTTGGGAATACCGCCAGGGAGGTTAAAGTAATGCAGAGCCGTAACTCAAAAAATGGCCTGGTCGGAAAGGGGGGAAATGGTCAGGAGGGCAAGTGGTTAAAGGATAAGTTCACCTATGGAACATGTTACATGTTCCACCCGTGTTTCCATAGGCGCAGCCAATCCTGCTGCTCTGCTCCATCTGACAGATAGTATCGGGAGAAGTTTCCCCGTACTGTATGTCAGATTTAAAAACAGAGGAGCCATGAGGGGCTCCACTCGCATGGCCACGTCACTCATTCACAGAGTTCTGTGAATGAGTGCCTACAAGATCCAGCAGCCTTAGCGGCTGTCGGCTTGTAGTTTTCAATTTACTATCACGCCGCTCCACAGCTCATTCAAGTTTCCTGTCAGAATATCTGCTTGGCCATACGTGCTGTACGGCTAGCAGATATTCTGACAGGTCTGCAGGAGTTCTGCATGGCATCATCAATCTACTGGTCACTGGTGCAATTCTTTACAGGCTCTTTAGGACAAAAATAATAACATAAAAATGGGGTGTGCAGCGCTATACAAATAAAACACACTGTCACAAGTATGACAAAATATGACAAAAGTCCTATAAACTGAATAATATACAGTCCAAGGTAATGTGATATCAGTCCAAAAAGGTATATTCCAGTGATGGAGTATGAATGACTTCAATCCAAATGGGTATATTCCAACATCCTAACATGAAGGTGTAGAAAAATTGCTCACTCATGGGAAGTGCAATTTAATGTGCACATAGAAATTGCATGAAGCCGGAAGTCCCGTGAAGGTACAGCCTGATGATAAAGGTGCCCTCTGGTGGTAAATGGGGTGACGGCTGCCACAGATGATGGTCTGGACCTTTAGGATGTTGGAATATACCCATTTGGATTGAAGTCATTCATACTCCATCACTGCAATATACCTTTTTGGACTGATATCACATTACCTTGGACTGTATATTATTCAGTTTATAGGACTTTTTGTCATATTTTGTCATACTTGTGACAGTGTGTTTTATTTGTATAGCGCTGCACACCCCATTTTTATGTCATATTCTTAGAAAGGTTTTGTGGTTCCTTTTTGTGCATCAGCAGCTTTATATGGTGCGCTCGCTAACTCACACATTTATAGGACAAAAATAATAAATGCATATTTTTTTACCTGCAAAAACATGTGCATTTATTATTTTTGTCCAAAAGCTGAACTTCTCCTTTAAAACCTGATAGGGAGCCAAAGAATGCTAGAGTGGTATGTAAGGAAGTAAGGGAGGTATGAAGCTGGGTCAAGGTTAAAAGGATATCATCAGCAAATAGTGATAACTTATACTTCCATCCTCTCAGAGATAATCCTCTGTCAGGTTGGGAACAAATTGCCTCTGCAAGGGGTTCTACACCTAAGATAAAGATTAAAGGTGACAATTGTCCATGCCTGGTACCATTATTCAAGGAGAAAGTATGCAACAAAAAAGAAGCCATTTGTACCTCCTGAGAAGTAGGACAGGAGTATAAAGCTTGCAATACTTGAAAATAGGGGCCAGAAAAACCATAATGCATGAGCGTGGCAAACATGAAGAGCCAATTAAGTCTATCAAATGCCTTTTGGGTGTCTAGACTAAGAACTAGGGCAGGTTGTGTTTTGTTTAAAAGATCAATGAGCTCTATGGTTCATCTAGTGTTATCACCTGCATGCCTTGTGGGGACAAAGCCCACTTGGTCTTTATGTATCAGAGTCGGAAGCATCTGGGTAAGTTTACCTCTGCTAATTCTTCAGCAGTGATATCTGCATTCAGTTAGAGAGATTAGCCGCAGAAAGATTAGGTAAGTGGATTGAGGCAAAAAAATCTTCAAATTTCTCTGGGGTGAAAAGAAAGTGGGGGTCAAAATGAACACAATTATATCATTTGTTATAAAAATCGCCGAATACCTTGAACATAGATTGGGGGCAATAGGTCGGGGTTCCATCTTCTTGAAGAAGGTTATCTGGTAAAGAATAAAAAGGGTGAGGTTTAGTTTATTGACTAACATTCTATGGGGTTTATTAGCATATTCAGAAAGTTTTTGCTTTGTCTAGAGCAGAGATTTGGCAATTTTATTCATGTCTATGGATTTGATGCGGTTGCGCAGTGAGACAACAATGCACAGGTGGTCCACCGAGGGGGAAGCAAGAAGTAAAGTCTCCACTTTATGTAGCTGGGATAGGAGAGAGGAGCATTGGAATGTCTCCTTCTTCAACTGAAACCCTGTTGCTATACATAGACCAAATGGTAGATACTTTGGGCACCGTTCCCATGTTAAGTTGGAAAAATTACGACAATTGTTCTGACGATTAGGCAGATATCGTTGAGCTGCGTAAAAAGGATTTTTACACATTTTTTGTTATTATTGTATTATATTATTATTATTTTTTTTTTGTACACACACTTTTTTTTTACAACTTATCTCTCTCCTCCATTCAAAGAGGGGAAACAATGGGGTGGGTTTCACAGTGACTGATCACTGTGATAGCCAATCAGAGGCTATCACAGCAATCAGGTGACCTGTGTTCTGGGTTTCGATCATTACTAGACAGATACGCAAATATGCGGCCCCATAAAAAAAGTCCAGTCCAGTGATGCTCCATATTTCGTACTGTTGGTTAAAGTATATGTTAACTCTCATCTTGTAAAACAACCTATTCAGTTTACAATATAAATGAAAAGCAAATCATTTGATGATAGATAGAACAAAATATAAATACCTTTTTTCCCTGTTTAATAAGTGATCACAAACCTTAGATTGTACACCCCTTGAGGGTTAGGGACTGATGTGAATGTACAATATGTATGTAAAGCACTGCGTAAATTGACAGCGCTATATAAGTACCTAATAAAATAAACAAACAAATAAATAAATACCCTCTAAGCTCCTTAGGCAGCTGAGAACAGAGATCTGGGAGAGAAGAAGCAGCAGTACACTGAACATCCCAGTGAAAAGCTGTTTAGGGGAGATGTGTCAGGACAAGTCTGATCATTGGAGGAGAGCAGGCTAAGTACCCAGTGCAGCTAGAGAACTGCCCATCCTGCCTAGTATGGTCTGGTTTTAATATAAAAGCAAAGGAACACTACACAAAGGAAGCAATGCAAAGTGAACAACTTGGAAAACAAATCCAACTAACTGGCCCATTAATGGGAGGGAAATCCCAAGAAAACAAGGAACTGAATCCCCAACAAATAGCGTAAGTCTTTAATAAAGTCAGATGGCTTGAGTTCAATGTCTGTGTACAAAGCTGGCTACCCCCCTCCCATCGCCACAACCCCCCTCCCCCACCCCCAAAGTGAGAAGACACCAAAATTGAAAAGTTTATGTGTTTTTTTACCGGAAGGAGCACCAGAAAGATATTCTAGGGGTCCAAAAGTATTTTATTAAATCCTCAATTGACAATAAGAGAAGACAAAAGGCAGCCAACATATTTCAGTGCCCCTAAAATCCCCCTTCATCAGGACTTTAGTACTTGCCAGAATGTTTATAGATCGCAGAGTAAAGCCAGTATGGTGATCAGTAAGCAAAAGCCTGGGTGAGCAGCAGAGTTGTATGCTATTCATTTGTTTTGTGAATATTGCATTGATTCTCTAAGTTAAATCAAATGAAGCTGTTGCTGCTTACATCAGTATCAAATAAACCATATTCCATTTTCCATCGTCCATCTTCATTTGTTGGATTTACAGCAGTTTTTCTAAGACTGGCGTGAAAATGGATTTAGATTGGTATGTATTAAAATAAGTACTACTACATTTTTGGACATCAGCCATCATTTGCTTCAAAGGCATTATTTTCAGAAGTAGTCTGTTTGCAGTAAACAGTCCTGTTGGCAGCTGCTATTCTTGACAGTCCAATTTTTCTTGTTGTCCTATGCCTATAATGAACAATTTTACACAGTAATATGTGCATCAAGAAGAAAACCTTATTATCTGTAGTTCACTGGTGTTTTTACACTATAGGCTTTCATTCAATAAAAAATAGCATTCTATATACCATGTGCTTATAACATCCACTAATAACATTAAAAAAATTACCACTACCAGAACTGTACACAATGGATAAATATTATACTGATTTGATCTTCCCAACCATGGAAGTCTTCACTACAATAATTAGCCCTTGGATAAATCTTAGCTATCCTAAATAATGAATTCTAACAAGCTTTGCACACCTTCACTTAAATGCATTATCTGTCATAGGTATTTTAAATTCTGTTAAATTCTGTTTTAAATTCAGTTATTTCATGTTGCTCACAAATCCTCCTTGCATTTTGTGCATGCATGTAAAATTGCCTTTTTTCTTGTGCAGAGCTATAAACATGCAGGTAAACCCACCTATATGCACATGCTTGTACAGATAATCATGCCCTTACTTTGAAAATGCCCAATGACAAATGAATCTAATTCATTTGATTAGTTGTACTGCTATGAACAGTCCTTCCTATCTATTTATTTAAGCTACATTTTTTAAACCAATCAGTCCAGATATTGGGAGACTACAGCTTGGTTTTTGTGTTTGAGTCTAGACTTCTTTTGACCCTTGATTCCTCCTCACATATCCTGACCTCTGGCCTTGTGACTTCTATCAGATTGTGATTTTTATATTCTATTTTAGTGTTTTCTTAGAAGTGTGGGATTTCAAAATAATAAATGTACATATTCACCTAGACAGATCCTGCATCTGTCCCGAGTAATCAAAGACAACTAATCACACAGTTCTCCGGTCCACTTTTGGTGGGGGTGAGAGACCCTGCTCAGGCTCTGAGTAGCATGATGAGAGGCTGAGCCAGCTGCTGGACAGGCATCTCGGTGAATCAGGACTTTGAACGTCACAATTCCACCAGAGTTTGGACCCACTGAGTGATGTCAGTCAACAGTGGACTTTTGCCCACTAAATCTAAATTGGCTAAATCTGGGTAACAGGAGTGCAGAACTAGGTGCACTCCTGTGACCCACAGGAGACGTAGGGCAAAAAAAGAGCTTTGGCCCTACTTCTCCTTTAAAGCTTTTACTTTACCTCATGGTTTGGCCACTCGTTTGCACTGTGTTTTAGATTCAGATTATTTTTATTTCAATTCAGGTACAATAATCCTGGGATTAAATCTTTATGCATCCAATTGACCATGAATTAAATTGATTCTTTGAGAAAAGTGCTGAGGACTTATAGAAGAGCATCACTAAACTCTGTAATAGCCATCAGTAATTTGTTATGGAGAACGTGACCAGCACCCCTATTTTTGTCTCATTCTGTATTGTAAGTCGTTCTTAGTGTGGGAGAAAGTAAAAGGGGTGCAATTCTTCCTGAAGCAGGCCTCTTTTTGTTATATATATATATATGTATATATATATATATATATATATATAGTGCTCAACATAACATAAATGAGTATACCCCTTTTGAAAAGTAAGATTGAGTTTTATAGAACATTTGTTTAGCTCATTACATGAAAGTAAGGTTATTAATATAACTTAGATTACAAAATCTTCAGTTTTACTCAAATTAGTCGATGCAAAAATGAATACACCCCACAACAAAAACTACTCCATTTAGTATTTTGTATGACCTCCAAGATTCGTAAGGACAGCATCAAATCTTCTAGGCATGGAATGATTAAGTTGGCAACTTATTGCAACATCTATCTTTCCATTCTTCAAGAATGACCTCTTTTAGAGCCTGGATACTGCATGGAGAATGATACTCAGTTTGTCTCTTCAGAATTCCCCACATGTGTTTGATTGGGTTCAGATCAGGAGATATGGCCATTGAATCACGTTCACCCTGTTTCATCCTGTTCTTCTTCAGAAATGCAACAGTGGTCTTAGATGCATGTTTTGGATCATTGTCATGTTGGAAAAGTGTATGAAGTCCAAGGGTATGAAGTGATGGTAGCATCTTCTCTTTCAATATAGAGCAGTACATCTGTGAATTCATGATACCATCAATGCAGCTCCCCAACATCAGCAGCACTCTTGCAGAAACACAGAAGGACGCTGCCACCACCATGTTTCACTGTAGGCACCATGCATTTTTCTTTGTACACCTCACCTTTGCGACACCATAAAGTTTTGAAGCCATCAGTTCCAAAAAAAGTTATCTTGGTCTCATCATCACTCCAGAGTCCCAGTAGTCATCTTCTTTTTTCAGCATGGGCCCTAGCAAATTCTAGGTGGGCTTTTTTGTGCATGGGCTTTAGGAGAGGCTTCCTTCGTGGACAACACCCATGCATGCCATTCCTCTGCAGTATATGCTGTATTGTGTCATGGGAACAATCACCCAGGTTTGGCTTTCTACTTCTTTAGCTAACTGCAGTGAACTTGTATGGTGATTTTCATCAACCCTTCTCATCAGAAGCTCCTGTCAAGGTGTTAACTTCCATCGATGGCCTGGAAGTCTCTGTGAGATGGTTGCAGTTCCATCTTTGTTAAATTTTTGTGTCACTTTTGCAACAGTATTCTGACTGATAAGTAAATTTGCTGATCTTCTTGTAGCCTGCACAGGCCTTGTGACATTTCTCTTCCATGTGGTGCCATTGCATGAAATGGGAAGGGGTTTTCTTTGTTAAGTAATACCCTTTTATTATCATCTGTCTGCTGGACACCTGTTTAATGAATAATTCGACTCACCTGTAGTTGAATTCTTGTTAATTAGGACTTTGACATCTAAAATTTAGCTTTGCTCTCAAGACTTTCATTGGGGTGTATTCATTTTTGCAACATGGCCTTGATTGAATTTGTTAGTAAAAATACTTTTGTTGAGTGTGCAAATTAACAAATTGTGTTTGCAATCAATGGCATGCATTTGTGGGAGTATTTTGTTGTATAGTGTCCCATAGAAAATGTTCATTCTGAAAGGAAAGGGAAAGTTTTCTGACATGTATGTTGGGTTGAACTCATTTATGCTGAGCACTATATATATATATATATATATATATACCGTATATTGCCAAAAGTATTGGGACACCATTCCAAATCATTGGATTCAGGTGATCCAATCATCTCCATGGCTACAGGTGTATAAAATCACGGTACTTGCCTGACTGCATCATTGTGCCAAGTATAAGGTTTGGTGGAGGGGGGGATTATGATGTAGGGTTGTTGTTCAGGGGTTGGGCTTGGCCCCTTAGTTCCAGGGAAAGGGAACTGTTAAGGTGTCAGCAAACCAAGACATTTTGGACAATTTCATGCTTTCAACTTTGTGGGAACAGTTTGGGAATGGCCCCTTAATTTTCCAACATGACTGTGCACCAGTACACAAAGCAAGGTCCATAAAGACATGGATGAGTGAGTTTGGGGTGGAGGAACTTGACTGGCCTGCACAGAGCCCTGACCTCAACCGGATAAACCACATTTGGCATGAATTAAAGCAGAAACTGCAAACCAGGCCTTCTTGTCCAACATCAGTACCTAACCTCACAAATGCGCTTCTGGAAAAATGGTCAAACATTCCCATAGACACACTCCTAAACCTTGTGGACAGCCTTCCCAGAAGAGTTGAAGCTGTTATAGCAATATTGAACCCTATGGACTAAGACTGAGATGCCATTAAAGTTCATGTGCGTGTAAAGGCAGGCAACCCAATACTTTTGGCAATATAGTGTGTGTATGTATATTTATATATATATATACCCACACACGCATGCACTTAAAGACCACACTTTTTTTTCTCATGTAAAAATCCGTATTTTTTTGGCTAGAAAATTGCGAGAAGCCCCCAAACATTATATTTTTTTAAAGCATAGGCCCTAGAGAATAAAATGGTGTGTGTTGTAATTTTTTTTTTGTTACACAGTATTGTCACAGTGGTTTTTGAAACACATTTTTTTGGTAAAAAATGCACAAAAACATAAGATAATACCCAATTACTTGGTAAAAAGTAAAAGATGAGGACATTGGTAGGTGCAGGCACTACTGAGTCCTTAACAAGCAGTGACGTCACTGGCCCCATTCACTTACATGGCCAGAAATCTTTTTATTGTTGTAATATTATGACTTTAATCAATGTTTGATCATATCTTGAACATAGTGTGCTGGTGATATATGCTTTGACTCATACTATGCCCTGGAGTTTTGCATTTTTACTATCTCACTTTAACCATTACTAATATTGCTGCTCCCCATTAAACAGAATTTAAAAACTTTTGGGAGAATGTGCTGTGGACAGATGAAACAGAATTAAAGCTTTTTTGGTAAAGCCCATCATTCTACTGTTTACAGAAAAAGAAATGAGGCCTTTAAAGAAAAGAATACAGTCCCTACAGTCAATCATGGTGGAGGGCCACTGATTTTTTGGGGTTGCTTTGTTGCTTCAGGCACTGAATGTCTTGACTGTGTGCATGGCATTATGAAATCTGAAAACTACCAAAGAATTCTGGGGTGCAATATAGGGCCCAGTATCAGAAAGTTGGGTCCGTCAGAAGTCATGGGTCTTACAGCAGGACAATGACCCAAAGCACACATCAAAAAGTACCCAGAAATGGTTTAAGACAAAGTGCTGGAGAGTACTGAATAGGTCAACAATGAGTCCAGATCTCAATCCCATAGAGCACCTTTGGAGAAAACTCAAAACAGCAGTTGGGGAAAAGAACCCTTCCAATCTGAGAGACCTGGAGCAGTTGGTGAAAGAAGAGTGGTCCAAAATTCTAGTAGAGAGGTGTAAGAAACTCATTGATGGTTACAGGAAGCGATTGGTTTGTTATTTTTTCCAAGGGTGTGCTACCAAATATTAAATTGAGGGTGCCAATAATGAATAAACAAAACAAAACAAATTCCGTTACGCATGCAACGAAATGAAAGTAGTAACTTAACGAATCATTCCGAAACTAAACAAATGTTTTCCTTCTGCACATGTGTAGCAGCTACCATCCTAGTGGAGGTACTGTACAACAGTCATTAGGCAGATCTTTTTTGTCTAAACCTGGGTCCCTTGATGATGCCAATAGTATAGTCCAGTTATTACAAAAGTGGGCAGGATGTGCACAGGATGTCCTTCTGGGTTCCTGTAAGGTTAAAAAAACAAAGTGTATATTGGCATATGTGTGGAAGTAGTCTGCTTCTGCTAATCAGGAGTTACAGTATATGCTAAAGGACATTTTTTTTACAGATTACTTTACCATATTAAACTGTGCTAGTGAATCCCAGATAGACAGCTAAAATGTAGACCTAAAAACTTTTTTTTTTTTTTAAATATAAGCAAAAAAGTATAGTACAGTATTGGATGCAATATAGCATTTATTTTAAAGTTTTGTCTTGCAGTATAAACCACTCACAATTGTTTATTTCTACGCAGAGTACTGTATATGTAAATAAGATTTCACATAAAGTCTTAAAAGGTGTTCAATCAGTCTATAATATTTTATAAACAATAAAAACACAATAGTCAAGCAGGGCTGATAAAGAGATTTCTTTTTTCCATGCCAATGGATGAGCTCAGAATATAACGCAGTGTGGTAAAACTCATGGGATTCATGCAAAATCAGAATTTTCCTTGTATAATAAAGTGCTATCATTCACAGTTTGTGAAGGAATACATATTTTTTTTTTATTTAATCCAATCAATGCTCTTTGACTGTTACATCACCCCTGCTTGGGCCAAGAGTTTGTACTCCCCAGATGGCTGACCTAAAGCTGCTGACAGAACATGTGACTGAAAACTACAGAACAGCTAACTTCTAATTTGTTGAGCACTACTGACAGACGGAGAGCTGTTGATATCCTAGTGCAAAAGCTGGCTTGAGCAATTACATAGTGTCTGTGTTCTCAGTATGCTTTGGGCGTGAAAAGTTATAGCACATGTTTTTTGACATCTTCCTGCCTTTCACTACAGTCTAGAATTTCCTGCAAGAGAAAATCAGGGTGAACAAATCAGAAAAAGAAGCCAAGAGTGACATCATGAGCAACTGGTAGCAGAGATAAGATCATAAATAATGTTCTCTCTTATAACTCTCTATCAAATATATATAGAGAAGAATTCACAGCAAATAGTCCTTGCAGCCGTTTCATTTTTTTTGCTATACAATTAGTTTACCAAATTTTCACCCTAGTGTAAAGGAGACAGGTTCTTCGAATTGGTGATTGGGTAAAAGAAAAGTCACAAACAAATATATTGCAAAACCTGGCCAATAACACAATGCCCATAAACATTGTTGCTGAGACTGTTCTTCCACAGAAAGGTATAAATTTGCATGGCTTACTGGCAAAAAAGGCATAAGGATTGACATATCCTATGTGTATGAGATTTGCACATTTGGGAAGGTTCTTCTTTGTTATGGGGATAAATGTAAATTTGTGATTGGCACTGAGACGTTTATGGGAGAATCCTTTAGCTTTACATTGAACATGAAGTCATGATGGAAGGACACTGAGAGAGAGCATCATCATGAGAGAGGGAGGTATTTTTGTTTGGTTTGCCATGGAGAAACAGAATTTCTGCTTTTACTTCAAGGAGGTTGAGGTTGAGAAAATCCCCTGTTCAGCATGTTTTTGAGGCATGCACCACAGCCAGTAAGACATGAGGGAGATTAACCTCCCTAGCGGTCTAATTATGTCAGTATTTCTGTGCTCAAAGCAGTGCATTTTTTTGCATGGAAATATGTTGTTTTTTTATTGTAGGCCTGTAATTCTTAGGAATAACTCATTGAAATCTGTCCGAACAAGAGTCTAGTAAACATTCTGGATATGATAAAATTTGAAACACGAAATCATAAATTATAATATAATAAATAATCATAAAAAATAATAATACAATAATAATACATTTAATTCAATAATATAATCAAACCAAAAACACTGAAATTTGAAATATAGCGCCAAGTTTGCACATCGCTGAGCTTAGTCGCAAAATCTTTTTCAGTGTCTGATACCGAATTTCCGCACAAATCATCACTCAATTTTGCAAGTAGTTCTAATTTACTATTGCTGTTCTCTAGCTGGTCTAAAATTGCTTTTGACCTAAAGGGACGCTTTTTGGACGCTATGGACGTTTCTCAGTTTCCAGGCAGAAAGAACAGTAAAAATGCAGGCAGGGCAAAGGACAAAGCACTAGGGACAAAATGTATGTGAAATGGTTTGATACAGTAATGTTATACTATGAGATTTTAGTGAATTTAGTGAATGTCACTTTTAAAATGTTTGAATTTCCCACCGGTTACGTCCCCCATATGTCCCATACGTCCCGACGCTCGCAGGTAACGGAACCTGGAAGAAGGATGCCGGCATCGGCTGGAGGAGGTGGCCGGGGACGCTGCAGGGGGACATCACAGGAGTGAAGGACAAGGTAAGTGATTGAGGGAATCCCTGAGCAACGCTAGAGGGTAATCCTGAGTGTAGCTCGGGGTTACCGCTTTTGGTACTGAAAGTTAACCCCGAGCTACACTCGGGAATACTACCGGGGGGGTCAAGCCTAGTCAGTGTGCTCCTCTGGAGAAAAAGGTTAATGTGATATTAAAGGTAGAATAAAAAAAAAATTGTTTTGCACGGAGCAGCCCCGATTTTCCTCTTCTCAGGTCCCGCGTTGGTACTCCTGGCTCTTCCTCCTCCAAGCATCTTGCTATAGGGGCACTTGTGTGTGCTTGCTCCCGATCACTAATCTGCATGCCCATAAGACACACAGAGCGGAGCACAGCCCCACCCCTGTTCATTCCTTACTGGCTGTGATTGACAACCATGGGAGCCAATGGCTCCTGCTTTTGTTGCTCAGCCAATCAGGAGGCAGAGACACCCAGGAGAGCAGTCACTAGAGTGCACATTATTGGATTGCGATCAGGCTCAGGTAAGTATTGGGGG
The DNA here is from genome assembly GCF_062004578.1 of Staurois parvus. Taxonomy (NCBI): domain Eukaryota; kingdom Metazoa; phylum Chordata; class Amphibia; order Anura; family Ranidae; genus Staurois; species Staurois parvus. The sequence goes on along the minus strand of NW_028317854.1, from coordinate 13,568,302 downwards.
GCTGTGGGTGAAGCCACTTCCCGAAGGTTTTTTTTACTTTTATGCATAGAATGCATGAAGGTAAAAAACCTTCAGCCTTTAGAACCACTTTAAGTGCTAGAGATGCACTGCTCTGCTGTGTTTCAGAATCTATGCGCAGTCCCTCTCCCCTGTGAAGGGGACCTTTCAGTTAGGCACAGTACCTACGAGTATTTGAAAGTTCAGCTGTAAGGCTAGGTTTACAACAGGTTGAGCTGGTGGTTGAGAGTGTGGGAATTGCAACAGTTCCCACACACAAATTGTACTGCTCTGTAGAGACTTGTGGAGCTGCCATTAATTCTTAATTGCACCCCCACACATCTCAGCCTACAGCACATTTGCAGGTGTGGGTTAATTATCACTGAGTTTTTACTTTTTGCTATATAAATTAACAAATCCATTGTTCTTGGTTTCCATTTTTAAAACTTTGCAAATAAATACTTTTACGTCACATATTTTGGCCAAAATGTAGTCTACTACATTTTCTTGATTAAAATAACCCACATCAGTGTACATTATTTAGTCTTTTGTGAAAGCTTCAGAGTCTAAAAACTATGGTATACTGTATATATTAGAAAATTAATTGATCCTGATGTGTGGACTCCCTTTTTAATTTCTTGGGGCCCTAAAATACTTCCCAAAGACCTACTTTTAGAAAGCAGACAGTCCAAGGTATTTATTAAGAGGCATGGTGAGTTTTTCAAAGATGTAACTTTTTCTCACAATTTTTTTGGAAAATAAAGAAATTAATTTTTTTTTATTTTAAAACTTGTCATTTTAACAAGTTATTTCTCACACACAGCATTAGCATACTTTCAGTGATACCCCAAAACATATTCTGCTATGCCAGCTGAGTATGGAGAGTATGGAGACTTTTTCATAACCTAGATGCATAGAGGGGCACAAAATCCACCTTCAAGCATTCTGGGACATAAATTACACATCAAAGTTTCTTACTACCTATCACATTTTTGGAGGCCGTGGAGCACCAGGACAATGGAAACACCCACAAAATGGCCCTATTTTAGAAAGTGAACACTCCAAGATATTTTCTGTAAGGCATAACGAGTCTTTTGAAAACGTAATTTTTTTGCCGAACGTTTTTCAAAAAGGCAGAAAAGAAAATGAATAATAGGCATAATCATAAAACATCATAGGCATACTTAGAAATATACCCCAAAACACATTCTGCTACTCCTCCCGAGTATGGTGATACTACATGTGTGGAACTTATTCAGTGCCTGACATTGTACCCCACAATGTATCTTGTGTATCAAACAAATCTACCAATTGTGTCAAAACCAATGTACTGTAATGACCGCCTCTGTACAAGTGATCAGGGAATGTAGCTTAATGTAGCATCACCTATAGCAGTCTCAGTTCCCATAAACCAAGCAAGCCTAGCCTAGTGGTACGTGGCTGTCCCCAGGAATGCCATGTTCACTGGCCAGGAAGTAAAGGAGGCTGCAGAAAAGAAGAACAGAAGAGTTCCTGTCATTCCAGGAGTACAGTTGTCCGCAGGAGATGGCTGGGAGTGGTGTTTTGCAGGAACATGGTCTGGAGGATTTGCAATTGGATCAATCCAGGCCAAAGGCAGAGACATGGTCATCAAGCAGGCAAAAGTTTGGTCCAGGCAGAAGCCAGAAATGTAGTCAATAAACCGGCCAAGATTGGTGCAGGCAGCAGGCAGAGGCAACACTACACTTGGGTGGCAGTGATCATGGACACCATAACTTGTGTGACTGTGATCAGGGACATTGGGATTGGTGTGGTGGTGACCACGGACACTGTATCTGGTGTGGTGGTGATCAGGGACACCTTAACTGGTGTGACGGTTATCAGGGACAATATAAGTGGTGTGGCAGTGATCTGGGACACAGGGACTGGTGTGGCAATGATCAGGGACACTGTGTCAGGGCTCCAGGGTATGACCAGAGGTATGTGAACTGACGCAGGGAAACGCAGGCTTCAGATAAATTATAAACAATATAATTTATTAAAGACTAACAATACAAACATAAACGCAGTGCAATACTAAAACATAACACAGTGCAAACGAACCAAACCAAACCACCCACAGATAACAGTACATACAATGCAAGCGTCATCGGGCAGGCCGGGTCAATAACAATCGGGCAGGTAGGTACAGGGGGTCAGGCAGAGAATGGTCGGGGTCACAAGCCAGGGATAAAACAGGAGAAGTCAGCAGAGGTCCGGATCAGGCAGGGTCAGCAACGAATCAGACAGGGACAGGGATGCAGGAACAAGATACAGGGCCCAGGAAAAACACACACCAAGGCAGAGACTGCAGGTCTGGCCATCCCTTAAATACACCTGCATAATCAACTTCAGGTGTTTGGCTGGCTGCAGGGTTGAGTCTCTGATTGCTGGGAGCACCCGCTGGCCAGCCCTGGTACTGCAGCCCACAAGGCAGGTGAGTCCCACCATTACTGGCAAGTCCATTCCTGACACACTGTAGCTGGTGAGGCAGTGATCAGGGACAATATGACTGTTGTGGCAATGTTTAGGGACCATATGACTGGTGTGGTAGTGACCAGGGACACTGGGACTGGTGTGGTGATGATCATGGACATCGTAACTGGTGTGACGGTGATCACAGACACCATAACTGATGTGGAGATCGCAGACATTGTAACTGTTTTGGAGGTGATCCTGGACACTGTAACTGGTGTGCTGATGATTATGGACACCGTAACTGGTGTGGCACTGATCAGGGATACTGTAACCGGTGTGGCAGTGATTAGGGACACTCAGAGTGAGTGGCAGTGACTAGGAACACTGACTGGTGACAGTGAGTTAAAAAGAAAAAAATTATAATTTAAATAAATTTAAACATTTTTATTTTTGTTTACATTTTTTTACAATTTTTTTTACATAATGTCACTCAAGAAGTATATTATCACCATAGCGAAACTGTACTACTCTGGGAGGTGGTTAAGATTTTTTTTTTCGTTTTTTACACTGTGATTGTTTTTTTCAGCCATGATGACTATAAAAGCAATCATTTCTCACTCTCTCTGGTTACATTCCTGCAGTCACTGAGAAATACTGTGATAAATGTAGCCACAGCTATCACATTGTACAGGGCTGCTGTGAATGGCCCTGTACCATGTGATCTTTGTGACCAAACACACAGTTCGTACAGTATTAAACAACGATGCCAGGAAATGCTATATTGTTTACTACTGTCCATTGGATTGCTGATTGCCTACAGCAATGGTACCAGGGCTGCTCACAGCAGCCCAGTACAATGATTAGTGTTCCCCTGTGTCTGCCGGGCACAGATCGCACCACTGTGGGCTCCCAGGGGGTGCTCACAATTGGAAGATGCAGGGGGGATGTATGAGCACATGCACCCGCATCAGCGCTGCTCCCACCTGGCTGTTTTTGTACCATGGGAAGAAGTTAAACTATTTGAATATTCTTAACAAGCAGTAAATAGACTTTACATTGAGCCCTAACTGATCTCTATAGCTGCATGTGCCATAGAGCAATTCGTTCTCAAAGCACAACAGCCTGCCATTTGTTTACATTAATCATGAGGGGATTTCAAGTCAAACTGGAACTTTTCAGATTATATAATAAAATAACAAGTTTCAAGAAGTGTAATTTGCATTTATTTTTCGACTTACACCCCTGCTACATTTATGCACTTTTCCCAGCATTTAACTAATGCCTAGAAAGCTTTGGCATAGAAAGATTTGTCAGTATGTCTGAACCATTTTAGGACAGCCTGGTTCACTTCGACATCATTGCAATCACTATTCCCACAGAAAGATTCTTCTCTTGTGCAATTTCACAGCAGGTTATGCGTTGATTATCCAGGATCAGGCGTTCCACATGCTGAATGTTTACAGGAATGTCTGCTGTGGGCTGAGAACCGTCAGATCTGAGATTGTCACTAATCGAAGTATGGCCATCTTTGAAAATTTTACACCATTGAAATGTCTTACAGTGGCTGAGCGTCTCATCACTGTACTGTGCTTGAAGTCTTAGATAATCTATAGAAATCCATGGGATTTATGCCTTCATTTACAAGAAACTTCATCACCCAAGCGCCCAAGACATGTGCACCACATATCAGTAATAGGACACACTTGCCACTTACTACTGAGTGTAGTACCGCCATGTTAGCATCCCTTTTTATACCTATAAACTTAAAAGTCCTAGTTTGGCTTGAACACCCCTCGTAGAAACTCTTTAGTAAGTTGGTCACATTGTGCAATGTGAAAAACAGAACAGAAAAAGAAAGAATGAGCTTACAATTTATTGTTCTTTATAGCAGCAAACACATTACAGCAGAGTTTATCAGGTAGGTACATTAATACAAAGTAATATAAAGTCACAATATGCCATATCTCAGTTCTTCTGTTTGAACCCTGCCTTAAGCTGGAGAATCCATCTAAATTTAGTGCTGTGAGCAGATAGGGTGTAGCCAGTCTGAGCTTTTTTATATTATTTCTAGGTTTCTACTAAGTTTGAGACATTGATTATTCCTGCCTACTGCTGTTGGGTCATCTCAAGTAGTTAGTGTGAGAAATAACAATGTATTGGGTTAAGAATATTTGTCTGTCTCAGCCAAACACTGTTGCAGTTCCACTGTTGGAGAAACATTTTGGAAGAACCTTCACTTCTGGGCTTTAGCCTGGAGAGGATTGAGGATGCCACTGTGAGAAGGTTTTTTTCTGGGGAGGGCATGGACCTGGTCAGGAGACTGTGATTTAAGCTGGCATATGTCAAGGGCTGGAGAATTAAAGTTGCTTTTATGTGAGATAGCTACACATATGGAGTATTTCTAGAAGAAATGGGAAGGAGAGAGCATTTTCAGAGTGTATGCTATGCAGGAGAGAGTCCAAGAGAGCCTAGGATAAGCTACTGCCAAATGGAAATTGCATGGATACCTCATTGTTTAACACCTTAAGGTACATTGACTGCTCTCAAATATTGAGTCAATGCAAATCTAGTTGACTCATACTCATAAAGGTCAACCTTTATTAAAAGGCTGCTACAGACAGTGACATCTGTCTCTCATTGAGTCACTGAATTGGGCTGCTTTTAAAAGGCCACCATCAGTTTTGCTATTACTAGAAGACCTGGAATATTTTGCATTCTGCATGTTTATTAAGCAAATAAACTATATAAAGGCTAAATTGACTGGCAGTCAACTGTTTGTTTTTCCCCACCTCAAGCCAAGGGTCCACCTTGCAATGGCATAATGCTAGCCCGTCACTTTGGGAGTCACCCTACACTGCCCAGATATGAGAAGTGCTACAGTAGCATAAGCAGTTCAGCTTCATAACATAGCTGGTGTACTAGGTTAGTTTAGGCATAGGTTGTTTAACCTTATTGCCCAGGTTTAAATAATTTATTTTGAGATTTATATTTATGTGTTCCAAAGTGAATAGGATTTAGGATTATTTTTTTTTGGAAATGTGGGGAAATCTAACATTGAGAAATGAACCAGGATCTTTAGTACTAGAATTTCAGTAAAGAAACAGTGGGAATTTGTCTAGATAAGAAACAAAAAAGAACAAGCACAGAGGAGTCTATGGTTTACTGTGTTAAAACAAGCACAATTTATTACCATCATAAGAGGTATTGCACTCACAAGAGCAGGAATGTGAATGACTTTCAGATCTCAGCAAGTAAAGTAGTCCTTTAAAAGTCCACTCACTGCTGCTGGATCCTGGCCAGAAGGAGTGGCTGGAGCCTGTGTTAAAGAGTTGAAGCTTCAAAGAGGTAACAGAGAGACACTGCTAAAAATTGTCAAATCAAGTCCACCCAGAGAAGTGACTTCACACTCGCTGGTGCAGTAGAGGCGTGTTTCTGGGGATTCCTCCCTTTTACCAACCCCTTATCTGTTTTGGTACTTTATTATCAGTTCTATTAGGGGTGAGCACATATTGTTTTCAGAATTTGTATATACTGTATATATGCTTGAGGAAGCAGGGGAAGAACAACCATGATTTCAGTGCTGTTGTTGTGAACATTAAGGATGAATTTTCCTACAGTGCCTGAATCCACAGAGATCAGTGAGGACCTAAAATCTCAAGTATATGTTAATGCTTGAATTTCCATAGTTGTTAAAGGCAATGTCTGAATGTGTCTGTTTTGCTGTCTTCCTTCTTTACCCAAATACCTGTTACAAGTCTAGGAGGACAGTTCCACAGCTCATCCATTTCTGGCTCTGAAAAGCATTTTATTGGACACCTTTATAGGACAGAGGAACAGACAGAGATTATTCTTAGCTACCGTCTTATTTTTTATACCTCAACTCTTTGTCTTGGAAAGAGACTTGCAGCCCCCTCACACAGCTTTGCTTATATCATGGGTTGCTTGTGTAGGATCTGTCCTGAAAATTCCTCCAAAGACCTAAGAAATTTAAAGTGCCAAGTACAATCTATTTTTTTTAATGATTTCAATTTTCACAGTACATGCAAAAAATACAATTAAGCACACACACACCATAAAATCACAAAGAAAAAAAAAATCCAGACCTATGAATTAGGTCTGGGTATACCATTTGTATACTGTCACATTGCATTGAGCCAAGATCATCAAGGGCCTATGGCTACTTCTAAATTATCTATTTAAAGGAAAAGGTGAAGCAATAGATTCAGTCCTCTCTTACAAAATGTGTCAAAGCATAAATAAACTGTGATGATAATAAACACTATGAACAATGGCAACTGGTAATACAAATGTGTGGAATCTTTGAAAAAAAAAATGTAGAGAAGAAGAAAATGATTGAGTTTTTGAGTGAAATGAATCCTTTGTGAAAGTTCATTTTTCATTACCCTTAACAAAAGACTCACATTTGTATTATCAGTGCCAAGTATATTACAAATATATGCAATTGCTTACTTGTTTATTTTTCCCTTCCTTTTTCATGTTATAGAATCAAATATTAGTGTAGAGTGGAATTCATGGCTATTACTATCTACTCTTAAATCTTCTACACCTTTGTAACACTTATTCTAATTATATAGTTAGTCTGGCTGAAAAAAGACACAAGTCCATCCAGTTCAACCAAAAAAAAAAAAGTTATAATCCTATACCCAAAATTGATCCAGGGGAAGGCAAAAAAACCCAGCAAAGCATGATCCGATTTGCTCCAGCAGGGGAAAAAAATCCCTTCCAGATCCCTTGAGAGGCAATCAGATATTTCCTGGATCAACTTTACCTATGAATGTTAGTATCCAGTTATATTGTGTGTATCTGGGAAAAAACCCAGGCCTTTTTTAAAGGAATCCACTGAGCTGGCCAAAACCAACTCTTGAGGGAGTCTATTCCACATTTTTACAGCTCTTACTGTGAAGAAATCTTTCCATATTTGGAGATTAAATTTATTTTCCTCCAGACCTAAAGAGTGCTCCCTTGTCCTCTGTGATGACCTCAGGGTGAATAGCTCTACACCGAGTTCAATATATGAACCACTGATGTATTTATACATGTTGATCATATCCCCCCCTTAATCTCCTCTTTTCTTCAGTTCCCCTAATCTTTCCTCATAGCTGAGCTCCACCATGCCTCTTGTCGGTTTGGTTGCCCCTCTCTATACTTTCTCCAGTTCCCCATTGTTTGTTTTGTGAATTGGTGCCCAAAGCTGAACTGCATATTCCAGATGAGGTCTTACTAATGATTTGTACAGGGGTACAATGATATCTTTCTCTCTGGAGTCTATACCTCTTTTAATACAAGAGAGGATTTTGCTTGCTTTAGAAACTGCAGCTTGGCATTGCATGGTATTATTAAGCTTGTGATCTACCAGGACTCCCAGATCCTTCTCCACCATTGATTCCCCCAGTTGTACTCCCCCTAGTAACACTGCTGCATGTCCTGTATGGCTGCACTCATTTGTTATCCATCTGATGCCTGCATTCTTGCCTCGGCTCCTGTATACTATTAATTTTAGAGTGTGAGTGTGTTATGTTTAATTAGTTGATGTCTTTGCAGCTTAACTAACTCCTGAACCTAACTCTGCATGAAACGCACTCCTGAATCCTGCACTCTATGCAAAACGCACTCCTGAATCCTGCACTCCATACAAAACACACTCCTGAATCCTGCACTCTGTACAAAACACACTCCTGAATCCTGAACACTGTACATAGCACATTTCTGAACCCCCCCCCATTTTTGTCACTTCCTCCCTCAAGTGTCCTTCATTCTTCTGAAGTTCAGAAGTTGGGAAGTATGGTAAGGGGAACTTTGGGGACTCTTGTGAAAGGGGGACCAAAGACCCCCTTACATCACAGTCCACAGGGTTCCCCTTTACACATATAAAAATATTTATATAAAAATATTTTATCAAGAAAAAAAGTAGGTCTTACTGTCTTTTTTTTGGGGGGGGGGGGAGGGATGCGGCAGAATTCTCTGCCTATAGGCTCCTGAGATGTAAATCGAGCCCTGTTGGTCACATGATCTCACAAAGTCGGCGGCTGCAGGAGAGAGGAGAGAGAGCCGACAATGGATTGAATGCCTGAGTGGTGACACCATCCATACGCTTACTATGAGGCACCCATTGTCAGCTGTCCCTCCTCTCCCCTGAAGCTGAGAATAGAAGCCAATCACTGGCTGAGCAGGAGCACCTTGACAATAGGTAAGTATATGCACATTCCTTTTAAAGGATAGTTAGTATAGATGTTAGAAGAGTGTGGGAAGAGATTTAAGATTAGATTAGTTATAGACTGGAATTCTACTTTAAATAAAAAAGAACTATATCATTTACAATTGTGGATTGATATGTTTTCTTTCTTACTTTTTTTTAAGTTAAATTTGATGATATGTGCTTGTCAGATACCAACCCCAGCCAATTTTCAGGCACTTACAGTGCCCATCAGACTATCATATACATTGCCATTATTCTGCTTATTATGCATACTCAGTATAAAAGAATCTAAATAATTACATTGACAGGGCTGTGATAATTAATTCAAACAATAAAAGTACTGTATACAGTTTTACACAGAGATGGAAAAATCTTTTTGGAAAGCGTGCTATAAAATGCTCCTGCACCGTATACAATATCTTGAGATGTTTATATCATGTGTTAATGTTACATTGCTTGTACTTTTTCTTTCATGGCTCAATGTAACGTAATTCAATAAAGTGATACAGAATTTTTTTTACACCATATGCCTTTTATGAGAGTTCTGTATACAGTATATAGCTATAAAAAGTACACATTATACACACACCTTTTTATGTACTATATGTATCTATGTTGCTATTTAATACCGTAATCGTTTGTTTATAAATGTAAAAACTATTTTAAGTTTCAATATTTCAATATAATAATTCACATGAGCATACTGAAAAAGCTCAAATGTATTGCTCTTTATTAAACATTCAATAAAATTGTGCAAATTATAAAATCTGGAATAAGATTGCAAACTGTCAAATTGAAAAGAATATGGTTTAGATAATATTCAGAAAGGAAAGGAAATTTGAAAAATGTTTTTCTTGTACAACACTGGTCATTTTCTAGGGGAAAATGAAGCTAATCTATAAAATGAAGTGGTGGACATATGTTCTTATGTCATGTACAAAGTAATGTCATTTTGAATAAGAAATGCATATAGATTTAAAATGGCCATTGGTTTGTCTGTCTGGGAAGAAAAAGAAAAATAATTACATTAGTATAACCAATGGTACTTTTGACTATGATAGGCATGGCAGAGAGATATGAAGAACAAAATCACCAAGGCACATCCAGACATTAAATTAAATGTTTCTCATCATGTAAAGGGTTAATCTACTAAACATTAAAATTATACTTATAGGTAGAGTCAAAAGCTCATTTTTTTCTTAATCGTCAATAGAAATAAGCCCTAAAAGCATTTTCCTAGGGATCATTTCTGTAGCCTTTCAAAACAAAAATGTGATCTATAGTGCCCTTGTACATGGCTTACTAAAACCACCTTTGATAAAGTGATGGAAACTTGTAAAATGGAAAAATTATAATATGTTAAAGATTTATTCACTCACTTCAATGTCTGCTCTGTAGGCTAAGCTCCAAAATTAGGATACAGATTTATTTATCATGCACTCCTTGCATTGTCAGTTCTAACCTGATATAAACAGCATTTCTTTACATAGAACACTGAACTGGTGGAACCAAGCTTTCTACTTCATATGGATGCACATGTATATATTTGTATTTTGATAGCACCTTAGGTGCCAATTTTAGCTATGGATAGTTTAAATTACATTCATCTTTAAAACTAAAGGACATTTTAACTAGTTAGTTTGCATTGGTTAAGACCAACAGTAATTTCCAAAGTTATAACCAGTGGGTAATATGTTCAAGTGTAGCACTTCCGAGAATGCAGTCCACTCACCAAATTCACACAAAAGGTTACCCCTGCAAGGTTTTTCCAGCATTCCATTGCCATAACATATGCTAGCCACCTGTTTTTTTCTCTTACACCACTACTCTGGCCTCAAGCTTCAAGCCCTAGACTGGTTTTCCTTCAGGCAGTAGTCAAACTGAACTTTGTGCTTTCTTTGGCTGCACTGACTCCCACCTCTCCTGGAAGGAGCTGTTTTGTTTTCCAGGCGTGAAGCCCTGATCTATTGCAATTACTCAACTCATAGGAACTGTGCATACCTACACAATCAGGGTGCTGACTTTTGAGAAAGCATAGACTCAGGACTGGAGACTTCATCCCTCCCATGTTTCTACGAAGCCTCCAGACTCCAGGCTGCAATCCAGGTTTAAGTATCCTCTAAGGAAACTGAAAGTCCAATTTCCTCCATATAACAGAAGCAACCAGGAGCCCCCTAAGACTTCCTGGGAGATAACCCTGGGTGACACAAAACCTTTTTTATATCTTGTTAGGACACATTACTTTCACAAAAACTATTTAGTTTTACCCCAGTTCATCCCTAATCACCCTTTAAAAGAAAAGGTCAGTTGTGACTAAATATCCCTTTAATTCCATAAAGTCTTGGTTTAAAAAAACATCATGGGTAGCATTGTTTTTTTCTGCTAAGGACTGTTGGGTGACATTCATTGTAACACTGGATATAAAATATTGTATTTTTCGTAGCAGCAAAGTGGCTAAATGGTTAGCATTTTCGCCTGGCAATACTAGGATCATTGGTTCAAATCCCAACAATGGCACCACCTGCCTGGAATTTGCATATTCTCCCTGTGCCTGCGTGGGTTTCCTTTGGGTACTCCGGTTTCCTCCCACACTCCAAAGACATGCTGGTAGGTTAATTGGATCCTGTCTAAATTGGCCCTAGTATGTATATTTATGAATGTGAGTTAGGGACCCTGGACTGTACATCCCTTGAGGGTTAGGGACTGATGTAAATGTACAATATACATGTAAAGTGCTGAATAAATTGATGGTGCTATATAAGTACTTGAAATAAATAAATAATTTACAACTAATCAACCAAATAAAAGTGAAGCGCTCCACACTACAAACATGAAAGCAGATATAAAACAACAAAATATAATAATGCAAATAAAAATAAGACCTAAATAAAGTCCCAAATGTCACGCATGTGAAATATAAAGTGATTAAGTGGAAGTCCCATACATAGTCCAATTAAAATCTTTAAGCAATCTTAATCTGACAAAGAGCTCCACAGGCCAAACATAAAAGGAAATATGAAACAGCAAAATAATACAATATTCTAAATAAAGTTACAAATGCCACACATGTTAAATATGAAGTGACTAAGTGAAGGTCCCATATACAGTCAAATTTTAATCTTTAAGCAATCTTGATCTGACAAATAATCCATGAGCTTCAGCAATTCTTCAGTGTATACAAACGTGTGCAAAACACTCTGGACAGCAGTTACCACCCCTGCTTACAATGAAGTTGTCTCCTCACCTGATAACAAAGACCTCTTTAATGAAAAGGAGGTCAATAAGCACTTTTTAATGCAGCCAGTCGCTCTGTATGCACATATCGTTTCCAGTTCTCCAGTCCTCGGCATGTATCGAACATGTAAATCACAAAAAATGGGGCTTCATAATATAAACTGCTTGGTTTATTTAAAAATGAAGGCTAAAATTACACTCACAGGATATAAGAATCAAATTGCATATGTGTTAATCAGCACAGTATACTCTCACAAAGGCTGATTAGAAAACGCAAAGATGGTACCTGGTCTCAGTCTAGCGTGATGCAATTACTCCGCATTGAGGCAGTCAATGTGGCGAGGTTCCCCCTCAAAATCCATCTCAAAATTATTTTTTACATGTATAGCAAAAAATTACATAGAAAACAATATCTGTTATTTTACTTTTCCTGGACAGCTTAATGCAAATAATGCAATGGAGACCTCCAAAAATACATACCAGTCCCTTATTCTCCTTGATGAGGGTCTGGCATGTACTTTATGGAGGTTCCCAGTATATTATTATCACAAAAAAAAGAAAGCTTGCACAAAAATGGGAATTAAGGACATTTTGAACTACTTCCTTTCCTTTGTAAATGTCACTTTTGCTATACTACTTTATTTACATGGTAGAGATATGCCACCCCTCAGACAGGTTTAGGGGACTCCCCCAAGAAGGTTTTTTTTAAAAGAATAGTTCATTTTTCACCACTTCAGGACCAGACACTTTCATCCCCTTCCAGTTCAGGCCAATTTTCAACTTTCAGCACTGTTACAGTTTGTCAAAACTTTTTCACAGGCTAGCATCATAGATGGGCCCCACATGCAATAAGCGTTCTAGGGGCAAAAAATTACACATTTCATTTTTTAACTACCTATCACATTTTTGGAGGTCTTGGAGCAACAGGACAGTGGAAACACCCACAAAATCACCACATTTTGGGAAAAAAAACACCCCAAGGTATCTTCTAAGAGGCATGTGGGGTCTTCTGAAATTTTCATTGTTTGCCACAAGTCTTTGGAAAATATGGAAAGAAAATAAAAACATATTTGTTTAATGAAAAGTTGTCAATTAGTAAGATATTTCTAATACACAGCATAGGCATATTTAAAATTACACCTCAAAACACATTCTCTAACTCCTCCTGAGTATGTCAATGCCACATAAGTGAAAAGTTTTTACAGCCTAGCCACATAGAGGGGCCCTACATCCAATAAGCACTATTGGGCGTTCTAGGGGCAAAAATTACACATCTAACCTCTTGACTACCTATCACACTTTTGGAGGTCTTGGAGCAGCAGGACAGTGGAAACACCCACAAAATGACCATGTTTTGGAAAGCAAACATCCCAAGGTATGTTTTAGGAGGCATGGGGAGTCTTCTAAAGACTTCATTTTTTTACTCAAGTTTTTGGAAAATGTGGAAAGAAAATGAAAATGTATTTATTTATGCAAAGTTGGTAAATTAATAAGATCTTTCTAATACACAGCATAGGAATACTTAAAATTCCACCTCAAAACACATTCTGCTAATTCTCCTGAGTATGGTAATACTACATGTGTGAGACTTTTTCACAACCAAGCCACATAGAAGGGCCCGATATCCAATAAGCACCTTCAGGTGTTCTAGGGGAAAAAATGACATATCTCATTTCTTGACTGCCTATCACGTTTTTGAAGACCCTGGAGCACCAGGGCAGTGGAAACACCCATAAAGTGACAACATTTTAGAAAGAAAGCACCCCAAGGCATTTTCTAAGAGGCATGGGGAGTCTTCTGAAGATTTATTTGTTTGTCACAAGTTTTTGGAAAATATTTGTTTGTTTGTTTTCCAGAAAGGAGATACACATCTCATTTGTTTCACCACTTTAGGGACAAGATCTCATTATTCCTCAAACTGGCTGAATCCCCCTTCTTCAGCCTGGTGGCAGCTAGTTGTTGTGGGAAGCCCTTTTGACTTGGTCAAACTGTACCACAGGTTACAGTTTTGTTAACGTAAAGGTGGCGGAAAAGGGTAAAGCTTATATAAAAATTGTCCTTCTTGAAGAGGGGGAATACAAGGTCCCAGACAATTCTGCCGCTGGTCTCCATATAGGTTGGGAAATTAAGGGGCTTTAGCTTGATGTCCTTTCCTTCATAAACTGAAAATTGTGTACATACTGTGTGGTCCTTTCACAGGATTTGTACATCTTTACCCCATGTTAGTCCTGGGCTCAATGTTCGAGTCAAATGTAAGTTCGACTCGAATATGTGTTCGCCGACTACAAGAATGGTAAGGGCTTTTGGTGGGCTAGTCACCTGTTGAGAACCCCACAATGCACTGTACTCTTACAGTGCATTGTGAGAGCTATGATTGGCCAAAGCAATGAACCACAGGTCAGGTGCAATGCTTGGCCAATCACAGCACAATGCACTGGGAGAGTCATGATTGGCCAAAGTCACGGTGAGTTTGGCCAGTCATGGCTCACGGCTAAGTCCACACCCCGCACTATACAAGGCTGCTTGCACAGCACTATATACTCACACTATATAAGGCTGATTACACAGCAGCCTTGTGTAGTGTGTTTCTGGAGTTCAGTGGAGTTAGTGGTGTGTTAGGAGTGTAGTGTAGTGTGATGTTCCACGGCAGCTGCCAAAGAGGCCTATTCCATAGGCGGAGTTGTCATCATCGTGACAATGCTGGACACAGTGATTGACAATGGATTACAACAATGGAACCATTTTATTTGGCTTTTTTTCTTTTATTAAAGGACTTTTTAAAAAATGTTGTTTTGTTTTTTGCTCAGTTAAAGTAATTTTTCAAAAGACTGGTCTCTTTTTTTTTTACTGAATTTAATCCTTTAATGAATGGGTAGGGGTACAAGAACACCTTACTCATTCACAAGGGGGGGGGGGGCAGTATCAGTGTGCTCACCCCAATTCAAAGGGGTACCCTGATGCTAATGAGCCCCCCTGCCTGCAGACCCCCACAACCACTGGACCAGGGTTGTGGGGAACAGGCCCTTGTCCCTATCGGCATGGGGACACTGCCTCCATGCTGAGGGTATGTGGCTTGCTAAGCCATGGGGGAAGCTCGATCATTCCCCTCTTGGGGATTGGGGGGGGACCCTGCACTGTTGTTTTTTTTTTGTTGTTTTTTTTAATAAAAATGTCATTTTTTGAAATAAATGTCATTCCTTCTGCAGCAGGTTCTATACATTGTACAGATGTGCAACTTTGCAGATAGTTTAAGGGGACCCCCAGGCATAAGATCTAGAGGATTTATTTTCCCATACCCCTTTTATGGCCGATAAGGCCTAGGGAAAAAAATCCCTTGCAAGAGTACAACACGGGGGGTACATTGTTGGCCAGCACTTCAGAAGAAAAGGATTTGGGGGTACTTATTTCAGATGACTGCAAAATGAGAAAACAGTGTGGCCAGGCAGTAGGGAAAGCAAATAGAATTCTAGGATGCATCACTTAAAGGGTCACCAGCAGGAGGAAGGAGGTCCTGATTCCCTTATATACTGTAGATCTTTAGTTAGACCTCAATTATAATACTGTGTCCAGTTCTGGAGACCTAACTTACAAAAAGATATTGATAAGATAGAACAAGTCCAGAGATGAGTAATAAAAATGGTGAAAGGTCTGGGGGATAAAACAAATCAAGAGAGACTTCAGGAACTTAACATGTACAGGAGGAAAAAAGGGAAAGGGGAGACATGATTGAAATCTTTAAATACATCAAGTGAGTGAATAAGGCTCAGGAGGGCAGTATTTTCAACATGAAACCAAAATCAAGAACACGGGGACATGAGCTTAAACTAACTGAAGGAAAGTTCAAAACTAATCTCAGAAATTACTATTTTACTGAAAGAGTAATTGATCCTTGGAACAAACTTCCAGCAGAGGTAGTGAGCCAGTCAACAGTAAATAGCTTCAAACATACTTGGGAGAAGCATAGACAAAAAAGTTGGACCACTTGGTGTTTTTCTGCTGTAACTTTTCTATGTTTCTTTAACTTGCATATAAATTTTCAAAATGGGCACTTTTGAATTTACAAGTTCGAGTCCCATAGGCTTGCATTGAGTTGGAAGTTCACGGCTGAACGTTCATCAGGTTCAAACGTGAACCGAACATGGGGGGTGTTTGGCCCATCACTACCCCATATCTTTTGCTTGGGATGTGTTGTTTTAAGCCCAGCCTCCCGGTGAAGTGGATTAGTGATTCATTTACACAGATGTTTTGTAAGGACAATATAGTTCAGGAAAGTTTGGCTAAAAAAATAATCAGTGGCTGAATTTTATAAAGTTATCATAATCAGGGTGATTTCTTCTCAAAATCGCATAATTAATTTATAGCGGGTACTGGACATAGTGGCAGAATAGATTGGCATATGTTGTATGGGATTTGTGGACCAATAAGCCTGCAGTTCAGTTTTTTAGTTAGTCCCATATTTATTGTGAGGCCAAGAAACTGTTTAATTTCTTGAATGGTCAGAGGTTTCCACTCCAATGGACGGGTATAAACAGAGCTGGGTAATATACTGCTGGGCATAAGGGTTGCATTGATCTACAACCAAATTCAAAAAAGCTTTTGTGAAAAATAAATTTAAAAAAATCAATAGCACTAAAATTTTGAGTTTCTACCTGAATGCCTGGCTGGACTATGAATGGGGGAATTATAGGTGCTCCTGAATCTGAAGGTAGCCACACAGGGTTTAAAAGTGCCTCTGGGATGGCAGTATGGGTCCTCATCCTTGGTGGATGAACTGCACTACTAGTGCTAGCTATGTCACATGGGGGTATTAAGGTATTCAGGACCCACTGGTATAGTTCACACTAGACACTGTTGGGCAAGGATCAGGATCAGCTGGCTGGCAATGTTTTGTGTGTGCGTATACATTGTGTGAAGAGGCTGAAAATTACTCACAGTTAGCTGTAATCGCTTTCTTGTCACAGACAATGGTGTTGATCAAGACCCCCTCGTATGGCGGTTATAAGGACCCCCTGGAATGGTGGTGACCAGACCCCACTGGTATGGCGGTGATCAGGACCCAATGGTATGGTCCACACTAGACACTGTTGGTCAAAGATCAAGGACAACATGAGCTGGCTGTGTGTAAACTGTGTGCAGAGGCTGAAAATTACTCACAGTTAGCTGTAATAGCTCTCTCATTACAGATGATGGTGTTGATCAGAACCCCCTCATATGGCAGTGATAAAGACCCCCTGATATGGGGATGATCAGGACTCACTGGTATGGTGGCAATCAGGACCTACTGGTATAGTTCACATTAGACACTGTTGGGCAAAGATAAGGGACACTGTGAGCTTGCTGCCAATGTTTTGTGTGTGTAAACTGTGTGCAGAGGCTGAAAATTACTCACATTTAGCTGTAATCGCTCTCTCTTATCACAGATGATGGTGTTGATCAGGTATGGTGGTGATTAGGAACCACTGATATGGTGGTGATCAGGACCCGCTGGTATGGTGGTGATCAGGACCCCTGGTATGGTGGTGACCAAGACCTGCTGCTTCCGTTCACACTAGACACTGTTGGGCAAAGATCAGGGACAGCTGAGCTGGCTGGCAATGTTTGGTGTGTGACTGTAAACTGTGTGCAGAGGCTGAAAATTACTCACAGTTAGCTGTTCTCACTCTCTCATCACAAACGATAGTCTTGATCAGGACCCACTGGTATAGCAGTGATCAGGACGCCCTGGTATGGTGTTGATCAGGACCCCCTGGTATTGCGGTGATCAGGACCTGCTGATATGGTTCACACTAGACACTGTGGTGTAGAGATCAGAGAAAACCGTGGGCTGGCTGGCAATGTTTTGTGTGTGTGTGTAAACTGTGTGCAGAGGCTGAAAATTACTCACAGTTAGTTGTAATGGCTCACAGATGATTGTGGTGATCAGGAACCAACCAGGGTGGTGGTGACCAGGAATCCACTGGCATTGCTGTGATCAGGACACCGCTGGCGTGGTTTTGATCAGGAACTGGCTGGCGTGGCAGTGATCAGGACCCTCTGGTATGGTTCATTATGGACACTGTTGGGGAGAGATCAGGGACATTGTGTGCTGGCTGGCAATGTTTTGTTTGTGCATGTGTAAACTGTGTTCAAAGACTGAAAATTACTCACAAGTTAGCTGTAATCGCTCTCTCATCACAGATGATGGTGTTCATCAGGACCCCCTGGTTTGGTGGTGATCAGGACCCACTGGTATGATGGTGATCAGGACCTGCTGGTATGATGGTGAACAGGACCCGCTGGTATGGCAGTGAGTATGGCAGTGATCGGGACACACTGGTATGGTGGTGAACAAGACCCACTGGTATGGAGGTGATCAGGACCCACTGGTATGATTCACACTAGACACTGTTGGACAGAGATAAGGGACAGCATGAGCTGGCTGGCAATGTATGGTTTGTGCATAAACTGTGTGCAGAGGCTGAAAATTACTCACAGTTAGCTGTAATCAATCTCTCGTCACAAACAATGGTCTTGATCAGGATCCACTGGTATAGTGATGATCAGGACCCCCTGGTATAGCGGTGATCAGGACCCGCTGGTACGGTTCACACTAGACACTTTTGGGCAGAGATCAGGGACATCATGAGCTGGCTGGCAATGTTGTGTGTGTTCGTGTGTAAACTGTGTGCAGAGGCTGAAAATTACTCACAGTTAATTGTAATGGCTCACAGATGATGGTGGTGATCAGGAACCAACTGGTGTGGTGGTGACCAGGAATCCACTGGCATTGCGGTGATCAGGAACCCGCTGGCATGGCTGTGATCAGGAACTGGCTGGCATGGCGGTCATCAGGAACTGGCTGGCATGGCTGTGATCAGGAACTGGCTGGCATGGCAGCGATCAGGAACCAGCAGGTTTGGCGCTGATCAGGAACTGGCTGGCGTGGTGGTAATCAGGAACTAACTAGCGTGGTGGTGATCAGGAACCAGCTAGCGTGCCAGTGATTAGGAACCAAACTGGCATGGTGTTGATCAGGAATAAAGCTGGCGTAGTGGTGATCAGGAACCAAGCTGGCGTGGCTGTGATCAGGAACTAGCTGACATGGCAGTGATCCTGAACCAGTTGGCATGACTGTGATCAGGAACTGGCTGGCATGGCAATGATCAGGAACCAGCTGGTGGGGTGCTGATCAGGAACTGGCTGGCGTGGCAGTAATCAGAAACTAGGTAGCGTGGCGGTGATCAGGAACCACCTAGCGTGGCAGTGATCAGGAACCAAACTGGCATGGTGGTGATCAGGAACCAAGCTGGCGTGGCAATGATCAGGAACCAAACTGTCATAGTGGTGATCATGAATCAAGCTGGCATGGCGGTGATCAGGAACCAAGCTGGCGTGGCAATGATCAGGAAGCAAAGGGTATGGCAGTGATTAGGTAGGGAGGTAATTAGTGCACTGGTTTGATTTGGGCACACTGGTATGGCAGTACTGGTGACAACTGGGCAGTGATCAGGGACGCTGTAAAGTGGCTGCTGGTACTATAACTATATGCTCACAATTGCACTGCTGTAAGCTCTCCGTGTGAGGAGAAGAATCTGGAAGCCACCCAATGTGGATTTTGTTTCCAGTTAGACTGTGTCCTCATCGGACATGGTGATCACATGGTATAGGACAGATTTCATTGGTCCTATACCATTTCACATGATCCGCTAAGTCTGGGCAACACAGTGTTCACAGGGCTCACAGGTGCGTGCTCTAGGAGCCGCGCACGAGCCTGAGATGTACTGGTATATTAGCTTGCATCGGCGTTGTTCCTGTCCCACCGTCTATGTGCTGTCAGCGGATGGGAAGTGGTTATTGTTGCACATTTACTTTTAATAAATGCACAGCTTCCTGCAAAATTGTACTTTTCTACTTTTTTTTTTTGCATTGATATATGTCCCCTGGGGTAGTGCCCAGCACCCATCTTTTTGCCAAACTCTTAGCTATTAGCCTTAAAAATAAAGATAACTGATTTGACAGATTCAGCTCTCAGTGGGGACAATTCACTAAGAGATATTTTAGCACATCCAAGTATGTGGTAAAGTAACGCACAGTGTTTTTGAAAAACCACAGTGTAATTAATTAAGAAACACTTCTTAACCACTTTATTGCCAGGCACTTTTACCCTCTTCCTGCCCAGGCCAATTTTCAGCGTTCATCGCTGTCGCACTTTGAATGACAATTGCGCGGTCAGGCAACACTGTACTCAAACTAGATTGTTGTCATTTTTTTCACACAAATAGAGATTTCTTTTGGTTGTATTTGATAACAACTGGGATTTTTAATTTTTTGCTAAATAAACAAAAAAAATCAAACATTTTGAAAAAACTATTTGTTTTTCTTAGTTTCTGTTATAAAATGTTGCAAATAAATAATTGTTCTTCATAAATTTAGGCCAAAATGTGTTCTGCTATATTTCAGTCTCACTTCTGCATGGAAACCAATCAGCTTCCAGGTTTTATTGCCAAAGGTTTATTTAACAAACTGAGGTTAGAAGTGAATTGGTCTCTATGCAGAAATGAGCTTGATTTTGCACTGTCCAGCTTTAGTAACTAAAACCCACAGTTTAATATTAGAGATGAGCGAATCGAAGTATCCGAAGTGGAATTCGAGTCGAATATCGGAAAAATTTCGATTCGTGCCGAATCCGAAAAACAGCCTAATTCGGACGCGCGAATCGAAATTTTTCCGAAAATGGCGGCTGACATGTGCGGCGACGGAGCGGGGATGTCGGGGAAGGCGCGCAGACAAGGCGCGCTGCCCCATAATGCATTCCTCAACGACATGTGATCGCATCAGCCAATCAGCAGCCAGCCAGCCAGCACTGTGTAATGGTCGAGGTATATATAGCGGCCATTTTGGAAATCTTCATTTGCCTGCAGTCATTGAACAGAGGCAGACCGCTCTGTACTAGGGACAGGGACAGAGTTAGGGCCACAGAAACGAGAATTGGGGACAGAGAGAAGTTACTTAGGGACAGAGAACCATTACTCAGG
The DNA here is from genome assembly GCF_062004578.1 of Staurois parvus. NCBI lineage: Eukaryota > Metazoa > Chordata > Amphibia > Anura > Ranidae > Staurois > Staurois parvus. The sequence goes on along the minus strand of NW_028317854.1, from coordinate 13,547,404 downwards.
GACACAGACTTGTTAATGAGGGCCACAGAATCGTTATTTAGGGACAAAGAAACGCTAGTTAGGGCCACAGAATTCATACTCAGGGACAGACAGAATTGTTACTCAGTGCCAGAGAATTGTTACTTAGGGCCACAGAAACGTTATTAGGGCCACAGAATTTTTACTCAGGGACAGACAGAATTGTTACTGAGTGCCAGAGAATTGTTACTCAGGGACAGACAGAATTGTTACTGAGTGCCAGAGAATTCTTACTCAGGGCCACAGAATTCATTCTCAGGGACAGACAGAATTGTTACTCAGGGACAGACAGAATTGTTACTGAGTGCCAGAGAATTGTTACTCAGGGACAGACAGAATTGTTACTGAGTGCCAGAGAATTGTTACTCAGGGACAGACAGAATTGTTACTGAGTGCCAGAGAATTGTTACTCAGGGACAGACAGAATTGTTACTGAGTGCCAGAGAATTGTTACTCAGGGACAGACAGAATTGTTACTGAGTGCCAGAGAATTGTTACTCAGGGACAGACAGAATTGTTACTGAGTGCCAGAGAATTGTTACTCGCACAGACACAAAATTGTTACTTGCACAGACACAGAATTGTTACTCGCACAGACACAGAATTGTTACTCAGGGCCACAGAATTCATACTCAGGGATAGACAGAATTGTTACTGAGTGCCAGAGAATTGTTACTCAGGGACAGACAGAATTGTTACTGAGTGCCAGAGAATTGTTACTCAGGGACAGACAGAATTGTTACTGAGTGCCAGAGAATTGTTACTCGCACAGACACAAAATTGTTACTTGCACAGACACAGAATTGTTACTCGCACAGACACAGAATTGTTACTCAGGGCCACAGAATTCATACTCAGGGACAGACAGAATTGTTACTGAGTGCCAGAGAATTGTTACTCAGGGACAGACAGAATTGTTACTGAGTGCCAGAGAATTGTTACTCAGGGACAGACAGAATTGTTACTGAGTGCCAGAGATTTGTTACTCGCACAGACACAAAATTGTTACTTGCACAGACACAGAATTGTTACTCGCACAGACACAGAATTGTTACTCAGGGCCACAGAATTCATACTCAGGGACAGACAGAATTGTTACTGAGTGCCAGAGAATTGTTACTCAGGGACAGACAGAATTGTTACTGAGTGCCAGAGAATTGTTACTCAGGGACAGACAGAATTGTTACTGAGTGCCAGAGAATTGTTACTCAGGGACAGACAGAATTGTTACTGAGTGCCAGAGAATTGTTACTCAGGGACAGACAGAATTGTTACTGAGTGCCAGAGAATTGTTACTCGCACAGACACAAAATTGTTACTTGCACAGACACAGAATTGTTACTCGCACAGACACAGAATTGTTACTCAGGGCCACAGAATTCATACTCAGGGATAGACAGAATTGTTACTGAGTGCCAGAGAATTGTTACTCAGGGACAGACAGAATTGTTACTGAGTGCCAGAGAATTGTTACTCAGGGACAGACAGAATTGTTACTGAGTGCCAGAGAATTGTTACTCGCACAGACACAAAATTGTTACTTGCACAGACACAGAATTGTTACTCGCACAGACACAGAATTGTTACTCAGGGCCACAGAATTCATACTCAGGGATAGACAGAATTGTTACTGAGTGCCAGAGAATTGTTACTCAGGGACAGACAGAATTGTTACTGAGTGCCAGAGAATTGTTACTCAGGGACAGACAGAATTGTTACTGAGTGCCAGAGAATTGTTACTCGCACAGACACAAAATTGTTACTTGCACAGACACAGAATTGTTACTCGCACAGACACAGAATTGTTACTCAGGGCCACAGAATTCATACTCAGGGACAGACAGAATTGTTACTGAGTGCCAGAGAATTGTTACTCAGGGACAGACAGAATTGTTACTGAGTGCCAGAGAATTGTTACTCAGGGACAGACAGAATTGTTACTGAGTGCCAGAGAATTGTTACTCGCACAGACACAAAATTGTTACTTGCACAGACACAGAATTGTTACTCGCACAGACACAGAATTGTTACTCAGGGCCACAGAATTCATACTCAGGGATAGACAGAATTGTTACTGAGTGCCAGAGAATTGTTACTCAGGGACAGACAGAATTGTTACTGAGTGCCAGAGAATTGTTACTCAGGGACAGACAGAATTGTTACTGAGTGCCAGAGAATTGTTACTCGCACAGACACAAAATTGTTACTTGCACAGACACAGAATTGTTACTCGCACAGACACAGAATTGTTACTCAGGGCCACAGAATTCATACTCAGGGACAGACAGAATTGTTACTGAGTGCCAGAGAATTGTTACTCAGGGACAGACAGAATTGTTACTGAGTGCCAGAGAATTGTTACTCAGGGACAGACAGAATTGTTACTGAGTGCCAGAGAATTGTTACTCGCACAGACACAAAATTGTTACTTGCACAGACACAGAATTGTTACTCGCACAGACACAGAATTGTTACTCAGGGCCACAGAATTCATACTCAGGGATAGACAGAATTGTTACTGAGTGCCAGAGAATTGTTACTCAGGGACAGACAGAATTGTTACTGAGTGCCAGAGAATTGTTACTCAGGGACAGACAGAATTGTTACTGAGTGCCAGAGAATTGTTACTCGCACAGACACAAAATTGTTACTTGCACAGACACAGAATTGTTACTCGCACAGACACAGAATTGTTACTCAGGGCCACAGAATTCATACTCAGGGACAGACAGAATTGTTACTGAGTGCCAGAGAATTGTTACTCAGGGACAGACAGAATTGTTACTGAGTGCCAGAGAATTGTTACTCGCACAGACACAAAATTGTTACTTGCACAGACACAGAATTGTTACTCGCACAGACACAGAATTGTTACTCAGGGCCACAGAATTCATACTCAGGGACAGACAGAATTGTTACTGAGTGCCAGAGAATTGTTACTCAGGGACAGACAGAATTGTTACTGAGTGCCAGAGAATTGTTACTCGCACAGACACAAAATTGTTACTTGCACAGACACAGAATTGTTACTCGCACAGACACAGAATTGTTACTCAGGGCCACAGAATTCATACTCAGGGACAGACAGAATTGTTACTGAGTGCCAGAGAATTGTTACTCAGGGACACCTAATCGTTGAATTAAATAGTATGTCAGACAACATGCAGAGGAGTGGCAGAGGAGGCAATGTTTTAGGAGCGAGCAGACGTGGCAGCAGAGGAAGGGGTCGAGGCAGCAGTATTCGCAGCCAGAGGCCAGTGCTCCCGGTGTCATCCAGCGGTCGTGTCTCCACCGACAACCCTGCCGTCATTGATTGGTTGGCTCGGTCGTCTTCCTCTTCCCAGGTCACCTCTGACACCTACAGCCAACGGTCGGTGGGTACGTCAGACACAACCGTTAGTTGGCATGGCCCGGGACCAAGCCCACTGAAATCACGTGTCCTCTACCTGCCCCTGTCCTTTGCTGTTCCCTCACCAAGCGAAGTATCGCATGCTGTGGGCTCAGCCCCACTGTACAGTGAGGAAGAGCTAACAGAGGGCGGTCAGGAACGGGGGGAGACATCGGCCTTTTCAGCAGCCAAGCGAACAAGTACTGGCGAGGAGAGTGGCTCGGTAGCCGGTCTAGAGACAGGTCTGTCTCCTGACCCAGACGCAGCCGAGGGGGCTAGTAGTGAGGCGGAGACCCTACTTGATGATGAGGAGGTTGATCGCACTTGGCAGCCTCGTCGTCATCAGGCAATTTCTTCCGCATCATCAGGAGAAGAGGGTGGCAGCTTGGCAGCGAGCAAAACAGTCGGTGGGTTGCCCAGGAGACAGCAGCAGGGTCGCATCAGTGTCAGTGGAGCCAAACGTCCACGGAGTAGAGCACCAGCTCCACTGCAGCCTACCACCACGGCCAGTAGTGGTGCCGTTGCGCACGGAGGAAGTAGCAGTCAGCCAGTGAAGAGTAGCGGGGGCAAAGTTTCCTACTCGGTGGTGTGGCAATTTTTCCTCAAGCCGCCCGAGGAAGTAAACGTAGCCGTATGTCGACTATGTGGCCAGAAATGCAAGCGTGGCCAGGGGGCCCATGTTGGGACTACAGCGTTGCGTCAGCATATGCAGCGTCACCATTCGGTGGCCTGGGAAAACCGTGATAAACATACGGCGGTTCTGCCTGCCCCAGCCCCCGCTCCATCACCCGCTCCGTTACTTGCTCCGTCACCCGACGTCGTCAATCGCCCTCTATCAGCCAGTCAAGGCTCCAACACCTCTGCTGAGGGGAGTTGTCGCTCATTGGCATCTTCCGCTCGTTCAGATGCTCCTTCTCCTGCTACTCCTCTTCTCGGATTCCGTCAACAGTCTTTCTTGGAATCCGTATCCAAGAGACAACAGTTTGCGAGCACGCACCCGACGGTGCAAAAGCTGAACGTCCTCCTGTCCAAGTTGCTGGTGCTGCAGTCCCTCCCTTTCCAACTGGTGGACTCAGCACCTTTCCGAGAAATGATGGCTTGTGCCGCGCCGCGGTGGAGAGTGCCAAGCCGTCATTTCTTTGCCCAAAAGGCAGTGCCAGCCCTGCATTCACATGTAGAAGAGATGGTGGGCCAGTCTTTGAGCATGTCGGTCTCTGCCAAAGTGCACGGCAGCGCCGACGTGTGGAGCTGTAACTACGGTCAGGGACAGTACATGTCATTTACGGCCCACTGGGTGAACGTGGTGCCGGCACAGCCGCACCAGCAACTTGGACAGGTCACGACGCTTTTGCCTCCACGTTTGCACGTCCTTGGTCCAGCAAGCATGTCCGCCTCTACCACCTCTTTTTCCGCCGTGTCCTCAGCCGCCACCCCCGTGCCAAGTCCCATTACCCGACCGGCATATCACATGTGCAGGGCGCAACGGTGTCACGCTGTGCTGCACCTGGTATGCCTTGGCGAACGTAGTCACACAGGGGAGGAACTGCTGAGTGTAATGAACAGAGAAATCGACAGATGGCTGTCTCCGCGCAAACTAAAAATCGGAACCATGTTGACTGACAACGGAAAGAACATGGTGTCTGCTCTGCGTCAAGGAAGGTTGTGCCATGCGCCATGCATGGCTCACGTGTTCAATCTGGTTGTCAAGCGGTTCCTAAAATCCACCATCCCACTGCAAGACATCCTTAAAATGTCACGTAAACTGTGCATGCATTTCAGCCATTCCTACACCGCAAAGAACACCCTCATTGAGCTGCAGCGGCAGAACGGAATTCCACAGCATCGCCTGATCTGCGACGTTGCAACAAGGTGGAATTCAACCCTACACATGTTAGACCGCCTTTACGAGCAGCGAAAGGCCATCACCGATTTCCTGATGTTACAAGCGGATAAAGGTACTCCCCTGTGTAACTTAGATGTCAGCCATTGGCAGCTCATGCGTGACACCTGCCGCTTGCTCAGGCCCTTTGAGGAGGCCACGCTATTCGTGAGTCGGCAGGACTATGGGATGAACGACGTCATTCCTCTGTTGCACGTCCTGGAACAAATGCTGTTAACAATGGCTGGTCAGGGTGCGGTAGACGTGGCGCACAGATCTCAACGCCACATGACCCCTGTGGGGGCAGGACAGGAAGAAGAGGAGGAGGTAGAGGAGGACATTTGTGCTCAGGAATTATTGAGTGAAATGGGTGGTTTTTCCACTCAGCGGACAGGAGTGGAGGAGCAGGAGCATCTGGTAGAGGAGGAGGAGGAGGAGACAGAGGACCCAGACGCACCGTGGCAGTATGCTGTGGAGATGGAGGCAGGGAGTCCCTCGCATTCCTTGGCACAAATGGCCCATAGCATGCTCGGTTGCTTGCGTAGCGACAGCCGAATAATAACCATCAGACAGAGGGATGACTTTTGGCTGTCCACCTTGTTGGACCCTCGCTACCGGTCCAAAATGGTGGCCTTTTTCACACCTGCTGAGAGGGAGGCCAAAATTACGTACTATAAAAACCACCTATGTAGTCAGTTGGTCTCTGCCTTTGTGCGCCAACGTCCATCCTCAGACACTGTGGGCCCTGTGCGCTCGCGTTCCGCTGGCATGGCAGCAGGGGAGGGGTGGGGTGGTAGGAGCAGTGGCAGCTCCACCAGCAGTGGCTGCCTCAGTCTGCAGTCGATGATGAGTAGCTTTCTTCACCAGCGCAGTGAGGAAACTACTAACCAGCCGCAGCAGCAGCAGCAGCATCAGGTGGACCTGGAGCAGGAGCTCAAACAACAGGCTTGGGCCTACTTGGACAGCACCCTGCCAACCGAGGTAGACAATCCCCTTGACTACTGGGCAACGAAACTTGACCTTTGGCCCCAACTAGCTGAATTTGCCCTTGAAAGGCTGTCATGCCCGGCCAGTAGCGTGGCATCGGAGCGCGTGTTTAGTGCGGCAGGAGGTATTGTAACTCCGCGGAGGACACGACTGTCCACCCAAAGTGTGGAGAGACTCACGTTTGTGAAAATGAATCAGGCGTGGATTAGTCTGGATTTCAAACCACCAGTTCCTGACACAACTGACTAAATCCGCCATGAATCATGCCTCAAACATGTGCCACTTTCAGGTCTCCTCACACTGCTGGTGTGTTTAATTTTTTGACATAGGGTGCTGGCAGATTACGGGCCTCCTATAGCTGCTGCCAGGCCCCTAATCTGCCATGGGCCCCTATATACCGCCTCCTCATGCTGCTGCCAAGTCCAGAGTCTGTCATGGGTCCCTGTATGGCCTCCCATTGCTGCTGTCTCCATCGCCACACTCTGCTGCCATGTGCCACTTTCAGGTCTCTTCACACTGCTGGTGTGTTTAATTTTTTGACATAGGGTGCAGGCAGATTACGGGCCTCACATAGCTGCTGCCAGGCCCCTAATCTGCCATGGGCCCCTATATACCGCCTCCTCATGCTGCTGCCAAGTCCAGAGTCTGTCATGGGTCCCTGTACGGCCTCCCATTGCTGCTGTCTCCATCGCCACACTCTGCTGCCATGTGCCACTTTCAGGTCTCTTCACACTGCTGGTGTGTTAAATTTTTTGACATAGGGTGCAGGCAGATTACGGGCCTCACATAGCTGCTGCCAGGCCCCTAATCTGCCATGGGCCCCTATATACCGCCTCCTCATGCTGCTGCCAAGTCTAGAGTCTCTCATGGGTCCCTGTACGGCCTCCCATTGCTGCTGTCTCCATCGCCACACTCTGCTGCCATGTGCCACTTTCAGGTCTCTTCACACTGCTGGTGTGTTAAATTTTTTGACATAGGGTGCAGGCAGATTACGGGCCTCACATAGCTGCTGCCAGGCCCCTAATCTGCCATGGGCCCCTATATACCGCCTCCTCATGCTGCTGCCAAGTCTAGAGTCTCTCATGGGTCCCTGTACGGCCTCCCATTGCTGCTGTCTCCATCGCCACACTCTGCTGCCATGTGCCACTTTCAGGTCTCTTCACACTGCTGGTGTGTTAAATTTTTTGACATAGGGTGCAGGCAGATTACGGGCCTCACATAGCTGCTGCCAGGCCCCTAATCTGCCATGGGCCCCTATATACCGCCTCCTCATGCTGCTGCCAAGTCCAGAGTCTGTCATGGGTCCCTGTAAGGCCTCCCATTGCTGCTGTCTCCATCGCCACACTCTGCTGCCATGTGCCACTTTCAGGTCTCTTCACACTGCTGGTGTGTTAAATTTTTTGACATAGGGTGCAGGCAGATTACGGGCCTCACATAGCTGCTGCCAGGCCCCTAATCTGCCATGGGCCCCTATATACCGCCTCCTCATGCTGCTGCCAAGTCCAGAGTCTGTCATGGGTCCCTGTATGGCCTCCCATTGCTGCTGTCTCCATCGCCACACTCTGCTGCCATGTGCCACTTTCAGGTCTCTTCACACTGCTGGTGTGTTTAATTTTTTGACATAGGGTGCAGGCAGATTACGGGCCTCACATAGCTGCTGCCAGGCCCCTAATCTGCCATGGGCCCCTATATACCGCCTCCTCATGCTGCTGCCAAGTCTAGAGTCTGTCATGGGTCCCTGTACGGCCTCCCATTGCTGCTGTCTCCATCGCCACACTCTGCTGCCATGTGCCACTTTCAGGTCTCTTCACACTGCTGGTGTGTTAAATTTTTTGACATAGGGTGCAGGCAGATTACGGGCCTCACATAGCTGCTGCCAGGCCCCTAATCTGCCATGGGCCCCTATATACCGCCTCCTCATGCTGCTGCCAAGTCTAGAGTCTCTCATGGGTCCCTGTACGGCCTCCCATTGCTGCTGTCTCCATCGCCACACTCTGCTGCCATGTGCCACTTTCAGGTCTCTTCACACTGCTGGTGTGTTAAATTTTTTGACATAGGGTGCAGGCAGATTACGGGCCTCACATAGCTGCTGCCAGGCCCCTAATCTGCCATGGGCCCCTATATACCGCCTCCTCATGCTGCTGCCAAGTCTAGAGTCTCTCATGGGTCCCTGTACGGCCTCCCATTGCTGCTGTCTCCATCGCCACACTCTGCTGCCATGTGCCACTTTCAGGTCTCTTCACACTGCTGGTGTGTTTAATTTTTTGACATAGGGTGCAGGCAGATTACGGGCCTCACATAGCTGCTGCCAGGCCCCTAATCTGCCATGGGCCCCTATATACCGCCTCCTCATGCTGCTGCCAAGTCCAGAGTCTGTCATGGGTCCCTGTAAGGCCTCCCATTGCTGCTGTCTCCATCGCCACACTCTGCTGCCATGTGCCACTTTCAGGTCTCTTCACACTGCTGGTGTGTTTAATTTTTTGACATAGGGTGCAGGCAGATTACGGGCCTCACATAGCTGCTGCCAGGCCCCTAATCTGCCATGGGCCCCTATATACCGCCTCCTCATGCTGCTGCCAAGTCTAGAGTCTGTCATGGGTCCCTGTACGGCCTCCCATTGCTGCTGTCTCCATCGCCACACTCTGCTGCCATGTGCCACTTTCAGGTCTCTTCACACTGCTGGTGTGTTAAATTTTTTGACATAGGGTGCAGGCAGATTACGGGCCTCACATAGCTGCTGCCAGGCCCCTAATCTGCCATGGGCCCCTATATACCGCCTCCTCATGCTGCTGCCAAGTCCAGAGTCTGTCATGGGTCCCTGTATGGCCTCCCATTGCTGCTGTCTCCATCGCCACACTCTGCTGCCATGTGCCACTTTCAGGTCTCTTCACACTGCTGGTGTGTTTAATTTTTTGACATAGGGTGCAGGCAGATTACGGGCCTCACATAGCTGCTGCCAGGCCCCTAATCTGCCATGGGCCCCTATATACCGCCCTCCTCATGCTGCTGCCAAGTCTAGAGTCTGTCATGGGTCCCTGTACGGCCTCCCATTGCTGCTGTCTCCATCGCCACACTCTGCTGCCATGTGCCACTTTCAGGTCTCTTCACACTGCTGGTGTGTTAAATTTTTTGACATAGGGTGCAGGCAGATTACGGGCCTCACATAGCTGCTAGAGATGAGCGAATCGAAGTATCCGAAGTGGAATTCGAGTCGAATTTCGGAAAAATTTCGATTCGTGCCGAATCCGAAAAACAGCCTAATTCGGACGCGCGAATCGAAATTTTTCCGAAAATGGCGGCTGACATGTGCGGCGACGGAGCGGGGATGTCGGGGAAGGCGCGCAGACAAGGCGCGCTGCCCCATAATGCATTCCTCAACGACATGTGATCGCATCAGCCAATCAGCAGCCAGCCAGCCAGCACTGTGTAATGGTCGAGGTATATATAGCGGCCATTTTGGAAATCTTCATTTGCCTGCAGTCATTGAACAGAGGCAGACCGCTCTGTACTAGGGACAGGGACAGAGTTAGGGCCACAGAAACGAGAATTGGGGACAGAGAGAAGTTACTTAGGGACAGAGAACCATTACTCAGGGACACAGACTTGTTAATGAGGGCCACAGAATCGTTATTTAGGGACAAAGAAACGCTAGTTAGGGCCACAGAATTCATACTCAGGGACAGACAGAATTGTTACTGAGTGCCAGAGAATTGTTACTCAGGGACAGACAGAATTGTTACTGAGTGCCAGAGAATTGTTACTCTCACAGACACAAAATTGTTACTTGCACAGACACAGAATTGTTACTTGCACAGACACACAATTGTTACTCAGGGCCACAGAATTCATACTCAGGGACAGACAGAATTGTTACTGAGTGCCAGAGAATTCTTACTCAGGGCCACAGAATTCATACTCAGGGACAGACAGAATTGTTACTCAGGGACAGACAGAATTGTTACTGAGTGCCAGAGAATTGTTACTCAGGGACAGACAGAATTGTTACTGAGTGCCAGAGAATTGTTACTCTCACAGACACAAAATTGTTACTTGCACAGACACAGAATTGTTACTTGCACAGACACACAATTGTTACTCAGGGCCACAGAATTCATACTCAGGGACAGACAGAATTGTTACTGAGTGCCAGAGAATTGTTACTCAGGGACAGACAGAATTGTTACTGAGTGCCAGAGAATTGTTACTCTCACAGACACAAAATTGTTACTTGCACAGACACAGAATTGTTACTCGCACAGAGACAGAATTGTTACTCAGGGCCACAGAATTCATACTCAGGGACAGACAGAATTGTTACTGAGTGCCAGAGAATTGTTACTCAGGGAAGACAGAATTGTTACTGAGTGCCATAGAATTGTTACTCAGGGACAGACAGAATTGTTACTGAGTGCCAGAGAATTGTTACTCTCACAGACACAAAATTGTTACTTGCACAGACACAGAATTGTTACTCGCACAGAGACAGAATTGTTACTCAGGGCCACAGAATTCATACTCAGGGACAGACAGAATTGTTACTGAGTGCCAGAGAATTGTTACTCAGGGACAGACAGAATTGTTACTGAGTGCCAGAGAATTGTTACTCTCACAGACACAAAATTGTTACTTGCACAGACACAGAATTGTTACTTGCACAGACACACAATTGTTACTGAGTGCCAGAGAATTGTTACTCAGGGACAGACAGAATTGTTACTGAGTGCCAGAGAATTGTTACTCAGGGACAGACAGAATTGTTACTGAGTGCCAGAGAATTGTTACTCAGGGACAGACAGAATTGTTACTGAGTGCCAGAGAATTGTTACTCTCACAGACACAAAATTGTTACTTGCACAGACACAGAATTGTTACTCGCACAGAGACAGAATTGTTACTCAGGGCCACAGAATTCATACTCAGGGACAGACAGAATTGTTACTGAGTGCCAGAGAATTGTTACTCAGGGACAGACAGAATTGTTACTGAGTGCCAGAGAATTGTTACTCTCACAGACACAAAATTGTTACTTGCACAGACACAGAATTGTTACTTGCACAGACACACAATTGTTACTGAGTGCCAGAGAATTGTTACTCAGGGACAGACAGAATTGTTACTGAGTGCCAGAGAATTGTTACTCAGGGACAGACAGAATTGTTACTGAGTGCCAGAGAATTGTTACTCTCACAGACACAAAATTGTTACTTGCACAGACACAGAATTGTTACTCGCACAGAGACAGAATTGTTACTCAGGGCCACAGAATTCATACTCAGGGACAGACAGAATTGTTACTGAGTGCCAGAGAATTGTTACTCAGGGAAGACAGAATTGTTACTGAGTGCCATAGAATTGTTACTCAGGGACAGACAGAATTGTTACTGAGTGCCAGAGAATTGTTACTCTCACAGACACAAAATTGTTACTTGCACAGACACAGAATTGTTACTCGCACAGAGACAGAATTGTTACTCAGGGCCACAGAATTCATACTCAGGGACAGACAGAATTGTTACTGAGTGCCAGAGAATTGTTACTCAGGGACAGACAGAATTGTTACTGAGTGCCAGAGAATTGTTACTCTCACAGACACAAAATTGTTACTTGCACAGACACAGAATTGTTACTTGCACAGACACACAATTGTTACTGAGTGCCAGAGAATTGTTACTCAGGGACAGACAGAATTGTTACTGAGTGCCAGAGAATTGTTACTCAGGGACAGACAGAATTGTTACTGAGTGCCAGAGAATTGTTACTCAGGGACAGACAGAATTGTTACTGAGTGCCAGAGAATTGTTACTCTCACAGACACAAAATTGTTACTTGCACAGACACAGAATTGTTACTCGCACAGAGACAGAATTGTTACTCAGGGCCACAGAATTCATACTCAGGGACAGACAGAATTGTTACTGAGTGCCAGAGAATTGTTACTCAGGGACAGACAGAATTGTTACTGAGTGCCAGAGAATTGTTACTCTCACAGACACAAAATTGTTACTTGCACAGACACAGAATTGTTACTTGCACAGACACACAATTGTTACTGAGTGCCAGAGAATTGTTACTCAGGGACAGACAGAATTGTTACTGAGTGCCAGAGAATTGTTACTCAGGGACAGACAGAATTGTTACTGAGTGCCAGAGAATTGTTACTCAGGGACAGACAGAATTGTTACTGAGTGCCAGAGAATTGTTACTCTCACAGACACAAAATTGTTACTTGCACAGACACAGAATTGTTACTCGCACAGAGACAGAATTGTTACTCAGGGCCACAGAATTCATACTCAGGGACAGACAGAATTGTTACTGAGTGCCAGAGAATTGTTACTCAGGGACAGACAGAATTGTTACTGAGTGCCAGAGAATTGTTACTCTCACAGACACAAAATTGTTACTTGCACAGACACAGAATTGTTACTTGCACAGACACACAATTGTTACTCAGGGCCACAGAATTCATACTCAGGGACAGACAGAATTGTTACTGAGTGCCAGAGAATTCTTACTCAGGGCCACAGAATTCATACTCAGGGACAGACAGAATTGTTACTCAGGGACAGACAGAATTGTTACTGAGTGCCAGAGAATTGTTACTCAGGGACAGACAGAATTGTTACTGAGTGCCAGAGAATTGTTACTCTCACAGACACAAAATTGTTACTTGCACAGACACAGAATTGTTACTTGCACAGACACACAATTGTTACTCAGGGCCACAGAATTCATACTCAGGGACAGACAGAATTGTTACTGAGTGCCAGAGAATTGTTACTCAGGGACACCTAATCGTTGAATTAAATAGTATGTCAGACAACATGCAGAGGAGTGGCAGAGGAGGCAATGTTTTAGGAGCGAGCAGACGTGGCAGCAGAGGAAGGGGTCGAGGCAGCAGTATTCGCAGCCAGAGGCCAGTGCTCCCGGTGTCATCCAGCGGTCGTGTCTCCACCGACAACCCTGCCGTCATTGATTGGTTGGCTCGGTCGTCTTCCTCTTCCCAGGTCACCTCTGACACCTACAGCCAACGGTCGGTGGGTACGTCAGACACAACCGTTAGTTGGCATGGCCCGGGACCAAGCCCACTGAAATCACGTGTCCTCTACCTGCCCCTGTCCTTTGCTGTTCCCTCACCAAGCGAAGTATCGCATGCTGTGGGCTCAGCCCCACTGTACAGTGAGGAAGAGCTAACAGAGGGCGGTCAGGAACGGGGGGAGACATCGGCCTTTTCAGCAGCCAAGCGAACAAGTACTGGCGAGGAGAGTGGCTCGGTAGCCGGTCTAGAGACAGGTCTGTCTCCTGACCCAGACGCAGCCGAGGGGGCTAGTAGTGAGGCGGAGACCCTACTTGATGATGAGGAGGTTGATCGCACTTGGCAGCCTCGTCGTCATCAGGCAATTTCTTCCGCATCATCAGGAGAAGAGGGTGGCAGCTTGGCAGCGAGCAAAACAGTCGGTGGGTTGCCCAGGAGACAGCAGCAGGGTCGCATCAGTGTCAGTGGAGCCAAACGTCCACGGAGTAGAGCACCAGCTCCACTGCAGCCTACCACCACGGCCAGTAGTGGTGCCGGTGCGCACGGAGGAAGTAGCAGTCAGCCAGTGAAGAGTAGCGGGGGCAAAGTTTCCTACTCGGTGGTGTGGCAATTTTTCCTCAAGCCGCCCGAGGAAGTAAACGTAGCCGTATGTCGACTATGTGGCCAGAAATGCAAGCGTGGCCAGGGGGCCCATGTTGGGACTACAGCGTTGCGTCAGCATATGCAGCGTCACCATTCGGTGGCCTGGGAAAACCGTGATAAACATACGGCGGTTCTGCCTGCCCCAGCCCCCGCTCCATCACCCGCTCCGTTACTTGCTCCGTCACCCGACGTCGTCAATCGCCCTCTATCAGCCAGTCAAGGCTCCAACACCTCTGCTGAGGGAGTTGTCGCTCATTGGCATCTTCCGCTCGTTCAGATGCTCCTTCTCCTGCTACTCCTCTTCTCGGATTCCGTCAACAGTCTTTCTTGGAATCCGTATCCAAGAGACAACAGTTTGCGAGCACGCACCCGACGGTGCAAAAGCTGAACGTCCTCCTGTCCAAGTTGCTGGTGCTGCAGTCCCTCCCTTTCCAACTGGTGGACTCAGCACCTTTCCGAGAAATGATGGCTTGTGCCGCGCCGCGGTGGAGAGTGCCAAGCCGTCATTTCTTTGCCCAAAAGGCAGTGCCAGCCCTGCATTCACATGTAGAAGAGATGGTGGGCCAGTCTTTGAGCATGTCGGTCTCTGCCAAAGTGCACGGCAGCGCCGACGTGTGGAGCTGTAACTACGGTCAGGGACAGTACATGTCATTTACGGCCCACTGGGTGAACGTGGTGCCGGCACAGCCGCACCAGCAACTTGGACAGGTCACGACGCTTTTGCCTCCACGTTTGCACGTCCTTGGTCCAGCAAGCATGTCCGCCTCTACCACCTCTTTTTCCGCCGTGTCCTCAGCCGCCACCCCCGTGCCAAGTCCCATTACCCGACCGGCATATCACATGTGCAGGGCGCAACGGTGTCACGCTGTGCTGCACCTGGTATGCCTTGGCGAACGTAGTCACACAGGGGAGGAACTGCTGAGTGTAATGAACAGAGAAATCGACAGATGGCTGTCTCCGCGCAAACTAAAAATCGGAACCATGTTGACTGACAACGGAAAGAACATGGTGTCTGCTCTGCGTCAAGGAAGGTTGTGCCATGCGCCATGCATGGCTCACGTGTTCAATCTGGTTGTCAAGCGGTTCCTAAAATCCACCATCCCACTGCAAGACATCCTTAAAATGTCACGTAAACTGTGCATGCATTTCAGCCATTCCTACACCGCAAAGAACACCCTCATTGAGCTGCAGCGGCAGAACGGAATTCCACAGCATCGCCTGATCTGCGACGTTGCAACAAGGTGGAATTCAACCCTACACATGTTAGACCGCCTTTACGAGCAGCGAAAGGCCATCACCGATTTCCTGATGTTACAAGCGGATAAAGGTACTCCCCTGTGTAACTTAGATGTCAGCCATTGGCAGCTCATGCGTGACACCTGCCGCTTGCTCAGGCCCTTTGAGGAGGCCACGCTATTCGTGAGTCGGCAGGACTATGGGATGAACGACGTCATTCCTCTGTTGCACGTCCTGGAACAAATGCTGTTAACAATGGCTGGTCAGGGTGCGGTAGACGTGGCGCACAGATCTCAACGCCACATGACCCCTGTGGGGGCAGGACAGGAAGAAGAGGAGGAGGTAGAGGAGGACATTTGTGCTCAGGAATTATTGAGTGAAATGGGTGGTTTTTCCACTCAGCGGACAGGAGTGGAGGAGCAGGAGCATCTGGTAGAGGAGGAGGAGGAGGAGACAGAGGACCCAGACGCACCGTGGCAGTATGCTGTGGAGATGGAGGCAGGGAGTCCCTCGCATTCCTTGGCACAAATGGGCCCATAGCATGCTCGGTTGCTTGCGTAGCGACAGCCGAATAATAACCATCAGACAGAGGGATGACTTTTGGCTGTCCACCTTGTTGGACCCTCGCTACCGGTCCAAAATGGTGGCCTTTTTCACACCTGCTGAGAGGGAGGCCAAAATTACGTACTATAAAAACCACCTATGTAGTCAGTTGGTCTCTGCCTTTGTGCGCCAACGTCCATCCTCAGACACTGTGGGCCCTGTGCGCTCGCGTTCCGCTGGCATGGCAGCAGGGGAGGGGTGGGGTGGTAGGAGCAGTGGCAGCTCCACCAGCAGCGGCTGCCTCAGTCTGCAGTCGATGATGAGTAGCTTTCTTCACCAGCGCAGTGAGGAAACTACTAACCAGCCGCAGCAGCAGCAGCAGCATCAGGTGGACCTGGAGCAGGAGCTCAAACAACAGGCTTGGGCCTACTTGGACAGCACCCTGCCAACCGAGGTAGACAATCCCCTTGACTACTGGGCAACGAAACTTGACCTTTGGCCCCAACTAGCTGAATTTGCCCTTGAAAGGCTGTCATGCCCGGCCAGTAGCGTGGCATCGGAGCGCGTGTTTAGTGCGGCAGGAGGTATTGTAACTCCGCGGAGGACACGACTGTCCACCCAAAGTGTGGAGAGACTCACGTTTGTGAAAATGAATCAGGCGTGGATTAGTCTGGATTTCAAACCACCAGTTCCTGACACAACTGACTAAATCCGCCATGAATCATGCCTCAAACATGTGCCACTTTCAGGTCTCTCACACTGCTGGTGTGTTGAATTTTTTGACATAGGGTGCTGGCAGATTACGGGCCTCCTATAGCTGCTGCCAGGCCCCTAATCTGCCATAGGCCCCTATATACCGCCTCCTCCTGCTGCTGCCAGGTCCAGAGTCTCTCATGGGTCCCTGTACGGCCTCCCATTGCTGCTGTCTCCATCGCCACACTCTGCTGCCATGTGCCACTTTCAGGTCTCTTCACACTGCTGGTGTGTTTAATTTTTTGACATAGGGTGCAGGCAGATTACGGGCCTCACATAGCTGCTGCCAGGCCCCTAATCTGCCATGGGCCCCTATATACCGCCTCCTCATGCTGCTGCCAAGTCTAGAGTCTCTCATGGGTCCCTGTACGGCCTCCCATTGCTGCTGTCTCCATCGCCACACTCTGCTGCCATGTGCCACTTTCAGGTCTCTTCACACTGCTGGTGTGTTAAATTTTTGACATAGGGTGCTGCAAGATAACGGGCCCTCACATAGCTGCTGCCAGGCCCCTAATCTGCCATGGGCCCCTATATACCGCCTCCTCATGCTGCTGCCAAGTCCAGAGTCTGTCATGGTCCCTGTACGGCCTCCCATTGCTGCTGTCTCCATCGCCACACTCTGCTGCCATGTGCCACTTTCAGGTCTCTTCACACTGCTGGTGTGTTAAATTTTTTGACATAGGGTGCAGGCAGATTACGGGCCTCACATAGCTGCTGCCAGGCCCTAATCTGCCATGGGCCCCTATATACCACCTCCTCCTGCTGCTGCCAGGTCCAGAGTCTCTCATGGGTCCCTGTACGGCCTCCCATTGCTGCTGTCTCCATCGCCACACTCTGCTGCCATGTGCCACTTTCAGGTCTCTTCACACTGCTGGTGTGTAAAATTTTTTGACATAGGGTGCTGCAAGATAACGGGCCTCACATAGCTGCTGCCAGGCCCCTAATCTGCCATGGGCCCCTATATACCGCCTCCTCATGCTGCTGCCAAGTCCAGAGTCTGTCATGGTCCCTGTACGGCCTCCCATTGCTGCTGTCTCCATCGCCACACTCTGCTGCCATGTGCCACTTTCAGGTCTCTTCACACTGCTGGTGTGTTAAATTTTTTGACATAGGGTGCTGCAAGATAACGGGCCTCACATAGCTGCTGCCAGGCCCCTAATCTGCCATGGGCCCCTATATACCGCCTCCTCATGCTGCTGCCAAGTCCAGAGTCTGTCATGGTCCCTGTACGGCCTCCCATTGCTGCTGTCTCCATCGCCACACTCTGCTGCCATGTGCCACTTTCAGGTCTCTTCACACTGCTGGTGTGTTAAATTTTTTGACATAGGTGCAGGCAGATTACGGGCCTCACATAGCTGCTGCCAGGCCCCTAATCTGCCATGGGCCCCTATATACCACCTCCTCCTGCTGCTGCCAGGTCCAGAGTCTCTCATGGGTCCCTGTACGGCCTCCCATTGCTGCTGTCTCCATCGCCACACTCTGCTGCCATGTGCCACTTCAGGTCTCTTCACACTGCTGGTGTGTAAAATTTTTTGACATAGGGTGCTGCAAGATAACGGGCCTCACATAGCTGCTGCCAGGCCCCTAATCTGCCATGGGCCCCTATATACCGCCTCCTCATGCTGCTGCCAAGTCCAGAGTCTGTCATGGTCCCTGTACGGCCTCCCATTGCTGCTGTCTCCATCGCCACACTCTGCTGCCATGTGCCACTTTCAGGTCTCTTCACACTGCTGGTGTGTTAAATTTTTTGACATAGGGTGCAGGCAGATTACGGGCCTCACATAGCTGCTGCCAGGCCCCTAATCTGCCATGGGCCCCTATATACCGCCTCCTCCTGC
Source organism: Staurois parvus (assembly GCF_062004578.1). Classification (NCBI taxonomy): domain Eukaryota; kingdom Metazoa; phylum Chordata; class Amphibia; order Anura; family Ranidae; genus Staurois; species Staurois parvus. Next base: position 13,529,084 of record NW_028317854.1, on the reverse strand, counting down.
TGCTGCCAGGTCCAGAGTCTCTCATGGGTCCCTGTACGGCCTCCCATTGCTGCTGTCTCCATCGCCACACTCTGCTGCCATGTGCCACTTTCAGGTCTCTTCACACTGCTGGTGTGTTAAATTTTTTGACATAGGGTGCTGCAAGATAACGGGCCTCACATAGCTGCTGCCAGGCCCCTAATCTGCCATGGGCCCCTATATACCGCCTCCTCATGCTGCTGCCAAGTCCAGAGTCTGTCATGGTCCCTGTACGGCCTCCCATTGCTGCTGTCTCCATCGCCACACTCTGCTGCCATGTGCCACTTTCAGGTCTCTTCACACTGCTGGTGTGTTAAATTTTTTGACATAGGGTGCAGGCAGATTACGGGCCTCACATAGCTGCTGCCAGGCCCCTAATCTGCCATGGGCCCCTATATACCACCTCCTCCTGCTGCTGCCAGGTCCAGAGTCTCTCATGGGTCCCTGTACGGCCTCCCATTGCTGCTGTCTCCATCGCCACACTCTGCTGCCATGTGCCACTTTCAGGTCTCTTCACACTGCTGGTGTGTAAAATTTTTGACATAGGGTGCTGCAAGATAACGGGCCTCACATAGCTGCTGCCAGCCCCTAATCTGCCATGGGCCCCTATATACCGCCTCCTCATGCTGCTGCCAAGTCCAGAGTCTGTCATGGTCCCTGTACGGCCTCCCATTGCTGCTGTCTCCATCGCCACACTCTGCTGCCATGTGCACTTTCAGGTCTCTTCACACTGCTGGTGTGTTAAATTTTTTGACATAGGGTGCAGGCAGATTACGGGCCTCACATAGCTGCTGCCAGGCCCTAATCTGCCATGGGCCCCTATATACCGCCTCCTCCTGCTGCTGCCAGGTCCAGAGTCTCTCATGGGTCCCTGTACGGCCTCCCATTGCTGCTGTCTCCATCGCCACACTCTGCTGCCATGTGCCACTTTCAGGTCTCTTCACACTGCTGGTGTGTTAAATTTTTTTGACATAGGGTGCTGCAAGATAACGGGCCTCACATAGCTGCTGCCAGGCCCCTAATCTGCCATGGGCCCCTATATACCGCCTCCTCATGCTGCTGCCAGGTCCAGAGTCTCTCATGGGTCCCTGTACGGCCTCCCATTGCTGCTGTCTCCATCGCCACACTCTGCTGCCATGTGCCACTTTCAGGTCTCTTCACACTGCTGGTGTGTAAAATTTTTTGACATAGGGTGCTGCAAGATAACGGGCCTCACATAGCTGCTGCCAGGCCCCTAATCTGCCATGGGCCCTATATACCGCCTCCTCATGCTGCTGCCAAGTCCAGAGTCTGTCATGGTCCCTGTACGGCCTCCCATTGCTGCTGTCTCCATCGCCACACTCTGCTGCCATGTGCCACTTTCAGGTCTCTTCACACTGCTGGTGTGTTAAATTTTTTGACATAGGGTGCAGGCAGATTACGGGCCTCACATAGCTGCTGCCAGGCCCCTAATCTGCCATGGGCCCCTATATACCGCCTCCTCCTGCTGCTGCCAGGTCCAGAGTCTCTCATGGGTCCCTGTACGGCCTCCCATTGCTGCTGTCTCCATCGCCACACTCTGCTGCCATGTGCCACTTTCAGGTCTCTTCACACTGCTGGTGTGTTAAATTTTTTGACATAGGGTGCTGCAAGATAACGGGCCTCACATAGCTGCTGCCAGGCCCCTAATCTGCCATGGGCCCCTATATACCGCCTCCTCATGCTGCTGCCAAGTCCAGAGTCTGTCATGGTCCCCTGTACGGCCTCCCATTGCTGCTGTCTCCATCGCCACACTCTGCTGCCATGTGCCACTTTCAGGTCTCTTCACACTGCTGGTGTGTTAAATTTTTTGACATAGGGTGCAGGCAGATTACGGGCCTCACATAGCTGCTGCCAGGCCCCTAATCTGCCATGGGCCCCTATATACCACCTCCTCCTGCTGCTGCCAGGTCCAGAGTCTCTCATGCCATGTGCCACTTTCAGGTCTCTTCACACTGCTGGTGTGTTTAATTTTTTGACATAGGGTGCAGGCAGATTACGGGCCTCACATAGCTGCTGCCAGGCCCCTAATCTGCCATGGGCCCCTATATACCGCCTCCTCATGCTGCTGCCAAGTCTAGAGTCTCTCATGGGTCCCTGTACGGCCTCCCATTGCTGCTGTCTCCATCGCCACACTCTGCTGCCATGTGCCACTTTCAGGTCTCTTCACACTGCTGGTGTGTTAAATTTTTTGACATAGGGTGCTGCAAGATAACGGGCCTCACATAGCTGCTGCCAGGCCCCTAATCTGCCATGGGCCCCTATATACCGCCTCCTCATGCTGCTGCCAAGTCCAGAGTCTGTCATGGTCCCTGTACGGCCTCCCATTGCTGCTGTCTCCATCGCCACACTCTGCTGCCATGTGCCACTTTCAGGTCTCTTCACACTGCTGGTGTGTTAAATTTTTTGACATAGGGTGCAGGCAGATTACGGGCCTCACATAGCTGCTGCCAGGCCCCTAATCTGCCATGGGCCCCTATATACCACCTCCTCCTGCTGCTGCCAGGTCCAGAGTCTCTCATGGGGTCCCTGTACGGCCCTCCCATTGCTGCTGTCTCCATCGCCACACTCTGCTGCCATGTGCCACTTTCAGGTCTCTTCACACTGCTGGTGTGTAAAATTTTTTGACATAGGGTGCTGCAAGATAACGGGCCTCACATAGCTGCTGCCAGGCCCCCTAATCTGCCATGGGCCCCTATATACCGCCTCCTCATGCTGCTGCCAAGTCCAGAGTCTGTCATGGTCCCTGTACGGCCTCCCATTGCTGCTGTCTCCATCGCCACACTCTGCTGCCATGTGCCACTTTCAGGTCTCTTCACACTGCTGGTGTGTTAAATTTTTTGACATAGGGTGCAGGCAGATTACGGGCCTCACATAGCTGCTGCCAGGCCCCTAATCTGCCATGGGCCCCTATATACCGCCTCCTCATGCTGCTGCCAAGTCTAGAGTCTCTCATGGGTCCCTGTACGGCCTCCCATTGCTGCTGTCTCCATCGCCACACTCTGCTGCCATGTGCCACTTTCAGGTCTCTTCACACTGCTGGTGTGTTAAATTTTTTGACATAGGGTGCTGCAAGATAACGGGCCTCACATAGCTGCTGCCAGGCCCCTAATCTGCCATGGGCCCCTATATACCGCCTCCTCATGCTGCTGCCAAGTCCAGAGTCTGTCATGGTCCCTGTACGGCCTCCCATTGCTGCTGTCTCCATCGCCACACTCTGCTGCCATGTGCCACTTTCAGGTCTCTTCACACTGCTGGTGTGTAAATTTTTTGACATAGGGTGCTGCAAGATAACGGGCCTCACATAGCTGCTGCCAGGCCCCTAATCTGCCATGGGCCCCTATATACCGCCTCCTCATGCTGCTGCCAAGTCCAGAGTCTGTCATGGTCCCTGTACGGCCTCCCATTGCTGCTGTCTCCATCGCCACACTCTGCTGCCATGTGCCACTTTCAGGTCTCTTCACACTGCTGGTGTGTAAAATTTTTTGACATAGGGTGCTGCAAGATAACGGGCCTCACATAGCTGCTGCCAGGCCCCTAATCTGCCATGGGCCCCTATATACCGCCTCCTCATGCTGCTGCCAAGTCCAGAGTCTGTCATGGTCCCTGTACGGCCTCCCATTGCTGCTGTCTCCATCGCCACACTCTGCTGCCATGTGCCACTTTCAGGTCTCTTCACACTGCTGGTGTGTAAAATTTTTTGACATAGGGTGCTGCAAGATAACGGGCCTCACATAGCTGCTGCCAGGCCCCTAATCTGCCATGGGCCCCTATATACCGCCTCCTCATGCTGCTGCCAAGTCCAGAGTCTGTCATGGTCCCTGTACGGCCTCCCATTGCTGCTGTCTCCATCGCCACACTCTGCTGCCATGTGCCACTTTCAGGTCTCTTCACACTGCTGGTGTGTTAAATTTTTTGACATAGGGTGCAGGCAGATTACGGGCCTCACATAGCTGCTGCCAGGCCCCTAATCTGCCATGGGCCCCTATATACCGCCTCCTCCTGCTGCTGCCAGGTCCAGAGTCTCTCATGGGTCCCTGTACGGCCTCCCATTGCTGCTGTCTCCATCGCCACACTCTGCTGCCATGTGCCACTTTCAGGTCTCTTCACACTGCTGGTGTGTTAAATTTTTTGACATAGGGTGCTGCAAGATAACGGGCCTCACATAGCTGCTGCCAGGCCCCTAATCTGCCATGGGCCCCTATATACCGCCTCCTCATGCTGCTGCCAAGTCCAGAGTCTGTCATGGTCCCTGTACGGCCTCCCATTGCTGCTGTCTCCATCGCCACACTCTGCTGCCATGTGCCACTTTCAGGTCTCTTCACACTGCTGGTGTGTTAAATTTTTTGACATAGGGTGCAGGCAGATTACGGGCCTCACATAGCTGCTGCCAGGCCCCTAATCTGCCATGGGCCCCTATATACCACCTCCTCCTGCTGCTGCCAGGTCCAGAGTCTCTCATGGGTCCCTGTACGGCCTCCCATTGCTGCTGTCTCCATCGCCACACTCTGCTGCCATGTGCCACTTTCAGGTCTCTTCACACTGCTGGTGTGTAAAATTTTTTGACATAGGGTGCTGCAAGATAACGGGCCTCACATAGCTGCTGCCAGGCCCCTAATCTGCCATGGGCCCCTATATACCGCCTCCTCATGCTGCTGCCAAGTCCAGAGTCTGTCATGGTCCCTGTACGGCCTCCCATTGCTGCTGTCTCCATCGCCACACTCTGCTGCCATGTGCCACTTTCAGGTCTCTTCACACTGCTGGTGTGTTAAATTTTTTGACATAGGGTGCAGGCAGATTACGGGCCTCACATAGCTGCTGCCAGGCCCCTAATCTGCCATGGGCCCCTATATACCGCCTCCTCATGCTGCTGCCAAGTCTAGAGTCTCTCATGGGTCCCTGTACGGCCTCCCATTGCTGCTGTCTCCATCGCCACACTCTGCTGCCATGTGCCACTTTCAGGTCTCTTCACACTGCTGGTGTGTTAAATTTTTTGACATAGGGTGCAGGCAGATTACGGGCCTCACATAGCTGCTGCCAGGCCCCTAATCTGCCATGGGCCCCTATATAACGCCTCCTCATGCTGCTGCCAAGTTCAGAGTCTGTCATGGGTCCCTGTACGGCCTCCCATTGCTGCTGTCTCCATCGCCACACTCTGCCATGTGCCACTTTCAGGTCTCCTCACACTGCTGGTGTGTTGAATTTTTTGACATAGGGTGCTGGCAGATTACGGGCCTCCTATAGCTGCTGCCAGGCCCCTAATCTGCCATAAGCCCCTATATACCGCCTCCTCATGCTGCTGCCAAGTCCAGAGTCTGTCATGGGTCCCTGTACGGCCTCCCATTGCTGCTGTCTCCATCGCCACACTCTGCCATGTGCCACTTTCAGGTCTCCTCACACACTGCTGGTGTGTTGAATTTTTTGACATAGGGTGCTGGCAGATTACGGGCCTCCTATAGCTGCTGCCAGGCCCCTAATCTGCCGTAGGCCCCTATATACCGCCTCCTCATGCTGCTGCCAGGTCCAGAGTCTCTCATGGGTCCCTGTACGGCCTCCCATTGCTGCTGTCTCCATCGCCACACTCTGCCATGTGCCACTTTCAGGTCTCCTCACACTGCTGGTGTGTTCCATTTTTTGTCATAGGGTGCTGGCAGATTATGGGCCTCCCATAACTGCTGCCAGGCCCCTAATCTGCCATGGGCCCCTATACCGACTCCTCATGCTGTGACGTTGCAACAAGGTGGAATTCAACCCTACATATGTTAGACCGCCTTTACGAACAGCAAAAGGCCATCACAGATTTCCTGATGTTAAAAGCAGATAAAGGTACTCCCTGTGTAACTTAGATGTCAGCCATTGGCAGCTCATGCGTGACACCTGCGCTTGCTCAGGCCCTTTGAGGAGGCCACGCTATTCGTGAGTCGGCAGGACTATGGGATGAACGACGTCATTCCTCTGTTGCACGTCCTGGAACAAATGCTGTTAACAATGGCTGGTCAGGGTGCGGTAGACGTGGCGCACAGATCTCAACGCCACATGGCCCCTGTGGGGGCAGGACTGGAAGAAGAGGAGGAGGTAGAGGAGGACATTGGTGCTCAGGAATTATTGAGTGAAATGGGTGGTTTTTCCACTCAGCGGACAGGAGTGGAGGAGCAGGAGCATCTGGTAGAGGAGGAGGAAGAGGAGACAGAGGACCTAGACGCACCGTGGCAGTATGCTGTGGAGATGGAGGCAGGGAGTCCCTCGCATTCCTTGGCACAAATGGCCCATAGCATGCTCGGTTGCTTGCGTAGCGACAGCCGAATAATAACCATCAGACAGAGGGATGACTTTTGGCTGTCCACCTTGTTGGACCCTCGCTACCGTTCAAAAATGGTGGCCTTTTTCACACCTGCTGAGAGGGAGGCCAAAATAACGTACTATAAAAAACACCTATGTAGTCAGCTGGTCTCTGCCTGTCTGCGCCAACGTCCATCCTCAGACACTGTGGGCCCTGTGCGCTCGTGTTCCGCTGCCATGGCAGCAGGGGAGGGGTGGGGTGGTAGGAGCAGTGGCAGCTCCACCAGCAGCGGCTGCCTCAGTCTGCAGTCGATGATGAGTAGCTTTCTTCACCAGCGCAGTGAGGAAACTACTAACCAGCCGCAGCAGCAGCAGCAGCATCAGGTGGACCTGGAGCAGGACCTCAAACAACAGGCTTAGGCCTACTTGGACAGCACCCTGCCAACCGAGGTAGACAATCCCCTTGACTACTGGGCAACGAAACTTGACCTTTGGCCCCAACTAGCTGAATTTGCCCTTGAAAGGCTGTCATGCCCGGCCAGTAGCGTGGCATCGGAGCGCGTGTTTAGTGCGGCAGGAGGTATTGCAACTCCGCGGAGGACACGACTGTCCACCCAAAGTGTGGAGAGACTCACGTTTGTGAAAATGAATCAGGCGTGGATTAGTCTGGATTTCAAACCACCAGTTCCTGACACAACTGACTAAATCCGCCATGAATCATGCCCCAAACATGTGCCACTTTCAGGTCTCCTCACACTGCTGGTGTGTTCCATTTTTTGTCATAGGGTGCTGGCAGATTACGGGCCTCCCATAGCTGCTGCCAGGCCCCTAATCTGCCATGGGCCCCTATATACCACCTCCTCCTGCTGCTGCCAGGTCCAGAGTCTCTCATGCCATGTGCCACTTTCAGGTCTCTTCACACTGCTGGTGTGTTTAATTTTTTGACATAGGGTGCAGGCAGATTACGGGCCTCACATAGCTGCTGCCAGGCCCCTAATCTGCCATGGGCCCCTATATACCGCCTCCTCATGCTGCTGCCAAGTCTAGAGTCTCTCATGGGTCCCTGTACGGCCTCCCATTGCTGCTGTCTCCATCGCCACACTCTGCTGCCATGTGCCACTTTCAGGTCTCTTCACACTGCTGGTGTGTTAAATTTTTTGACATAGGGTGCAGGCAGATTACGGGCCTCACATAGCTGCTGCCAGGCCCCTAATCTGCCATGGGCCCCTATATACCGCCTCCTCATGCTGCTGCCAAGTCCAGAGTCTGTCATGGGTCCCTGTAAGGCCTCCCATTGCTGCTGTCTCCATCGCCACACTCTGCTGCCATGTGCCACTTTCAGGTCTCTTCACACTGCTGGTGTGTTTAATTTTTTGACATAGGGTGCAGGCAGATTACGGGCCTCACATAGCTGCTGCCAGGCCCCTAATCTGCCATGGGCCCCTATATACCGCCTCCTCATGCTGCTGCCAAGTCTAGAGTCTGTCATGGGTCCCTGTACGGCCTCCCATTGCTGCTGTCTCCATCGCCACACTCTGCTGCCATGTGCCACTTTCAGGTCTCTTCACACTGCTGGTTGTCCATTTTGTCATAGGTTGCTGGCAGATTACAGGCCTTCCATAGGTGCCACCAAGCCCCATATCGGCCATGGGCCCCCGTACCGCCTGGTCACGCTGCTGCTGGGCCCATAGTGTGACCTGGGTCCCTGTACCGCCTCCCATTGCTCCCACTCTGCCATGTGCCACTTTCAGGTCTCCTCACGCTCCTGCTGGTTTCCATTTTGTCATAGGTTGCTGTATGGCCTCCCATTGCTGCTGCCTCCACCGCCACACTGTGGCTCCAAACACTGGTTTTGGCCCCGTGACTGGCCAAAGGAGTGAAGTGTGCAGTGATTCTAAGATCGACGGCACTCATCTGCATGTCATACTGACAGACAGTATTATTTCTCTTCCCCAGCAGACTCCAAGGGCATTTAAATTAAAGGTACAGTGTTCTGCACTAATATTAAGTCTCTCTGAAGCCTAGAAACACCCTTTTTTAAGTTAAATTCACAGCGAATTTATTCGACTCGAATCGAATATTGTCCACGAATTCGCCGAATCAGTCGAATCGAATTTTTCATTTCTTCGCTCATCTCTATTTAATATTTAGTCTGCAGGAAAGTTATAGAGGCAACAAACTATGGTATATACTGTATCTTAAAATTGATTAATCCTGATGTACTGATGGCCTATCTCACTGTCAGGACAGTACAGATATCCCCAAATGACCCCTTTTTGGAAAGTAGACAGTCAGGGGTATTTAGTAAGAGACATGGAAAGTTTTTTGAAGTTGTAACTTTTTTTTGAAAATTAAAAAATTTAAAAAATATATACATTTTAACATACTGTCACCACTGCAGTACAGCGTCGTCACATAACCGGTGTGGTGATGATCAGCGACACTGACAGGATACAGTACAAAAAAAAAATTTTTTTTTCTTTTTTATTACTTTTTATTGTTCAATTTTTTTAACTCACTGTCATCAGAGCAAAATAATGTTACCACAGTACCATTGTACTACTCTGGGAATGTGATCAGGATTTTGTTTTACACAGTATGATTGCTTATTGCAGTGAATTTTATTGCTATAAGCACGACTTTTACTGAATGAAATTGATTAATTCAGTTTGTTGTGTTGTGATTAGCAATGATTGGCTACAGATAACCATATGGTACAGATGGACTGTGATTAGCCCTATTTGTACCATGTGATCACTGTGACCAGTCACACCTAACAACACAATTGAAACAATGAATGGCATGATTTGAAGTCATTCATTGTTTACAATAGTCATGTGATCTTCTATAATTGGTCACAGCGATCACATAGTACTGGCAGTGGGTTGGTACACTGACCAGTCATTGGCTGTATGATTTCTCCAAGAATGGCGTCGTCTGGGATTGGAGAACAGTTCATTAATCCCAGAGGATGCCATTTTTGAAGAAACGCGCATCGGGCGGAGCTTTCTATGACGTCATTTTCTTCCGGCAGGTGGTCTGACACCTTGAGAATTTTAAATGATTACATTGCCTTTATACACTGTATCTATGTAAGTGCAATACGTTAATAAACTCTGCTGGTTTATCAGGTCGCACTATGAAGTTTTCTTCTTCTGTTTTAAACCTTTCCTTGCATGATGTGGAGAGCTGTCTGATGTGATGGATTAGTTCAAGTGAACCTGCAGTTGTCCATTCATCTCCTATTCATCTCCTTGATACGGCTAACTAGGGTGTGAGTGTGGGATCTGAACACCATATGCTCATTTGATCTCTTGATTTGAGATCAAACTGTCTGGTAAGAGGCTGATTGTTTTCTTGTGTTAAGCATTTGTGGACACCTATGCACTTTCCATTGGAGGATTTCTTTAGCACACAGCACTGTTTTATTGGATTTTGGGGCTTTTTAATTACTTAATATATGAATGTGGACTTATATCACTAATTAATTACTGCATGCATTTATTTATTTATTTCCTTATGTGAATTAACTTTGACGTCTTTTTATGTGATATTTACCAAGCGTTTTTGCTGTTTGTGGTAAATGCGGTAAAAATTGACATTTTCATTATTGCATGAGATATGTGGTCACATGATTGATATAAAGCTTGCAATAATCTCTAGTGAATTTTCCCTAGTGACTTCAATAGAGTTCCGATTCCTTTATCTGAACTTTTGATATATTCAGCCGAACCTCCACGAAACCGGATCCAGGTGTATATTCATATGCCTATTTTTAAGCAATTTGTTTGTTTTCAGGTATTTTTAGAAATTTGCACTTCCATTTTTACAGATACAAATACTTGTAAAGTGCACACCTTTTTAGCTAAAAATACTGAAGTTATCACTGCATGTAGATTTTAGATACACATATTGTATACAGTTCCCTTGGGTGGTCACTATAGGCTTCAGTTCAAGAATACACATAGCATGAAATATGCCAGTGTATTAAATTAACATTCTGCAAAGGCTGCTTTTAAAAGTCCAGATGCCTTTATTACTTTTGACATAGTATGTTAGAATAAAAATCTTTTAAGAAAAGGCTGTTTCTATTTTTAAGTTTAAAATAATGAAAGGAAAACACAAAGAAATTCCCACATTATTAAATAAAACATTCAAGTGGCCAGAGGCCAATCATTGTCATGCAATGAACAAAAGACCGGTGGTAATATATTCCATATCTGTTTTAGAGAAACTACTGATTTTAACACATTTGCACATGATTAGACATAATGTGAAAGTTGCTTATTGAATCCAGTATCTTACTGGTGTTACTCACACCCAAGGGAACATAAGCCAGTTTCCTTCCAAAACTGTTTGAAAAAGGTAGAGTAAAATCAATTCCATACAGCAGAATCAAATCATAAATAAAGCTCTGATGACTTTAGCATGGTGAGTTAACAATATTTATAACAACATGGCTTTTCCATCCCTTTCCAAAAAAGGTTGTCCTTCATATGTGACCTTCTGACTTGCAGACACCCAATAAATGGTGATAACCATCACATGTATATCATTCCCAGCTTTTCAGCAGTTCAATTGTTTTATTGCTTTCCACTGGAAGTAAAGCAGGAACAACTGTGATCTTAGCTCAATGCTAAGTACCTGCATGACAACCTATTTTTTTTAAACCTGTGCTCAAAAGCAGTAAATTACTGTGAAATCATTTTGCATCTTGCCTGATAAGTCAGAATATATGTGAAATAATACACATAAATCCATTTATAAACAAATTTATCTATAAAAACTCATTCTTTTAGCATTATCTGGGGGTTTTTCAAGGTGAGTTGTTGTAACTTTGAGAGCCATTCTCTTCTGAATCTCTACATTATCAGACCGCACCTATATAAATTTCTGCAGGTGCTACAAGCCACGGCAACCTAGCCACTGAGAAAAATAAACCTTTAGCAGTCTTATACAGGCAGTACAAGTAGTAATGATGATGTGCAGGATGCAGTAAATCATATGAGTGAGTGGTATTAAGGTGTAAGTCCAGCTAAATCTTTTTATCTAAATTTTAATAGAAGAGGATTAAGAGGAAATTTCCCTTCCCTTCCTGTCCCAGAGTCAGAGGAGGAAGTGAAAGGAGAGTGTCAGTGTGGATTCCTTTAAATCCTTTTCTCCTAATATTCCCCAATTGAACACTCAAGCCCCTGAACTCCTGAACATGTACTGTAGACCCTGCATCTTCCGCTGTCCACCTCTGGTTCCAGCCCTGAAACCCCAGAAGTTGCTCATTGAGTTATCAACCATGAGATGCTTCCTGCTGTTTCATGTTACCAAATGTAGCTTGGGCTTTTTTGTGTCTATGATGATATGCAAACATAGCTACAAATTGCATCATGCCTCTGCCTTTGGGAGTCATGCTTGAGGCTGTCAGAATCTTGCAATGTCTCATGGGATTTGTGGTTTCACCACATTTGGTTGACTACCCCTGTTATAAAGCCCTGTAGGGACTATACTTCTACATAGTGTGCTTATTTATTTATTTCAGGGTACTTATATAGTGCCGTTTATTTACTCAGCGCTTTACACATACATATTTTATACATTCACATCAGTCCCTAACCCTCAAGGGGTGTACAATCTAAGGTCCCTAACTTACATTCATACATACAGATATTAGGGACAATTTAGATAAGATCCAATTAACCTGCCAGCATGTCTTTGGAGTGTGGGAGAAAACTGGAGTATCCAGAGGAAACCCATGCAGGCACAGGGAGAACATGCAAACTCCAGGCAGGTGGTGCCGTGGCTGAGATTCGAACCAACAACCCCAGTACTGCCAGGCAGAAGTGCTAACCGTTTAGCCTTATTGAGCCTTATTGAGTCATAGAGACATTTCTATTATGAGCTCCTATTGTACTGCTACATAATCAGTTAAACATTGTCCTTTACTGTTTGCGGACCCTTTTGCCATTTTGAAACTATTGCATTGTTAATCCTATGCTGGATTTGTTTAGTAATTTTCAAGTTAAAGCTACCTTCTGTCTGATTATTTGACTTCTTGCCTTTTACTCTCGGAATCTGCAAACAGGATCAACCATATCAGACAGTGGTGATTGGAGTGGCAAAATGGCAGTGTCTAGCAATAATTGTCCGGAGGGAAACAGGGAACTTTCCACCCCTGCAGTAATACAGTATTTAATCCTGCAGGGACTCCTGCCACAACAACCTATGGCCAGGGCTGGATTTGAGTAAGTGGATCAAGAGATTGCAGGGCGTAGTCTGCTCAGAAGTCAGAACTGGCTATTAATGCCTTGGGGGTAGGCAAAAAGGTTAATCCAGAATTCCCTTGACAAATGGTTAACAGTTTAGAAGTAGTGTACAGCCAAGTGGTAGAGTTAAGGGAACTTAGTGTTAATTTGATTAGCAGAAAGCAGAGAGATGAAGAATCCATTTTGCAATATGCACTGAAACTACAAAACAAAGCAGCAGAGATCCAGTATAAGAAAAGGGTTTGAGTAGGATGGCCGGCCGGCCGGAGTGAGGTAGAAGGAACAATTTGCAGATGGGCTGCTGCCTGGCAATATCAGAGTGACCTTGCAGGAGAAAATTGTGAGCAACCTCAGCTTAAACTTTCACAAACTGCCACCATGGTATGTCAGGAGCAGATATGTATACCCATGACCATTATAGGTCAGAAAACAATAGACCTATCAGCAACCATGGGAGGTGGACACCTGGAGTTAAGAGAAGGGATGGCTCTTCTGAGGGTCAAGGAGTGAATGCCACTCATGGAGAAGGTTAACATCGCCTCATAGGTGGCCAAGGGGGACAAGTTCACCATTCCCAGGCTGTGGCTGTTAAGTTGGGCCATCTCAAGAGAGATCTCAGCCATACACAGAGGAAACTGCTAAACTAAAATTCCCTGTTTCCAGGAGTCAAGCTGCAGGGCAGCAAGGTGGAACAACCCCTCCATTCAAAAAAATTATGGAGATGGTTGACTGTCCATTTGTCCATTGTTCATTGTGCTGTGTTGACTGGGTGTGGATATTTCAAAGACTATGAGATTGAGTGTCTTTTCAATACTGGGCAGAACCTGTGTTCCAGCAATACTTTCCTAAGGAAAAGATAAGTCTGAACACACCAGAAAGGATTTCTTTGAATGCTGTTACAATAAAGTAAAATGAAAATTAAAAAGTTTGTGCTGTGATGGATACTTGCTGTGCTTACTAAATCTAAACACACCATTGATGTCATTGACAGTCGCCCATGAACTCTACACTGAAATAGCCAGTATGACTTAAATGAAAGTGAAGCTGTAGGGGCAGGAACTCAATCAGAAGGGGTAATAATTCCACTTGCCTTTAGGAATGTAGGGCACAGATTATATCGGGCACCCAAACACTGAAGCCTGAGATACTGAGGGGGTGACCTGCACACTTTGGCACATTCAAAGAAATCAAGCAACTGGAAGAGTATCTGGGCAGAGACAAGAGACACAAGGAGATGATGCAGTGTTTGTCTCCCAATAGATGTGATACTGTGGTGGCCCAGTCCCAGAGAACGATCAAAGTTATTACTAAAAACCAAGACACTGCTGAGTGAATGGTCCTGCCTTATCCTGAGGGTTGGCATGCAACATAATAACATTTCCCCAGTGATTCATTAGTGACCTGGTAGGTCATACTGTGAAGAGCCCTCTATGTGAATACCTGTTTACACCTGGAGTGACTTCTTAATGCCTAGTGAGTGGCACCATTCTTGGAAGAACTTGCTTTCAAAACAGGGTCCCTGATCTGTATGTGTCTTCTGTGCACACCATAACAAAATTGGAAGTTCTTTCACACCATCTGGGCAACAGTCTTGATGGTTTGGTCATGGGTACTGTCCCTGTAAACATGGTACAATGGTCCAGTTTGTGAGCAACAAGCATCTCAGTCACCAGAGGTTTAACAATGGCTGCATCCTGATTTTTCACTATTACCTCCAAGACCCCAAGGAGAAGCAATAAATCCTGAAAATGTTACCCAACCCTTTGCCCAACCAGATCACTTCCATGCCCCCATGGTGAAGCCCTCTGAACCACCATCCACTCATGTGAAGACAGAGGTATTGTCCTTTGTCCCAGAAGATAGAGCTGAGACTCAATGTTTGAAAATTTCCCAGAAATGTAAGTTCAGGAAATCTCCTGAACCCTTTACACAGGTTGATTTTGTTTGGTCTGAAACTTGACAGGGACAGCAAGGTCAGGTGTAGTGTAGTGTTACAGAGTGCCCCTTTTACTTACCATGTGGTCTCCTTTAACTCGTTTCCCCACAATCCCCTGTGTTTTTACAAGCCCTGTCACTCCTGGACACACACAGTGGATATAAGTTTCTTTGCTTCCCTCCTTCAGCAGTTAAGACAGACTGCACTTGATGAGGCAAAGGTGGTTAGCTTTGTGATCTGCAGCCAGGTGTGTGGCCCCCCCGCTGGGCTGAGCTTGATAGCATGCATCTTCCACAGAAGACCCAACCACTACCAAGAGCATTGTGCCAAATGCAACCAGTATGCTACACTTGAAGTGGGATGACCCAGCATCTTCAGCAAATGCCTGTGATACTAGCCCTGAGGTACCTCCAGCTGCACATCTGTGTTACCGGATCTAAGTCTGGAATTCTCTATGAGGGACACTGTCTGTGAAGATATGTACAAGTAGTTGTTTGTGCACTGTACTGAAGTAGGTTTTTTCCTTTAGCCTGTTATTATAGAGTCTTATAGAGACTGTGCTGACACCTGGTGCTCTTATAAATTTGCAGATACATTGCTCTTATGGGCTTCTGTCAGTGCAGTTTCATAATTGGTTTAATGTTTTTCTGTACCGTACTCACACATACTCACTTCTCTGCATCTGTTTAGTAAAGTTCAGCTCAAAGCTATCCTCTGATTTTTGGGCTCATACCTCTTACAGGTACATATACCTCTGCTATCGATTGTCAGATATTCCACAATCTGGTGTTGCCATGGTACTGTCCACAGCTGACCTCAGTAAAGCACTAGGTTTAAATATGGCTCACAACACTGACTCAATACTTGAGTAATGCTTTCTGTATGTGCTCCTGAGTCCCAAACTGTTGCTCCTTATTTACTCAGTTTGTCTAATAACTGCTGTTTCTGATTAGTTGTCCTTGGTAAAGACTCTGGATTCAGGCTCCTGAGCTATGTCTGTTGCCTGTTCTGACTTTCTGCCTGGTCTTCTAACTCTGACCCCTGCTTTGAACTTGACCATTTTTCTGCCTATGATTTGGTCCTGGCCCTTTATTAAATATCTTCAGCAACGCAATGTTTACAGGAGTTCTTTGGAAGCTAAACATATCCTTACTATCAAGGGCTCTGTAACCTAACTCGATGGCAATATCTGACATGTTTTTTCTGGAAATGTCATGTGACTAAAAACCAGCTCAGCACTCAGCAAAAAACCATTGTGTGTTTTTAGTGACTGGTAGCTGTTTACAGAATGGCCAGGTTTCTCCCCGTATTTTACTGTGAAACAGTAAAAAAAGGTTGCGTCAACTGGAAACTATAAAATTCATTTTTTCAGAATCCCATTTTGTACATGCTCTGCCATTGTAACATGGCCAAAACAGTAGCTGACCCTAAGATATATTAATTAGTGCACTGAAGTTCATAGTCAATAGTTTGGTCATAAATGATCTAATACAGCGTACTTATCTATGTTGGAGAAAAAAGGTGTTTCAGTGTTCATCTAATGTGTTTCACTCTCAAGGATACCATTACAATATTTAGTATGATGTATTATTCAGGTTAAACAAATAAAAAAAGTTTTTGTGTTTTGTTTTTTCTAACTTAATCCTATAACCTATAAATCCATATTCTATATTCCTATTGGGTGAGCTATTGAATACCCTTAGGAAAGGTTATTTTGTCCAAAAAATGGTATAATGGTATGATGACAGTGAAGTATTTGAATCAAGCCGTAGGCAAGGTATTAATACAGAAAGGTTGTTAAAGAAATTTGAGAGGTACAGTCAATATTTTTCTTGCATACATTGGTGTAATATGAAATCTGTGAAATGGAGGTGGTGAAGTAATATGATATTAAAATGAGACACCTTTAAAAACAACTAGTCATTTTATTTTATATATATATATATATATATATATATATATATACATACACACACATTTCTAGGTTTTGCAGGGATGTGTAACAGCAAGCCTTCAATCATTATAACTGACAAAAATGTTTTGAAGTCTGTTTGTTATGCACTGTGATCCTGCACAGTTTACTTTATGTACTCTTTAATGGAGTGCAAATAGGCTTGAAAGTGATCTATAATGTTTTTTAAAGTTTTAAGATGAATGTGATCAACCATAGGGGAAATTATAATGGAATAGGTCAATTAAAATATATTTTCATTTAAAGTATTTTCTTAAATAAAAAAAAAACATAATTTAAATATATTTCTCATTGTGACTTTGCTACATATAGGTGTCCTTTTAACATGCAGCGATAAGTGACCATTGCTCAGTTCTCTGGTATTCTCAGAGGAGAATGCCTGTTCATGAAGCGGTATAGATCTCTTCTCCTAATGAGGAGAGAAGCGATCTACAAATTCTTTGAACGCTAGAAAATTGGTGCTGTTACAGTAAGAGATCAGTCAAACACACAGTTTACTAAGCAGCAGTAAATTACCGCTGCTTCATTTGTGTTTCCTCCGGTTCTCCACCTCTGGGCTGGAGAATCTGGAGGGAGAATTTTCACACAGATCGCTAGTGAAGGGCTGAAATCGCTCCTTCATACACTGGCGGTCTGTGTGCTGAGATGATCATCTCTGTTTCCTAAACCATTAATGATCTGAGATCAGCAACAATCCTTAGGATCGCTGCTGATCTCAGTTACATAAAAGGACACCATAGTCTTTGCAGAGAGTAGCAGTATGAGTGGGTGCTGGAGCCCAGAGGCTTTGTAGTGCTTTGGGTTGGATAACGCCTCCATTCTTAGGTCCACATCTTACAGCTTAATCAGATCTCATTAACTAGTCTCAACTGTACAAAGACCTTTTTATATGTGAGCTGACTGAGGCTCAAGACCTTTCCTGTTCACATTCTCTCTGCTGTGAGAGCCTGCTGCTGCGTGAATCTCTGACTGCTGACAGAACACCAAAAATGTACATGTCCTGCCTGTTTGTTTGGGGAACCTATTAGTGGCCACCCTGTTGATCGGGAACTACCATAGTTAGTGGTCCGGAGAAGAAGATATTGTGCTATAGGCTTGTTGTCCAAAGCCTTCTGCTTTGAACTGTATTTGATTACATGAGATAGCCTTTTGTGACTAATGAAAAAGAGAGAGGATACAGTCATACTAGATTGCTCACAAAATATAGATCCCACTTGAGACAGTCACTATTAGACAAACATTGGCATCTTCTTATAGTAGATGAAAACTTGAAAGACAATGTTCATTTCCCTCTATAGTGGCAGATTTTGAAAAATTAGTCGGTGCATAGTGAGTTTACTCTACAAACAAGAGAAGCTTGGCTTATTAGAGGATCCCAGGTGTAGCAATCGTGCACTCAGAGATGGACGCGGTCCTCCATTTTGTTAAGAATCTTCCATTTTGTACCATCTCTCACTCCCAAAGTAGACTTCCTCCTCCAATCATCCCCCCTCCCTCGCTGTTGAGTGACATGTGGTCGGTGTGTGTTTGCAGAGATCACAGGCAACAAACTCAGTGGGAGGGCGTCCTGGCTATAAAACCTCACTAGCTAGGTGCCCCCCGTCTAAGAAACTCTTGCTTGGAAAGGGATCATAAAAGCGTAAACCAAGTCCTTCACTGAGTTCAAAGACATTCCAGAGAAGTCATAAACTAGACACCACATTCAACATCCATTTTCCCCTATGATTTCATATCTTGGAATATGAGAGACTTACATAAAAACAAGGCATATATTCAGATTGATCACTTTGATACAAGTTTCCTGATATTTTACACCCCCTAGCTGGCATATATAGGAGAGCAGGAAATTATATCTCCTGAACCATTCAAGTGGATATGACAAGTTTCATATCTAACCATTCCGCAGATGTGGCTGAGTATTAATCTATGAGAGTTTCTGGTCATAACTTCGCTCTCCACCTACACCTCCCTCCCCAAAGGAGACGATTGGTTTACTGCTCCAGGGAAACACCCTGTGGAGATACTAGAAAAGCTAAGCTAAGCTGAGTTAAAAGAGAAAATTCTCTTGTTTTAACATTGAAACTGACAGTGGAAGACAAGAATCCTTTTGGGCTCATAAAACTTGAAGCTGCTTAAACCAAGGCTGACTGGCAAGTACATTAACCCTCTAACTTTTCTGTTATCTCTTTGCTGTGCTATTGTTCTCTGCATATTTATATATATATATATATATATATATATATTGGCTACATCTTTTTCTGTAAATATTTTTATTGCACCCTTTTGACCTTTTAATAATAAATCTTACTTTCTGAAAGTGTTAAACTGTTTCTAACGCTCTTTAATGCAAACTACGAATTCTTGCCGCTGAATAGCGCTACTGTGTGGGTTTAACCCTCTGTATAACCTGTCTGTGGTGACAGTGATATACAGACGATTATCCAATCATCATAGTGTATTGCTAATATTGCTAAGTTTCCTCTTTCTCTGTACAAAAAGGAGGTGGTGGCAGTGTGAAGGGTTATTTGCGTAATTAACCTGACCCAGTAACAATCGCGCTCAGGCTGCTGGTACATCGATTGTGGTCCATTAGCTGGAGTGCATCTGGGTGTGGCATTGTTACGCATGTAACAGCGCGGTTTTAGATTGGTTAGTCTTTCGGTCACGAGTTTGGTGAGAAGGGCTGGGGTCTGACACCGTGATCGTCACACCAGGTAGGTGGGTGTAAATGTGGTAACTGTTTAGTTTATTAGTTAAGAGAAGCATTTAGAGCAGGGGTCTCCAAACATTTTAAACAAAGTGCCAGGTTACTGTCCTTCAAACTTTAGGGGGGGGGGCAGAGTGACCAATGTGAGTAGAAAATGCCCTAGCATCAGTGGGAGTAAAGAAATCACATAGTGCCTGTAGTCAGAAGGAGGAAGAATAGTCCCCCATCATTGGTATTAGTGTAAAGAATAGTGCCCCTTCATTGGTATTAGTTAGAGGAATAAAGGTGCCTCCTTGTTGGTGTCAGTGGGAGGAATAGTGCCCCAAGGGCCAGATAAAGGCAAGCAATGGGCTACATTCAGCCCCCAGGCTACAGTTTGGAGATTGCTGATTTAGAGGTTAGTAAGAATTTAAGGATGTTTTCAGTAAAATTATTATCAATTATGGGAGTATTCAAGCTATCTATTGAGCAGTATGCCCAACATTAACAGCTTGCTGACAGTGCCATAGCTGAAAAACGGCTACAACATGGTCATCCATTTTTGGTAGGACTTCTAGAACTGGATGACTGCATTGTAGCTGTCTTCCAGCACCCCCTGGTATGCACATCGGGCATGCTCTGTGACTACTGTATCCTGTAGACAGAGCTGATCACAGATCAGGGTAAAGGACCAATCACAGCGGCCCTTTACTATGTGGTCAACTGTTTCCAATCACAGCTGATCACATGTAAACAGACTTGCCAGTTATCAGAAGTCCTTTCATCACACACTGTGTCTGTGTGAGGAAAGGAGAGACGGTAGTCGGAAAGGCTGTCAGTACATTGTTTACAATGATAATAAGTGCACTGATTATCAGTTCAGCCCCATCAGTGCAGATTAGTGCTGCCTATCAGTGCTGCCTATCAGTGCCCATCAGTGTCATCTATCATTGCCCGTCAGTGCAGCCTAATCAGTGCCTCATCATCAGTGCATCCTCATCAGTGCCCCAGAAGTGCCACCTCATCAGTGCCCATCAGTGCTGCCTCATCAGTGCCCATCAGAGCAGCCTCATCAATGCACATCAGTGAACAAAGAAATTACTTATTTGCAAAATTCTATAACGGAAACTAAGAAAAATGTTTTTTTAGCAAAAATGTAAAAACCCAGTGGTGATTAAATACCACCAAAAAAGCTCTATTTATCTAAAAAAAATTATAAAAATTTCATATGAGTACAGTGTATAATGACCGCGCACTTGTCATTCAAAATTCAACCGCACTGAAAGCTGAAAAAATTGGCCTTGGTAGGAAGAGGGTGAAAGTGCCCAGTACTACAGTGGTTAAATTAACTAATATCATCAGAACAGAAAGACAGTTGAAGTTTTTAGCACCTTTAGGGGTCATTAAAATGAAGAACTTTTTAACCTCATTGCAAAACACCTATGGCAAGCCCACTGAGGTAAAAATAGATGGGTTAGAAGTAATGGGGATATACAGACTCTGTGAGGCTTATTTACTAAAGAATTTGAGAGTGTTAGATCATTACATTGGCTGTCTATGTCTCATGCCGTTTAATGCTGCCACTACCAGTTGAGCCTTTCCCTTTACAAGTTATATACACTATATTGCCAAAGGTATTGGTACACTCCTCTAAATCATTGGATTCAGGTGTTCCAATCACCTCCATGACCACAGGTATATAAAATCAAGCACATAGGCATGCAGACTGTTTCTACAAATATCTTTGAAAGAATGGGTCGCTCTCAGGAGCTCAGTGAATTCAAGCGTGGTACCATGAAAGGTTGCCACCTGTGCACTAAATCTATCTGTAAAGTTTACTTGCTACTAAATACTCCACAGACAACTGTTAGAGGTACTATAACAAAGTGGGAGAAACTGGGAACTACTCAGTCACCAAGTGGTAGGCCACGTAAATTGACAGAGCGGGGTCAGTGCATGCTGAAGCGCACAGTGAGCAGAAATCGCCGACTGTCTGCAGATTCAATAGCTAAAGACCTCCAAACTTCATGTGGCCTTCAGATTAGCACAACAGTGCGTAGAGAGCTTCATGGAATGGGTTTCCATGGCCAAGCACCTGCATCCAAGCCTTACATCACAAAGTGCAATGCAAAGCGTCAGATGCAGTGGTGTAAAGCACGCCGCCACTGGACTCTAGAACAGTGGAGACATATTCTCTGGAGTGACAAATCCTGCTTCTCTGTCTGGCAATCTGATGGACGTGTCTGGGTTTGGTGGTTGCCAGGAGAACAGTACTTGCCCGACTGCATTGTGTCAAGTGTAAATTTTGGTGGAGGGGGGATTATGGTGTGGGATTGCTTTTCAGGGGTTGGGCATAGCCCCTTAGTTACAGTGAAGGGAACTTTTAAGGGGTCAGTATACCAAGACATTTTGGACAATTTCATGCTCCCAACTTTATGGGAACAGTTGGAACATGTTCCAACATGACTGCGCACCAGTGTACAAAGCAAGGTCCATAAAGACATGGTTGAGCGCATTTGGGGTGGAGGAACTTGACTGGCCTGCACAGAGTCCTGACCTTACCCAATAGAACACCTTTAAGAGCTAGGCCTTCTCGTCCTACATCAGTGCCTGACCTCATAAATGCACTTCCGGAAGAATGGGCAAAATTCCCATAGACACACTCCTAAACCTTGTGAAAAACTTTCCCAGAAGAGTTGAAGCTGTCATAGCTGCAAAGGGTGGGCCACCTCAATATTGAACCCGACAGACTAAGACTGGGATGCCATTAAAGTTCATGTACGTGTAAAGGCAGGCGTCCCAATACTTTTGGCAATATAGAGTATGTCCAGAAGGCTTAGAAGGGGTAATAAGGGGGCTTTGTGTTAAGCTAATCCTCTATAAAAGGGTGATACATAACAGCCATAGTGATAGTGAATTGAAAGCTGCTGTAAAAAAAGCATGAAGAGAAAGCTGAAAAACTGCATAGAAAAAAAATAGGATCAGTTAGGAAATAGTACTTTAATTCACATCAGGCAGTCAACATCTTCTTTTCTTATTTTTGGGTCTCTTTTGTCTTTTTTTTTGTTTTTTGTGTGATTTGAGGTCTGCAATTGCTTTTAGATTCTGTCTCATTCATAGCAAACATTTGTTTTTGTATTGCAAGGCTTCCATATAGGGGTGGTATTTTAGGTTTTCATTTCTTTTTTTACTTGGGCCAACTCAATATTTAACCCTACGGACTAAGACTGTGATGCCATTAAATTTCAAGCATGTGTAAAGGCAGGAGTCCCTATACTTTTGGCAATATAGTGTTATTTGACATGGCAAGTCATGCGCCAAATTCATGAAAGCTGTGCAACAGTTTTCTGCTATTTCTGACATCTTTCACAAATTCAGGTAGTTCTCATGTGCAACAGTGTTACCCTCTGGCACTATGGCTGCGACATATTTATTAAGAGTGGAGGTAAATAAGACCTCTTCTAGGTTGGCGTAGTATTGTGTCACAGAAATAATCTTTTTTGAGACCAAATTCTGTTTGAGGTGATATTGCAACAGATTTGTATACACCTTAAGGACAGTTACATTAATTTGTCCCAAGTTTGCTGTATGGACAGGAGCATGATTTTTTTATGAGAGTCTCTGATACTCTCTGTGAATTCCAGGGTGCATCTTTTGAAATCAAATATTACTTTTTGTCTTTTGTAATGAAAAATTTTCTACCATGAATCATATTATACAGATAAATAGGGTGAGTCAGTCTTAAAGCATAAGTTCACCTTTTTTAGGGTGAGACTCCCTATGACAGAGGGTTGGGGATCTTATTGAAAAGAATGTGGCTATGAGGGGCTCCACCCACACAGCTGCATAATTCATTTTCAGAGTTCTATAAATGAATAGACTATGAGTATCAACAGTCTTTGCGGCTGAGAGCTTGTAGTTCTCAATGAACTGGTAAGCATCTTTGTAGTTCAATGATTCTTCTTGGACCGAAGTAACTACCTGCTTTTATCAGAGATAAGGGCAGACACCTACACTGACAGTCTGCAGGAGCCTGACATTGCAACCATGATCTGCTGATCACAGATGCAATGCTTTCCAGGCTCCTAAGAAAAGAAGTAGTAAATGCAAATTTTTTATCTGCAAAAAAGTGATTTTGGTAAAGTTGCTTTTGCTGAAAATGAAAGATTTCTCTATGAAATTTCAGCTAAACAAAAACTGTCAATTTTGATCATTGAGCTACTTGTGTGAAATTTGCTTTGAAAAACAATGCTTTTTTCTTTATTTACAATGTGTGTTGATTGGCGTACTTAAGGTAGTTTAGTTTGTTTCATTTGCGGTTCTTTATATTTGTGTTTTTTCTTTTTTGTGTAGTTGATCTTTATTGTTGTATTAACTCTGTATATGTTTTCTTTTACTTTTTACTTTTTTTTCTTTTCTCTGTACAAAAATGTAAAAAGAATGACACTAGCATGTCATGACCTGGAAACTTGTTTGAGCTCAGTTGTCAGGTGCGTTTGGTGAAATTACTTATAAAATTGCACACTTTAATGTAAACCCCACTGAAGTCAATGAGAGGTGAATTTGAAAAATCCATTCTATTAATTTTCAAGGCTAATACTGTAGGTTAGGGATTTCAAATGAAGGGCATGGTGAGCTGGGCATTGCCCTGGGGAACATGAACCATTGCAAGAAGAATTTAAAAAAAAAATGCTACTCAGTGGAGAGAGGCCCCTTCATGTAATGTGCTAATGTGCCTTTGAACATGACATGGGAAAATGACATGCTACTGAGATTCCTTTAAGCTGTATACAGTATTACAGAAATGAAGATTCTCCAGGACAGCTTCAGCCACATCATATTCTGCCATCATCTAATATGTATGTGTATTATTTTTTAACATTTTGCATAATTTTTTGGGCTTAAAGTAAGCAACAGCACCCCTATCTAATTCATTTTAACAAAAAAAGTATTTTTTAGGCAATTACTGCAACACATTTGCAAGCTAGCAGTAATAGCCAGAACTGTGTGGTTGAAATAGTAGACAGAACAGGCTATTGGAAGATTTAAGCTTCAAAATAAAAGCCAAATCTGTCAACTATGTAATAATTGCCACATAGCAGAAAAACATGTTTACTACATTATCACACTGTATTGTCTACAAAGTTTAATAAAGTATCATAATGGAGAGAGCAAAAACACTTCAAAACCACAACTTTGCATTCCAGAAAGGAGGTAGTTATGAAGAAAAAACTTTCTGAATCATATTTCTGAGGCAATAGTCAGACATACAGTATTCCACAGTGGCTGGAGAGTATGTAATACCAGTGTGCAAAATATTCCTTCCTTTATATAGTGTGAAAAACACTCTATTGCATATATTTGGCTTCAACTAACTAGTGTATTTTTTAGTGAAAACATGGAAAGGAAGAAAATGTCCATGCTACATAGACAGCATTTCTGTTGTAGTAGGCCTCATTTTATGGCACTTGATAAAAAGCATGCAGTCAAATACAGTATATGCAATAGAGTGTTCTTACTCACACTCAAACTAAATAAAGAAAGGAATATTTTGCACACTGGTATTATTTCTACCATTTCTGATGGGCCTTATTGTCAAAACCACATCCCAATTTGCATTGGAGTATCAAAATCAGCTTAAATTTTATTTGTTGTGAAGATAATAATAAAACTAATATGCTGCACACAGCACAAGTAATATTTCCAAAATGTTTTTGAGACCTCATTGGTTGAATCACCATCAACATATGGTGATGGCCCAAAAAAATGGTATAATTTATATTTCTCTTATTCTAGTAGAAGTAAGATGTCACACACAGCATACGTTGTATTTCTACAAAGTCTTGTAAGCGACAATGGCTAAACTACAATTATGATTTTATTTTTCTGATTTTGATAGAAGTAAAAAGATAAGATATGTTAATAGATGGCAGGACTGAAGTGGTGGCAGAAAATGGCAATGGTGGCAGGCCAACAGTTATGTTAGGAGACAGTAATGCTGTGTGGTAATGATGGTTTTGTAGCTAGCCTAAAAAAAATAAATGTTAATATGTGTTGCATTGGTTTTGTACTCTTCGCTGATCCAAAACTGAGTCCTTTCAAAAGGTGAACTGGTTAACTGTGTTTGGGGAATGGCAGATTCTTTTTTTTCTGTCATAAAACCACCTGCTGCAATAAACACCCGCTCTGAGGGCACACTGGCCATAGGACAGCTAATCATCTAGATTGCATACTTAGCAAGTAAGGACCACTGGTCCAACCTTGATGCTCAGTCATCCAGAAGAGCATCTGTTGTCAGGGTGACAGATGTCCTTGACCCAATGGAATCATTTATTATATGGGTGATGTGCTGCGTATGACTGCTGCCAAAAGCCAGGCATGGGTAATGCATTATACAGAAAAATCTGAAGGCCTAACTTCGGCAGCAACAACTGCTACTCCTTTTAGGGACATCTGAGGTATGTTGGTCATGAAAGGGGATCCTGTCATTCTCTGGAAAAACCATTATGAGGTTCCACTGGAGCATTGTTTGCTGTGAATCCTGTGAAGACTGAGATTGAGCTCTACAGTCATATGCGCAGCAGTTGTTTTCTTATTCTGGGTCACAATCCTGCGCAATGTCCTTTTGTCTCTTTCAGTCAGTTGACAATGTCAACCAAGCTTATGCTTTTCAGATGACATTTTCCCAGAAATTGTATATGTCTTCAAAACCTTTAATAATGTATATTACAACATGGAAAATACATTGGGAACTTCAGTCACAGAGGCACCAACTAAGCGGGCACCAACAATTTGCCCTCTTTGAAGCTCAGTAAGTTCTGACATGACTCCGTATTACGAGCAGCACACATAGTGAATGAAAAAAAAAAGAGGTTTCCCACCTGTTAGCTAGGGGTCTCATTACAGAGTGGACACAAA
This sequence comes from Staurois parvus, assembly GCF_062004578.1. Taxonomy (NCBI): domain Eukaryota; kingdom Metazoa; phylum Chordata; class Amphibia; order Anura; family Ranidae; genus Staurois; species Staurois parvus. The sequence continues at coordinate 13,503,000 of NW_028317854.1, read as the reverse complement.
ATAATGTTACATCACTTCCACTTTCAATGCAAAACACGTGGTCACTTTCACACTTGCAAATCATGTAGTGTTTTAATTTTTTTGTCTAGCCCCTGTATATAGCACAAGCTATCTTATTTCTATTTTATTGCAGGTCAGTGGCCAGACCTGAACCTGCAGCTCCCTCCCAACCAGGGGCGGACTGACCATTTGGAAATTCGGGCACTGCCCGAGGGCCCAGGGTCAGTAGGGGGCCACATGAGATGCCCCTGGTACCTTTTTCATAGACTTTTTTGAGTTTGGGCAAGGACACAGGGGCCCCCTGATCCCCTATTGCCCGGGGGCCCCATGAGTTGTCAGTCTGCCCCTGCTCCCAACTTATGTCTACCCCATATTGGCACTATATCCACTGTAGCATTTGCAGTTAGCAAAGCAGGTTAGGGACTGGCCGTAGAGGGATTACTTTGATGCAGTTGGCCAGCTTAAACGTGTATTGCAATATGTGTGAACTAAAAATCAGTTTTATCATTGCAAAGTTTGCTAGAAAGGTGTATATAGCAGTGTGCAGAGGGTACATCCACAATTTCTAGTGCATCCTGAATGAGGAGCCACTGATGTGGTGAAAAAATACGGATCCCCAGATCCTGTCCTTGTGCAATTTTCACATAAATACTCATTTATGGCCCACTGATGTGTATGCAGCTGCAGATGCATGGCAATGGCCAGGTTCCATTGGATGGACACATTGCATGTCAGGCAGTTATCTGGTAGATGGTGTTGCTAAAATATTTAAGCCAGCTGAACACTGACTGGGTAGGACTGCCCGAAGTGAACATGTATTCTGGCCTGCTGCAGCACATCATGAAAGACAGGGTGCCTAACTAAAAATTGCTGCACCACCAGGTTGATGGTTTGCCAGCCAAAACAAGTACATGAACGTTAACTGCCAAAAGGAGAAGAGCAATATGTTGCTATTGCCACACATAACCTTTCCTGGCAGAAGATGGTGTGGGATCAGCCTGCCCCTGAAGAACTGAATCTCAGTCCCAGAGGGCTCCTGTCCACCAAATACACAGGCTACAAAACAGTGTGACAGAGTTTTGCATGGGTCATTGGGTAAGCTCCAGGGGCAGACGCGGACTGACAACTCATTGGGGCCCCTGGGCAATAGACGATCATGGGGCCCCTGTGTCCTCGCCCACACTCAAACCACACCCAAAAATGCCTATGAAAGATACCAGGGGCATCTCATGGGGCCCCCTACTGACCCCGGGCCCTCGGCAGTGCCTGAGTTCCCAAATGGTCAGTCCGCCCCTGGTAGGCTCCCAGTTATTTGTGTGGGATTGATGACTCTGATTATTCACCAGATAAGATCAATGAGGAGGAGGCCAGAGGCCAGCAAATTGATCAAGTGACTCATTACATGAGATGTAATGTTACTGCCCATGCTTTCTGGACCATGTGTCTGTAGTGATGTGGACACTGCTACTGTAATCCAGCAACAAGCAGACATGCTGGTGGAAGGCAGGGTTGGCCTTCTGGGTGAATAAATGATGGCTGGAGACCTGCTGTTTTGGTACAGTATAGATTGCAAATTTCTGGAATTAGCAGGTTTCACAAACTAGAAAGTGAGCAGCTATAAAGCTAATGATTTTGCCGAGCTGGCATTGAGATGTTGGGCATATGGGTGACTTGATATGTTTTTTCTTTATTTGAAGCATCTGGGGAAGAGACATCTGCCTTGTCAAGGATGTAGCTGGACAAGAATGGATGGAGTTTGTTGACTCTGAGCCTATGCTTAGCCCTAGTCCATCGTGATCCTCTTCTCTGCTTGATGTGCAATAAGCTGTGCCTTTCAAATCCCATTTCAAACTCCCATCCCCATTGCTCAAGATTGCAGATGGTGCAACAAGTGCAGATGGTGATTCTTATGCACTGTGGAAGAGGTGGAGAAAGAGGGTCCAGAAGCTGGAGAGTTGTGGGCCTTTGTATACCTTCTGTGCTTTATGGTGAACAGCTATGTGTCATTTCATGCATGTGGTACCAAAAGGGTAGATTTACTACACTTTATATGTTGCAAACAGATGTTGCAAACCACTAAATTGCTGTTTGCAATACAAGCATGAATAAAAGGAATGCACTGCTGAGCCCTACAGAGTGAACCTAGAGATTCCAGTGGTCTGTACCCGTGTCCTCCATTGGAGCAGGCAATTACCTCCTCCACTTCTCTGAAAGCTGCCCCTACATGTCATCCTGCTTCATCAATGTTGTGTCTCTCCCTAAAATTCTTTCTCTACATTCTCAGGCACCCAGGTTGGTCTGCCACCTCATCATTTCCATCCACCTTATCATCGGAGACAACTTGACAGTAACTGCAACCACAGGACATCATGGGCAATATATTTTTTTTCCTTCTGTTGTTCCTCCCACTATGCTCCATGAACTCTCTTCTTCAACATCTGATACATGTATCTGCACCAAGTGACTATTTCTGTAGATATATCATTCAGCTAATGCCACGTTGCCAGTTTGGTTAGCTATAGTGGGATAAGATGTTGAATAGGGTGAAGAATAATGTGCTATTGTAACTGCTGATGACACTGCACTATTCTGCATGTGAGAGAAGGAGGATGATGATGAAAGCATTGTTATCTACCACACCACCTCTTTCACATGCTCTGGCTGTATAGCTTATCCACTGCCAAAAAAGAAAGGAAGACATGCCTTCCCTTTCAAAGGTGTAGCCCAATCATGGCTATGCTCTAAGGATGCCCTACCTACTCATCCCTCAAATATTGTGTTCCCCAAACATCTACTCATCCCCTGATAGCTGTACATGAGGAACCTCTGCCTCTACCTTTAGTCCTCCCAAGCATAATGACAATAGGGTAATGCCTAATTTTATTATCAGCTATGGCAAAATAGGTTAGAAGATGGTGTTTTGGTGCAGTTAACACTGATGATTTTGTGCAGAAAACTGAACTTCACAGTGTGGGGTGATGTGCTGCTGACAAAGTGCTGGCCCTCAAAAACAATTAAAAGACAATTAAAATAATATAAAAACAGAATTTACCTTCCTCTAAAAAAATTACCCTAAAACCCAAGCCCCAAATATCAACCCTTAAACAATCTAATCAAAACACTTTTTTTTCTTTTTCTTGCATAAAATGAGAATACACAAGGATATACTCCACTCTCTGAAGTTCACCAACTTAAAATTCACTTTAAAATACTGGTTTCACTATATAACACTGTATATTGCTATCACGTACCTAGTTAGGGGCCAAAGTGATGAAAGAACAAGAGGAAGTAGAGGGAGCTTATTCATTGCTCACCACAAACTGGTTGCTGTGTGCCTGGGAAGACGAGGAGGTGATTTTAAAGGTGACCTGTGCTGGGTCATCCACTCTACTACATCTTCAGTATGCTGCAGTTGTAACCAATCATGTAAGAAATGCCATGCATGTCTGGCTTCTTGAAAGCTGTAAAGCCTCATTATAGCTTGGTTGTGCTGGAGCCAATTGAGTAGGCAATCTTCCCTTGTTTGCTACCACCTCCCATGCCTCCTGCTGCTCCTCCTTCCTTTCAGTCTGCCTAAAAAAGATATGCTGTTCCTAAGTGTTGAATATGTTCGAAAAATAGAATTGCCCTCAAGAGTCTTACTTCAATTTTCTTTTATGGTACCACTAGTTTGTTGTAATGAGTTGGACATGAAGGATAGGATGAAGGACAAAAAGGATAGACCCACTTTAAAACTGGAAGGACTGCTTTATTTATTTATTTATTTATTTATTTTACTAATGGTAACACTAAATTGTTGTGACAAGTCAGACACAAAGAAATGAAAGATCCCTTTATAACTGGACAACTGTGTTACTACAATTGTACACACAATAAAGTGTCTATGTATAAAAAATTTGCTTTGTGAATGTCTCAGCATTCGCAAAAAATCATTAATAATAACCATAATATTTGTAATACAGTATGTATGAAATGTCACTTCCTCGTTGTTGCCTTTCACAGGGCACATGTAACATTACTTATCAATCAATCCATATGACAAAAACAGTCTTAAGAACATTTGACTAAAAGAGTTAAAGTAGAACTCTAGGCAAAACTTTTTTTTTTTTTCATTTTTTCTAATTTTTTTCGCCATCCCTATCCCATTGCAGAGATTTCCCTTCACTTCCTGTCCCATAGGCATAACAGGAAGTGAGAGGAAATTGTTGCAAATTAAGTAAATTCCATGGAGACCCCCAGGCCACCAGAACTAGTGTCCCCACTGGAAGATTTTCCCTCTATTATTTTCTGGGGACAACCCAAATTTGGGGATTTTCTTATACTTTCCCTTTCGATAATTGTATTCAGGACAAATAGAGAGGACGAATCTCCCTAACGGGGGAGCAGACAGCAATAAAAAATGATAGGAGTTGTAATCTCTTTCCACTCCATACAAAACTAAAAAAAGGTTTGCCTTTGGTTATACTTTAAAAAAAATCTGACCCTGCCCACAGGCCCCCGAGACAGACAGACAAGTTTGTGAGAAAAAGGCACTTTTCCTTATCAACACGGGGACAAGGTGGCCTGGTTTAGGAGAGATGGGATCAATCTAGTCCTCCCTTTTTCCTGGTCTGTCCGGCTTTATGGTCAGCTGAGGTCAGGTAGAGAATTTGGGGGAGGACCACACCAGTTTTGGGGCTTTTTTAAGGAGTCTCCCTTAAAATCTATACCAGATATGAAAGGTCTGGTATGAATTTTGGGAGGTACCCTACACCTTTTTTTGACATCCTCAACCCTCTGTTCGCATTCACCTGTCAGCTGTGATCTGCGGCTGACCAATCACAGAGATCACAAGTGTAAACACACACAGCCATTATGGGCAGAAGGAAATTGCTATATGCCAAACAGGAACAGGCAGCTTTGGTGTACATACCAAATTCCCCTGTCTGATCACAGTATCGCTGTCTGTTTACAGCATCCCTTATGATCACAGTACCCCTACCTGATAACAGCTAGCACCAGATTACAGCCTGTGTCAGATTACTTCCATTGCCCAAATTACAGCCAGTGGCCATGCTTCCAGTTTTCTGCTCCTGTGTTTGCAGTTTGCTGATTACAGTAAGCACCAGTGTTTCCAGTATTGCTGATCACAGACAGCTCCAGCCTTTTACCCTTTTTACCTTCAGGTGTTTGCTTTCTAAAATGTTCATTTTGGTAGTGTTTCTACTGTCTTGTTACCTAGGGGCCCACGAAAATGTGATAGGTAGTTAGGAAATCAGATGTGTAAGTTACTGTATGCCCCTTAAAATCCTAAAGGAGGATGTGGGGGAATTTGGGCCCCCATATTTGGTTGGCTAATCAGTGAAAAAGTCTCACATATGTGATAACCCCGTACTCAGAAGGAGTGGAAGACTGTGTTTTGAGGTGTATGTAAGTATGCTCCATCTTTATAAAAAAATATACATTTTCATTTTCTTTATTCATTTTTTATAAACCTCTGACAAAAAATTTAATTAAAATATTCACCATGCCTCTTAGTAAATTTCTCTGGGTGTCTGGTTTCTGAAATGTGATTTTGCAGTTGTTTCTGCTGTTATGGCACTTCAGGGCCTCCAAAAATGTAATAGGCAGGAAATCAGATGAGTAATTTATGACCCTTGAAAGCCGGAAGGTGTTCCTTAGATTTCAGACCCCTCTATGCAACTGGGCAGGAGACTCAGGAGTAGTAAAATGTGTCTTACTGTGTAACTTTATGTACACTTTATGCTCATGCTGTTTGTGAGAGATGTCTTTCCAACTTTGTGGAAAAAAGTAACATTTAACTTACTTTCTTCATTTTAAAAACGTGGAAAAAGATAAGATTTTCAAAATACTCACAAAGCCTCTTACCAAATACTTTGGGGTGTCTGCTTTCCAAAAAGAGATTTTTTTTAGGTGTTTCTACTGTCCTAGCATTTTAGGGCCTCAAGAAATGTTAAATACGCTACAATATATACCATAGTTAGTAGACTCTCTAGCTTTCAAACTAAACACTTTTTATACATATTTTGAAACCAAAGAACAGTAACAGAATGAATTTTGGACTGGTCTAAATTTATAAAGAATGACTAATTATTTGACATGTTTTGTAACAGAAGGTAAGTAAAACGTTTCTTTTTAATTTTGGATCAGAATTTAATAAATTCCACCAAAAGAAAGCATTATCTATCTCAAAGTCAATTTGGGCACAGTATTGCATGGCTAATTTCCGGTCAAACTGTCACAACACCAAAAACTGAAAAATGGTCTTGATAGAAAAGAGGTGCAACATGCTGGTATTGAGGTGGTTAACTGCTTCCATACAGGGCATTTTTACCCCCTTCCTGCCCAGGCCATTTTTCAGGTTTCAGGTTTCAGCAAAGAATTACTTTGCTATAAGCAAGCATTTACCTGAAGGACATCGATTCATTCAGGGGGTTTTTTTTGTGCTTAGCTGTGATTTGGCCATGGCTAATCACATGACACAGCTGGGCTGTGATTGGCCAAGCTTGTGCATGTGATCGCTGTGACCATTCACAGCTAGACACACTAGTATACAATGGATGGCATGAAAGGAAGCCATCCATTGTATACGACTGTCATGTGACCTGCTGTGATTGGTCACAGCAGATCACATGGTACTGGAAACGGGGCCGGTACACAGATCGCGCCGCAGACCGGCCCTGCGGGCAGGCAAACTGTGCATGCCTGAAAGGATGCCATATGGCGTCTACCCGGAGGGACAAGCTGCTCGCCCAGCTGCCTTTGTGCTATTGGCCTGGCGGGAACCGGCTAAGGTATATGTACAGCCAAAGCTTTTTTTCCAAAGTTTTACAGTTATCACCAGAACAGGAATAGAGAATGATGCAATGAAGACACCTGTTGCAGTGACAACTGTCACTGGAACAGTGACAGCTGCCACTGGAACAGTAACAGTTCTTTCACTTTGTAGAGAGTTCATCTCTTCTCCAGTTTCACCTCTTGAACATGAAGTCAAGTGAAATCTCCCTCACAGGACACAGCCATCAAAAAGAAACTACCAGGGGTTTTAATTCTTCCCGACCATATCCAAAATAAAAAAATAAGCATTTTGACTGAACATGCAGTTTAGTGCTAATATATGTGATTTACAAAGATTCAGGGGCTAATTATTATTATTATTATTATTATACAGGATTTATATAGCGCCAACAGTTTGCGCAGTACTTTACACCATGAGGACAGACAGTACAATTACAATATAATTTAATACAGTAGAAAACAGAGGGCCCTGCTCATTAGAGCTTACAATCTAAAACTGGATATAGGTAAACCACTGGTAGAATTTGATTAGCCATTGAATTTGCATACATTCAACCTGGCTACAAATGGTATGAATCTTGGCAGGTTCAGCAAGGACCTGTCGAGAATAAAACCATGTATGGACAGGCTGAATGTTCCCTAGCTGATCAATCGATAAACTTGGGTATAACCAGCCTCTCAGATTTTACATGCGATTAATGCTAGCGGCTATCAGTGATCATTGTGTTCTCCCGGCGGTCCCGTGGTTGTAGGAAAGAAAATCGTTCAATCTGTGGCCAGCTTTTAGAATACAAGAATTGTGTATTTCAGGAAACAAGGCAATTTCACTTAATGATCTATATCAGAGGTCTTCAAACTGTGGCCCTGGGGCCCTTTGCTTGCCTTTATCCGGCCCTTGGGACATTATCCCTCCCACTGACACCTACAATGGGGCATAATTTTTGCCACCAACAATGCGGCACTATTCCTTCCACTGACATCAAGGATGAGGCACTATTCCTCCCATTAACCCCAAATACTCCTCCACCTGATACTAAAGATGGTTCATCGTTTACTCTTACTGATGCAAGGACATTTTGTGCTCCAAGTGACCATGATTTGGCCTTCCAAAAGCCTGAAGGACAGTGAATTGGCCCTTTGTTAAAAAAGTTTGGAGCCCCCTGCTCTATATGATCCTCAAAAGTCACAAAGTTTGCGAAGTATTTTTGGGAAGTTAGCATGCAGTGTACAGTAAATCTTTTATGCTGTACTTTTACATAATAACATGCTGATGTATGATATTAAACAGTTTGTGGTACAATATGACTATTGCTATCATGATGTGACCAATTACCAGGATAGTGACATCACCAGTGATTGCTTTGAATACAATGACATCATTGGTACTTGAGAACAGCTTTAGTGACATATATACTTCTGATTACAGGATTAGGGCTATAATGAGAGCTTGATTAAAGGATTATGTGACATCATTACTGCTGATTACTCATACATTTTTCGAATTTAGAGGATTATTAGTAGTTAGCTGGAAGCACTAAAAATGAAAGCTAAGAAAAATAACTTTTTCTTTGTAGTTCATGATTGACATGGCTACCATAAGGTGAATCCATCTTCAATGCAAAAAAATATTAGTGTGACAAATCATAACCCCTTTGAATTTGCAACTGTTTGGTCTGGTACAGTATGTATTACATAATTAAAGTTTACTGTAATGAACATACTCATTTAACATTTTATAATTAGATTCCCACTGAATCAAACACTAATGAATAAGAGGAAGCTTCTTTTCAAATTAATTAGTGTAATATGTAAAAAATAACTAATCTGGATACTGAAAATGTTATTGATGTGATATATTTGGGATTTGCAGAATCATTTGATTTGTTTTCTACAAACATCATAGTAAACATGTTTAGGATGCAAGAACTAAAAAAAAGTACAGTGTTAACTCTCTCAGCTAATACCACATCCTTGGGGTGAGAGTACCACATTTTTACTGCTCTAACAGTAAAGAACCCTTTCTGCAATTTAATTTTCTGAAAACTAAAAGTCAACCTCCTTTCCTCTAACCTTGTGACTGGGTGTTCTCTTCAGGGACCTTAGAGTAAACAGTTTATTACGGGCATTGGAGTTACCCCTGATATATGTGTATATTGTAATCATATCCCCACTGAAGCACCTCTTTTCCAGAGTGAATAACTATAAACTTTGTAATTGATCCTCATAGCTGAGATCCTAGCCTTATTACCCCCCTTCTTAATTTTATTGTTTTTACTGAACTTGGCGACCCAAAACTGTACTGCATATTCATGGTAAGACCGAATCAGTGTTTTGTAAAGGAGTGGAATTATTGATTTATCTCTTGACTGTATGTCATTTTTAGTGCATGAGAATATTGTATTGGCTTTTTTTATCCATAGCTTGGCATTCCAAGCTATTGCTGTGTTTATGATCTACAAGCACCCTCAGATCCTTTTCCGTCCCTGATTCTCCCAGGGGAACCCCTCCTAATGTGCAATTTGCATCTGTATTTTTGGCAACCAAGTGCATAACTTTAATTTTTTCAGTATTCAGCCTCATCTGCCGTGTAGCTGCCCAACTTGTTTAACCGCTTCCCCTCCGCTCCGCCATTATCGGCTACAGATGTCAGTCACCGGACCCTGGCTGGAGATTCCCTGCTGGCACCCAGCGATAACCGAATAACACTGACAGGGGAGAGAACTGTGTGTAAACAACACAGGTCTCTCTCCTGCCAGCAAGAACATGCTGCTGTGTATTTCTCTACACAGCAGAGAAATACACAGCAGAATGTTTCCCTAGTAAAACACACATGATGTAAACCAGCACACAATTAACCCTTTGATCACCCCAGATGTTAACCCCTTCCTGCCCAATGTAATTAGTACAGTGACAGTGCTTTTTATTAGCACTGATCACTGTATTAGTGTCATTGGGATGTCAGTGGCAGTTAGTCAGTTCCCCCCATTGTCAGAATGCCTGCCGTAGTTCCACTATAAGTCTCTGATCTAAAAATCCCATTTTGGTCTTTGCAGATGACACCAAGCTGTGCAGTGGAATAATGTCCTTACAGGATGTCTCCAACTTACAAGCTGACCTCAATGCACTGTTTAATTGGGCAACTATGTGGCAAAGGTTTAATGTTGATAAATGTAAGGTTATGCACTCGGGGGCTAAGAATATTCATGCATCATACATACTAGGGGGGGGTACAACTGGGGGAATCAATGGTGGAGAAGGATCTGGGAGTTCTGGTAGATCACAAGCTTAATAATGGAATGCACTGCCAAGCTGCAGTTTCTAAAGCGAGCAAAATCCTCTCTTGTATTAAAAGAGTTATAGACTCCAGAGAGAGAGAGATATAATTTTGCCCCTGTACAAATCATTAGTAAGACCTCATCTGGAATATGCAGTTCAGTTTTGGGCACCAGTTCACAAAAAGAACATTGGGGAACTGGAGAAAGTACAGAGCAGGACAACCAAACTGATAAGAGGCATGGAGGAATCCAGGGAATATTCGATTGCCTCTTGGGGGATCAGGAAGGAATTTTTTTACCTGCAGGAGCAAATTGAATCATGCTTTGCTGGGTTTTTTTTTGCCTTCCTCTGGATCAACTGTGGGCATAGGAATATAACTTTTTTTTTTTTAATGGTTAAACTGGATGGACTTTTGTCTTTTTTTCAGCCAGAATAACTATGCAACTACAGTCATGGCCGAAATTGTTGGCACCCTTGATATTTCTCCAGGAAATCATGTATTTCTCACGAAACGTATTGCATTAACACATGTTTTGCTATACACATGTTTATTCCCTTTGTGTGTATTGGGACAAAACAAAAAAAGGGAGGAAAGAAAGCAAATTCGACATAATGTCACACAAACCTCCAAAAATGGGCTGGACAAAAGTATTGGCACCCTTTCACAACTGCGGATAAATAAGAATGTTACAAGCATGTGATGCTCCTGTAAACTCACCTGGGGCAAGTAACAGGTGTGGGCAATATAGAAATCACACCTGAAAGCAGATAAAAAGGAGAGACGTTCACTTAACCTTTGCATTGTGTGTCTGTCTGTGCCACACTAAGCATGGACAACAGAAAGAGGAGACGAGAACTGTCTGAGGACCTGAGAACCAAAATTGTGGCAAAATATCAACAATCTCAAGGTTACAAGTCCATCTCCAGAGAACTAGATTTGCCTTTGTCCACAGTGCGCAACATTATCAAGAAGTTTGCAACCCATGGCACTGTAGCTAATCTCCCTGGTCGTGGACGGATGAGGAAAATTGATGAAAGATTGCAACGCAGAATAGTCCGGATGGTGGATAAGCAGCCCCAAACATGTTCCAAAGACATTCAAGCTGTCCTGCAGGCTCAGGGAGCATCAGTGTCAGCGCGAACTATCCGTCGACATTTAAATGAAATGAAACGCTATGGCAGGAGACCCAGGAGGACCCCACTGCTGACACAGAGACATAAAAAAGCAAGACTACAGTTTGCCAAAATGTACTTGAGTAAGCCAAAAGCCTTCTGGGAAAACGTCTTGTGGACAGATGAGACCAAGATAGAGCTTTTCGGTAAAGCACATCATTCTACTGTTTACCGAAAACGGAATGAGGCCTACAAAGAACAAAACACAGTACCTACGGTAAAATATGGTGGAGGTTCAATGATGTTTTGGGGTTGTTTTGCTGCCTCTGGCACTGGGTGCCTTGACTGTGTGCAAGGCATCATGAAATCTGAGGATTACCAAAGGATTTTGGGTCGCACTGTAGGGCCCAGTGTCAGAAAGCTGGGTTTGCGTCCAAGATCCTGGGTCTTCCAGCAGGACAATGACCCCAAACATACGTCAAAAAGCACTCAGAAATGGATGGCAAAGAAGCGCTGGAGAGTTCTGAAGTGGCCAGCAATGAGCCCAGATCTAAATCCCATTGAACACCTGTGGAGAGATCTTAAAATTGCTGTTGGGAAAAGGTGTCCTTCCAATAAGAGAGACCTGGAGCTGTTTGCAAAGGAAGAGTGGTCCAAAATTCCGGGTGAGAGGTGTCAGAAGCTTATTGATGGTTATAGGAAGCGACTGATTTCAGTTATGTTTTCCAAAGGGTGTGCAACCAAATATTAAGTTAAGGGTGCCAATACTTTTGTCCAGCCCATTTTTGGGGTTTTGTGTGACATTATGTCATATTTGCTTTTCTGCCTCTGTTTTATATTTGTTCCAATACATACAAAGGGAATAAACATGTGTATAGCAAAACATGTGTTAATGCAATACCTTTTTTGTGTGAAATACTTGATTTTCAGGAAAAATATCAAGGGTGCCAACAATTTCGGCCATGACTGTATGTAACTATGATAAATGTCAGATATGAGTGTTTCCATTCCTGTAGGAAGTGATCCAATATGGAAGTTTGAAAACATGTTTGCTTGGCTGGGCAGCACAAGTTTATAAAACCTGAGAGTTGTAGGTAGTAGAGAGAGTGATGGCTAGGCAGGTCGTAAGTTGATGCAACGGTTGAGAAAGATTTTAAAGTTCCTGAAGGTATGTCATACAGGGAGGCAATACAGGAGAGCTCCTTAGAACTCCGAATGTTGAAAGCCGCTTATTGAACGCTTGTGGAAACATTTGATTGGCTTGTATTTGCAAATATTGGGAGACATAAGGTGACAGGCCCAGTGTGCATCGTGTGTCCTTCTGTGCAATTGTCATATCCCATATCAGAAGGTTGTGTTTAACGCATGTGGGGAGCAACTGTATTTTGCAATGTAAGATCGCATATGTTTGCACCACTACTGACTCCACTACATAATTAGTGTATGAGGAAGCCTGAAGTATCCAATCTATCCCTATATGCAATAAACAAGCAAGATTGTACAATGGAATATTGAGCAAGTTTGCTCCCCCCTCGGTTTTTGGGAGATAAAGTTTTGACAGTGCAGTGCTGGGTTTTTTTTTTGTGACATATAAATGATAAAATAGCTTTGTTTAAAGCTTGAACATCCTTATGTTTAAGCAGTGACAGAATAGTTTGAAGAAAGTACACAAAAACTGTTCCAACCTATAATCAGCCTTAGCAGTAAGGTGTACATGGAAGGGCAATGCACAATGAAAACAAATGCAGATTGCAAATGTGTGTAAACAAAACCCTCTGTTTTTAATGCAAACTGTTAGACAGGGCCAAATTGGTTGTTTCGCAGGCTGGCTGGTAAGTGTTGCTGGGAAATCCTTTGTTTGTTTGCGATGTGCATTGACCTTCCATGTGCATCTTACTGCTAAGGCTGGTTATAGGTTGGGATGGTTGCTATTTTTTGTGTAATTGGCTAATTTGGATACAGGGAAGCCTTTGCTGTCAGTTTGGTATAGCTGGCCATCATGTGCATCCCTGTACCTTTAAGGAGGGATGGGCTCCTCCAGGCACACCTGTCCTTAACCTATCCATTGATAGATGTGCTCCTACTATGGAGGCTTTGGAAATTTTAGTTAGGTCCACAGTATACTGAGGACCCTGAGACTGTGGCTTACGCATGTATTTGCAAATGTCTGCAAACAAAACCCTCTGTTTTTAATGCAAATTGTTAGACAGGGCCAAATTGGATGTTTTGCAGGCTGGCTGGTAAATGTTGCTGGAAAATCTTTTGTTAATTTGAAGAGAGTACAAAAGGCGAGCAAAGCCCACCATTTTGAACAGATGGCATATCCCAAAAAGTGGTAGGGGAAGGTTCATCCATGTTTCCAGCTCATTTACTATTTTAGATATCAATGGAGGGTAGTTTAACTGATAGACTGAGGATGGCTCCTTTCCTATCTTAATGCGTAAATATGTGATATGACCATTTGCTACTGGAAAGAGAGACTGCTGGTCCCATGGAGGGATGTTGGTTTGAGATAAGGAAAGTATTTCACTGTTAGCAAAATTGATTTGAAGGCCAGAGCACTGTTAGAAGCTTTTGAAGACTTGATGGATAACGCGCATATGTGTCACAGGACCCACCGTAAAAATAAAAATATCATCAGAAAATAACATTAAACAGAGTTCTTCTTGACCTATCTGAATTCTATATAGCGGGGCTCTGGAGGAAAGGTATTGGGAGGGAGGTTCCAGGGCTAGGTTGAAAAGAAGAGGTGAAAGGGGGTAACCCTGGCTAGTACCCTTGTCTAGCAATATTTCACCTAATATGAGACCTGCAGCTACCACTCTGGTTGAAGGTGCAGAATACATATTGTCAAGTAAGTGGCAGAATGAGCCTGAAAAGCCCATCTGTTGAAGAACCAGAGCAAGCCAATGATAGCTAACATTATCGGAGGCTTTTTCATCATCCAATGTAATAATAGCTCGGTCTTCAGACCTTGGCTTGTTCCAGCACTGCAATGACTTTCCAAATGTTGGAAACTTCTGATCGGGGACCCAGGAAGAGGAGGATCCGGGCTGCTCTGTGCAAAACCACTGCACAGACCAGGTAAGTATGACATGTTTGTTATTTTAAAAGGAAAAATAAAACAAGACTTTAGTATCACTTTAAGGTTAACTGGTAAACATGTATGAAGTATCCTAGAGTTCTACCTGCTAACTGGAAATATTACATTTCAAAAATGCATACAGTATTTACAGTACTCAATATAGTATATACAGTATTCAATATAGTATTTCATTTTTACTTTACGGATGCCCCAAAGGAAATAATCTAATGTTTGAGGACCAATTTTAAAAGTTTATAAGTAAGTGAGAACTTTAACAGGCAGAGGATACTCACTCGTATATATCAAATATACAATAATTATGCAAATAGTGTTTCTGATGGGAACTGAATTCAACCCCTAAGATATCAGTACAATGTAGGATTTTCATATTGCATGGCACTAACTATTCCAGTCACGCCACACAATAAAAATACACATGCAGGTAATCCCCACCTTGGTGAAGGAATATTGATCAGCTGAGCTGGAAGACTTGTCCACCTTAGTATAGTTGTAATGTAAAGATAACCTAGTGTCACTCATTCTCTCCTGGAGATCTTACCCAACTTGTACCCAGTTCTCTACAACTGTCATTATGCAGTCATGTGTCCTTGCCAAGTTCAGCATTAAAAAACAGTTCTTGTTTTATATGTTATAGCTTTATGATAACATTATTATCAACAAGTATTCAATATTAATATATATATATATATATATATATATATATATATATATATATTTATTGTTGGGGTTAGCTCAAGTGGTTAGCTCAAGTGGTGATCATCTTCCCTGGGAAAAAGGCAGTCCAAACGGCAGGTCTTTTTGAAAGTCTGACTTGTAGCCAGTTTTATTTAAAATGTTGCATAGAAAACAAAACAAAATAAATCCCTGCCATCCAGGCTCCTACCTCACATATGAAGGGCTTCTCCCAGACACCAACAAAAACAAAAATTATGCAAACCTTTTCCTTTCTCTTGGAAAGCAATTTTTCACATCCATAACTCTTAGGTTTTGGCTTCCTGAGTCCCAGGTTAGAGCAACCTCTTGCTCCAGTCCTGGTTTATTTATACCACCTGCTGGTGGTCACCAGTGAAACTCAAAATTCAGTTCGAAGCCAACACTGCCAAGGTGTCCCGGAAAACCTGGACCACCTTAGTTTCCTACATACGAAAGCATGTGAGGTGACACATAACATCCATCAATCACCTCGCCTTTTATGTCACCTCGCCAATATGTATGTATATTCAGTATATATTGTATATAGTATAATTTATGTAATATCTATAATAATATAGCATATACAATTGCTATACAAGTCATGTTATAATTTATTGTAACTAAAAAGGACGTTTAATTTTCAGCCTGCAGCCATTGTAAGTGTGATTAGCTTTGCTGGAATACTTTTTCCTGTATTCTGTACTAAGTTACAATTTTAGGCACCCCTGAAATAGGAATTTCAGTTTTGGTGAGATACTTCTTAAAGCCTAAATACTTCTGAAGGGATACAGACCCTGCAGCTTTTCCCATTAGAACACTGAGAGCATACCAGATGATTATAATGAACCAGTGCCTCCCATCTGGAATCTGTTTTAAAAGAACATGGTTTGTTAAAATTCCTGCAATGTTCATTCATTATCCAGAAGGGCTTGGTTTTTTTCTCAACAAAAGTGGAATTACTTTTTAAAGCTGTATGTAGTGTTATTAAGAAAATGCCAGCAAGGGTGTGTTAAACCCACATACCAAACCCACCATGACCTAAAACATAGCTTTTATTCACAACTATATAAAACTCATGATATAGGAAATGAAGAGAAATCATCAAAAGTGCCAGGTATATAACCTTATAGGGCAATGTGGAATTAGTGCATAAATTCAAAATGGTGGGATTAATATACTGCTTTCATTATAGGGAGATAACAGCCATATCTTAATAAACAGCAAGTATCAGAAATTAGCTTGCAGTTTGTTGCCTATGTTTTCTTACCTCCTTGCTGCAGTGCTTTTCCTACCCTGATTCCTTTCACATGTGTGGTTTGGCTGTGCTCACCTATGAACTTCACCTGTTATTCTATGGATATTATTTCCTTCCCTTCCATCACCTCCTGGCCTCCTAGTTTGCTTGTCTATATAAGACATACTTAGTCTAGCCCACATTGCCTGAGCATCTTAACAGTTCTCCGAGCTCCCGTTCATTTACTACTTGGTATCCTGTGTCTGACTAACCGTGTACCAGTCCCAGCTTCATCCACCATCTGTGATTGTTTGCTGTCCATCCTGACCTTGGCTTCTCAACTGGAGTTCCTGTTGTCTTCTGCTGTTGTACTCTGCTCATGCGAGTGGCCTCTGCATCCTCAACTGGATGTACCTGGGGGCCATGACCTGGCTCACGCTTGCTGCAAGACCATCCCCACCATCAGAGACCCTGGTGAAGAAGCAGGCTGGTGCTTAGACTCTGTACCCTGGGGAATCCCAAGTTTGCAATCTACAATGGCATATATATAATAAAGTCCTGTTCTGTGTTCCGGGAAACTCTTGGGTCTAGGTCACTCAGAGGGAGGTGATCTAGACCAAAACCTGAATTCTGCCACCTTCCCTCAATTTATCATACCTGTCTCTATTCATTGGGCTCTGATCTCGTATCATGTTTTTGCATATGTGGACTCTGGGGCAGCCAGGAACTTCATTGAGCAGTCCTTGGCAGCTGAATTGGGCATTCCTCTTTTTCCCTTGGTGAAGCCCCTATCAGTATCTGCAGTTGATGGCTCTACCTTGGCCTAGCACACCTATGGTTCAGAACTATCTCCATAACTATGCATGTTGCTGTTCTTCATCATGAGGAAATCTCCTTCCTGATCTGACCTACGTCTTTTAGTCCCATAATTTTTTGGACTTCCATGGTTGCAGAAACACCCTATCTAGACTGGAACTCTGGCCAAGTGTTGTCATGGGGGTCGCAATGTCATTGGTCTTGTCTCAACAAGGTGCTCTCACCTCTCTATGTACCTGTGGCAGGGGTCACCACCTCTCGGATGCTCCCTCCACATTATCAGGCCTTCCAAGATGTTTCTTACAGTTTGCTTCCTCACCGTACCTATGATTATGCTATTGACCTCCAACCTGGGACTACTCCACCTCGAGGAAAAGTCTACCCTCTCCTCATCCCTGAGACTCAAGCCATGTCTGAGTATGTTCGGGAAAAACTGCAGGAAGGATTTATCTGTAAGTCCAATTCTCCTGCTGGGGCTGGCTTCTTCTTTGTGGAGAAAAAGGATGGTATGCCCTGGCCTTGCACTGATTATAGAGGTCTCAGTGCCATCACCATTAAAAATTGGTACCCGCTACCTTTGAGTTCTGATGTTTTTGTGTGGCTTCAGGATGCTTGAATTTTCACAAAGCTAGACCTCCTTGAAGCATACATTCTGATTAGGATCTGAGAGGGTGATGAGTGGAAAACAGCTTTCAATACCAGAGACAGACATTATGAAGATCTTGTAATGCCCTTTGGTTTGTGTAACGCCCAAGCCATCTTCCAGAATTTTGTTAATGATAGTTTTTCTGATCTTCTATACTGGTGGTCTCCAAACTGTGTCCCGGGGGCCGGACGCGGCTCTTTATTGCTTTTACATTGTCCTTGGGGCACTATTTCATCCACAGATACCAACTATGGGGCATAATTCCTCCCACTGACATCAATGATGGGGCAGAACTCCTCCCAAATACACAAATGATGTACACAATTCCTCCCAATGACACCAAGAATAGAGCACACTAAAACCACTCATGGGGTACAATTCCTCCCACTGACGCCAATGATGAGGCACAATTCTTCCCAATACACCAATGATGGGGCACAATTGCTCCCACTGACACAAAAAATGGGGCATTGTTTTTTACACTGATGGGAACTTTTCTGCTTCCAATGGGTACAGTCCAGCCCCCCTAAAGTCTGAGGGACAGTACACTGGCCCTTTTTTTTGATAATTTGGAAACCCCTGTCCTATACATTTGTGTCATTGTCTATCTGGACGTCATACTCATCTTTTCCCCAGATTTGAACACGTATCATCAGCGCGTATGTACAGTTCTTCTACATCTTCAGGACCATTGCCTGTAGGCAAGGTTGGGGAAGTGCCTTTTCGAGCAAACCCAGGTTCCTTTCCTAAGTACCTAGTCACGGTTAAAGGGCTGCTTATGGATCCAGCTAAACTTCAAGCTATCTCCAACTGACCTCAACCCTCTGGTCTGACAGCTACCTAGTGCTTCCTAGGATTCACCAATTTCAATTGCCATTCATGATTATCCCTAGCTGGTGGCCCCAATCACTTTTTTGATCTGGAATGGTGCTAACGCCAGAACCTGGCCTCCTGAGGCAGTTAAGGCTTTCCACAAACTCAAATACACCTTTTTCTCTGCATCTATTCTCATATGTCCATACATTTTCCATCCTTTCTTTTTGGAGGTAGATGCTTCATCTTTGGGAGTGGGGGCCGTCCTCCAAATGCATGATGGTAAACACCATCGTTGTGCCTTCTTCTCTAAAAAGCTTTTGGATGCCAAAAGGTAAATGAGACCATCGGGGACCAGGAACTACTGGCTATAAAGCTGGCACTGTAAGAATGGCGACATCTGCTGGAGGGATCTCCACAACGTATCCTAATTTATACCAATTTTAAGAACCTCCGGTATCTGCAATCTGCCCAGTGTTTGAATCCAAGACAAGCACGATGGGTTCTCTTCTTTGCCAGATTAACTTTGACATTACCTTATGGCCTGGTTCTAAAAATACTTACACTGATGCCTTGTCCAGATCATTTGACATTGCTGACTCTGAGTGTCATGGTGAACTAGAACCTATTATTTATGCCAATTGTATCCTGGCCAACATTCATCTTCAGTCTTCACATATCCCACCCATGAAAGACATTTGTGGTGCCCGCCCTTTGCTCCAAACTACTCAAATGGGCACATGACTCTAAACTTTCAGGACATCCTGGTGTGCAACCTGCCTATGCCTTCCTGCAACATTATTACTGGTGACCCTCACTTCGGAAGGATGTTGAAGAATATGTTCAGGCTTGCTCCATATGTGTGCAGTCCTTCACGTCTGCTCCAGCCAGTCGCCTTTTATCTCTGTCTGCTTCAGATGCACCTTGGTGCATTTCCATGGACTTTATCTCTGAACTTGTGGACAGGTTTTCTAAAATGTGTCACTTAACTCCACTTCCAGGACTACCTTCTGCTGTCACTTTGGCTTCCATCTTCATTAAGGAAATCTTTCATCTTCATGGTATGCCCTTGCACATCGTCTCTGATAGAAGTGTTCAATTTACAGGTCGCTCCTGAAGGTCTCTGGCCACAGCCTTTGGAATCAAGTTGGACTTCTCAGCTTTTCATCTACACTCAAATGGTCAAACTGAAAGGGTCA
Organism: Staurois parvus; assembly: GCF_062004578.1. Taxonomy (NCBI): domain Eukaryota; kingdom Metazoa; phylum Chordata; class Amphibia; order Anura; family Ranidae; genus Staurois; species Staurois parvus. Next base: position 13,483,306 of record NW_028317854.1, on the reverse strand, counting down.
ACCAGAATGTTGAACGGTATCTTTGTGCCTTCATTTTGGCCCATCATAATGATTGGGTAGACCTTCTACCCTGGGAAGAGTTTGCCCTTAATAACCACGCTAATGCCAGCACTGGTGAGTCTCCCTTTTTCACAGTGTATGGTCATCATCCTTCTGTACTATTTCCAGTTCCAATCTCTTCTGCAGTGCCTACAGCTGCAGAGATGCAATGAACGTTCAATTCTATCTGGGCAGATGTTTCCAAGAATTTGCATCTGGCAGCTTCCAAGTACAAAGTAGCTGCAGATCGCCATTGCTGTTTGAGTCCCAAATCTCTCCCTGGTGACAAGGTTTAGCTCTCTATCAAAAACATTTATTTTCGAGTACCCTCTATGAAATTTGCTCCTCGTTTCATTGGTCCATTTACCATCTTCTGCCAGGTGTATCCTGTTGCTTTCAAACTCTGTCTCCCTTCACTAAGAATCCCTAACATTTTCCAAGTTTCTCTCCTGAGACTGTACATCATCAACAGATTTTCCCGTCCTCTTCATCATCTTCCTCCAACAGTGAGTACCATGGATCAGTATGAGATCAAGCAAATCTTGGATTCCAAATTCTCCAGAGAGAAGATTTTCTATCTAATTGAGTGGCAGGGATATGGTCCTGAGGAGAGTTTACTACAAGAATTAAGATACTGCAGAGGATACAGTGGTGTAAAATTGAAAAGCAGCAGGACAATTTTAATCAGGAACAATAGGCCTAACTAATGTTTATTTAACTTTTATATGATCTACAGAAATAGGCGGTGTGGTGAATGTTAACGATATAATTAAAGGGTGGTTTATAGAAACACTGTTCTTTCACTTTGTTGTATTTTTTCTTTCAATGATTCGGACATGGTACAAAGAAAAAGCAGCTCCAAGAATGGATGGTCAGTACTAGAGATGAGCGAATTATTCAAAAATTCGGTTCGGCTGATTCGCCGAATTCGCGGAATAAATTCGCTTCGAGCCGAATATATTCGCTGCGAATTTAACTTATAAAAAGGGTGTTTCTAGGCTTCAGAGAGCCTTTATATTAGTGCAGAACACTGTACCTTTAATTTAAATGCCCTTGGAGTCTGCTGGGGAAGAGAAATAATACTGTCAGTCAGTATGACATGCAGATGAGTGCCGTCGATCTTAGAATCACCGCACACTTCACTCATTTGGGCAGTCACGGGGCCAAAACCAGAGTGTGGAGCCACAGTGTGGCGGTGGAGGCAGCAGCAATGGGAGGCCATACAGCACCCTATGACAAAATGGAACCCACCAGCAGTGTGAGGAGACCTGAAAGTGGCACATGGCAGAGTGTGGCGATGGAGACAGCAGCAATGGGAGGCCGTACAGGGACCCATGACACACTCTGGACCTGGCAGCAGCATGAGGAGGCGGTACAGGGGCCCATGACAGATTACGGGCCTGGCAGCAGCATGAGGAGTCGGTACGGGGGCCCATGGCAGATTACGGGCCTGGCAGCAGCATGAGGAGGCGGTACAGGGGCCCATGGCAGAGTGGCAGAGCGTAAGCAGCTAAAATTGAAGGCCATACAGAGGCCTTTGTTAAAAAGTCCCCCCAGCAGCAGCGTGGGGAGACGACTATCAAGAGTCCAATGGCAGAGTGGCGGAGCAGAAGCAGCTTCAATTGAAGGCCATACACAGGCCTAGGTTTAAAAGTCCCTCACAGTTAATTCCAATAACGAACTCTACTCCTCCGTGCAATCTACTTACGAGACCCTGGGCAGGTCTGGGTCCAATTTGTGGTAGAGACTGGTTTTGTTCAGCCATGCTTGAGCGAGTAATAACAGGTCTGTGCTGCCCTTTGGTGTCTGGCTTAATGCGCACAACACTGAACGTCCCAGCGTTTGTCAACGATTTGCCGTTAAGTGATGCAAACCCGCTGAACCACGTTCATGAGGAGCTGGTACAGGGGGCCATGAATCAGTATGGACCTGGCAGCAGCGTGAGCAGACGACAGAGGCACATGGCGCAGGGTGGCGGTGTAGGCAGCATTATTCTGAAGCCATACACAGGCCTAGGTTAAAAAGCGGAAGCCGTCAGCAGCGTGAGCAGACGACAGAGACACATGGCGCAGGGTGGCGGTGGATGCAGCAGTATTCGGAAGCCAAACACAGGCCTCGGTTAAAAAGCGGAAGCCGTCAGCAGCGTGAGCAGACGACAGAGGCACATGGCGCAGGGTGGCGGTGGAGGCAGCAGCAATGGAAGGCCATACAGCACCCTATCACAAAATGGAACCCACCAACAGTGTAAGGAGACCTGAAAGTGGCACATGGCAGAGTCTGGCGATGAAGTCAGCAGCAATGGGAGGCCGTACAGGGACCCATGACACACTCTGGACCTGGCAGCAGCAAGAGGAGGCGGTACAGGGGCCCATGGCAGAGTGGCGAAGCGTAAGCAGCTTAAATTGAAGGCCATACAGAGGCCTATGTTAAAAAGTCCCCCCAGCAGCAGTGTGGGGAGACGACTATCAAGAGTCCAATGGCAGAGTGGCGGAGCAGAAGCAGCTTCAATTGAAGGCCATACACAGGCCTAGGTTAAAAAGTCCCCCCAGCAGCAGAGTGGGGAGACGACTATCAAGAGTCCAATGGCAGAGTGGCGGAGCGGAAGCAGCTTCAATTGAAGGCCATACACAGGCCTAGGTTAAAAAGTCCCCCCAGCAGCAGTGTGGGGAGACGACTATCAAGAGTCCAATGGCTGAGTGGCGATCCGGGAAGTCAGCGTTGTGATTGCAGATGCAATGCAGAGATTCTATGAGGTGATGCCGTGGGTGCGAAGAAGATCATATACCGTCGTACTTCCATCCATAAGACGGAACAACCTGCGAACCGGGAGCTTTATTGCCCTGACCCGCTGAGCAGCTTCTGGGATACCCAAGAGTTTGGCTTCTGTGGGGAATATGGTTGAAAACTGAAACTTAAAGGCATGTTGACGGAAGGGCACCAGTGTCAGTGCTCCGGAGGGAATATAGCTTCAAAGCTGACACTTAAAGGTATATCGACGGTCAGAGACCACAGGAAGTGGAGCTTGCGTCTTAAATCGACTGAATGTGGCAGACGTGAAACGTCTACGGGCCGTATATGAAACGGGTTGTTCCTCTTTCTGGAATAAGTGTTGGAAATGGCCACTCTTTTTGGTGTGGCGTTTTGTCTATTTAATTCCGATAACGGACTCTACTCCTCCGTGCAATCTAGTTACAAGACCCTGGGCAGGTCTGGGTCCAATTTGTGGTAGAGACTGGTTTTGTTCAGCCATGCTTGAGCGAGTAATAACAGGTCTGTGCTGCCCTTTGGTGTCTGGCTTAATGCGCACAACACTGAACGTCCCAGCATTTGTCAACGATTTGCCGTTAAGTGATGCAAACCCGCTGAACCACGTTCATGAGGAGCCGGTACAGGGGGCCATGAATCAGTATGGACCTGGCAGCAGTGTGAGGAGACCCGAAAGTGGCACATGGCGCAGGGTGGCGGTGGAGGCAGCAGTATTCGGAAGACATACACAGGACTAGTTTAAAAAGCGGAAGCCGTCAGCAGCGTGAGCAGACGACAGAGGCACATGGCGCAGGGTGGCGGTGGAGGCAGCAGTATTCGGAAGCCATACACAGGCCTAGGTTAAAAAGCGGAAGCCGTCAGCAGCGTGAGCAGACGACAGAGGCACATGGCGCAGGGTGGCGGTGGAGGCAGCAGTATTCGGAAGCCATACACAGGCCTAGGTTTAAAACTGGAACCCAGCAGCGTGAGCAGATGACAAAGACGCACATGGCAGAGGATGGATCTGGCAGCAGTATGAGAAGGCGGTACAGGGGCCCGTGGCACAGTGTGGTGATGGGGGCTACAGCAACTGGATGCCAGAAAGTGGCCGATAGGGCTATATACTGCATGGAATTATAAAGTTGTAAAGACAGCGGCCTATAAGGCTATACACACTATAACAATCATGACTTGATTGACCATTGGCCTATAAGGCTATACACAGCATGAATATCATGACTTATTCTGAGAGTGGTTTGGAAGGCTATATACAAAAAGTAATTCATGAGCTGTCTGGACAGCGGACAATAAGTACATATATACAAATCAATTCATCAGCTGTCCAGCCAGCGGCCTCAAAGGCGGCACATATAGAAAGCAATTCATGAGCTGTTCAGACAGCGGCCTCTAAGGCGACAGATATACAAAGCAATTCCCGAGGTGTTCAGGGAGCGGCCTGAATGGCTAGGTTATTACTAAATATATTTTTGTGGCCAAACATCGGCCTATAAATAGATGTCTACACAGTGACAAAAAATTATGTCGCCAGACAGCGGCCCCTAAGGCGACAGATATACAAAGCAATTCCCGCGAGCGCACAGGGCCCACAGTGTCTGAGGATGGACGTTGGCGCAGAAAGGCAGAGACCAACTGACTACATAGGTGGTTTTTATAGTACTTTATTTTGGCCTCCCTCTCAGCAGGTGTGAAAAAGGCCACCATTTTTGAACGGTAGCGAGGGTCCAACAAGGTGGACAGCCAAAAGTCATCCCTCTGTCTGATGGTTATTATTCGGCTGTCGCTACGCAAGCAACCGAGCATGCTATGGGCCATTTGTGCCAAGGAATGCGAGGGACTCCCTGCCTCCATCTCCACAGCATACTGCCACGGTGCGTCTGGGTCCTCTGTCTCCTCCTCCTCCTCTATCAGATGCTCCTGCTCCTCCACTCCTGTCCGCTGAGTGGAAAAACCACCCATTTCACTCAATAATTCCTGAGCACCAATGTCCTCCTCTACCTCCTCCTCTTCTTCCTGTCCTGCCCCCACAGGGGTCATGTGGCGTTGAGATCTGTGCGCCACGTCTACCGCACCCTGACCAGCCATTGTTAACAGCATTTGTTCCAGGACGTGCAACAGAGGAATGACGTCGTTCATCCCATAGTCCTGCCAACTCACGAATAGTGTGGCCTCCTCAAAGGGCCTGAGCAAGCGGCAGGTGTCACGCATGAGCTGCCAATGGCTGACATCTAAGTTACACAGGGGAGTACCATTATCCGCTTGTAACATCAGGAAATCAGTGATGGCCTTTCGCTGTTCGTAAAGGCGGTCTAACATGTGTAGGGTTGAATTCCACCTTGTTGCAACGTCGCAGATCAGGCGATGCTGTGGAATTCCGTTCTGCCGCTGCAGCTCAAGGAGGGTGTGCTTTGCGGTGTAGGAATGGCTGAAATGCATGCAAAGTTTACGTGACATTTTAAGGATGTCTTGCAGTGGGATGGTGGATTTTAGGAACCGCTTGACAACCAGATTGAACACGTGAGCCATGCATGGCGCATGGCACAACCTTCCTTGATGCAGAGCAGACACCATGTTCTTTCCGTTGTCGGTCAACATGTTCATTACACTCAGAAGTTCCTCCCCTGTGTGACTACGTTCGCCAAGGCATACCAGGTGCAGCACAGCGTGACACCGTTGCGCCCTGCACATGTGATATGCCGGTCGGGTAATGGGACTTGGCACGGGGGTGGCGGCTGAGGACACGGCGGAAGAAGAGGTGGTAGAGGCGGACATCTTTGCTGGACCAAGGACGTGCAAACGTGGAGGCAAAAGCGGCGTGACCTGTCCAAGTTGCTGGTGCGGCTGTGCCGGCACCACGTTCACCCAGTGGGCCGTAAATGACATGTACTGTCCCTGACCGTAGTTACAGCTCCACACGTCGGCGCTGCCGTGCACTTTGGCAGAGACCGACATGCTCAAAGACTGGCCCACCATCTCTTCTACATGTGAATGCAGGGCTGGCACTGCCTTTTTGGCGAAGAAATGCCGGCTTGGCACCCTCCACCGCGGCTCGGCACAAGCCATCATTTCTCGGAAAGGTGCTGAGTCCACCACTTGGAAAGGGAGGGACTGCAGCACCAGCAACTTGGACAGGAGGACGTTCAGCTTCTGCACCGTCGGGTGCGTGCTCGCAAACTGTTGTCTCTTGGAAACGGATTCCAAGAAAGACTGCTGACGGAATCCGTGAAGAGGAGTAGCAGGAGAAGGAGCATCTGAACGAGCGGAAGATGCCAACGAGCGACAACTCCCCTCAGCAGAGGTGTTGGAGTCTTGACTGGCTGATAGAGGGCGATTGACGTCGGGTGACGGAGCAAGTAACGGAGCGGGTGATGGAGCGGGGGCTGGGGCAGGCAGAACCGCCGTATCTTTATCACGGTTTTCCCAGGCCACCGAATGGCGACGCTGCATATGCTGACGCAACGCTGTAGTCCCAACACTGGCCCCCTGGCCACGCTTGACTTTCTGGCCACATAGTCAACATACGGCTACGTTTACTTCCTCGGGCGGCTTGACAAAAAATTGCCACACCGCCGAGTAGGAAACTTTGCCTCCGCTACTCCTCACTGGCTGACTGCTACTTCCTCCGTGCACACCGGCACCACTACTGGCCGTGGTGGTAGGCTGCAGTGGAGCTGGTGCTCTACTCCGTGGCCGTTTGGCTCCACTGACACTGCTGTGACCCTGCTGCCTCCTGGGCAACCCACTGACTGTTTTGCTCGCTGGCAAGCTGGCACCCTCTTCTCCTGATGATGCGGAAGCAATAGCCTGATGACGACGAGGCTGCCAAGTGCGATCAGCCTCATCATCATCAATTAGGGTCTCCGCGTCACTACTAGCCCCCTCGGCTGCGTGTGGGTCAGGAGACAGACCTGTCTCTAGACCGGCTACCGAGCCACTCTCCTCGCCAGTACTTCTTCGCCTGGCTGCTGAAGAGGCGGATGTCTCCCCCCGTTCCTGACCGCCCTCTGTTAGCTCTTCCTCACTGTACAGTGGGGCTGAGCCCACAGCATGCGATACTTCGCTTGGTGAGGGAACACCAAAGGACAGGGGCAGGTCGAGGACACGTGATTTCAGTGGGCTTGCTCCCGGGCCATGCCAACTAACGGTTGTGTCTGACGTACCCACCGACCGAGTCAACCAATCGATGACGGCAGGGTTGTTGGTGGAGACACGACCGCTGGATGACACCGGGAGCACTGGCCTCTGGCTGCGACTAGTGCTGCCTCGACCCCTTCCTCTGCTGCCACGTCTGCTCGCTCCTGAAACATTGCCTCCTCTGCCACTCCTCTGCATGTTGTCTGACATACTCTTTAATTCAATAAGCACCCCAAAAATAAAAACGGATTTAACTCTTTGAACGTACAATAGTGGTTGTGAAGCAGAAAGTCAGTTTATTTAGCACAATCGGTCAATTGCAGCTTGCCGTTGGCTGGAAACTGTACGTTTATGTCACTGGAATGCACTAATCATCCAAAAAATATTACCGCCACCCGGCGTGTAAATGGATCTAACTCTTTGAACGTACAATAGTGGTTGTGAAGCAGAAAGTCAGTTTATTTAGCACAATCGGTCAATTGCAGCTTGCCGTTGGCTGGAAACTGTACGTTTGTGTCACTGGAATGCACTAATCACCCAAAAAATATTACCACCAGCCGGCGTGTAAATGGATTTAACTCTTTGAACGTACAATAGTGGTTGTGAAGCAGAAAGTCAGTTTATTTAGCACAATCGGACAATTGCAGCTTGCCGTTGGCTGGAAACTGTACGTTTATGTCACTGGAATGCACTAATCACCCAAAAAATATTACCACCACCCGGCGTGTAAATGGATTTAACTCTTTGAACGTACAATAGTGGTTGTGAAGCAGAAAGTCAGTTTATTGTACACAATCGGTCAATTGCAGCTTGCCGTTGGCTGTAAACTGTACGTTTATGTCACTGGAATGCACTAATCACCCAAAAAATATTACCGCCACCCGGCGTGTATATGGATTTAACTCTTTGAACGTACAATAGTGGTTGTGAAGCAGAAAGTCAGTTTATTTAGCACAATCGGTCAATTGCAGCTTGCCGTTGGCTGGAAACTGTACGTTTATGTCACTGGAATGCACTAATCACCCAAAAAATATTACCGCCACCCGGCGTGTAAATGGATCTAACTCTTTGAACGTACAATAGTGGTTGTGAAGCAGAAAGTCAGTTTATTTAGCACAATCGGTCAATTGCAGCTTGCCGTTGGCTGGAAACTGTACGTTTATGTCACTGGAATGCACTAATCACCCAAAAAATATTACCGCCACCCGGCGTGTAAATGGATCTAACTCTTTGAATGTACAATAGTGGTTGTGAAGCAGAAAGTCAGTTTATTTAGCACAATCGGTCAATTGCAGCTTGCCGTTGGCTGGAAACTGTACGTTTATGTCACTGGAATGCACTAATCACCCAAAAAATATTACCGCCACCCGGCGTGTAAATGGATCTAACTCTTTGAACGTACAATAGTGGTTGTGAAGCAGAAAGTCAGTTTATTTAGCACAATCGGTCAATTGCAGCTTGCCGTTGGCTGTAAACTGTACGTTTATGTCACTGGAATGCACTAATCACCCAAAAAATATTACCGCCACCCGGCGTGTAAATGGATCTAACTCTTTGAACGTACAATAGTGGTTGTGAAGCAGAAAGTCAGTTTATTTAGCACAATCGGTCAATTGCAGCTTGCCGTTGGCTGGAAACTGTACGTTTATGTCACTGGAATGCACTAATCACCCAAAAAATATTACCGCCAGCCGGCGTGTAAATGGATCTAACTCTTTGAACGTACAATAGTGGTTGTGAAGCAGAAAGTCAGTTTATTTAGCACAATCGGTCAATTGCAGCTTGCCGTTGGCTGGAAACTGTACGTTTATGTCACTGGAATGCACTAATCACCCAAAAAATATTACCGCCAGCCGGCGTGTAAATGGATCTAACTCTTTGAATGTACAATAGTGGTTGTGAAGCAGAAAGTCAGTTTATTTAGCACAATCAGTCAATTGCAGCTTGCCGTTGGCTGGAAACTGTACGTTTATGTCACTGGAATGCACTAATCACCCAAAAAATATTACCGCCAGCCGGCGTGTAAATGGATCTAACTCTTTGAACGTACAATAGTGGTTGTGAAGCAGAAAGTCAGTTTATTTAGCACAATCGGTCAATTGCAGCTTGCCGTTGGCTGGAAACTGTACGTTTATGTCACTGGAATGCACTAATCACCCAAAAAATATTACCGCCACCCGGCGTGTAAATGGATCTAACTCTTTGAACGTACAATAGTGGTTGTGAAGCAGAAAGTCAGTTTATTTAGCACAATCGGTCAATTGCAGCTTGCCGTTGGCTGGAAACTGTACGTTTCTGTCACTGGAATGCACTAATCACCCAAAAAATATTACCGCCAGCCGGCGTGTAAATGGATTTAACTCTTTGAACGTACAATAGTGGTTGTGAAATAGAAAGTCAGTTTATTTAGCACAATCGGTCAATTGCAGCTTGCTGTTGGCTGGAAACTGTACGTTTATGTCACTGGAATGCACTAATCACCCAAAAAATATTACCGCCAGCCGGCGTGTAAATGGATTTAAATCTTTGAACGTACAATAGTGGTTGTGAAGCAGAAAGTCAGTTTATTTTGCACAATCGGCAAACTGCAGCACCAACTGTGCACGACAGCCACCAAAAAAAAAAGGGTGTATGTCACTTTAAATTTTCGATTCTTTGATAGCTGTGGCCCTAAGTAACGATTCTGTGTCCCTGAGTAACGATTCTGTGTCCCTGAGTAACGATTCTGTTGCCCTAAAGTCTCTGTGGCCCTAACTCTGTCCCTTAATACAGACAGGTCTGTCTCTCTTGAATGACCGGAGGCTAATGGAGAATTCTAAGATGGCCGCGATTTATAGTGCTGGCTGGCTGCTGATTGGCTAATGCGATCACATGTCATGAATGCATTATGGGTCAGCGCGCCTTGTCTGCGCGCCTTCCCAGAGATCCCCGCCCCATCTTCTCTGTCCATTTTCTCCGTGGCCACACATGTCGCCGCCATTTTTGGGAAAATTCGATTCGTGCATCCGAAGTTTGCTAATCTTCGGATTCGTCGCGAATAGAATTTTTCCAAATCTTCGGAACGAATTCCACTTCGTCATGTTCGATTCGCTCATCTCTAGTCAGTACCAAAGAGTGTTCTATTTTTAAGTAACTCAAACATTAAAATAACTCTATAAATATAAAATTGAAAAAGTAAAAAAGAAATGAAAATCTAAAATACCACCCCTAACACAAAAGCACAATTATTTTAAAGGGAAGCCTTGCAACAAAAAAAAATGTTTGCTTTGGATGGGACAGAAGCTAAAAGTAATTGCAGACCTCAAATCACACAAAAAACAAAAATAAAGGACAAAAGAGAATGGCTGTTATGTGTCCTCCTTTTATAGTTAGAGGACTGGCTTAACACAAAGCCCCCTTATTACCCCTTCTAAGCCTTCTGGACATACACTATATTGCCAAAAGTATTGGAATGCCTACCTTTACATGCACATGAACTTTATTGGCATCCCAGTCTTAGTCTGTCGGATTCAATATTCAGGTGACCCACCCTTTGCAGCAATAACAGCTTCAACTCTTCTGGGAAGGCTGTCCATAAGTTTTCGGAGTGTGTCTATGGGAATGTTTGACCATTCCTCCAGAAACGCATTTGTGAGGTCAGGCACTGATGTCAGATGAGAAGGCCTAGCTTACAGTCAATGCTCTAATTCATCCTAAAGGTTTTCTATCGGGTTGAGTTCAGGACTCACTCATCCATGTTTTTATGAATCTTGCTTTGTGCAATGGTGCGCAGTCATGTTGAAACAGGAAGGGGCCATCCCCAAACTGTTAGCACAAAGATAGGAGCATAAAATTGTCCAAAATGTCTTGGTATGCTGACACCTTATGAGTTCCCTTCGCTGGAACTAAAGAGCCAAGCCCAAGCCCTGAAAAAAACCCAAACACCATAATCCCCCCTCCACCAAAATTTACACTTGGCACCATGCAGTCAGGCAAGTACCGTTCTCCTAGCAACTGCCAAACCCAGATATGTCCATCAGATTGCCAGACAGAAGCATGATTCATCACTCCAGAGAACACATCTCTACTGCTCCAGAGTCCAGTGGCGGTATGCTTTGCATCACTGAATCTGACTCTTTGATCGCACTTGGTGATGTAAGGCTTGGATGCAGCTGCTCGGCCATGGAAACCCATTCCATGAAGCTCTCTATGCACTGTTGTTGTGCTAATCTGAAGGCCACATGAAGCTATTGACTCTGCAGACAGGTGCCGACTTCTACGCACTGTGTGCTTTGGCATGAGCTGACCCCGCTCTGTCACTTTACACTTGACCTACCACTTTGTGGCTGAGTTGCTTTTGTTCCCAGTTTATTCCACTTTGTTATAATACCTTTAACAGTTGACCATGGAATATTTAATAGCAAGGAAATTTCATGAATTGACTTATTGCACAGGTGGCAACCTATCACAGTACCAGGCTTGAATTTACTGAGCTCCTGAGTTTGACCCATTATTTCACAAATGTTTGTAGAAGCAGTCTGCATGCCTAGGTGCTTGATTGTATACGCCTGTGGCCATGGATGTGATTGGAGCACCTGAATCCAATGATTTGGAGGGCTGGCCCGATACGTTTGGCAATATAGTGCAGTTCAAAGGCCCCGTACTGCAGTATGATTTTAACAAATTCTCCCAGTCACACATACAGTACATTGCAAGGTCCAGGAATCTCCAGGATTCATTTAAAACATATGGTAGCAGTGAATCAGAACCTTATCCCTAAACACAGTATGCATAACCATCATCCCTATAAAACAGTATACACACATTTCTTTAAAAATACAGTAATACACTGAATAATGTAAATTTTAGATTTTGTACATGACCTATTTATAAACCAATCTCAATAATTGTTCAAATTATCAGTATTAGGATAATCACAGGCTGATTTACTGACTCTTTTTAGTAGGGGAAGATAATTACAAATGATACAGAATTAGGAGTGTGGATTTAGGCTTTTCAAGTATACTTTCTGGTAAAATATTGAGGCTAGAACACTAGGACTTTGTTAAGCCTCTAGGTATTTTGATGACTATAGGCTTAAGGTAATCTGTCACCTGTTTCCTTTTTAGTCATAACATCACATACTCTTTATCTTAAATTGTAGTATGATCTTTAGCGAAGAAAAAATGATTGTAATGAATGAAAGAGTCATCTCCTGTTTTGGAGGTCATAAAATGTTTCTCATAAAAGGCAAATTTTCACATTTTGATCCATCAAAGAAACATCCCACTGGACAATACTACAAAACTACCAACTCACCCATTTTTTGGTTTAGTGAAAGTGAAGAGAAATGATAACTTTTCCCCAATAATTTCATACACTAATTTTAATTTCAATAATTTTTATAGAAAATTTGCAAAAACATTTAACAGGAAGAAGGATTTGTAGGTGGAGTTAAATGTGGTAGTCGGGTTGTGTGTGTGGGTTGGAATGGTTTCTGCTAGGGTTTTTTCCCAGTTGGATAAAGAGGTAGATTTTAGAGTAAATTGCAGGTCCGTTAAACATTTGTAGAAGGTAGAGTTTATATTAGTAGACCGTCGTATATTGTTGAAGATGGGTAAGTATTGTTTGGAGGGATTTGGCTGGGTTGATAATCATCAATATGATGTCATCTGCGAATAGGCTAATTTTGTGCTCAGTGTTAAGGTGTCGTATGCCAGTGAACATTGGGTCGTCTCGAAGTTTAGAGGCTAGGGGTTCAATGAGTAATACAAATATGACAGGAGATAGAGGGCAGTCTTGTCTGGTGCCATTGGTAATATCAAAGGGATCTGATAGTGTTCCGTTTGGTAATACTCTGGCTGAAGGGAGGGAGTATATTGCTAAAATGGCTGTTAACATCCAATCTGTGATGCAAAATTTCTGTAAGGTCATTTGCATAAATAGCCAGTGTATGCTTTTTCAGCTTCCAGTGATAAAAGCAATGAGGATTGTTTGGTGTGTTCTAAGTGATGGATGAGAGATATGAGTCTTCTAGTACCGTCAGGTGCTTGGCGGCTTGGTATGAATCCTACTTGGTCTGGGTGTATCAGAGTGGAAAGATAGGGGAGTAGTCTACGTGCGATAATGTTTGCATAGAGTTTGACATCTGTGTTAAGTAGGGAAATTGGTCTGTAATTTTGGACAGACTGTGGATCTTTGCCAGGCTTTGGTATTGTGGTTATTATTGATTGTAGCATATCTTTGGGGAATGTGCCAGAGGTGGCTGTGTGATTAAAGAGTCTGGTCAGATATGGTGTAAGGTTAGGGGCAAATTGTTTGTAGTACTCATTTGTATAACTGTCGTTTCCTGGAGACTTGTTAAGAGGAAGTGTTTTAATGGTGGATTCTATTTCAGTGGGAGTGATCAGGATTGATATGTCGTTAAGTTGGGCTGAAAAAAGTTGAGGGAGTTTAATTGTGTGGAGGAATTGTTCTATTGACATAGGTGTTAGTTGGATGCTGTTAAAGTCATCTTTAAGGTTGTATAGTTGTTGGTAGTAGGTCGCGAAGGCATTAGCTATGTCTTGCAGGTTTGTGGTTTAGGCTCGTGAGGATGGATGATAAACTGATGATATTTTGGTTTTTAGCCATCATTGTTTAATCATTTTGATTAGTAAGGAGTTGGCTTTGTTGCTAAGGGAGTAGAATGTAGTTTTTGTTTTTTTGAAGGTTGAGATAATATTTATAGAGTAGGAGGGTTCTAAGTTTGTTTCTGTCAGTAGTGAGTTGGGCGGAAGTTACCGAGTTTGGGGATTTTTTGTTTAATTCTTCTTTTGTTTTAATTGAGAGGAGGAGATCATCGATTTGTTGGTTTCTCTGTTTGGAGATACGAAAATTTAGTTGTATAGGGATACCTCTCATGTATGCCTTATATGCGAACCATAATGTGGGTATCGATATTTCAGGTGAGTCATTTATGTCAAAAAACATATTATGAGCGTCCAATATAATTTTTTGTGGTCCAGGTTCTTCAGTAAGGACGAGTTAAGTCTCCAGATACGGGGGATTGAAGAGTGTTGATTGTGATCTAAGGAGATGGAGATTGGAGCGTGATCTGACCAGGTTATGGTACCAATTTCCGAGGATGTGGCGTGTTGTAAAGTCCACTTGTCCATGATGAAAAAGTCAATTCTGGAGTAGGAGAGTTGAGATGAGGAATAGTAGGTGTAGTCTTTCTCCGTACTGTGATGGCATCGCCAGATGTCATAAAGGTCATTCTTATGTAGAAAGGCATTCAAAGATTGTTTGGAGGAGCGTTTGCTAGAAGAAGAGTCCAAGAGTGGGTTTCCGATAATGTTGAAGTCTCCTCCTATAATTAGTCTGCCTTGTTTCTGAGCGGAAATAGTGGAATTGATTTTGTTGTAGAATTGGAGTTGGTTGGTGTTCAAACCATAGATGTTGACCAGGGTGTATAGGATTTCATTAATTTTGCATATCAGGATATGGTAGCGACCTTGTGGGTCTGCAACTTCTGAGATGTAGTGGTATTGGAGAGAGTCTCTTATGGCTGTGATGAACCCGTTCTTTTTGGGGCTGGTTGCCATATAAATTGGAGAAAAATTATGTATGTGAAATTTGGGGATTTTGTTGGTGGCAAAGTGGGATTCTTGAAGGAATAGGACATCAGCCTGCAAGGAGCGAGCTTCTTTTTGTAGTAGAGATCTTTTGAACGGTGAGTTGAGGCCACGGACATTTAAGGATGATATTTTAATCATAGTGCTGGATGTAGGTGAGTTGTCAGGAGTAGCAGAGGTATTTCATAGGTTATGTAGAGTAGTGTCATGTCTTTTTGTTGTTTTGGAGAAGTTTCCACAAAGAAGAGGTAACATGCTGGATGTGGTCGCTGTTTTGATGAGGATGTTTCATCTTGTAGGTCGTTTTTTCGAGGGAGGAGGGGTTGAGTCAATCGACTGGTAGAGGCAGGAGGGTAAGGGGTAAAATAAACTTGTTGAAAACACAAGTGGTATGTGTAGCACCTATTGCTACTGTGAAATGGGGGGATTTGAACATACATGACTTACGTGGTAAGTCATGTTAATGAAAAACTTGGGGTTCAAGGATCATTGTAATGGGGCCATCTGCCAGCCATTAGTGGTTGATGAATAGAGTCCCAGCTTGTTGGGTGGTTGTTGATGATAGTGATCTTAGGATCTGGACCATTCTGCTTCCATGTGTTGTGTATGGTTGGAGGTGGATTGATGGGAGTCCGCTGGTATGATGTTCCAGGTTTTCAAGAGATCGATGCCTGCTTCAAAGGTTTTAATCGTAAAGAGCCTTCCTTGTTGTTTAACAATGCACTTTGTGGGGAAACCCCATTGGTAGCCAATTCCGTGGTTTCGCAACGCTTTTGTTATGGTGACAAGTTTCTTGCGGTTGAGAAGTGTGGTTTTGGACAGGTCTGCAAATAATTTTATATTCGCTTGGTCTGGTGGTAGTGATGCAGTGTTTCTCGCAGCTATCATAATTTTTTCTTTCACATGGTAAAAGTGGATGCATGCCAGGATGTCCCTAGGTATTGCGGCCGGTAGGAACGATGGTTTTGCTAATCTGTGCGCACGATCTATAGCGAGCTCTACATCTGATAGGGAAGGAATGAGGTTTTTCATGTATTGTAAATATGGTACTATGGCGTCCGTATTGATGTTTTTTGGGATTCCACAGAATTTGATCTTGTTCCGCCTAGAGGGGTTTTCTAGACCCGCTAGTTTGAGGTTAATCTGTTATATGTCGATGCCATGGTCTGTGTGTGCGTTTATTAGGTCGTTGTGAGCTGCAAACATTTCCCCCATTTTATTTTCAATATGGCGGATACGGTGATCTTATTGTTGTACCGCGGTTGAAATTTGAGACAGTGTCGTCGTCGGGTCATCATGTAATGTTTGTCGCAGTGAAAGAAGCATACTTTTCATAGACAGTTCAGTGATAGGTTGGTCTAAAGCAGGACAATTTTCTATTAAGGATGGAGTAGAGATAGTAGTATTGAGTGCAGAATAGGAAGGCTGAGTAATAGGAGGATTTTCTATGTCCAGCCTAGGTCTGGACTTAGCAGCGCTGCTTGTGGTGGGAGACAGGGGCGGAGAGGACTCCCCAGGGTCTCCAGGGTATAGGGATGCTCTGAGCCTGGGGTCTGTGGTGTGCTCTGCGGTCTGTTCCTGCTGTGTGGCCTCATGCTGTGAGGTGTCAGCGCCATTTTGGCTGCAGGGGCTGAGAGCTGGGAAAAAGCTTGTCAGCTTCCCTGGCTTCCCTGGTGATCTGCGGCGACGAGGCATGTCCCTGGGGATCTAGTGGCATGCACCCCTTAATACACTAATTTTAATGCCCCTTAGTCCTTCCTGGCCTTATCTTGTGAGGGCCCATGTGTACCACATGCAAGTTGCCTTGAGCCCCATGAGCCTCTGCTGAAAAGAAATAGGACATACACTGATTTTTTTTAGTGTAGTATGTTGTGACACAGTACACCACATTCAAACTCACTGTGGTGAATAAAAATCAATTAAATGCCACTTTGTGACATTTCAGTAAAGTTGAAAAAAAGAAAAATATTCAGTGTTTCATTTACATTGGCACCATACCTTTCATAGAGTACACCAGCAGCCATGGTATAATGTGATCTCTGGTGTAAATGAGGCTTGAGCCTTTCCACAGAGGAGTGAAAGGGCAGGCAGTAGCAAAAATAAAGCATACAATCCTAAGGCAATAGGCTGCCCACCCTTCCTCTCAAAGCAACGATTGCCAACAACCTCACTTTCCCCCCACCCCTGTCTCCAATAACAGTTCCACTTGTCTCTACTGACTGATTTTGACTCTAGGTGTCTTGTTTAAAGAATAAACTGAACTGCACATTAGCAGTCCTCCCAAGTTTATAAACAGTGGAACATTTTTATTAATTTATATTTGATAACCCAATCAGCATTACTGCTAGAGACTGTGCATAATATTTGATTTGTTTATCCCTTTTAGAATATTGTGATTTTTGCCCTTGTTTGCAGTTAGGTTTACTGTATTAATATTACTTTGTCAGAAGGATTTTCTTCCTCTAGATTATTTTTAATTCTTTTATATGCTGCAATGAAATGCATGATATTTTTAAGAACATCATTAATCAGAGCTTATGGAATAATTTACTTTTGCTATCATAAGCCCCTCCTCTAGTTTGACATCCTTAAAACTCTTTGAAAGTCACTACTGTACATCATTTACTGTATATGTCATTGATAAAAAAAAATCTAAACTTTTGTATTTTTATTCAAAAGTTGCAAAATATTAAGAAAGAAAAACATTTTTTCTTTTCTTTTTTTTTTTATAACAAGAAGTCTCAATCATGGGTTCTGAGTGCACAGACCTCGTAGAGGCAGTGACTTTAAATTGCACATTAAACTAATCCATGTCTATACCTTAATAAAGGCCGGGGCTGGGAATTCTTATGGATTTTTCTAGCTCATTGCCAAGATGACAGAGAAATGCAATAAATGTTCTATTACTTACACAAGCTGCTAGTTTTCAGAAAATTAGTCACCAGTGACCTTTTACCCTTTGTTTTGCTTCTCCTCTTGATAAAAATACCTGATCTGAATCCATTGTAGTAGCCATCTATTGGTACAACTGTTTACAGAATGTGGTTGTACAATGTAAGATCTCTTTTTTTTTAAAATTTGCTTACAAAGTCTGTGTGTTTAGACTATTCTACTATAAAATTATCAAAATACTTGAATATAAATCTTTAGAGTATATTGACTGTAAACATTTGGCTATTGTTGTTGCAAAGTATTTCATTTGAATGTAAATCAGGTAGGAATCTGTACCAGCAGTGCATCAGTGGGGATATTGTGCTGGAGTGTTAGAATTATATTGATTAATTTCCCAGTTAACAGAAAGACCACCTTATGACCCTTATTTTATGGGTCACTAATCTCTGTATATATGTATACTACATGGCTAGAATCAAAGTATTTTTGTATATCAATTTTGATAGATAGATAGATAGATAGATAGATAGATAGATAGATAGATAGATAGAAAGCATAAACAATAAACACAATCACAATTCTTTTTAATTAATTTGAAAAAGACATAAAAACACCTTTCATCCTCTAAAAACATTTTAAAATGTTTGTTTTCATTGTATGTACACAGTGTTTAAGAAAAGTTTTAAATGAGAGCATTTTGAAAATTGTTTAGCATACTTTAGGTTTTTGGTAAAATATTTTTTTTAAATATCCATACACTGCCTCAAGGATACATAAAGAGCTTTGATTTAAAAAAACAAATATATATTTAATATAAAACGCCACTTTTTCAAACTCAAAGTTTATTGAAGACCTACAGCGCAACAATTACACTCATCAACCACATTTAGTACATACATTTAATCAAGAGACCCTACAAGCGTGATGAATAAGAACGAATGCTAACTCTAATAAGGCACATTTGATCCATGATGTGAATATAGAAAAAGCAAAGGAAGGCTTCCCCCAACTATTGTGTGAGTGGTCATGTAACCATTCTTTTGTATGGCTTCAGTAAGTTTTCTTTCTTGAGAAGGAAAGAATGTATAAATATTTTGAAGCATCACCTTTCAGTAGCTAACCAAAACTTAAAAAAAATACTTGCTTATGTATTCTTCTTCAGGTACTGTATATCAACAGATGAATGTTAAAAAAGTAGAGTACAAAAATAAATACTTATTCCTAAAAAAATCAAGGAATACACAATACATGATTTCATCTACATAAAGATGAAATGTAAATAAGATAACTACACTTTGACAAGATTTATGGGGTCATTTATACAATGCTAAGAATAACTCACTGAAAAAATCACACCCACATTCTATTTAATTCCTGCTTCCTAATTGCTAAGAGGGCGGGTCTATTTGTTGTAATCATGTTCGGTTTAGTTCTAACAGAAAAAAACTGCTAAAGTAAGCAGTGAACCAATCACAGGTGCTGAAAATACCATTTTTGGGGGCACTTTATACACACATAGTTGTTCTGTTTGCATTGAAGCAACATTTCATGTTTTGACATTGTCATTAATGGCTCACTGTGGATAGTAATTGAAAAGTAAGTTTTATAACAATAAATAATAATGACATTTAATTACAAAATGGCCTTTGTAAAAGTTATGTACGTCATCAATTTTTTAATAAACGTTTCATGCTCTTATTTTGCACATTTTCAGTGAGCACATTAAATTCTGAACCCATATTAATGAGTTGGTGTATTAGCATGTATATTTTGTTAATGCATTAGTTTCATTAAAAAAACAGCTCATTTTCCAAAGGAATTCAAGGGTGGGCAGTCTGCTAGTTGCAGCTAGAGAAGAGGTTATGGTTTGGACTAACTGTAGGCTCGGTCTGAACTTCATGTTTGCACCATTCAGCCAAATGTTAAACATTTAAGGATCTCTTAGATCTACCCTATAGCTTCTCTAGCAGAGAAGAGCATCGACATGAGGCCAGCAGAGTAGGGGCAAGTGCAGGCTGGTTTGGTTCTGCCATCCCCACAACTCCAGCTATAGCATTTATCAGACAAGTTTTGCTACTCCAGCTATACACCCCGAATCACATTCATGTACAGTACTTAAATGCCAGCTTGGTTAAATTGCTGGCTTTAAAACTCTTGCCTTTTAAACCAGATGGAACTCAACTTTGGCCATGGTGCAAATGCTGCACAGCAGCAGAGGACCATCAAAGAATACCTGTGCATGTATGGCTCAAGGAGAGGCTCAGGGGAGTTTGGCTATTCCCCTCCATGCCAGTAGCTGCTGATAAAGAAGGCATTCACTGTATTGTCACAATTTGAGGAGGCAACAAAAATTTGTGAGTGGTGTTTATGCATGTGTCAGTGACACTGCATCAGTCATGTTCCAGCTAGAGCACACACTGCATGGTATCATGGACAGGGAACTGGATGCAGCACAGAAGGAAGAAGAGGAAGACTTCTTTTCATCTCAGGACACGCTCTATCTAGCCACAGCAGGCACAGGAAGAGGAGGTGTATGATTGCCATGGGAACATTTAAACTGAAGATGACATTCTTCCAGGGCAGTCTTCCAGGGGTGAGTTTAATGCCTGTCAAACCTCATGACCTCAGTAGGGATTTTAAGAATAGTAGTATGTAGAAAGTCAAACACAATGTATTGTAGGATGTTGTAATTCTGATCCCAAGGTAACATATGTGTGAGTCTAGGCAAAGGAGAAATTGCTTTAAAGTAGGTCCAGTGAAGAATGAGGTAAGGTTTTATTTAAAGCTGAAAATTTACTCCAGTTGAAAACCAGACCCAAAATGGAGAAGAAGTCATCTAAGGTTTGTAGGTGGTTGGGAGTGGAAATATGGGCCTGGTTAATTATGGGCAAAAGATTATCTGCAAAGAAACTAGTCTTGCCAATTCTACCCTCTTTTTCATTAGAGTTGTTCTGAATAAGGATTGTCAATGGCTCAAAACTGAGAACAAAAGGTATAGAGGACAAGAGGTGACCCTGCCTGGTCCACAATTCTTTAGGGAAGTAACAGGATTTGGATCCCGGATATTTAATCTGTGCCATTGGACCAGCCTAAAATGCCTGGATCCGCTGTAAAAAAAGGCTCCTGGTAAATCTAAGGATAACAATAAGCCTGGTATGTATAGATGTGAGAACTTGGTTGAGGTGGATAGGCTTGCATACATTGTTGCTTGCTTGCTTCTGGGGGATGAAGCATGTTGAATTGTGGAAGATAGGTAAGTACTGATCCTGGTTGCTAGAATTTCCTTTAAGCTTTTAATATGTATGTAAATACTTTACTGATCTGCAGTTATCAGGTTCTAGGCTATCTTTATCTGGTTTCAGAACAATGGTAATTTGAGCTAAGAGGGAAATATATATGGGGATAAAAGTGGTAAAAGCCTTTTATAAGGTTTGAAAATCTCCTTTTGTTTATGTAAGTCTAATTCAGGTTCAGGTTTAGATGATAAATTCTTCACTTTCTTAGTTTTCTCTCTTTTAGGCCAATTTTAATAAATGTCCCCACATTTTCACCTTGTGGTCTTCCCTAAGAGAAGCTAGCGGGGAAACTGATCCCTTGATAGGCTCAAGCTATTGTTATGCAAAGAAGTCTTTGTCAGAGAGTCAATTGAGGACAAAAAGGGAGTTGGTAATCTGTCATGTTGCTAATTGGAAATGGGGGCCACCAGGTCAAACTAAACCAAGTTAGGAGCATAAACTGACCATAGAACACCTTTTATTTTAGCATAATGAAAGTGGGAGGTATTTCTGGGTGGTAAAAAAATTCTGATCCTATAGTAAGCACTATGGGGGTTATAGAAATATCTTCAATAGTCACAGGTAACCAGCTATATGTTTGAACATGTTTTCTATACTGTACTGTCTTGAAGGACGAGGTTTACAGGAGAAGGGACAGATTACATTAATCTCTGACTCATTAATTTAGTGGAGCTATCAACCAAACACTAACTAGAGCAAATAATACATCATGAGGCAAGGATAGAGAAGCATCTGAAGAAATTTGAAGTGGATAATTATAGCAAACAAGGAGATGTTCAAATTTGCACATCTATTCCCCATCAAGTTTAACATGAGGCAGGGATAGCAGTGCTCATAAATAAACTGCAAACCTAGCACTTAGAGTCTGTGTAAATGTAGGTCTTCACATGAAAACAATATATAACAAAAAATGTGGGCAAGCCACAGGAACATAAGTGAAGTATTTTCATACATATAATAAAAAGTAAGAAGGCATCTTATTGCATGTGAAAAATAACAAATATTACCAGGCTCATGTTGGAGAGCTCTCCAGTGTAACATCCAACAGAAAACCCAGCTCCTATATATAACAATTTTGAATAATCTGGACATACCTAGATGTGATATATCAGTTTGAAAGGCCCTCCAGGGGATCGCCCTCAATACCTTTGTAATCTTGCCATTTTATAACACATTATAAACCAAACCTATAAATAAGCTGTGGGAGGTTAGTAAACAGCATCCATAAGGAAGGCCATTATGGTATCTAGAAAGGGTACAATCCATTTTCAGGACAAGATAGATAACTTCTTGGATATCTGACCCGTTATAGCCATTTGACACAGTCACCATTAGAAATTTATTGTATTACACAAATATCTTCAGTATGATACTATTTAGTCACAAAATGAATATGTTCAAAAGTAGAACTGGTGTGCAGTTGAATGTAGGAAACAATTGATGTACCAAATGCCCATTGAGAAGGGCTCTTAAAACAGGTACATATAATCAAAAGGTGAGACAGCAGTCCTATGGGCCAGATGTGAAAAACCACAATATTAGCCAAAGCCTGACAAATGAAGATAGGGAACAAAAAGGCAATCTATTGCATGCACTAAATCTCAGAGTCTTCATTCAGTTCACATATGAAGAGTGTGGCTATCTTCTGGGTGGGGTGGGCCCAAGTAAAATGTTTTAAAGCGCTGTGTAAACTGTTGGCACTATATAAATCCTTTATAATAATAATAACTGTAAGTAGGCCCTTTGGGTTTTGAGGTTTAACTTAAAGGCCAACTATGGGCAAATGCAGTGGGGATGCTCATTTTGACTAAGGGTGAACACAGAGTCTATACTCACCCGAAATTTCGATCCTCAGTTAAACAGCGTTCCCCCACATCCAGCGGTGGACTGTTCCTGTTGTCCTTACATTCAGATCTGGTCTATGGGTGTGATGATGTCAGGAACAGTCTACTGCACAAAACCGCTAGACTGGAGGATCGGCGGATTAGGTGATTATACCTCGGCTCTGCAATCCCCTTTACAAAAATGAGCACTTAACCCATGCAGTGTGCTACGTAACAGGACTATTTAAATCCCCTGGCCCCATTTCAATTAAGTTACCTCTCCTAGAACACAGATAGCAAAAACAGTACTAGTAAATGTAAGTATCCCTTAGCACTAGGCCAGAGTGCTGAACTTAAAAACATGCAAAACATGCAAATTCCACTGAGCCTGTCATGCTTCTCCAACATCTTGAGGGGACTGTAGGGTAAATCCTATGTAACTATTGGGGGGGGGGTGAGGTATGTCCTGTGAAGGATTTTAAAGTGAATTAAACAGTCCCTAGCATAAACCAGGTGGGAGACTGGATAGTCCCATAAGTGGTCTCAGTCCATGTCTGGGACTGCAGCTCGTCATCTGGAGTGAAGACTATCAAGCCCCTCATGTATAGAAGTAGCAAAGCCTTATAAATAGTGGATAGAGGTTTGTTTAGAGCATCCAATTCCAAAGAGGTGAAGGACAATAGGGATGTGCCAAATAGGTATGTGTCAAATTGTGTAGCAATATAGCCGACAACTCATTTCTTCATCATAATATCTTTATTGGCACACAGTAGAAGATATAAAATCCATGAACACTGGCCACAGTTTTTCTCAAAGCTTACATAAAAAAACTAAAATACAAACTTATTGTTAGGAATGGACTTGCCAGTAGTGGTGGGACTCACCTGCCTTGTGGGCTGCAGTACCAGGGCTGGCCAGCGGGTGCTCCCAGCAATCAGAGACTCAACCCTGCAGTCAGCCAAACACCTGAAACTGCTTATGCAGGTGTATTTAAGTGATGGCCAGACCTGCAGTCTTGGCCTTGGTGTGTTTTTCCTGGGCCCTGTATCTTGTTCCTGCATCCTGTTCCTGTTCCTGTTCCTGTCTTGTTGCTGACCCTGCTTGATCTGGACCTCTGCTGACTTCTCCTGTTCTGATCCCTGGCTTGTGACCCCGACCATTCTCTGCCTGACCCCCCTGTACCTACCTGCCTGTTAGTTGCTGTACCCAGCTCGTGACCTGACTACTCTCTGCCTGCTCCTCCTGTTCCTACCTGCCCGTTTGTTATTGACCCGGCCTGCCTGACGACGCTTGCATTGCATGTATTGTTATCTGTGGGTGGTTTGGTTCGTTTGCACTGTGTTATGTTTTAGTATTGCACTGCGTTTATGTTTGTATTGTTAGTCTTGAATAAATTATATTGTTTATAACTTATCTGAAGCCTGCATTTCCCTGCGTCAGTCACATACCTCTGGTCATACCCTGGAGCCCTGACATTTATATGGAGTAACAACCCACAATAAATCGGGGCGGTATATACTTAATTAAAATCACCATTGAGTCTAAGTAATTATAGGTGAAGGTGAATCAATGAGACTTCAGAGAAAGAAAACCGGGTCTCATAGAACATAGCAATATGCATCCCAGTATAAGAACAGAACCACAAATATCATAAATGACCAGCGGCAACATTATTATCACCATGGATGCATACATTTCAAATATGGAATGGAAATAACAAAATCATCATTCCTTTATCATTTCAAAAAAAGACTAACATCCATTCTATTAATTAAGCTAAAGGGAACCCTAGTATTGAGCATATAAATCCACCACACCTCACACTTAAACAAGGTGTGGTGTACATCACCTCCTCTTATAGGTTTTCTTACATGTTCCAAGCCAAGGAAAGAAAAGGAATAAAAGGTTTTCGCCGTGCTTCCCCTAAAATGTTTAAAAACATTTGAAATATTTTTAGCATTTGAGTTATTAGTGTCGTTATAATGTTCAGATATTCTAACTCGTAATGGACGAATGGTACATCCCACATACTGAAGACAACAGACACTACATTCTGTAATATAAACAACCATTCTAGAATTTCAGTTAATGTAACCTTTCCAAGGACATGTTTTCCCTGTAGAAAAAGATGTATCTGCAGTGCTTTTTTGTGTCTTTTACATTGTCTACATGTGTTTGTGCCACACGGATAAGAACCCTTAGTTCTTAGCCATTCACTATTTTGACAAGAGGTTCTTGAACAAAACAAACTAAGTGATAATAAAGAGCGAGCCCTTCTACTGTAAAATAGACATCCATCTTTTAAAAAAATCATACTCCTTAACCGCATAAAGAATCGATAAGCATCTTTTAACAATGTTAACAATTTGATTATATTGCATGGCATATGTGGTCAGAAAGGAGAAAGGCCAATGTGGTGCCTATATTTAAAAAGGGGTCAAAATCTTTCCAAAGTAATTATAGACCTGTTAGTTAAACTTCTATAGTTGGGAAGATAATGGTTTAATAAAAGACCACATAGATGAGGTCTTCATGGAAAAAAATATTTTAAGCAACAGACAGCATGGATTCATGAAAGACAGAAGTTGTCAAACAAATCTGACTCTTTTTTATGAGGAGATGAGCAAAATCTTGGACAGTGGGGTGGCGGTGGACGTAGTATACTTGGATTTTGCAAAAGCATTTGACACAGTTCCCCACACATGGATAATGTGTAAGGTAAAGTCTACAGACTTGGAAAAATCTGTATGTAAATGGATAGAAAACTGGCTAAAAGATCGTATTCAGAGAGTAGTGGTTAATGATTCATACTCTGAATGGTCTAGGGTTGTTAGTGGTGTACCCTAAGGTTCACTGTTGGGACCCTTACTTTGTAATATATTTATAAACGATATATAGTCTGGGATTAAAAATACCATTTCAGTCTTTGCAGATGACATCAAGTTTTGCAGTGGAATAACATCCTTACAGGATGTTTCCAACTTACAAGCCGATCTCAATGCACTGTTTAATTGGGCAACTATGTGGCAAACGAGGTTTAATGTTGTTAAATGTAAGGTTATGCACTTGGAGGCTAAGAATATGCATGCATCATACATACCAAGAGGAGTACAACTGGGAGAATCAATGGTGGAGAATTATCTGGGAGTTCTGGTAGATCATAAGCTTAATAATGGCATGCAATGCCAAGCTGCGGTTTCTGAGGCTAGCAAAATCCTCTCTTGTATTAAAAGAGGTATAAACTCCAGAGAGAGAGATATCATATTATCCCTGTACAAATCATTAGTAAGACTTCATCTGGAATATGCAGTTCAATTTTGGGCACCGTTCACAAAAAGAACATTGGGGAACTGGAGAAAGTACAGAGAAGGGCAACTAAACTGATACGAGGCATGGAGGAGATCAGCTATGAGGAAAGATTAGAGGACTTGAATTTATTCTCTCTTGAGAAGAGGAGATTAAGGGGGGATATGATCAACATGTATAAATACATCAGTGGTTCATGTAGTGAACTTGGTGTAGAGTTATTCACCTTGAGGTCATCACAGAGGACAAGGGGGCACTCTTTACGTCTGGAGGAAAAGAAATTTAATCTCCAAAGGTTTCTTCACAGTAAGAGCTGTGAAAATGTGGAATAGACTCCCTCAAGAGTTGGTTCTGGCCAGCTCAGTGGATTGCTCTAAAAAGGTCTGGATTCTTTATTGGATACACAGAATATAACTGGTTACTATAATTTATAGGTTAAGTTGATCCAGGGAATATCCGATTGCCTCTCCGGGGATCAGGAAGGAATTTTTTTCCCTTTCAGGAGAAAATCGGATCATGCATTGCTGGGTTTTGACTTCTTCTGGATCAACTGTAGGTATAGGATTATAACTTTTTTTTTATGGCTGAACTGGATGGACTTTTGTCTTTTTTCAGCCAGACTAACTATGTAACTGTGTAACACACTAATTTTCTTGATAAAAAAAATCCCTCATCTCTCCCTCTCATATATACCCAGTGCCTAATTGCCCAACCAAGCTGTTTATATACTCTGTGGTCATTATGTTATATGTTTTACTGTTGTGTCTGCAGCATGACACTATAATATTCACCAGGTAGGAAGGTAATAAAACCTTCTGTCTTTAGAACCATTTTAAAGTATATCTTGTGTTTGATGTGGACATTTTCTCAGTGTTTAACTGAACAAAAAGAAACTAGTTAAAAATCTTTAAGGAAAGAAATAAATATGTTCCATTTTTACACTGAGTGCATCATATTTACATTAAATCTTGTTTTTCAATTACTTAATTGGTATCTAAATCAGAAATCTATTGCTAAGGCTACTGGTCCCCAGATTACAGTGCGAATGACCATATAAAGTTACATTTTAGCATTGTACTTATATGACATGCAGAATATAATTTTGGCATTTCAAGGTTTCATCCTATCATCTCTTCCCACCTTAAGAGAAGTTTATCTATGTTATAAATACTTTATTGTATACATCAGTTTTTGTCATTTTCTTTAACAGTTTCCATCTGGCCATATGCCTGTGATCAGGTATGTAATTATTGAAGTATTCATTTTCACGTGGTGAAAATACAACACTTGAAGATCATAACAAACCTTGTTTGGCACACCATTGTTCAAGAGTAGTGCTCATCAATCTCCTACACGAAACCAAAGCCACGAAAGAGATGACATTTGGACCAGCTGAAAAAATAAACAGTTGGATCTTTGTGTATCTTATTTACTGTCATCACAGAAAGAAAATGGTTTAGGAATATATGGCAGTTCACATTGCTAAAATCCAAATGTAAATGAAAATAGATGAAGCCTAAGAGCTAAAAAGAAAACGGTTAAGTCTCAATAGAAGCAGATATTAACACAAGTAAAATCAGAATGAACATCGTGGTCCTGTGTAAATATAATTTTTTTTTTTTAAAAGAAGCATGTGGTTTCTTGCTAGCTAGCACTTTTTCTGTTACTTTCCTTGACCTCGAATAAGCAAAAAAGACTATTTTACAATTCACGGCTCATCCATTTGTCCTGTCAAACAATAGAAAGAAAATATATAAGTATTATCAGTTTCAGATGTTTCTAAAATTTCTGGAAAATATATTTGCTAAGTGTGTTAAAAATCTGAAACCGGAAACAGTGTGGTCCTGTTTGACCAATTTTGAAACCATGAAAACAATTTTCCTAAATATGTAAGGTTGTTGCAAATGAAGACAGCAGTGGAGTGCAGTAACCCATAGCAGGCAAATAAAAACCTGGCTTTCACAGCTGTCTGCCTACATTGAACTGATGAAAGCTAAAATATGATTGGCTGCTTTGGGTTGCTACACCTCATTGCCTTCAGCAGTTCTTTCTTAAATTTTAATAGTAGAGGATTCCCTTCCTGGGAAATTAACCAGTAATCAATTCAAAGTAATTAGGCATAGAAGAAGTACTGCAACCAGCATATATTAACTATAAGTATATAGATGCACACTACTATGGAGATAATACAAACTTTATAAAATAAAAAGTATTAAGAGCTTTCAATGTGCCACATCCAATTGAAATGATGAAAGAACAACTGCTAGAACCTAGACTGTATAATAGCGGACTTTATAAGCACTACATGAGACCACACTTTGTTTCATTTAAAAAATATATATTTTATTCTACATAGATGTAAAACAATTTAAAGTACATTGAGACATTTCGTACATTTAAAACCAGGGGGGATTGAAAAGGAGCTTCTCCAAGAAATACATAACCTCCTTTTTACAGTTAATTGTGTAGCCACATAGATTGTGTTAATAGCTTGTCCAGCTTCAATGGTCAATGCATTTCGCATACAGCTTCATCAGGACCGGATGTTAAGGGAGGTACGACACTAGCATTATAAAAAGAAATTACATACATTAGTACATATATCACTAGAAAATCGAGAACCATACAGCTAAACCTAAACTAGGCAAGAATAGCATGTATATACAGGCTCACGCTAATAGGGCGTACTGCAGAGGAACCCAAATGCAAGGTCTGGCAGGCGAGCATAGGAGATCCAGAAAGAACCACTCTCTGAGGGGCACCTTTGCAATAATATAAGCGACCACTAATAGATTCTACAAAGATAATTAGATTAGAATTTTTTGCTCTATATAGATTGTATCAAAGAGACTAGCATGCATACTATGACTACCTACATAAATGGCCTTGAGTACAAAAGATAGGGGAATTCTCAAACTTCCTCATGTTTGATTAACCATAGTTTCCAATCAAGTACAACTTATTCCATCCTAATCAGTAGCTGTTTTCAATCTACAGAAAAAAGCAAACAAAGGAGCCCCACATGAGAAATCCTCATCATTTCGTTAGCATGTATGTATACATAAACATGCCAAAAAAGGTATATATAGCCACTTACTAATGTTCAGACCATCCGCAGGTTGTATTATATATTGATATATTACAGAAAATTACTAGTGAGACTGAATAAAGGACCATATCACAGCATCCATATCACAACCTTGTGGGATCACACAGGGATTCTCAGGTCCAGGCCCTATAGAAAACAATAAAATCATGGAAACATTTGAAATGTTTTCTACCACAATATATGTCAAACACCATTGATCCATCACAACCATTAGCCTTTTTGGAGGCACTAAATCTCCCTGCAGTTTCAACATCTCAACTCCAGGCCTTAATGCACCCATATCTCAAGATTAAATCTTTCAGGTAATTCAAAACTTGCCCAAAAAAGGCCCCTGGCCCTGATAGTTACTCTCAATTTTTTAAAATGTTTAGAGACAACATCCAAACAACTCTGGTAGAGGTTTACAATTCGATGTGGTCAGGTGGTCCCTATCTGCCAATTAGAAGCCATGCCTATATTAAACTTCTAGCCAAAAAGGTAAAGAACCCCACAGAACCAGGATCCTACTGACCCATCTCACTCTTAACCCTTGACATTAAAATATTCACAAAAATTGTGGCTTCCCATCTTGCTGGCAACTCTGATCCATCACCTACAATGAGTTTTGGTCAACTGCCTCTGCTAATCAAACCCCTAAATCAAGGGAGGGCTAAATAAAACCCCTCCAAATACTGAGAAAGCCTTTGACAACATTAGCTTTCAATGGGGTGGGTTTACTAAAGGCAAATAGACTGCATGCTTTTCAAGTACAGTTGCACTCATTTTCCCAGGAGCTTAGTAAAAATGGTAAAGCCTTGCTGATTTCCATCATCCAATTATGTGCAATAAAACATTTTTTTGGGGGTTTTCTTTAAAAAGTGGTGCTTTGGCATATTTACTAAGGAAAATGAGTGCAGCTGCACTTGAAGAGTGCAACTACACTTGCAAAGTGCACTATTTGCATTTGGTAAATCAGCCCCAATGACTCTCACTGTTCCTCTGCAAGCTTGTCTTCTTTGGTCCCTTATTACACTACATTGGAAGCATGTATGCCTTGCCTTTGACCAGGTTGGTAGTCGCTGGCCACTTATCTAGCAATATAAGGATGTTCAAAGACAGCATGGAGTTGTGCACAGCACGTTTTGCAGATGACATTTTGAAATTCACCAACCCTTCTTCTGACATGCACACTATCACACCAATTTGTGATGACTATCACTCACGCTCGAGTCGCTGAATAAGTTTCAGTAAAAGCCAGATACTCCCCTTAAGTACCACTAAATCCTCTCAGATGATCTTGGTCTCCCCTTTCTTTGTGACCAGAAACAGTATCACAGATTTAGGTATCAAAATAGTACATACATCCATGTACAAACAGGAATTACCTGCAAATGGCTCAAGAAGAGGTCTGGTGGAACAGTACACATATACCCAGGTATATACTGTATAGTTAATCAAAGAGATATCTTCATATGAATATTTTCGCAAAGTTCAGTTGCTGAGCCCCCTGATGATGATCGCAATGTGCTGTCTGTATTTGGGTCAGAGGCCTGAAGACAAAATCAGTGGTGATAGTGAAATCCTTCAACTGTTTTCCAACCATCCTAGAATGTAGTTTTTCACATGTGGTATGACTCTGGAGCTCAGAGTTAGCCTATTTACTCTGCACTTTAGTCCCTCCCTAGTAGTTTCTAATCTGACATCAAACAGAATCAAACAGACCTCTAACTACCAGAGGTGGCCATTGGATGCCTAACCTGGCTGTAAACTCTACTGCAATAAACGGGTTCACCTACTAACATACAGCAAGGAGACCAATACACATATACAGTAGAACAGACCTAGCTATCTGGCCCTGTGCATGTGATATAATAACAATAGAATGGAGATAAGTCACAAGGATTTAGATATACACTCAAGAAGCTATGGGCAGCTGCAACTAAACTTGAATACATAGGATCACTTGCATAATATCAACAAACAGAAAATGCTGTACAATAAACCCTCAAAAGCTATGTGCAGTCCAAAACCTATAAGTCCAATCTTTAAATCAAATTCTTCTCGTGTTCAAAAAATTCCTCCGATAATATACCTCAAAAAGAAAAAATATTCACATAGTGCATTATCTTTTTTATATATCCAAATAATAGTGACTTCATTCAAGTGAATACCCAATCACATTAATCAGTGAAAAAAGTGAACAAAGTAAAAAAACTGTGAAGCCAAAATAATGAAAACCCCCGTGAATGTGAATCACTCTTCAGTGCTCTAATCCAACCAGCACTGTGACACTTCTAAATAAGGAATGCATACCCTTACCAATATTCAGAAAAAAAGGAAGCTTTTTCATATATCTTTCCAAAAGGAAGGTGGGAGACAGTCCTCCTATTGGTCTTTACTCCATATAGTCTGCCTTCATATTACCATCAAGATCCACCAGCCTTGAGACTCCATATATCCATACCAGGCATATTCCATATAAATATAAGTATACAGGAAACACAAATAGCATAATACCGCCAGAACCAATCTTAAAAACAACTTTAATTAAGGTGCTCACATTTTAACAGCATAAAAACCGCTTTAAAAAGGTATTCAGAAGTGATTTACTGCAATCCAGGAAGTGCCCAGGGGAAATCAGACGATCCTCCCTCATCCAAAATGGCCGCCGGTCAACTTCCGGTTCTCGTGTGCGCGTTGACGTCACTTCCCCTTGACGCGTTTCGTCATCGACTTAATCATAATTTTGGATGAATTTTTTGAACACGAGAAGAATTTGATTTAAAGATTGGACTTATAGGTTTTGGACTGCACATAGCTTTTGAGGGTTTATTGTACAGCATTTTCTGTTTGTTGATTTTTGTACATCTTTTGGGGTGAAGGTGTTGGTGGTGCTGTGGGGAATTGAATTGAATTTTTAAAAGAGAGTGTTTTTTTTATTCTCACTTGCATAATAGTTTCTGCTTCTAATCTGGGTGAAAATACAGTAGCAGCAGCAGCCCCTTTGTGTATAAGGGCAAATGGCTCATTCTCTATCTATCTGCCCACTTCCTCCTTCTGGTGTTTTTGAAAGCCATCCCACCTGAAACAAGAAGTGCTAATTCATAATTATACATAACACTAGATATTAGCAGCTAACAGTAGATAACAGCAGATCCCTATATAGTATTTTCCAGAATACTAATGATATGTAATCTGACCATATACTGTTTGGGCAAGTTCCTGATAAAACGCCTGAAATTCGTTCAGTGGGTGGCATTGTTGACAGTCTTTCCAATGACATAATTAACTGAAAAAGGCAGTCAAAATACAATAGTTGCATTCTTTCATGGGCACTGAACAGATAAGAAACTATATGTGTATGACCAGTTTCAAGGCTTTGCTGCTATAGCATAAAGATATAATGATATGATTAAAATAGATATGTTTACTTTAGGTTAAAAGAATATAGAGTTACTGTTTTAGGCAAGGAGCTTTGGAAGCAAAAACAAATAATAATAACAAATAACAATAAAATGAAGCCTAAATCTTAACCTAACCTTAACCTATACCTTCCAATCATCCCAGATCCCATGGGACTGTCCTAGGATTTTAAACAATTTCAGCACTGTTTATCCAGGCTGTGTACTGGAGCAGGAGGGTGCTATCACTGAAGCCCTAGAGCACATTCTCCACATCTCCTGTGGGGTGCCCTAGGTCCTCAACTCTGGAATCCCCAGTCACTCCAGCCACTACAGCTCCCACTGAAGCTCCCCCTCATCTCTGATGCGTCTCATCACACAACATCAAGGAAAGCCTCTTTACATTTAGGGATGGGTTGTGGTAACATAAATTTGTGCTGGGAATGAGAGAATTTGTTTTGGGGGAGGAGGATTTGTGTCGGGGACTATATGGGGGGGATTTGTTCTAGGAGGGGAAATTTGGGGAGGAGAGAATATGAACTAGAAGGGGGATTTGTGATATAAGAGGAAATAATTTGTGCTAGAAGGGGGGATGGGGGGTTATGGAGAGTATTTGGGGGGAAAGAGGATTTGTGCTTGAGAAATTTAGAGGGGAAGAGTATTTGTGATGAAAGGGGGGATTTGGGGAACTAAAAGGAAGGGGATTTGTGCAAGAAGGAGGGAGAAGATTTGTGTGTGGGGGGAGGGACATTTTGTTGGGGGGAAGATATTTTGTGCTGGGAGGGTGGACCTGGGGGGGAGAAAATAATTTGTACTAGAAAAGAACTTTGGAGGGAAGAGGATTTGTTCTGGGAGTGGTAAAAGAATTTGTGTTAGAAGGGAGAATTTTGGAGGGGGGAGGATGTGTGATAGAAGTGGGGAGAGGATTTGTGCTTGTTGGGGGGATTGAGTGGGTATTTATGGTAAGAGGTAAGATTATTTGCACCTGAAGGGGGAAATTTGGGGGGACAGAAGAGGAATTATGCTGGGAGGGAGTTTTGGGATAAAGTATTTGGAGGGGAAGAGGATTTGTACTAGAAGGTGGATTGGGGGGGGGAGGCATTTTCTGCTGAGAGAAGAAAAGGATTTGTTCTAGGATGCAAAATTTTGAGGTGTAGGAGGATTTGTAGTGGGATGGGTGAATTTTGGTGTGTGGAGAAGGATTTGTACATGAGGAAGATGAGTTGTGGAGGACAAAATTATGCTGGGAATGGTGAGCATTTAAATTAATGACAGATTTTTTGGCAGGGAGAGAGTGGAGATTTTTGCTAAAAGAGTAACGTGAAGGAAAGTATTGCTTGTGGGGGGTATTTTTTATTCTTTTGGCACCTACACTATGCATTACACACCATTGACTCCTGCACTCTTTTTGTTTTTTACTTTTGACCCATGCTGTGCATTATACACTCCTATCCCCTGCATTATGCACATTACATACTCCTGACCCCCTGCTCTTTGTGTGTTATATACTCTTAAACCCAGTAGTGACTGCATCACCCTGTATGTTACTCTTGACCTTTGCACTTTGTGCACTATTGATTCCTGAACCCTGTCTGACAGTCTCCTGCAGTATATATATTATAATGTACATTTTTTCATAATTGTATTTTTATTAAGTTTTTTAAAGAAAAAAGAACATAGGTTACATAGGAGCACAGAGGCCTCAACGAGGCTAAAGTAAGTAGCCAATTGTCAAAATATTACATAACAATACAGCTTGAAGTTATGCAGACATCAACAGGAGATGTGCGTGAAGGTATACAGGAAAAAAAAATAAGAAAAGAAAAAGGAAAAAACTAAAACTAAACCTTGGCAATGGTAAGATCTTGTGATGTATGAACCAGATCAGGTACAGCAACCACAGTGCATTCGTGGATCAGGGAAGTATACAGGAACATAATAACAAAATTAGTTTTAAATGTACATCAATGGCAGAGGTGACAGCATAACCCACAATAGGGTGTTAGAAATATTGATGTCAGAGAGAGCTGTCAGCAGATAGAGATTTACCATATATGGATAAGTCCCAAAGGGCCCAAATTTTATCAAACCGCTCCACTGAGTTATGTGTAATAGCAGTCATACATTCCATATGTCTAATATCAGCAATGACAGCTAAGAGTTGGTTTAAGGAAGGGGGTGGATCACCAATGAATGGGGATGAGTAGTCTCGCAGCCATTAAGACAGGAGTAGATAGTTTTTTCACATGCTTACATATATCTTTAAATGGCAAACCTAATAAGTAGTGTATAGGGTCCAAAGGTAGAGATACAGTATGTCCAGTATTTGGGTCAAAAGTTATTGGACCGAGGTCCAGTAGGCCTGTGTCAGAGAGCATGACCAGAATATATCAAACTGGGTCCCTCACACACAGAGCGATATATTTCAAGCATTTCTTTCTTTTAATTTTGAACTTTCACAATATTCTAATTTCTAAGTTATTGAATTTTGGGTTTTCACTAGCTGTAAGCCATAATCATCAAAATAAAAGAAAGAAATGCTTGAAATATATCACTCTGTGTGTAATGAATCTATATGATATACGAATTTTACTTTTTGAACTGAATTACTGAAATAAATTAACTTTTTGATCCCCCTAAGAACTGTACTTGAATCACCTCCACTAGATCATCCCCCGCAGCTATCACCTTTTGCATTATCTCCGCCTTCCTCTAGATTGTAAACTCCAGGAGCAGGGCCCTCACATTCCTTCTGTACGGAAAGTATTGTAATTGTACTGTCTCCCTTATATTGTAAAGCGCTGCACAAACTGTTGGCGCTATATAAATCCTGTATAATAATAATAATAATATAGGAACTGGAACTGGCAATGTTTCAAAGAGACAAAGAAATTTTGGGAGTACAGACATCTTCAAAATGTTAATTCTGCCAAGAAATGAGATAGGGAAAGTATGCCATTGTTTTAGTAGTTTAAGTATTTCTTTAAACAAATTAGTGAAATTAGCTTGACATAATGTATGGGATAATATGAGCACCTAAATATTTGGATGAATGGAAACACCAGCAGTAGGGATACCTAGATTGAAGGGATACTAAATGATCTGCTGAAATGTTAAAAGGCAAAGCTTCCATTTTTGTGGTGTTAACCAGACAGAGCACTAAAATCATCTAAAAGAGCATGTAAGTTTGGTAGGGATGATTAGGCCCAAGGGCTAGTTATGATTAGGAGGATATCATCTGCAAAAAGGGATAATTTATATTCAAGATGGTTGATCATGATACCCCGTATGTCCTTAAGGGCCCTTATGGCCACCGCCAGATGTTCTAGACAAAGAACAAATAGTAGGGGAGAAAGCGGGCAACCTTGTTTTGTCTTATTCTACTGTATAATCGAAAGGATGTAGAAGAATTATGAGGTAATTTGACTTGAGCTGTAGAGGATGAGTATAAAGCTGATGGAGCTTTAAGGAAGGATCCTCAAAAACCTAAGTACTGCAATATAGAAAACATGTATGGACAACTCATCCTATCAAAGGCCTTTTGGGCATCTAGACTCAAGGGCATTGCAGGTACCTTAGCGTGTGTGACAACATCAACTAAATCTACGGTTTGTCGGGTGTTATCACCCACCTGTCTTGCAAGAACAAACCCAACCTGGTCTCTGTGAACCAGGTGCAGAAATATCTTAGACAGTCTGCTGGCCAAAATTTTTGTGAAAATGGTATAATCAGAGTTCAAAAGGGCAATTGGCCTATAGCTATCCAGGGAGGCAGCATTTTTCCCAGGTTTTAAAATGACAGTGAAACAGTAAAAATTAAGATTGTGGGCACTCTTCCTTCAGAAAGGAGCCATATGAAGATAGTAGCAAAGGGGCCAGATAAGGTAAAAATTCTTCATAATAGTTGTAAGGGGGACCATCTGGCCCAGGCATTTTATGTAGAAGGAGATCTTTTATGATTGTGGCTAGTTCCTCAAGAGTAAGATCTGCATTTAGAAAGGGCAGGTCTGTCAAGGTAAGCTTTGGTATTTGAAAAGAAGACAAGAAAGCTGAAAGATTATCATGGAAAAAATGAGGATGATCCCTGAGAGATAATTATAGAGTTTACTATAGTAT
The DNA here is from genome assembly GCF_062004578.1 of Staurois parvus. Classification (NCBI taxonomy): domain Eukaryota; kingdom Metazoa; phylum Chordata; class Amphibia; order Anura; family Ranidae; genus Staurois; species Staurois parvus. The sequence goes on along the minus strand of NW_028317854.1, from coordinate 13,446,854 downwards.
GAGGTAAAAACATAGGCTAGTTCTTGGGGGTCATAAGTGGGATGACCGTCAGATTGAAGGACATATTCGGGAGTAGAAAAAGTTAGTACAGCCCTTAGTTTATTAACCAGCAGTCTATGAGGTTTGTTAGCAAATTCGTAGTATTTTTGTTTCATCTATAAGAATTGCTTCTCAATTTTAGAAATGGTGAGTGCCTTAAGCTGATTGTGTAATTGGACTGTTTCCCTCAGATGGGAAACTGTTGGGGACATAAAGAGTATATCTTCTGCTCTGCACAAGTTTTTAAGAATAGCACTTTTCACATGATTTGTATCTTTTTTAAGATGCACAGCAATGCAAAATGCTTTGCCCCCCTTACAAAAGTCTTATGGATCTCTCATAGAGTAGATACTGTAGTGACCAAACCTGTGCTGAGAGTAAAGTATTTCTTTAGCGCCTGGGTTAGTTGGCCTCGAGAGGCTGTGTGAGAAAAAAGAGTCTTATTTAGACGCCAATGACAAGATTGTGGGGATGAATTAGCCAACAGTACTTCTAGCAAGACAGGCGAGTGATCAGCACAAGTAATATTCTCTATTTCAGAAGAAAATAAGAATTGCAATAAAGGAGGAGAGATGAAAAACTGGTCAAGCCTCAAGTACATCCTACGAGCTGGTGAAAAAAACTAAACTGTGGTGAGGAGAGATCATATTATTATTATTATTATTATACCGGATAGCACCAACGGTTTACGCAGCGCTTTACAATATAAGGGGGACAGTACAATTACAATACAGTTTGATACAGAAGGAATTGGAGGGCCCTGCCCATGGAGCTTATAATCTAAAGGGAGGGACTTATGGTCTAAAGGGGCTGTATGAACAACAACATAAACAAGTATAAACCTGAGATCAGCCAGGATCTCAGAAGTCCACAGATAAAACCATAGAACCCATGGGGGTACATGGTGGCAATCAAAACACAATACAGGTATTGCCTTTTCAGAAAAAATAAATAAACAGTAATATAATAAATTCCAAATAGAAACCACATGGTAATGTGTATATTAACCTGACCTAAAAAGGGGAGGAAAACAGAACATGTAAAAGGTGCATTGGGTGTCAGAACAACAACAACCATCATGAACTAAAAAGGAGGAGGTAAAGATCTCTGCAGGATACACAAGTAGTTCAAGTAGGTGGTTGTAGAGGAGATGCTTGAGAGAGAGAGAGCCTGAGGGTGTTTCCTCACCTTGGATTTAGCAGTTGTTCAGATCTTGTTTGGAATGGAGAATGGACGAGCGTTGAGAAAGGGCTGTAGGAAAGCATCATCTGGAAGAGGTAGTAGTCCCAGAGCTTTAACCCCTGATGCTGTGTTGGGTGCCATCCTTTTTCACTGTTAAAATGGAAATCCCAAGAAGTAAGGCACACAATGTCTCTGCAGATGCATCATAATAGGACATAGGAGACGTCTCTTGTTTAAAATTAAAGGGGACAGGTCAGTGAAGATCTGAAATTTATCACCCTTTTATGGGTTTGGATCAGTAAGGATTCCTTGCTGTCATAATAGAGGATCCCCAGAAGGTGGAGTAGGGCCCAGGGATCTATGTACATGAACCAATCTCTATATGCACGATCCAATCAACAACCATCTCCGGAATGGTTGGTGCCAGGGTGACAAATACAGTAAGCCCAATAGATAAGATCTAAGATCTGTGTCCCCCACTGTTTCCGGAATGCCATGATTGTGCAAGTTACGGCAGTGTTCACTATTTTCAAGGTCTTCTTGTTGCAGTATTGAAACATTGTGCTTAAGAGAATGATTCTCCTACTCCAAAACCTGAATATACGGATTAGATCATCAAATTTTGTTTCTAGATGATCTGTGCGCTCGCCCAGCTGAGCTATCTCTCCCTGCAACTCCTGCACTATTTTGCCAACCTCTATAGATATGGATCGAGTAATGCTCCTCAACAGTACCGGCAATTTGACGTCTAGCACCTCCACGGTGAGATAAGGCACATGAGGCAGCGGAGAGGTGGAATCACTGGTATAAGCAGGATCACTGCTCTCGGCATAATCAGGGAGTCTGTCAAAATGGAGGCCAGGGACGCTGGATGGGAGAGGTTTCTGGCACCCAATTTTACTTATTTGGTGTGGCGGAATGAAAAGAGGAACAAACTTGGTCTCCAAGACTAATGAAAGATGATGTAATTGGAGTGGGAGACTGAAAGGGCAAAGTCACTACGGAGCATTGGGAAATGTGTCCACCATCTTGGATTGCTGTGCATGCGCCCCACTATAATGCATATTACATACTCACCAAGGTGTTCATTGTCTCAACAGTTGTTGGGTGCTAAGTAGTCTCAGACTATTTTAATGAAGTTCTTCTTTAAGGTAAGCTTAGATAAAGTGCTAGTTCTTGTTCTATTTTAGTGTGCACAAAAGCATAAAGTATGTAATGGCAATTTTAAATGTGTTTTATTAATTGTGTCAACAAGACCAGGCAAGCACCAGAAAGATCAGTGCACAAGCTGTACAGGAATGCAGGGAGTCCTGGTGCACAATCTGCTTTAGCTTTTGCCAGGCTGAATAACAATCACTTCAATTTCCTAGCTACTGGGTGCCCTACAGGGGAGCAATGTGTAGGGGGGGTAGTGTGTGCAGGGAGAGGGGTAAGGTGTACACAGTGGAGGGCAATGTGTACAGGGAAGGGGCAGTGTGAACATGGGAAGAGGCAATGTGAACATGAAGGATATCAGTCTGTACAGGGAGCAGAAGCCATGTGTACAGGGATGGAGTTAGTTTGAAAAGGGATGGGGCAGTGCGTACAAGAAAAAAAGGGGGGGGCAATGATTACAGATGGACAGTGTGAAAAGGGAGTGGGGCAGTGTGTAGAGAGAGGGCGATAGTGTGAAAAATGAGCGGAGATGGGGAAAATGGGTGAATTGTGAAAAGGGAGGAGGCGGTATGTAAAGGGGGATAATGTGTACAGGAAAAAGAAAAGTAAGCAGAGGGGGTGGTGGGTCAGAGTGTACAGTGGGTGAATTTAATTTAGGATAATTGCCAAGCTGTGTTTATTTGTTGTTTCTAATCAGACTATTAAGCCACACCCAATATTTAGTGTAATTTGACCACATGCACTTTTGCCATGGCATGCTACACACACAGCAGGTCAACTTCTCCCTGTAGTGTCCTTCATTGTCAAGTTCTAAGGTATGTTAACCCAATCCTATCTTTAACTGTAAGCTGTGAATTAACACTACCTCAACCCTAAAGCTGCCTATACATGTTAAAATGTGATTTTATGATCTATCTGTAACTATTTAGTACAAAAGCTTTTGGATACAAATTGAATAAATTGTATAGGTAAGCCCTCACATTGTACAGTTTTAGTAAATGTAAAGGAAACCACACAGATATTGTAATGTGTCTAGCATTAAACCCTATTTTCTGCCTTATATAACCGGTACAATAAATCAAAAATAACCTGGAATGCTGCCTGGGCTTCTCAGTTTATAAACAAACTGACAAATTCCTATTCTTTAGACCACATAAAAAAAATATCCATGTTTTAAGAAGTATTGATCATGGCAAAACAGCCGCCCTTACTTAGATCACATAATCAAAAGGATATGTATATAGAGTAAAATAAAGTATTGCCCAATATTGTCCTTCATCCAACAAAAAAACCTACCTTATAATAAACTCCTCAAAGGTGCATCAGGCAGTTGGCACAAATAGATGTTAGGTTGTGCATATATAGGATGCCCAAGATCTAAAATAACAACATCCACAGACTGTTTAGTGAAGGAATCTAGACTCTACTGCCATGTGTGCGTGCTAATAATCTCACCTGTTACAACTAGGCCCCTTGGAAGTATTCATTCCTGCATTGTAGCCACCATGATGGACCGAACATATTATCCCCATAATTACCCCCACAGCAGGATTCCGCCCCTGGCCACCATCGGAAACCAGTGAGGGTGATAATGTAATCTTGCTGTATGTGCTGTGTATGGATCTAGAGTTTATTAGATGGAGGACTGTATTGGGCAATATTTTATATTAGTCTATGCTCATAGGTAGCAGATGATCTGGGTTTAAGCATACTTGAGGCGCATCTTGCTCAGAGACATAGGACTGGTTCATGTGTATGGCTAACCTGTTGCACTACTATCTAACCATAGCCCCCATGGATTACATTCTAAGTGAGTATATGGTGGTACATGTGGATGCATATATACACTATATTTCTCAAAAGTATTGGAATGCCTGCCTATACTCGCACATGAACTTTAATGGCATCCCAGTCTTAGTCCGTAGGGTTCAATATTGAGTTGGCCCACCCTTTGCAGCTATAACAGCTTCAACTCTTCTGGGAAGGCTATCCACAAGGTTTAGGAGAATGTCTATGGGAATGTTGACCATTCTTCCAGAAGCGAATTTGTGAGATCAGGCTCTGATGTCGGACCAGAAAGGCCTGGCTCCCAGTCTCCACTCTAATTCATCCCAAAGGTTTTCTATCTGGTTGAGATGCAGGCCAGTCAAGTTCCTCCACCCCAAACTCGCTCATCCATGTCTTTTTGAATCTTACTTTGTGCACTGGTGCGAAGTCATGTTGGAACAGAAAGGGGCCACCCTCCAAACTGTTCCCATAAAGTTGGGAGCATGAAATTGTCCAAAATGTCTTGGTATGCTGATGCCTTAAGAGTTCCCTTCATTGGAACTAAGGGGTTAAGCCCAACCCATGAAAAACAACCCCACGCAATAATCCCCCCTTCACCAAACTTTACACTTGGCACAATGCAGTCAGGCAAGTACCGTTCTCCTGGCAACTGGCAAACCCAGACATGTGCATCAGATTTCCAGACAGAGAAGCGTGATAAGTCATTCCAGAGAACACGTCTCTACTGCTCTAGAGTCCAGTGGCGGCGTGCTTTACACCACTGCATCTGACGCTTTGCATTGCACTTTGTGATGTAAGGCTTGGATGCAGGTGCTTGGCCATGGAAACCCATTCCATGAAGCTCTCTACGCACTGTTGTGCTAATCTGAAGGCCACATGAAGTTTGGAGGTCTTTAGCTATTGAATCTGCAGACAGTCGGCGATTTCTGCTCACTGTGCGCTTCAGCATGCACTGACCCCGCTCTGTCAATTTACGTGGCCTACCACTTGGTGACTGAGTAGTTCCCAGTTTCTCCCACTTTGTTATAGTACCTCTAACAGTTGTCTGTGGAGTATTTAGTAGCAAGTAAACTTTACAGATAGATTTAGTGCACAGGTGGCAACCTTTCATGGTACCACGCTTGAATTCACTGAGCTCCTGAGAGCGACCCATTCTTTCAAAAATATTTGTAGAAACAGTCTGCATGCCTAGGTGCTTGATTTTATATACCTGTGGTCATGGAGGTGATTGGAACACCTGAATCCAATGATTTAGAGGAGTGTCCCAATACTTTTGGCAATATAGTGTACATAACTTGTAAAGGGAAAGGCTCAACTGGTAGTGGCAGCATTAAACGGCATGAGACATAGACAGCCAATGTAATGATCTAACACTCTCAAATTCTTTAGTAAATAAGCCTCACAGAGTCTGTATATCCCCATTACTTCTAACCCATCTATTTTTACCTCAGTGGGCTTGCCATAGGTGTTTTGCAATGAGGTTAAAAAGTTCTTCATTTTAATGACCCCTAAAGGTGCTAAAAACTTCAACTGTCTTTCTGTTCTGATGATATTAGTTAATTTAACCACTGTAGTACTGGGCACTTTCACCCTCTTCCTACCAAGGCCAATTTTTTCAGCTTTCAGTGCGGTTGAATTTTGAATGACAAGTGCGCGGTCATTATACACTGTACTCATATGAAATTTTTATAATTTTTTTTAGATAAATAGAGCTTTTTTGGTGGTATTTGATCACCACTGGGTTTTTACATTTTTGCTAAAAAAACATTTTTCTTAGTTTCTGTTATAGAATTTTGCAAATAAGTAATTTCTTTGTTCACTGATGTGCATTGATGAGGCTGCTCTGATGGGCACTGATGAGGCAGCACTGATGGGCACAGTGGCAGAGTGCTTTACACCACTGCATCTGACGCTTTGTATTGCACTTGGTAATGTAAGGCTTGGATGCAGCTGCTCGGCCATGGAATATATAATATTATATTACAACTAACAGTTGACCGTGGAATATTTAGTAGCAAGGAAATTTCACTGATGGACTTATTGCACAGGTGGCAACTTATCACTATACTATGCTTGAATTCACTAACCTCCTGAGAGCGACCCATTCTTTCACAAATGTTTGTAGAAGCAGTCTGCATGCCTCAGTGCTTGATTTTATACACCTGTGGCCATGGAGGTGATTGGAATACCTGAATCCAAAGATTTGAAGGGGTGTCCCAACACTTTTGGCAATATAGCGTAAATGCAGATGTATTTGTTTTTTTAGGGTTTACTACCAGAATGCCTTTGTGTTTGTCATCCACAGATATGACAATTGTTTCACACACATACACACACACACTTTTTTTTTTTGTATTATGCCTGAGCCTAATGAGGTTAGGGAATTTTTTACATGGTGGATATTTGCAAGTGTCTCTTCTCAAGAAGCCTCTCCAGCCCCCAATTTGTAAGTATTGAGATACATGTGTATATTGTGGAGCAATGATGATATACTCATTTATTATATGTTATTGTAAGGTGTGGATTTCATTGGCAATTCATTCAATTCATTGGCATCCTTCTTTGATGGTTTCTGGATGTTAAGGTTATCATGGACCCCTGTGTTTACCCCCTGGACCTCTGTACTGCACAGCTGCTCTACCACCTGATGAAATGTGAGCACATTTTTCACTCTCAGTGACTTCCGTTGCAAAACATGTTGATGCTGGATCCAGAAACGATAACTTCATACATGCTACTGCTATTGAAGATTGTAACTGTATAACTATTATAACAGATAGGTGTCTACTTCCAATCCCTTTTGGGTGATATTTATGTATTTCCCCAATATAGGGTTTTTTTAGGGTGTTATGCTATTTTAATTGATAGAAATAAACTATATATTTTTATAATTTTTGCCTGTCTCATGTACCTGTAAAGTCCAAGTTTATGGAGTACCACCTTTCTCCAGTTTGTGGTTTTGTATAGAGAAGCATATGGTATAGTGGAAGCCTAATTTGTTTTCTGAAAATAAACTTTTTGTTCCATTACTGTAATTTTAACTCTGCATATAGGTAGAAAATGATTTTGGGTTGATTCTCCCTTTCCCATAATACTTACAAATTACAATAGGCATTTACACTAAGAACTGGACTTGCTGAAGGCAAATTGGTCATAGGTGGCAGAATTGCCTTTTATAGTTATTGTACATTTTTATTGTTAGTAGTATATATGTTCCAATAATATTGGTAGCATGCTTTCTAAAATTTTGGCATAGTAGCTAAAACAAAAGTTATTCTTTTTTTTATATACAGTTGATTTTAGTTACTTGACATAACATATTATGTTTTGGGTTCATTTTGCATTTGCTTGCTGATCTATAGTACTACTGTACATTACTGTTAACTACTAGGGATGAACGGAGATTCGGAAAACAGCTGAGATAAATTGGTGTTTGGCGAAGCCAAATCTTTGGAGGCAGCAAGAAGTGATGCATTTGCAGTATTACTACCACTGCTAAATGTGACAGCTTACCCTCAAGTTGAGTGTTAAGAAGCTGAGAAGCAGCCACAAGCATCCTAATAACCATGACTCATTCCCACCCAGCCAGGTCTGGTAAAGATTTTAACTGGGACTCCAAACACACAAAAAAACTTAATTTAAGGGGGAACCGCAGAAAAAAAAACACAGGAAAAAAAAGCAGGAAGTCCCCCCAAAATCTTCACCAAACGATCCTGTTAGGTACATTTGATTTCTGCAAAACATTACATGTCTTTTTTCTTTTATATATATATATATATATATATATATATATATATATATATATATATATATTTCTCCTTGTCTCCTTTTGGTACAATACATATTCATATACAGACTGACTCATGCATGGAGACACTGCAGCAAAACTCAAAGGGATTTTTATTGTCTGTTAGAGACATCTGTAATTTTAACAAATCATAGACTTGAGTTCATTCAATCTGTTGACTTTTGAAGCAGGCACATTACTTACATTGAAATGGTGAAAATTGAAACAGAATGCAAATCTAGCATTGTTTAATGATTGGTGATGGAGATGAATATAATTGAATTGATCTTGTTCAGTCTACAGCAGCCAGTTTCTGCCATGATCGCAAAGACCAGGAATGTTTCAAATCATTCCTTTCTGAAGATTGATTTAAATTTAAAGAGATTTAAAATGTTTTAGAGAGAGCAATTTCAGATAAGGAAAAACATAAAAATGTCAAACTTCTCTTGAGTACGCTTGAACTTTGCCAAAGATATATTGCATTAAAAATCTGCCCAGAAAAAAATTGTTCATCAGTAGCCGACAGATGTGAAGGAAAGCTTGAAGCCACCAATGAAACTAGCTGAAAATACTGCCAAATATCCAGATGCTGCTACAGAGCAAAAATCATATTTTGGCATTCTGATCCAGTGACTATTATCCAAACACTGACATAAAAATGTGGTGTGAGATGAATGAGTGATTACTATTCCCCCATGCATACACATTACATTCTTACATTGGACAAATACAAAATACAGGAAATACATTCAAAAATAACAAAATAACACGATGTTGCATTGGAATGACCATAAAATAGGCTAATTGAACATAAATACCATTTTAATAAAATATAAGTGCTATTTATGGCATAAATAGGGAATGGCATAACCAAAAATATGATCTTTGTGTCTTGGCTATTCTAAATTTAGGACACTGCAAAACCTCCAAAAAGAGAGATTGTTTAGCCATTACTACTGACTGGTCAACTCTGTCTCCCAAGGTCTTCTAGAAGAGACCATGTGACCAATCCCTTGGTCACTTGTCTAGGCATTGGAAAGGCATGAATATACTTAGGAACATTCATCTGATGAATTACTGTAGAGGGATAACTACATTTTTGATACAAAGTTATACATGTTGTCCAAGCAGCCTCTGAAGAAAATGTCAATAAATTGGTTGTCTTTACTGATAACAATTCTAGTGATTAAAGTGAAATGGAAGGTTGTGGAGCTCAATATTTAAAATATCACTTATATGGCTAAATAGCCCCAGTAGTGAATCTCTATGCCCAGGATGAATCACTGTTATACAGTAGATTCTGATAGATGCAACCATCTCTCACCCAGTCTCTGTAGTTTATTTAATTTTAATGCCTCCTTCACAAAGACTAGTAACATCATCTGTTGTACAATATCACTCCTAATTAGATTAGAGTTTTATAATAAGTGGAGCCTCATTTCCCTCAACTCCTACTAGGATTGCTAATCATTTGCCACCCAAAAATAAAAACATAATATAATAATTGCTTCACCTGTGCATATAATCTCCTTAACGTTAGTGTAGTTAAAGTGGTTCTAAAGACAAATTTGTTTTCATTAATATAAAACAGCACTTAGACTTATCTGTTCTGTGCAATGATAATGCACAGAGTTGTCCCTTGCCTCCACCAGCAGTGTCTGCTTCTGCTTCTGCTTCCTGCAAGCTGTGTGCTATGATGGCACCTCGGCAAGCCATGTGTTTTGGGGGCACCCATGCAGGCATACTCCCCACAACCATACTGTACATCCATAAGCACACAGTGTGACGTAGCCATGTCTCCGCTCCTTTCTCACAGGATTTGACTGACAGTAGCAAGAGCCAATGGCTCCCATTGTCATCTGAGTCTCCTGGGAGACTAGGAAGAGAGAGAAGCGCTGGATCAAAAAAAGGACTCAGGTGTTTTTTTCCCTAATGCAGGAAATTAATTATGGTAAAAAAAACCTAGACTTTAGTACCACTTTAAACCCTTTTATCACCTCTGCAATTAAAACAAAGCACCCCCAGCAATGAAATCTTCAGCTACCTGCCTCCTAAATGCTATATAGCATAATGGATAAGGCAAAAACGCTTCTACTTGACTTTAACTGATTTTGAGCACCATTGCCTACATGACCCTGACCTTCCACATCTTATATCCTCACTGTACTCCTCTCTTATCAGACCAGAGTCTGAGGAGGAGGACCTAAAGAAGAACATATCTGTGCTGGACTCACACAACTAAGAGCTGAATGTTATTGCACTGCAAACTCTTAAAATGTACTATTTTCATGGCACTTCCCTCCGGACAGAATGACTAAATTCTACTTATCCACCAAATATGAAAATTTTGAAAGCTGTGATATTCCAAGCATAATGATGCACAGATAGTGGATCTGCTCCAAGGTATCTTCTTATACTCAACTCAGTCCTAAATCACAGCTAGGGATGAATTCGACCTGACTTCAGCATGTCCACAGTTCAGCGAACAGGTGAATAAACTGACTATATTTGGCCTGCATCTTCAACCTATGTTTGAATCAGCTAGAAGTCTATAATTTAGTGATGGTAGCACTGCCACCACTAAATGACATGACTTATCCCCAGTGTTGCTGGAATGTAAACAACATCACCAGGGATCCACCATATCTTAACAATGACATCACCCAGGATTCTACCTGATGTGTTTGCATTTCAGCAGCAATAGAGATTTTTCATTTGCAATGGACGTAGTGATGGGGCAGCCTTGACAATGTCAGGTTATTGTGATTGAAGTGGATCTACACTATTAAACAACCTGATTGACGATTGGATTTACATCATGGGACATTGTTATTTTATTTCTTTTGTAAATAAAGAAATTTTTCAACAGTGTGGCGGTTTCACTCTCTTTTTGTGAGGTACCCACTAGTCCTCCATGTGGGGGGGGGGCAGATATCTGGGGGGCCTTATTTTAAAGGGGGCTTCCAGAATCCACATCCCTAATGACCCCAACATCCCTTACGGGGATAGTATGAGGAAATGTTGCCTAGTACAGTTCAGGAAGGGAGACACATGCTTGCTTCCCCTTTAGAATAAGGGATGATCTAGATATCCATCCTTCCCTCTAGGTAGATGAGTACCTTGTTAATCACAAAGTCACAAAAAATGTAAATAGTAAAAATACTGTATAAACCCACAATGTTGAAAAATGCATTTATAAGTAGTTTTCACAATGCAAATCCAATGCCAATGATGTCATTCAGCAATGAAGATTAATGTAATTCACAATGAATACTCATGTTGACCCCCTGCTATGGCAACTCACTGCTTCCAGTGACTTTTACCAGCCACTACTGCCATTGCAAATAAGAGATACTTACTGGCTTCTGTATGTAAACAAGCTGTTGAGAATCCTGGGTGATGTCATCAACCAAATATGATAATGACAGTATTCAGTTGATGTCATCAACCAGGTTCCCTGTTGGCTAGTTTGCAAACAGAAGTCAGAGGAGATCTGTCACTTGTCTGGTTTGAATGCCTCTTGTAAATGACAGATCACCTGGTTTGTTTACAAGCAGCAACTAGCCAGGGATCTGTAATTTAGAAGTGGTAGTGCTAGCCCCATCCAGATTCCAGATGCCAGATTCTTGACTGCTGTTTGAAACAGAAAATTTAATTTTTAAAGGACTACATGACCTGCATTTAGAACTTCACATGCAGGTTTAAAGTGGATCTTATCCCCATGAACATGCAGTTCTGCATGTTCATATGAAATCACATTGCATTCAAAAGTTAAGCAAACATTTTTGCTTTGACTTACAATTACTGTTTTTCAACTTCCTGGTTGAGCGAGCCACTGGTGATGTAACTGGTGATGGCCTCATAGATGTGTCCTGGGAAATCTACATCACCAATGTCTTCTCTCTTAGTGGATGTGCACTGTCAGATGTTACAGGAGGTAGGCCCAGAGTTCCAGGAAGTAAAGGTAGATGGACTAATCTGCCCTAGTGAAAACAGTCACATAGTAACTCATTCACAAAGTAAATAGTATATAAAACACCCACACTGTTTATTATAAAAAAAGTTTAAAAAAATAAGCAATGTCCCCACATGTAAATCCATCAGCAATCACCTTGTCCAGCAATGTAGAACCATCTCAATCACGATAAGTTACAACCTGTGATCTAGATCCGCTAAAGTTTCCCCCTCCAAGGCACCTTGATACTATGTTGATAGGGATAAGGTCCTCACCCCCCACATCTAGTCCCCCAAAAGGAATGTGGGAGGGGACAAATCTATCTGGATTCCTCTTTTATAGACATAACTATATTTGGTTAATGACATCAAGGGAATCCCCATAACATCATTGGCCAAACTTGGCCATGAGCATATTTAGTCAATGATGTCTCTTGCAGACCCTTCCCCTTTGCTTATATCAGTTGTCATCTGCCAGAGCTGTCCTTTGGGTGAGCTGAGGCTTTTTTCTTTTGGTGAGTTGGAGGACATTGTTTATTGTTTTCTCTTTTTGTGAGTCAGTAGGGCTACTATGTATCCCTTACCTATTTACATGGGAAATCCAGTATCTGGATGCACACCTACTGTTAAAGCGGATTCCAGATTTCAATCTATAATCCTTGGGTCAGGGTTGTGGGGAAAAGGCCTTTGTCTGCATATGTTGAGTGTATGTAGCCTGGTATGGTTTAGGAGGGGGGCGTTTGCATGGGGTTTTCTCCTTAAAATCCGTACCAGACCTAATTTTATTTTTACTATGCCTGGTCGCATTGTTTATATGGCCCGGGATTCTTGGCCAGTAAAAAAATATAGCCAAGTGACATTACTTGTTACTAAGAAGGCAGCAGGTCTTAGAACCTGCCACTTCCTTTATAACCATGGATAGTGAAAGAAGGAAACTATCATAATAGCACAAGAACACCCCACTATACATGATTTTTGGGCTCCTGCCAAATATGCTGAAAGTCCACCATTTGAAAGAATGCTCAAATAAGCAAAGTTAAGCAGGACATAGACGATGTGATTTTCATTCCTGCAATCACGGGTCTTGAAACACCTTCAGATGAAGAAATCATTCTCCAGAATCCAGGCATTGAAAGAGCGAAAGTCTGCCTGCTAATTTTCAATATCCGAGATGTACATTGCAGACAGGGTTGGAACTTGCCATTGCTCCCAAACCAGGATCTAAGCTGCTTTTCTTTGAGCTGCCTGACTTATAGTTCATCCCTGATGGCTGATATAAGCCATTTCAGTGGCACTATATGAGGTTCCTGCACAGATTGCCTCACAACCAAGAGGCTGTGAGAAAAGCAAATTGCTCCAATGTCCAGGATATTGGTTGGAAGACAAGCTTCCTCTAACCAAATTCCTTGCACCAAATGCGTATCTAGGACTCCTTCTGAGTCCAACAGGCTGGCATCATTCATGGAAACCATACAAACCAATGAGACATTTTCATGACTCTATCAGGGGACTTATGATTTACCAGGCCAGGGCAAACCTGGTTTTGTTGGTCAGGCATATGTGATTGTCCAGAGAATGAGCCTTCTTGTCACAAGCTCTCAGAATGCTAAGTTGCAATGGTCTGGAGTGAAATTGGGAATTTGGAACTGCTTTGAAAGGGGCCATCATTAAGCCTTGAACCCTCATACAAAAGTGAAGGGTTGGGAGTCTCCTGGACTGTGAAATCCAAGCAAAGGAGTGGAGATTTTAAAGTTTGTCTTATATCATATCCAGGACCAGACCCAGATACCCCAGTGGGTATGGACAGTCAATTAGACATTAGCAAGTATTCATCCTTGATGTGCCTTAAAGTCTTCCAGGTGGAGGAAATCAACAACTAACCCAGTTGGTTCCATGTGTAATTTTTGTACTTGGAGAAAGATGTTGAGAACCTTCAGATCCAGATGCCCCCATTTGCTGTGGGGACAGGGAAAAAGTTTGGATAGAAACCCATGACCCTTTTCCTTTCTGGCTATTACCCATTAAGAAAGGATCTGAACCAAAGCAGCATGGGTTCCAACAATCTTTTCAGGGATGCTAGGCACATTCAACAACAGAAAGCAGGGTGGGGCAGAAACCACAATTCCAGCTTGAAGCCTCTGAATACAATGTTTTGGGTTCAAACATCTGAAGCCTATTGCCACAAAAGCCAACAGGGCAGCAGATATGAGCTTCAGTTGTTGGAAGCCAAAAAGACCCATTGCCAGCCCCCCTGCTTCTTTTTTTCAAACTGACCACCCTAGGCAGAGAAGAACATCCTTCCCAGCGTAGTCAATTTTCTGGCTGTGCTTGAAGTACAGCCTGTTTGTCCTCCAATGGCCAAGAGTTCTGCTAACATGCCTTTATGCACAGCTCTTCACTGGGAAGATTGCTGTGCTGCTTTTTTTCTGATTCTTGCTGACACTTCCCCCTGCAGTCTCCAACCCAACCTCTCTAAGCCCCGGTTAACACTAAAACTACTTGATGAGTTTGACAAGTACTTTGACGAGTACTTGACAAGTTGCACCCTATCGTTGGCAATGGAATTGTTCAAATTGGTGCAACTCCGATTTTTGAAAAAAGTTCTTTCACTATTTTCGGTGATTTCAGGTGTGACTTGCACTGACATCTGTGCATGGAATCAGGCAAGCCACATATGAAATCGCACTGGGTCTGTCCCTTTGAAATTGCTCTACTTCTTAAAAAAAAATATATATATATATAATAGGTAGTCTATAAATTAAAGTTGTGTGTTTGTTTTAGTTTTGAATACAGGGGGAGAGTGTAACACTTCAGGTTTATGTTTCTGTCACCCCAGATGGGATTCTCCTGACTTCCTGGCCCTGTGATGCCCATATAAAAAAGGGAGTAGTGGTTGTCACAGAGACACAAAGGTTTAAACAGCAGTGCAAGCAGTATCAATGGTTCTACACTTTCCTCACTCTACCGCAAAAATGTTTTTATTTTTGACCTAAAAAGTTCTACATGAAATTATGCAAGAAATAGACCACAGTTCTGCACTGTGAAGAGAGACTGAAGCTGAAGATGTGAGAACCATGAGGATCATAAACAGTAGAACTAGTTAAGCACTTTAAAACTTAAGCATTTCAAAAGTATTACTCCCAAAAACTACTTTAGTGCATTTGATATGTCCTCCTATTTAAAAAATCTTTTTGCTTAATGGTGCAGTAATTAATATTTTGATAAAAGTAACGTGATTATAAATAAAAGGCGATCACTCACAGTTATTCTTTGCCAAACTGATGAGACTACATGAAACACTCATTTGTTTTCAACCGCTAGTGATGTACAGTAAATATTCAGTAAAGAATGTAAGATAATGCAGGAGAGAGAATATTGCTTGATAGCAGTGATGTGAAAAGAAGGTAACATCCTCAACCCTTGTCCTAAAACTGTAACTGTTAGCACAAGTAAAAAAAGTATCACATAGAGCAGTGATGAAGCTCAGGCCATTGTGATAATGACAATACAGCAGCTTCACTAGGCTCTGCTAGAAGCAAATAAAATGAAATCTGAATGTGTGGGTACTTTGGAATGAGATTTGTTTATGTTGCTTTATCTCTATGTATTAAAAGGAATACTATACAGTTGCATAAGAATGCAGCCATAAAAAAAGCCTTTAGTAACTTCCCACAAAATAAATAGGCTTTTGTTCCAAGGGGCAGTATTTTTTAGTTTTTTTTTTTTTTGCCAGGGCCTTTATTTTAGGTTAAAGTGCTTCCGTTTTATCCAGAAAGAACCCTCAAACGTTTTATATATATATATATATATATTTTTTTTTTTATTCTTTTTTTTTTAAGCAGGAACCCTAGAGAATAAAATGGTTGGTGTTGCATAATTTTATGGCACATAATATTTGCACAGCGGTTTATCAAACCAAATTTTTGGGAAAAAATACACTTCAATGAATTTTAATGCATAAAAAACACAATACCCAATTTTTGGTAAAATAAAAAAGATGTTACGCTGAGTAAATAGATACCAAACATGTTATACTTTAACCACTTTCCCGCCAGAGGATTTACCCCCCTTCCTGACCAGGCCTTTTTTTTTTGAGATATGGCGCTGGGTTACTTTAACTGAAAATTTCGTGGTCATGCAACGCTGTACATAAAGGAAATTTATGTAATTTTTTTTCCCACAAATAGAGCTTTATATCGGTGGTATTTGATCATCTCTGTGTTTTTTTTTTTTTGCGCTGTAAACAAAAAAGACTGACAATTTTGAAAAAACACATTATTTTTGACTTTTTGCTATAAAACCTATCCAATAAAAAAAATTTAAAAAATCAAATTTCTTCATAAATTTAGGCCAAAATGTATTCTGCTACATGCCTTTGCAAAAAAAAATCCCAAAAAGTGTATATTAATTTGTTTACGTGAAAGTTATAGCGTTTACAAATGGTGGTGTATATACTAAATTTTTTTTTTTTAAACTAGTAATGGCGGTAATCAGCAACTTATAGCAGGACTGCAGGGGGCACTCTGACACTGGGTGAGAACTGATTAACAGCCACTGGCATCCCTATTGACACAATACAGTGATCAGTGCTAATAAAAAGCACTGATACTGTACTAATGACACTGGGCAGGAAGGGGTTAACATCTGGGCGATCAAAGGGTTATCTGTGTGCTGTTTGAGTTTCACATCATGTGTTGTGTTTTACTAGGGAGACATGCTGCTTTGCATCTCGCTGCTGTGAAGAGAGATACAAAGCAGCACGTCCATGCTGGCAGGAAAGAGATCTCTGTTGTTTACACACATCTCTCCCCTCTCAGCCCTGCCAACGATCACCGAATCCTGTCCGGGAATCACTGGCCGGAATCCGGTGATTGACATCCCCAGCAGCCAATAGCGGCGTGGGTAGGGCATGTGCGCGCCCCCTACCCAGAAATGCGAATTATGTATATATACGTGATTTTGCGCAGCTGTGTCATCCTGTAGCAGTACGTCTGTTATAGGCAGGAGGGCAACTGGTTAAAATTGCGTACGTTCGTGGAACGCTGCCAAACTACTGTACCTAAAAATCTTTATCAAAAATCTAATTTTTGCTCTCACTCTGATGGTTGCAGAAATACCTCATATGTGTGGTGAGATTTCCATTTACATATGCATGTGGGACCGATGTGCGCGTTCACACTTGTGCACAAGCATGGAGGGGTGGGGGCACATTACATTTTTAAAATTAATTTTATATATGGTATTTTAAAAAATGTATGCTGTCTCTTCAGTTTTTTTAAATCACTTTTATTGCTATCAAAAGACAATGGTGGTAACATGTGCTGTGACAAGTCTACTTTATGAAGAGATCTGGTGTCTATTAGACCCCATATCTCTCTGGCCTCCAAAGCAGCTGATCAAACTGAGATTGGTGTGATCTGATGCTTTCACAAGCTGGTAACAGCTTGTTTACATGAGGCCAAACCAGAAGTGACAAAATCCTTGTTGCTTCAGTTCCTCTCATTGTGTCCCAGGAACCGTATGCCGCCAGTCCCCAATCATTTGGGAGAGCCCAGTAAAGGTGGCAGCTGGAGGGTATAACCCCCTTCCACCACCTGTTAAAGTAATCCAGCAGTTGTATAGCCACTAGAATTACTTTTATAGTGAAGAGATCCAGCTTAAAAAAATTATATTGCCCTTCAAATCCAGTGACATACAGGTATGTTGCTGGACAGGAAGTGGTTAAAAATGGGTTTATGATTCTGGGGTGGTATTTTGGGGTTTTGTTTCTTTTAGAGGTCTTTTAACTTTGGGGTGCCCAAAGCACAGTATCCTTTTGTGTTGTAAATCTGTTGAGGTACCTGCCTTTCAGGTGCAGCAAGCTGATGCATATTTTGAAAGAATAAAAGCAAAAAAGAAACCACAGAGCTAAGATAAAAAATCAGTGTGCACTTAAATCACCGCACACTATTACCTATATTAATTGCACCCCCTATCCCCATAGTAAAAATAAAAGTTAGGCATACGCTGGTTAGGTCTTTTAGCTCTAAATAAAACTGTGTCCACTGCAGTATGCTACATCTTGTAGTAAACCACAGTTTATGCTGTTTGCCTCATATAAATTGGGCCTAGATCTTCTGCTGGCCTCTTTTAGCCTACTGTGTCTTCTGGGATCTTTGTCTTGCTGCTGGTCTCCTTTACCCCGCTGTGCCTTCTGTGGTCTCTTTATTTTTGTATTAAAAGACATGCCTGCATTTCTCTAATAAATTTTAACAAATTCTTCATTAAAAATGTCCTGCTGCTGGTACACTGGTATCATCTACAGCATCTTAATTCTTTTTGTAAAGCCCCAGTCTGTGCTCTTAGTCTCCAGTAAATTGGGCCTAGCCCTGCTATTTAAAAAGGTTCTGCTGCTGGCCAATTGTACACTGCTGAGTTCTGCAGCATCTATCAGGAGCATGAGAGACACTCCTACCAGATATGTTAATCTCTCCCAGAAACTGCACTGCTCTCTCTCGAATCATATTACCATTCCCAATCAATACCCACTCATTTTTTATTGTTAGGCTATTCAGCTGCATCCAGGAAGCCAAGATTTTCTATAAGCTCAGTCTCAGGAGGCATACAACTTAGTTCGGATCTGTGAGGATGAAGAGTCGAAGATGCTCTTCAGCACCAAAGATGGGCACTATGAGTACTTGGTAATGCCCTTTGATTTAGGAAGAGCCCCTTCTGTCTTCCAGAAATGTATTAAGGGTATCTTTCCTGATTACCTGGACAAGTTCCTTGTCATCTATCTGGATGACATTTTGATTTATTCCCAGTATTTGAAATATGATCAATATCATGTTGTAGAGGTCAAGGCTTCAAGAACATTCTATCTACTCATAACTGGAGAAGCATATTGTTTATGCTGAGGTCCAATTTTTGGGGTACATTTTTTTAGACACTGGTTTATGCCTAATTCACATGGATGCTGAGGCCCATAGACTGTGAATGGACCACATGTTTGCCTTGAGTTGTCAGGTGTTGTGTGTAGGCAGCCAGTGTAAATGCATAGGGATATGCAGAACAGACACAGCTTTTCATCCTAATTTGACAGGCCTGGGATCGTGGGTGACTATATCCACACACATGCTATTTAATACTATTTTGCTGCTGGTCCTGCATCATCTTTGGTCTCTTAATTCCTGTAATAAAGCACCCACGCAGATTAACACTTCCCCTGTGGAAATTTTTTTTAACACAAATGTTAAAATCTGCATTTTTGGCTATAAGATTACTTAAAACCCTCACAACATTATATATTTTCTGAATTCTGGGGCCCTGTAAAATATACACATGGAAGCTGCAATGTTTCATTATGCATGATATTTGCACAACTGTTTATCAAATCTGTATTTTCAGGAAACAAATACAATAAAATACATTTTAGTACAAACAATTTTTTTGTACAAAAGATGAGGTAGGTTTGATTAAAAGATAGCTAATATGTCAAACCTCAAAAATTTGTACGACCATAAAATGACGAAAAAAAATTACAGTACCTAATTCTGCCAACAGGTGATACTTTTTAAGTGCCTTTCCAGTTCATCAGTTTAAAGTTATTTGTAAATGAAGGATTTAGAATTATTGCTCTCATCCCTGCCTGTGTGGTGGTACCTGATATGTGTTGTACAATTGTTTACATAATATGTGTTTTTCAGTTGTTTACACCTACTTGTGCATTTGCTTTTGTATGTGTGTTTGTGGGACAATAAGAGTCTTTTTCACACCTTTTTCATTTGACTTCATTGCTATCACAAAGGGACTATTAGTCCGCTAATGACTCTCCTACCCTCTGCTCAAGCAAGGCTGTACTTAATCCACTGTTTACATGGCTTTTCAGCCAGGAATAAACAGAAATGCTCAGAGCCAAGTGCTTCTGAGTTCACAAATGCTGGGGAATGGGTGTTCATCAATCTCCTCCCACTCACCATCCTGATAGTGTTTGATGTGATCCTGGGCTGCCAGGAGCCAGGAGCACAGGGAGAGCCCTGGAATTTTGAAGAGGTAGCCATGGGCTTGGTTTAATCTCTTCAAACTCTAGATATTCTAGTTACATCCAAAGAGCTGAAGAGGTTAAAAATGTCCTGCTGCTAGACAATTTGGCATCACTGTATCCTCTGCAGTATCTAAATTCTTGTAGCTGTGTTCTTTGTCTCGCGTAAAAAAACTGAACTCAGAATTGGTATTTAAAATTGACCTACTGCTGGAAAGTTTCATACTGCTGTGTCTCCCCCGGTCTCTTAATTCTTGTATTAAACAACCACTTGTACCCTTTCTATATAGTACATTCTGGACAATTTTTCCTAATTTAAAATGTCATGATACTGGCCAATATTACAGTGCTTTATTATCTGGGGTTTATTCCTTCTCAATGAGAGTTTGATAGAAATTGAATAGCGGCAGGTTAGTTTTGCATCAGAAAGAACAGGGGCAGACAGGATCACTTAACTACTAGCTATATTTCTTGTTCAATGTTTTTAATGAAATAAATGAACATAAATAAGTGCAGTAAATTGTGCATATGACATAGATGAACCATACAACATACAATGACTATAGGAATACAAGCTAAAGCATTCAAGAGGTTGTGCATATAGTGTAGAGTAACAGCAGCAGTAGTCGTACTACTTAAAGCAATGTCACACATAAAGAAAGGCAATCTGTAAAGTAGCATCAAGTGTAGAGTGTGCCACATGGCAACCATAGGTAGTGGTGGCCATAGCTGAAAAGAAGGGCGGAGTTGTGTGAAGTGATGGGGGAGGGGGGCATGGCCCTGGACACCTAAGGCATGGAGTTAACAGGAAATTATAGGAGTAGGCCATCATGGCAACAGTAGTTAGAAGGGAAGAAATGGGTTACCCAAGGTCGCCATATTTCTTTCTATATTGTACTTTGTCCAAATAAACGGCTTCCACTTTAGCGTGGATAATGGCCTGAGTACCTCTATTATTAGTTTCAGTTATACTAAGGTTGGGAGATTTCCAAGCTTTTGCTTTTGTTTGTTTGGCAGTAGTACTAACATGTAGCAATTCTCTATCTGGTGGGCAAACTGACCTTTCAGATCTGAGCAGTCCCCATAGCAGCAACTCTGGACCCCTCTAGTGATGTATATTAATAGTATACAAAGTCCAATTCTATAAGGGTACTCAAAGGTCTTTGAAGAAGGAGAATATGGAATCATATTGCTTTTATTATTGATGTTTTGGTAAAGGACAACTCACCATTCTCAAGACAACCACGTACAAGCAAACATTAAATAAACCACCCAATATGAGAAGCAGTTAAGAAAATATACAAGTGGGAATAAACCACTGTAAGCCATTGACTCTAGCAACCACTACTTAATTCCTGTGTAATGAAATAAAAAGTTTTTTCCACACTATGTTTTATAAAGTTTCAGTTTGAAAGATACTGTTTACTTGATCCCTGGGTGTCTACCCATTATACAGTAGATGCATATACTGTAATATATATATATTATATATATATATATATATATTTAGGCATATTTATATATTGAGACACCTGCCTTTACACACACATGAATTTTACTGGCACCTCAATCTTAGCCCATAGGTTCAATATTGAATATTGAGTTGGCCCACTGTTTGCAACTATAACAGCTTCAACTCTTCTGGGAAGGCTGTCCACAAGGTTTAGGAGTGTGTCTATGGGAATGTTTGACCATTCTTCCAGAAGTGCATTTGTGAGGTCAGGCACTGATGTCAGACAAGAAGGCCTGGCTCTCAGTCTCCGCTCTAATTCATTCAAAATGTTTTCTATTGGGTTGAGGTCAGGAGGCCAGCCAAGTTCCTCCACCCCAAACTCACTCATCTATGTCTTTATGGACTTTGCTTTCTGCACTGTTGCGCAGTCATGTTGGAACAGGAAGGGGCCATCCCCAAACTGTTCCCACAATGTTGGGAACATTAAATTGTCCAGAATGTCTTGGTATGCTGTCGCCTTAAGAGTTCCATTCACTGAAACTAAGGGGCCAAGGCCAACCCCTGAAAAACAACCCCACACCATAATCCCCCCTCCACCAAACTTTACACTTGGCACAATGCAGTCAGGCAAGTGCCGTTCTCAGGCAAGTACCGTCCATCGGATTGCCAGACAGAGAAGCATGGTTCTTCACTCCAGAGAACATGTCTCCACTGCTCTAGTGTCCAGTGGTGGCATGTTTTACACCACTGCATTCGACGCTTTGCATTGCACTTGGTGATTGAGACTTGTATGCAGCTGCTTGGTCATGGAAACCCATTCCATGAAGATCTCTATGCACTGTTGTTGTGCTAATCTGAATGCCACACAAAGTTTTGAGGTCTATAGCTATCGACTTTACAGACAGTTGTCGACTTCTGCACACTGTTCGCTTCAGCATGTGCTGACCCCGCTCTGTCATGTTATGTGGCCTACCACTTCGTGGCTGAGTTGGTGTTGTTCCCAGTTGCTTCCACTTTGTAACAATACAACTAACAGTTGACTGTGGAATATTTAGTAGCAAGAAAATTTCACGGATGCACTTATTGCACAGGGGGCGACCTATCACGGTACCACGCTTGAATTCATTGAGCTCCTGAGAGTGGCTCACTCTTTGACAAATCTTTGTAGAAGCAGTCTATTGAGTTGTGCTTGACTTATAAACCTGTGGTCATGGAGGTGATTGGAACACCTGAATCCAATGATTTGGAGGGGTGTCTCAATACTTTTGGCAATAATAGTGTATATGATAGAATTGACCAGCGCTCTCAAAATAATAAGTTCAATATTGTCTCTATATAACCGAAGATCAGATTTCATCCATCCATCAACTTATTCCTGTGAATCCAATCTTCATATACAGTGATATCCAAAAAAAGAAATATAATATAGTGGTATATGCTCAATACACCATGCTTCAAATCCTGTCCAATGTGCTCAAATTTATAATACATAACCATATGTGTATTTGTTTACCAGTGTTCTTCTCTATCTACCATTACCCTTCATATACTTGGAGTATATACAGTCAATTATTCTCATATTCACTACAACTCTGTGTCTCCCTGTGTCTGGTACTTCAGTGGTTGTCTCACATCAAGATCCACACGATTTCACCCAAAATACAAAATACCAATATAGTGCAATACTGTTTTCTAAAAATCTCTCCAGGATAGAAAGCCACTCACATTATAATATATTAACTGTGCATTCCCATTAACACCCATAGAGGGATCCACCAAGTGTATCACCTCGCCAAGGACACTCCAAGCTCCTTACCAAACTTCCAATAAACTGTGCTTTTAATAAACCACTCCACCTTCTTTCTGTTCTTTATCAGTGTGACTTGTGCGAATGGTCCCCAAAATTGTTTATAAACAATGCATGAAAATAAAACTTAAAACCGTTCACATTTCCATACCCCCAAAATAGTGCATATCCCTTTAAATGATACAGTTCAACCGCTTGCATGTGTTTAATAGTGTCACTCCATGCACCTTACCAGATTGGTGTCTTTCAAATCACTTTCCACCAAACTCCTCCACTTCCCGCAGCCATTTTGGAAAGGGTTACAGGTTTTTTTACCTTCATGCATTCTATGAGCCAATGAGGAGAACAGGGAGCGGCGGTGCCGAGCCACGCTAATGTGTGAATGGACACACAGAGCAGTGAGTCAGGAGTGAGCCTGCTCAGTTGCCCCATTAGCAAGCTGCTTGCTATGGGGGCACTCAGCAGGAGGAAGAGGCTAGGAGCGCCAGATGGGGACCTGAGAAGAAGAAGATCAAGACTGGTCTGTGCAAAACCACTGCACAGAGCAGGTAAGTATGAAATGCTTGTTATCTTTTTTAAAAATCTGCCTTTAATATCACCTTAAACTCAAAGTCAGTGTTGCGCCTTCATATATTTATAAACAGATTCCCCACAGTATAGTTTATTGATCAAAAACACCGTGGGGTTTATTTACTAAAACTGGTTCACTCAGAATCTCGTGCAGCTGTGCATGGTAGCCAATCAGCTTCTAACCTCAGCTTGTTCAATTTAACTTTAGAAATAACATCTGTAAGTTAATTGGTTTCTATGCAGAAGTGAACCAGATTCTGAGTGAACCAGCATTAGTAAATAAATTCACAGATGAAAAAATACTTAATCGGACTAACTGTATGGGAAATCCAAGGGTTCCTTGACATGATAGTACTGCTTCTTCAGGAAGATGGAGGCATCAAAACAATCATTCTAAATAAACATGTACAAAAAAGGTGTAATGAGTAATAACATTGATGTAATGAAGCACAAACAAGATATATTCACACATGCAAAATATCATGTGACCCACTAAAAGTCAGCTAAAAGTGAGGTGATTCATATGTGTCTGGGGTGTATGACCATCCTGGGGTGAGTGTGGAATTGCACATAAAAGGACCAATGGATAGATAGCTAATCAAAGAAAGGAAAAGCAAAATATGAATATCTATAACTAACTAAGTAATGTCTCATTACTCATATGAAGGAAAAGAGTATACTATAGTATGATACATGTTTCCTGATTTCCACCTGTGTCTGCCCTCTTCTGATCCCAGAGCCTTACTATTGATCCATCACTGTGTTGAACAGGCCTAGTTACAAATAGTGAGAAGCAGGTAACAGGACTATGTGAACTTATAATTATTTATCACTATACGGAGACTCTGTTATGCTCTGCAAAGGACAGGATCAGGTGTGCAGGTACCTAGCATGTAAGTTGTAGAAACATTTAATTGGAATCTTTTGTTTCCACTGTCTCACTTCACATGAACCACTGGATCTCTTTCACGTGTGTATCTAAAAAAATAATAAATTATTATAGTATCATATTTTCTCTTGAAAATGAAGACCAAACAATTACCTAAACCAGATACAACTATATAATGTTGGGCAGCACAGTGGCTAAATGGTTAGCACTTCCGGCAGTACTAGGGTCGCTGGTTCGAATCCCAACCCCAGCACCACCTGCCTGGAGTTTACATGTTCTCCCTCTGACTGTGTGGGTTTCCTCCGGGTACTCCAGTTTCCTCCCACACTCCAAAGACATGCTGGTAAGTTAATTGGCTCCTGTCTATATTGGCCCTAGTATGTGTATGTATGTGAGTTAGGGACTTTAGATTGTATGCTCCTTGAGGGTTAGGGACTGATGTGAATGTACAATATATGTATGTAAAGCGCTGCTTAAAATTGACGGCGCTATATAAGTACCTGAAATAAATAAATAGCTATTTTACTGTGAATATGTTTTTCTTTATAGTACAAAGTTACTAAAACCTGTTAAGCTTTTTGTGCAGCTGATTTAAAATTAAAATAAACCCTGTATCTGTAGTACGCAGGAACACAAGCAGTGTTTTCAAACGTCAATATTTCATCCACATTCAGGTAACCAAAGTTTCTGTATATCACTAGAACCTTTTCAAAAAATTTCTTATAAATAGCATAAAAAATGTATTTATAAAAAAAAACATGTTGTGCGACATTGTGTAAGCCTATCGATTTTTGGGATCTTTTTGTTGATGCTTTGTGGCATTTTGTTAAGAAGAGTGCTTTATTTCTCTTTCTGATTTTATCTGGCGGTGACTTGAGCCAAAGCATTACGGGTAAAAAGTATACTTTATAATGATCTGAAGTGCAGAATTGGCAAGCACCAAATAGCCTAGAACTTGAACCTTGAGAGAGACAGTATGGATTATTTGCTGTTTTCTTTGTAATTCATTATGTCTATAATAGACACCGCCAGCAGAAAAATGAAAATGAGCCCAGTGACTGAGGGGCAAGGTGACCTATATAAGCTATGTTAGGTACTACATGGATAAACACTCGGTTCTATTTACATTTAGAAGTAAACCTCTAGCATTTTCTTGTACTGTTACTTTTATCATTTTTATTAGCAAATCTGTTTAGGTCACCAAATATAAAAGTAATTTTTTTCTGCAGTTCAAAGGATTGCCAATCAGCAAACTATATGTCTTCCTCTTTAGTCATAGAGAGCAATCTATTTAAGATCAATAGGATTCATCGTTGAGAGCTATGAAAAGAGCCAGATCTAGGGGGGTGCTAGTAAAACTAGGAGAAAGACCTAAGAAAAGTAATAGTAGTAGTAATAAAACTAGGGGGAAAACTTTTTTTCATTCTAGATAGAAGTAAGGGAGGGTTATAACCTCTGACAGTTTGTTTTCCATCTGTGTCACACGGGGGAACTTTCCTTTCCTGTCCCATAGCCAAAGCAGGACAGTGAGAGGAAATCCATCCAAAGTAAGGAAATCCCTGGTTGTCGCCAGGCATGGTCACCAGAAGTTGTGTGTCATTTATAAGATTCCCCCTTTATTCCTGTTCTAGTAACAACCTAAAATTTGGGATTTTCATTTGCACCCTTGGTAATAACGGTAAACAGGACAAATACAAAAGGTAAATCTGTCTAACAGGGGCACAGACAGCATTAGAAACTTGACAGAAGTTCTAATCTTTCTCTACTTTATCCAAAACTAAAAGTTTTGCCTTAGATATAATTGTATCTATTACATTTCACAGTCATTAAAACAGAACTACACTGCATCTGAGAACTACAATCCAAGAGCACAATTTAATTAATTTTCAATATTCAAAGCAAACTCCCCCATCCATTCATGTCTCCATGCTTTATTTCGCTGAGATATGACTTACGAAAACACTCCCTGGTACTTCTGGTAGTGGCCATCCTGCATGATGGCAGATGATTCATGTAGCATTTACTACCTGGAATCTATCTGCCCTTAACTCAGGCATGCAGGCAGGAGGGTGTGCTTAGCTGAGTATACTCCTCCTCCCCTCCTGAGGACTCCTAGGATGTATGACATCATTTGCCTAGGCCTGAAAACCAGGAAGTAATCGCAGAAATGTAAAAAAAAAAAAGTCTAAAACAATTAAATATAAAACACTTTCCTATTTACTAATGCTAACAACATAAGGATTCAAAATAGTTAGTGTTGATTGAGAGTGTGAAGTTCAACTTTAAAGTTTTAAAAGGATTGTAGTTTTCCTGAACACTCCTGAAGCACTGAATGTTCATATTCCACTAATCACAATTTAATTTCAAAAGAACACAAACAAATGATTGCTACAGCATGTGGTTTGGCTGAGCCATCTCCTTGCTCTGTTAAGCAGCATTCTATTTTTCTCTTTTTTTACATCCTGTTCACTTTTATTTTCTTGGACATTCTGTATTCACCTGGATTGAAACATGTATTTTATGGTAAATATGCCACATCTCCCATTGACTTTATAAACATTTGTGTTCCAAAGATACTCTTCCTGGTTCTCAAAAAATGGAAACCACATATTTGAGGTCAAAGATATCTGAGTTACTTTATAATACTTTCCTTTGATTTCTGTAACTGTGTATATAATTATAATAGGTTTAATGCCGATGTACGTAAATGTGCATATATCTTACCTGGCAGAAGCATTCCTAAATTCTGCATTTGAATCTGGAAAAAAGTAATATGATTTTACTGCTATATATGATTCTTTTTTAAAAGCATTTACAGTGGAAGGAATAACTTAGACAGGCACAAGTAGGACTAATTTAAAAATGCTGAAATGTCAAAGATGTTCTTAAAGAAAAAAAAATTAATCAGATGCCTAATATGATGCCTAATATATTATACTGGTCTCTGCTTATATATGATGGATGCACCACTGACACCAGTATAATTGTAAGCAGCCTCTTGAAAGACCTACTGATTTTTTAATTTTCCCCTATTTTCCCTTATATTTCTAATAACAGGGAGTGATATTGAATATGATGAGTACCAAAGCGGTGTCAACCATGGATAAGTTGGGTGTTGCAGTCAATCAAGCTGAGAATGTTCAAGTATATTACATGCCTTTTTACCACAAACATCTCATATAAAAGATTTGCTGTTTAATTCAGATAGTTATATCTGTGAGATTGCATTAGCATTCTCACAGCATAAATATTCAAAACAAATATCATCTCCACAAATTTATTTTTTATTATTTTTTAATATATTTTGGTTGACTGGGACTTGTTCAAAAAAAGATGGGACACTACTCTACTTACTACTGCTAGGCCTAAAAGACAAGTAATAATGAAGTGGTTTGTGAGCGAATTCAACCTGCTTGTGCTAGTATTCAATGAAGTTCAGGGAAATGTATATTTATTTAAATGTGTGTCAAGTATCACAAAATAGGAGTGAGAAGATAGGTCTAAAAATCCATATTTATTCACTAACACTCAGCTGATGATTACAGAACACATTCCTCATCTATGTACTCCCAGAAAAAAGTTAAAGCGGAGCGCCAGCCTCTCATCAAAACAATAAAAGTCAGCAGCTACAAAAACTGTAGCTGCTGTCTTTTAAAAAACAGCCACTCGCCTGTCCTAGGATCCAGTGGTTTCCTCACCGCAGCCGGGTTCACTGGCCATCCTGTGTCCCCGGCACTGGCATCTTAAGTGTGGGCACCCGGCAGTGTGGAGGACTGAAACCTCTTCACTTATTTAAGCCACATACACACCCATCCCCTAGTCAGGTAACACATTTCCCAAAAACACTGCAATGGCCTCAACAACAGCTCTAAAAGCACAATACAAAATCCTTTATAAAAATTAAAAGATATCACCATTTCACTAATGAACGGAGGAGAGTACACTGAGAGCATTGTTGTTCATGTTATAATCAGAGGTAAAGCCACTTTTTAGATTATGATAAATAGTTATACACAAACTAAGTAGTGGAGTCCAGTGCTCTGCTTGCCATCTTCTTATGCAGTCTATAGATCTGACACAAACTATGGGGCACACAGTATATTGATTGTAGAAATACTAGATTTCAGCATGTAAGCCCCTTACAAGATAACTCAGAGTTGGTATTTGTGCTCAAGCAGAAGGCACATCTATTAATTCTATTCTTCAACTCTGTGTATACAAAAAAAAATAGTGGAGCTCAGGTCCAAAATGAGAATGGCATTACTACAGCTTTAAATGAACATCAGTTGCTCAAAACTGATATGGTCTTGAAACAGTTAGACAAAGTAAAGGCGAATAAAGCACCCACTTGTCATCAAAGAACTGTGCTCTGGTATTTTAAAGCTATTGTTTCTAATTTTTACAGATTATTTAACAACTATCTTGGTACTAATGGATTGGCACAACATAATGTGGTACCTGTATTAACAGGGATAAAAGTCTTTACCCAGGGACTACATGGCCTAAAGTTTAGCTTTTATAGTAGGGAAGATACTTGAAGATCTGATAAAAAAATAACATACAAATGTGTTTGCTAGAAAATAAAATATCTCTGACTTACAAATACAATAAAGTGCAGTGCAACTCAAATACACAAAGATTGATCTATACACAATCTGTACAAGCAGAAGTAAAAATAAATAAATACATATATATATATATATATATATATATATATATATTATACATTAGCAATAAAAATCATACATATGCACTCAATATGAAATCACAAGCGTAATTACAAAATAATAACTATAATCCAATAAACAGATAATTTACCTGTGACTCTATAGGCTCCTATGATTAAGTCACTGTATCACGTGATGAAATGCGTCAGAGTGGGGTTACGTGACGTCATGAAGTTTGAGGTCGGCCATCTTTGAATTCCATCCATAGACATTCATCCTTAAGGGGGCACCTTTTAAAAAAGGCAATTTTAAAAAGGCGATTTATCTAGTGTACCTGATGTTTTTAGTGCACTTTTCTTGTGAATAGTTTTATACTCTTTCTGGCCAATAAAAATTGAGGAGTGTGTTTGATACTGCACCATGAGAGTCTCTCTGTTTTATTTTATTTGCTGAATGGGTTAGAGCCTGTGGTGTTAAAGTGATCTGTACAAGAAAGGGCCACTGCCCCAACCTATAACTGGCCTTCACTGCAAGGAGCACATGGAAGGGTGACGCATGTCAAGCAATAGCCCTCAGTCTATCCATTAAATACATGTGTCTCTACTATATGAGCTCTCAAAATTTGTGGAGTTAGGGACTGCAGAATATCGGGGTACAGTGAAGAGGCTCTGCAGCTTATGCATGTGTTTGCAAATGTGTGCTAACTAAACCCCCATATTTAACGCATACTGTTAGACAGGCTAATTCAGTTTGTTTGCAGGCTGATTGGTAAGTTGAGCTGGGAATTTTTATTTTTTATTGTTTGACATGAGCACCCTTCCATGTGCTCCTTGCTGTGAAGGCCAGTTATAGACTGGGGCAGTGGCCATGTCTTGTACTGTTGACTTGTCTTGGCTGCCATTGTGCTACATGCTGGGTGTCCAGTGCACTCCTGTTCCTTTAAGGAGGGGTGGGCTCCCTCAGGTTCACCTGCCCTCAGTCTATCCATTAACCTCTCTAACGGTCTGATTATGTCCATATTTCTGTCCTTAAAGCGCTACATTTTTTTGCATGGAAATATGTCATTTTTTATTGTAGGCCTGTAATTTTTAGGAATAACTCACTGAAATCTGTCCGAACAAGAGTCTAGTAAACATCCCGGGTAGGATAAAGCTTGAAACACAAAATCATAAATTATAATTTAATAAATAATCATAAAAAATAATAATATAATAAATTTAATTCAATAATATAATCAAACCAAAAACACAGAAATTTGAAATATAGCGCCAAGTTCGCACATCACTGAGCAAAGTTGCAAAATCATTTTCAGTGTCTGATGGCAAATTTCCCCACGAATCATTATCACTCAATTCTGCAAGTGGTTCTAATTTACTCTCGCTGTTCTCTAGCTGGTCTAAAACCGCTTTTGACCTAAAGGGACACTTTTTGGACGCCATGGACATTTCTCAGTTTCCAGGCAGAAAGAACAGTAAAAATGCAGGCAGGGCACAGGACAAAGCACTCGGGACAAAATATATGTGAAATGGTTTGATACAGTAATGTTTTACTATGTGATTTTAGTGTATGTCACTTTTTGTCATTTTCAAATTTCCCGCTGTTCCGTCCCCCATATGTCCCGACGCTCGCAGTGGACGGAATTCAGATGACAGATGCCGGCATCCGCCGGATTACATTGCCGGGGACACTGCAGGGGGTACATCGCGGGAGCGCAGGACAAGGTAAGTGATCGAGGGATCACGGAGCAGCGCTGCATGGTAAGCCCGAGTGTTACTACTTGTGGTACTGAAACTTTACCCCGCGCTACACTCGGGAATACCGCCAGGGAGGTTAAATACATGTGCCTCTACTATAAGGGCTCTCAAAATTTGTAGAGTTAGGAACTGCAGAATATTGGGGACCTGTGAAGAGGTTCTGCAGCTTACGCATGTGCTTGCAAATGTGTGCTAATTAACCCCTGTTTTTAACACATACTGTTAGACAGGTTAATTTGGTTTGTTTGCAAACTGGTTGGTAAGTTGAGCTGGGAAATTTCCTTTTTTATTGTTTGATATGTGTCACCCTTCCATGTGCTCCTTGCTATGAAGTCCAGTTATAGACTGGGGCAATGGCCATTTCTTGTACTGTTGACTTGTTGGTGAGGGGGCACCCTGGACACCTTGGCTGCCATTGTGCTACATGCTGGGTGTCCAGTGCTCTCTTGTACCTTTAAGGAGGGGTGGGCCCCCTCATGTTCACCTGCCCTCAGTCTATCCAATAAATACATGTGCCTCTACTATGGGGGCTCTCAAAATATGTAGAGTTAGGAACTGCAGAATATCAGAGTGCCGTGAAGAGGCTCTGCAGCTTATGCATGTGTTTGCAAATGTGTGCTAACTAAACCCCTGTTTTGAACTCATACTGTTAGACAGGCTAATTCGGTTTGTTTGCAAGCTGGTTGGTAAGTTGAGCTGGGAATTTTTCTTTTTTTATTGTTTAAAGTGATCTGTACCTGCTAAAAGTGTTTTGGAAGATTGCTGTGGAGTTATAACCCAGATTTCTGGGAAAGCATTCTTTGACCCTACCTGTGTGTAGGTCAATCCTTGAGGAAAGCAGCAGCAGTGAGAAGTGGCGGTATACTGTGGTGGAGCACTTCTGCAACTTTTATGGAGCATGCATGTAACAAGCATGTCATTATGTACTGTTCTTTTTGAAAAGACTGAGAGAAAGATTTTAGACTGAATATAGTTTTTTTTTTACACTACCTACTATCACAAACAAATTACCTGTTTATTGGATTATATTTAGTTTTTTGTAATTACACATGTGTTTTCATAGTGAATGCATATTTATAATTTTTTTTTGCTTATGTATATGATATACTGTATAGATAGATAGATAGATAGATAGATAGATAGATAGATAGATATTTTATGCATTTTGCTTGCACAGATTATGTATAGTTCATTTTTTTGTTATGTTTAAGTTGCGTTGCACTTTATGGTATTTATATTAATTTGGGTATGGGAACGCACGGTAGTGATTAGCAGCAACACATTACATTCATTAATTTATTTATCTTTTGGTATGCGAAGAGGTTTCTTTTGGTCTTATCTCTGACTTGCAACCTGATCTGGATACTTAAAGAGTAACTCTAATTTTGTTGAGAAAAACAATTCCCTCTGGGTGATCAATTTACATTTACATACATTACAGTTATTTTAACCTCTTCCCGATGAGCATATGAATATATGTGGCCTCACGAAAGTGGGTCTTTATTAATGGGGCATCATATATGCTCTGCTGTGTTTGTGCTGAGAGTGCGTTACACAGCTGGGACCAAGCTCTCAATGGCAGATCTGGGTCTTGTACTAAGGGCCAGGAACAAGGTGGGCACAGCGGCCAAACAGCAAATGAAGTTATCATTGTGACACAGAACGTTAAGCATATCTGTGTCTTGATCCTCCGGGGTTCTTGGAAAAATGGGAAAAGGAGCTTAGAACAGAATTAAATGCACAGCAAAGGAATAACTTTTTTAAATTAACACATGTGCTAACAAATATGAGCACAAAGGAAATGAACTATAAATGTATGGCTAGATGGTATATTACACCAAACGTAGCTCACAGGCAACAAGTAGATATTTCACCTTTGTGCTGGAGAGGATATGGAGAAAGGGGTACAATGGCACATATATGGTGGGGTTGTCCGAAAATACAGAATTACTGAAGGGAAATAACCCAACACATTCAGGAGATATGTGGGATAACTGTACAGAGAGATCTGTGGAAGTGTTTATTTTATAACTTTGAGCCCTCAGTGAAATTGTACAAAAATAGGGTACTTTATCATTTAATTAGTGCAGCTAAGGGTCTGATTCCCAAGTTTTGGTAGGTTCCTGAAGCACCAAGAATTAATGAATGGATAAATAGAGTTGAAAATATCTATAGGATGGAGGAGCTATATCACATGTAGGAGGGTAAAATGGAAAAAGTTAGGAAAATGTGGTGTAGTTGGTTGAAATTTAAAACCTCTGAAAGATACACGGAACTGGTAAAGTTGAGGGGGAAGTTCGAAGTCAGGAGAGAACCTTATTGGAGAATCTGAGAGAGAGAAGTGTCAGATATAGATAGATAATTATGAGAGAAGAAACAGATCAGGAAGGAGGATGTGGATGTGGAAAATGGGTTTGGGGGAGGGTGGAAGGGTGGGTGGGCGGTATTCCCGAGTGTAGCTCGATGTAAAGTTTCAGTACCACAAGCGGTAACCCCGAGCTACACTCGGGCTTACCATGCAGCGCTGCTCGGGGATCTGTTCTTGTCTTACCTTGTCCTGCGCTCCTGCGATGTCCCTCCTGCAGTGTCCCCTGTAATGTCCTCTGGCCGATGCCGGCATCTGTCTTCTGGGTTCCGTTCCCTGCGACGTCAGGACATACGGGGATAGAACGGTGGGAAATTTGAAAATTACAAAAAGTGACATTCACTAAATACACTAAAATAACATAGTAAAACATTACTGTATCAAACCATTTTACATACATTTTGTCCCTAGTGCTTTGTCCTGTGCTCTGCCTGCATTTTTACTGTTCTTTCTGCCTGGAAACTGAGAAATGTCCATGGCGTCCAAAAAGCATCCCTTTAGGTCAAAATCGGTTTTAGACCAGCTAGAGAACAGCGATAGTAATTTAGAACTACTTGCAGAATTGAGTGATAATGATTTGTGGGGAAATTCGTCATCAGACACTGAAAGCGATTTTGCGACTTTGCTCAGTGATGTGCGAACTTGGCGCTATATTTCAAATTTCAGTGTTTTTGCTTTGTTTATATTATTGAATTAAATTTATTATTATATTACTATTTTTTATGATTATTTATTAAATTATAATTTATGATTTCGTGTTTCAAATTTTAACATACCCAGGATGTTTACTAGACTCTTGTTCGGACAGATTTCAGTGAGTTATTCCTAAAAATTACAGGCCTACAATAAAAAATACATATTTCCATTCAAAAAATGTACCGCTTTGAGCACAGAAATATGGACATAATCATACCACTAAGGAGATTAATATTGGGGTAAATGGAAAAAAACATTTCTGTGTCTTGGATGTCTGAAAAATCTGCAAATTCCTCATGTATGTGTACATAAAACATACACACACACTTAGGCTAATTTACTATGGCTATTGCAAATGCAACAGTGACTTCCTAACTTACAAATGCTAAAACAGACTTTAACAGGCAGTTATAATGTTGTGGAAGACAGTCATGACATTTTATAGTGTTCCTGACTTCCATTCACCAGCTCTGTAGCATGCAGACCTATGTGTTTTCAATTATAAAATTAATAGCTGTATAATGTGCAAAGTGGCTTAAATGTGAAAAATACAGAAGAAACCAATATATGCGAAGCAAACATGCACAATGTACACAATCAACACAAACAGTCATTGAAAGGAAGAGGAGACGTTAGCTAAGCGCAGGCGTAGTAGATGGCCAGTGATTTCACACTGGGTTTTGGCTTGCAATGCAGTATAGGCTGGATCCTGTGTCCCCCTGTACATACCGGTAATTGTGATAGAATTGCTTTTTTTAGCCAAAGCTACATTATCTTTTATTTGTATGCTTTGGCATCAGTGATATGTACCACATATAGAACCAACATAAAGAGACAAGCAATGACAGTACCTATTATTGTGTTCTTTGAAAAATTACATATTAACTATTTTTGCCCAAAAAAATGATTCCAGAGCCATGTGTTAGACTATGCTAAGGCAGGGTACTGTGATTTAATTGTCAAAGCTCAGCATGTCACCTTGCTGCATCCTCATACCAACCATTGTGGTTCATTTACTCAAACTGGAGGGTGCAAAATCTGGTGTAGCATTGCATGATAGCCAAACAGCTACTAACTTCAGCTTGTTCAATTAAGCTTTGGCAAAAAAAAAAACCTGGAAGCTGTTTGGTTTCTATGCAGAGCTACACCAGATTTTGCACTTTTAGTAAATCAACCCCATTATCATCTTTAGCAAATTATAACATAAAAAAGTAATTATAAAAATGTCCTTTGCACTCTTGGGACACGTTGCTAAGTTTATAGTGTAATTGTCTATTTATTATTTTACTTGAAAGAAATGACACCAAAGGGA
This sequence comes from Staurois parvus, assembly GCF_062004578.1. NCBI lineage: Eukaryota > Metazoa > Chordata > Amphibia > Anura > Ranidae > Staurois > Staurois parvus. The sequence goes on along the minus strand of NW_028317854.1, from coordinate 13,411,416 downwards.
AAAAAATAACAGCGAATTATCCATAAAACTGCATGTGTCTGCCACGCTATGCTTACTTAGTGAATTACTGTCATTCCATCTATTGACAGGCAATTTTGATGCCAGACACTAAACAGCATGCCCGCAGCCATGTTGTATAAAGGATTGCAATAGTTCGTGGTTTCTTTTGGACAAACTATGACAGTTTGTTCTCTGAGTGATTTGGAGGTATGTGTTCATTTCACATTTCTTAAAGTGGTATTAAACCCAAAATTTTAGATATTGCAGCTTACCAATCATTATATGTGATAGCTGCATTAGTTTTCTCTTTGAGGCTTTTTCCCCTCTGTTTCCACCTTGTGATCAGTCCAGTTAGAGTGCGTCCACTCTGGATGAAGGAGCACATAGGGAACCCTGGAGAGCAGCAGTTTTGTTTGCAGGGGGGCTATGTGACAATAGCCTAGTTCACCTAGCATGGCTTAAAATGCAATGAGGTTGCTTACCAGTGCTTTTTATAGTGCCCATGCTTATAAGGTACATAGTTAATGCCTGGGATTGATTAAACCTTTCCCGTTTGGCCTATAGTAAAATAACTGCCAGGTGGGACTTTCATCGATCAGGGACATTTTTGGGCATCAAGAAATGATGTAGACCTTTAGTGCAGCAGGATTCATTGATTTTCAGATATATACAATAGTTTGTGGACTCTATAACTTTCCTACAGACTAAATAATATACACTGATTTGGGTTATTTTCACCAAAGAAATGTAGGAGAACACATATTGGCCTAAATCTATGAAGAACATATACTTATTACATAGGAAGAGCTGTGAAAACGTGGAATAGAATCTATCATGGGTTGACTAGCTTAGTAGATTTTTTACAAAAAAAGAGCTGGATGCATTCCTAAATGCACAAAATACAATAGCATAAATAAGGTCTGTTTTTAGACTGAAACATGTTAGTGTTACTTTGCTATGGAATATTTTTACTCCCTTATGCAATAAAGAAGATTTTTGTATTCACCTGTTGCTGACACATTTTGAATTGGACACATACAGTTGCAGGAAAAAGTATGTGAACCCCTTGGGATTACGTGCAGTTTTGCATGAATTGGACATAAAATGTGCTCTGAATGTCATCTAAGTCACAACAATAGAAGAACACAGTCTGCTGAACATAATACTACACAAACATTAGATGTTGCCATGGTTTAATTGCACATAACATGTAAACATTCACAGTGCAGGGAGGAAAAAGTATGTGAACCTCTGGACTTAATAACTGGTTGACCCTCCTTTGGCAGCAATAACCTCAACCAAACGTTTCCTGTAGTTGCAGATCAGACCTGCACAATGATCTGGAGTAATTTTGGACCACTCCTCTTCACAAAACTGTTTCAGTGTAGCAATATTCTTGGGATGTCTGGTGTGAATCACTCTCTTAAGGTCATGCCACAGCATTTCAATCGGGTTGAGGTCAGGACTCTGACTGGGCCACTCCAGAAGGCGTATTCTGTGCTGTTGCAGCCATTGTTTTGTTGAATTACTTGTATGCTTTGGGTCATTGTCCTGTTGCATCACCCATCCTCTGCGGAGCTTCAGTTGGCGGACAGATGGTCGTACGTTTTCCTGCAAAATGTCTTGATAAACTCTGGAATTTATTTTCCCATCAATGACAACAATCCGTCCAGGCCCTGAGGCAGCAAAGCAGCCCCAAACCATGATGCTCCCTCCGCCATGTTTTACAGTGGGGATGAGGTTTTGATGTTGGTGTGCTGTGCCTTTTTTTCTCCACACATAGTGTTGTGTGTTCTTCCCAAACAACTCAATCTTGGTTTCATCTGTTCACAGTATATTTTGCCAGTAGTGCTGTGGAACATCCAGGTGCTCTTTTGCAAACTTCAAATGTGCTGCAATATTCTTTTTGGACAGCAATGGCTTCCTCCACGGTGTCCTCCCATGTACTCCATTCTTTAATGTTTTCCTTATTGTAGATGTGTCAACAAAAATGTTAGCATGTGCCAGAGATTTCTGTAGGTCTTTAGCTGACACTCTGGGATTCTTCTTTACCTCATGCAGCATTCTGCGCTGTGCTCTTGCAGTCATTTTTACAGGACGACCATGCCTAGGGAGAGTAGCAACAGTGCTAAACTTTCTCCATTTGTAGACAGTCTGTCTTACTGTGGACACATTAACATCAAGGCTTTTGGAGATACTTTTGTAACCCTTTCCAGCTTCATGCAAGTCAACAATTCTTGATCGTAGGTCTTCTGAGAGCTCTTTTCTGCGAGGCATGGTTCACATCAGACAGTGCTTCTTGAAACCAGTAAACCCAAAACAGGTGTGTGTTTTTTAAGGGCAGGACAGCTGTCAGCAACACATCCAATATCATCACACTGATTGGAGTCAAGGTTGGCTCACTCCTGGCTCCAATTAGCTCTGGGAGAAGTCATTAAGCTAGGGCCTCACATACTTTTTCCTCCCTGCACTGTGAATTTTTACATGTTATGTGCAATTAAACCATGGCAACATCTAATGTTTGTGTAGTATTATGTTCAGCAGACTGTGTTCTTCTATTGTTGTGACTTAGATGACGTTCAGAGCACATTTTATGCCCAATTCATGCAAAACTCCACGTAATCTCAAGGGGTTCACATACTTTTTCTTGCAACTGTATATTATCAGTTACTTCTGTATTGTCTCCTTTATAACTCTCCTTCAAAGAAGGATAACTTTGCATCACGGGCGGACTGACAACTCATAGGGCCCTGGGCTATAGGGGATCATGGGGCCCCTGTGCCCTTGCCCACACTCAAAAAAGCGTATAAAAAAGGTATCAGGGGCATTTCATGGGGCCCCCTACTGACCCCGGGCCCTCGGGCAATGCCGGAGTACTCGAATGGTCACTCCGCCCCTGCTTTGCATTAGGGTCCAGCAGATATCTGTACCTGTTGCAAATACACTTCATTTTGGGGAAGACAGTAGTGGATGCACCGATTCTTGTTTCGATGTCTTGTGCAAATGTGAGCAGTGTAGTTATATCTATGTGAAGTCACAAGCTGTGCATAAAGTCGGTGTTTGTGCAAAGCAGAAATCACAACACAGCAACTCCAACAGCTAGGATAATTCTAGAGAAAGTCTACACAAAAGATATGTGACTTCCTCAGGAGTTCTATTTTATGACATATCTTTTGTATGTGGAAACGCATGTAAGTGTCAGCAGTACTGTTATACACAGGAATTTGAGGAGTTCCTTCCTGAGGAAGTAACATGATGTGATGTAACGTGTAGAGTGGGCCAATGACGTCAAGCTGCTAAACAGGAAGTTTACGAGCCGCCATCTTGGAAATTCCTGAACACATTGAAAATACATTATAACAAGGTTTTTTACTGTGGTGTTGCAGCAGGACACTTTTAAATGTGAGTGCACTTTGTTTTTTTTAATAAATCACGCTATATTTATATACTACACTATGGCAAGCGCTTCTGTTTACATATGTGGAGGATATGTGGGATAAAGGAGAGAAGACCGTTTGCATTAGAGTGAGGAGGAAAGTGGAATCATCTACACAGTATGCCTACCCGGGTTCAAAGGGAAAGGCAGTATTTTATGACATATCTTTTGTGTGTGGAAACGCATGCAAGTGTCAGCAGCACTGGTATACACAGGAATTTGAGGAGTTATTTGTTGCGCTGAAGTTTTATTTCTACACAACTGTTTTTGCAGTCCCACAAATAGGTTCAGTACACAGAAAATTCAATGCATGCATAGCTTTCCAAACTGTTGAAAGATTTTATTCTAATGACCAAAAACAGACACATGGGGTTGTTACAGGAGACTGTAATCTGATCCTCAGTTTATTCAGAAACAGCATTATTTGCTAGTAAATCTCATAGTCTGTAATATTGCCATGTGCTTATACAGAGTGCAGAAAAAGACTGTGCTGCTGTATTGAGGCAAGGGGAAAACTTGATGCAGACAAAGCAGAAAGTTCAAATTCAAAACCTTGTTTCTGTAATAACTAATGCTGGCTGTTGGCACTTACTGTAGAAGATGTAGGGAGCGTCTAACTAGGACTGAACAAACTAGCACTAACCAACAGGGGAGAACAGATGGATACATCAAACACAGAAAATATACAAGCTGTAGTGTTGTTGAACTATCATTAGATGCCAGTAGACAAGAACATTGATAAAGTTTAATTTAGCAACAGAAAATACATCATAGGTGGGACACAACATTTAATGGTACTCTCTCGTCGTAACACAGTCATTGTATGGAGTTCTATAAAGTCACTTTCTTCTCTATAATAATTAAGATACAAGAATATATTTGATTTGAAAATTTTACATTTACTGCACACTTTATCCAATGGCCCTATTACTAATAGACTTCAGAGCTTTAAATAAATAAATCTTTGGAATCCTGTTGCATCTCTTGGGGTGTGACATTTGACAGTCTTTTATAGTGCAGAACGAAACAAGTTTGTGAGCTGGAATTCAATTGTGGTGTATTGATTCCTTGCATCAGTCATTATTCCCTGTTGATTGACAGCTGAAAATTGGTTACGTTAAGTATTTCATATGTTATATTGGCTGACATTTGCTTGCTTGCTCCTGTGTCAATATTGTTGTAGAGATCTCCAGCTTTATGAGATAGCAATATACACTGACTGTGGCTTTTGTGTGATGTTCCAGTGTTTTTTCTGACATAATTTAAGATATATTAAAAAGCAAAAGCATCTTCCCCCTCGAGAAGCTTAATGCCAATATTATTGTCTTCCTGGGGAAGATCATGTATGCTCATAATCGGGTGCTAATTTCAGCCCACACGCTCATGTTTAGGCATTAGGTGCTATAACTGTAAAATTGAGCCTGCTTGATTGATTCATGTCAAGCCTCATCTCAGCTCCTGCAGGGGAAGTCATCCTGCTGACCCTTTTTACTCTAAAATAAGAGATTTGTGTTCTCTTCCTTCACCTGGAACCGTCAAATTGACTGAATAATCTGTAATACATTAGCGCTGACATTTGTTAGGCGAGAATTAAACAAGACACAGTAATAATTCCCCAGGATGGAAAGAGGTTGTTTGATTTCGAGTTATGTTTGAAGAAAAGGAACACTGCCTTCTTTAGGCTTGGGGAAAACTATTCACTAACAACTATTCACTTTAGAAAAAAAAACAGAGATGTGCTTAGACATCATTTAAAACTATACTAAATGTTTATCATTTTACCTTTAAAACAGTGGTAAACCCCCCCAAAAAAACTAAAAAAATTGGGTCCTAAGGCAGTTTAAACCATAATGTGCTAGTATGCATCGAATGTCACCGCTGGCAGGGCTTCCACGTTCACTTGGTCTTCCTTCTGGGTTTTCAGGCTGTTTGAATGACCAAGCTGTGATGACATCACTCCTGTGCCTGGGAGTCATGGCGGTGGAACAGGGCTCTTGATGGACACCACCATCCATTTAGAACACAGTACACATGTGCCAGTGATGTCATATGCACGTTTAGGAGATATTTACTGTACCTACAGGTAAGCCTTATTATAGGTTTACCTGTTGGTATCAATCAAAAAGTGGACTTTGATATCACTTTAATATTTTTTTTTATATACAGTAATTCTACTGCTTTGTGGGTTTGACTTAAATGGCAAGTTGGCTTTACTTAAAAACTACATTATTCTACTAACCCAAACTAACCTAGAAAACCCCTTCTCAGCAGCGTATTTACCGCAATATGACAGCTGAGGCCACCTCCACCGTTTACCTCTTCTGGGTTTAAACCTTCTTTATTTTGTCATTAAGTCTCAGCTGTTGTTCCTGGTTGTGGGTGAAATCATTTAGAACTCATAATTATAATCTGAAAGAGCAGTCTGATGCTGATGTGGCACATAGATGTCCTCTCTCTTGTTCTACAATCCAGGAACTTTGCAATCTGGTTGAAGAGGATCTGGAGACTTGCATGATGAGAAAATGGCCTTCATCTTTGTTGTACACGATGACTGTGGTTTTGAGAGTTCAGGAATTCAGCCTGTCCTTGCACAGCTCTGTAAGTTAATAATTCATGACCTAAATCCTACTAATTAAAGTTGCTCTAAATTCAGAAGGTTTTTTTTACCTTCATGCATTCTATGCATGAAGGTAAAAAAAACCTTCTAGGTGCAGCTCCCCCCCTCAGCCCCCCCCCCCCTTATACTTACTAAGTGTCATCTCAATTCAGCAATGTGCATGAGTGCCGGGTCTCTCCCGGGTCTCTCTCTCCTCATTGGCTCACTACAGCAGTGGGAACCATTGGCTCCTGCTGCTGTCAATCACAGCCAGTGAGCCAATGAGGAGAGAGTAGGGGGCAGGGCCCAGCCACTCCCTGTATGTGAATGGGCAATGTCCATTCACAGGAGAGCAGCTCAGGAGTGAGCCTGCAAGAGTGCCCCATAGCAAGAGGCTTGCTATTGGGGGCACTCAGCAGAGGGGAGGATTCAGGACCACCAGTGGGGGACCCAACAAGAAGAGGATTGAGACTGCTCTGTGCAAAACCATTTCACAGAGCAGGTAAGTATAACATGTTTGTTATTGTAAAAAATCCAACACTAAGAATCACTTTAAGCATTATAGATGGATCTCTGAACAAGGTGTGTTGGGCCTATCTTGATAAATTCAACACATATTTGGATTCCTCAATAGTACTGACTTCAAACGCAATTATACAACTAGTTCTAGTAGTGTTAGGATTTGAACACATTCTTTTACAAATGCCAGTTAGACTGAGTGGATAATCCCAATGATTGACACAAATGTTTATCTTCCACATACTTTGTCATTTAGAAAGTATCTCCCTACATTTACTGCATTATAGACAAAAATGGACCTAACTTTAAGAAAACAGTTATACAGTTAAAGAAATTGTAAAGCTTCCCATTTTCTTTACATTAAAATTATATACATGTCATACTTACCTGGCTTCTGCAGTGGTTTTGCACAAAGCAGCCCAGATCCTCCTCTACTCGGGTCTCCCGCTGGGGCTTCTGGCTCCTCCCCCCACCAAGTGGCCATCATAGGAAGTGCACTCATGCAGGCTCATTCCTGAGCTTGGCTTTTTGCATCTTTTATGTCCTTTTTTTTCACACAAAGTTTTTTTTTGGCGGTATTTGATCACCAATTGTTTTTTTATTTTTTGTAATATAAATGAAAAAAAAATTTTTAAAAAAATGTTTTTTACTTTCTATAGTTTAGTATATATAGTAAACTCAAAGCTAGCTAGAAATTTAGGCCAAAATGTATTCTGCTACATGTGTTTGGTAAAAAATCCCAATACATGTAAATTAACTGGTTTGCGTGAAAGTTATAGCATCTACAAACTATGGTATATATATTGGAATTTATGCAGCTTTTATTTTCTGACTGCCTATCACATTTCTAAAATGCCAGGGCTGTACAACCCCACCCCCCCCCCCCCCGCCTAAATGACCCTGTTTTTGGAAAGTAGACACCCCATGGAATCTGCTGAGAGGCATGTTGAGTCCATGGAACATTTTATTTTTTGCCTCAAATTTGTGGAAAATTAAACATTTTTTTTTACACAAAGTTGTCAGTTAAATGATATATTGCTCATGCATGCAATGGGTATATGTGGAATAACACCCCAAAACACATTCTGCTACTTCTCCCGAATATGGGGATACCACATGTGAGAGACTTTTTGGCAGCCTAGCCACATATATGCCCCCAAAATCCAATGACCACCTCCAAACTTTCAAAGGGCATATTTCCGCATATCACTGCCTCACTACCTATCACAGTTTCACAGAGTCCCTAAAATGTCAAGATAGTACAAACACCCCCCAAATGACCTCTTTTTGGAAAGTAGACACCCCAAAACATTTGAGGCATGGTGGGTATTTTGCAGATATGGTTTTTGTTACAGGGTTTTGAAAAATAATAAAAGAAAATAAAATAATACATTTTCGTTTTCTTTCTTAATTTTCCAAAAGCTTGTGGCAACAAATGAGATGTGCAAAATACTCACCATGCCTCTTGGCAAATACCTTGGAGTGTCTACTTTGGCCATTTGGGGGGGGGGGTGCTTCTACTATTCTGGCATTTTAGGGCCAACAATAGAGGCTTATGCCAGACGTCACCCACTTGAAAACCAAGACTTTTTCTGACACTTTTTGATTACTTGTAAAAACAGTTTTTTTGCTAGAAAATTACTTTGAACTCCCAAACATTATATATTTTTTAAATCATAGACCCTAGAGAATAAAACAGTTGGTGCTGAAATATTTTATGTCACAAAGTATTTGCGCAGCGAATTTTCAAAAGCAAACTTTTTGGAAAAAATACACTTTCTAGAATTTTAATGCACAAAAACACAATTTATTGCACAATTGTTTGATAAAATATAAAGGATGATATTACACCAAGTAAATGGATACCAAACATGTAATGCTGTAGTATTGCCTAAATTTGTAATATCCATAAACAATGCTTTAAAAGCCTTTAGATTTCACGGTGATACCTTACATGCATGGTGCAATCTCTATTTACATACCGCCGCTTGTGTTTGCCTCTGCACATGAGCACTGGATGGGGGTGGGGTGAATTTTTTTTCAATTATTTATTTTTTTACACTGTTCCTTTCATTTTTTTATCACTTTTATTCTTAAATATCCCCTGTGATAGCAGTAGGCAGTGACAATATTGGGTCTGTTAGATTCTATATCTTTCCTCTTGCCATTAAACCATCTAATCAAACCAAGATCGGTGTGATCAGATGCTTTCCCAACTTTAAAATGGCTCTGTTTATATCTGGCGAAATTAAAATGATGAAATACTTGTAGCCTCCTGTCTCTTAGATCATAGAGATGATTGGAGGCATTCCAGTCTCCAATCAGCTCCATTGACAGCCAGCTGCGTTTTTGGGTTCCCCCTTGGGGCGGGAGAGCCCAAGAAAACCTTGGAAGAAGGGAAGGGAGGGGTGGGGGTTTCCCTTTCCGCTGCTTTTAAAAGTGATCTAGCAGCTAATCAGCAGCTAGGATTGTTTTTACATGAAAGCTGACCATCAGCTGAAAAAAATTATACCAGGATGATGCCTGTAGCTGCAGGCATCTGTCCAGTATAACCACTCAAACTCCAGAAACATACCAATACATTGCTGGTCCTTGTTGGGCATATATGTAATAGCAGAGAACATGGACATATCATGAATCGGGTCTGTGGACCAATATGACCGCAATTCATTCTTTTTTGTAATAGCCATGTTGAGGGTTAGGCCAAAAAAAGATTTCCATGCAAATTGTCTGGCAAGAGCTGAATTTGGTTGGGTGGCGATGTATTGTTGTTGCTTTGGCCCACAATCAATTGGTACAAATCTTCCGTGAAAAACAGAGTGGCTAAATGCTAATGCTGGCAGCAAACAGGGCTGATCCTGCTAGCAATGCATTTTTGGGGACACTATACAAAGAAGGCACAAGTGTAGTTCTGTTCATGATCAATATACTGATCTGTACAAACACTAGTAACGGCTGTGATCAGCGACCTATAGAGTGAGTGCGATAGTGTGCAGGCAATCTAACGCTATCTGACCCTGACTGAGAGAGAAGCTTATTGACCCTGACGCTATCTGATATTGCTAGTGGCAGTAATGCAGTGATCAGTGAAAAATGATATACTGACACTATACTAATGGCACTGGCTGGGTGACGGGGTGATCAAAGGGTTAATAGTGGCGATCAAAGAGTTAAATGTGCTTGTAAAATGTAGTGCTTTTACTCAGTGCCATGTTTGTTCTTCTCTCCCTGGATGGCATAGGGGAAAGTGGACGCACGCATGGAAATAGAAGCCGCTGCACATTGCTGACGTGCGGGTGGTAAGTAGTTAAAAAAAAAATGTATTTCTCTCAAAAAAAATTTAATTTTTTTTAAACATTATTTTTCTTTTTTTACTATTTTTTTAATACTTTCATCAGAGTAATGCAATATAGTAACATTGTACTACCCTGGGGGGGTGATAAGGGATATTTTTTTTTACACTTTGCATTGCATGAGCAAAGCTTGCTTTAAATGTCATGAATGTGTTAAGTTCCTGACAGTTCAATATAATAGTGATCTGTGATTGGCTCCAGCTGGTCCCATGGTACAGGGTGCTGTGATTGGCCCCTGTGTCATGTGAGAGCTGTGGACCAATCACACAGGAACAGAAGCAAAGCTTTTATGAATCAGATTGATTCATAAAAGCTTTGTTGCCATTGTGATCATGTGATTGCATAGCGATCATGTGATCACCAGGTCCCGCCCACATGTGTTGACAAAGAACCAATGATATACGGGTACATCGCTGGTCTAGTAGCTGACACCCGTCCGCAGTACATTGTGGGTGAGCGGACCAAAAGTAGTTATTCTGTGTGCTCATACCTCATACAAGCAGATACTTTAACACTGACAGGAAGCCTGAATGAACAACCACAGCACTCAACAGAGACACACCCCCAAAGAATGTTGGTACTTGTAGTTCATTCATTCACAGAACTCTGTGTGGGTGGAGACCTCCATGGCCGTGCTGATTTCAGAAACTGACAGCTAGTACAGGGAACTTCTCCCAGTTCTGCTGTCACAGGGACGGGGGATCGGGCAGCTGCTACAGCATTGGGAACATGTTACATGTTCCACCCTAAAAACTGGTGGAATATGTAACATCTTCCCAAAGGTAAACTATCCTTTAATGCAGACAGGGGCGGACTGACAACTCATGGGGCCCCCGGGCAATAGGGGATCATGGGGCCCCTGTGTCCTTGCCCAAACTCAAAAAAGCCTATGAAAAAGGTACCAGGGGCATCTCATGGGGCCCCCTTCTGACCCCGGGCCCTCGGGCAGTGCCCGAGTTTCCAAATGGTCAGTCCGCCCCTGAATGCAGATAATACATTAGACAAGTGGAAAAAAAGTTTAATTGTAATTTGCATTAAAAGCTTTATGACAAGCAATGTAGCCATACTTACTATGTGCTGTCCTGGGCTCCTCAACCTTTGTTATAGTAATTTCAGGCATAATATCATAGAGTAACTTTTTTTATTTCTATTAAAATTCAAATTGCTTTTAAGAAACAAAATTTGTGACAATGAAGAGGCTGTTTTAAGGGCTTATTAGGATCTCTTTGTGCTGACCTAAAGACAAACAAATTACTTTTTTACTTGAGAATTTTCCTGGATCAAAGCAGTAGCACTTTCCACAAGCTGTAAATTCTGTTTGCCTGCACTTGATTCTTACAGATTTTTAACCAAATCCTCCAGAGAATTACTCTGCCCTGATGGCAGCTCTAATGCCAGAAGTTGCTGCTTCCAGATTCTCGGTAACAAAAACTAATATATAGTACAGTAGTTTTTCGATAATGACCTCCATTATAATTAATTATATTGTCCTAGAGTCAAATGAACTAGTGGTGGTTAATGTATTTTGTAACCAAGGTAATGTATGATGCCACAAGGTATGTAATATGTCCAAAAATCCATGTAAATGCAGAACAATTTTATACAAATTGTTCTGTCAAGTTCTTTAAAGATTCCCTAGCTGTGCACCATGTTTCTCTTATTGCAGCAGATAAGAATCTCCTAGCACAGTGTTAATCCTAATTGACAGAATGCACCATTCTATAATGACGGATTAACCAATAGTCTTTTCTAATTAGTGGGGCGGATAAATGAAACCATTGTAATTGCAGCTGAAAGGTGTTTTTTTTTTTTGTTTGTTTTGTTTTCCTTTTTTAACAAATAGGGCTTTATTTCATTACTTGATTTTCCTCCTTCCTATTCAATAACAATATTACAGAATTTAATATATCAGTCTATCACACCACAATAATTTGTGTGTGTGTTTAACCCCTTCTCACCCACTGTGTGGACATATATGTCCTTGGACAGGAGCATTGATATCTCGATCATCATTGCAGCTGCATCGATAACCAAGATATTTTGTTGCATCAATATTTGATTGATCATCAGTATTCTAGGACAACAAGATTTATGCAATCCGTCAGGACATAGTCAACTCGCAATCTACCTCCCCACCTAGCCTCCCCCCCCATCTCCCCCTCATCTCTTCCCTCCTCTGACCTCGCAACCGCACTGCCCCCCTCCACACCCAAGACCCCGCTTACCGTAACCCCACCAGCTCTGCACTCCTTCAGCCCCGTTACCACTGAGGAAGTCACCAGGGTCTTCTCAGAAGCCCGCCTCACTACCTGCCCCCTGGACCCTATCCCCTCTGGACTCCTCCAGTCACCCCCCTCTTCCCTCATCTGCTCCCTCACCCACATCTTCAATCTCTCCCTCTCTACTGGCGTATTCCCCTCCCCCCTAAAGCATACGCACATCACCCCCATACTCAAAAAGCCCTCCCTGGACCCCTCTGACCCAAACAACCTCAGACCCATCTCCCTGCTGCCACTCACTTCCAAACTCCTGGAGCGCTTAGTCTACAACCGCCTAAGCGCCCACCTAACTGACAACAACCTCCTTGATCCACTACAGTCCGGCTTCCGTCCCCTACACTCCACCGAAACCGCCCTCCTCAAAATCACCAACGACCTACTAACCGCCAAAGCCAAAGGCGACTACTCTGTCCTCCTCCTCCTGGACCTCTCCGCGGCCTTCGACACAGTTGACCACCCCCTCCTCCTTAATAAACTACTCTCCCTTGGCATCAGAGACACCGCTCTCTCCTGGTTCTCCTCTTACCTATCCCGACGCTCCTTCAGCGTTTCCTACAATGGTGCCACCTCCCCTTCCCTCCCCCTCTCTGTTGGGGTCCCCCAGGGCTCTGTCCTTGGACCCCTTCTCTTCTCCATCTACACCTCCTCCCTTGGCAAACTCATACACTCCCACGGCTTCAACTACCAGCTCTACGCTGATGACATTCAAATTTACCTCTCCACCCCCCACCTCACCTCCACTTTCTCCGCTCGCATCACTCACCTCCTAAACGACATCTCTGACTGGATGTCGCTCCATTTCCTCAAGCTTAACCTCTCCAAAACCGAGCTTCTCGTCTTCCCTCCTGCCCGTGCCCCCCCCCATCCTATCCATCACTACTAACATCACCACCATCAATCCCGCCCCGCAAGCCAAAGTCCTTGGAGTCATTCTGGACTCTAACCTCTCCTTCCAACCTCATGTCAAATCACTTACAAACACATGCAGACTCCACCTCCGCAATATCGCCAAAATACGCACCTTCCTTACCCCAGACACCGCTAAACTACTTGTACACTCCCTCATCATCTCACGCCTTGACTACTGCAACTTCCTCCTCACCGGCCTACCCCAGTGCAGGCTCTCCCCGCTTCAGACCATCCTGAACTCAGCGGCTAGACTCATCCACCTCACCAACCACTCCACCTCTGCCACCCCCCTCTGCCTATCCCTCCACTGGCTTCCTATCGCCCAACGCATCAAATTCAAACTACTCACTCTGACCTACAAAGCCCTTCACAACACTGCCCCTAACTACCTCACCAACCTGATTCCCAAGTACCACCCTACCCGTACCCTTCGCTCTTCACAGGACCTCCTTCTATCTTGCTCCCTGGTCTCCTCCTCACACGCACGTCTGCAAGACTTCTCCAGGTCCTCCCCCATCCTCTGGAACTCACTACCCCAATCCATCAGACTGTCACCTTCCCTCCTCACCTTCAGGCGCTCCCTGAAAACCCACCTCTTCAGGGAAGCCTACCCCACCCTCACCTAACTGCTGCTCTCCTTCATTCCTCCTACCACTCCATCCCCCACAGCCACTTCCTCCTGTACCACTACCCCCTCCCTCCTAGATTGTAAGCTCGAAAGAGTAGGGCCCTCTAACCCCTCGTGTGCTGTTTGTAGTTGCTGTAATGTTTCATGTATTGTCCCCCCCTCTATTGTACAGCGCTGAGCAAACCCTTTGGCGCTATATAAACTCAATGTAATGTAATGTAATGTAATATCATTTTTTGTGCCGATGATTCCCTACAAAGTGATTGGACAAACCAATCAATCAATTTTATAGCCGGTGCCTTTACTGGGCTCTCTTGAATGATTAAGGAGCTTGGTAAGGATGTGACCACCTTTGTCGCATTCACTGAGAAGAGTGGCAAGAATGGAAGTTCCTGTCCCTCTTCTGTGACATCAGAAACTGGAAGCGAATTTTGCCACTTCCAATTTTGGTTCTTTTTTTATTGGACTGTTACCAGCCAGTGAAGCAGCCAATCAGACCGATCTGTGTTTGACCGGCTGCTTTAGAAGCCTGAGGAGAAGTCTGGGCTCTAATAATCCCCAGGACTTTTCACAAAGAGCACTTGTCACAGCCCATACTATCACGAAAGATGTTGTTCACCCCTTGTGATAGCAATAAAATTGATCAAAAATTTTTTTAAAGGTACACTGTTAAAAAAATGTTTTAAATTAAGTAAATAATAAACTTTAAATACAATTTAAAGTGCCTTTGCCCCCCACACTCAAGCACAAAGGCAAACTCGCACATCGGTCCCACACATATGTAAACATCAATCACACCACACATGTGAGATATTGCCATGAACATCAGAGTTAGAGCAAAAATTCTAGTGTTAGACCTCCTGTGTAACCCTAAACTGGTGACCTATAAAGACTTTTAAAACTTTGCCTATAAAGATTTTTAGGTACTGTACTTTGGTGCTGTTCCATGGGCATACGTAATTTTAAAGCATGACATGTTTGGTATCTATTTACTCAGTGTAAGATCATCTTTTATATTTTACAAAACAATCGGGTATTAAGTTGTGCTTTTGTGCATAAAAATGTATTAAAGTGTTTTTGCATTTGAAATACCGCTGCATAAATATCGTGTGACATAAAAATATGCAACATGCAACATTTTATTCTCTAGGGCCCCTTTAAAAAAATATATATGGGGTTTTAAGTAGTTTTCTAGCAAAAAACATTGAATTTTAACATGTAGGAGAGAAGAAGGACTGAAACTAATTAATAGCAGAGTAAGAATATAACAGACTTAAATGATATCTAAACCCAAAAACAAATATGTAGTACAATATATTACAACTTACTAGTCCTTTTGTTTGGTGGCTGCACTTATTTTCTTTTTTTCAGGCTTTTTACATTCTCTGCAAGTACAGAAAAAAACAATTGTAATCCTGATGAAAACCCAGTATGCTTTTTGTTTTCTCTGCTAATACTTTTTGTTCTCAACTCCAGCTACCTTCGCAGAAACATGTCTGCAGAGACACAGAAACAGTACTATACTAATGTACCAGAAACATGTCCTCAGAGATAAAATCTATAGTATACCAACACACAAGAAACATGTCTACAATGACACAATGCATACCAAGCTAAGCAACTAAAAACCTGTCTGCAAAAATACAGCACTAGTTAAAGGCCAAACACCCCCCCCCCCCGTTCGTATGGGTCCCTCCATCCATACCAAGCCCTTTGGTTCTGGTACGGGTTTTGAAGGGAACCCCACACGCCAACATTTTTTTTACAAATGGTGGGGGGGTCCCCCTTAAAATCCATACCAGACCCTTTTCTGAGCATGCAGCCTGGCAAGTCAGGAAAGGAGGAGGAGCAAGAGAGCAGCCCCCCTCTCCTGAACCAAAACAGTCCACATGGGGGGGTGCTTTGGGGCAGGGGGGGTTCCCCGCAAAGTAACTTGTCCCCATGTTGATGGGGACAGGGTCTCTTCCCCGCCACCATGGCTGGTGGTTGTGAGGGTCTGCAGGCGGATGGATTATTGGAATCTAGAAGCCCCCTTTAACAAGGGAGCCCCCAGATCCTGTCCCCCCATGTGAATGAGTATGGGGTGCATGGACCGCTACTCATTAAAAAAAAAGTGTAGTGTACAAAATGACAGTATACAGTCTTTGACAAGTGCTTTATTAAAAACAAAAATTTAAAAAAGTCCCCTCGACGTAGTCAATCATGATGCCCGCCGCCACCGCCGACCCGAGAAAAGGAAAAAAAATCCGCTCTGCTCTCGACGCTGACTCTAGCTGTCTGACAGCAATGCCGGGATGAGAGTTCTTAAATATAGTGATGACATCACAAGGAGTCGGTATCACCCTGCCCTTGTAACGTCATCATGTTTTTTGCCAAAGCATTGTACCTTACCAGCGCTGAACACATGAATGGCCGAGTTGAACTTATATTCGACTCGAATATCAACACCAACACTATACAGCACCAGTACTGGTCTCACACACCAGAAACATGTCTGAAGAGATACAGAATCAGTAGCATACTGACAGACCAGAAACATACAATCAGTTTTATCATACCTACCAAATGTTGTTATTTCTATAGGACTGTCCTGGAATTATAACTAAATTGCAGTGTCCCGCAGACCCAGCCTCATGTCCCGGCACTGGGTTCTACAATTCTTGTTGTAGATCCTGGTATCTGATCGGCATAAGCATGGGAGGTACCCATCCTAACTTCCTGTTTCTGGTCATGAGATGATATTATCACATCACTCAGAGCTGCGAGGGAAGTCTGGGGTATACTTTGTTTATTATGAGGTGCTGTGCTGGCCTGATTTATTTATTGGGTTCCACAGAAGGGAGAATGGGGTTCTTCAATACTGCTGCAGTCCAACACTGGATCCTTTGTTTGCCCTGCCGAATTGTCCTTCTCATTCAGTTATATTTTACAAACACTATTTGCCAGATATATGTTGGTGTCTGCTTGGCAACAGTGCTGTGTAGACATCATCGCTTACTACGTGTGAAATCTGTGAATGATCACAGAGGTCACATGGTACAAGGCTATTCACAACAGCCTTGTACCATGTGACAAGCTGTGACCAATCACAGCTCACACAGTATTTCTCAATGGCTGCTAGAATGCAGCCAAAGAGAAGGAGAAATTATTGCTTTTACATCCTTTATGAGTGTAAAAGCAATCAGTGTAAAACTAATTTGGGTTATTTTTTTTTTACTAAAAAGATAATGGAATACATTTTGGCCAAGATTTATGATGAAATATTATTTATTTGCTAAATTTTATAAGAAAAACACTTTTTTTCAAAATTTTTGGTCAGCAAAAAAAAAAAATCTCAGTGTTGAATAAATACCACCAAAATAAAGCTTTATCTGTCTCAAAAAAATGCTAAAAAATTCATATGGGTACAGTGTTGCATGACCGCGCAATTGTCATTCAAAGTGTGATAACACTGAAAGCTGAAAAGTGGCCTGGACAGGAAGGGGGTAAAAGTGTCCGGACTGGAAGTGGTTAAATTTGTATTTATTTATTTATTTATTTTTTGGGGGGGCGCAAGTAGCTGGTCTTGCCTAGGGCACAAAATAGTCTAGCACCAACCCTGCACAGGGTCCTGTGGATCCACCTCATTGTATCTCCCCCTAACATTGGGCATCTTTTTCCTCCTACTAACTAATGAAGTAAGACATTTTTCTCCCAATGACCAATCATGCAGAACAATTTTCTGTCACTGACCAATGATGTAGGGCATTCTTTTCCCACTGATCAATGAAGCTGGATGTTTTTTTTTCTTCAACTTACTAATAATGCCAGAAATTTTCCTCCCACTGTTGCTGAGGCACTCTTAACTCCCACTGACACTTATGTAATTTTTTTTCTCCCGTTAATATTGGGGCATTTTTTTCCTCCCACTGATCAATATGTAAGGCATTTTTTTCCTACTGACCAATGATGCCAGGCATTTTCTTCTACTGCCAATGATCTGGGGATAGTTTTTCCACTGACCAATGAAGCTGTACGATAACACCAGATGTTTTGCCTGAACTAACCACCAACTGTGGGAAATTTA
This sequence comes from Staurois parvus, assembly GCF_062004578.1. Lineage (NCBI taxonomy): Eukaryota > Metazoa > Chordata > Amphibia > Anura > Ranidae > Staurois > Staurois parvus. The sequence continues at coordinate 13,393,630 of NW_028317854.1, read as the reverse complement.
ATTTTTATCCTACTGACTAACGTCTTTTCTCCCCCTGACCACCTACAGAGGGACATTTTTGCTTTCTACCACTGACAACCGCAACCAGAGCATGTTTCCTTTCCACTGACCAGCAATGTAAGAGACACTGTTACATAATCTTAACTGCTGCAATCTTTATGCTGTGCTGTATGGTACTACATATTCCAAGAGTTTAAGAGTTTCTGGTTGAAAAGTAGCCAGGCAGTAGTACAGAAATGCAGTGAACATGTACATGAATACTATGTACATGTATACATGTGTACTGTATATACTGAACATAGACTCAGACTAACTATGTCCCTTTAAACCATTTCCAATATTCTGTGTGTTTTCCATAGTTGTTCACCAACTGTATTCCTCCCTTGCTAGCCACAATGCTGCCTAATCTCGCTCATCAGTAAGGCATTTAGCCAGTGAGGTAACCACATCATATGAGCAGTTTGTACTGATCCTGTCACTAGTAAGTTGACACCAGTGACAAGATCACTACTGTGTCAAGATTGCTAAGGTGATTATTTATAATCAGTCTATGCGTGTAGTTTTTTTTTCTATTTAATGTGAACATGTGTGTATTTATTTGAGTTTATTGATACACCTTATTATGAGATATAATAATAAACCCAAATAAGCATCCACATATTCACGTTAACATTATATAAACAACTATAGACATCTACAATATGTTATCAAAGCAATAAACCTTTACATTGAGAATACTATATGTATTTGCAGCTAAGTGCCCTTCTGCTCATTATGCTCAAAGTCGGACACAGGCATTTTTAACACATTTCCTACAACTCTCTAAGTTCCTGGACATGTCCAAGTAAGATAAGGTCCTCAGCTTCCCTACCTCAGGAGCTCAGACAGGATGCTCATGAAGAGGAAGGGGTATCTGGGCAAGTGATCTACTCTCAAATGAACATCCCTCCACTGTTAGAATCAGAATTTGGAGAGCACAAACTTAATAGCATGCAGCTTCTCAACTCGGCTACTGCTCAATTGCTACTTGAGTACTGCAGTTCCAGTAGGGGCGCTCTATTCTCTTTGGATCCCTTCTGCTGTTTGCCTGTGTAACTAGAGCTACCTTGGACTTCACTGAGTGGGCGACTGTTTATGAGTATAATCGCAAGTAGCTTTTTGTGTTCAGAACACTTTTTTTGTTTTTTTAAGTAGGAATCCTCTGCAAGACTCTCTGTTCGTATAGATACTCATATAGACACATCACCCTGATTGAGCCACAGAAATATTGCTGTGAAGAGAAGATGCTTGTGCAGCTTTTATAATCTGCTTTGTATTATTCTTCAGGCTATGCATGCTTTTTGCCATCTTGAATCTGTGTTGCATTAATGCTTCTACCTTTGCCCCTGTTTAGTAAGATGCAAGTTACAGTTACTCCCTGTCTAATAATTTGGTAAATTTCTTATTCTGTTAAACTTGACATCAATGACCAGGACTGGCTATATCAGACAATGGTAATGGGAGTGCAGTGACAATGTTTTAGTACTCTCCTAGAGTGTCCTGTCCCTCTTGGGCATCTGTCTGGAGAGAATGTCTGCCTACAGCGACCCCTACTTGGACCTTTTCTCAGCCGGCGTATGTGCTAAAGGACCAACAATTCCAGCTGCCTGCTGGCATGTATATTGAGAGGGTACTGGGCTAGTTTTCTTAGAAGGATCATCTATAAAGAATCTTGCTGAAGAGTGTTAACAATTAGCTAGGTTGAAGCTACTGAAAGACTTTGTAAGAAGGATCTTTTGCCCACAAATCAAGGTATCTTTGATCACTATCAAAGGTATTATGATCCGGATTTATTAGAGATAGATCTACTGAATAGATCTGTCTGGCTGCTTCAATTAGGCAAGCAATTACCAAGAGGAACTGCAGCCTTCAAGCAATACTGGCCTTGCTGGTAATGCATTTCTTGCAATTATTTGTTTATTTGTGCTATGATTTTTTTATACTTTTTTATGTGATGGCATAGTGAATGTAATAGGTTGTCTTACAAATTACAAATGTCCAAAGGAGTAAAAATGTGAACAAATTCCTGGCTTGTATCTCTCTCTCATTTTCCTATTTCTTGCTCCTCCTGTTTCTTGAGCGGGTATCACTGAAACAGTAACTGAGAAAAATTTCTGAATTAAATCACTGACTAGAATAAAAGTCAAACAGAAAATTTAAGTTTTCACCATTCCATCCAAAGGCTAAAAAAAGTGGCTGAAGTTAGGTTTTAATATTTTATACTATGCTTTTACATGAATGATTGTAATTAGCACTTCTTTGAAGCATTGCAGTATTTAACTGATTTTCAGAGGTTGTGGGAAAGTTGACCAGTTTTAAGATGCCTTTACGAGGTAGTATGGGCCATCCACAATCACAGCTCAAGAAACATATTCTGAATTTGCTGAATGCATCTGGCCATAACCATCAATTTGTCCTTAATCAACCTATGCAAAAAAACTGTGTGACCCCCCCCCCCCCCAATGTTTTAAAGATATACTGTCCAGCAGGCCTGGTTTAAAATGTTAATCAATTTGCAGTGAAGGAGAGATTCAGACAGTGACAAAATGCATCCTCCACTCCATATCCACATAGCAATTTGACCAAGCAGCTGTTTTGCTGTGATTACAGAAAGCAAAATAATCTTTCATAAACTGTCACTGCCTTTAAATAAAAGGAAAAAGAAAAGCATGAAAACATATGGCAGGGCCTCATCTTAATTTCTACATAAAAAATGTGACAACTGGTTTGGAAACTTCAGTCTTGGAAGGCGAGAATTTGCTTTTGATTTACATTTTCTAAATAGACAAAAATGCAAGTGCCTCCAGCTAGTAGGCAGTTAAGTCTTCTACGTCCATCTCCTGAGTGCCACCTGCTAAGGTGAGCAGTCTGGTAAAGCCCAGACTCATAATGTATGGGTGGCCTTTTGTTTTATTCAGACAAAAGGAGAAATCCTCTGGATTACTTCAAGATATCATGTAACACACAAGATGGAGTTCTTATTATTCTCTTCTAAGACATATTGTGTTTCCCTTGGGCAGAGAAAAGAAAGTACAGACAATCTTTGGAGGGCAACTCCTATTAAAGTTTTATGCAAGCCTAAATGATTTGGCCTTAAACTACTTTTTTTTAGAAGTAGGGGCATTTTCTCTACAAATTTAGGCTGAACTAGATGGTTATCACTGATAATCCTGGGCTTAGATGCAGAGCCTCTAAATGGTTTCTATTAAACAAATGATGTTACTGTTTTTGTTTTTTTAAGATTTTATTTCTTCTTTAAAACTGTCATCAAAGTTCCTCCTGTGGAACCTTTTCTGTTCAACTTTTGTCAAAGGACATTTAAATGAATCACCTAGTGAGATCTTGTTTCTGTTCAAATTTGTGTTATTCCAGTTTTTGTTTATATGTTATTTAAATGATAAATCCAGCACACACACTGAATAATCGTATTTATCATCATCATCATCATCTTTTTATCACCACTTACATTACTTTGGTTATATTATTCATTTAATCTTTTAAAATAAACTTTAAAAATGTACTCATTAAACCTTAGTATTTAAAAAAATGGGTAAGGTTGTGGAGTCCTATTTTTATTACACCTATCTGAGTTTCCTAGAAAACAAAATAGTTTTTGTGGCAATCTGGTATGTGTTTCTTTTATATATCCATGATATATTGCTAGACTTTTATTGAATTATGCCACCAGGTATTAATTTTAAATAACTTGCATTTAACTAAATGATTAAAATGTTCATGATCTAAAACTTCGAACTCTACCTCTCTATGGCAGTTTCTTGATGAAAAGACAATGCGATAAAACAAGCTGACAACCTTATTCTTACCCATAGAAACATGCTCGTACATTTATTGTACCACATTAATTTTTTTAATACAAATGGAAAGCCCCACAGACTCCAAGGCATAGTGAGGGTATAACTTTCTAGAATTGTCAGCAATGTGTCAACAAGGTTTGCCACTTTCTTTTACAGTGAAATGGTAATATGAAACTATTATTCCTGCTGTAGAAAATATTATTATACTCTTATTAACTACTAAATAGAAATTAAAATTCTTGCCTACCAAATTATAATAAAGTTTCTTATTTTATTATTTATGCCAATATGTTTACAGTTCTTTAAACTTTCTAGTCAATTTGTCCTTATTTATGCAATGTTTTTTTATCATACAAAATAATGATATTGAAAAAAGTGGTACTTTAATATCCTTGTAAATAATATTTAAACAATCTGTGGAGCCTTACATATAGTGGCATTCCACTTAAAAAATAAAATTTCTGAAATAACTCATTTCTTAAATGTTGCAAAAATGTTTGTTTATTAAATAAACTAACATACATGTAATAATGCTATTTTTTTGTTTATTATATAAAACAGAATACACTTTTTATATTAAAATGTCTAAAGATTACTCAAAGCAAGAAAGAGAAAACACAAATATATAGAGAATTTTTACATAGTACTTTGTTCTATCATCCAAAAAGGAGATTCGAACATACCAGAAATGTGTGAAAACGATGTTTAATGTTTTTTACAGTAATATTAATAGTATTATTATTAATAATAGTAATTCTAAGTAGCTCCCTTGTGGTAGTAATGTCATTGCAAATAACTGTAGCTCAATAATAATAAAATATAATAATCTGTACCCCATTATAAATAGAATGCTAGTCTTTACGTTAAAATACTTAAAGTAAAACTTTAAACAACCCTTGTAATTTTAATGTGAGGCATGTTATTTTCACACTTCTAATAGAATCCTATCTTTAGGCAAAACCAGTTTTATAAATCCATGCTAATCAAGAAAGTCTCCATAAATAACTATAGAGAAAATAACATTATTACCAGGACTCTCCTTAACAAATCTGAAATGTGTGTCAAATCCAGGTATTTCTGGGATTATTTCAGATAATTGACTAATTGTAAACAATAACGGATGCTGCAGTTGTTGTAACCTTATTAACAAACATGTAGAAAGACAATTAAATGGTTTGACATTAAAAAGGAACTAAAAATCCCAACACCACCTTCCTAAGTACATTACAAAAAAGACCCAAAAAGATAGAACATATTCATTGAAGAAATGTGTCCACTTGTCCAATGACTCATGCAAATCTATTACTACTGGTTTACATCACCACTAAAACACACAGCAATTACTATGAAATTGCATCAATAACGGGACTGATGATTCCTGACAGTGGATATCATGACGGTAGCAGCTGTTTATATGTGTGACTAGTGGATCAAGACATTATCCCACTGATCCCACTGTAACCCATAACAAACTATTCTAAGCTATAAAATGGCACATAAATAAAGAATAAACTTTAAACAATCTATTTGGATGGGCACGATTACAATGGAGTAAATGTGTGAAGTTGCATTGCTTATGTGTGTTTTCATTTTTTATGAGTAAATCCAAAGCCATGCAAGTAATAATTGCTAAAACATATCACATCTTATGTTTGTAAAGAACTAGACAGTTTTTGCTATGGAAACAAACTGTGGATTTAAGTGATGACGATGGTTTTGCTTAAGGCTGCGGATATGTAATATACAGGTTGAAACAAGAACAGGACTGACTGAAATATATAAAGATAAACCTGAATGAGCAATTAGGAGCAACTCTCTCTATTACTACAGTTTACAGTAAGCGGATGTTTTAGAGACATATATTAAGCTTTGATGGTTGATGGTGATCTTTCTGAAACAGTCAAAGAGAAAATCATCCTTAAAGCCCAATAAAACAGGAAGCTTAATAAGCAAAAGTACTAAATATTTTAACTATAGTTGAGTATTTTTACATACAGTGGATGTTTATTGTATGTATTAATACAAACAGAAATAAATAATGCCAATCCAAAAAGTGAATAGATTAAAATAAACATTTTTTTAACAACTCAAAAAAGATTTAATTATGACTTACAGACAGATACGAATAGACAGAGCATTCTGAAAAGTTCTGAAGGTACACAACTTCTTGCATACGAAGGATCAAAGGTGTTTTGCCCTAAATGTCTATGAAAAAGTGTGTGGTGCATCAAAGAGCTCTGTATTACAGCACCTAGTAAAAATAAGTCTAAGTGCAGAACAGGCAACAAGGTCTTAAAGAAACTTGTCAAAATAGAAATACAGAAGCAGGTACAGCTGAGTTGTTTTTGAAGGATCATGCTCCAGGGTTGTCCTCATTCTGATATTTCTTTTATTGTGGGATGAACCACTGACTTTGACAAAGTATTGTAGATATTCCATATTCACATGCTTATTCTGGGCCAGAAACTCACTAGGCAGTGAAGCCAGATTAAGAATTAAGACAATGAAGCATGTACCATTAAGAACAATGGCAGTTCTGAATATAAAACATATTTAAAATGTAAACTGAATGAAGGCACACATATGCATTGATTGTTGAAAACCATGTGCATATAACATGACTGGTTAAATGAATGTAGGGTAGGTTTGCATATTTTTTCTTTATTATTGCCAGGGCATTTTTAGCTTTTTTCAGGTTAATATGAAATATTGCCAATTAATATTTTATATTCCCATTTTCAGCCAGCAAATGGAGCTCTAGTCTACTTTTAAAAAGTTTATTTGTATATCTTTATCTGCTTTTGTTAAACCAAGAATCTTTGTAAAAGAGCTGTGAAGCTCAAGCAGACACACACACAGAAGTGAATGGGTCAAAGAAGTGGCTCATTCTTCTCCCACCATGCAATCATACTGTAAATAATAGCAAAAAAGGTAGAGGTAAAAAAAAAAATAGAATGCAGAACATCTTCTGCTGAGCTCTAACTTTAAAACCCACAATGTCCGGGGAATCATGTACCATTGTTGCACCCTGTATTCAATTTTTAAATTAATTTAGACAGAAGCAGCACTTAACATATTGAGGTTGATGTACTAAAATTGGAGAGTGCAAAATCTGGTGCAGTTGTACATGGTAGCTAATCAGCTTCTAACTTCATCTTGTTCAATTACGCTTTGACAAAAAAATTTGGAAGCTAAATGGTTTCTATGCAGAGCTGCACCAGATTTTGCACTATCCAGTTTTAGTAAATGAACCCCATTGTTTAAATAGTCTTTGCACGTGTCTGACATTTGATTAACAGTATATTATAGGAACAAGAAACACTTTATTGCCATTATTAGGGTATAACTTAGTAACTACATAACAAGTAAGTAAAGCAATAGTCATAAGACACAAAGAGCATTTTGAACCAGTATGTTAAACCCCACTGCAAATTTAGAAAATGACAACCAATGGCAAGAAAATAGGCATTACGTGCCTGCAACTTCTTGTTCCCTCCCCGTTTAGATCAGTTAATGTAGATTATAGGTTAGTGCTGAGAAACATGGGGACAATGGACAAAAAAGAATTCTGTTGGAGGAAAAGGGCAAAAAATTAAACAGCATGAAGAAGGGGATGAGAAGCTAGGCATCTCAAGTAGTACTCAAAAAGGTACAGCAATAAAGTTCAGTTTTGCTGCTTCATTTTGGCTGTGAATGTTTAATCTGGGACTTCCGAATCACTGGTGTTAGTTATTGTATTATTGAAAATTATGACAACTTTGTATGATAATTCTATTAATGTTCACTTTTGTCAGGCTCATGCTACTGTTTTAATGCAAGAAGCAAGGTCAAAAGGGATGTTGCCTTTGTTGTCTGGTTCTGGATAATAACATATGCAGGCCAAGATCCTATATTAAAATCATCAATTTATAACCATATGAATGTTATATATAAAAAATATAAAATTTAAAAGTATATGAAATATATCAAAAATCCTTTACACTTAATAACCCCTCACAACAGTTAATGCTTGCCTTAAAATTTATCTAAAGCCATTGTTTTTAAAATGTTGGAATTAAGGGATTAGAAGCTATTTTCATTTTTTCTTGTTTTCTGTTTCCCAGCTTCACTTTTGAGACATTTACTTTCACTCCCTGTTATGTCTACATCACAAAAAGTGAAGGAAAGTGGAACACAAATGGGAAAAAGTCTGACAGGGATTTTAACACTTTCCTTCAAAATTCAAAATTAATTTGAAAAAAAAATGGCATTGGATATTCATTACTAAATAACCCCCCCAAAACCTATCTTCAAAATGAAAACTTAAAATATACTCCCTAATCTGTAAACATAACCCCTACGCTAGGCCCTAACTATGAACTACACTCTTGATCAGTATCTTAAACTTATCCTATTTCAGGAATAGGCATGAGTTTCAGGTTTGGGTTGACCATGAGTTTGACTTGAACCCAAGCCAGTCGCAGCCTGAGAAAATAGCAAAGGGCTGATGCCATTAGCATCCTCTTACCAACAAAGCACTTTCTGGCATCTGAACTATTCTCAGTTGGCTTAGAAGAGCCAGTCAAGGATGTTTCCTTATTTGTCATCTCTCTCCCTATAAATGTTGAGGTTTCCAACTGCCTTAGTTCAGTGTGTGTTGGAAGAAACAGGGTAGCTGGGGAAAGATCACAGACAGGGAAAGATAAGTGCTTCTGCAGATTGTGGAAAACATCTATTTATATTTTAAAGTCACAGACATACTCAAAGAGCATGGGTCAATCCTGTAGGAGATCAAGGAATGATCAAAGATATCCAGTAAGAGTTCCAGCCTATGCACCCAGAGGTTTAGGAATGTGATTGTTAAAACAGTGCGCACCAAACACACTGCACATCCTCAACCCAGGTTTTTTAAATTCAGTTTCTCATTCAAACGTTATCCCACTGTGGTGAAGGCCCTCTCTAACATGAGATGTGCAGTAGGGCAGAATAGTACCTGAAGCACAGGTAGGGCCACTTTCAACTAGTGCTCCAGTCTGTACACCTGTTCATGAATGTGACCTATAAACAGTGTGCACCCAAAAAGCACACACACCCTAATCCCAGATTATTAAAATAGGTCTTATCAGTCTGAAATTCACCCTGCTATGGTGATGGCCCACTCTGACATGACACGTGAAGCAGGGGCATTGGGCCACCTCCAGCCAGTGGTTCAAAGTTGACACCCACGGTCAATTGTAAGCAGTTTATTCACAGTCTTTGTTTGTTTGACTAGAGTAAAAATTGCTTTTTGACAGCAGTTATGGCAAAGGAGGGAAAGAGTTCACACAACTGTACAGAAGAACAGAAGTATGTGGTGACATGCAGCACTCTAAATATTTGTTAACATGTGCAGCCAAGGGATCACTTTTTATAGAGGCTGTAAACTGTACCACACATGTAAACAAAGGCCAAAGGGCAGCTATGTCTTTGTCAGTAATAGTGGCAAACCAAAGTAAACTTGTGTAACGGTGGACATCCTATGTCTTTTGGTTTCCCCTTCAGCGATGCATCCAGTGGGGTGGAGGCAGAACACCAGATTTAATAAATGTAATGGCAGCTATGGCAAACATGGGGGATGCAGAAGTGTGCAGCAACATGCTCACACAAAAACCAGCTTTGCCTGTTTAAGCAACAAGCAGAAATCCAAGGACAGCTTCTGGAAGGGTTGCCTACCTTTTACTATTAGGTATCCCCTTTTACATACAGTATGCCTGAGGTGGATGAGGGTGTGGATTGAACCAGCATTAGAAGATGCAGTAAAGAGGTTTATTGCCACAATACTTCAAAGTAGGGCTCCTGGGTATTGCATTGTATGGTATGGTATGGTATGGTAAGGAGGCATAGATCCCTGTATAGTTTTCCCCTTGAAGCAGGGAGGGAAGCAAAGCCACCCTTGAAGATGCCCCATTTTTCCTTGTTCTCCTCACCTCCAGCACTCCAACTCACCTCCTCCTCACTGCCAGCTCCTCAACCCTCTTCCTCCTCCTCATACTCATCCTCTGCCACCTGCTACCTCTGCCCTACAGGTTTGAAGGCGGTAGGAAAATTATTGTCTTGCTGCTGTGCCTCATATGCCCAGTCTGTTATATGATTAAGCATGTGCTCTGACAGGAACACAAGAGGGATCCTGTTACTAAACCCTGTCACATTGTGGATTACCATGCTGGTCACCTCTTCAAATGATGACAAGATGCTGCACACATCTTGAAGCAGGAACAACTGATGTGGTGGTGGTCCAGTGCTGCTGCTACAGCATGGCCAGTGTGAGATTTCAGTGTATAGGGGTTTGGCAGATTAGGTGGTTGTCTTTTTGTCAGGCAAGCATGTTAGTCATTCATCATTGGTATGGCTAACTAAACAGGTAGAACATCCTGAAAGCAAAGGTACCCAACCAGGAACCACTGCATTGCCAGGTTCAGGACATGTGCCAGGAAATGTATGTGTGTGTGAACTTTCCCTGCTGAAAGGTGGCTCATGTTGGGTCAGCCACCTTTCTGCTTATCCCTGCAGAGCTTCCAGAATCACTCTCCCAGTGTTGCTTCTGCCCCCAGGCTTATCAGCTGCAAAACAGCTTGGCAGATTTTTGCCTAGACTTTTGCATATACTTTGAGGCACTTGGGCGGAACTGGTGAATTGAAGGAAACACCAACTGATGCCATTGAGGAGAAGAAGGGAGAGATGAGGGCACTATCACCATAAGCAAGGTGCAGGACAAGGGGCAGTACCACCAGCTCTAGTGGTGCTGCATAATTCCCAGATGCTATCACCTTTGCCCAGTGGGCCATGAAGAAGATGTGACATTCCTGCCCATGCTTGATTTACCACCTCTCTGTGGTCATTTGGATTTGCCTAAGCACATCATTCCTTGATACAAAGACATTATTGTAGCACATGCTGGTGAAAGGCAAGCATGGCCCTCTTGGCAAAAATAACAGGTAAGTATCTCTCATTGTGGTGCCGTACAAGCTATTAAATGGCAGACGAGGACCAACTCCATCAGTTGGAATAGAAGCATCTGTAAAGTCAGCAGTTTTGCCAAACTGGCATCAAGGAGCTAGGCATGGGGGTTATTTGGGAAAATTTTTTTCCTCTGCTCCAGCAGATACAGAAAAGACACCTGCCTTGTTAAAGATGCTGCTGAAGACAGCAAGGTGGGTTGAGCAGACTCATAGTAAAGTTCACCTTTATGCTTGACCCTACTCACTCACTCCTGCTTGGTGTGCCATTCGGTAAGCCTCTTCAACCCCTTGCCAAACTTCCCTCTCTATCACTTGAGGCCAAAGATGTTGCAGTGGATTCAGATAGAGAATCTTGTGGTGGAGGAAAGGGTGGAAAATGAGAAAGGAGTAGGAGGGTTGAGGGTCAGGCAGAAGTGATGGTCACCTTGAACTCTTCAGCAGGAGGGGGGTGCAAAAAGGAAAGGACCAGCAACTTTTGCTGCCAAACTAATACACGAAGGAGGGCACACACTTTAGCCTTTTTACCTCGGGTAGTCAAAGACCTTGTCCTGACAATGAGTGCAGGCCTTTTGATGCTAACCTGTATTATTGTGGTTTTGATCCCACCAGACTCTTTAGTAAATAGTCATGTGTTTCCTAATGCACGTGGCACCAAATGACTAGTATTTTTACCATAGCTGATATTCTAAAGGCAAAGGCTGCAGACCACAATGGTCCTTCTAGTCCCAACTCTGGCCAATTTTTACCAAGCACATACCTGCAGTCTATATCTTGAATATTTTATAAATACTTGGGGATTTAGGGATAGGTGAGGTTTTATGGAATGTGGTGTTGTGGTTTTGGAGTATTTCTGTGCACTTTGTTTTGATATTTTTTTTTAAACTCTTATTACAATGTAGAGTAGTACTATGAAAAAAGCTCACAAACTATAATGTCAGACTATTGTTTCCACTGGCCAATTTGTAATGAATTTGAGGGTTTAAGCTTTATTTTTTGTTTTTATTTCCTATAGCTTTTAGATCTGCTGTGGCTTTTGCTCCCACCAGTCAATTCATGCCTACTACCACTCATTTAAAAAATCAGGTGTTACATTACAATTATCTTAAAAAAATCAATTTTTGCTTCTAGTTGCGATGAATTAGACTGCCGGGCTACTGTTGCTGTATATAAGCCAAGAAAATGTAAATATAAAAAAAATTACACGTGCAAAATACGTGATTCCAGAATACTGTGCTGTTGATGATGTCTATGAGAATCTTATTGTTCCTTAATACCGCATGCAGCTTAAAGGCACCCCCAAGCATGTTATTGAAAGGATTGGTGTTTTTTCCATTTCACCCTCGAAGTCACATAAAAGGACAGTCCCTCTCCCTCCCGTATGATATTTTTAAAATATGTGATTACATTTTTACATTAGTGCATGTCCCCCTTGTCAGTGCTCAGCCCTCAATGCCATTTGTTTTAAAATCTCTTGCCTTTTAGTCTTTAAGGGTTGCTTTTTTAGATTTGCCCTCTATTGACTTTAATAATGTTCAGATTAAAGCTTTTAATTTCCAGATTTTACAATTTTACTATGGTTTTGACAGACAGCACGCAAATCAAACCCAGGCTAATTTGTTAATCTCTAGCCAGGACCAGCCACACTGATTTTCAAAACTTATTCTGACAGCCTCAAATTTTAATCAAAGCACATACAGTAAATCCTTACCCATGCAAACTCAAGAGGTAATCTGGCAGGGTTGCCCTCTATCACCATGTCTGTATGGAGCCCTTTGCAATAAATACTAACATTGTGCAGGGGGCAAACACACTCTATTCTCACCTTGGCGAGAAATGAGGAAGCACTGCTGCAGCACAAATAAATATAAGAAAAAAAAGTAGCATTGATATCCAATTGTGAATATGGGAGCGGATAGGATGCAGGGCAACATCACATTTATTTAAGGGTTAAGGTCCATTTTAAGATAAAATGTTACTTTCTACAATGCAGCTATATCTCCTGTGAGATGGACCACATTCTCACCTGTGATTTGGTTGAAACTCTTCTTGCTCAGAATATTATATCTTTTTAGGACATTCCCTATTGCAGTGACCAAATGGGATATGCTTGTAATCCAAAAAGAGATGAATGCATTTGGGACAATCAAAGACTACCTGGGTAGCCTGGCAGTTTCCAGCCTAATTATCTACCACCACACCTTACAAATAACACTGACTACTAGCAATGGACCTTGACCCCACTGAGTCCACATAGAAGCTCTGGCATGCTCTCTGAAAGCAATAGATTCCTTGATGTGGATTGCAAATAGGCTGCAATCCCCCATTGTATATCCTATTCTTTTCTACTCATTTTTGATTTGGGACAAGTAGAGAGCTAGAAAAGCACAGTACTCTAAACACACTTCTCTCATGCCTATCGTGGGCAGTTCTAAGTTTTAACCTGGCCACAATCCACAGCCCTTCCACTGATAGACAAATACCATGTGACATAAAAAATTGCAACACCCATCATTTTATTCTCTGGGACCTCTACTTAAAATATATATAAACCTAACATACTCCTCCCGCCCTCACAGTTTCCAACAAAAATATAAATGTGCTGAAAGTTTTTGTAGACCCCTTGTGTGTGTATATATATATATATATATATATATATTACATACAATCTATATACTGTATATAGACTAATACCTCTAGTGTAGGTTAAAAAACTTAGTGGAACACTTAAAGAATATGTAAACTCAACATTTCATATTGCTGATATGTGCCTGATGTACCATGTACTTATATGAAAAAATATACTGTTCTCTTTATATTGTTTCCTTTGTGTGAAATACCTGGTGATCCTGCCAAAGCCTCTGCTTTTCTATTAAAAACTAATCACAGACCACCTAAATACTAGAACACACCATGTTTTCCTGACATGCCCCCTCTGCACAGCCTTTCCCTGGGACATTCAGTGTGCTGCTGTTTCTCTTCTCGTAGCTATTTTGCAGCTGAGAAGGAATTAGATAACTTATAAAAAGGGAACAATGTATTTATAATGTTTTTTATATCAATACACAATTATTTATTTTAATTTTAAAGTGAATGGGATGTTTTACAAGGTGAGGTTTTACAATCACTGTAAGGCCTCGTGAGCATGCCAAGCCCCTCTGTCGACAGCCCACAAAACTCTGAGAGGCTAAAAGCTGCTGTAGCTGGATGGGGCTTGATGGTGACCCATGTATACCTGGGAGCATGCTCCCCTAAACATTACAAAAATCTGTAAAATGTTATTCAAGAGCCATTTAGCTCAATATTGCCCTTATTATGGGCCACAGACAAAACATTATCCTCTTCCTTGTAGTGCATTAACATGAGGTGGGTTGCCTGGATGTAGGTATCCTGCTTGCTTGCTCTACCATGAAAAAAGGGGTAAAGTTAGTTTTTTTCAAACACCTCCATTTTGCATATTTTTATGTATTCTCTTGGTTTTTTTCCCCTCTACTCGTTCAAGTAGACCTAAAATTTACATATGTTGTCCTTGGACTTTTTTTAATATCTACTATAAGGAGATCAAAGTTAATAACTAACAGTTCAGAAACTTTAAGGTCCCGCTTCATGCAGCCCTTCAGGGTAACAGTATGCTCTGTCTCCCTGTTATTGTGTTTGGCGGTAGTTATATCAGGCAAGCCATTGGCTGGGGTCACAAAACGCACTCTAACTTACTTGCCACATCCCTGCTCCTGTACTTTTGTGATTGTTGTAGGTGTGGTCCAGAGCCATCTTGGAGATGTCTGTTCAGTGTGGTCTGATCCTTTCAGGAAGAATTGTTCCTTAGTGCCTTTTGCCATAGGAGTCAGTAAAAGCTTGTTTTAAACTTTATTTAATGCTTGCTGAAAAAACACTTATGATGCTTACTGCTATGCATTGCTTAAAACTGTTTCAGGTACAACACCTTTTAGTTTGCATTTACTGGGTTGCCAACAAATGTCTGCCAAGTAGTTGTACAGACAAATAACTTAAAAATCAGAACTTTCTTCAAGGTTAAATTTAAAGTTGGTTCTCTAAGCACTGTGAATCTTTTACTAGCTTTATAGAAGATAAGAGTCTCCTATGATAACTTCTGAAATATTACTGTGGTTAAAAGTTCCTCTTAGCTAAAGTGAGCCTGTAACTTATCTGCGTCTTGTGCCCAAATTGAATAAAACAGAACGAGAAGCCATAGACATCTTCTAGTGATTATTTACAGGAGAGCAGCACGCAAAGACAACATTATCAGGTATAACGGCTGCCATCAAACACTTTTTTTATTGGAGCATTAACAATTTGTGGCTAACCGCTGGGATTTTTGATAGCCTGGATCACAGAAATGGAATGTTTGCTTATGGGAATAATGCATACATTAATTTCAGTAAATCCTCTGAGATCTCATCATGCTTTGGAAATGCAAAATGTCATAGACACCTTTACTGTATTTTTAGAAATACATCACTTCTGCCAAATAAGAGTGAAAATGTACCAAAGTTCTCTTTACAGACCTTAAAATGTGAATTATAGTTAAAAGCTGGGCCTTTTATTGTGACATTGTGAAAGTAAATCTTGGCATTTAGCGTTCAAATTCCAGCTTTAAAATGCACTTAAAATATTTCACTTCTCCTGTTCTTAGTTTCATACATGGAGTATATTTAATTACCCGTTGCAAAGTCATAGGTTACATTAGAATTTTATGCAAGCTGATTAGATACATATCTTGTCTGGAGCCGCATAGTAATATAGAGAAATGCATTTTTCTTATATAAAAAGGACTATTGTCGCCTGAGACTAAGTTAGGAATAACATCATTGTAATATTTTGAAATTGGTAATAACGCTCTTTAACCAGTAGCTGCACAAATTTCCCCACTAGACATTAAAACCTTGCCTTCATTTATTTTTAGAAGCCACTTATTTTGGGAAATCTTATTCTCTCTTTTTTAAAAAATAATTCTATATTCAATGGATTTTAAGGTAGTTGTTTTCAGTATTTCTGAGTAGCGATGAGCAGGACTTGGGTTTGGTTCGTTGCAGGTTGCGCAAACATGACTAATGTCTGAGTGCCGAATCCAAGTCCCATTAAGGTCAAAGGAAAACAAAAAAGACCATTTTCATGGCTAAAAGACAAGGGATTGTCTAACAAATGGCAAGGGTGGGGGCCTTTGCACTACCATGGGAAACATGTACCACAGCAAAATAAAAAAAAAATACATACAATTGACTTGGTTGTGATTAGTGGTTTTGTAATGCTTAAAGTAAAACAATACAAAATGTCTGGGGTATGCCCTGTGTGGGAAGTAGTGCATCTGTACAATGTATAAAATCTACTATCGTAAAATAGACATATACAAATAAAAACGTGTTTGAATTAGTGGCAGAATCACAGCTACCATCCACGTTATTCTGTTTGTAAAGAACGTGGCCCGAGGATTCTCATCACCTATACAAGAACCTTGTCCTACATGAGGGTCTGAAAAAGGTGTTATCGGGGGACCCCCACAAAAAAATTACATGGGGTCCCCCCTAATTTATACTAGGTACCAGATTTGAATTCTAAGTAGGGGCCAACAGAAAAAAAAAAATATTGTGAAGTTTACCCTCAATCCTGGCCAGGTGATTGTGGGATCTGCGGGTGGGGGGCTTATTGGAACCTGGATGTCCCCTTTAACAATAAGGGAGCACTCAGATACTATCCCCCCATATTAATGAGTAAATAAATCTAAAGTGTAAGTAATGACAGAAACAGATGTTGACAAGTCCTTTAACCTCCCTAGCGGTCTGATTATGTCCATATTTCTGTGCTCAAAGCGATACATTTTTTTGCACGGAAATATGTATTTTATTTATTGTAGTCCTGTAATTTTTAGGAATAACTCACTGAAATCTGTCCGAACAAGAGTCTAGTAAACATCCCGGGTATGTTAAAATTTGAAACATGAAATCATAAATTATAATTTAATAAATAATCATAAAAAATAATAATATAATAATAAATTTAATTCAATAATGTAATCAAACCAAAAACACTGAAATTTGAAATATAGCGCCAAGTTCGCACATCACTGAGCAAAGTCTCAAAATCGTTTTCAGTGTCTGATGACCAATTTCCCCATGAATCATTATCACTCAATTCTGCAAGTAGTTCTGATTTACTATCGCTGTTCTCTAGCTGGTCTAAAACCGCTTTTGACCTAAAAGGACGCTTTTTGGACGCCATGGACGTTTTTCAGTTTCCAGGCAGAAAGAACAATACAAAAGTAGGCAGGGCACAGGACAAAGCACTAGGGACAAAATGTATGTGAAATGGTTTGATACAGTAATGTTTTACTATGTTATTTTAGTGAATTTAGTGAATGTCACTTTTTGTTATTTTCAAATTTCCCGCCGTTCCATCCCCAAACGTCCCGATGTCGCAGGGGAGGGAACCCAGAAGACAGATGCCGGCATCAGCCGGAGGACATTACAGGGGACACTGCAGGAGGGACATCACGGGAGCGCAGGACAAGGTAAGAGAAGAACAGATGCCAGAGCAGCGCCGCATGGTAAGCCCGAGTGTAGCTCGGGGTTACCGCTTGTGGTACTGAAACTTTTCCCCGAGCTACACTCGGGAATACCGCCAGGAAGGCTACTAATATAAAAAAAGACCTATGCTGTACATTCATCAACAGTCATATCATCCAGCAATGTACATTGCAGATCCACATCAAGCATGATGCTTGGGAACTTGCTAAAATGAAAAATAAACTGCCAAAAACTGACACACATATGTTCCCATTTCTTCTCTTCTGACAAATGGCAGGTCTGGCAGATCACAGCTCCTATAAACAAAGGGGTGGGGTCTCTTGGAAGACATAATTGACTTTATAGGGACATGATTTTACTCTAGGAAGGAGGAAGGAGGCCTTGATTCTCCTATATAGATTTGGGGCAGCACAGTGGCTAAATGGTTAGCACTTCTACCTGGCAGTACTAGAGTAATTGGTTCAAGTCCCAACCATGGCACCTCCTGCCTGGAGTTTGCATGTTCTCCCTGTGCCTGCGTGGGCTTCCTCCGGGTACTCCAGTTTCCTCCCACACTGCAAAGACATGATGGTAGGTTAACTGGATTATGTGTATGTAAGTTAGGGACCGTAGATTATACACCATTTGAGGGTTAAGGACTGATGTGAATGTGCAAGATACAGTTGTGTTCAAAATAATGGCAGTCAGACATCACTAACCTGATCAATCACTGTTTTTGGTAGAAATGATATTTCTACATGGCAAATAATTTACTAGCAGGTGTAGTAGAGTAATAGAAATCCAACAGACCCAACAGTCATGACATGCATGCTTCTGATTCTGTGTAATTGAATCACTAATTGAAAGGGGCATGTTCAAAAAATAGCAATGTGGAGTTCTATTAGTGAGGTCATTCATTCTTTGAAAAACAGGTGGTAATTATTGCCTTTATTTAAGGAAGGAAGGCAACAAATGTTGTACATGCTGGTTACAGTGCATTTCTCTCTGAAATTCTGAGGAAAATGGGTCGTTCCAGACATTGTTCCTCCTCCCCGATCCCCCACTCACAACTTTACCATTAAGATCAACAGCACAACCATTGGTCCTTCCCCTCATGCCAGGCTGCATAATCCTAGACTCTGACCTCTCCTTTGGGCCCCACATCCACTCACTGGCTAAATCCTGCCACCTCAACCTCTGGAACATTTCCAAAATCCGCCCCTTCCTGACCAATGACACCACAAAACAACTTATCCACGCCTTGGTTATATCCTGCCTCGATTACTGCAACTCCCTCCTTACTGGTCTACCATTGCACAGGCTATCCTCCCTTCAGTCTATTATGAATGCTGCTGCTAGACTCATATACCTTACCAACCGATCAGTGACTGCTGCCCCTCTCTGCCAATCCCTTCATTGGCTTCCACTAACCCAACGTATAAAATTCAAAATACTAACCACAGCTTACAAAGCCATCCACAACACTGCCTCTAGCTACATCACCAACCTCATCCACAGATACCGCCCAAATTGCCAACTCCGCTCCTCCCATGATATCCTCCTCTCTAGCTCCCTCATCACCTCCTCCCACGCTCGCCTCCAGGACTTCTCCACAGCCTCTCCCATCCTCTGGAACTCCCTACCACAGCATGTCCGGTCAGCCCCCACCCTGTCTGCCTTTAGGCGATCTTTGAAAACTCACTTCTTCAGGGAAGCCTACCCCACCTCCACCTAAGAACTGTGCTTGAATCACCTCCGCCAGATCATCCCCCGCAGCTATCACCTTTTGTATCACCTCCCCCTTCCTTTAGATTGTAAGCTCCACGAGCCGGGCCCTCCTATTCCTTCTGTACTAAAATGTATTGTAATTGTACTGTCTCCCTTATATTGTAAAGCGCTGCGCAAACTGTTGGCGCTATATAAATCCTGTATAATAATAATAATTGTTCAGAAGAACAGTGTACCTTGATTAAAAAGTTGATTGGAGAGGGGAAAACATATAAAGAAGTGCAGAAAATGATAGGCTGCTCAGCTAAAATGATCGCAAATGCTTTAAAATGGCAACCAAAACCTGAAAGACGTTGAAGAAAGCGAAAAACTACCATTCGAATGGATAGAAGAATAGCCAAAATAGCAAGGACTCAGCCAACAATCAGCTCCAGGAAGATCAAAGAAGGTTTAAAGTTACCTGTGAGTACTGTTACAATTAGAAGACGCCTATGTGAAGCCAAGCTATCTGCAAGAAGCCCCCGCAAAGTCCCACTGTTGAAAAAAAGACATGTGCTGAAGAGGTTACAATGTGCCAAAGAGCACATTGACTGGCCTAAAGAGAAATGGTGCAACATTTTGTGGACTGATGAAAGTAAGATTGTTCTTTTTGGGTCTAGTGGCCGGAGACAGTTTGTCAGACACTCAAACACTGAATTCAAGCCACAGTACACTGTGAAGACAGTGAAGCATGGTTGCGCAAGCATCATGATATGGGGATGTTTCTCATACTACGGTGTTGGGCCTATTTATGGCATACCAGGGATCATGGATCAGTTTGAATACATCAGAATACTTGAAGAGGTCATGCTGCCTTATGCTGAAGAGGAAATGTCCTTGAAATGGGTGTTCCAACAAGACAACGACCCCAAACACACCAGTAAACGTGCAACATCTTTGTTCCAGAACAACAAGATTGACGTTATGGAGTGGCCAGCCCAATCCCCGGATCTTAATCCAATAGAAAACTTGTGGGGTGACATCAAAAATGCAGTTTCTGAGGCAAAACCAAGAAATAGAGAAGAACTGTGGAATGTAGTCCAATCATCCTGGGCTGGAATACCTGTTCACAGGTGCCAGAAGTTGGTTGACTCCATGCAACACAGATGTACAGCAGTTCTCAGAAACAGTGCTTATACAACTAAATATTAATTAAGGAAAGCAAATTCAAAGGAAAGCAAAATCTTCAAACATTTTTCAGTTTATATAGTGAATGTTTGAGTTTGTAAAGAAGAATACAAACACTGCTATGTTTTTGAACAGTCTAATATTCACTTTTCTTCAATTTTTTTAGAGGAACAACACAAATTTAATATATTTATCTTCATGTTTTGATTTGTAATAGAATGTGTAGTGTTCCCAATGCATTTGTGTGTATGGAAATAAAAGCTATTAGAATTATTTTGAGCTTTATTCACTTTTTTCAACACACTGCTATTATTTTGAACACAACTGTATATGTAAAGTGCTGCATAAATTGACAGCACTAAATAAGTACCTGTAAGAAATAATAAATAAATAAATAAATAGTTAGACTTCATTTAGAATATGTGTGCAAATGTGTGCAATTCTGGAGACCTCAGTTACAAAGAGTTATTGATAAGATAGAACAAGTCTATAAATGGGCAACAAAACTAGTGAACGTTTTGGGGGATAAAACATCAGGAGAGACTTCAGGAATGTAATATTTCAGTTCTCAGGAAAGAAGTGAAAGGGGAGATACAGTATGACTGAAACCTTTAAATACATTAAGGATGTGAATAAGGTTCAAGAGGACAGTATTTTCAATAGGAAACTAAGATCAAGAACATGGAGAAATTAACTCAAAGTAGCAGAAGGAGACAACAAACCTAATCTTAGAAAGTATTATTATACTGAAAGAGTAATTGATGCTTGTAATAGACTTCTAGCAGTGATAATGAGTCAGTAAAAAAAAAAAAAACATGGTGGATCAGATGGTCTTTTTTCTGTCATCATTCTTCTATGTTTCTACATCATAGGTCAGTCATGTCACAGGATCCCTAAGAAGCTCATCCCTTAAACTCATTACTAAAGATAGGGATGCGTATTTTGAAGGGGTCTCTACTGCATTATTTACAAAATAAAAAAAACTTGGACCGAAAAGTAAATTAACAGCTTTATTTATAACGTAGATATACATTATATACATTGCTCAAAAAAATTAAAGAAACACTTTGAAAAAACATCAGATCTCAATGGGGAAAAATATCATGCTGGATATCTATACTGATATGGACTGGGTGTGTTAAGAACGTAAGGATACCCCATCGTTTGATGGAAATTAAAATTATCAACCTACAGAGGGCTGAATTCAAAGACACCCCGAAAATCTGTGAAAAAATGATGCAGCAGGCTAATCCATTTTACTGAAATTTAATTGCTGCATCTCAAAATGGTAGTCAGTAGTTTTTATGGCCCCATGTGCTTGTATGCACTCCTGACAACATCGGGGCATACTCCTGATGAGACAACAGAAAGTGTCCTGGGGTATTTCCTCCCAGATCTGGATCAGGGCATCACTGAGCTCCTAGACAATCTGAGGTGCAACCTGGTGGCGTTGGATGGACCAAAACATGATATCCCAGAGGTGTTCTATTGAATTTAGGTCAGGCAAGCATTGGGGCAATTCAATGGTATCAATTTCTACATCCTCCAGGAACTGCCTGTATACTCTCGCCACATGAGGTCAGTCAGAGTCATGCACCAGGAGGAACCCAGGACCTCCTGCACCAGTGTAGGGTCTGACAATGGGTCCAAGGATTTCATCCTGATACCTAATGGCAGTCAGAGTGCCACTGTCTAGCTTATAGAGATCTGTGCGTCCCTCCATGGATGTGCCTCCCCAGACCATCACAGACCCACCACCAAACGGCTGAACAATGTTAGAGGCAGCATAACCTTCTCTGTTTCTGATTGTTTGGTCAGAGACATTCACACTAGTGGCCTGCTGGAGGTCATTTTGTAGGGCTCTGGCAGTGCTCATCCTCTTCCTCCTTGCACAAAGGAGCAGACACCAGTCCTGTTGATGGGTTAAGTACCTTCTACAGCCCTGTCCAGTTCTCCTAGGGTAATTGGCTGTCTCCTGGAATCTCCTCCATGCTCTTGGGACTGTGCTGGGAGACAGATATTGATGTGCCATCCTGGAGGAGTTGGACTACCTGTACAACCTCTGTAGTTTCCAGGTATCTCCTCATGCTACCAGTAGTGACACTGATCCTAGCCAACTGCAAAACTAGTGAAAAACAGTCAGAAATGATGAATAGGGGAACAAATGTCAGTGGCCTCTACCTGTAAAACCATTCCTGTTTGGGGGATCGTCTCATTGTTGCCCATCTAGTGCACCTGTTGTTAATTTCATTAATACCAAAGCATCTGAAACTGATTAACAACTCCCTCTGCTACTTAAATGACCAGCTCAATATCCCAGGAGTTTAATTGACTTGATGCTATACTCTGATTAAAAAGTGTTCCTTTATTTTTTTGCACATAGAATGCCCCAACTTTAGCCAATAGATCAGTGCAATGTTTGTGTGCTGAAAGATCTGACAATGGTATCTAGTGTTGAAGGGGTGAGTGTCCAGTCACAACACCCCAGGGTTCCCCTCAAATCTGGGTGAGACTTCTACCAAATTATTTTTTTTTTCTCCAAAAACAATTTTTATTGAGAAATAAGGCACAGAGGTAACATATACAGGTTACAATCGGTTCATGTGTACAACTTAGTAAATGCCCATATCCCTGATGGGGTTTACATCTGAAGCACATTTAGTGTCATCAATTAACATAGCTTGAAGTTGAAAAAATATACATGAGAGAAAAAGAAAAACAGAGGAGAACATGTTCCAAGCACAAATCTACATATTATGAAATGAGCAGAACAGCTGGGTACAGAGATCAGCCAATCCTCGTATGATCATCTTTAAATAAAGAGTGTGATGCAATGCAATACAACACAGGAGGATGGTGGGAGTAGCGGATGTTGAGGCATCCACCCCTGGGGGCGGAGGCTGAGAAGCTGAAGTTGTACCTGTGGGTCTGCTGATATTCTAAGTTCATTTGAACTTAGAAAATTGGGGAAGTAAATTTTAGAATATAGGATAGAGCGGGGGAAGAGAGAGGGAAGAATAGAAGGAGAGAAATAAGTAGAAGGAGAGAGGACAGAGATAGGGGGGAGGAGTAGAGAGAGAGGAAAAAAAGGAGGGGAGAGAGGTAGAGGGAGGAAAGGGCAACCGCTGCACTGGGTCAAACAGTGCAAAATAATCCGAGTAGTAGTCAGAGGTCCCATATGGCAGTCTAGGTAGGCATGCGTAGCAATCTCGTATATAGGTCCGTTTCCGCAATATTTAGGTTGCAATTTTCAATCTCAGGCAAGGTGTGCGTTACATGTGTGATGCATGAACAAAGGAATGTATTCCTATTGGTAATCGAGTAGTGATCAAGTGGGGGAAGAGGTGGAGTCATGCAGTAGTTGGTGATAAGCGGCTGTAGTTTTGAAATTACTGCAACATGCCCACGTCTTCCTGAATCTCTCGGGGCAATCTTTTGCAACAGAGATGAGCTCCTCAATATTGGCAATTTTGTTTATACATGCAAACCATTCCCAGACAGAGGGGGTATGTGTTGAGCGCCAGTGGATTGGAATACACTGTTTTTCAGCATTCACCATATGCATAGCGAGCGATTTACAGTATGTTTTATAGGGGAGCGAGGAGTGGTGAAGTAAGAATTGCTCAGGAGATAGATCTAGGGAGTAGGTTGTTACTTGAGCAATTATTGATTGTATTATCCCCTAGAAGGGGTGGAGCATTGGGCAGTCCCACCATATATGTGAAAGTGTACCAGTCGCTTAGCCGCATCTCCAACAAGAGTCAGGGATGCTAGGATCAAATCTATGGAGCAGAGAAGGAACTCTATACCATCTAGAATATAGTTTGTAATTATTTTCTTGAGTCAAAACACATATGGAACCTTTGTGTATATGGCCATATACATGGTCCCAATCAGCGGGGGTCAGGTTTAGTTGTAGGTCATTGCTCCAAGCTACGCAGGCCTTTCTGGACGTAACTTAATTTGTGTTTTCCAGGCATGCGTATAGCTTGGAGACCATATGTCTCTGTGAGGAATCTGTGGAGCAGATTTTTTTGAATGGGGTAAGGCGTCTAGCAAGCTCTCTTGGACGTGACGGGCTATGTATGAAGTGATGGAGTTGCCTATACATCCATGGAGTCATGTTTAGAGTTGGCCATTGGTTTTGGAGGCGTTTTCTTGTCAAAAAGACGCCATCCTTGAAAAGATGGTGTAGTCCCGGGTATTTCTGGGGTGAGGCCCCAGCGAGGAATGCATTCAACATTCCGGGGGGAAAATCAGGGTTCATACGAATGGACGTGAGTGCACCAGGCGTTGAGGAAAGGCCCGATTTCTGACACATCAAGTGGTAACAAGACAGTGTCGGACTGATTAGCAGGTGTTCTTTGAAAGTGGATGGGATATGTGATTTACCCAGCCACGGGAATGTGGCTAGTGGGGTCACTGAAAACGCTGCTTCCAGATTCACCCAGGCCTTACGTACATGGTTTGTACACCAGTCCACAATTCTTGCCAGGTGGCAAGCCCAATAGTAGCGAGTAATGTCTGGCAATCTGATACCTCCTCCAGCCATAGGCATTGTAAGTTGTTCAAAGCTGATTCTTGGACGTTTATTGCACCATAAGAAGAAGGTGCATAGTGTCCTATATGAGCTAAAAAATGACTTAGGCATGACCCCAATTGGGATCGTTTGCATCAGGTACAGTAGCCAGGGAAGCACATTCATTTTGAGGATCGCTGCCCTTCTGAACCAGGAGAAAATTGGTTTATCCCAATTCTGTAAGTCTTTAGTAATGCTACGTATGATAGGTAAGAAGTTTCTTGTATATAGATCTGAAAGGCGGGTGGGTAGCTCAATCCCCAGGTAAGAGATGGCCTCGGTTTGCCAGGTGAAGGGGAAGTTTTTCTGTGCCTGCCTGACCAACTCAGGGGGTAGGGAGACATTGAGGGCCTGGGATTTATTGAAATTCATTTTGAAGTTGGATATGTACTTAAACGTTTTAAAGTCTTGAAGTAGATTGGGGAGGGTGATGTGTGGTTCTGTTAGGAAGAGTAGTATATCATCTGCAAATGCCGCTATTTTGTGTATTCTGCCCTTAACCATATTTCCTCTGATATTGTTATTCATTTGAATGCGATTCAAGAATGGTTCCAGTGTGAGGACAAATAGGAGGGGAGATAACGGACACCCCCGTCTAGTCCCATTACTGATAGAGAAGGCTTCCAACAGGAGACCATTGACTCTAACTTTGGCTGTTGGTGTGGTATACAGAGACATGATAAAGTTCATGAGGCGTGGGGGAAGGCCAAGTCCAAGCAGAACCGCCTCCATATAGTCCCAGGCCAACCTATCAAAAGCCTTCTCTGCGTTGAGAGAGAGAAAAAAGCCATGTTGATTTGTTTGTGTCAACCAGTGATGTATATTTAGGGCTTGTATTGTGTTATCCCTTGCCTCTCAACCTGGCACAAACCTCACCTGATCAGTGGATATGGAGGGTTCAATGATGCTTAAGAGACGGTTCGCTAGTATTTTAGTGAAGATTTTTAGATCAACGTTCAGAAGGGAAATTGGTCGTTGATGTAGTTTCCTTGCCTTCTTTTGGTATGAGTGTGATATGGGCTTCAGAAAGACATCTCATGGGCTGTCTCGGGGTGTCTAGTGAGTTGAACGCATTGAGGAATGGCTGCGCAAGAATTTCCATAAAGGATTTGTAATAAGTGGTCGTAAATCCGTCAGGGCCTGGGCTCTTGCCTGGTTTTAATTGTGCAATGGATTTTTGGAGTTCTACAAGTGTCAGCACCCCATCTAGTTCACCTGCTTTAGATCGTGAGATAGGTTTGGGAAGTTATTGCGATAGAAATGCCTGGATAATGTCCGTGCGTGATCTATTATCCCCTGCAGGTTTTTGAGGGAGATTATAAAGGGTCGTATTGTAGTTTTCAAATTCCGCAGCTATATCCGGGGATGTTTTAAGTATTCAACCTTGCTGGGAATGGATTTGATGAATAAGGCAAGCTGCAGGGCCCTAGCTAAAAATGTACTACTTTTGTCCCCATATTCGTAGAACAGTTTCTGAGATAAAGCAAAGTTACACTTGGGTTTCCTTTCCACAGCTTCCAGTAGTTGTTTACGTGCAGCTGTTAGTTCGGCAGTAAGTGTCAAAGCCTGCTTACGTTTATGGGAACACTCTAGTTGACGTACTTTCTGGAGTAGTGAGTTAAAAGACCCTTGACCTGCTCGTTTTCGAGAAGCAATTGTAAGTAGAAGCCCACGTGTCACACATTTGTGTGCTTCCCATTGGGTGAGTGGAGTTGTTTCTGGAGATATATTTTCCCGAAAATAGTTGATCAGACACTCATGAATTTGGAGAGTCACTGATGGGTCCGTAAGAAGAAACGAGTCCAGTCGCCATATTTTGGGAGCGATTGGGACATCTGGGATATATATGGTCATAGAAAAGGGGTGATGGTCTGCAAGAATCATAGGTTCAATAGAGGCTGACTTTAAAGTAGGGAGATCTCTTTGCGAGAGAAAGAGATAATCAATTCTAGAATAGCGGTTATGAGGTGCAGAAAAAAATGTGAAGTCTTTATCAGTTGGGTGTAGAGTGAGCCATGTATCATGTAAGAAGAGGTCTGTAAGTTTCAATTTGTTCTGTTTCAGAGCTCAAAATGTTTTTGAAGATGTACCCATCGAGGTATCTTCCACGGGGTTTAATGCCACATTAAAATCACCACCCAGGATCAGAATGCCCGATTGGAAAGTAGTTAGTGTTTTTGCAATTTTACGGAAGAAGCTGACTTGCGCCGTATTGGGGCTGTATATGTTAGCTAATGTGATTGGCCTGTTGTGGATGAGACCTTTAAGGAAGAGGAATCGACCTTCTGAGTCTTCGAGAGAATCAGTAACTGTAAGCGAGCGTCTCTAAGAAATTAAAATGGATACACCTTTTGCTTTCACCTCTGTATTGACTGCATGATATACTGTCGGGTACATTGCGTTGGAAAATTTAGGGATCTGGTCAGCACGGAAGTGAGTTTCCTGAATGAAAATCACATCTGCTCGTAGGCTTTTCATATAAGTCAGTAGTTGTGAGCATTTTTCGGGTAGATTCAGACCTCTAGCATTTAGAGATGCCACTGAAAGCGTATGGGAAGCATGTGGGGTTTTGGAAGGCAGATTACATGCAGGATTTGCCATACCCAATATGTTGGGAGATCTATGAGAAAGCTGAGAGATCGCCTCCATGATCATGTGTATAACACTCAAAATGCCATTAATGTGGCTAAGCATTTTAATGTGTAACATGGGGTAGATCTCTCAGCCTTACAAATTCAGGCTATAGAGAAGGTTACTAATACCAGTAGAGTTGGTAATTAGTTTAGATATCTGTCTTAGCAGGAGGTGTATTGGATTTTTCACATACAGACCCGTATTCCTCATGGTCTCAATTTTGAGTGGGATCTCATTCATTTTTCTGACTGAGATGTCGCCCATTTGTATTCCACCAATCTATGTGTAACAGCTCCCCAAATTGGAGCACCCATCGACAGTGGTCTTAATCTGATGGCTGTTTGTGTATATAGTTATCATGACGTCTGGGATGTAGTGTAATATGGGCTGATTAATTTTCAATTTTGTTTCATCTCATTGTTGCATGTTCCTGGATGTGAATTTCTATTTTTATTACTGTTGCCCTTTCTATAGGTGCCAAATTGGGGATGAGTGGGGTGTTGCTGCCACTAGATCAGTGGTTGTGAATACTCTAGTGTCCTGAGTTCTATATATTTATTATAGTTTGACAAGGAGGTGCATTGTTTTACACCCCTTATATAGCTGTCATTCGGCTAGTGCCACTGTTGGGACTTGTTGCATACTCAGGGTAATCAGTGCTCAGGTGTTTTTCTTCTTCAGCAAGCCATGGCAGGCATCATGATTGATGATGGATTTACAGTGGACATGTTTTGGGGATTTGTCTTTTTTTTAATATGGACTTGTCAAAGGTTTGGGTGGCTTAATTTCAAGGTTACAACTTTTTTTTATGTGAATGAGAAGAAGTACTATGTACACAATACCCATCCAAATAGGGGACTGGTATTCTGATAAGCCCCCTGGCTGCAGATCCCCACATCCACTGGGCAAGGGTTGTGGGAAGATGCCCTTGTCCTCATCAATATTTTTAGAGGGATCTCCCCTGGCAAGGTACCTCCCCATGCTGAGGGCATGTGGCTTGGTATGGTTCAGGAAGCAGGTGGAGCATGCTCATCCCCCCCTTTTATGGCTAGCCAGGCTGCATGCTCAGATTAAGAGTCCGGTATAGATTTTTAGGAGGACTTCACACATTTTTTTATGTATGTGGTCACCCTTAAAATCCAGGAAGGACTCAAAGGTTTTTTAATTCTTAATCTAGGATATGCTACAACAAAAATTACTTTGACAGCTGTCATTGACAGCATAAAAACCCCTCCAAATGTCCCCCAAAAAGCAAAGACCCTTGGAGGTGCTGTTTTGTTAGACAAAGAAGCTGGCAATGGCAGCTGTCAATCAATGAAATTTTAAAACTTAAAGACATTAGACATTTTTAAAGTTCCATGTAAAGCCTTAAAAAAATCACTGTTCCTGGCCAAATTAAGTTTTTGTAATTCATTTTTTTGCATTGGCACAAGTTCCTCACGGCAGTGCTCACTCTTCATGTTATTTTGATGTGGTAGTTTATATACTCAGGGGCAGGGATGTGGTGACATCACTGACAAATTATGGACATAGCCATATCTGCTCTGTAACCATGACCATGGCCATATTTGGTCAGTGACATTACAGCCCTGAACCTTTGATTACATGGTCGGGATTCAAGTCACTGGATGTTAAGAACTTGGCTGCACCTGTCAGCATACTTAACAACCATTGACAGTGGGAAGCTGTCATGTAGACTAGTGGTTATAATATGACAACACCATACTTTGCCCAGGTGCAAGATCTGGGCTAATGAAGAGTTTGACCTAGGTTGCATACCATACAATATAGAAAGCTGCTTTCCCAACAACCCTTTTTCATTGTGTTAAGAAATTAGTGAGGGACATCTGTCAGTATTGCAGGAAGAGAGAGTTGCTTAGTGTACTGTAGTGTGCTTTGTGATTTATATAGTACTACTGTACCTAGTGCAATATACAGTACTACTGTATATTCAGTGTTGTATATTTGCTACTGATAGTTTGCAGTGAATTGAAGTTTGTGTGGCTAGAAAGAGTGGCGTATAAGCCCACTAGGCTAATCTGCCCTCAGTCTATCCATTATTTTACATGTGCTTCTACTATGGAGGCTTTCAAAATTATAGAGTTAGGACTGCAGAAAATAATGGGGTGCCATGAAGAGGCTCTGCAGCTTATGCAAGTATTTGCAAATGTATTCAAACTTAACCCATGTTCTTAATGCAAACTGTTAGACAGGACAATTTGGTTGGTTGCAGGCTGGTTGGTAAGTTGAGCTGGGAATTGTTTTTTTGCTTTGTTTTACATGTGTTTCTTTTTGATGTGCTCCTTGCTGTAAAGGCCAGTTATAGATTGGGGCAGTTGCAATTTATTTGTACTAGTTTAAGCCCACCTGCATTCATTGTGATTTCAAACAGTCCTTTTTGGGGCTACTTTTTGTGTCAGTGGCAGGTTCTGTTGCTCCATTCCTGTTGTTCCTCAATTTCTTGGTATTTTTTTTTTTTGGGGGGGGGTTTGCTTTTCTATAATGGTAGTTAGTACTCTTTTTTTTTTTTTTAAGGAAGAATCTGCCAATCACTTTCCCTGGTGTCATTCATGATGCCCGGGACCCGCTAAATGGAAAAAAAAAACCCTCACTGACACATTCCTAGAGGGATAACTTATGTTACTGTTTGTTAGGATGCTAGTGGCTGTCAGCTCTATAACATTCAGGAGACCTGAGTAGAATTCTGACATATTTTGCAGTGGTAGTAATACTGCTACTAAATGTTTCATTTTCCACTGCAACTTGAGGTTCAAATGGCCGTACCCATTTGTTGAACAGTTTGCACAGAAATGTCCTATGTATATAGTGCTTAGGTCTCCCTCATAATATTTCCTCTGCTGATCGAATGTTAGTAACCTAAAGTGTTGGGCTATTTTCTCTATTGATCAATGTTCTTTAAGTCTTCTTATGTTCTTATGGCTATTTTTAGGATTTCTGAGGATTGAATGTTAAGAAATGTTACATTTTCCCAGCAAAAGGCAACAAATAGAAATTATACACATTACAATCATTGGGAAAGAAAACGTTTTATAATTATACCCATAGTTATATATTGCCTGATGTCTGTTCAGAAAATCTTTCTAGCTGTGGTACAAACCTATATGTACGTATTTTCATTGACAGTGTACAAAAAATACTTTTTTTCATAAGCTACATGCCTAGCTGGTCACAAATTGTAGCCTGTCCAAAAAGGCTTTTTACCTAGGGTGCAAAGTTCACTTTTACTCATACAGAACAATTGTAGTTTTAATGATCACCCCTCCTATTCTTTATGCAGCACTGTTGACTCTTCTGCTCATAAAGTAACCACCATATTTACAAACATTAGTACTACCACATGTAGCTTTAGCAATCACCTCTTATTTTGCACACAGCACTGTGTATTCTAATTTTTCAGGTATTCAGTAAGTAATCACTGATTCAATCACCGTAAAAAAAATGTTGGTTTAGCAATCATTCCTCCTGTTCTTTACACAGCACTGTACAAGCTGATTTATAAGCTCTTTGTTTTAAATATATGCAGTACACACGCAGTACAAAAATGGTAATGCAGAATGCCCTATGCAATATGCTGGAAGAACAAAAAGGGAGCTGCATATGAGAATGGGAGAACACATAGCAAACATTAAGAAAGACTTTAAAAGTCATATTGATTCTGCTAATTATGCTGCAAAACATGCTCGTAATCCCAAACATTTGAAGTTTTATGCGATAGAACAAATTAAGAGACACTGCAGAGGAGGCAACACAGTACAGACAATATTACAAATAGGTCAGTCGATCTATAAAATGTAGGTTTTAAAGCCAAACGGGTTAAATATCCATTTTGACCCAAACTGCACTTTATAAAATAGTTGGGTGGTCACATTGGGTGATAAATGGAGGAAGACAGCCGTTTTAAAGCATAGATTACTTGTTTTCTGAAGAAAGACACAGAAGGTGTCTAAAAGGAGTCAAATTAAGTGTTTATGCTTTTTTTTTAGAAGTTGTACACAATAGTACTTGCCTTTATAATAAGTCTAAAAAGACTAGGTGCTTTTAACTAAAACTACAATTGTTCTGTGTATGTGCATGTGAGCAGGGGCAGACTGACAACTCATGGGGCCCCCGGGCAATAGGGGATCATGGGGCCCCTGTGTCCTTGCCCAAACTCAAAAAATCCTATGAAAAAGGTACCAGGGGCATCTCATGGGGCCCCCTACTGACCCCGGACCCTCGGGCAGCGCCCGAGTTTCCAAATGGTCGGTCCGCCCCTGCATGTGAGAGTAAAGCATCAGGAAAGCAGTGCAGCAATAATAGTGATAGTAGTAGTGATCCCCAGGGACCTAAAAAATTATAGTTGTGTGTATGGTGCAAACCTGTGTGCTATTCCTATCATCAGTGTCCAAACAAACATGCATTTTTTTCTAAGCTTTTTTGTTAAAATGTCAGGTTTTTATGATGTAAAACAATTAGAAAGATAAATCATTTCACCTTTAATGTGACCTATAAACTGTACAACTCAATTGAAAAACAAACTAAAATCTTTTAGAGGGGGGAAGTAAACATAAAATAAATAAAATAATGTGGTTGCATAAGTATGCTCACCCTCTTATAACTAGGGATGTAGCTGTGTTCAGAATTAAGCAATCACATTCAAAATCATGTTAAATAGGAGTCAGTACACACCTGCCATCATTTAAAGTGCCTGATTAACCCCATATTAAGTTCAGCTGTTCTAGTAGGTCTTTCCTGACATTTTCTTAGTCGCATCCTACAGCAAAAGTCATGGTTCACAGAGAGCTTCCAAAGCATCAGAGGGATCTCATTGTTAAAAGGTATCAGTGAGGAGAAGAGTACAAAAGAATTTCCAAGGCATTAGATATACCATGGAGTGCAGTGAAGACAGTCATCATCAAGTGGAGAAAATATGGTGCAACAGTGACATTACCAAGAACTGAAAAAACTCCAAAACTGATGAAAATATGAGAAGAAAACTGGTCTTGGAGGCTGCCAAGAAGCCTGCAGCAACATTAAAGGAGCTGCAGGAATATCTGGCAAGTACTGGCTGTGTGGTGACAACAATCTCCCGTATTCTTCATATGTCTAGGCTATGGGGTAGAGTGCCAAGATGGAAGCCTTTTCTTATGAAGAAAACATCCAAGCCTGTATAATTTTGCAAAAACACATCTGAAGTTTCCCAAAAGCATGTGGGAAAATGTGTTATGGTCTGATGAAACCAAAGTTGAACTTGTTGGTCATAATGTCAAAAGATTTGGCACAAGAACAACACTGCACATCACCAAATTAACACCATACCCACAGTGAAGCATGGTGGTAGCAGTATCATGCTTTGTGGCTGTTTTTCTTTAGTTGGAACTGGGGCCTTAGTCAAGGTAGAGGGAATTATGAACAGTTCCAAATACCAGTCAATATTGGCACAAAACCTTCAGGCTTCTGCTAGAAAGCTGAACATGAATAGGAACTTCATCTTTCAGCATTACAATGACCCAAAGCATACATCCAAATCAACAAAGGAATGGCTTCACCAGAAGAAGATTAAAGTTTTGGAATGGCCCAGCCAGAGCCCAGACCTGAATCCAATCAAAAATCTGTAAGGTGATCTGAAGAGGGCTGTGCACAGGAGATGCCCTTGCAATCTGACAGATTTGGAGTGTTTTTGCAAGGAAGAGTGGGCAAATATTGCCAAGTCAGGATGTGCCATGCTGATAGACTCATACCCAAAAAGACTGAGTGCTTTAAAAAAAAATCAAAAGGTGCTTCAATAAGTATTAGTTTAAGGTTGTGTGCACTTATGCAACCATATTATTTTAGTTTTTTATTTTTACTTCCCTCCACCTAAAATATTTCAGTTTATTGTTCAACTGAGTTGTACAGTTTATAGGTTACATTAAAGGTGGAAAAAGTTCTGAAAAGATTTATCTTTGTCTCATTTTGTTACATCACAGAAACGTGACATTTTAACAGGGGTGTGTAGACTTTTTATATCCACTGTACCTCTGATCCAATTAATACACTATATTGCCAGAAGTACTGGGACTCCTCTCCAAATCATTGGATTCAGGTGTTCCAATCACCTCCATGGTCACAGGTGTATAAAATCAAGTGCCTAGGCATGCAGACTGCTTCTACAAACATTTTTGAAAAAATGTGTCGCTCTCAGGAGCTCCGTGCATTCAAGCATGGTACCGTGATAGGTTGCCACCTGTGCAATAAGTCCATCCGTGAAATTATCTTGCAACTAAATATTCCACGGTCAACTGTAGGAGGTATTGTAACAAAGTAAAAACAACTGAGACGTTGCCACAAAAAATGATAGAGAGGGGTCAGTGAATGCTGAAGCGCACAGTGTGCAGAAGTTGCCAACTGTCTGCAGTCAATAGCTAAAGACCTCCAGACTTTGCGTGGCCTTCAGGTTAGTACAACAGTGCATAGAGAGCTTCGTGGAATGGGTTTCTGTGACTGAGCAGCTGCATCCAAGCCTTATATCACCAAGTGCAATGCAAAGCTTCGGATGTAGTGGTGTAAAGCATGCTGCCACTGGACTCTAGAGCAGTAGAGATGTGTTCTCTGGATTGACAAATCATACTTCTCTGTCTGGCAATCCAATGGACGTGCATGGGTTTGGCAGTTGCCAAGAGAAAGGTACTTGCGTGACTGCATTGTGCCAAGTGTAAAGTTTGGTGGAGGGGGGATTATGGTGTGGGGTTGTTTTTCAGGGGTTGGGCTTGGCTCCTTAGTTCCAGTGAAGGGAACTCTTAAGGCATCAGCATACCAAACATTTTGGACAGTTTCATGCTCCCAACTTTTGACCTCTTCCTGTTCCAACATTACTGTGCACCAGTGCACAAAGCAAGGTCCACAAAGACATGGATGAGTGAGTTTGGGGTGGAGGAACTTGACTGGCCTGCAAAGAGTCCTGACCTCAACCCGATAGAACACCTTTGGGATGAATTAGAGCGGAGACTGCGAGCCAGGCCTTCTCATCTGACATCAGTGCCTGACCTCACAAATGTGCTTCTGGAAGAATGGTCAAATATCCCCATAGACACACTCCTAAACCTTGTGGACAGCCTTCCCAGAAAAGTTGAAGCTGTTATAGCTGCAAAGGGTGGGCCAACTCAATATAGAACCCTACAGACTAAGACTGGGATGCCATTAAAGTTCATGTGAGTGTAAAGGCAGGAGTCCCAATACTTTTGCCAATATACTGTATATAATGAATGTGCAACCAACATCCCAGTGCTGCAAATAAAATTATAAGGGAGTTATGACCTAGCTCCCAGTACTAAGTGAATAACTCTCAAATGTAATTCAAGTAACTCGATTCAATTAAATATTGTCATATGCATGAGTTGCAACCAGACCCTCAGTGTTGCAAGCCGAAACACAGTGAAAAAGAGTCCACTGAAATTAAAATTAAAACACACAGGGATCAGGGATCGCTGATGAAGTCACGTGATCAGTGACACAACACATCGGGTGATGTCACTGGATTTTCTAAAGCGCTGTAACACTCATTAGTGATTGATAACTTAATGAGTATTTTTTTTATTCAATACTTTTTAAATTAAACAGTATTACACTATGAAGCATCATTTATTTTACGTATGACTAGTGACTGGTGGATACTGAGGAAAGGAATCCTGAGAACACTGGTACCTGGTATAGTGACCTGGTGGGACAGCTTAAAGTGCTATTAGACCTATATGCAAATATAGATCTAATAACAAGGTGAGAGGCAAATCTACACTTTGGTGGGACAGAGCACTGTATGGTTTGTATAGATAACATTTAGTTGTGCACCTAAACATCAAGCACTGTGACACGCAGCTGGGGAACTGATGATTACAGTGATTTTTTTGCACAGAACTCTGGTGGACTGTCTTTTTGGGTGTTTTAATTTAAATTTTAGTGGACTGTTTTGCACTGTGTTTCGGCTTGCAGCACTGAGAGTTTGGTAGTAACTCCTGCACATAACAACATTTAATTGAATTGCATAAGAGTTACATGAATTACATTTGAGAGCTATTCACTTAGTACTGGGAGCTTGGTCATAACTCCCTTATAGTTTTTAACCTAGCTAGGTCAGTGAGAATTGGCTGCCTTGGTGATCGAACTGATAGTTATAGTGTGATGCCGGTCACCAGCCGTAGCCTTTGAAAAGCCTTGACTGCGAACCATGTGCGGCTAGCAGTGAGGCCATCATGGTGGGCGGAGTCTGGATGCCATATATTGGAATATGCATGTGACCTGCCTTGTTTTATCTGCTGAAATGTGAGTGTTTTTCTTTTCACCATTCTCAATAAAAATCGGGAGAACGAGCTGCACTATCAGTGTCTTTTTACTTCCCATTTTATATTTTGCCAATGGGAGATGGTCTGAGAGGAAAGAGGAACACTGGAGAAGAGTTATGTTTGTACACATGTAAATAAAGTTCAGTTGGCCTTCTTTTATCAGTGGGGGTCCAACAATTAAGGTGAGCTGATACCCATAAGGTGGGGTGAAGAACACTTTGGTGTGCATGGTGTGGAAACTGGAGCTTCCTTGCACTGTCCGAAGATCGACTTCATTGCAATAGATTGCATGGAAACTGATGGTGCATGGGACTTTTTTTTAATGGAAATTTTTTTTTACCATTGTACTTTATATCAACTTTAGAATGAATATATTTAATATCACTGTGGCATATGGATTGATTATGTTATTATTTATTTAGTCATTTACATGATTCAGTGCACATTTTTTGTATGCACCTATTGATTTATCATATCTTAACAGATTTATATATATTTATACATTTATATATAGATTGTTTATAATTTATTGATTTGGGGTCCTTGCAATGATAGCGCTTCACTGTTTGTAATATTTGTTTCTGTGTGATGAGTGCACATTTTGTAGTGATAGCTGCTTTTTGATTGTTTATCTTTATTTATATATATTTTTATATATATATATATATATATATATATTTTTTTTTTTTTTTTTTTAAATAGTGTGGAGTTTTTATTATATCCCCATTATTTTATTTGCAGCACTGAGATTTTTGGTTTCAAGTTTAATATATTAATTGGATCAGACTTTATTTGTGAGCTACTCACATTATAGGTTTATAGTATTTTAATATTTATTGCACTGGGAGTCAGGTCTAAACTCACCTACAGGTTTATTTGCAGCACTGGGAGTCTAGATTTACAGGTATTTGAATTATAATTGGTTATTTATGAATTGTTTACTTTGCATTTACAGCACTGGGAATCTGGTTATAATTTTCCTAACAACCTAACAACCTCACTTTGCAGCACTGAAATTTTGGTCACACATTCATGTGGTCATTTTAATTGGTTAATTTATTAAGTATATAAACATAGGACTAAGCGCCACACTGACATAAAGATAAATCCTAACGTATAAAATAGCTCTAAATTTTCTTTTTTTTTAAATTTAATCTGCCTGCTCTCCCCTCTGTAACTGTCGATTAGCAAAAAGGCTTCTAGAAATCTGCATCAAATGTCTACATTGTAATTTGAGAAAAAAACATTGTAATTTGTTTATCCCAGATCAGATCTGCCAGATCACCATCTGACATTGATTCTTAGCAAATAAGGAGTATAATCAGGTCAGTTTTTCTGGCTTGTGACTTTGAAAAAGCAGTTTATATTTTAAAAGGATCAAACCCGCTTAGTCTTTCCATGTTGCATTGCAGCCTAGTATTAATACTTACATGGTGTGCTGAGTGTCAATACAATATTTTAAACATTACAAATGCTTGTATCTGCAATATTTAGGGCTGATGTGTTTGGAATATCATACTCTAATTGCTTTTTCTTGGAAAAACTGACTCATCTCTTCTTTTTCTCATTGGGCCCCAATCAAACTGCTTGTATGTTCACCAGCTACTGTGTGAAAATGTTTAAAGCGGAGTTCCACCCAAAAGTGTACACTCCGCTTATTTGCCTCCTCCCCTCTCCACTACCATATTTGGCATCTTTTGGGGGGGAGTGGGGAGATGAATGACTTGGGCTTTATTCGGATGTTTACTATTGCATATCACTAACTCCAAAATTACTTTCTCATCCCTTCTTTATGAACTGAAAACATTTGGCTTTTTCAATAATTTCAACACTTATAAAATCAGAGGATATAGACATGTCCCTCCCCAGGGAGAGAGGTCTCATCACCAGACAATGTTCCTATTGCTGGGCCTTTCATTTCTATCAAATACTTATGTGTCAACCAGGGGCGGACTGACAACTCATGGGGCCCCCCGGGCAATAGGGGATCATGGGGCCCCTGTGTCCTTGCCCAAATGCAAAAAAGCCTATGAAAAAGTTACCAGGGGCATCTCATGGGGCCCCCTACTGACTCCGGCCCTCGGGCAGTGCCCGAGTTTCCAAATGGTCAGTGCGCCCCTGGTTTCAACATCTTAGCAAAATCAGAGGAACTGTACACACTGAATTACACTCTATTACTTTGTAGGATTCAATACCATCTATCACAGTGGTCTGACCTCATTCCTGGCTAGACAGAATGTTTCTGTTTAAAATGAATAGAGATCCCTGGTTTCTCTATTTGTTCAAGACTCTCTGAATTTCAGTACTTCACTTCCTTTTTTTTAATCCCATAAAATGGCACTATTATTTGGAAAGATAAATTATTTCTTCTGCACCATGACATCCTAGGCCTACACTACAAAGAATACTACAACAAGGAGTCAATCCTGGTACAGTTTGTTGACTGGTTTTCCCTCTGACAACACAAGCTATGGTGTTCCCTTAAACAGGCTTTCACAGACACCCCTCTTACTTCCTTGCTATGGGTAAAACCAAAACTTGACCCCTTCTCTGGCTTGTCATGGCCTTACTGCATCTGTCCTTAAATCTTTGACAGGCCTGTCCACTGACCAGCAATCCCAAGCAGGACACTGGCTCTAGTATTTCCATTTACTGCATTTTTATTAATACCCAAAACAGCAGGGGTCGATACATGGGGAGCTCACTCCCCTCCTATCTATGTGTTTGTATAATACTGTATGATCTCTAGAAACTAACACATTCTCTTAACCCAAGCATATCCTTATGAATCATTTATACAGCACACTGGGGATGATGTGGTGATACTGGGGGAACACTACCACATATTTGGTGATCCTTTCAGGGTATTTGCTCTTTTTTGTATTGTATTTTTTTTAATCTAAGTGCATTTGACAGGCATACCTCTCCAACCCTCCTCTGAACTTGCCTTGCTCATTATACTGCCAGGGTCATTCTACAAACCTGTACAAGGATCCTTTAATTTTTACTCTTAGCAAGTAGGGTGCTGAAACCCAGGCACTGGAGGTTAAAATGACCTCTTCATTTAAATAATGGTAAGCAGAGGCCATTTGATTAATGCTCCTGAAGGCACTTGTTGTCTATGTAGTGACAGATTCTCAAAATCTATAGAAACTTGGAGTGTTTGAATTGCATTTATCAACTCCAACTAAACACTTTGAGTGCTCCCACCCAAATCACCTGGCTTTTAGTGCCTGAATCAGAACACCACCCCCTCTGTGCTTTAACTATTCTATCCCTTTTCTCCTGTTCTCTACTCTAACACTTCTTCCTTTCTTCATTTTCCTTACATGATGGGTCCCAGCAGTGTCTACTTCAGCCTTATGACCATTGACGTTATATTATTACATACAAGGGACTGCAGCATCAACGTCAGTTTCATAATATAACATTACATACATTTGCAATAGTCTTACATGTTATTATTATTATTATACAGGATTTATATAGCGCCAATAGTTTGCTCAGTGCTTTACAATATAACTTCTGCACCCATATTTAGTGGCCCAGACCAACACACTGTCATATTTACAGTAACTTCATCATTGCACTGTTGGCACCTGTCTACTAAGATCCTTTTTTTCTTTATTTCTGTGTTTTTCTTTTACTTGTGACTATGCTTCCTTCCACAGCACTTTAAAATACTTGTTACTAAAATAACTGCATGGTATAAAAATACGGAGATTGTACAGAAATCTTGTAAAGAAAATCACTTATCAATGATGCTAGGGCAGCATGATGTTTAAATATGCCCCAACCACAAAGACAACAAATAAACACTAAAGCAAAGCATGACTTGAAGCTAAAAAAGCTATTTTCCTGCATGTTACAGCTTAAGCATCTTAGGGAAGGCATGGCAGTTTTGAAAGGTAGTCTTTCACACAAAATAGCCTGCAAGGCAATCTCACGACAACATGGCATGGGATTGCCATGTGAACATGGGAACATGGCAGTGTGACAAGGCAGTCTCTGGAACACAAGTAGTTTGCAATCTAGTTTCTGGGAACATGATAATGTAACTGGGACTATGACATACTACAAGGCAGTCTGTAAAGCATAGCAGGCTAACAATGTAGTTTTTCAAAGTATTGAAGTCTCCAAGACAGCCTCTGAGAGCATGGCAGTTCCGATGAGGCAGTATCTGGGAACATTATAATCTAATAATGCAGTCACTGGGAGCTCAAAAGTCTAACAAAAAACATAAATTGAAGGACCACGCACCTGCTAAAAGGTTTGACTTTATTGCGGTATGGTTCAAGGGGACAATCAAAAAAGTAACCAACATGCTTCAGGGGTCCAAAAATATCCCCTTCATCAAGGCTAGAAAAACCATAAGGAAATCTCCATATTAATGCAATATTAATATGTATATAACAGGTTCTCAAATATTTTAATAATTGGAGGCTATTCAAAGTATCAATACAGTAAATCCATAAATAAAATTTGTATAGATAACAATCTAGGAATGTATATCTGCAGTATTGAAATAAAATTCAAACCAGTGATATCAACAGACTGATAATGTACAAAACTGGGGCTAAAATTAGCTGTGGTCTGGAGGTATTGTTACCTGCAGGGGATAATTGCCCTGTGTAACAAAATTTGCTACATGTTGTCCAATAAAGAGCAAAGCAAGACATTTATGTGTAATTCGAAAAAAAAAATATGTCTGTTCTAATAGAGTTTCACGTGGCAGTCTCATGAGGTGAAAATGCAGAAAGCCTATATTTGTATATAGTGACTACTGTGAGCAACATACACATCAAAGATGGATATGAAAGACTTAAAATTATTAATTAAAATAAAAATACCCCCACCCGCACTATTAGCACTAACAACTATAAATAAATAAATAATAAGTCAAATTAAGTCAAAATGAATCAGGAAAGCAGCTACCACCCAAGTGCTTCCAATATGACATAAATCAAATATATTTTATTTATTTATTTCAGGTACTTATATAGTGCCGTCAATTTATGCAGCGCTTAATATATATAAATTGTACATTCACATATAACCTCATAACATAACCCTTTATTGTAAACAGATCCCCTCAGTATTCAGTATCCCTGTATCCTTTTGTGAACATTCAAAATAAATAAATTATATATATATACTGTATATATATATATATATATAGTATAGCTCTTAAACCATTAACAAAAAACAAAAATGTATAGTCCAATGAAAAATGTCCCATACACCAACCGATCTTTGTGCAACCTTCAGTCGATATAATTCTTGTCAGAACAACAATATGACTTCTACAGCATGAAGAAACACCACCGTGCCCTTCACCACACTTCATGGGTATCTCCTCACCTTATATCATGGACCCCACTACAAAAGGAGGGTCAATTGCACTTTTATACTAGAGACCATGATCTTCTTCAGCATTCACCTGGTCATTACCAATCTCCCAGGAATAGATTTATTAAAAGAAAGCAAAGAAACATTCAATAGTGCAGACTGCTAGTTTATTTTCATTTGAAAGTTAAAATTCCAATCACATGTTAAAAAGTTCATAGAGGCATGTCACAGGCTATTAGCATACTCGACTTTCCAAAATGGCATCTAAGCTTCGCCCAGCATGATGAGGTCACTGCCTGCCTTTGGCTTTCTCCAAGGCCGAAGAGTTAAAACTATGAATTACCTTGAGACAGAAAACAATGCATATGTTAACTGCTACATGGCAGCAGGGGTGCGCAAAATCATGTGAGTATATATATATATATATATATATATATATATATATATATAATGTATATGTGATTTTGTATCTCCATTTGAAGCTGTTGTTGTCAGTCACCGGGTCCCGGCTGGTGATTACCCACCGACCCACGGTGATTACCAAGGATCTCCGACAGAGGAGGGCTGCTTTGTTTACTAACAGTCCTCCTCCCTGTTGGCTCGGGCACACTGCTCTGGATGGCTGTGCACTACACAGCCATCCAGAGCAGTGTGCTTACAGTGAAGCACAAACACACTGCACCCCAGTAAAACACTCCCAGCACAGTGGTAACCCTTTAATCACCGCTCGTGTTAACTCCTTCCTGCCCAGTTCCATTAGTACAATGTCAGTGCTTTTTTTTAACACTGATCACTGTATTGGTGTCACTGGGGATATCAGTGACACCAAGTCAGTTCCCCCCAGTGTAAGAATGTCCTCCGCAGTCCCACAGTCCTGCTATAAGTCGCTGATCGCCGCCATTACTAGTACAAAACAAAAAAATCCAGTATATATGTCGCCATTTGTAAACGCTACAACTTTCACGTCAACCAATTAATTTAAACCTATTAGGATATTTTTTAGCAAAGACGTAGCAGAATAAATTTTTTTACTGGACATGTTTAATAAAACAAAGTCAAAAATATTATATTTTTCTCAAAATTGTTGGTCTTTTTTTTATAGCCCAAAAAATAAAAAACACACAGGCGATAAAATACCACCAAAAGAAAGCTCAATTAGTGGAAAAAAAAGGATGTAAATTTAATTTGGGTGCAGCGTTGCATGACCGTGCAATTATCAGTTAATGTAACACAGCGCCGTAACGCAAAAAATGGCCTGGTCAGGAAGGGGGGGGGGGTAAATACTCAGGAGGGCAAGTGGTTAATGGAACCTTCAGTGACATCTGTAAGAGGGAGAGAATTAAGAATGAAATGAGGGTAAGCATTAGATAAATGTATGTCCGGTACACACTATACCAAACACAGATCGCTCTTTAGAAAGCATTGCATATGTGAACAAGTCCTTATGGTGACACAATGGCTAGCATGCTGATGATCTGGGACACTGGTGACTGGTGTTGCAGTGATAAGGGACACTGTTACTGGGGTGGTATTGATCAGGGACACTGGGACTGGTGTGGAGATGATCTGAAACACTGGGACTGGAGTGGCGGTAATCAGGGACACTGTGACTGGAGTGGCAGTGATAAGTGATACTGACCAACCACACTGGCTGATGACATACTGCTGTGGTGGGGTTCAGAAACAATGGCTGGTGGTACTGACATACAGAGATATCAGAGCAGCCAGCACCACTACAGCAGTACAATGTCACCATAGTGACACTGGACTTTCTCTGGTGACAGTATAATAACATATTTTTCTATTTTTTCCTTTTATTTTTTTTTTCAGAGCATTGCAGTGTCACCATAGGGACACTGTACTTCTCTGGGGGGAAATCAGGATTTTTTTTTACATTATGATCACTTATACAGTGATAAGGCAATCATTTCCTAACTGTGTTTAGTATCACTCATGATGCTGTTGTTTACTACTCTGATTGATGTGATCGTACCAGGTGATCACTGTAAACAATCACTGAGATCACAGTAATAAGTAATGGCATCATGAATGAAAGCCATTGTTAACTACTGTTCCTGTGATCCCTGTGATTGGTGACAGGGATCACACGGTACCAAGGCCAATCCCAAACCCTGATGTAGATACTACATTTGATCACACCTATTCTATGAACATCATCAACTTAAGTTCCTTATTAAGTCCTATGGTGGACAGGGAACTTAGTATGTACATCCAGAAGGGATCTTTTTGCAAAAGAATCTTGTCTCTATCTCTGCTTCCATTGGACAGTTTAAGAAGATATATCTCACATACACAGACTTCAAAGAGTTATGACATTCGAGTG
Organism: Staurois parvus; assembly: GCF_062004578.1. Classification (NCBI taxonomy): domain Eukaryota; kingdom Metazoa; phylum Chordata; class Amphibia; order Anura; family Ranidae; genus Staurois; species Staurois parvus. Next base: position 13,350,162 of record NW_028317854.1, on the reverse strand, counting down.
TCCTTCCTTCACTAACATTCACTTTTCTGGTTTAACAGTTTCTAGTTTTGTAGTAAATCAACCCCAAATGTCCTAACACAGAACACTCTGCTCTCCTACAGCATACCATAGACTTTAATGTGGCTGAGAGTTGCAGTAAAAGATTTTACTGTAATTTCCATTTCACTTGCTGTTAAAGTTTTTTTTAACAATGTTAAAACACATTTAAAGTAAGAAGAAGAGATCTGCAGAGGTAGTCTCCATGTTTCTCTTATGACAGGTTTACAACATGGTTATCTAAAAGAAACATGGTATGCTGATGGTTGGATGTTAGTCCAGTGGTCATTGGAAGCAATATTATAACAACTGTCTACTCGTTTGCTATTAATGATAGTGAAGAATTACATAGAGGGGTTAAGAAACCTAGGGATCTCTATTCAGAAGAAGTGGAGATTGAATTATTCTCATACAAATGTATCCATTTATAGTGTAATATTTCTGTTTATTTGTTAAGTGAAAGATATTGCTGATGAAAATATTTACATAGGTCACTTTGTATTTCAGCATGCTTGTAGTTTTTCTCCATGTGCATGATGAGGCATCTAAAGTCAGCTGAGACTTTGCTGATTGGTGATTAGTTTCTTAATCACTGCACAGAAAGTGGACTTGCAAGCCAAATTATTACAGGGGTTAAACCATTAGTCTCATTTACTTCTCTGTGTTTTCACGCAAAGTAGGATTATGTTTAATACCAAGCTCTATTTTGTCTGGACTAAAAAGTGCCCTGGCATCATAACAGCTGCTAAGTTGGCATAGAGAACGTGAATCTGAATTAACAGCTTGTGTTTTTCTAGCAATAAACCAGCACAGGCTTTTTCTTTCTCATCCTATGCTGAAAGAAATGGTTGCCTTCCTTAAACCTGTTCTGCTCATGTGAAATATATTTATTGGACACTAAGAGGTGCCAGATATGGCACCAGTCCCTCAACACACTTTATGCCACTTTAATAAGACGTGCTAATATACTTGACATAATTTACTTTAGGGATCCCTATAATTGGAGGGCAGTTTATAAGTAATAAAATATTAGTCCCAATCCTGTGAACACTAAATATGAGGAAGATAGAGAGGAGAAAGATAGAGAGACAGACACAGTTGAGAACTGTCCATGATCTGTTTTTATTGCACTAAGGCCCCTTTCACATGGGTAGTGTCGGTTGGCAAAACAAGGCAGTTGAAGCATGTTTTTGACTCACCTCAGCCACTGTCAAAACCAAGCAGCCACATACTATTGTTACAGGCACTAAGCTATGCTTTCCTGCACAAAAAAATTGTTTTTAAAATTAGTAATGGTCTTAAGAAATAAATAAAATACTGGGTCTTTATAAATCCTCTTAACCACTTGCCTACCAGGCACTTATACCCCCTTATTTACCAGGCCAATTTTCAGCTTTCAGCGCTGCCGCACTTTGATTGACAATTGCGCGGTCATGCAACATTGTACCCATATGAAATTTTGATCATTTTTTTCTCACAAATAGAGCTTTTTTTTGGTGGTATTTATATTCAAATATTTTTATTGGAAAATTTGAAACATACAAAATAATTGAAAACATTAGCATAGAGAGGTGCACAATTAATACAAAATCTTGCATAGGTAAGGTAAAATGGGGTAGTGATACCACGCCAGCCGGCCGAGGTACTTTGCGAAATCTTGGTTCAGCTACATGAGAGGTATGCTCAATTTAGTGCACCTTATTGAATTGTGGTATGAACAGTAAAGGAGAAAATGGGAAGGGAAAAGAGGAAGGGGGAGGAGGGGGTAGAGGCACCTAGGATATCATAATCATGTAGTTTGGTCGAATATTATATAATCATTTTATCGAGCAGTTGGGGTTGTGTAACCATCGGGTCCATTGAGTCTCAAATTTGTGGTATGAGAAGTTATGGAGGGCTGTTCTCCTCTCCATTTCGCATAGGAAGTTAAGATCGGACAGCAGTCGGGATAAAGAGGGAGTGTTAGTAGACCGCCAAAGTCTGGTGATATTGAGTTTTGCAGCTGACAGAATATGTATAGTGATGGTGCGTGAGGACAGTGGAATTTTATCTATTCCGATATGGAGGAGCGCTAGAGCCTGGTTTGGGGCTATTGGTGTCTTTGTAATGGAAGAGATTATTTGAAAGACTTGATTCCAATAGGAAGTCAGGGACCTGCACGCCCATAATAAGTGTGTGAGAGTACCTGATTCCCCACAATGTCTCCAGCAGGATTGTGAGTGTTGAGGATAGAATAGGGCTAATTTGACAGGAGTTAAGTACCCTTGATGGAGTATTTTCAGGTACAATTCCCAGTGCGAACTGCACTTTGAAGATTTATAAGTCATGGTAAAGGTTTTTTCCCACGTGCTCAGAGATATGGGTTGTTGAATTGCTTTTTCCCAGTTTGTTATGGACGATGTGTGTGTATTAAATTGCGATTCAACTAGGAGTTTGTAGAATAATGAAATGCCTTTTTTTGGATAGGTTGAGTTTTGTAAGAAATGCTGTGTAGTCGCTGGGATTTTAATACTACAGGGTACATTTGCTTTGTAGAGGGTATGGGTTATACGTATATAGGTGAAGTATTCAGTAGCTGGGATTTGGTATTTTTCTCTAATAGTCTGGAAGGAATGTATTGTATTGTTGGTGTACAGGTTTTGTATGTAGAGTAAGCCATGGTCGTTCCATAATTTTAGGTTTAAATAAGGAGAGAGGAAGTGTAGGGATGAGAGCGGGGTGAGAATTTGGAGGTTGTCCTTACGTAGTTGGGTATGAGAAATAAAGTCATACCAAGCTGTTAGAGAGGCTGTTATACAAGGGTGACCATGTAAATGCGTAATGTGTGTCCCTCGAGGTATGAATAATAAGTCTGACAAGGTGTGGGGTAGGAATAAGGAAGCTTCCAAAAGAGTCCAAGTTTTGTTGAACGTGGGTTGCCACCAAAAAAAGAGCTGGTCGAGTAAAGTGGCTAGGTAATATGATTTCATATGTGGGAGTCCCGCTCCGCCTCTAGAGGATGGGCGGATTAGTAGATTTGTAGCATATCTAGGCTTTTTCGCATTCCAAAGGAATTTGTTCAATATTGCCTGAAGTTTTGTAAAAAAGATGTGAGGAACTGGTATAGGGAGCGTGCGAAAGATATAAAGTATCTTGGGTAAGATACACATTTTAACTGTCGCCAATCTGCCCAGTGTCGAGAGAGTAGTGGTGCGTAGGCCTTTAATCTCTTGCGGAATGGATTCAAGTAATGGTTTAAAATTAGCGGCATATAGTAGGTTGGTCTTTGGAGTCAGTTTGATTCCCAAGTATGGTATGTTAAGTTTTTCCCATGTGAAGGGGAAGTGTTTGGAAATTAGATTTTGGGTGACCTCTGGTGTGTGTAGGTTCAGAATAGAAGATTTCGGTTCATTAAGTTTATAGTAAGATACGGATGTGTAGTTTCGAATATGCGTTTGTATAGTTTTAAGGGAGTTGTATGGATTAGTGACCATTAGGATAATGTCGTCGGCAAATAGGCTTATTTTGTGTTCGGATTTTAAGCATCTAATTCCCGTGAACTTGGGGTCATTTCTAAGGGTGGTTGCTAATGGTTCAATGAGTAGCGCAAAAATTATAGGGGATAATGGGCAGCCTTGTCTAGTTCCATTAGAAATGTAGAAGGGTTGAGAAAGTGTGCCGTCAGTCAGGACCCTGGCCGATGGCTTGGAATAAAGGGACAAAATGGCCGAAAGTATCCAGTCAGTTATTCCAAATTTTTGGAGCGTATGTGTCATAAACTTCCAGTGGATTCGGTCAAACGCTTTTTCTGCATCAAGCGATAATAAGAGCGAAGGTTGAGGATCTAATTCAAGGTGGTGTAACAGGGATATAATCCGTCTGGTGGCATCAGGGGCTTGTCTACCAGGGATAAATCCTACCTGGTCAGGATGGATTAAAGTCGGTAGGTAAGGGATCAGTCTTAGGGCGATTATCTTAGCGTAAATCTTTATATCTGTATTAAGGAGCGAAATTGGTCTGTAATTTTGTACCAGTTGAGGGTCTTTTCCTGGTTTCGGGATGGTGGTAATTATCGATTGCAGCATTTCTTGGGGGAATGCGCCACAAGTAGCGACATGGTTGTAGAGGGGGGATAGGTGCGGAGAAAGGTCGGGGGCAAAGGCTTTGTAGTATTCATTAGTGAAGCCATCGTTTCCTGGTGATTTATTCAGAGGGAGGGTGCGTATGATTTTTTCAATTTCCGCCGAAGAGATTGGTACAGAAATGGATTCAAGTTGAGACGGGGTTATGTGTGGGAGGTTAATGTTACATAGAAATTGTTCTATTGAATGTGTCGTGGGTTGGATTGTATTGACATCGTCTTTTAGATTATATAATGTCTGATAGTAGGCCGCAAAAGCATTTGCGACTTTTGGTGGTATTTAATCGCCACTAGGCGCTTTACTTTTTGCGCTATAAATAAAAAAAAAGTGCAAAAAATTTGAAAAAAAAAAAAAAAAGTTTCTTTGTTTCTATTATAAAATTTTTCAAACAGGTATTTTTTCTCCTTTACTGATGTGCGTTGATGAGGCAGCACTGATGGGCACTGATAGGCGGCACTGATGGGCACTGATAGGCAGCACTAAAGGGCACTGATAGGCAGTACTAATGAGGTGGCACGGATAGGCGGCACTAATATGCAGCACTGATAGGCGGCACTGATAGGTGACACTGATGATGGGTACTGATAGACGGCACTGACTGGCATCACTGCTGGGCACTGACTGGCGGCACTGACTGGCACAACCCCTGGGCACTGACTGGTGGCACTGACTGGCAGCACTGCTGGGCTGCACTGGTGGGTGGCACTGGTGGGCAGCACAGGTGGGTGGCACTGGTGGGCACAGGTGGGTGGGCACAGGTGGTGGCACTGCTGGGCACAGGTAGATGGCACTTCTGGGCACAGGTAGGTGGCACTGCAGAGTGGCACAGGTGGGTGCACTGCTGGGCACAGGTGGGTGATCTGCTGGGCACAGGTGGGCGGAACTTGCGGGTGGCACTGCTGGACACCGATCATCAGGGCACTGATCATCAGTGCCCTGATGATCGGTGCCGATCCCCGCTCTGACAACTGCCGGTTCTAGGCAGTACTTTCCTCACGATCTGACAGCGTGAGGAAAGTGCAGCCGAGAACCGGCACTTGCATTTCCCTCTGACCAGCGTGTCTTTGGACACCGCTGATCACATGGTAAAAGGCCGCTGTGATTGGCCTTTTACCACATCACGTGATCAGCTGTGTCCGTAGGACACAGCGATCACGGAGATCGCCAGGTGCGCGCCCCAGCGCGTTCTGGGAGGACGTCATATGACGTCCACTCAGAACTGGCCGGCCGCAGTGCAGCCGTCATTCGGCTATCTGCGGTCGGCAACTAGTTAACCAATTCAATACAGTGCAATTTTACACCTTCCTGCCCAGGCCATTTTTCAGGTTTCAGCGCTCTCACACTTTGAATGACAATTGCGCGGTCATACAACATTGTACCCAAACTAAAATTTTATCATTTTCTTCACACAACTAGAGCTTTCTTTTGGTGGTATTTAATCATCGCTGGGGTTTTTATTTTTTGCTAAATTAACAAAAAAAAACGAAAATTTTTAAAACAAAAACACGTTTTTCTTTGTTTCTGTTATAAAAGTTTGCAAATAAATAATTGTTCTTCATAAATTTAGGCCGAGATGTATTCTACTACATGTCTTTGGGAAAAATAACCCAAATTCGGATGTATTTTTTAGTTTGTAGGAAGGTTATAGAGTTCACAAACTATGGTATAAATCTGAATATTGATCAATCCTGAAGTATTGACAGCCAATCTAATTTCTTGAGGTCCAAGAATGTCAGAATAGTACAGATATCCCCCAAATTACCACTTTTTGCAAAGTAGACAGTCCGACGTACTTCATAAGAGGCATGGCGAGTTTTTTGAAGTTGTATTTTTTTTGTCATCATTTTTCGGAAAATTAAAAAATAAAATAAATTATTTTTACTATTTTTTTTTTACATACTGTCACCCATGCAGTACAGCGTTATCATATAACTGGCATGGCGGTAATCAGGGACACTGACTGGTGACAGTGTGAAAAACAAAATATATACCTATTTTAAGACGACTTTTCAACCCCTGAAAATCTTCTGAAAAGTCGGGGGTCGTCTTATACGCCGGTATACGGCGAGCCGGTGTGTCAGGGCGGCACTTTTTCCAGGGGCGGTGTCCTCCAACGGACACTAAGTACAGGGGTGGGCAGAGGGGCTGCTGTACCTTACCTGGCTCCGGTCCCGGTCCCACGATGATCCGGTCCAGGACGCGTGGCTGCTCCTTCTTTCAGTTCGGCGCTCGATTGTCGCGCGGCCGCTCGGCTCCGCCTCCTTACCGGTGATTGGGCGCCAGCGCACACAGGTGACCAATCACCGGCAAGGAGGCGGAGCCGAACGGCCCCGCGAAAATCAAGCTGCCGAACTGAAAGAAGGAGCAGCCGCTCCTCTCCCCCACTGACACTAACGATGGGGCACTATTCCTCCTCCACACTGACACCAATGATGGGGCACTATTCTCCCCACTGACACCAATGATGGGACACTATTCTCCCCACTGACACCAATGATGGGGCACTATTCCTCCTCCACACTGACACCAATGATGGGGCACTATTCCTCCTCCCCACTGACACCAATGATGGGGCACTATTCTCCCCACTGACACCAATGATGGGGCACTATTCCTCCTCCCCACTGACACCAATGATGGGGCACTATTCTCCCCACTGACACCAATGATGGGGCACTATTCCTCCCCCACTGACACCAACGATGGGGCACTATTCCTCCCCCACTGACACCAATGATGGGGCACTATTCCTCCCCCACTGACACCAATGATGGAGCACTATTCCTCCCCCACTGACACCAATGATGGAGCACTATTCCTCCCCCACTGACACCAATGATGGGGCACTTTTCTCCCCACTGATACCAATGATGGGACACTATTCTCCCCACTGACACCAATGATGGGGCACTATTCCTCCCCCACTGACACCAACCATGGGGCACTATTCCTCCTCCCCACTGACACCAACCATGGGGCACTATTCCTCCTCCCCACTGACACCAACGATGGGGCACTATTCCTCCCACTGACTAATGATGGGGCACTATTCCTCCCACTGATACCAATGATGGGGTGCTATTCCTCCCACTGACACCAATGATGGGGCATGATTCCTCCCACTGATACAAATGATGAGGCACTATTCCTCCCACTGACACTAATGATGGGGCACTATTTCATCCACTGACACCAATGATGGGGCACTATTCCTCCCACTGACACTAATGATGGGACACTATTCCTCACACACTGACACTACTGATGTGGCACCATTAGTGTCAGTGGGAGGAGTAGTGCCTCATCAATGGTATCAGTGGGAGGAATCATGCCCCATCATTGGTGTCAGTGGGAGGAATAGCACCCCATCATTGGAATACCATACTGAAATAGCATACCATATTGAAATCAAATCTGATGTTTTTTCATTTTTATTTGGTGTGCGTTGGAAGAGGGGTAGTCTTATACGGCGAGTATAGCGCAAACCCTATATTTTAACAGGAAAAATAGGGGGTCGTCTTATACGCCCAGTCGTCTTATATGCCGGCAAATACGGTATATATATATTTTTTTTATTTAACATTTTTTATTACTTTTTTTTTCTTTTTTTAAGATTTTTTTTTCATATTTCACTATGTCCAAAGTAGTACAATGTTACCATAGTAACATTGTACTACTTTGGGGAAGTGATCAGTATTTTTTTTTTTTTACACAATTTGCTGATAGCAAAGAATTACTTTGCTATAAGCAAGCATTTACCCGAATGACATCGATTCATTCAGGTTTTTTTTTTTCTTTTGTGCTTAGCTGTGATTTGGCCACAGCTAATCACATGACATGTGCATGTGATTAGCTGTGACCATTCACAGCTAGACCCTAGTATACAATGGATGGCATGAATGAAGCCATCCATTGTATACAACTATCATGTGACCAGCTGTGATTGATCACAGCAGGTCACATGATACCGGTAACGGGGGCCGGTACTCAGATCTGTCATCGGTTGTGTCCGAGGTACTGCGCATGTGCGGGAGGACGCCATATGGTGGCCTCCCGGAAAGCTAATACATTTTTACGGATGCCATTCGGCCATAGGCCGGGCGTCAAATGGTTAAACCACTTGACCTCTGGAAAGTTTTACCCCCTTCATGACCACACCATTTTTGCTATTCAGCACTGTGCTAATTTAACTGGCATTTGCTCGGTCATGTAATGTTGTACCCAAATGAAATTTATATAATTTCTCCACGCAAATAGAGCTTTTTTTTGGTGGTATTTGATCACCACTGAGTTTATTATTGTATTGTATAACGTATTCTGTTACATGTCTTTGGAAACAAATCCCAATAATTGGTTTGCGGGAAGTTATAGAGTCTACAAACTATGGTATATTTGAAAATCGATTAATCCTGATGTACTGATGACCCATCTCATTTACTGATGCCCTATATGGCAGGACAGTACAAATACCCCCCAAATGACCCCTTTTTGGAAAGTAGACAGTTGAGAGTATTTAGTAAGAGGCATGACGAGTATTTTGAAGATTTAATTTGTCACAATTTTTTTAATAAATGTAATAAAAAATGTTCTCGTCATTTTTTTTCCATGCTGTCACTAGTGCAGTGCAACTGGTAACAGTATGTTTAAACATTACACATTTTTATAACATTTTTTAAACTTTTAAAAAAATATTTATTTTTTTTTTACAATTTTTTTTTTACATTAGAGTAGTTCAGTGTCACCATTTACTACTCTGGGGGATTGATCAGGGATTTTTTTTTTTTTTACAGTTTGATTACTATGACTATGATGATCACTATAACAGCAATGTTTTGAACTGTCATGAATGGGTTCCATTCATAACAGATGTGCTTAGTATTGTGATCACATGGTACAAACAGGTGCTGTGATTGCCCCATGTACCATTTGATAGCTGTGGGACAATCACAGCATCACAATACTAAGCACCTCTGTTATGAATAAAACTCATTCATAACAGTTGTGTTGACATTGTGATCGTATACTGATCATGTGACACCCCAGCCTACCAGTCAAGGGGTCTAGTGTTGAAAGGATAACTGAATTGTTCTGAGTTTCAGAATGTTGTTTGGGAGACAAGTTTCATCCATTAACATCCATTGATAAAGACCTTTGCACTGAAAGAGTATCAAGCTCTCTTTCCCAGCCTGACAGGATGTCACAAACTCCAGCACTAAAATTCTGATCCACCAGGCTAGGGTTTGTGGATTAGGTGAATTTTGTGTTCCAGAGACTGAATGTATCTTCTCTATGTTGCCAGAATGTTGAGTTGCAATGGCCTGGAATGACATTGGGCATAGAGGACTTACTTACAGGAGGCCACTTTGAAGCCAAGAACCCTCATGCAAAAGCAGAGGGTTGGATGGCTCTTGGACTGTAGAGTCTGAGCATGGACACAAAGAATCTGGAGTTTGTCCTGTGGGAGATAAGATTTGGACAGGGCCAAATCCAGGACCCGATCTAGATAGTCCATGCAATGAGACAATAACAGTACTGACTTCTGGAGTTTTAGGATCCACCTCAATCTCTGTAGGATTTGGACAGTTTGAAGGGCATTGGCTGATTTCCAACTGTTCTGTCAAATGAAGGTCTATGAGCGCTTGATATAGAAACTGTGCCAGAGCGATGTAGCTGTCTGCTTGTCTTTATGAGGATATTGGACAGGTTAAACAAACCCTACTTGGAGGTAGAGTTGGAGGTAGAGTGTCAGGGCTCCCGGGTGTGACCAGAGGTATGTGACTGACGCAGGGAAACGCAGACTTCAGATATGTTATAAACAATATAATTTATTAACACTAACAATACAAACATAAACGCAGTGCAATACTAAAACATAACACAGCGCAAACAAACCAAACCAACCACCCACAGATAACAGTACATACAATGCAAGCGTCGTCAGGCAGGCCGGGTCAATATCAATCGGGCAGGTAGGTACAGGGGGAGCAAGCGGAGAATGGTCGGGGTCACAGGCCAGGTTCAGCAGGTAGCGGGCAGCGTGGTACAGAGGGTCAGGCAGAGGGATGGTCAGGGTCACAAGCCAGGGATCAGAACAGGAGAAGTCAGCAGAGGTAAGAATCAAGCAGGGTCAGCAACAAGACAGGAACAGGAACGCAGGTTTACAAGATACAGGGCCCAGGAAAAACACACACCAAGGCAGAGTCTGCAGGTCTGGCCATCCCTTAAATACACCAGTATAATTAGTTCCAGGTGTTTGACTGGCTGCAAGGTTGAGTCTCTGATTGCTGGGAGCACCCGCTGGCCAGCCCTGGTACTGCAGCTCATAAGGCAGGTGAGTCCCACTATTGCTGGCCAGTCCATTCCTGACAGTACCCCCCCCTCAAGGAGCGGCCTCAGGACGCTCCAAACAGTCCTAGCTGGGCAAAATGTTCCACCGCCCGGGTCTGGTAACTGGCGGGATATTAAAGACTGGCACACCGGGCAGGACTCCGGGCAGCGGCACACCGGGGGCAGGGGCACACCGGGCAGAGGCACACCGGGCAGAGGCACATCGGGCAGAGGCACATCGGGCTGGACTCCGGGCAGAGGCACATTGGGCTGGACTCCGGGCAGAGGCACATCGGGCTGGACTCCGGGCAGAGGCACATCGGGCTGGACTCCGGGCAGAGGCACATCGGGCTGGACTCCGGGCAGAGGCACATCGGGCTGGACTCCGGGCAGAGGCACATCGGGCTGGACTCCGGGCAGAGGCACTCCGGGCAGCGGCACACCGGGCAGAGGCACTCCGGGCAGAGGCACATCGGGCTGGACTCCGGGCAGAGGTACATCGGGCTGGACTCCGGGCAGAGGTACATCGGGCTGGACTCCGGGCAGAGGCACATCGGGCTGGACTCCGGGCAGAGGCACATCGGGCTGGACTCCGGGCAGAGGCACATCGGGCTGGACTCCGGGCAGAGGCACATCGGGCTGGACTCCGGGCAGAGGCACATCGGATTACCAGGCGAAGCAGCAGGCAGCGGGCCACCAGGCGGAGCAGCAGGCACCGGGCCACCAGGCGGAGCAGCAGGCACCGGGCCACCAGGCGGAGCAGCAGGCAGCGGGCCACCAGGCAGAGCAACAGGCATCGGGCCCCCAGGCGGGGCGACAGGCACCAGGCCCCCAGGCGGGGCGACAGGCACCGGGCCCCCCGGCGGGGCAACAGGCGTCGGGCCCCCAAGAGGAGCGGCGGGCGCCGGGCCCCCAGGAGGGGTGACAGGCATCGGGCCCCCAGGTGGGGCGACAGGCATCGGGCCCCCCGGTGGGGCGACAGGCATCAGGCCCCCAGGCGGGGCGACGGAAATCGGGCCCCTAGGCGGAGCGGCGGGCGCCGGACCCCCAGGCGGAGCGACAGGTCTCGGGCCCCCAGGCGGAGCGGCGGGCGCCGGACCCCCAGGCGGAGCGACAGGTCTCGGGCCCCCAGGCGGAGCGGCGGGCGCCGGACCCCCAGGCGGAGCGACAGGTCTCGGGCCCCCAGGCGGAACGGCGGGCACCGGACCCCCCGGCGGAGCGACAGGTCTCAGGCCCCCAGGCGGAGCGACAGGTCTCAGGCCCCCAGTCGGAGCGACAGGTCTCAGGCCCCCAGGCGGAGCGACAGGTCTCAGGCCCCCAGGCGGAGCGAAAGGTCTCAGGCCCCCAGGCGGAGCGACAGGTCTCAGGCCCCCAGGCGGAGCGGCGGGCGCCGGACCCCCAGGCGGAGCGGCGGGCGCCGGACCCCCAGGCGGAGCGACAGGTCTCGGGCCCCCAGGCGGAGCGGCGGGCACCGAGTCACCAGGCACGACAGTGGGCTCCGAGTCAACTGGCAAGACTGCGGGCACCGAGCCAACTGGCGGAACAGCGGGCTTCGCGTCGTCTGGCAAGACTGCGGGCACCGAGTCGTCTGGCAAGACTGCGGGCACCGAGTCAACTGGCAAGACTGCGGGCACCGAGTCGTCTGGCAAGACTGCGGGCACCGAGTCGTCTGGCGGAACAGCGGGCATCGAGTCAACTGGCGGAACAGCGGGCACCGAGTCGTCTGGCAAGACTGCGGGCACCGAGTCGTCTGGCAAGACTGCGGGCATCGAGTCAACTGGCGGAACAGCGGGCTTCGAGTCGTCTGGCAAGACTGCGGGCACCGAGTCGTCTGGCAAGACTGCGGGCACCGAGTCGTCTGGCAAGACTGCGGGCACCGAGTCGTCTGGCAAGACTGCGGGCACTGAGTCGTCTAGCGGAACAGCGGGCATCGAGTCAACTGGCGGAACAGCGGGCACCGAGTCGTCTGGCAAGACTGCGGGCACCGAGTCGTCTGGCAAGACTGCGGGCACCGAGTCGTCTGGCAAGACTGCGGGCACCGAGTCAACTGGCGGAACAGCGGGCACCGAGTCGTCTGGCAAAACTGCGGGCACCGAGTCGCTGGCAAGACTGCGGGCACCGAGTCGTCTGGCAAGACTGCGGGCACCGAGTCGTCTGGCAAGACTGCGGGCACCGAGTCGTCTGGCAAGACTGCGGGCTCTGAGTCAATTGGCACGACAGCGGGCACCGGATCAGGTACCGGATCATCTGGATCAACAGCGGGCATCGAGTCAACTGGCCTCATAGAATCATCAGGCTGGATCAGTTCATTATGCTGGGTAGAGGCATCCGGCTGAGTAGAGGCTTCAGGCTGAGTAGAGGCTTCAGGCTGAGTAGAGGCTTCAGGCTGAGTAGAGGCTTCAGGCTGAGTAGAGGCATCAGGCTGAAGAGAGGCACCAGGCTGAACCACGGAAGGCAGGTTCTCAGATGGCAGGCTCACCGGTTTGAATACTGGCAGGATGGTATTGGTTGGAAAGAATTTTCGCTTTTTTCTGGTTTTAACTACTGGAGCACTGCAAGTAAACGCAGGTCTGCAAACGAATGGAGCAGCTGGAGACAGAGAAGAGCTGGAAGATGGCACAGAGGAGGGAGCAGTTGCTACAGAGGGCTTTTTTACAGGGTTAAAGGCAGGATAGGTGCAGCGAGTGGGAACAGGGTACTGACATGCGGTAGATAGCAGGGCAGGAGGAGCTGTAGGAAATGCAGGAATAGAGCTTTGAGGAAATAGATTAGAAGCAGGACTGGGTTTTTGTAAGCTGACTGAGGCTGGGTGCAACAAATCTGTCCATGTCTGCAGTATGGGTTGAACAAAGCTGAGCTTACACAAAGCCTGTCTGACCAAAGACTGCACTGCGTTTATACAATCTCTTTGTACCTGTGGTGAACATGCAGCATAATGCTCCAAGAAGCAATCCACATCATCCTCTAATAACCACACCAGGGACTCTACCTGGTCAGCACTAAATGGCGGCAAAAATTCATCCCTGCATTCGGGGGTACCAGATGAAACCAACTCCGCACAAACCTGAATCAATGGCTGCACCTCAGAGAATTCCGTGCCCTGATCTACTAGAACATGAACGAGCCGTATACATTCTAGCAGTTCATCCCGGGGATACTCCTTCAGAGTTTGACAGGCATACTCTCTGTCATCAAACACTAGCAGATATAAATACACAACCTCATCAAGATCCATCCTTCCCATGAACAAACCAAGATGGCTTCCCTGTGCAGCCACTTCTGGTCAGGATTGGCCTTGGTGTAATGTCAGGGCTCCCGGGTGTGACCAGAGGTATGTGACTGACGCAGGGAAACGCAGACTTCAGATATGTTATAAACAATATAATTTATTAACACTAACAATACAAACATAAACGCAGTGCAATACTAAAACATAACACAGTGCAAACAAACCAAACCAACCACCCACAGATAACAGTACATACAATACAATGCAAGCGTCGTCAGGCAGGCTGGGTCAATATCAATCGGGCAGGTAGGTACAGGGGGAGCAAGCGGAGAATGGTCGGGGTCACAGGCCAGGTTCAGCAGGTAGCGGGCAGCGTGGTACAGAGGGTCAGGCAGAGGGATGGTCAGGGTCACAAGCCAGGGATCAGAACAGGAGAAGTCAGCAGAGGTCAGAATCAAGCAGGGTCAGCAACAAGACAGGAACAGGAACGCAGGTTTACAAGATACAGGGCCCAGGAAAAACACACACCAAGGCAGAGTCTGCAGGTCTGGCCATCCCTTAAATACACCAGTATAATTAGTTCCAGGTGTTTGACTGGCTGCAAGGTTGAGTCTCTGATTGCTGGGAGCACCCGCTGGCCAGCCCTGGTACTGCAGCTCATAAGGCAGGTGAGTCCCACTATTGCTGGCCAGTCCATTCCTGACATAGAGTTTTAAATTCTAGCTTGTAGCCCCTGGATACCACAGTCGGAACCTAAATGCCTATAATGTCCTGGGATCAGGTAACTGCAAAGGCCAACTATGATCAGTGAGTGAATGAGATGGATTGCTTAGGGGATTTGGTGGTCCAGGATTTAAGGCGGAATATGAGTCTTGGGTTTTTCCATGGACTTAGAGGCCAGGGAGAAATGAAAGGAACTCTTCTTAGTCTCTGAGTTAAAGGGTTTAACAGTCTAAGGCTTAGCCTTCTTCTTTGAGGCTGTTCCCCCAGTGACACCCTTGATAAAGTTGTCCGGAGATTCTCCAAAGATGTGTTCCCCCTCAAAGAGCATACGGAAAGCATTTTTGCAAGGATGCCTTTCAGATCAACATTTGAGCCAAAGGGTCCGTTTATTGTGCACTGAAACTTGACTCTTTCTGAATATCAAGGGAGAAATATCTGCCAACCCATCAATGCAGTAGATAAGGGCCATAGCCATGAATTCCAGTTGTTGGTGGAAAGGGGAATAATTGAAAATTTATCTGGGATCTTGAAACATGTCTTTGGATCAGACACTTTAAGTTTGAAAGACAAACATAACCACAATGACAGGCTGTAGGACAGGGCCTACAGGCCTTGGAAAGGATGTATAGCCTTTTATCCACAGGGTCTTTAAACACAGGGATGCTCTCTTCAGGGACATTCAAAGTCATGTTATTGCAAAAATGGCTGGATCCACTATGAGGATGGTCCTATTTTAAGGAACTCCTCCTCAATAAGATATTGCTACACAAAATTTGGGAAGAATAAGGATCTTTTCAGGATTACACCAGATGATGTAGAAAACATGTTGTAAGGTGAGGTTTTCGCTTCTTAGGGTTCTTTCGGGGAACCCAGACTAATAACCAGGCTAGCACTGCACCAATAAAGACAGAAATGGTGCAGTAACATCAGAAGACTGAAGCTCAACTTTGTACTAAGTCATCAAACATAAAAACTTCCTATTCACCCTCAGCTGACTGTTTAGAAGCAGTTGCAGCCAAGGGGAAATCATAGATGGTCTCTGGAAAGGATTATATGGATTGCACAAATGCATCCCCTGTGCTCTGACATAGCTAACATGGCTGAAATGTTTTCCATAAACTCAGATAGTTACCAAAAACTCCTCCATAGATGAGATAGAAAAGAATGCAATCCCTGAAGGGGTTCAGGACTACTTTAAGGAGTGTTGTGACCAGGGGCGGACTGAAAACTCATGGGGCCCCCGGGCAATCGGAAATCATGGGACCCCGTGTCCTCGCCAACACTCAAACCACACCCAAAAAAGCCTATGAAAGGTACCAGGGGCATCTCATGGGGCCCCCTACTGACCTTGGGCCCTCGGGCAGTGCCTGAATGGTCAGTCCGCCCCTGATCCCATGAGACAGGGAAAGTGTCCCAAACTATCACTGTAACAACCCTTAGATTACAAGGTGATAGGAAGTCCATTGACTTGGCTTACACGTCTGTTGTCAGTCTACAATATGCAGAAACAAGAACCCAATAGAAACCAAGATGCCTACACTGTAAACTCCTCAAACCAATCTCTCGGCACCACCAACATCTGATGTACCTGAGGTAAGAGATGTGTTGTCTCTTGTTTCTGAGGTTGGAACTGAGACTCATCTTTTGAGAGAGACCTAACTTTGGGAGTTCACCTGTGCATTTTTAAATTGTCTGCAAACTTGCAAGGGACAGTGCATTCCAGTGTGCTGTAGCGTAGTGTGGTAGATTATGCTCAGATGCAGGAGCAGGTCCCTTTATTCCATTGCCACAAATTTCTAGACATGTGCAAGGAGTATACATTCCACATTTTCTATACCTAAACAGTTCAGAGAAACCACACCTGAGTAGGGGTTTGATCTGCGGCCAGGTGAGAGGCCCTACACTATCAGAACTAGCATGCAGGAAGCTGGGCCAGGGCCTAATAGCACACAGTTTCTTTAGAAGATCCCTTGCTGAGTACTCCATGTCCAGTGAGTTTGCCCTTTGTCCTTGGGCCTATGATCCATCCAGCTGTTCACCTGTGTTAACAATATTACCCAGAATTTCACTGTGAGGAACAATGTTTATGAGGATAAATGTAAGAAGTGTTGTGAACTGTTTTATTGAAGTAGTGATACTCAGCTTGACTCTCTGTTCTAACCTGTTTACTATATTGTTTCCAACCTTGCACCTGTTTAATAAAGTTACAGTTACTCTCTTCTGATCAATAGGCTGATTACCTATTTTTAAATACAAAAGATTAGGGAAGCACTATAAAATGATATACTAATTCATAAAATCATAATACAAAATCCATATATCGTGTGTTGTGACAACTCATAAATGATAATTGTCTTCCAAAAAATCACCACCATGCAAATCCGTGCAAAGAAACAACAAATGTGCTACCATCCTATGAAATAAAGCTCACACAAGAGTATTGAACCCAAATTAAAGGCAGATGATGAGAACTCACAAAAGTGAAGTATCATTTTAAAGTGGAGTGAATTTATAAAATCCAAAACAAAATTTCACATATTCATAGTGTCCCAAGGTGCTCCAGAAAACTACAGAAAACTACAGAAAGTAGTATGTAAACCACCTGCACTACCCAGATTGAATTGAATTAAAACTAAAATAAGGAAGCTGCTGTCACCTGGCTATACACCTGAATTGAATACAAAAAAATGGGGGAAAATGGTGTTGCGCTCCCATACAAGATACCTATACACTAAATAAACTCAAATAACATAATAAACACATAAATTAAATAAATCTCTTATAAAACTATACTGTGTGAGATCTTTAAACATATATTATGAACAATCTCATGTGATAATGTGCAAGAAAATACACACATATAAAAGAAAAAATGAACATCAAAAACTGAAGAAAATAGTGAAAAAATACACATACGTCCCTTAGCTAAGGGCAAAAGCGACATAAATCACTTTTGTTTGGAGATTTCACATGGGGACATTTGTTCTTTATTGTCATTTTGTGGCACATCTTTTTTGCCATTTGTTTGCTTAGTAGTGCATTTTATATTTATGCAGCACATTGTGGCACTTTTTAATTTTTTTTTTATTTTATTATTTTGTGTCACACTTGATGTTTTTGTATTAGCACAGGTAGTCCCAATTAGGGACTGGAGCATGGCATTTATATTCATATATTTATTTATATATAATTTTTTTCATGGTCACTTATCACACTTTTGAGACACATTTATGTGGAAGGACTTTGTGTGGTCCTATATGCTTGTCTTTAGTCAGGTTTTTATCCTGACAGTCTCACCGTTCATCATTACAGGCATCATTCACGCCAGTTGTGAGTCCATTTTTCACTACACATTTGCAGGCATATTCTATGCCATATGTCTATCACTTTGTCTATTTGTGATTTATGTCACATTTGCCCTTAGCTAAGGGACGTATGTGTATTTTTTCACTATTTTCTTCAGTTTTTGATGTGCATTTTTTTCTTTTATATGTGTGTATTTTCTTGCACATTATCACATGAGATTGTTCATAATATATGTTTAAAAATCTCACACAGTAGAGTTTTATAAGAGATTTATTTCATTTATGTGTTTATTATGTTATTTGAATTTATTTAGTGTATAGGTATCTTGTATGGGAGTGAAGCACCATTTTTTCCCCATTTTTGTAATACAGAAAGTGGCAATGGATTGAGGTCCAAACCTAGGGATGTTACAAGGTATACATTTCGTCATTGGATTTCTTCACAGGCTTATGGTTAGTAGATGTAATCATGTTTATGTAGTACTACAGAGCAATGGAGAAAGCCCACAAGAGAAAATAATAGACCCCTTAATACAAACTTGGCTAACTCATAGTACTATAAGTGGGAAACCTGTAAATCACCAACAAACAAAAGATTTCCCAATGCAGCCTGCAAAACAACCAAATCACCCTGTCTAACAGCTTATGTGAAAAACAGAGGGTTTTGTTTGTACACATTTACAAAGACATGCATAAGCCACAGTTCCCCAGGACCTCTGTATATCTTGCAGTCCTAACTAAGTAATTTTCAGAGCCTCCATAGTAGGAGCACATCAATGGATACATCTAGGGCAGGTGTGCCTGGAGGGATCCCACCCCTCCTTTAAGGCACAGGGACCCACATGATGCCCAGCAATAGACAATGGCAGCAAATGCATCCAGTGCGTCCCTGCACCCAATTCAACCAACTGTACAAAAAAACGTAAGCTGTTAGACAGGTTGTGGATGGATGCCTTTGTGAATGCAGGAACCACAACTACCATGATCCACTGCTGCTGATGGCTTGTAGTTCTGAATGGACTGTGAGGTCACTGATTAGTAGCCTTGTAGTTATTTCACAAGCCCTGCAGCTTGTAAACAGTCAGCCCATATGAAGGTACAGGCTGAAAGCTACAGGTCTTGTCTGCAGGAGTCTGACATTGCACCCCTGATCCACTGATCAGCGGTGCAATGCTTTCTAGGCTCCTTAGGGAAAAAATAACAAATGCACATTTTTTTCCTGCAAAAATATGTGCATTTATTATTTTTCCCCAAAAGGTGAACTTATCCTTTAAAGCATTTTAAAACAATTTATTGTAACTGTAAAATCATGAATTATTGATAAAACAATTAACATCAAAATCTACTATTTAGACCTTCAGGGGATATTTACTGAAACATTTAGTAAGTGTTCCCCATTATGTGTTTTTATTTTCTTTGTGTGTTTAGGTTATGGTAAAACAAGGCCTACATTGCAGGTCTCCTTCTATTTGCTGCCTATTCTAGTGCTTTCATATTGTCCTGATAGTCAATTTCTGCTACATCTGTATGTTGGAAATTTTGAAAATAATTTGGTATGCAGGAATGGGAGGGGGTTCGAGGAGAGTGAGGTTGTGGTTCTGAAGTGTTTTCATGTACTATAATTTGTTCAACTTTTAAGACAATGCAGTGTGACGCTGAGACAAAAATACGAAAAACTATACTATCACTATAATATAGTATATTGCTAATGCTACTAAACTGTTGTGCCTCTGGCCAATTTGAATGAGGTTGAAGGTTTTAACTTTATTTTTAAGGTATACTTATACTTACTTTATATCTTTTAGATCTGTTGAAGCTCCTACCTCCACCTTTGAATTTTGGCTTATAACCCATGGATGCAAAAACAATGAAAGCCAAAACAATCTGATAAAAGGCTTTTTTTCAAGTTGTAAAGAATCAGATTGGGGTATTTTTGTTGTATTCAGGCCAAGTAATAATGTAAAAGTAAAACAATCAACTACACATGTAAAATATGGCATGCCAGAAAATGGTGTCAATGATGCTGTCCATGAGAATCAAACTGTTCCACAATACCACATACAGCCTCAAGGTATCACCCAAGCTTGTAGTATAAAGGATTGGTGTTTTTCCATCTTGCCCTTAAATTTGAATTAAAAGGAGGATGCTCTATTGTTTATACAATATTTGAAAAGTTAATTTTAACTTTGGTACATGTCCTGCATGGCAGTTCCTATTTCCCTATGCCTTTTAACAACTTCTTGCTTTAGCCTTTAAAATGGCCAGAATTGATTATCAAGATTTGCCCCGCATGTATTTCAGTGTGGTTTGGTTTAGGGTTTCAGACTTCATGCTGGATTCAGCAAATACCCTCTTGGTCTTGTTAATGTGTTATTCTTAATTCAAAAGCATCTGCAACAGCAACTTCTGCGCCAAATGCAGGTAGTTCTGATTTGCTCCACTTCTACATTGTGATACAACATCTGTACCAAATTCAAAATAAAATACTGACATTTCGAATCTTACAAAAGAGGGGCTGATTTACACCAACTTTTTGGGGGGGCATAGAGACAGATATTGTGAGAGTGCTTTTCATGCATTGTAAAAGTGGCACAGAGTTTGCCAAATTCAAGTACAAGTTCTAGACAGGCACATGAATTTGGAGCACACTGTCTTACTTTTAGAACACATGTGAGACACTTTCACAAAATATGTTTGCACTAGCCTTCAAGCATTCCAATCATCCCTACTCTTAACCATGGACCAGGCATAAAATGCTGAGGATAAATAAAAAGGAAAGTTGATGACTCAGGAAACATTGAGTTGTGGTGCATCAAGTCAACAATTGGCAAATGATTTAACATGATTGAAAAAACTTTTTCCAGATTTACAGTAGCACCCAGGGGCAGACTGACAACTCATGGGCCCCCCAGGCAATAGGGGATCATGGGGCCCCTGTGTCCTTGCCCAAAGTCAAAAAAGCCTATGAAAAAGGTACCAGGGGCATCTCATGGGACCCCCTACTGA
Organism: Staurois parvus; assembly: GCF_062004578.1. Lineage (NCBI taxonomy): Eukaryota > Metazoa > Chordata > Amphibia > Anura > Ranidae > Staurois > Staurois parvus. The sequence continues at coordinate 13,329,415 of NW_028317854.1, read as the reverse complement.
CCCTGGGCCCTCGAGTTTCCAAATGGTCATCCGCCCCTGGTAACACCACAACAAAGAAATTTTGACTGTGGGTCATCCAGGGTAGATCATTGATAAAACTAGATTTTACCTGAAAAGGTTGGAGAATCTAGTTAAATATCAGTTATATAATCCTGATGGAATTTGATCCTTTGAGCAGGATGTCACAGAAATAAAGAAGATCCAGCTGTAAGTTACATTTTTAGGAGTCCAGTAACAGAATATTAATTTAAAGTGAATCTTTTGCCAAACTGAACTTGCCAATTGAAGCTGTCCTGAAATCATCAGATTCTGCTCGATTAATTAGAAATCCCAGGATTATTTCAAAACCAACACTTCTAATAGTTCCAATCTCTTAGCCAACCCCACTTCAATACAGTGCCTGTACTGCAAGCAGGAGGACCAGGAGATTGACCCTTGAGGAAGTGTCAGCTTCTGAAGATGGGGATTTCTCTTCAAGAAGCAAGTATTTAATTTCTGCCTTTCGGGGACAAGTTTTTTTGGCAGGTTTAATCTGTTGAGAGTCACTTATAACTTTTCTACCAAAATACACCTGTAAAGAAGAATTATACCTCACTCACAGTACTACAATCGAATTTCCCCTTTTTCAGTAACAACAATGTGCCTTGTACAACAACTGTTCACTGTTAAGAAGTTATTGTAGCCTTTAAACTGGGAGAAATCAAGTCTTTATTATGAAGCTAAATTTCTGAAAGCAACTCTGATAGAAATATGCATGTGGAAGACCAGTCCGAAATCTGTTTCTGGATCATTTAATTATTAGAATAATTACATGTACTGGGATATATCAGTAAGGTTCCCTGTGGAACATTACAATGATTTATTTTTACAACAGTTTAGAGCAGCAGAAATCACATAATGTGACATTTTTCTCTCACACAAGGATGGTGGGCTAAACATAAACGTCTTGGGTCGTAGTATGCTCATAGCAGTTTAAAGACTTCTCCAAACGTCTGCTGTAATCGTACTGTACACATTGAGTCATATATGTTTACCTTATCATCAGCACACACTCAGGTTTCTGAAAAGCGAGCAGAAATGGGCTTTGTTAGACACACCTCTGGAACAGCCATGCTATATATTTCCATTCATTATTTGTCTATACATTTAGAGCTTGAATGTTAATAGACACAAAATCAAGAGAACATGACAATGTCCATAAATATTTATTTGTAAGGCACACATTTAACTATTAGATAGAGCTAAATGTTTTTTGTTTTTATTTTTCAGCAACTATTTTGAAACAGATCAAGAATCCCGCACACCAACGACTGAAGGGGAGCAGAGCTTGTTACAGTAGACAGGTGATCAATGACAGATGTAAATAGTTTGAGGGGAGCACAGGTTCACTTACTTCTTCAGTAAATCAGGCTCTAAATTTGTTCTCGATTCAATCACCCAAACAGGTTTAAAGTGATTGTGAACCCTTACGTATACCCAGGGAAGTGACTAGCCTCAGGTGATACACATACATGAAAAAATACTCCTACATACCTTGTACCCTGTTTATCCTCAGTCGTCTCTTCCCTACATCCATTCAAATTGCAGAATTTCAACAGGATCTCTCACTTCTAAAAATCAGGGGGTGGGAGCTCTGAATGCTGATTGCAGGGAAGGGACACCCTCCCCTTCACACAGCACATAGGAACAGAGCTGAGGCTGTCAATCTGCTGAAGGCCACTCCCCGTCACCATTTTTCTTTTGGCATCGGGAAAACTCATCAGAAGTGACTCATGCTTATAGCAAAGGAACGAGGCAGCAGACAGAAATGACACTTAGTACTCTGAATTGAGACAAGTACACACTATACAGGGATATTCTTTGTTTATATTTCATGTCTGAGGTTTACAACCACTTTAACCACTTGCCCTCCAGAGGATTTACCCCCCTTCCTGACCAGGCCAGTTTTTTACGATGCAGCGCTGCATTGCTTTAACTGACAATTGTGCGGTCTTTTAACACTGCACCCAGAAAAATTTTAAAAATCAAATTTCATCATAAATTTAGGCCAAAATGTATTCTGCTACGTCTTTGCTAAAAAAAAAAATCCCAATACGTGTAAATTAATTGGTTTACATGAAAGGTATAGCGTCTGAAACTGGCTGTATATATACTGGAATTAATTTTTTTCTTACTAGTAATGGCGGCAATCAGCGAGTTATAGTGGGACTGCGGCTGGTATTTTGACACTGGGGGGAACTGACTTGGTGTCACTGACATCCCTAATGACACCAATACAGTGATCAGTGCTAATAAAAAGTACTGACACTGTACTAATGGCACTGGGCAGGAAGGGGTTAACGTGGGGCAATCAAAGGGTTAACTGTGTTCTGTGTGCTGTGTGAGTGCTTTACACTGTAAGTACACTGCTTTGTATGGCTCTGCTATGCATAGCCATACAAATCAGTCTGCAGGAGCTGAAAGGGGAGAGATTTGTGTTGTTTATACACAGGTTTCTCCCCCCCATCAGAGATACTTGGCGATCACCGGGTGCCAGCGAGAAATCACCGTCTGGGACCCGGTGATTGACAACCGAGGCCGCAGTTGGTGGTGCAGAATTGCAAAATCACTTATATATACACATGATTTTGTACACCTGTTCCTCCCTGTAGCAGTATTTCTGTTATAGGGCGGCGCAGAAGTAGTTAAGGAAATCAACTGCTGACCTCCCTCCAAAAATGCTAATTGGCATGATATCTTGATATTTCTTTGGTTTCAGAACCCTCTAGAACAGCAGTTCTCAACCTGTGGGTTGCGACCCCTTTGGGGGTTGAACGACCATTTCACAGGGGTCGCCTAAGACCATCGGAAAACACATATTTCCGATGGTCTTAGGAACCGAGACACCGCTCCTCTATCCGTCTCCAGGTGATATGTGGGCAGGATAACATGCCACCCCTGTCATCTGGCCACACCCCCGAGATCACTCAACAGTTCCACCTTCTCGCCGGTGATTGGCCGCCGGAACTGTAGCTCAAGAGAGGCACACAGGCGGCCAATCACCAGTGAGGAGGTGGAGCTTGGAGAGGAGGAGCCAAGCAGCAGTGTGAAGATCAAAGAAGATCGAGTGAGGGAGCTGCCGGAGCGAGTGAAGAGGAGAGCGGCTGGAGAAGAAAGACAGCTGACCAGTAAGTGTCTGCAGATGGTGCTGCTGCAGCCAGGCATGCTGGCTATAGATGGGAGAGGGAGGGAGCGAGCCCAGGCTGGAGCAGGGGTCAGCAAGGTAAGTATCATTGGTGTCCGTGAAAGCAATAGTGCCCCATCATTGGTGTCACTAATACCAATGATGGGGCACTATTCCTCCCACTATTCCTCCCACTGACACCAACGATGGTGCACAATTCCTCCCCCCAATGACACCAAGGATGGGGCACTATTCCTCCCCCCACTGACACCAACGATGAGACACTATCCCTCCCCCCACTGACACCAACGATGGAGCACTATTCCTCCCTCCCACTAGCACCAACGATGGGGCACTATTCCTCCCCCCACTGACACCAATGATGGGGCACTATTCCTCCCACTGACACCAATGATGTGGCACTATTCCTCCCACTGAGACCAACGATGTGGCACTATTCCTCCCACTGATACCAATGATAGGACACTATTCCTCCCACTGATACCAACGATGGGACACTATTCCTCCCACTGACACCAATGATGTGGCACTACTCCTCCCACTGCAAAATTACAGTTCTGAAGTAGCAATGAAAATAATTTTATGGTTGGGGGTCACCACAACATGAGGAACTGTATTAAAGGGTTGAGGCATCAGGAAGGTTGAGAACCACTGCTCTAGAAAGATAAGAAAGATGGATAAAAACAAGTGTGCATATAAAAAATGTCATAATGAAGTCAGTTGAAGCACTTGCATTCAGCATGCTTGTGTTTGGTGTTGAACTATGAACACCAGTAGAGTAAGTAATATTTTAGAGATTAAGATTGGAAGTTAGGTTTTAGATAGGGTTAAAGGATAGGGGTTAAAGCTAAGTTAAAAGTTTAGGGGGTAAAATGTTTACTTAAAGTAGAATTCCAGCCTAACACCAACTAGTCTTGAAAATGTTTCATCTCTCCTTCTGCTACCTATTCTATGCTGCCTAACGTGTCAAAAAGATGTGTATACATGCTTATTTTTAGTCTGCTTCACTCCGAACTCATAATCCACAGCTCTGACTCCTTTGTGTCAGTCAATGGCTGCTGCAGGTGAGAAGAGGGAGTGTTGACAACTGCTGGGACATGTGAGCCTATGAGTGCTGTCACAGCTCTCAGAATTCCCAGTCATTGTCAATTGCGCTCACCTCTCCCCTGCAGCTGCTGCTCCCTGGGGATCATGTGACCGTAGTGGACTGAAAATTATACACATCTTTTTTACATAGGTAGGATAGTATAGGTAGCAGGAGGGGGAGGGGGCATTTTTAAGACTAGTTAGTATAAGGCTGGAATTATACTTTAGTTTTTAAATTAAAGGAAATCTATGTTGAGAGGTACCTGTATACTATTATCCCTGACATGACTCTGAAAAATGCACTTGTCAGGCAGTAATTCTAATATGGTAACTTCAGAATATTCTGAGCCACTGACCTGAAGCAAGGATACCAAAAATAAAGTAAGAATATAAGCAGACTAAAATCAGAACTACATACTGTACCTGTTCAGTGTCAGTGAGTCACAAAGAACTGAAAATGTTATATTAGTACAACAACCAGGAAGCCTGCAGTGGCAGTCTCCCGGTTGTCAGGGGCATGTAGCAATTCTGCTCCATCATATCTGCTGGTTCCAGCATCCTGGCTTTGGCTATAATGCATTCCCCCTTTCTGTCTATCCACCTGCAAGGTGATTGATGTAGCCAGTCTATGGGTGGAGACCAAACCTGATTTAGGCCAGCCAAGCCTGCAGTCTCGTGCTTGTGATATCGCTGGTTACACGTGTTTGTTGGTCTGTTTTCCTGTCCTGCTCTGCTGTCTGAATTCCCTTGTTGATGACCTCGTATCGGATATTGACTATTCTCTGAAATCTATAATCTACAGTATCTCACAGAAGTTAGTTCACCCCTCACATTTTTGTAAATATTTTATTATATCTTTTCATGTGTCAACACTGAAGAAATGACACTTTGCTGCAATGTAAAGTATTGAGTACTGTGATATAATGAAGCAGAGTATGATCCCCTTCCTTCGGAGACTGGGCCACAGGGCAGTATTCCAACATGATAATGACCCCAAACAAACCTCCAAGATGACCACTGCCTTGCTAAATAAGCTGAGGGTAAAGATGATGGATTGACCAAGCATGTCTCCAGACCTAAACCCTATTGAGCATCTGTGGGGCATCCTCAAATGGAAGGTGGAGGAGCGCAAGGTCTCTAACATCCACCAGTTCCGTGATTTCATCATGGAGGAGTTGAAGAGGACTCCAGTGGCAACCTGTGAAGCTCTGGTAAACTCCATGCCCAAGAGGGTTAAGGTAGTGCTGGAAAATAATGGTGTCCACAGAATATATTGACACTTTTGTCCCAATTTGGACATTTTCACTTAGGGGTGTATTCACTTTTGTTTCCAGTGGTTTAGACATTAATGGCTGTGTGTTGAGTTATTTTGAGGGGACAGCACATTTACATTGTTATACAAGCTCACTATTCACTACTTTACATTGTAGCAAAGTGTCATTTCTTCAGTCTTGTCACATGAAAAGATAAAATAAAATATTTACAAAAATGTGAGGGGTGTACTCACTTCTGTGAAATACTGTATAAGTAATATCTGTGCTAGAATAAACAAATGTATAAATCAAAGCAGCCATCAAAACATTTATTTGATCACAAATTAAAACTGTTAAATAAATAAAAATGCAAGCTACAATTAAAAAGACAGTTAATGTACTAAAAAGTCCATACACAATCCTTAGGGATTCCAGCAGAGGAAAGGAAAATTCCGACACGAGCTTCAGTGTGGAAATGACTGCACACAACACTACCGTGATAGAGCCAAGTGATAGAGCCAAGCAGCTTACTGGACAAAAAGACCCTCAAATTATAGAGTGGCCATAAAACGCCTTATTGCAGTTAGATGCAGGGGTTCCTATACACTCCTTTGATCTCCAACTGTCATAGGCAAAGGACCAGGGAAGCTGTGCCTTTAGGACCAGATCTCCATAGACTCCACACTTGGTAATCACCATACATCAACCAAGGAAACCAGAAGAGTTGTAACAAACTAATTCTCATAAGAACATAAACAAAAAAGCTCCCATAGTGCAATAAGCACTTTAAAAAAATGTAATTTATTTAGTAATGCATTCACATGTATAACAATAAAAAGCATTCATAACAAACCAACAAAATGGCCATGGTGTCAGACCCCCTGATTACATCAACTTGTGACGAAACGCATAGGGAGGGACCTGTGAAGTATGGCGTCAGCACGCTTTTGATATTTTGTTACAGATGCTTTTTAACTGATATACAGTTAATAAATAAATTACATTTTAGTGCGCTGGCCATTTTTCCAAAATCATTGATTTAAATAGAGGCAAGTACTAAGTATAGAATGATGTGCTTTGTTCATGTTGCATGTCTGAGGTTTATAACCACTTTAAATGAAAAGTACTGCATTCAGTCACTAGATGGAAGATAGGAATGCCATAAAATTGTTAGCTAGTAAAATGTGGTATTTTCCATTTAAAGTTTTTTTACGTTCAGACTGTTCATGGTAACCAATCAGCTTCTGACTTCAGCTTGTTCAATTAAGCTTTGACAAATAAACTTGGAAGCTAATTGGTTTCTATGTAGAACTACACCAGAGTTTGCATGCTACAGTTTTAGTAAATAGCCCCCAATAGGTCTAGTGTTCAGTAACAGAAGTTGTGTTAAGTTTTCATAGGTACAACTGAAGTGTATAAAGGACAGTTAGTAGTAATTTTTTGTTTCATGAAGAGATATGCTGGCAAAAGCGATCATAAATCCCACTGCAGATGGCTAACTATTCCAACATGTACAGTATTAATATTTAGATTAGGCTGTTATGACCCAGTGCCTAGGTTGACCTAATGCAACTGCCAATTAGTAGTCTTTAATATCATGTAACCCATATCGCCTGCTTTCTTGTACTTATTGAGAATAAAGTATTAACATCTAGCTTTTCAAATCATATATATTTGGGTAAAATTTGTTTTATAGTTGCAAAAAAAGAATTTGGAAGTAAGATTGGAAGGGCTCTGAAATCATAAAATATTGTAAAATATTTTAGGAAACATCAGCATTTTGAACGACGCTAACCTGCTTGACCATGAAACATAGAATTTACCTATCCTTTCAAGATCTTTTTGAATACTTGTTAGCAAGGGTATAAAATGTGTCTTATATACAATAAAAAGAGGGGTAGATGGGTAGATAATGTAATTCTTAACTATGGTATAGAATCTAGTGTCCATGTATAAATCTGTCTAGAGTGAAGAGATAGTATCTGAGACTTCTGAGTTCACTCCTATGCTCATTATATTTGACAATTGACAGTGAAGAAGCTGGCACAGATAGGGACAGAATACCATCATCCGCAAAAAGTATAATTTTATGTGATTGTTTTTTAACTAGTAGTTCTCTAATATTTGATTGAATTCTGGTTCTCTCTGCCAACGGTTCCATTAGGAGTGTAAATATGAGAGGCAACAATGGGCACCCCTGGCATGTGCCATTTGTGATGAGGAAGCTTTTGGAAAGAATTCCATCTGTATATATTTGTGCTGAAGGGAAGGTGTATTAGGCTTAAATAGCTGACCTTATATTGCCATAGGAACCAAACCTAGTAAGGACCTCCCAATAGATCCTGTCGAGGCCTTCTATGCATCTAAAGCCAGAAAAAGAGAAGGCCCTTCGCAGGTATCAACATGGTACATCACATTTAGAATATGTCTTGTGACCTGGTCCTCTTTAATAGAGGTAAAAATATTGAGATGCTGCTGGTATTCATTTTCACCTATACTTTTAAATCTGTGTTTAATAAAGAAATGGTTTCAAAATTCTGGACTGATATCAGCTCCTTCCCTAGCTTAGAAAGTGTAATAATAGTAGTTTTCAACATCTTGGGTGGAAGTGATTCAGAGGACACAGTAGCATTGCAAAATCTCCTTCTTAATCTCCTTCTTCTATATATTTGTAGGTGAAACATGTTTAACTTCTATCATTGTGTCTTTACATTTATACAAATAAACAAATAAAAAGAAGTTAATTCTGCATGGGATGCAAACCATTTGTAATGATAACTATATCGTTAGATATTAGCAATAGAGAAATACAGTTTACTTTCCTTTCCATGCTTTTTAAATTACCCATATTGAGTCAGATTGGTGATCAGAACAAGTACATTAGCTGTAGAAATAATTATTATTTCCTCACCTCGTCTTCCTAGATTATTTCACATCCAGCTGTGTAATGTTAAAATTAAACTGATCACAAACATCTGCTTGGTTTACATAAATGTTGCTTTTATTTCCACTTTCTTCAAAAAGAAAATACACTGTGGTATTCAGTCTGGAAAGTAATGACCTTACATATATATATATTATTTTTCAGATCTGTGACTTTCACTTGTTATGGCGATGACATGGAAAGTCTAACGTATACATCCTGTTTGAAGTGTGCTGACTTTTGTCTGTCCCTGCTAAGATTACACGTGGTATAAAAATACACCAGGTGGGAGAAAAGTTGTAAATTCACTCTCTTATATACCCCTTGTCCTTAAAGTAACATACAACAACACGTCTGATTATAAACATTTAGAAATATTTTAACAACTGTTATTTAAAAGATATACTAAAGGTTCACTTCATCTACCTTAGTGCTATCTCAGGTTCAAATGTGGTTTTGATGAAAACAATTATATATATATATATACACACATTAATATATATATATATATATATATATACACAGTATATATACACACACACATGGTATATATATATATATATACTCTGTATATGTGCTGCAGTACAGAAAGCAATTTTCAGACATCTCTTCCTTTTATCAAGCTATACATCCACTACATGTAATTATATAACAGAAACCTGAAGTGGTATACAACATTTTTCTATATTATATTGGATACATACAGGTGAAACTAAAAAAATTTGAATATCGTGCAAAAGTTCATTTATTTCAGCAATGCAACTTAAAAGGTGAAACTAATATATGAGATAGACTCATTACATGCAAAGCAAGATAGTTCAAGCTGTGATTTGTCATAATTGTGATGACTATGGCTTACAGCTCATGAAAACCCCAAATCTACAATCTCAGAAAATTAGAATATTGTGAAAAGGTGCAATATTCTAGGCTCAAAGTGTCCCACTCTAATCAGCTAATTAAGCCATAACACCTGCAAATTCAGGCCATTCAAAAGTGTTGGGGACTGTCACAAGGAGTGGACTGAGGCTGGAGTCAGTGCATCAAGAGCCACCACACACAAACGGATCCTGGACATGGGCTTCAAATGTCGTATCCCTCTTGTCAAGCCGCTCCTGAACAACAAACAACGTCAGAAGCGTCTTACCTGGGCTAAAGAAAAACAGACCTGGTCTGTTGCTCAGTGGACCAAAGTCCTCTTTTCTGAGGAGAGCTACTTTTGCATCTCATTTGGAAACCAAGGACCCCGAGTATGGAGGAAGAATGGAGAGGCGCACACTGCAAGATGCTTGAAGTCCAGTGTGAAGTTTCCACAGTCTGTGTTGATTTGGGGAGCCATGTCATCTGCTGGTGTTGGTCCACTGTGCTTCATTAAGTCCAGGGTCAACGCAGCCGTCTATCAGGAGATTTTGGAGCACTTCATGCTTCCTTCCACAGATGAGCTTTATGGGGATGCTGACTTCATTTTCCAGCAGGACTTGGCACCTGCCCACACTGCCAAAAGCACCAAAACCTGGTTCAATGACCGTGGGATTACTGTGCTTGATTGGCCAGCAAACTCGCCTGACCTGCCAAGAGAAAGATGAGAGACATGAGACCGAACAGTGCAGAAGAGCTGAAGCCCGCTATTGAAGCATCCTGGTCTTCCATAACACCTCAGCAGTGCCACAGGCTGATAGCTTCCATGCCACGCCGCATTGAGGCAGTAATTGCTGCAAAAGGGGCCCAAACCAAGTACTGAGTACATATGCATGCTTATACTTTTCATAGGTCCGATATTGTTCTATGTACAATCCTTGTTTTATTGATTGCATGTAATACTCTAATTTTCTGAGATTGTGGATTTGAGGTTTTCATGAGCTGTAAGCCATAATCATCACCGTTATGACAAATCACGGCTTGAACTATCTTGCTTTGCATGTAATTAGTCTATCTCATATATTAGTTTCACCTGTTAAGTTGCATTACTGAAATAAATGAACTTTTGCACAATATTCAAATTTTTCGAGTTTTTCACCTGTACTTGGATATAATGCCACTTTGTGGGTCAAACTGAGACATTGAGTTGTATCTTTTTTTTGGAAATTTTACAGTTTGTTTCAGTTCGGAAACAAAATGACTGACATATACAATATTTAAGTAGCCATGCCTGCTGTTTGATGTCACACTTGTATAATCCAATAGATTTATTTTGTAACACAATATAGTAATAAAAATGATAATATTATGACTACATAAAATAGTATTAATATTTGTTTGAGATATTGGGTGTCTGTGACGCTGAGTAGGGTGAGTATATTATTGGATTTGTTTTTTTTATATTGTGTACAGTGTACATTTTGTATGCCTCTTCCAGTTTCTTTGTTATACAGTATATGTCAATGAATGGCATGTAATGTTTAGCTAGATAAAAGGCAGGGATTCCTAAAACATTTCAGTAGTACTTCTGAATATAATGAGTAATATGATTCACTTTCTAGACTGCAACCACTTTCTTTTTTGTCCATTTTTTGGTGATCTCTGGGGATCTACCAGGTTTCCAAAATAGGACTGTATTGTATTGCAATGCTGTCCACCCACATAAAAGTTGTGTTCATCTTGGATAGGACAACTACCCCCCTATTATAGAGTTACCTCTCTGTCATGTTATGCCAAACTCCTGGCCTGTGGCCCACTCAAGACATCCCCAGCAGTAGGCCTTAATATTTATGAAAAAATGAATGTTCACACATAGAATACATTCTGCACTGTACTGTAACTTTGCAGCTCCACAAAGCTTTCCGTGGCATCTAACATCACATTTTACATACTATTAGAATTATTTGGCACAGTAGACAACACACTAAAGTAGACATTCTGTCCATGTCATTTCTGCACAGAATGCAAACACATGCTTTAAGCCATCTTCCTTTTACACCACCTTTCCTAGGGAGCACCACAGAGTTGGGACCACTTCCCCATGTGTACATAGTCCATAGTTATGCTTCCTTTACTATTTTACAGGACTCACAGCTGAGGGCCAGGGGGGTCAAGGTGCTTCCTATAGTATACCAATCTCTTCTCAATGTCCCTTCTATAGCTCTGCTCAGCTAGGTTTGCTTCCAGATGGCACAAACTTTTCCAGGCTTCCACCAATACCACCAAAACCAGCTGTTCCAACTGGCCTGGTACTTCAGCCCTGCAAAAGGTCCTTCCGATCAGCTCTGCTGAGACTACAAGTGAGCAGCTCTGGGGTATCTTACTTTCATGTCCCATCTACTTTGGGCTCCTCCCATACTGGCATTTATATGGGCATTGGCCCCACCCATGACATTACTAGAAGAGAGATTTCTCTCAAAGGGAGGTAACACCAAATTACAACTTTCCTCTTTACCATGCTATAATGACATCAGAGCCATCTATTGGCAGGCAAGCTAGCTTCACCTGACAATAACTCTGTGCCCTATTTACTAATATGAATAATAAATGAGCAAGATCTGGGATAAATCACTAAGGTAGAATAAGATAGCGGGCCTATCCTGTATATGTGCTCAGATGTTTGATCACATAGTGATCTCCAAACTGTGGCCGGGGGGCCAGATGAGGCCCTTTGCTTGCTTTTATTCGGCCCTTGGGGCACTATTTCATCTACCGATACCAAAAATGGGGCCTAACCCCCCCCCACTAACCTCCAATGAAGACTCACAATTCCTCCTAAGGAAACCAATAATGGGGCCCAATTCCTCGCAATTACACCAACAATTGGGCCCAATAACACCAATGACAGGGCACAATTCCTCCCAATTACACCAACAATTGGGCCCAGTGACACCAATGATGGGGCACAATACCTCTCAATGTCACCAACAATTGGGCCCAGTGATACCAATATTGGGGCACAATTCCTCCCAATTACATCAACAATTAGATCCCAATGATACCAACAATTGGACACAATAACACCAATATTGAGGCACAATTCCTCCCAATGACACCAACAATTGGGCCCAGTGATACCAATGACAGGGCACAATTCCTCCCACTCACACCAAAGAGGAACATAGTTTTTCCCAATGATGTTGGGAGCTTTTCTTCTCCCAATACCCACAGTCTGGCCCCCCAAACGTCTGAAGGTCAGTAAACTGGACCTTTGTTTAGAAAGTTTGGAGACTCTTGACATAGTATATTTATCCTTTTAACTAATGGTACACTTATAATAAATAGGATTCTGTGCTATGGTATAATCTACAGAAGCACTGGTACATGTTTTTTTATCAGAGAGTATGAGTACCAATACTTTCGGTCAGCTGCTGACCAATCGGATGCCATCTATCCTGCCCTGTCATAGCTGCAAGGAGAGGAAAGAAAGTGGTGGGGATTTCAAATCCCTGCCGTTTACTCTCCTCTCCTACCATTGACACTCAGCATGGGATGCCTGCGGAAAGTTAAGCGCACCATTCCTGTGTGAACTATGACAAGTCTGGGTTCACACAGGAGCAGTGGGGAAACCGCATGTGATTTGGACAGGAATCGCATGCCTGTTCAAATTGCATGCAAATCTTTGCGGTGCAATTTGCGTCCATTAATGCATATCGCACCGCAAAGTATTGGGTAAGATATCGGGAGTATTTTCACGAGTACAAATACTTGGTATCAGTATCAGTGCATCCCTAGCATAATCTTAAAAAGTAGCTGCCAGCGCCTAGATTGTAACCACAAGGGATACAATAAAATGCAAATATAGTGTATATGTTAGTGGGACTACAATACACCTCCTTCTATGTTCTACCAATGAGTGGATATAATCTTTATCATGTTAAAATAAACTCCACCTTCAATATATATATACACAACCAAAGAGAATTTCATGTGTAAAATGCCAAAGGAGCCGTTGCACAATACAACTTTCCCTAATCGCTAGTGCAATATATCAAAAGCTGTCATAGTGCAATATCAATATATAAAATACATACATAATTAAAATACATGATATAAAGTGTTGAGCTACAGTGCACCTCCCCCTATGTTAACAAAGTGTTGATATTATATGTGCCATACTATGCAATAATACCAATAGTCAAATGAAACACAACATGCATATATAAAGTTATATACATGCACGATAGCATCAAATTCAATAAAATGCTAGAAAGTGCCACAACATACAGCACTTTATATCATATATTTTAAGTTTGCTTATATATTTTTAGTATTGTATCCAGCAACTGGTTTAGTGATTTCTATTGATGTTATTGATTTTGCACTATAACAGCTTTTGGTATATTGAACTAGTGACTATTGGTACACCTATGTACGATGCATGTGGTGCAATATTACTTTGCCATGCATGCTGAATACCAAAATAATGCTGCTTTAGTTTTTTTCTATTCCTATAAGTCACTCTACAGAATATAGATGTCAACGGTTTTGTTAAAAATGTATTAAAACTTAAAAAAAAAAGTAAATAGTTTGTTGATTAAATGTTTGTGTGCCAAGATAAGCAGCATGAATAAAGATATAAACAGCATTACCATCAACCTTTAGTCATTCTGCTTGCTTCAACTGAGAAAGATGTGAATGATGTTTACCAGTGTATCATAGCACTAGGATGAATGATGTTTTCCAGTATAAGCCTGTATATAAAATAATAGTGGCAGCAGCAGACAGCCTGCAAGCCTAGGAATTTAGGGATGATGTCATACATGACCAGGTGGTAACGGGTTTATAACAAGGACTTAAACATTTCCATTTTTTTTTTTGCATCATAGTAACTTATTTGATGTTAACATACTGTATGTCCAGTAGACATGTGTGATTCATTTCATTGTAAATTGAAGTCTGGGGGAAATTTGCAATTTCCGGAGATTCGGATGCATCCAAATCACAGTAGTAACAAATTTCAACTAATCCGAAATGTTATTGTATTATTACAGGTACTTGTATATAGCGCCGTCAATTTACGTAGCACTTTACATACATATATTGTACATTCACATCAAACTACAGTGGTACTTCGGTTTATGAACGCTTCGGTTAACGTAATTTTCGGTTTACGAATGAAAATCCATTGAAAATAATGCCTCAGTTTACAAATTTTTTTTGCAATGGGAAGCAAATTTCCGCATGATGCATTGCGACTGGGAGGTTTATAGCGCCACTCCTGTGCAAGCTGGAGTCTGTGGGTAGGACGTGTCGTAGAGTGTGGAGGTGTTGGAGCGGTTTTTGCATCAAGTTGTGAAGCCATTCTGGAAATTTTTTAACATATCCCTGTACAGTATTTATGCCTTTTAAGTGCACTATATAAAGAGTTTTGAACAGATAAAATACTTTTCTTTTTACTTTTTTCTGACCTCTGGAACAGACTAATTGGTTTTCAATGCATTTCTATGGGAAACTGTGTTTCAGTTTACAAATTTTTCCCAATATGAAACGTCCCAGAGAACCCAATAAATCCGTAAACCGGGGTACGACTGTATAATGAAAATTAATTCATATTCACTTGTTTCATTCAGATGATATGATGCGATAGTTTGGGCCTTTTGTTAATGTTTAAAGCATCCAAAATAATGCAACAATATAACGAATAATCTAAATTGTTTCGTGGTCCATTCATTTTTATTCTAGTGAGCATAGCGTCAATATTCTAATAAAATTCTTTTTGCATTGGGGTTGAACTTGAGAGACCATTCATTTAATTTGTATGTGCACAGCCCAACAAACAAAGTCAGTTGGGAATGGGGAAATGAATTTAACTTAATAACATACTGAAATAATACACATTATTTCAATACATTAAAACATACTGTAAAGTCAATCTTCATAAATAACAAAAGCTGGAAACAAAATCAGAACAATGATTATATATTCTCCTGAAATAACAAATTATTCTAAAAATGAATCATTCTAATATAACAATTACGATGAAACAAAATGATTTATCTAGTGAATGAAACTGAAACAAAATTCATTTTTCTGTCCCTAAAGTGCACTTACTTCCTATTAGAATCAGTTCCAAGCACCAATGCATGGAATCTTGTACACCCACTAATGCTTGAACTTCTGCTCACATACACACTCTCAAAAAATCATTGTCAAGTGTCTGGCATTGACCGAAGTAGGGGAAATGTTACTTTACAAGACACCTAATGATACAGCTAAACTTCAAGCAAACAGCTGAATACCCAGACAAAATATATATATGAGAGTTGTTTTACTTGCCAGAAGATTTCTGCTGCAATCAGCCAGCAATAGATCATCATAGGAGTGATCTGCTGCTGCAAGGAAATGAAAGAAAGGGCTGCTTCAGCTCTTCAAATGTAAACACAATGTGGAAGCATGTAAAATTTTATTAAATATGCTTTACCCTGATGTCAGTTTTGCTCTGGATGGATGAAGAAGACAGCATCCCTGTTAAAAAGGAGCATGACATTTGAACGCTAAATTGTACATATTCTTTGTATGTTATTGTGTGGAGGAGGATGAAAATGATGATGATGATGATTATTATTATTATTATTACATTCCTGAATTCCAAATCCAGTTGCCACAAGCACCACTCCCCAGAGTTACTTACCTGAATCCAATCACATGACCCTCAGTGGTGGAGACTGTTGCTTGCTAGATGCTCCTTGCTGACCAGCAGTCCGGTCTTGTTGTCTCTCCTTCGGGACATCATGATGTTCACTCTTTAACAGTAAAGGACCCAGTGAGGACCCCTGTGATGGACATTTTTATCAGGCGATGGGCAGCATCCATATCACCAGGAAGCACAATAGATACTGTAAAGGGAACCTCCCACACTTCTGGCCAGAAGAAGTGTAAATGGGACCCAGCTTGTCATGTGACCGGTAATAACGGAATAAACATTTTTTAAAAATTAGTAATTATTTTCAATGGAGTGGAGTAGGAAGACATTTTTTTTTAAACTGCCCAGAGTTGAGCTTTACTTGCATATGTTATCTGATATTTACCAACAGAAAAAAAAGTTTAAACTAAATTTCTTTGTTTGATTCTTGCATTAACATACAATCTCACATCTGTGGTTGTATATTTCCCATCTAAACTTTGCCAGTCCTAGAGGGATGAAAGGAAGAATTTATGCCATCATTTTAATGGTAACTTGGTCGCTGGGGGTATTCCTATAGCCGAGGACGGATATAATGCCATTTACATTAGCAAAGCAAGCAACATGCCTGCAGGTTCCCATATTAAAAATGCAAATATGCAGAGAAGTAAGGCTCTATGGTATGGTAATTATGCACATGGTTTGACTATAGATTCAGATAAGTAACAGCAGAAAATATACATGCATATTGCAAGTACTTACAGGAGGTAGTCAACTATACCGCTCTTTAAAAAATGAGGCTCACAAATTTAGTAACATAGGAAATATAATGATCATAAAGGAGCAAAATGAATACGTAGTATAAGAATAAACAATGAACATGAAACTAGACTGTATCTACTTTTCTAATGGAATAGTCTGTACCAATTTACAAAATTAACTTTAGTGAGTCTGTTCTGTGTCCTAAATGTGTGACTGCTTTTAAAATCTACATTTTTAGAGGGAAGTGGGGGAGGCAAGTGTAAAAGAGTGAAATCATCAGTACTATTGCTATTTATGAAAAATATCTTTAGGATTGGTATTTTTCAATTTTTTTAAAGCTCCTTTCCAGACAAACTACCACCCACCCCATTCCCAATCACAGACAGATTTTTGTTAGAAAAAATAGTATAAACGCAATTTTCACCTACCTGACTCTATTGTCCTTGTCTTTTGCCAGGACACGTCCAGCTGTCAAGACCATTTATCCATCACTGCAGGCTGTGTTTGCACCAGCCATTCTCCTGGTGACATCACCATACTGCTGAGGCTTCTGAACTCCTCCGGGCAGCCGAGAAGAAGTGTCCATGTCATCCAGGAAGCAATGTGGACACCTGAAGAAAGGACTCCCCCAATCTGCTTTGTAACCACAGATTTGATTAAAACAGTATTAAACCCAAAAGCAAACATTTATTTAATGGCAGCTTCCAAATTCATAGATGTGATGGCTGCATTTGTTTTCTTTTTTTAAAGTTTTTTACAGGTGCCCCTTTAGTGCTTCATCCAGAATGGGGGCACTGTTATACAAGAAGAGTGTTACTGGCCAGATCGCCTGGTAAAAACAGAGGGGAAAAAGCCTAAAAAAAGAAAACTAATGCAGCCACCATATCTAATGTTTGGCAAGCTGAAATATAGTACATCTTTGTTTTTTGTTTATTACCGCTTTAAGAAAAAAGTGGCTTTTAGGTAACTTTTTTTATAAGCCATTTAAAGAAGGTGGGTGTGGAAGTAAAATACTATCTGCCTGATGAATAGCTTTAGCTTTAGTATTTAGTTTTCATTTGGTGTAGTTAATCCACCACTAAATTTTGAATTTTGGAAGGGGGTTTCCCTTTATTGCAGAAATCCGCATATTAACGTTCCAGATATATCTATTACATTTACAATAAGCAGAAGTGCACAAAAGGCTATGGACTTTATGCTGGATTGTTATTGATTTGCGACATGGAATGTGCTGATGCATTGGTACATAAATACACTGATTTTCTCAGACATTTTCTTATTTTACTCATCTGTAATAGATAAGTGCATATGATAAATGTGCAGATTCTTTTTTTTGTGTCAAAATGATATATGCTGTATGTTAGTGTTCCTTAAGCCTTTATGAACTGGAAGCAACCAACACAGTCTATTAGTAGCCACAGCCAAGAGTAAACTGTCAGTGAGTTTTACAGATGTGATGTACGGCAGTGAGCCAGCTTCAAATATCAGGTAACCTGGTAATGATTTTTGTTGGTGAAGAAACAGCCTGTGTCATACGTACAATAATAAAACATTTCACACATTTCTAGACAGTGTGTGTAAGTTTTCTTCCAAAACGTTTTGTCTTTGGAAAAGTATGTTAAACATAGGGTTAGTTTTTCTGTGACATCTTTAGGAAATGGCACATAGCTTGAATCCCAACTTTATTTTTATTGTTGAAAGTAGGAAAGAGATGGAACCCCTGTCAGATCTTCTAAATGCTCTACCGTAAAAGAAAGAAATAAAAAAAATCATGCTGCATTGATATTGTACACTAGTGGTAAAGCATAAAGGTCCCTTTTGAGAAACTAGCTGGTAGTGAAGGGTAGCATAGCTTCCAGGTGGCTCACAACTAGTCTTCTCTTTATCATGTGTCATGATAAGATAAAGTAGGCACTCAGCCCACCTCTGTGCATCTTATAGATAGGTACATAAAAGTTTGTTCAGTTACCTGTATTCCTGTTACAGGTGAAAGTCTAAAAATGGTGTTTATCAAAGATCCCGTTCTATTTCTTTTCTTTCAGCTTTATAATATGTGCTTTTTTTTTTACTTTACTGTTCGTGTATTTCCCTGTTAAAGATTCCAGTAAAAATATCTTGCAAACAACGTATTGTGCATTAAAGATACACTGCTCAAAAAATTAAATCAGAGCATATCATAAACTTTTTAATCAGAGCATATCATACAGTCAATTAAACTCCTGGGCTATTGATCTGGTCAGTTAGCAGAGGGGGTTGTTAATCAGTTTCAGCTGCTTTGGTGTTAATGAAATTAAGTTAACAACAGGTGCACTAGATGGGCAACAATGAGATAACCCCCCCAAACAGGAATGGTTTTACAGGTGGAGGCCACTGACATTTTTTTCCATGCTCATCTTCTCTGACTGTTTTTCACTAGTTTTGCATTTGACTAGGATCAGTGTCACTACTGGTAGCATGAGGCAATACCTGGACCCTACAGAGGTTGCACAGGCAGTCCAATTCCTCCAGGATGGCACTTCAATATGTGCCATTATCAGAAGGTTTGCTGTCTCCCAGCACAGTCTCAAGAGGATGGAGGGGATTCCACGAAACAGCAAGTTACTCTAGGAGAGTTGGACAGGGCCATAGAATGTCCTTAACCCATTAACAGGCCCGGTATCTCTTCCTTTGTGCAAGGAGGAACAGGATGAGCACTGCCAGAGCCCTACAAAATGACCTCCAGCAGGCCACTGGTGTGAATGTCTCTGACCAAACAATCAGCAATAGACTTCATGAGGGTGGCCTGAGGACCCAACGTCCTCTAGTGGGCCCTGTGCTCACTGCCCATCAGCATAGAGCTCGATTGAAATTTGCCAATAAACACCAGAATTGGCAGGTTCACCACTGGCGCCCTGTGCTTTTCACAGATGAGAGCAGGTTCACCCTAAGCACATGTGACAGACATGAAAGGGTCTGGAGAAGCCATGGAGAACGTTATGCTGCCTGTAACATTATTCAACATGACTGTTTTGGTGGTGGGTCAGTGATAGTCTGGTTAGGCATATCCATGGAGGGATGCACAGACCTCTACAGGCTAGATAATGGCACTCTGACTGCCATTAGGTATCGAGATGAAATCCTTGGACCCATTGTCAGAGAATACACTGGTACAGTGTATCCTAGGTTCTTCCTGGTGCACGACAATGCCCGGCCTCATGTGGTGAGAGTATCCAGGCAGTTCCTGGAGGATGAAGGAATTGATACCATCGAATGACCCAGATGCTTGTTTGACCTAAATCCAATAGAACACCTCTGGCATATCATGTTTCGGTCCATCCAGCCAGGTTGCGCTTCAGACTGTCCAGTAGCTCAGTGATGCCCTGGTCCTGATCCGGGAAGATATACGCCAGGACACCATCCGCCGTCTCATTGGGAGCATGCCCCGACATTGTCAGGCATGCATACAAGCAGGTGGGGGCCGTACAAACTACTGAGTACCATTATGAGTTGTTGCAATGAAATTTCAGCAAAATGGACTAGCCTGCTGCATCATTTTTTCACTTTGATTTTTGGGGTGTCTTTGAATTCAGTCCTCTGTAGGTTGATAATTTTCATTTCCACCAAACGATGGGGCATCCTTACATTCCCAACACATTACCCAGTCCATATCAGTATAGATATCCAGCATGATATTTTTTCCCATTGAGATCTGATGTGTTTTCAAAGGGTTCCTTTTATTTTTTTTAGCGTGTACATTAATCAATTATGTATTTTTTACTTATGTTATTTGCTTTTTAATAATATATTTTGTTAAGGTAATGTGTGTAAGTGGTGCAATACTTTGTGGTATTCCTTAGTTGTAGTGCAAAACCTGGGGTTTCAGTATTCATTTGGCTGGGGAAGCCTCGAGCATGTTCGGACTCTTGCAATGTTGTCTTTGCTGCGTTACGCATGTGAGTGCAGTCAGCTCCAAGCCAAGTCTGTTCCCAGTTGTCATTTTTATGAAAAATGTAAAATCAGAAAAAAGTTTAACAAAATATTTCCTTTGCAGAGCTCTATACAATCTACCAATATTTATAGATGAAAACAATTTGAAAATGGGTTTCATAATTTAGAATACTATGGTATAATAGCATTTATTAAAATAAACAAGTGATGCTTCAGTCACAAAATCCATGTTATCTTAGAATATAAATTAATGACTGGAACAAAAGCACTGTGTTTATAATAAGGAGAATGAATATTAAAATAACTCATGTAGGACCCCCTACTAAAAATGTGTCTATTGCAATTATCTTAAACCCTCTCATGTATATGCTAGACTTTACTGCCAGATATTGGCAAAGAGATGCAGTGATTTCATTGTAGATACAAAATAGCAACAAGGGTTATAAAGAATGAATAAATCTGGTTGTGGAATCATTAATCTTAATACTTACTAGTGAGAACAACAAGGACCTCTCTCAGAAGGGATTTTAAAAGCATAAATCAGCACACACTATTTGCTCGATGTAGACTGGTTTGCACTATAGTATCATTTCCAGGCAAACATATGCTTCAAATAATTCCACAATGTATAGATTACTGCTTTTATTTATAGGCATCTTTTCTGTTTCTGCTTTTGGTATTTCCATACAGTCACTGTAGTAACATGGAATTTTAAGGATCATGTAGGAGTAACTTAAATATAAAATGGAGAAACAGGGAGGATCATGGACTCCTAAATCTACCTATGAATAAGGTTCCTGGAGACAGAGTGACATGTATGTACAATATGTTAGCAGGAGGCGAATAACAAAAAAGGACTAATCTAAAGCAAACAATTCTTTGCCCCTAACCATAGTAGGTCCTTTTTATTCTCTGTCTACCACCATTAATACCAGTGGTGTTTGAATGTGATTGATAAATGCTTCTTTTTTAGGTACTTGCATCAGAGCAAAGTATCTAAACTCCTTAAAGCCACCTCCCCACACACCAAACATCAAGACAAGCGTGGCTTGGTCTGCATAAAAATAAATGGATTGGGTCATTTATAGGGTAAGCTCATACAGGTCATAACTAGTAAGTCATTGGAATTCAGCCAGCTTCTTGAAGTATGTGTGAGACACATGTGGGCTGCAATTCTGATCCCTTTCTGAAAATGCTAGTTTTCTGACTGTGTGCAGTCTCCTCTAGGAACATATTGTAGACACCACAAACCAGATGCTAATGCTTAATGGTGTAAAGCTGACCAATGTCTGTCACCTGTTTGACCAGAAAGAAAAAATATTCTTACTGGCTTCCCTGAGTCAATAGGTGACTGATTCTCATCAGAACCAACCTTGCCCTAAGCAGTTTATGTTGGATTAAGCCTCTCAGAAATTTAATTTTTAGAACTCAAGATTCATAATATAAAAAATAAAAAAAATAAAGCTACAAACCAATAAGCTGAAAGAAAGTGTCAAAATACTGTATATGACTTTTCGTGGCCACAAGCTATGTTAGAAATGTAATACTGGATGAAGGACCTGCAATATTATAAATATCACAATCTTACTTGTAAAGAAAACTCATGTACAAAAATAAACTACAGCTAACTGACTAATAGAGCACATCATAAAAAATATCTGTTATTTTAGCTAGGAAACTGCAATCAACACATTTGAAAACAATTGTAGTCGTATTTTTGCCACACAAATGAAATCAACGTTTTAGCCACATTAGTGTTCTCTCTTTTTATTCTTACTTTGAATTAAATATTGCTAATAGTGAATTGGTTGTTAAGACAGACAGGTTGAAAATCACTGTTTCATATAGATGTGCGCATGGTGCTCACTGAGCCAGTCAAGATTTCTTTATAGACGGCTTAAGACCAATAGTAAAGCCAATGCCTTAGGGTTTCTAATGCCAGCTGCTACATTTCCCAGCCATCTGACAAACAAAAGATTAGAAGCTTGTACTGAACCACTCAGTGATCCCAAGCAATATATATGTTTTCCAAATGGTGGCCATGTTTTGGACTCTATTTTGTATTTTACAGATTAAATAATATCACCAGTCTGGTTGACCTGACCTTATACCAACTTGAGCATGAGCACTATACTGTATCAAATCAAACTGTTTAATGATATAAAATATTCTGTCTCAACAATACAAGACCATATAAAGTGGGAAAACAAATGTTCTGTAAGCAATGCAACCCTAATTGAGCATGTTTCACAAATGAGCAGATCTCAGCAGTTTTCTGTTGATGAGAAGATATAGCCTTGTACAGACCTGAAAGGTGTGGAGCAGAGGATGTTCGTGTCAGGTAAAACATGGGATAGGGTTATCATTGTACATTCAAGTATTTAATTCACTTCTGCCTAAGGTACCAGGTACTGCATTTTCAAAGCTTTCTTTACTAAAAGATTTTTTATATGCAGTCACCTCTTGGAAGTCCTATATGGCTGAAGGATTACTGAAGGATTTCTAATGTTAAACCAGCTTATTCATTGGGTAAGTGCATCTCAGGGTACACACTTACCTGACTGATATCAGATCCACACTTTGGCACCTCTGCATGTTTTTCCTTTTTCATTTGCCTGCGATACCCTTCAATTTGCCTTTCACAAATTCCAACTACTGGAGCTAGTCTCAGTTGCACAAAAAATATTTTGGTATGTCACAATGGAAGTCCAGTTATTTGCAGGTATCCTTTAGTGCCCACCGCATTGTGATGTATGAAACAACACATGTTGCTTTCAAATGTATGGGCTGCCCATGCCCCACAATGCAACGAAAATTGGGTCTGTGTTTTTTGTTTTTTACAGCACAACATGGTAGTGCATTGGTTTACTTCAATGCAGGTGTGTTGGATTTGTGCAGATGAATGGCACTATGTTACATGCATTGCCATGCAATTAAACATGCCTTACTGCAATTTCATCCCAGTGTTGGAATGTTGGTGTTGTAAGATTTTGGTGCAGGCATTGTGAGGATTTTGCACAGGAAACTTTCAGTATCAATAAAACAAGTATGCATTTTGAGGAAGTGTTAGGGGTTAGTTTGTTGTTAGAAAAAGAGTTAAGTAAATCAGAAGTATTACAACGAGAGGCAGTTAGGCAACCAGCATTTTCAGAATGAGGTCATCAGTAGCAACTAACATGTTTCTCTCAATACAGGCTTCTGATAACAGTAAAGGCTAAATTAAAGAGAACTGAGGATAATTTACCTAAAAAGGCAAGCAGAAGCCAAATAACTAGTCAACATCAACAGGATGCAAGGGGAAATCTCCAGAACCATACCCTGGTTAGCTGTAAAATCAGAAAGGGGCTCTAACCATTCCTCACTGTCCGAAACTGTAAAAAAAAGATTTGACTGTACTTCACATGTA
This sequence comes from Staurois parvus, assembly GCF_062004578.1. NCBI lineage: Eukaryota > Metazoa > Chordata > Amphibia > Anura > Ranidae > Staurois > Staurois parvus. Next base: position 13,305,334 of record NW_028317854.1, on the reverse strand, counting down.
TTTTCTTTTTCAATGTATTTATTGATTTTCAAGTACTTTACAAAAATCTAAATTTTAACATATTAACACAAGAATTATATGCCCTTAGAGTTTAGTGAAGTACACACAGCCCAACTAAAAATTGATGAAATCTGACATGTAATTTAAGAGGAGGGTTCATTTTAAGAAGTTAGGTGTCTGAGCGACAAAAGCATTAAGTGTTTAAGGGACCTAAGGATTAAGGTACAGCTAAGTATCAGAGCAATCTTTTGCACGTGTTTAGATGCCAAAATCTGCATGCTGGAGTCAATTTTTCTTGGCTCACAGCACGAAATTCCAATAGTCTCTAACAATGGACTCGTAATAATGGTGACTATGTGATAAGGTTGCACACTAGGAATAAACAGCTTAAAGGGGACACACATATTTGATGACAAATATCATTTTAAATTGTCAATCTTTTCAATCACTTTCTGTTTTGTATAAATGGCCATCTTTACAAAGAAGGCATAGACAGAAAAAAAACTGACAGTAGTTCTAAATGTTCCCTAAATTTTGCTCTAAGAATGGGAGGTTCCCCTACTGCTGCCAAGAGACACATCACTATGAACTACTTTATATGTAGCTGATGTTACATACAATTTATACAGAGCTGACAATGATCACATGTAATAGTAAAGGAAATAGCTCCTTTGGACCACAGCTTGGTCCAAAATAACTATTTAGACATAAGGTGCACTCTTAACACTGGTCTTGCAGAACATTTTGTATTTTCTAAAGAAAGAATATGTGAAGAGACCAAAGTCTGTTTGTCTTCCTTTCCCATTGCCAGCATCCAGGCAGACCTTCCTGGCACTCACTGATATTCCATATACCACCAACTACCAAATATACCTAAGAATTGTTCCTATTAACCAAAAGCCACATACATGTAAAGGTGACTGGTCACCTTTACAAATATAGTGTATCACCTCACTTTGTTCCTACAAGATATTCTTGGGTTTTTGGTTCCTACTTTTCAATGAATGTAAAATCAAGATCAAAGACGTTCTTGAATATAGGGCCATTATAGCTGTAATCTTTTTAAGTGAAAGCCACTGTCAATTACATTGTGATGACAGCATCCATATTCTGTGCTCCCATTTTGATTTTGAGAGCAAACATATAGCTGACCATAATCCTTCTGCATTGTTTGTGTTAAATGAAACACTTGATATAGGAGAAACATAGCCATTTGAAATGATGTCAAGCATTTACAGTACAAAATGGCAGAAAATATGTATTTAAACTCTAGTGATTTCCTCATAATAAGCCAAACAGACAAAGAAACTAAAGACCATTACAGGTCCTCTCCCCAGGGTGTGGTACTCTGAGAAGCTTTACACTAAAACTTTTATAAATGTTTTCAAATCCGGTGATCCAATATGTAATCCAACTAAAGGCTTTGTATTTCCTTAGCTTCAACTGAAGTCATTAACTCTTCCCCATCTATTAAGTTATAACACTTCTGATATGAGGTGTGTAAAATAGACAGACCAGGCTTACTGGTATCCACTGATGGCAGTAAGCTATACACACATATTGACACAATGAACAGCTTGTTCCAACTACACAAGGTTACTTTGCAGATTAACTCTCAGTTCACCTGGAGGAAAACATTTGTCTATTTAGGCACAATGGATGCTAGTCTGTAATTACAAATAAGTGTTCAGACAGTTCCAGAGGCAAGTAACCGGAGAAGCCAAGGTCCGTTTCAAAACAATTAGTGTTTCAATAGACTGCGTAATGGCTCAAACAATTAGCAATTAAACAAATAAGCAAAACACATGTACCGAGTGCTGTAACATTATCTTACACTAAACATTACCTAATGCATGGGTCTGCATTTCCAGCTGCATATCTCAGCAAACTTCCATATAGGATGCATAGATATTACCTCAAATAGCCAACACTTGCAGTAATAAGTGCTTTCTACATTGTAACACTGCGCTCTTCTGTTATTACTGAGCCATGCAAATAGGAAATTGTGCTATAACCAAAGGGAATGAAACACAATTTTTTAAAGGCAATATCATATTCATTAATAACCCAAATGCTGAATCAAGGAAAGGCAACTAGGGCATGCTTATTATACCATAATTCATGTCATAGATCCTTTTATGACCCACTACAAAGTTTTGGTGTGACTGATTTGTGGGGCCAGCAGACAGTACCTCGATAGCCATGGACGTTGAAGATTTCCATGCAGATTTAGATGCTAAATTTCCTATTTGAGTTTCAGGAGGGTTGAGCCATCAGCCAAATAGAAAATATATCTATAAGGATGTATAGCACCATAGCTCCATAGAAATAGTTTTTTCATAATTTTAGGAAATGCAAGTTCAGTAAAACGGAAGGATGGGTAATAATTTAAAAATGATCCCCAAATTTTCTGGGACTTTAAATAGCTCAGTTGAATCAAGCTGGTCCAAATGAACAATTTCTTTCACTAAGTGCTGCAGTGTCTCTAAGCACTGCATATACTGCATGTAGCTTCAGCTACATAAAGTACCCAATGCTGGGTTCTGGCTGTGAGACAGAGACTCCTTTCTCACACCTGGAACAAATCAGAGTTGGTGTGAGTGGCACTCAGCCATTCATAGACAGCTTTGTATTCTAAGAAGGAATACAAAGCTTCCTCTGGCTGAGGCTAGGAGGCAAACTAATGATGTCACACTCTGACTCATTCACAGAATACAAATCTGCCTATGATAGGCTGACTGCTGCTCAGACCAACTCTATTTTGTTCCAGGTGTGAGACGGGAAGTCTCTATCTCACAGCTGGATCCCAGCACTATGTACTGTATGTAGTTGGAGCTACATGCAGTACATACAGTGCTTAGAGACACTGCAGAACTTCAGAACTGCAGAACCATTCTGGTCCAACTGAACTATTTAAAGTCATAGAAAATCTGGAAGTCAGCTTTGAGCAAATCTGCTGCTGTGTTACCTTTAGCAGTTTTAAGTCAGCACAATTGCATTTATGTAATTCTCTGTGACTTTACAATGTTCATTGCCATGCTGCTACCCATTAGTCATTATATTAATTGTGATTTTTTTTCTGTAAATCTTCCCCCTTGTGCAGTGCAATTTCCTTCTTCTTCATTATGAATTCCTGCTCTCTTTCCTGAATGACACAAGTTGAAGTGAGGAAGGAAATATTTCTCTTGACTTTCAAATACTATTAGCTATCGCATCATATTGTATCTGAGGCATACCACTTCACATTCATTGGTTGTGGATTCATAATTTTTTTTTCTATATTAAGTTTGGATTGAACTTTTGTCACTTTATCAGGAATTGTGGATGTTATGTGTTGTGCCAATTTTTTGTTGTATCTTACAGATCTGACATAATAGACAGTAGGGACACAGTGGGTTAGTTTTTTTTTTTTAAAGTAGTGGGATGATGATAGTCATTTTTAATGCTGGGAGCTAAAGTATTAAATTAAAGGTATAGGAATGCAAAAGGTTTTACCTAGTGATGAAAAGTATATTTCTATTTGATGAAGAGTGTTTGTAGTAATTGTCTCTTTTCCATTCAGGCCAGGCATAGAGGTCTCAAAAATGGATACGTCACTATAACAACCAGGGGCAGAAAAACTACTAAGAGGGTAGCTAAACATACTTGTTATTATGTCACTGACTGCGGAGGGAAACCTTGCAGACCAAAATGTCAAAATGGTGAATCAGAGTATTTAGATTATCTTTGTGAGAGTAACTTTGAAAACCTTGCATGCATCTTCATTTAAAAGGTTAATGTGGACTGGCCTTTCAAATATAAATTTGATGTTTCACAAACAGATTTTAAAATGTTAAACTTTCTCATTGGGGAAAGTCTGTAGTAAAGAATAAACTTCACATTTGGCAAATGTAGAGCAAATCTAGCATGTGTATTATACCAATAGTACCTTCTCCACCAAACATATTATGTGAAAATACTCGCAGCCATATATTTTTAATTGAAACCTTCATATACGGTACCTGACAATTGACAAAGGAAATATATGGCAGAATCTCAAATGGATGCATTGGATGGTACAATTTAATAAGCATTAAAAAGGTTACCCAGTACGCAATTCAGCTGGTAAGCACAGCAAGAACAGAAAGGAGGGTGGGGTTACCTTCAAGTCATGTCTGTTTATTTATTGTTTCATATGTGTCCCAGGTTGGGAGATCAGATAGTTTAGAGTTAGAGACATCACTTTTCAGAGGTGCCTTAATGTGGCAGGGTACGTTCATAACTATTGGAAAATGTTTGCATTAAAGGATAAGTTCACCTTTCGTAACATGTTACATATTACACCCATATTCCCCCCAATCCATGTTTTGACAGCCAGGGGGGGATCTTCTCCCCCCTCGCTAGCAGTCAAATCTAAAAATGACGTGGCCGTGAGGGGCTCGTCCCCACAGCCGTGTCTCTCATTCAAAGTCATCTGTGAAAGAGAAACTACATGTCCCGACAACCTTAGTGACATTCAGCTGGTAGTCCTTAATGAACTACCACACTGCTGTGAAGTGCCATGGTAGTTCATTCATTCTTCCTGTCAGTATATCTGCTTGCTCGTACATCCCGTATGAGCAAGCAGATATACTGACAGATCGGTAGGAGACCTGCATGATCAGCAGATTGATGGTGCAATGGTTTATAGGCTCCTGCAGAGAAAAATAATAAATGCATATTTTTTTACCTGCAAAAAAATGGTGCATTTATAATTTTTTTTTCTAAAAGGTGAAATTCTCCTTTAAAACTGTGAGTTTTGTTGCATACAAAGGTTAGTTAGTGTTTCTGTGTTGGCTAGCTGGATTAAGTGCTGGAGAAGTTTTGTAAAACAAGCAGACAAATACACAATCCCTGGAATTCATAAAGACAGGCACAGACAGATTTTGCAAAAGTGTCTCTAATGAATTTTAAAAGTGGCGCACAATGCACCAAATTCATGTACCTGTATACAGAACCGTGGATATGGGGGTACTACCAGTCCTTCTGTATGGAGTCCAGACCAGTAGGAGGGCCCAGGCAGCTGGATGAATTGGATGTGGGCAGAGAGGGTGATCGGTAGGGCAGACGGGGCAATTACTGGAACAAATCCCCTGTATGGCTCTCTCTGCAGCAGCTGAAAGTTGGCTTCCCCTCCTCTCCCCCCCCCCCCCCCCCCGCTGGCTTTCAGCTGCTGCAGAGAGAGCTATACAGGGGTCCAGTTCCAGTAATTGCTCCTGGCTGCACCCATTACCCTCCTTGTGCACCATACATTTCCCCTTGCTGCCCAGGCCAACCTATGTGCTCCCCCCCCTGTAGTGCTACCAGCTTCCCTCCTTTCCTTCTCACTGCCAGTTGCAAGTACATAAAAGGATCCTTTTGGAGAGTGGGGGAACGGTCTTGTATACAGTATATGTCACATTTAACAGCCCCTTCTTTTCCTGATTGTGACTGAATTTCACTGTGTTCATTCATAACTGAAGTTTAGTAAGCTGTGTTTTTTTAGTGGAGGGGGCCCTGTCAAGGGCCCCTGGTTTCTAACAGCAGCCCTGCCTGTATAGAACTTGCATTGAATTTGGCTCATGCTATGCCACTTTTACAATGCACATGAGACACTTTATCAACATTTGTCTGCACCAGTTTCTCTCTCTGTATGCCAAAAGAGAGATGATCTTAATTAGCAGCACTTTTGTAAGACATGAAGGGGTTTATTTACTAAAGCTGGAGAGTCCAAAATCAGACTCCCTTCTGCATAGAAACCAATCAGCTTCCAGGTTTCATTGCCAAAGCTTCATTGAACAAGCTGAGGTTAGAAGCTGATTGGTTTCTATGCAGAAGGGAGTCTGATTTTGGACTCTCCAGCTTTAGTAAATAAACCCCGAAGTGTCAGTATTTTACTTAGAATTTGGTGTATTTAATTGTGTCACAATGTAAAAGTGGCAAACTTTACAATTACATAAATTTGGAGTACAAGTTGCTGTCGGAAATAAAAGTATTGCAAATGCTTCATGAATTCGGTGCAATACAATAACAAAAAGGATTAATGCCAAAAAAAATGTACAACAGTTTTATTGATTTGCCCCAAATGTGATTAAAGTAGAGCTCCAACCAAAAAAGAAAGTACCACTTGAAGACCTCATCCCTCAGTCCCCGTAAAGGATTGGCACTTTTAGGGAGCAGGGGGGAGGGGATACCCGAATTTTACAGGTACCCATTCCCACTTCTGCTGTGATCACCTAGGTGATCAGAAACAAAACCTGTCCTCCCCCTCCCTCCCCGTAGTCTTTTGGGACATGTGACAGGTGCCAGAAGACTATGGGACTATTCACAAAGTGCAGCTCTACTAGTGCATGCAAAGTGGGCACCTGGATGTGAAGCCACAAGCTGTCATAGCCAAGTGCCCACACTGAAGATTCTGGCACTGGGGACACAGGACGGCTGGTGAACCGCTGGATTGAGGGACATGTGAGTTTCTGTTTTTTAAAAGTCAGCAGCTACAGTTTTTGCTTATTTTTAAAAAAAATTTGAGTAGAGATCCGCTTGAAGTGACTAAAGGAGAATGCTCAGGTACTTACATTAGCTATTAAATTAAATGTAATTTTTAATGTGTACATACAGCATTCATTGGGTTTTATAATATCTGCCTAGAGTTCAGCTTTAAGTAATGCAGTCTTTCCAGGCACGACATAAAATCCTTGCATTTATATTTTCCTCCACCACTGCAGCCCCTACTACTCCAGACACAATTGCTCTGCTACCAGAGGATGGTGTACATACTGCAGGTGAGCATTGCTGTTACTTTTTCCTTTCCTGCAGCTGGGAATCAGTAACAGACTCACTTGTAGAACAAGCATCATTAAGTAACTAAAGAACATTTGAAGAAACTGATGAAAGGTTGGGGAGGGGGAACTCCAGAAGCACTATCCCAGCATTAGGGCCCAGCAGTGGCTCTTTCAACCCCAGCAGATAATATCAAGAGCTAAGCAAAGTGCAGAGTATTTTACCATTCCATTCTCCATAGGAGAGGCATTACCGTCTTGCTCAGTTTACATGACTAATCCTTAAACCAAGTGCAGGAAAACAAGTTGCCAGTCATGCAGAAAATTACTCAAATATTCGAACAGCTTCAGTTTTTTGGAACCCTGGCTTTATATCAATATTTATCTACAGCATTCTTATTCTATAACATTCAAGAGATATATTTCAGTATATTTAATTTTTAATTGTTTTAAAAGCTGGTAACAGATCCATTTGGTCTATTCTGAGTATGTTTAGAGTTAAAGTGACAAAAATGATCTATCATTTACTAGTTTTATACTTCAAAGTATTAAGCAACACATGCACTCTCTCTAATGGCTAAAAACTAAATCACCTGTCAGTCAATACACACTGTTCTTTCATTTTGTAAAAATCATTGTTTTAAAGCCTGTTTCCAATTACAAGAGAGCGTCCCGGTGGTACGGCAGTGCTGTGTGATGGATGATTCAGATATTCTGTATTATTCCGAGGAATGCTTTATACCATAAGAGCTCTTAAGATTAAACATCTTGTTAAAATACACACAGACTTGTGGAAAAACAAATTAGGATCATATTCTTACAAATCATGAAATGCCATGAATTGTTCTTTATAATTGCTCTCATTGCTTGTAGATGGTTTGTCGATGCTTCTGTTCTCCAAATTAAATCATAGCTACTTTATTTTGTTACATTGGTAAAGCACAGTAAAAGTGCTTGCACACACTGCTTTCTTGACAGTTTCAAATACTAGTCATATAGGTTGCAGATGATGACAATACAGTACTTAATGTTTAACAGCAGTACCATAGTACAAGGCATTACTAGTGATAGTAAGAAAGTGTAAGGGCTAATGAGCAACAGATAGCCCTGTAGCATGCTCATAGGGATTTTACAGCAAACCGGAAATATTTGAAAATGTCCTCTTCCCTAATGAAGGTATAATGAAGATAATGAAGAAAATATTTATTTTTTAATTTATTTTATCAAAGAAAATTTCACACACCCAGACAGATAGTTGATGAAGATTCAAATGTCTTTCATTTGTCATGCAGAGCTTTACCATGGGTTTTGCTAGTTCAAGGCCACTTTAGAGATGCCAAAAATCTGATTAACAGGCACATTGGACCATGCTGGTTCAACTTTAGAGGTAATTAGACCTTGTATGGTAAGGTAATTATCTCTGTCCAGCAGATTCTTGTCCAAAAAAAGGACAAAAAGGAAACATGTAGGAACTTTATGGATGTTTACTTATTTATTTACTGTAATACAGGTATTTATATAACACTGACAATTTACACAGTGCTCTACACATATATTGTACATTCACATCAGTCCCTCCCCCAAGGAGTTTACAATCTAAGGTCTCCAACTCACATTCATACATACACATACTAGGGCCAATTTAGACAGGATCTAATTAACTTACCAGCATGTCTTTGGTGTATAAGAAGGAAACTGGGGTACCCAAAGGAAACCCACACAGGCACAGGCAGAACATGCAAACTCCAGGCAGGTAGTGCCGTGGTTGAGACTCAAACCGACAACCCTGTGCTAACCATCTCATCCTTTCTAAGAATTTTTACAGACTCCACATAAAATTACAGTTTATTATTAATCCAAAATCAAGATAAACTTTAAAATCTCTAATTTGTAAAAACATATACAGTATTGTATTGTATAGATTCCCTAAACTAAACATATTAAGGGGGCAAAATATCTTATAGTGTCCCAAAAATCAAAACGATTGTATACAATTCTATACATAGTAAGCATATATGGATGTGGTTAAGGCCTCATTTGATGAATTTCATTTTCTGCTTTTCTTAGGAGTGCAGAGCAGCAGAGTAAACAACCACAACAATACATGTGAATAATTCAGAAACACAATGAGAGGCTGTTATGCAGCCACAACAAAAAAAATATGATATTAAGTATAGTGATATAAGGTATCCTTTTCTGGCATAAGAATCTGCTAACAGTGTTGGGCTCGAACATTGGCCGTTCATGTGTTCGCCGAAGCAGCCCACAATGCACTGCGCTCTCACAGTGCATTGTGAGAGCCATGATTGGCCAAAGAAATGCACCTGACCACAGGTCAGTTGCAATGTTTTGGCCAATCACAGCACAATGCACTGTGAGAGCCATGATTGGCAAAAGTCACAGTGACTTTTGCCAACCATGGCTCTCAGCTAAGTCCACGCCCCACACTATATAAGGTTGCTTACAGAGCAGCCTTGTGTAGTGTGTTGCTGAAGACAGAGGAGAGAATATTCTTAAAAAAACAAATATAAATAAAAAAACAAAAATGCATTTAAAAAAAAAATACTGATGGGGACAAGGGCCTCTTCCCCACAACCTTGTCCTTGTGATTGCCGGAGTATATGGGCAAGGGGGTTCATTAGTATTAGGGTACTCCTTTAAATATGATTGGGGGGGAACCCCACTCTGTTTTTTTTATTATATAAAAATTTAATTTTTTAAAAAAAATGTCAGTCCTGCTGCAGCAGGTTCTATACATTGTACAGATGTACAACTTTGCAGGTAGTTTAAGGGGACCCTCCAGGCATGATATTTAAATGGATTTTTCTTTTTTTTTTTACTTTAAACAATGAAAAATGACTGCCCCTATATAAATGGAACTTTTTGAAAATGTTTTCACTGATTTATGTCCCTCATGACAGTACCCAAGTCCCCATACCTCTTTTATGGCCAATAACTTGCATATAAGCCTTCAAAATGGGCACTTTTTAATTTACAAGTTCAAGTGTCATAGACTTTCATTGCGTTTGAAGTTTGTGGTCAAACATTCATTAGTTTCGACCGCAAACCGAACAGGGGGGTGTTCAGCCCATCATTATCTGCTAGTAATTATGGGGTGTCATTCACTGATACCCAGGGACTATGTCTATTATTCTATCTGTTCAAGAAAAATCTGCTGGTATATCATTTATGAGATATCGTCAGAGGAAGGAGGCCTGATGATGTCTGTGTAGAAGAAATGTGTTTGGCGGTGCCTGGTACTTGAAATCATCACGCACACTAGTCTGACTTGAGGCTTTGCTGTTTTTCTCTTGTACAGTGAAGAAAATAAGTATTTGATCCCCTGCTGATTTTGAATGCCCACTCACAAAGAAATGATCAGTCTAAAAATCAAATGGTAGGTGTATTGTAACACTGAGAGACAGGATAGACAAAAAATTCAAAAGAAATGCATCTCTAACAAATTATGCACTGATTTGCATGCTCATGAGGGAAATGAGTATTTGATCCCCTATCATTCAGCAGGATTTCTGGCTACCAGTTGTCTTTCATACAGGTAACAAGCTGAGATTAGAAGTCTCTTAAAGGGAGTGCTGCTAATTTAGTTTTGTTACCTGTATAAAAGACACCTGTCCACAGGAACAATCAAACAATCAGATTCCAAACTCTCCACTATGGTAAAGACCAAAGATCTGTCCAAGGATGTCAGGGACAAGACTGAAGACCTACACAAGGCTGGACTGGGCTACCAAACTATCACCAAGCAGCATGGTGAGAGGTGACAACAGTTGGTGCAATCATTCACAAATGGAAGAAACCCAAAACAACTGTCAGTCTCCCTAGGTATGGTGCACCATGCAAGATCTCACCTCGTGGAGTATCAATGATCATGAGAATAGTAAGGAATCATCCCAGAACTACACATGAGGATCTTGTCAATGATCTCCAGGCAGCTGGGACCACAGTCACCAAGAAAACAATTAGTAACACACTGCGCTGACAAGGATTGAAATCCTGCAGTGCCTGCAAGGTCCCTCTGCTCAAGAAAGCACATGTCCAGGTCTGCCTGAAGTTTGCCACTGAACATCTGAATGATGCAGAGGAGGACTGGTTGAAAGTGTTGTGGTCAGATGAAACCAAAATCGAGCTCTTTGGCATCAACTCAACTTGCCGTATTTGGAGGAGGAGGAATGCTGCCTATGACCCCAAGAACACCATCGCAACTGTCAAACATGGTGGTAGAAACATTCTGCTTTGGGGGTGTTTTTTTGCTAAGGGGACAGGACAACTGCACCACATAAAAGGGACGATGGACGGGGCAATGTACCGTCAAATCTGGGGTGAGAACCTTCCCTCAGCCAGGGCATTGAAAATGGGCCGTGGATGGGTGTTCCAGCGTGACAATGACCCAAAACACACGGCCAAGGTAACAAAGGAGTGGCTAAAGAAGAAGCACATTAAAGTCCTGGATTGGCCTAGCCAGTCTTCAGACCTTAATCTGACTGAAAATCTGTAGAGGGAGCTGAAAGTTTGAGTTGCCAAACATCAGCCACCAAACCTTAATGACTTGGAGAGGATATGCCAAGAGGAATGGGCCAAAATCCCTCCTGAGATGTGTGCAAACCTGGTGGCCAACTACAGGAAACGTATGACCACTGTGATTGTCAACAAGGGATTTAACACCAAGTACTAAGTCATGTTTTGTGAAGGGGATCAAATTCTTATTTCCCTCATGAACATGCAAATCAGTGCATAATTTGTTAGACATGCATTTCTTTTTATTTTTTTTGTTGCTATTCTGACTCTTAGTGTTACAATACACCTACCATTCGATTTTTAGACTGATCACTTTGTCAGTGGGCAAACATTCAAAATCAGCAGGGGATCAAATACTTATTTCCTTCACTGTATATGCCCTGGACCATAGCTTCTTTATGCAAGTGGCTTTGTATAATAAATTAAACCTTGGTTTTAAAATGCTACATAAGGGATGTGTTCTTCTTCTCCTTTTTTTAGTCTGGTTTAAGTTTCATTCAGGAGTGCTGCATAACCAGGGTACTAAAGTGTGTTATAGTCATGTGACAGTCAGGTGCAGTTGATCCCTTTATTTTGAGATCATATATCTACAGTTAGGTTCATATATATTTGGGCACAGGCACAATTTTAGTTTTTTTCAGGTATTTACCTAAACATATTCAAGCTATAGTTATATAATGGATATGGGCTGAAATTTCACACTCTCAGGTTTAATTTGAGGGTATCTACATCCAAATTGGAGGAATGGTTTAGGAATTACAGCTCTTAAGAGTAGCCATCCCTCCTTTTTCAAGGGACCAAATGTAAATAATGTACTCCTTCATTATTTCTTTATCAAGTAAGCAAGTAAAAGGTCAGGAGTTGATTCTAAGTGTGGTTTGTGCATTTGGAATCTATTGCTGTGAACCTACATAATGCGTTCGAAGGAGCTGTGCATGCAACTGAAACAGGCCATTGTAAGGCTTCAAAAACAAAACAAATCCATCACAGAGATAGCAGCAATATTAGGAGTGGCCTAATCAACAGTTTCTGAGGAAAGAAAAATGTGCTGGTGATCTCAGCAAAATAAAAAGGCATGGACGTCCACAGAAGACAACAGTGGTGGATGATCTCAGGATCCTCTCTATAGTAAAGAAAAACCCATTCACAACATCCAGACAAGTGAAGGACACTCCAGGAGGTGGACATACCATTGCTAAAGTCTACAATCATGAGAAGGCTTCACGAGAGCAAATACAGAGGGTTCACCACAAGGTGTAAACCATTCATAAGCCTGAAGAATAGAAAAGCCAGATTAGACTTTGCCAAAAAAAATCTAAAAAAGCCAGACCAGTTCTGGAAAACATTGTTTGGATGAATGAAACTAAGATTAATCTGTACCAAAATGACGGGAAGAAATAAGTGCGGAGAAGGCTTGTAACAGCTCATGATCCAAAGCACACAACGTCATCTGTCAAACATGGTGGAGGCAGTGTGATGGCATGGGCATGGATGGCTTCCAGTGGCACTGGGTCATTGGTGTTTATTGATGATGTGACAGGAGACAGAATTAGCTGGATGAATTCTGCAGTGTTTAGAGATATACTGTCAGCCCAGATTCAGCCAAATGCAGCAAAAGTTGATTGGACGGCACTTCACAGTACAAAACAACTCAGGAGCTTTTGAATAAAAAGAAGTGGAATATTCTGCAATGGCCAAGTCAGTCACCTGGTCTCAACCCAATTGAGCATGTATTTCACTTGCTGAAGGCAAACCTAAAGGTAGAAAGACCCACAAACAAAGAACAACTGAAGACAGCTGCAGTTAGAGCCTGGCAAAGCATCAGAAAGGAGGAAAACCAATCTTTTGGTAATGGGTTCCAGACTTCAGGCAGTCATTACCAGTAAAGGATTCTCAACAAAATATTAAAAATGAACATTTTATTTATGATTATATTTATTTGTCCAATTACATTTGAGCCCCTGAAAATGGAAGGACTGTGTATACAAATGGTTGCAGTGCCTACAATTTGCACTTGATATTTATGTTCAACCCCTTGAATTAAAGCTGAAGGTCTGCACTTCAAATTCATTTGGATTGTTTCATTTTAATTTATTCTGGTGGTATACAGAGCCAAAAGTATGAAAAGTGTGCCTGTGTCCAAATATATATGAACCTAACTGTATATCCAGTAAGGAGCTTCTGGAGAGCACTTCTGTTTGCTGTGTTGGCATCATATATTTTCACAAGATTTTCTAACAATTTGCAGCATCTGCTTATGTATTGGGACTGTCATTTATATTGTTTTACACGTTATTGTTTACTGTTTTCACTATTAGTAGTAGTAGTTTTATGTCATGATATGCTGTTTAAATTTGCTTGGCATAATTAATGTTTTAAAAGCATAGCGCACCTATTTGTATATTTTTTTTTCTAGTATTTGGATGATTACAGTGCTGCTGTCTCAATATTGCTTTGACACACTGTTTTTTATTTTTATAAAATGTTATTTGCTTATCTTAACAGAGGAAAACCTTCTACCAGAGAAACTGAGTTACCAGCACCATGATCTCTGCACAGAAATTGTCTTTAGTTTTTTTATTAGGGTCCCCTGATAACAGGCAACTTCAGTTTCTCTCCTCTGAATGAAAAAAGTAATGCTTTCCTTACTAAACTTAATTGACTGAGCAGAGGGTGAGTAGCTATATCAAGATGTCCACTGTTGATCTCTGTAAGTCTGAATGTGATAAAAATAAAATTTTTACTTACTCTGAAATCCTTTCCGTGAAGTACATTACGGTACATGGAAGAGCATGCAGGAACATTGGCCTGTACTGCTGCCATTAAGAGAGTAGACACTGGCAAAAAAAAGCGTAAACCCTCCCATTCTTGGCACGCCTCAATTTTGCTATCAAGCAATAGTAAGGGCTCGTTCACACTAGGCTGTTTTGCCAACGCTTGCCAAACGCCCCTATAGCGTTTGGCAAGCGTTGGTCTGGCGTTTGCGGAGCGTTATTAACGCTCGTCAAACGCTCCGCAAACGCCGCATGCGCGGTTTAGCGGCGGTTGCTAGGCATTTGCTGAGCGTTAATAATGCCCCACAAACGCCTATAATGCAGTTTGAGTGGTGTTACCGCTCCGCAAATGCCCCGCAACCGCGTCACAACCTATTCTCGTCTATGGAGTGGCACCATAGACGAGAATAGGAGGCTTCAAAGCCTCCTGACTCGTCCAGAGGCGTCCGTTTTGCCATGACGCGATGCAAACGCTCCCGTTAGAACAGCACCATGTGCTGTAATGTGCAGAATTGGCAGAGGCGTTTGGGAAGCGGTAAAAACGCTTACCAAACGCCTCTCTGCCTCCTGCACACAAGGCTAGTGTGAACGTAGCCTAAGAGTAGATCAGAAGAACAGACGGGAGGGACATGTGTCCACTAATGTATTTCTATAAAATGAGTTTATGATAAGTGAAAAATCCTATTTTCTGAATAGTACATTGAAGGACACAGAAATACCATTCAGGTACACTGCAATATCCAAAAGCAGTCCACTTAACTAAAATCTGAACAAAAGACCAGGTGTAAGTCTTGCATATCTGAGAAACAGATGAATGATGCTGAAAAGCCCAGGAAGCACTAACTAATCTACTGGAGTGCATCTTTACTGGAAAAAAAGGAACCTTGAGGTCATAAGCTTGAACGATGATCCTTCAAATCTACCCAGACATAGTGAAATGAGAAACAGGCTGTCCCCTATAGGGACCATCAGGAATGGCAAACACAGAGTCAGACTGTCAAAAGGTAAGTGTAGATAATAAACAGACATGAACAGCGTTTACTACATCCAGACAATGTAGGGAAATTTCCTTAGTGCTATTTGGGAGCAGGGCAAGGAGATGTAGAACAATATCCTGGCTAAGGTGAAAGGAAATAGCCAGTGGGGAAATAAAAGATGCCCTGGGGCTCAAATCAACCTTATCCTTGTGTAGTCCAAGAAAGGATTCTTTACAAGTTAAGACCATCAAGATACTTGCCTCTAAGAAATGAGTGAGATGAAAAAGAAAACTTTCTGAGTCTGAATAGACAAGGGAATATCCCTAGGGGATTCAAAGGACAGTCTTTGAACAATTTAGAGATCCATGCTGAGAACCCACAGAGTCACTGGAGAACGTATAGGAGGAATGATGTGGCCAACATCCTGTACAAAGGCCCTCACTAAAGCATGAAAAGCAAGTGGTCTCTGGAAAAGAACCACTAAAGCTGAAATTTAACTCTTGGTGTCACTCAAGGCCAAAAGACTAAAATCTGATCAAGTGCAGACTGGAAAAAAAAAGACAGATTCATCCCATGTAAATTTTCTGGGATTTTCCTGTCTCAACTGTTGGTTAAAATGTCAGATAATATTAAATGTTCAGTTGCAATGATCTGGAGTTAAATTTGGCATATAGAACTGTCTTGAAGGAGAACACCATAAGACCAAAGATTATCATGCAGAACCGGAGCAATGGATTGCTCCTGGACCATAAAGTCTGTTAAAACTCCAGTCTTTCTGTGCTTTTGTTCAGAGAAAGGAAAACCTTCAACAGAGCCAAGTCTAAAATCAGGCCCAGGTACTCCAAGCGGTTAGATGCTTCCAGAACTGGCTTTTGGATATTTACGATACACCAAAATCTCTGTAGTGTCTGCAAAGTCTGTTGGTCATTGGTTTACAGAGACTGAATCAATTGATCCTTCAGAAAAATGTGGTCAAAATATCCCACAATGGGAATGCCCTGAGAGAGAAGCAATGCAAACACAGTAGCTAGCACCTTGGTTAAGACCCAGTGGACAGGATAAAGGAAAAAGCAATGAATTGGTAATGTTGCTTACCCACAGAAAAATGCAGGTAGTGATGGTGTGCTGGGAAGATGGGGATATGCAAATAGCTCCACCTAATGTTCACACATTAGAAGATCTTCCGGATAGAGGGAAGCAATTACTGATCACGTTGATTCCACACAGAACTTTTGTACTTGCAAGAAAGTAATGAGAACCTACAGATCTATAATGGGACATATGCCTAGAAACCTGGGACAGTGGCTATGCCCTCTGGGGGAGGAGCTGCTCTATACCAACATGAAGGTCAGCCAGTCTTTGTGAGGATGCTATCATGTTTGACAACATGAATAGGAAATGAGGCAGAGACCAAGATTCAAGTTTGTAGACCTTGACAAAATATTCTGGACCTAGGCATCTGAAATATCCAGGGACCGGCTGGCCACAAAGACCAATAGGCATGCCCTAATTTTGACAGAAAAGCCCCCTTAAAGAGAAGAAGACTTTTTTACAAGCTTGGAAGACTTCAGAGTCCTTATGTTACAGTGGAGCTGAGTTTTAGGCTGGGCCTTGAACTTGAGAGAAGCAAAGGAAACTATTTTTAGCCTTAAGAGTAGAGATGAGCGAATCGAACCAGGCGAAGTGGAATTCGTTTCAAATTTCAGGAAAAATTCGATTCGCATCGAATCCGAATATTTGCATACTTCGGGTGCGCGAATCGGATTTTTCCCGATCAGCCGGCAAAAGTGTCCCTGCAGAGAGCTCCGCTATTTCTGACAGTTCTCTGACAGTTCCTTCACATGTACAGCGGTTGAAACATTGTATCTATTTGTTTCCATTTAGGATACAGATGTTTTTATTCGGAAATAAATAGATACAATGTTTCAACCGCTGTAAATGTGAAGGAACTGTCAGAGAACTGTCAGAAATAGCGGAGCTCTCTGCAGATACACTTTTTGCTGTACTGGAATACTTCTTCTTTTCATTCTTCTTTTCATTCTTCTCATTCTTCTTTTCATTCTTCTTTTCATTCTTCTTCTCATTCTTCTTTTCATTCTTCTTCTTCTTTTCATTCTTCTTTTCATTCTTCTTTTCTTCTTCATGAAAAGAAGAATGAGAAGAAGAATGAAAAGAAGAATGAAAAGAAGAATGAGAAGAATGAAAAGAAGAATGAAAAGAAGAAGAAGAATGAAAAGAAGAATGAGAAGAAGAATGAGAAGAATGAAAAGAAGAATGAGAAGAATGAAAAGAAGAATGAAAAGAAGAAGAAGAAGAATGAAAAGAAGAAGAAGAATGAAAAGAAGAATGAAAAGAAGAAGAAGAATCTTTTCATTCTTCTCATTCTTCTTTTCATTCTTCTTTTCATTCTTCTTCTTCTTCTTTTCATTCTTCTTTTCATTCTTCTTCTTTTCATTCTTCTTTTCATTCTTCTTCTTCTTCTTTTCATTCTTCTCATTCTTCTTTTCATTCTTCTTCTTCTTCTTTTCATTCTTCTTCTTCTTTCCATTCTTCTTTTCATTCTTCTTCTTCTTATTTTCATTCTTCTTCTTCTTCTTTTCATTCTTCTTTTCATTCTTCTTCTTCTTCTTCTTTTCATTCTTCTTTTCATTCTTCTCATTCTTCTTTTCATTCTTCTCATTCTTCTTTTCTTCTTCATGAAAAGAAGAATGAGAAGAAGAATGAAAAGAAGAATGAAAAGAAGAAGAAGAATGAAAAGAAGAAGAAGAATGAGAAGAAGAATGAAAAGAAGAATGAAAAGAAGAATGAGAAGAATGAAAAGAAGAATGAAAAGAAGAATGAGAAGAAGAATGAAAAGAAGAATTAGAAGAAGAATGAGAAGAATGAAAAGAAGAATGAGAAGAATGAAAAGAAGAATGAGAAGAATGAAAAGAAGAATGAAAAGAAGAATGAAAAGAAGAAGAAGAAGAATGAAAAGAAGAAGAAGAATGAAAAGAAGAATGAAAAGAAGAAGAAGAAGAATCTTTTCATTCTTCTCATTCTTCTTTTCATTCTTCTTCTTCTTCTTTTCATTCTTCTTCTTCTTTTCATTCTTCTTTTCATTCTTCTTCTTCTTCTTCTTTTCATTCTTCTCATTCTTCTTTTCATTCTTCTTCTTTTCATTCTTCTTCTTCTTTCCATTCTTCTTTTCATTCTTCTTCTTCTTCTTTTCATTCTTCTTCTTCTTTTCATTCTTCTTCTTCTTCTTTTCATTCTTCTCATTCTTCTTTTCATTCTTCTCATTCTTCTTTTCATTCTTCTTCTTCTTCTTTTCATTCTTCTTTTCATTCTTCTTCTTCTTTTCATTCTTCTTCTTCTTCTTTTCATTCTTCTTTTCATTCTTCTCATTCTTCTTTTCATTCTTCTCATTCTTCTTTTCATTCTTCTTTTCATTCTTCTCATTCTTCTTTTCATTCTTCTTTTCATTCTTCTTCTTCTTCTTTTCATTCTTCTTTTCATTCTTCTTCTTCTTTTCATTCTTCTTCTTCTTCTTTTCATTCTTTTTTTCATTCTTCTCATTCTTCTTTTCATTCTTCTTTTCATTCTTCTTCTCATTCTTCTTTTCATTCCTCTTCCTCTTCTTTTCATTCTTCTTTTCATTCTTCTCATTCTTCTTTTCTTCTTCATGAAAAGAAGAATGAGAAGAAGAATGAAAAGAAGAAGAAGAATGAAAAGAAGAATGAGAAGAAGAATGAAAAGAAGAATGAAAAGAAGAATGAGAAGAATGAAAAGAAGAATGAAAAGAAGAAGAAGAATGAAAAGAAGAATGAGAAGAAGAATGAAAAGAAGAATGAGAAGAAGAATGAGAAGAATGAAAAGAAGAAGAAGAAGAATGAAAAGAAGAATGAAAAGAAGAAGAATGAAAAGAAGAATGAAAAGAAGAAGAATGAAAAGAAGAATGAAAAGAAGAATGAGAAGAATGAAAAGAAAAATGAAAAGAAGAAGAAGAATGAAAAGAAGAATGAGAAGAAGAATGAAAAGAAGAATGAGAAGAAGAATGAGAAGAATGAGAAGAATGAAAAGAAGAATGAAAAGAAGAATGAAAAGAAGAAGAAGAAGAATGAAAAGAAGAAGAAGAATGAAAAGAAGAATGAAAAGAAGAAGAAGAAGAATCTTTTCATTCTTCTCATTCTTCTTTTCATTCTTCTTCTTCTTCTTTTCATTCTTCTTCTTCTTTTCATTCTTCTTTTCATTCTTCTTCTTCTTCTTTTCATTCTTCTTCTGAGGATGAGGATGAGGATGAAGAAGAAGAAGAAGAAGTAGGATGAAAATAAGAAGAATTCCAAGCCGGCAAAAAGTGTATCTGCAGAGCTCCGCTAAGTGTATCTGCAGAGCTCCGCTAAGTGTATCTGCAGAGCTCAGCGGTTGAAACATTGTATCTATTTGTTTCCATTTATGGAAACAAATAGATACAATGTTTCAACCGCTGTAAATGTGAATGTCAGAGAACTGTCAGAAATAGAGGAGCTCTGCAGATACACTTAGCGGAGCTCTGCAGATACACTTTTTGCCGGTTTGGAATTCTTCTTATTTTCATCCTACTTCTTCTTCTTCTTCTTCATCCTCATCCTCATCCTCAGAAGAAGAAGAAGAGGATGAGGATGAGGATGAAGAAGAAGAAGAAGAAGAAGTAGGATGAAAATAAGAAGAATTCCAAGCCGGCAAAAAGTGTATCTGCAGAGCTCCTCTATTTCTGACAGTTCTCTGACATAGAACTGTCAGAAATAGAGGAGCTCTGCAGATACACTTTTTGCCGGCTTGGAATTCTTCTTATTTTCATCCTACTTCTTCTTCTTCTTCTTCTTCATCCTCATCCTCTTCTTCTTCTTCTGAGGATGAGGATGAAGAAGAAGAAGAAGTAGGATGAAAATAAGAAGAATTCCAAGCCGGCAAAAAGTGTATCTGCAGAGCTCCGCTATTTCTGACAGTTCTCTCACATTCACTCCATACAGCGGTTGAAACAAATAGATACAATGTTTCAACCGCTGTATGGAGTGAATGTTAGAGAACTGTCAGAAATAGCCTATTTCTGACAGTTCTCTGACATTCACTCCATACAGCGGTTGAAAGATTGTATCTATTTGTTTCCATTTGTTTCCAAGAAGTAGGATGAAAATAAGAATAATTCCAAGCCGGCAAAAAGTGTATCTACAGAGCTCCTCTAAGTGTATCTGTAGAATAGAGGAGCTCTGCAGATACACTTTTTGCCGGCTTGGAATTCTTCTTATTTTCATCCTACTTCTTCTTCTTCCTCTTCATCCTCATCCTCATCCTCTTCTTCTTCTTCTGAGGATGAGGATGAGGATGAAGAAGAAGAAGAAGAAGAAGAAGTAGGATGAAAATAAGAAGAATTCCAAGCCGGCAAAAAGTGTATCTGCAGAGCTCCGCTAAGTGTATCTGCAGAGCTCCGCTAAGTGTATCTGCAGAGCTCAGCGGTTGAAACATTGTATCTATTTGTTTCCATTTATGGAAACAAATAGATACAATGTTTCAACCGCTGTAAATGTGAATGTCAGAGAACTGTCAGAAATAGAGGAGCTCTGCAGATACACTTAGCGGAGCTCTGCAGATACACTTTTTGCCGGTTTGGAATTCTTCTTATTTGGAATTCTTCCTCAGAAGAAGAAGAAGAGGATGAGGATGAGGATGAAGAAGAAGAAGAAGAAGAAGAAGAAGTAGGATGAAAATAAGAAGAATTCCAAGCCGGCAAAAAGTGTATCTGCAGAGCTCCACTAAGTGTATCTGCAGAGCTCCGCTAAGAAATAGCGGAGCTCTGCAGATACACTTTTTGCCGGCTTGGAATTCTCCTTCTTCTCATCCTTCTTCTTCTTCTCATCCTTCTTCTTCTTCTCATCCTTCTCCTTCTTCTCATCCTTCTTCTTCTTCTCATCCTTCTTCTTCTTCTCATCCTTCTCCTTCTTCTCATCCTTCTTCTTCTTCTCATCCTTCTTCTTCTTCTCATCCTTCTTCTTCTTCTCATCCTTCTCCTTCTTCTCATCCTTCTTCTTCTCATCCTTCTCCTTCTTCTCATCCTTCTCCTTCTTCTCATCCTTCTTCTCATCCTTCTCCTTCTTCTCATCCTTCTCCTTCTCGTTCTTCTCATCCTTCTCCTTCTCCTTCTTCTCATCCTTCTCCTTCTTCTCATCCTTCTCCTTCTTCTCATCCTTCTCCTTCTCCTTCTCCTTCTTCTCATCCTTCTCCTTCTTCTCATCCTTCTCCTTCTTATCATCCTTCTCCTTCTCCTTCTTCTCATCCTTCTCCTTCTCCTTCTTCTCATCCTTCTCCTTCTCCTTCTCCTTCCTCATCTCCAAGGGCATTTAAATTAAAGGTACAGTGTTCTGCACTAATTTAAAGGCTCTCTGAAGCATAGAAAGCCTTTTTATAAGTTGAATTCGTAGCGAATAAATTCGCATCGAATCGAATTTCTTCCTCAAATTCGGCGAATCAGCCGAATCGAATTTTTTAATAATTCGCTCATCTCTACTTAAGAGCAGAGGGCTCCCCAGAGGTAACTTTGCCTTCTCCTTGTGGGGTAAATGGGTACTCTTCTTGCCAGTGGCTTCTTTAATGAAGAGGTGTTCCCCATTAAATGGCATCCACAAGAGGCATGCGCAGTGCTGCCATC
This sequence comes from Staurois parvus, assembly GCF_062004578.1. Taxonomy (NCBI): domain Eukaryota; kingdom Metazoa; phylum Chordata; class Amphibia; order Anura; family Ranidae; genus Staurois; species Staurois parvus. The sequence continues at coordinate 13,283,607 of NW_028317854.1, read as the reverse complement.
CATAAGGAGGCGTTGCAAGCTCAAAAAGGTACCCAGGCCTGTGAGTCGGGACAAAATGAGTCAATTCTCTCACAGCAAAAAGAATATATACAGTAAGTGGTCATAGAAAAATAAACTGGAGGAGTGGAAGGGTTTATATAGGGTTGTCGCTTTTTTTTGCCAGTGGCTCACCTGCCAAATGATCCATCTAGCTATAAAACTCCAAACAAAATGGTATCTATGGCACTAAAACATATCTGGTAATGAGAACCCAAGACACATGATGCAATCACATGATGCACTTTCATACATTTTTAAGGCCAATCCCTCCTTATTCAAATTTTGATACCAACAAAAAAATGCTGAGGTTCTATGTACACTAGCCTATTTTTAAGCTCCTAGCAGCTACTTATGAGCATTTTTTTGCCCCTGGAAGCAAAAAGTGTTATCCTATGTGTCCATGCACTTTTGTTGGCTAGAAGTGTATTTCAAGCTTTAGCTTCTATGGGCAGAAAAAAATGCTTTTTTTTTGCAGTTTTCAGAGCGATTTGCCAGCAAAAAAAATGCTGAATGCTCCCAAACATTGCTAACCACTGCTAAGTGAAAAAAAATGTGTTGGGGTCCCCCGAATCCATACTGGGCCCTTCGGGTCTGGTGTGGATTTTAAGAGGAGCCCCGCGCCAAAATTAAAAAAAGAAATGGCATGCTACCCCCCTTCCCTGAACACATAATAGACCCTTAGGTTTGGTATGGATTTTGTGGGGAATCCCAAGTAAAAAAACAAAATGGCTCCTAGTGTTCATGGAGCCTGGAAGTTTCATTTCACATTCTTCTGGTGCCCAAACAACACCTAGCTTCAAATACTGTGACGGTCTGTAAATATGCTTTTGTGATGTCACTTTTATTTTGTGATTATAGGAATATGTGTGGAATGATAAATTTTCAGGGCACTACTGCTTCTTTGCCTTTGCCAGCTATAGGCACAGGCTTACTTTTTCTAATGGAAAATATGGCCCTGAGTCAAATATAAGACAAGAATACAGTTTTATAATAAGGAGGCCCAGTGTAGGATAGTGAACTACTGTTTGACCAACAGCACCTATGACGACCTGATCACCTGCTTAACATCAGACTGAATACCAGACCTTCTCACACATACATACACTCCTGGTAGAAATACTTAACAGTTACAGTATAGTTTAGTTTCTTGCCAAATGCTGCAAGACATCAAATAAAATAGAAATAGAAACTTAGAAAGTCTTTAGTTGAAACAGCCAGATGGTTAGGTCAGAGTCTGTCACCTAAAGAAGCATGTTCAAAGGGGTAATATGAAGGGGAAGAAATGAGCATTGGTCACCATCTGGTAACATAGATTTCATTAACTGGCCACTATGGGGTTTATTTACTAAAGCTGGAGAGTCCAAAATCAGACTCCCTTCTGCATAGAAACCAATCAGCTTCTAACCTCAGCTTGTTCAATGAAGCTTTGGCAATGAAACCTGGAAGCTGATTGGTTTCTATGCAGAAGGGAGTCTGATTTTGGACTCTCCAGCTTTAGTAAATAAACCCCTATGCTTCCTCCACTTAGCAATAGCTTGCACTTATATTTCCTTCTTCAAAGATAACTATCCACAGTGGCTTTAGGCCTATTTACTTATCTGATACCTGGGACAAGGTTGCACAGCTCGTTCACACAGTTGTGAGCATGTTACTAACCCAACCAGTGGGTCATTGTAGGAGTTCTTTTGGTATATTTATGAACTTTGGGCCATAACACAGTGGAAACCAAGCTCTTACTATAGCCAAGAACAGTATTCCAAGTTGCTCCAAGGGTCCGCCTCTAACAGTACTTGCAATGCTGATAATGCATGCATTTGGGTCTCCCTTGACCATCAGAATCAACTGTCATCTCAAAGGGCCCTGCTGGGGGTACCTTAGATCATGCCTATGCTTTCTCTTTGGAGCTACAGATATGCTGAAGCTCTCTCCACTTAAAGTGTTACTAAACCCAAAACAGTAAAATCAGTCTGTATATGTAGTAAAGCATGCTTGTTATACTCACTGTGGAACCTAAGAGGTTTATCCTCTGCATTGTGTAAAAAGGCCATTTGATCCTTTCTTCTCTGCCCCTCCTCTTGTTCAAATGTCCACGTCTTATTTCCTGATAAGACAAACTGAACCTATAGCCCTTCTGCACATTCTCACGTTTGTGTGTATTGCTAGAGATTTTTTTTTTCTCTTTGGAGAGTCCATGTGATCAGCACAGGGTCAATCAGCACTGTCCAGACAGAGGGTCAGGGATTTTGCATTCTCCTAGAGCAGAAAGAAAACTCTTCCTACAAGTTTTAACCAGTACTCAGCTGAAGTCACAAGACTGCTTTAACTGCTGATGAGAAAATATATTTAGCAGTTTGTATTTACTAAAATAATTGCACTTCTGTGTTCTGTGTACTGTGGGAGACCAGATATAATGAATGCAGGGTCCTGGGTTTAGTAACACTTTAGGATAATTTTTCAAAAAGGCTGCATATACAGTAGGAGTGGATTTCCATTTCAGTGTAATGTTAATATAAACATTGACAAATTCAGTAAATATCATTATGCACATTCAGCCCTCTTTTAATGATCAAATATGTGGACAAGAAGATCTTGTTGGGGGGGGGGCAACTTAAGATCTCTGAGGGGTGACGGTAGGCAAGCATCAGACTTTGGAAGACGGTAGGATGCTTTTTAAAACCTCACTCTTCCTTTAAAACTGAACTCTAGTCTTACCTTTAGTCTTGCACAGTTATACAGACTCCACTTCTGCACTGAAATTGTTTTCTCTCATTTTGCTGCACACTGTGAGCTTCTAACAGTGTGCATTAAAAGCTGCAACAAGGCAGATAGCATCTGCCTTATTTCCTGGCAGAACGACATCCAACCCCATGTAGTCAATTCCTCCCCAACCTTATTGCTCCTGATCCACCCCTTTCCTTCATTTAATTTCAGTTATTTCAGGCATGGGTGTTCAGCATTACTCGTGGGGATTACTTAGGGCAATGCAGTCTGCTTAGGAACATCTACTCCTCCAGAAGGACATCAGCCCAACAAGGTATTTTGATATTTGCAAACCTCATGGTCTGCCTGCATTGCATAGAGATGCAGATACCATGTGGTTAAATCAATCGGTACAAAATAAGGTATCTAATGAAAATGAAAAGTTTTTAGTTAAAACTTTAGTTAGCATGTTGATCGGGGGAAAGGAGGATCCAATTGCTACACTTGCCAACTCTTCATTGATGTTCCCCGCAGAAAGTTATGCTCCTCCATGGTCCAACGCTACAAATCTTCCATGCTGAGTGACACCCAAAGCTATCTAATCTACTTCCTATGAGCCCAGGCTGTGATGGAAAAAAAACAAGGATAACTTAAAGCATAACTGTACTAAAACCACCCAAGACGTTTTGGAAAACATGGCTTGGCTTGTTATGGTGTTTGCTATTTTTTTGTATACCTTCTCTTACGTTTTTGTTACAGTCATTTAGTGCTGAATTTAAACTTCAAATAATCCTAAATCCATAGTTTGCATAGTTTTGTAGATCTGCCTAAAAACACATGGACAGACTGGTTTCAATGAGATGTGGGCATTGTGGCTATTGCCTTGCTGAGATTTTGGGGAGGACAAGAGCCAAAGAACTTTAACTGCAGGCTCTTAGTTTTGTTTTGCATAGGTGAAGTTAATTTGTAAGCTAAAGCTTATTTCAATTCATGTAAAATTCATGCTACAATTTTACTCAACTTTTCTATGAATATATTAATGACTAGATAGTCATTGTGACATATTGTACCCATATCTGGCAGAGTCCTTAATTATTCTCTTTTACAAGGTGTGTTTGGGAGAGAACGGTTATATCGTTTACTCACATCACTGGGTACCATTCAAGTTTCATCAGGATTTTTTCATCCTCTATTACACTCCTTACAGGCCTGGTTAGGCAAGTTCTTAGTGCTGATCTTTATCTTGGTCAAAACAACTGTTGCTTATTAAGTCTAATTACCAGTAATGAGGCCAGCATGCTTACATTGAACAAATACCATCAGCATGTTGAAGTGTCTGTACTGCAATGAGCACTCACAATCTGCTAGCCATTTATACTGTATCTTGTTGAAGCCAGCAAATTACTGCTTGTGTGGGCCAGATGGAGTTAAAACAATTAGCAGGGCTTTGTAAATTATACAAAAAGTAGCTCCAAAAACAGAAAGAATAGTTTAAGTACTTAAGGAGCATTTGGGCTCATGCAGAAAGGCTATGGAAAAAAACATTGAAGATGTGCATAGTGTAATAATCTGAAATAACCATTTAGATGTCAGTTTATGTATTCAGAGCACCAAGTTCTGACAGGGTAGCTGCACTTTGGTCACAGTCGCTACTGGCAGTTAAAGTTTCTAATTTGTTTAAGCAATACACCCTACTTATTATCTCATTAAGTTTCAAATCACAAACAAAATTAATGCTGATCAGTGAAAAGAGCAACAAACATTCATAGACACTCTTGTTAAAGTAACTTGGAAATGATCTGCTAAATACTTTAACAGCTCCACAGGCTGTACAACAGGACTTCCGATGGGTGTCAAGGAGCACCAAGCCCCAAGGTTGGATGGTTATTGATGAAAAACAATATTATCAGCCAATGTGTACTTGAAAAATGTCAGCACATCCTCTTTTCAATGCATGTAAATGAATGCTAGACCCATGAGGACTTCTTTACATTAAAGGGAAGCCTCATCCTAAAGGGGAAGATATGCTCTATGTCCTCCTTGCTCCCTCCTTTAACACTTTTCAGCATTTTTTTTTTTTTTGGGGGGGGGGGGTTGGGAGCAGGTACCTAGTTTTGGTAGGTACCCGTTCCCACTTCTGGACAGATCGCCTAGGCGATTCCAATAGACGTTGTCTCCACCGTCCGCAACCTCTATGGACTTGTCACAGGTCCCATGATGCTGTGGGACCATTCACACTTCACATCATGCACATGCGCAGTGGGATGCTATCTCTGCAGCCACAAGGAGTCCCAGCCGGCTCCCCACACTAAACATGCTGGCGCTGGGGACACAAAGACCAGGTAGAACCGTCCCAGGTGAGGATGATGCTGAATCTTTGGACAGGTAAATGTCCGTTTTTTAAACTCAGAAGTTACTTTGTTTGCAGATGCTGACTTCTAATTATTTTCAAGCAGGCTGAAGATCCTCTTTATAGTTTGTTCCTGAACAAAAAAAGTTATTTTTGGCTCAGAAATTGCACTGAATTTATGCTATGCAGTTCAGATCCAATTGCTGTTTATTGACTACTAGTTACTCTTTGAAGCTTATCTATGATTAAAATGTAAAATCATAAAGTAATTTCCACATTATAGTTTAATTATTTGTAGCCTACTCCTAGAAGATCCCCACACACTCCTTGAATTATCTGTCACATATTTACTATGCCCTGTGAGCAGACACTGCTGTGTTAGACATTTCACAGAGTCTGCCTTCTGAACTAGAGGTGCTGAGAGAAGGTGTTTCAGGAGGCAGAGTCAGTAAAGGAATCAGGCAGTCAGCAAGGTGCTATGGGATATGTAGTACTAAGAAATTGAAAGTAAACAACAGAGGAAAAGCTGCAAAGCATGCAGGGAATCTAGGAAGTTGTGGAAAGAGATGGCCAGCAGACAGGTAGCACTCACAACACAAAAGGAGATGTTTCTAGTAAGCTTGTATTGGATTGTCAATAATAACTACTGTTTGTATTGTTATTACAATGCTGATGTTGAAACATTAACATGTATGCTGTGTCCATAGATGTCATTTAACTTATGGGTTAACTCCAAAAATGTTCTTTCAGAACTTTGGATATCGTAGGAAACAGTTAAAACCTCTGTCAAGCATTTATTGCTGTCTGTGTCCCCTTTAAGGAAGTTTTCCCTGACAATTGATCATGTTGAACATTTTTAGAAATTGTGGGGAAATATATATTTTTATGGCTGGATATCCTCCAGTGGGAAGATCTGTTCCAGTGACAACTTGAAGTGGTAGTAAAGTCACATTGTAGAATTTTATCTATATGTCAGCCTGTAATGCAGTACAATTATTATTTCCTAAACGTGCATCATTTAGGAGATATTTACTTTAGCAGCATCCAGTGACAGCACCAGCCCATGTGCTCTGAAGGAGCATATCTGTGCCATGGCCATGTCTGTCTGTGACTCTCTGTCATCGCGGCTTGGCCATTCATACAGCTGATGCCCATGAACCTGGGGGGAAGACCAGGTGAAGATGGAAGAGCCAGTTCCCGTGACGGCGCGCTGCTGGAGGGCTTCATGTTCAGGTAAGTCTGTCATAATGTACTAGTATGCAGTGCATACTAGCACATTATGACTTAAACAGCCTGGGGGCCCTTTTTTTCTTGGTGTGGTTTACTACCACTTTAAAGGTGGGTAGCCCTTTTGTGAAGTTTCTCACTGTCATGCACCTGTACATGATCTCTAAAACTAAAAAAACATTTCTTCATCCTGCAGTCATAAATACACTACTCAGTTAGATATCTTTTTGTAATTTTATGGAGGTGGTTGTTTCGTGCCCCACATGTCGTACTGGGGTATTGCCATGCTCCAGCCCCAGTACTGATTGAGCAATGGACTTGCGGAATGATTTAGTTCAATGTTGACAGTTCCTTAGGCTGAAAATAAGTGTAAATGATAGTATACACATGGATTAATGACCAAAATTGTGCTGCAGCTTTAATGACATAGGTAAATAGACAGTGGTCAGTGCACCTCAACAGAATGAGGGGCGACCACATTTGTGTAACACAGCTGACATTGTAATTAGAGATGAGCGAATCGAAGTAGGCGAAGTGGAATTCGTTTCGAATATTAGGAAAATTTCGATTCGCGTCGAATCCGAAAATAAGCAGACTTTGGATGCGCGAATCGAAATTTTTCCTAAAATGGCGGCGACATGTGCGGCGACGGAGCGGGGATGTCTGGGAAGGCGCGCAGACAAGGCGCGCTGACCCATAATGCATTCATTCATGACATGTGATCGCATTAGCCAATCAGCAGCCAGCCAGCCAGCACAGTGTAATGGTCGAGCTATAAATGGCGGCCATTTTAGAATTCTCCATTTGCCTCCAGTCATTCAACAGAGGCAGACCTGGCTGTATTCAGGGAGAGAGTTAGGGACAGAGAAACGTTACTTAGGGACACAGAAACGTTAGTTAGGGCCATAGAAACGTTACATAGGGCCACAGAAACGTTACTTAGGGCCACAGAATCGTTAGTTAGGGCCACAGAAACGTTACTTAGGGACACAGAATTGTTACTCAGGGACAGACAGAATTGTTACAGAGGGATACAGAATTGTTACTGAGGGTCACAGAATCGTTACTTAGGGCCACAGAAACGTTACTTAGGGCCACAGAATTGTTACTTAGGGACAGACACAGAATTGTTACTGAGGGACACAGATTTGTTACTGAGGGCCACAGAATCGTTACTTAGGGCCACAGAATTGTTACTTAGGGACAGACACAGAATTGTTACTGAGGGACACAGATTTGTTACTGAGGGCCACAGAATCGTTACTTAGGGCCACAGAAACGTTACTTAGGGCCACAGAATTGTTACTTAGGGACAGACACAGAATTGTTATTGAGGGACACAGAATTGTTACTGAGGGCCACAGAACCGTTACTTAGGGCCACAGAAACGTTACTTAGGGCCACAGAATTGTTACTTAGGGACAGACACAGAATTGTTACTGAGGGACACAGATTTGTTACTGAGGGCCACAGAATCGTTACTTAGGGCCACAGAATTGTTACTTAGGGACAGACACAGAATTGTTACTGAGGGACACAGATTTGTTACTGAGGGCCACAGAATCGTTACTTAGGGCCACAGAAACGTTACTTAGGGCCACAGAAACGTTACTTAGGGCCACAGAATTGTTACTTAGGGACAGACACAGAATTGTTATTGAGGGACACAGAATTGTTACTGAGGGCCACAGAACCGTTACTTAGGGCCACAGAAACGTTACTTAGGGCCACAGAATTGTTACTTAGGGACAGACACAGTATTGTTACTGAGGGACACAGATTTGTTACTGAGGGCCACAGAAAAGTTACTTAGGGCCACAGAAATGTTACTTAGGGCCACAGAATTGTTACTTAGGGACAGACACAGAATTGTTACTGAGGGACACAGAATTGTTACTGAGGGCTACAGAACCGTTACTTAGGGCCACAGAAACGTTACTTAGGGACACAGAATTGTTACTCAGGGACAGACACAGAATTGTTACTGAGGGATACAGAATTGTTACTGAGGGACACAGAAACGTTACTTAGGGCCACAGAAACGTTACTTAGGGCCACAGAATTGTTACTTAGGGACAGACACAGAATTGTTACTGAGGGACACAGAATTGTTACTGAGGGCTACAGAACCGTTACTTAGGGCCACAGAAACGTTACTTAGGGACACAGAATTGTTACTCAGGGACAGACACAGAATTGTTACTGAGGGATACAGAATTGTTACTGAGGGACACAGAAACGTTACTTAGGGCCACAGAATTGTTACTCAGGGACAGACACAGAATTGTTACTGAGGGATACAGAATTGTTACTGAGGGACACAGAACCGTTACTTAGGGTCACAGAAACGTTACTTAGGGCCACAGAATTGTTACTTAGGGACAGACACAAAATTGTTACTGAGGGACACAGATTTGTTACTGAGGGCCACAGAAACGTTACTTAGGGCCACAGAAACGTTACTTAGGGCCACAGAATCGTTACTTAGGGCCACAGAAACTTTACTTAGGGCCACAGAATTGTTACTTAGGGACAGACCCAGAATTGTTACTGAGGGCCACAGAACCGTTACTTAGGGCCACAGAAACGTTACGTAGGGACACAGAATTGTTACTCAGGGACAGACACAGAATTGTTACTGAGGGATACAGAATTGTTACTGAGGGACACAGAAACGTTACTTAGGGCCACAGAAACGTTACTTAGGGCCACAGAATTGTTACTTAGGGACAGACACAGAATTGTTATTGAGGGACACAGAATTGTTACTGAGGGCCACAGAACCGTTACTTAGGGCCACAGAAACGTTACTTAGGGCCACAGAATTGTTACTTAGGGACAGACACAGTATTGTTACTGAGGGACACAGATTTGTTACTGAGGGCCACAGAAACGTTACTTAGGGCCACAGAAACGTTACTTAGGGCCACAGAATTGTTACTTAGGGACAGACACAGAATTGTTACTGAGGGACACAGAATTGTTACTGAGGGCTACAGAACCGTTACTTAGGGCCACAGAAACGTTACTTAGGGACACAGAATTGTTACTCAGGGACAGACACAGAATTGTTACTGAGGGATACAGAATTGTTACTGAGGGACACAGAAACGTTACTTAGGGCCACAGAAACGTTACTTAGGGCCACAGAAACGTTACTTAGGGCCACAGAATTGTTACTCAGGGACAGACACAGAATTGTTACTGAGGGATACAGAATTGTTACTGAGGGACACAGAACCGTTACTTAGGGCCACAGAAACGTTACTTAGGGCCACAGAATTGTTACTTAGGGACAGACACAGAATTGTTACTGAGGGACACAGAAACGTTACTTAGGGCCACAGAATTGTTACTTAGGGACACAGAATTGTTACTCAGGGACAGACACAGAATTGTTACTGAGGGATACAGAATTGTTACTGAGGGACACAGAAACGTTACTTAGGGCCACAGAAACGTTACTTAGGGCCACAGAAACGTTACTTAGGGCCACAGAATTGTTACTTAGGGACAGACACAGAATTGTTACTGAGGGACACAGAATTGTTACTGAGGGCCACAGAACCGTTACTTAGGGACACAGAATTGTTACTCAGGGACAGACACAGAATTGTTACTGAGGGACACAGAATTGTTACTGAGGGCCACAGAACTGTTACTGAGGGCCACAGAACTGTTACTTAGGGCCACAGAAACTTTACTTAGGGCTACAGAAACGTTACTTAGGGCCACAGAATCGTTACTTAGGGCCACAGAAACGTTACTTAGGGACACAGAAACGTTACTTAGGGACACAGAATTGTTACTCAGGGACAGACACAGAATTGTTACTGAGGGACACAGAATTGTTACTGAGGGCCACAGAACTGTTACTGAGGGCCACAGAACTGTTACTTAGGGCCACAGAAACGTTACTTAGGGCTACAGAAACGTTACTTAGGGCCACAGAATCGTTACTTAGGGCCACAGAAACATTACTTAGGGCCACAGAAACGTTACTTAGGGACACAGAATTGTTACTCAGGGACAGACACAGAATTGTTACTTAGGGACACAGATTTGTTACTGAGGGCCACAGAACCGTTACTTAGGGCCACAGAAACGTTACTTAGGGACACAGAATTGTTACTCAGGGACAGACACAGAATTGTTACTCAGGGACAGACACAGAATTGTTACTCAGGGACACAGAATTGTTACTGAGGGACACAGAATTGTTACTCAGGGACACAGAATTGTTACTCAGGGACACAGAATTGTTACTGAGGGACACAGAATTGTTACTCAGGGACACAGAATTGTTACTCAGGGACAGACACAGAATTGTTACTGAGGGACACAGAATTGTTACTGAGGGCCACAGAACTGTTACTTAGGGCCAGAGAAACGTTACTCAGGGACACAGAATTGTTACTCAGGGACAGACACAGAATTGTTACTCAGGGACAGACACAGAATTGTTACTGAGGGCCACAGAACTGTTACTTAGGGCCACAGAAACGTTACTCAGAGACACAGAATTGTTACTCAGGGACACAGAATCATTTAATTAAAGAGTATGTCAGACAACATGCAGAGGAGTGGCAGAGGAGGCAATGTTTTAGGAGCGAGCAGACGTGGCAGCAGAGGAAGGGGTCGAGGCAGCACTATTCGCAGCCAGAGGCCAGTGCTCCCGGTGTCATCCAGCGGTCGTGTCTCCACCGACAACCCTGCCATCATCGATTGGTTGGCTCGGTCGTCTTCCTCTTCCCAGGTCACCTCTGACACCTACAGCCAACGGTCGGTGGGTACGTCAGACACAACCGTTAGTTGGCATGGCCCGGGACCAAGCCCACTGAAATCACGTGTCCTCTACCTGCCCCTGTCCTTTGGTGTTCCCTCACCAAGCGAAGTATCGCATGCTGTGGGCTCAGCCCCACTGTACAGTGAGGAAGAGCTAACAGAGGGCGGTCAGGAACGGGGGGAGACATCCGCCTCTTCAGCAGCCAGGCGAAGAAGTAGTGGCGAGGAGAGTGGCTCGGTAGCCGGTCTAGAGACAGGTCTGTCTCCTGACCCACACGCAGCCGAGGGGGCTAGTAGTGAGGCGGAGACCCTAATTGATGATGATGAGGCTGATCGCACTTGGCAGCCTCGTCGTCATCAGGCTATTGCTTCCGCATCATCAGGAGAAGAGGGTGGCAGCTTGGCAGTGAGCAAAACAGTCGGTGGGTTGCCCAGGAGGCAGCAGGGTCGCAGCAGTGTCAGTGGAGGCAAATGGCCACGGAGTACAGCACCAGCTCCACTGCAGCCTACCACCACGGCCAGTAGTGGTGCCGGTGTGCACGGAGGAAGCAGCAGTCAGCCAGTGAGGAGTATCGGGGGCAAAGTTTCCTACTAGGCGGTGTGGCAATTTTTTGTCAAGCCGCCCGAGGAAGTAAACATAGCCGTATGTCGACTATGTGGCCAGAAAGTCAAGCGTGGCCAGGGGGCCCATGTTGGGACTACAGCGTTGCGGCAGCATATGCAGCGTCGCCATTTGGTGGCCTGGGAAAACCGTGATAAAGATACGGCGGTTCTGCCTGCCCCAGCCCCCGCTCCATCACCCACTCCGTTACTTGCTCCGTCACCCGACGTCAATCGCCCTCTATCAGCCAGTCAAGGCTCCAACACCTCTGCTGAGGGGAGTTGTCGCTCGTTGGCATCTTCCGCTCGTTCAGATGCTCCTTCTCCTGCTACTCCACTTCACGGATTCCGTCAGCAGTCTTTCTTGGAATCCGTTTCCAAGAGACAACAGTTTGCGAGCACGCACCCGACGGTGCAAAAGCTGAACGTCCTCCTGTCCAAGTTGCTGGTGCTGCAGTCCCTCCCTTTCCAAGTGGTGGACTCAGCACCTTTCCGAGAAATGATGGCTTGTGCCGCGCGGCGGTGGAGAGTGCCAAGCCGTCATTTCTTCGCCAAAAAGGCAGTGCCAGCCCTGCATTCACATGTAGAAGAGATGGTGGGCCAGTCTTTGAGCATGTCGGTCTCTGCCAAAGTGCACGGCAGCGCCGACGTGTGGAGCTGTAACTACGGTCAGGGACAGTACATGTCATTTACGGCCCACTGGGTGAACGTGGTGCCGTCACAGCCGCACCAGCAACTTGGACAGGTCACGCCGCTTTTGCCTCCACGTTTGCACGTCCTTGGTCCACAAAACATGTCCGCCTCTACCACCTCTTCTTCCTTCGTGTCCTCAGCCGCCACCCCCGTGCCAAGTCCCATTACCTGACCGGCATATCACATGTGCAGGGCGCAACGGTGTCACGCTGTGCTGCACCTGGTATGCCTTGGCGAACGTAGTCACACAGGGGAGGAACTTCTCAGTGTAATGAACAGAGAAATCGACAGATGGCTGTCTCCGCGCAAACTGAAAATCGGAACCATGTTGACCGACAACGGAAAGAACATGGTGTCTGCTCTGCGTCAAGGAAGGTTGTGCCATGCGCCATGCATGGCTCACATGTTCAATCTGGTTGTCAAGCGGTTCCTAAAATCCACCATCCCACTGCAAGACATCCTTAAAATGTCACGTAAACTTTGCATGCATTTCAGCCATTCCTACACCACAAAGCACACCCTCCTTGAGCTGCAGCGGCAGAATGGAATTCCACAGCATCGCCTGATCTGCGAAGTTGCAACAAGGTGGAATTCAACCCTACACATGTTAGACCGCCTTTACGAACAGCGAAAGGCCATCACCGATTTCCTGATGTTACAAGCGGATAAAGGTACTCCCTGTGTAACTTCGATGTCAGCCATTGGCAGCTCATGCGTGACACCTGCCGCTTGCTCAGGCCCTTTGAGGAGGCCACGCTATTCGTGAGTCGGCAGGACTATGGGATGAACGACGTCATTCCTCTGTTGCACGTCCTGGAACAAATGCTGTTAACAATGGCTGGTCAGGGTGCGGTAGACGTGGCGCACAGATCTCAACGCCACATGACCCCTGTGGGGGCAGGACAGGAAGAAGAGGAGGAGGTAGAGGAGGACATTGGTGCTCAGGAATTATTGAGTGAAATGGGTGGTTTTTCCACTCAGCGGACAGGAGTGGAGGACCAGGAGCATCTGGTAGAGGAGGAGGAGGAGGAGACAGAGGACCCAGACGCACCGTGGCAGTATGCTGTGGAGATGGAGGCAGGGAGTCCCTCGCATTCCTTGGCACAAATGGCCCATAGCATGCTTGGTTGCTTGCGTAGCGACAGCCGAATAATAACCATCAGACAGAGGGATGACTTTTGGCTGTCCACCTTGTTGGACCCTCGCTACCGTTCAAAAATGGTGGCCTTTTTCACACCTGCTGAGAGGGAGGCCAAAATAACGTACTATAAAAACCACCTATGTAGTCAGTTGGTCTCTGCCTTTGTGCGCCAACGTCCATCCTCAGACACTGTGGGCCCTGTGCGCTCGCATTCCGCTGCCATGGCAGCAGGGGAGGGGTGGGGTGGTAGGAGCAGTGGTAGCTCCACCAGCAGCGGCTGCCTCAGTCTGCAGTCGATGATGAGTAGCTTTCTTCACCAGCGCAGTGAGGAAACTACTAACCAGCCGCAGCAGCAGCAGCATCAGGTGGACCTGGAGCAGGACCTCAAACAACAGGCTTGGGCCTACTTGGACAGCACCCTGCCAACCGAGGTAGACAATCCCCTTGACTACTGGGCAACGAAACTTGACCTTTGGCCCCAACTAGCTGAATTTGCCCTTGAAAGGCTGTCATGCCCGGCCAGTAGCGTGGCATCGGAGCGCGTGTTTAGTGCGGCAGGAGGTATTGTAACTCCGCGGAGGACACGACTGTCCACCCAAAGTGTGGAGAGACTCACGTTTGTGAAAATGAATCAGGCGTGGATTAGTCTGGATTTCAAACCACCAGTTCCTGACACAACTGACTAAATCCGCCATGAATCATGCCCCTGCCATGTGCCACTTTCACGTCTCCTCACACTGCTGGTGTGTTCCATTTTTTGTCATAGGGTGCTGGCAGATTACGGGCCTCCCATAGCTGCTGCCAGGACCATAATCTGCCATGGGCCCCTTTACCGCCTCCTCATGCTGCTGCCAAGTCCACAGTGTCTCATGCCATGTGCCACTTTAAGGTCTCCTCACACTGCTGGTGTGTTCAATTTTTTGACATAGGGTGCTGGCAGATTAAGGGCCTCCCATAGCTGCTGCCAGGCCCCTAATCTGCCATGGGGCCCTATACCGCCTCCTCATGCTGCTGCCAGGTCCAGAGTCTCTCATGGGTCCCTGTACGGCCTCCCATTGCTGCTGTCTCCATCGCCACACTCTGCCATGTGCCACTTTCAGGTCTCCTCACACACTGCTGGTGTGTTCAATTTTTTGACATAGGGTGCTGGCAGATTACGGGCCTCCCATAGCTGCTGCCAGGCCCCTAATCTGCCATGGGCCCCTGTACCGCCTCCTCATGCTGCTGCCAGGTCCACAGTGTCTCATGCCATGTGCCACTTTCAGGTCTCCTCACACTGCTGGTGTGTTCAATTTTTTGACATAGGGTGCTGGCAGATTACGGGCCTCCCATAGCTGCTGCCAGGCCCCTAATCTGCCATGGGCCCCTATACCGCCTCCTCATGCTGCTGCCAAGTCCAGAGTCTCTCATGGGTCCCTGTACGGCGTCCCATTGCTGCTGTCTCCATCGCCACACTCTGCCATGTGCCACTTTCAGGTCTCCTCACACACTGCTGGTGTGTTCAATTTTTTGACATAGGGTGCTGGCAGATTACGGGCCTCCCATAGCTGCTGCCAGGCCCCTAATCTGCCATGGGCCCCTGTACCGCCTCCTCATGCTGCTGCCAGGTCCACAGTGTCTCATGCCATGTGCCACTTTCAGGTCTCCTCACACTGCTGGTGTGTTCCATTTTTTGTCATAGGGTGCTGGCAGATTACGGGCCTCCCATAGCTGCTTCCAGGCCCCTAATCTGCCATGGGCCCCTGTACCGCCTCCTCATGCTGCTGCCAGGTCCACAGTGTCTCATGCCATGTGCCACTTTCAGGTCTCCTCACACTGCTGGTGTGTTAAATTTTTTGACATAGGGTGCTGGCAGATTACGGGCCTCCCATAGCTGCTGCCAGGCCCCTAATCTGCCATGGGCCCCTGTACCGCCTCATCATGCTGCTGCCAGGTCCACAGTGTCTCATGCCATGTGCCACTTTCAGGTCTCCTCACACTGCTGGTGTGTTCCATTTTTTGTCATAGGGTGCTGGCAGATTACGGGCTTCCTATAGCTGCTGCCAGGCCCCTAATCTGCCATGGGCCCCTATACCGCCTCCTCATGCTGCTGCCAGGTCCAGAGTCTCTCATGGGTCCCTGTACGGCCTCCCATTGCTGCTGTCTCCATCGCCACACTCTTCCATGTGCCACTTTCAGGTCTCCTCACACTGCTGGTGTGTTCCATTTTTTGTCATAGGGTGCTGGCAGATTACGGGCCTCCCATAGCTGCTGCCAGGCCCCTAATCTGCCATGGGCCTCTGTACCGCCTCCTCATGCTGCTGCCAGGTCCACAGTGTCTCATGCCATGTGCCACTTTCAGGTCTCCTCACACTGCTGGTGTGTTCAATTTTTTGACATAGGGTGCTGGCAGATTACGGGCCTCCCATAGCTGCTGCCAGGCCCCTAATCTGCCATGGGGCCCTATACCGCCTCCTCATGCTGCTGCCAGGTCCAGAGTCTCTCATGGGTCCCTGTACGGCCTCCCATTGCTGCTGTCTCCATCGCCACACTCTTCCATGTGCCACTTTCAGGTCTCCTCACACTGCTGGTGTGTTCCATTTTTTGTCATAGGGTGCTGGCAGATTACGGGCCTCCCATAGTTGCTGCCAGGCCCCTAATCTGCCATGGGCCCCTGTACCGCCTCCTCATGCTGCTGCCAGGTCCACAGTGTCTCATGCCATGTGCCACTTTCAGGTCTCCTCACACTGCTGGTGTGTTCAATTTTTTGACATAGGGTGCTGGCATATTACGGGCCTCCCATAGCTGCTGCCAGGCCCCTAATCTGCCATGGGCCCCTATACCACCTCCTCATGCTGCTGCCAAGTCCAGAGTCTCTCATGGGTCCCTGTACGGCCTCCCATTGCTGCTGTCTCCATCGCCACACTCTGCCATGTGCCACTTTCAGGTCTCCTCACACACTGCTGGTGTGTTCAATTTTTTGACATAGGGTGCTGGCAGATTACGGGCCTCCCATAGCTGCTGCCAGGCCCCTAATCTGCCATGGGCCCCTGTACCGCCTCCTCATGCTGCTGCCAGGTCCACAGTGTCTCATGCCATGTGCCACTTTCAGGTCTCCTCACACTGCTGGTGTGTTAAATTTTTTGACATAGGGTGCTGGCAGATTACGGGCCTCCCATAGCTGCTGCCAGGCCCCTAATCTGCCATGGGCCCCTATACCGCCTCCTCATGCTGCTGCCAAGTCCAGAGTCTCTCATGGGTCCCTGTACGGCGTCCCATTGCTGCTGTCTCCATCGCCACACTCTGCCATGTGCCACTTTCAGGTCTCCTCACACACTGCTGGTGTGTTCAATTTTTTGACATAGGGTGCTGGCAGATTACGGGCTTCCCATAGCTGCTGCCAGGCCCCTAATCTGCCATGGGCCCCTGTACCGCCTCCTCATGCTGCTGCCAGGTCCACAGTGTCTCATGCCATGTGCCACTTTCAGGTCTCCTCACACTGCTGGTGTGTTCCATTTTTTGTCATAGGGTGCTGGCAGATTACGGGCCTCCCATAGCTGCTGCCAGGCCCCTAATCTGCCATGGGCCCCTATACCGCCTCCTCATGCTGCTGCCAGGTCCAGAGTCTCTCATGGGTCCCTGTACGGCCTCCAATTGCTGCTGTCTCCATCGCCACACTCTGCCATGTGCCACTTTCAGATCTCCTCACACTGCTGGTGTGTTACATTTTTTGTCATAGGGTGCTGGCAGATTACGGGCCTCCCATTGCTGCTGCCAGGCCCGTAATCTGCCATGGGTCCCCGTACCGACTCCTCATGCTGTGACGTTGCAACAAGGTGGAATTCAACCCTACATATGTTAGACCGCCTTTACGAACAGCGAAAGGCCATCACCGATTTCCTGATGTTAAAAGCGGATAAAGGTACTCCCTGTGTAACTTAGATGTCAGCCATTGGCAGCTCATGCGTGACACCTGCGCTTGCTCAGGCCCTTTGAGGAGGCCACGCTATTCGTGAGTCGGCAGGACTATGGGATGAACGACGTCATTCCTCTGTTGCACGTCCTGGAACAAATGCTGTTAACAATGGCTGGTCAGGGTGCGGTAGACGTGGCGCACAGATCTCAACGCCACATGACCCCTGTGGGGGCAGGACAGGAAGAAGAGGAGGAGGTAGAGGAGGACATTGGTGCTCAGGAATTATTGAGTGAAATGGGTGGTTTTTCCACTCAGCGGACAGGAGTGGAGGAGCAGGAGCATCTGGTAGAGGAGGAGGAAGAGGAGACAGAGGACCCAGACGCACCGTGGCAGTATGCTGTGGAGATGGAGGCAGGGAGTCCCTCGCATTCTTTGGCACAAATGGCCCATAGCATGCTCGCTTGCTTGCGTAGCGACAGCTGAATAATAACCATCAGACAGAGGGATGACTTTTGGCTGTCCACCTTGTTGGACCCTCGCTACCGTTCAAAAATGGTGGCCTTTTTCACACCTGCTGAGAGGGAGGCCAAAATAACGTACTATAAAAACCACCTATGTAGTCAGCTGGTCTCTGCCTTTCTGCGCCAACGTCCATCCTCAGACACTGTGGGCCCTGTGCGCTCGCGTTCCGCTGCCATGGCAGCAGGGGAGGGGTGGGGTGGTAGGAGCAGTGGCAGCTCCACCAGCAGCAGCTGCCTCAGTCTGCAGTCGATGATGAGTAGCTTTCTTCACCAGCGCAGTGAGGAAACTACTAACCAGCCACAGCAGCAGCAGCATCAAGTGGACCTGGAGCAGGACCTCAAACAACAGGCTTAGGCCTACTTGGACAGCACCCTGCCAACCGAGGTAGACAATCCCCTTGACTACTGGGCAACGAAACTTGACCTTTGGCCCCAACTAGCTGAATTTGCCCTTGAAAGGCTGTCATGCCCGGCCAGTAGCGTGGCATTGGAGCGCGTGTTTAGTGCGGCAGGAGGTATTGTAACTCCGCGGAGGACACGACTATCCACCCAAAGTGTGGAGAGACTCACGTTTGTGAAAATGAATCAGGCGTGGATTAGTCTGGATTTCAAACCACCAGTTCCTGACACAACTGACTAAATCCGCCATGAATCATGCCCCTGCCATGTGCCACTTTCACGTCTCCTCACACTGCTGGTGTGTTCCATTTTTTGTCATAGGGTGCTGGCAGATTACGGGCCTCCCATAGCTGCTGCCAGGCCCCTAATCTGCCATGGGCCCCTATACCGCCTCCTCATGCTGCTGCCAAGTCCAGAGTCTCTCATGGGTCCCTGTACGGCCTCCCATTGCTGCTGTCTCCATCGCCACACTCTGCCATGTGCCACTTTCAGGTCTCCTCACACTGCTGGTGTGTTCCATTTTTTGTCATAGGGTGCTGGCAGATTACGGGCCTCCCATAGCTGCTGCCAGGCCCCTAATCTGCCATGGGCCCCTATACCGCCTCCTCATGCTGCTGCCAGGTCCAGAGTCTCTCATGGGTCCCTGTACGGCCTCCCATTGCTGCTGTCTCCATCGCCACACTCTGCCATGTGCCACTTTCAGGTCTCCTCACACTGCTGGTGTGTTCCATTTTTTGTCATAGGGTGCTGGCAGATTTCGGGCCTCCCATAGCTGCTGCCAGGCCCCTAATCTGCCATGGGCCCCCGTACCGACTCCTCATGCTGCTGCCAGGCCCGTAATCTGTCATGGGCCCCTGTACCGCCTCCTCATGCTGCTGCCAGGTCCAGAGTGTGTCATGGGTCCCTGTACGGCCTCCCATTGCTGCTGTCTCCATCGCCACACTCTGCCATGTGCCACTTTCAGGTCTCCTCACACTGCTGGTGGTTTCCATTTTTGTCATAGGGTGCTGTATGGCCTCCCATTGCTGCTGCCTCCACCGCCACACTGTGGCTCCACACTCTGGTTTTGGCCCCGTGACTGCCCAAATGAGTGAAGTGTGCGGTGATTCTAAGATCGACGGCATTCATCTGCATGTCATACTGACTGTCAGTATTATTTCTCTTCCCCAGCAGACTCCAAGGGCATTTAAATTAAAGGTACAGTGTTCTGCACTAATATAAAGACTCTCTGAAGCCTAGAAACACCCTTTTATAAGTTAAATTCGCAGCGAATATATTCGACTCGAATCGAAATTTTTCCACGAATTCGCCGAATCAGTCGAATCGAATTTTTGAATACTTCGCTCATCTCTAATTGTAATGATTATCATCAGAGGGGACATGGGTACCAACACTTTAAGTTGGGACAGAAATGGTAAAAGAATTTCCATATACATACTTCCTAGGTCTGCTTTTCCAACATAGCCTCAAAAAAGACATAATGAAAATACTGAGGATACCATATAGTCAATGAGTAATGTTCCTTCTTATTATTTTTAATATTATGATTATGTGTCTAAATGAGGGTGAGAGCAACCACTAGAGATGAGCGAATCGAACTTGGCGAAGTGGAATTCGTTTCGAATATTAGGAAAAATTCGATTCGCACCGAATCCGAATTTTAGCAAACTTCGGGTGCACGAATCGAATTTTCCCCGATCAGCCGGCAAAAAGTGTCACTGCAGAGAGCTCCGCTATTTCTGACAGTTCTCTGACAGTTCTGACAGTTCATTTACAGCGGTTGAAACATTGTATCTATTTGTTTCCATTTAGGATACAGATGTTTTTATTCGGAAATAAATAGATACAATGTTTCAACCGCTGTAAATGTGAAGGAACTGTCAGAGAACTGTCAGAAATAGCGGAGCTCTCTGCAGATACACTTTTTGCTGTACTGGAATTCTTCTTCTTTTCATTCTTCTTCTTTTCATTCTTCTTCTTCTTTTCATTCTTCTTCTTCATCTTCTTTTCATTCTTCTTCTTCTTCTTTTCATTCTTCTTCTTCTTCTTTTCATTCTTCTTCTTCTTTTCATTCTTCTTTTCATTCTTCTTCTTCTTCTTTTCATTCTTCTTCTTCTTCTTTTCATTCTTCTTTTCATTCTTCTTCTTCTTCTTTTCATTCTTCTTCTTCTTCTTTTCATTCTTCTTTTCATTCTTCTCATTCTTCTTTTCATTCTTTTTTTCATTCTTCTTCTTCTTCTTTTCATTCTTCTTCTTCTTCTTCTTTTCATTCTTCTTTTCATTCTTCTTCTTCTTCTTTTCATTCTTCTTCTTCTTCTTTTCATTCTTCTTTTCATTCTTCTTCTTCTTCTTTTCATTCTTCTTCTTCTTCTTTTCATTCTTCTTTTCATTCTTCTTCTTCTTCTTTTCATTCTTCTTCTTTTCATTCTTCTTTTCATTCTTCTTCTTCTTTTCATTCTTCCTCTTCTTCTTTTCATTCTTCTTTTCATTCTTCTTCTTCTTCTTTTCATTCTTCTTCTTCTTCTTTTCATTCTTCTTTTCATTCTTCTTCTTCTTCTTTTCATTCTTCTTTTCATTCTTCTCATTCTTCTTTTCATTCTTCTTTTCATTCTTCTTCTTTTCATTCTTCTTCTTCTTCTTTTCATTCTTCTTCTTCTTCTTCTTTTCATTCTTCTTTTTATTCTTCTTCTTCTTCTTTTCATTCTTCTTTTCATTCTTCTTCTTCTTCTTTTCATTCTTCTTCTTCTTCTTCTTTTCATTCTTCTTCTTCTTCTTTTCATTCTTCTTTTCATTCTTCTCATTCTTCTTTTCATTCTTCTTTTCATTCTTCTTCTCATTCTTCTTTTCATTCTTCTTCTTTTCATTCTTCTTCTTCTTCTTTTCATTCTTCTTCTTCTTCTTTTCATTCTTCTTTTCATTCTTCTTCTTCTTCTTTTCATTCTTCTTCTTCTTCTTTTCATTCTTCTTTTCATTCTTCTTCTTCTTCTTTTCATTCTTCTTCTTCTTCTTTTCATTCTTCTTTTCATTCTTCTTCTTCTTCTTTTCATACTTCTTCTTCTTCTTTTCATTCTTCTTTTCATTCTTCTTCTTCTTCTTTTCATGCTTCTTTTCATTCTTCTTCTTTTCATTCTTCTTCTTCTTCTTTTCATTCTTCTTCTTCTTCTTTTTATTCTTCTTCTTCTTCTTTTCATTCTTCTTTTCATTCTTCTTCTTCTTCTTCTTCTTCTTTTCATTCTTCTTCTTCTTCTTTTCATTCTTCTTTTCATTCTTCTTCTTCTTCTTCGTCGTGCCCCGTGACTGCCCAAATGAGTGAAGTGTGCGGTGATTCTAAGATCGACGGCACTCATCTGCATGTCATACTGACTGACAGTATTATTTCTCTTCCCCAGCAGACTCCAAGGGCATTTAAATTAAAGGTACAGTGTTCTGCACTAATATAAAGGCTCTCTGAAGCCTAGAAACCCTTTTAATAAGTTAAATTCGCAGCGAATAAATTCGCATCTAATCGAATTTCTCCCGCAAATTCGGCGAATCGGCCGAATCGAATTTTTGAATAATTCGCTCATCTCTAGCAACCACCAAAAAAACTCAGACTCAAGCCTGATAATATACAGTGCATCCGTAAAGTATTCACAGCACTTAACTTTTACAACATTTTGTTATGTTACAGCTTTATTCCAAAATGGATAAAATTTATTTCTTTCTTCAACATTCTACAAACAATACCCCATAATGACAACGTGAAAGCATTTAGTTTTAAAATCTTTACAATTTATTAAAAATAAAAAAATACAAAATCACATGTACATAAGTATTCACAGCCTTTGCTCAATACTTTGTTGAAGCACCTTTAACACCAATTACAGCCTCAAGTCGTTTTGAGTATGATGCTACAAGCTTGGCACACCTATTTTTGGGCAATTTCTCCCATTCTTCTTTGCAGTACCTCTCAAGCTCCATCAGATTGGAGAGGGAGCATCGGTGCACAGCCATTTTCCGATCTCTTCAGAGATGTTCAATCAGGTTCAAGTTTGGGGTCTGGCTGGGCCACTCCAGGACATTCACAGAGTTGGCCCAAAGCTACTCCTTTGTTATGTAGGCTGTGTTCTTAGGGTCGTTGTCCTATTGAAAGATGAACCTTCGCCCCAGTCTAAGGTCCACAGCGCTCTGGAACAGGTTTTCATCAGGATATGTGTGTACATTGATGCATTCATCTTTCCTTCATTCCTGACTAGTCTCCCAGTTCCTGCTCCCAGTTCCTGCCGCTGAAAAACATCCCCATAGTATTATGCTGCCACCACCATACTTCACTGTAGGGATGGTATTGGCCAGGTGGTGAGCGGTGCCTGATTTCCTCCAGACATGACGCTTGGCATTCAAGCCAAAGAGTTCAATCTTTGCTTCATCAGACTAGAGAGTTTTGTTTCTCATGGTCTGAGAGTCCCTCAGGTGCCTTTTGGCAAACTCCAGGTGGGCTGCCATTTGCCTTTTACTGAGGAGTGGCTTCCGTCTGGCCACTCTACCATACAGGCCTGAGTGGTGTTCTTCTGGAAGGTTCTCCTCTCTCCACAGAGAAATGCTGGAGCTCTTTCAGAGTGACCATTGGGTGCTTGGTTACCTCCCTGGATAAGCCCCTTCTCCCTCGATCGCTCATTTTGGCCGGGCGGCCTGCTCTAGGAAGATTCCTGGTGGTTCCAAACATCTTCCATTTACGGATGATGGAGGCCACTGTGCTCGTTGGGACCTTCAATGCTGCAAAAAATTTTCTGTACCCTTCCCCAGATCTGTGCCTTGATACCATCCTGTCTACGGACAATTCCTTGGACTTCATGACTTGGTTTGTGCTCTGACATGCACTGTTAACTGTGGGACCTTATATAGACAGGTTTATGCATTTCCTAATCATGTCCAATCAACAGAATTTCCCACAGGTGGACTCCAATCAAGTTGTGGAAACATCTCAAGGATGATCAGTGGGAACAGGATGCACCAGAGCTCAGTTTTGAGTGTCATGGCGAAGGCTGTAAATAATTATGTACATGTGTTTTTTATTTTTAATAAATTGCAAAAAGATTTCAAATTGAACTTCTTTCACGTTGTAATTATGGGGTATTGTTTGTAGAATGTTGAGGAAAAAAATGAATTCAAACCATTTTGGAATGAGGCTGTAACATAACAAAATGTGGCAACAGTTAAGCACTGTGAATACTTTCTGGATGCACTGTGTATATATATATATATATATATATATATATATATATATATATATATATGTATTGGGACGCCTGCTTTTACACTCACATGAACTTTAATGGCATCCCAGTCTTAGTCCATGGGGCTCAATATTGAGTTGGCTCACCCTTTGCAGCTCTAACAGCTTCAACTCTTCTGGGAAGGCTGTCCACAAAGTTTATAGCGTGTCTATGGGAATGTTTGTCCATTCTTCCAGAAGCACATTTGTGATGTCAGGCACTGATGTCTGAGGAGAAGGCCTGGCTCGCAGTTTCCACTCTTATTCATCTCAAAGATGTTGTGCCAGGTTGAGGTGAGGACTCTGTGCAGGCTAGTCAAGTTCCTCCACCCCAAACTCGCTCATCCATGTCTTTATGGACCTTGCATTGTGCACTATTGCGCAGTCATGTTGAAACAAGAAGGGGCCATCCCCAAACTGTTCCTACAAAGTTGGGAGCATGAAATTGTCCGAAATGTCTTGGTATGCTGATGCCTTAAGAGTTTTCTTCACTGGAACTAAGGGGCCATGCCCAACCCCTTAATAACATCCGCACACCATAATCCTCTCTCCACCAAACTTTACACTTGGCACAATGCAATCAGGCAAGTACTGTTCTCCTGGTAAGCTCCAAACCCAGACACATCCATTGGATTGCCAGACAGAGAAGCATGATTTGTCACTCCAGAAAACACTTTTCTAGAGTCCAGTGGCAGCGTGCTTTACGCCACTGCATCTGACGTTTTGCATTGCACTTGGTGATGTAAGGGTTGGATGTAGCTGCTTGGCCATGGAAACCCATTCCATGAAGCTCTCTATGCACTGTTGTTGTGCTAATCTGAAGGCCACAGGAAGTTTGGAGGTCTTTAGCTATTGACTCTGCAGACTGTTGGCGACTTCTGCGCACTGTGCACTTCAGCATGCGCTGACCCCGCTCTGTCACTTTACAGCTGAGTTGCTGTTGTTCCCAGTTTGTTAAAATACCACTAACAGTTGACCATAGAATATTTAGTAGCAAGGTAATTTCACAGCTGGACTTATTGCACAGGTGGCAACCTATCACGGTACCATGCTTGAATTCATTGGGCTCCTGAGAGTGACCCATTCTTTCACAAATGTTTGTAGAAGCAGTCTTCAGGCCTAGGTGCTTGATTTTATACAAAAGAAAAAGAGCGCAACCTATGTATAATGTGAATGTGGAATAAACACAAATGGGAGTGCCAAAAAACATCAATATGAAGGAAAAACACTTGTATATAAATACCATACAGATGAAGCCCAATAGGGTTATAGAGATGAAAAAAATAATTAGGGAATGTTCTGTCAAACAATCACAAACAGGTGTGTAGCCAACAATACTGTTGTTGTCCTGATCACTTATGGCTTCCTGTCACTGGATTGAACCTTGGGTCCAGAAGGATACATGTAAGAAAAGAGAGGAGAAAGGCGCCTCTAAGTGTAAACTGTAAAAACTTGAGGAGGGTAGATAAAAGAGGCACTTCAATATTCATCAATGGGGTTTTAGCCACGGTGAATGGCATTGTGTGCAATCCAGGATGATGATCTGTTATCTGTCAATGTCGGGCATGAATGGCTGGCAAGATGGAGGAGGTCTGGCGACGAGGCTTTGAACACACCGTGGAGCGCAGCGTGTGCGCCATGACGTCACCGAGCATCGCGGCAACGCGTTTCCTGAGCATGCGCTGTGAGATGGCAGTCTTAGGGTGCTCCTTTGTCCATTGATTCAGGTTTGGAACATTATGGGTTTTTCTGGGAGGGGTTTTGGCATTAATGAAACTTTTTTGTGTTTTTTTATTTCAAACAAATCATCAAAGTTATGAAAATAACCAACTATTTTTTATGAAAAAAAAAGTCCTAGACCTAGGTTTGACCCAAATAGTATTTTTTAAAAGGGATTTACACTAAAAGCAGTACAGTGTTAGTAAATGCTAACTAGAACTATTCTTAAAAACATTCCCTTCCCCTCCTCCTACCTATTCTGCATAGTCTGTATAAAAAAGATCTGTGCGCTTACCTCTATTAATTCGATCATGTGATCCAGCTGCTTCGGCACCCCTGTGTAGAGTAGCACTCAACAATGGCTGTGAACTCCAGCAGCCGTGAAGTCACCCATTGGCTCCCATGACCCAGCCTTTTTCTGCGCGCCCTCCTTTCCTCAGCATAAACTATTCACTGACACAGGGGAGCCAGAATTGCTGGATTACCTGATCAGACTGGACAGGGTTAAAATCAGGTAACTACACAGATCTTTTTATACAGGTTATGCAGGATAGAACATTTTTAATAAAAGATAAAGTTATATAGTTTTATCTTCCACTTTAAATATAAATAATTATGTAGCACTACCCCCTTGAGGGTTGCTTAGTAGTTTTTTTCTTGTGTTCCCTCTCAATCTGGACCACTTGTTGAAAGTCCAACCTCTGCTGACACCATCGTGCTCTGGTGACCCAGATAAATCACACCTGGAAAATTAGCTCACATCCAGAGTAGTATAAACCAAATTGAAGTTTATATCAGAATTGGTGGTAACTGAGTCAAGAATAATGAAACAACACCCTGCATAGACAGCAAATATGATTACTTTTGGCAATTGTGAGCAAAAGTACCAACAAATACAATAAAGCAGCAGTTACTGTTAGCAGGCCTGCTTTTAGAAATAATCCATTGCCTCCAGTCTGAGGGGACTATTGAATCCTCAGCGAGCAAGAATGACTATCAATCACTATCAATGACTATCAATTACTATCAATGATTATCAATGACTATCAATAACGGATAAGCTCACTGTGGGTCCTCAAACCTAGATTACAAGGATTAAATGTGGAAGGAGAATTCTCATTAATTGGCAGTTAAGAGCTCTAGATTATCTTCTGCAAGGCTGTTGGGGCCCAATTGGTGTGAAGTTGCATCAGGTGGTGGATGATAGTTCCTCAGTGTAGTCACATCAAAGATAGTAAGAGAAAAGGAGAGGAGCTAAGACTCCCCTGATTGATGGTAAATAATTAGTGCATGGTTCCCTTTAAGAGCTGCAACAATGAATTGAGTTTGAAGCAGTAAATAGCAACAAATGACATAAATGTCTATGGACAAAGATAACTCCCTCTGGATATCAAAGGCAAAAAATGAACAGTAGTAGAAATCCTGCTCTGCAAAAAGGAGGGGGACTTGTTGATTCAGTTGGCACTGCTGTATCTTGGCCTTAACTGCATGTCCTGTGGTCAGCTTGGATGATAACTGTACTGCATGTGTATTCCAGCAATGGTGTTGGTATAACAAGGCTGCAACTGGGGCAACTGTATGCAATGTTCACAATTATGTGCAGGTAGGTAACTGAAGTGATGAACTATAAATGTTCACTTTGTCAGTGGATGCATGAGTCTCTCTCACCTGATCAATGTGGTTTGGCAAATTGCCACGGTCCATCTTTCCCAATGAATAGAGACAGTCCACAGGCCCTCTGGTTTAGACTTGGCATCCTGCTCTGTCTACTGATGCAGTGGCCTGCTTGGCAGCTTGAAAGGCTGGACGGTCAGTGGATTTTTTCTGCTCTCTCTCTCTCTCTCCAATCCTGTCTCCGCAGCCTAGTTTAGCATTGCATTCAGCAGTACACCTCCTTCTCCTTCAATCTCCCTCCACACCCTCCTGGCCAATCTCTCAGACCTTGATATTTATATGCCCCTTCCCACACGCTACCTCTCCTGGGAAATGTAGTCCCAAGCACTCTGCTTATCAGCTGAGTCCTGCTGTTCAGAAATACAAGTTCCAGAGAGCTGTTCTATCAATGTGAGTAACCCTGAATAGCAGGCCACCACCATCTAATGTCCATTTTAATGTATTGTGAGTAATAACATTCCAAAGGGTTACAATTAGATAAGAAGATTACATAAAATAGACACCTTTAAGAGTATGCATGGTTTCTTTGTGTTCCCTTTGGGTTGAACTTTAGGAGATGGGCTAGAATTCTTTGCTCTTTATGTGTGTTTGTGTGTAAGATGTCCCTGCAAACTTCCCCACTCTATCAAAACAAGTTTTGGTTTGAATTCAACTGTAAAATGTTACATTTTTTTGGCTCTATGTTGTTAAAGTAACATAAAATTTGCAGTGATATAGTTTGTACTATAATGCAAACCACAATCACCTGCTCTATCAACATTTCAACCAAAATAAAAAATTGCATGAATACATGAGTAAATATTAACTTTAACTGTGACTTTTATGAACTGCCGCTGTTCACAGGTCACCTTATGCTCCCTCAGCATCAATGCAACATTCCTCCACAGTGCTGTTCCCCCTTCCTTACTTAATTATAAGTGAACATATAAACAATAAAAAATGAAAAAATATGAAACTAAAAGAAAAGAAAAGTATCTTAATCCCCAGCTTCAAGTGTACACTCTTGTGAGTAATGTCCCCCCATCTGTGCTCCCGCACTCACCAGAGACCCATTTCCAGCACCATGGGGTGGCTGCCCCCCCCCCCGAGTTCCTTTTCAAGATGGACCAGACTACATGTGCCTCATAGATGGATCAGACCATACATGCCTCACAGGATGAGTTGAACCACATGTGCCTGACCTGGATGGCTAAGTATTCCCCTTGTCTTTTCAGAGAAATGTGGGCACTTGGACTCTATGTTTAGCTGGTGTCTCCCATATATTGAAACAGCCAACTTGTGCTATATGGCATGCTAGCCCTATAACTTACAGTGATCCCTGGTGACAGGGCAGCTGTTGCTAATTGAGAAGGGCTGTATCCTCCATATTGAGCAGTTGTACACAAAATAGACTTACCTATATCCACACACATGGAAATATAAAAGTCTTGGAGTCTTCCAGCATTGCCCACTTAAATGGAGTACATTTCTGATAAAAAATGTCTGTGATCAGATCGAGGCTGAAGTTTGGGGCTTGTTTGTTGATTTTCTGATTTCCATGTACAGTCCCAAAGTGAAGGAGAAACGGAATATGTGACATGTGGTCAGCCTGTACCCTAAATTGGGACACTTCTATGCACAGCACTGGATATAGATATATGAGAGCACTGTGTTCCCCTTCACCTCTGGATGTTACTTTGAGGTTATCAGAAGTCATCTAAGCAACATATTTAGAGGGACTTTTTTTGGAGGGGGAGGGGTTCTGCAACTGCTGGGGTTTTCTTTGTGTTATATTTTGGATATGAATAAAGATACAGTGCAGAGTTGTCTCCCAGGTTCCACATGTTAAATGATTTTTTATTTATTACAAACAATAATTGTATAAGTCATGAGGAGTAGAGCTTTAGTCAGGTTTTTATCTTTTCCTTTTTTCACAATCTAACCAATACTGACTTCTTTTCTTTTTCAACATGTATATAAACGTTGATGGGACTGAGGATCTGGAGGACACATACGCCACAGGACTGGACCCGACTTGCACTTGCACCAGTCTTTTCTTTGTGCTCAGATCGTTCCTTATCAGCATTTTGTGTCTCCAGAAACTTTAAAGCTTGCCAATTCCAGCTCTGACGTCAACATTGTTCTATGGGTTTTCATATTCCATAGGTACATATTTCAGATTCCAAAGTGTTGAAAATTGGTTACTTGAGTTATTCCTTATTTTTTGCAGAATTGGTTTTACGCTTTTGTGTCCTTTGTTGGTTACAACCATCCTTTTCATCTTATGAGTGTTTACATGGATTGGGGCTTCCTTGCTCTGCTGAGGTTAAACGTTATGTAAAAACTAAAAAAGGGTGAACAGATAGGATTTTTCATGCAGAAGAGACATGCTTTATCTCTTCTCCATTAAAGTTACCTACCTCAAAATTCAAAGAAGTGCAGCGCTTAAGATAACTTCCAACAATAGATATATAAAAAAGTTCAACAAAAAGCTATAGACCCTTATGAGGCAGGTATCTCAGTACTTCAAAATGCTGATATAAACAGCCGACCAAAGTAGCAGAAGTGTGCACTCCCCGGAAGCACATATTAATAGCGCATGTAGTAATAAATGATGGATGGTGGGCTGCCTCTCTGGTCATCAAGCCTTGGAAAGTAGTGAGATTCTGCCTGGTCCAGAGGTCCTCCTTAGGATGAATAGGTATTCAGCTTTGGAATGGGCTCCCTTCTCTGGATACTGGATATCATAGGGATTTCCTGCAGGTGTAATAGCTCGCATAGGAGCTCAAAGAACAGGTGCCCAAATAGTGTAGTATTTCAAGAAAAATTTATTGAAGCATAAAATAAACTTAGGGCAGTATGCATCACATATTACAAAAAATTGCAGTACTGACCCCTTTAAAGATGGCCGCTGAGCCTCCTCATGGCTCCAGCGGTATGAAATGTCACGCTCTGTACAGCTCCTCCTTCCTAAGGCCTTTCGTGTTAAAAGCACATCATCAGAGGGGAGGCTGGATAGAAACTTTAAAGCTTGCCAATTCCAGTTCTGACATCAACATTGTTCTATGGGTTTTCATATTCCATAGGTACATATTTCACATTCCAAAGTGTTGAAAATTGGTTACTTGAGTTATTCCTTATTTTTTGCAGAGTTGGTTTTACGTTTTTGTGTCCTTTGTTGGTTACAACCATCCTTTTTATCCTATGAGTGTTTACATGGATTGGGGCTTCCTTGCTCTGCTGAGGTGAAACGTTATGTAAAAACTAAAAAAGGGTGAACAGATAGGATTTTTCATGCAGAAGAGACATGCTTTATCTCTTCTGCATTAAAGTTACCTACCTGCCTGTCCAACACTCTACAGTAAGCTGAGCGTGCACAACTTACTGCAGAAATTCAGCAATGCCAAAATTTACTGAACTCCTGCGCATGCGTGCAGTGATATCATATTGTCCTAGCCAAAAAAAGCAGCCACTCAAAGATATTAGCAGCCAGCAGGGAGCTCCAGGATGCCTTATTGCTGCAGCCAAGTTCCATTTTAAGTGGGTGACTGAGGTATTCCTCAGATGTTGCAAGCAAAACTGCTCTATTCCCTTATGTATCAACCATATTGAATTAAAAGTGCTTAGTAGATGTCATGCTGGACATTGACTTTACAGAATGCAAGTGTATATACAGTTTGTGGTAATATTTATTCTAGGCACTTTAACCATTTTTACAATTATTTATGACATCTTCTCAGTGGGTTACATACAGCTGTGGTGACATTGTTTTTTCTTGTCATGTCAAGGTCCATGGGATTGAGATTTCAGTGAATTGGGTGTAATTATAACTTACGCTTAGTTTTATATACCTGCAATTTCACATGACCAACATCGCACTGAAAAATGCAGAAACACTTATCAACAACTGCTTGTCAGTACAACAATATTATATAGATGAGTGTTTCAAAATAGTACATGCAACTGAAATTACCAGTTCCCAGTTAATCCTTTTCACAACAAATAAGTTAACACATCATTTTTTTCTCTCCCTCAGTTCTTGAAATGAAGCCATTTCTGGCTCACAAACGGTGCCTTCAATGGACATTAGTTGTGCCCCATTCAGTATCCTGCTCAGCCTTCAACACGTATTTTTTAATGAATGCCATGCTTACACTAAAACAAAGGTATACAGTCTCTGACAAGTGTTAGCATGTGTGCTCACCCATCAAGATATAAATAAATATATGTCAAAATCAGTTGGACAGCAGAATTTGCAGAAAACTTAAATATCAAGCACGCCACTCTTTGCATTTATACAGTATCGCCTGGTGCAAATTTTATTTTTTAATTTTAATTTTTAGGTTTTTTTTATAGTAATAACCTAAACAGTCACAAAGTTTAAAGCATCTCCAAACCCAAATGTAAGAAATTATATATTGCAGTTCACCAATTCTTAAGTGTGGTGGTTGCATTGGCTGTCTTTTTTGTTTTTAGTAAGCTGTAATATATTATTTTCTGGTTTTGGAGATAGATACACTTTAACATACTGTTAAATCAAATTGTAATTGAAGGTAAGATCAACAGACTTACAGGTCAATTTAACACATTGATAAATCAAATTGTAATTGAAGGTAAAACCCAAAACTTTTTTGGTTTAGATACACTTTAGCACATTGTTAAATCAAAATGTAATTAAAGGTAAAATCAGCTGACTTAGGGCTCGTTCACACTTGAATGTTTTACCAACGCTTGCCAAACGCCCCTATAGCGTTTGGCAAGCGTTGGTCCGGTGTTTGCAGAGCGTTTTTTAACGCTCGACAAACGCTCCGCAAACGACGCATGTGTGTTTAGCAGAGGTTGCTAGGTGTTTGCCGAGCATTAAAAACGCCCCACAAACGCCTATAATGAAGTTTAAATGGTGTTACCGCTCCGCAAATGCCCCGCAACCACGTCACAACCGCGCTGCAAATGCCGGCCAGGCATTTGCAGAGCGGCACCATAGACTAGAATAGGAGGCTTCAACACCTCCTGACTCGACCAGAGGCATCCATTTTGCCGCGACGTTAACGCTCCCGTTAGAACAGCTCCATGTGCTGCAACGTGCAGAATTGTCCGAGGCGTTTGGGAAGCGGTAAAAACACTTCCCAAATGCCTCTCTGCTGCCTGCACACAACGCTAGTGTGAACGTAGCCTTACAGGTCCACTAGGACAAAAATACTGTATTCTGTCTGAAGTTAACACTTTTAATAATGTAAATCTTTCAATGCGTTTTATTTACATGCCTCTGTTTATATTTTCTCTAAATTTACATTCAGACCAAGCTGTCCAGCAGAATTGACAGGGATTAGGAAAAACTATGACACTTCCAGTTGCAGCAACTTTTTTATTTTATTTTTTTTAATCACCCATGGCAGTGTCATATTTTCTCCCCACCATTTTCATTTTCTGGTAAGATGGATTTGTACAGTGAAAAATAAAAATAAATGCAATTAAAATGTTAAATACTATTCACTTATTCTCTTTTTAGGAATACCCTGAATATATGTTTCTCCTCTTTCGTTGCCTAAAAGTGGTATTTGGCCCTGTTGCTCTGGGAAATTGTCTATTTGCTTAATGCTGTAAGGATTGTACACATAGCAAATGTTATGCCTTTCATTTTGAACCCATGGAGGCGTTAAGCTGCCCAGGAAATCTCCATATTTAGTGGAGAAAAATGTGGCTATTTGTGTTTAACCAATGCTTATTCAATAAATGTGACTTTGATACTTTAAATGTTCTTATATGTCTCGTTAGGCAACATGTAATTATCACATGACAGAAAAGGGTTGAGGTTTTTTGGAGCTGATCCAATCATCTTTGAATTTTCTATTATTTCAAAGGGCAGTCACATTGCTTGTGGCACTTATTATGTACATTCTTTGGTTGCTTTGAATTTTCCTTAAGAGATCTGCTATGTGGTTAAGTAGTTGTGTTTCATGGCTTGAGTGGTATCATTTTCTACTCAAAATAGCTTGACTGAGGAATAAAATCTCCATGACCTGACCACATTTCTTGACACTGTTCAGTATGTATATGTTATCAGTGAGCCAGCAGACCAATCATTGCCTAATGCTAATAGAAAGTCATGAATTCTACACTAACACTTTCTTGGCTATTTCGGTTGGCAGGTTTGAGTAAATTTCTCAGGGAGATTATTTTTTTTCTTGTTCCTTTAGAAAATTAATCATTTCAGGGTCATCCTGGAATACTGTCAAATACTTTATATAGATCATTACTTTAGCAACAAAAAAAAGAAATGGATTGTATAAAGCAACTTCAAAGTCAGGTGTAATGTGCTAAAACTTTTACTCCTGCATGCACACTGCTAAACTGCTTTCTTAATTTATCTATATTGACTCTTGGATAATAAGCTATTATATTGTGCAATGTCTTTGCACTGACAAAGTGTTTAATTGGATTTGTTTTATGTGAAATCTGTACTACCAAAGTGCACATACAGTGC
The DNA here is from genome assembly GCF_062004578.1 of Staurois parvus. Classification (NCBI taxonomy): domain Eukaryota; kingdom Metazoa; phylum Chordata; class Amphibia; order Anura; family Ranidae; genus Staurois; species Staurois parvus. The sequence continues at coordinate 13,250,150 of NW_028317854.1, read as the reverse complement.
TAAAGCTAAATAGGTTGCAGAGTTAAAATCATGAATATGTCAGTGTTTCATGGGAGGATTTCACTCTTACTGGCAAAATAAGAGGCTACTGCAAAATATGAGTTGCGTATGCAGCCGCGTATGAGAGAAACACAGGAGGCTGTTATTACTGAATTCTTATTCTTACTGGTTGTCTTGTTCATGTCTATGCTTTAAAGTAGAACCATGGGCACAATGTTTTTTTTTTTTTTCATTTTGCGCTTTGAATAGAGTAAGAGAGGGTTATAACCCAACGTCACCTCTGGTTTCAATTTTCGGCACACTTATCACCCAGCGAAACCGGAAGTGACGCTGGAGCCACGGTCCTGCTGTCTTTTATGATAAGCAACCACGTTTTTAACTTATGCAAGTGTATTATTTTGTTAATAAAAAGCTTGTTTTATCTACTACACTATGAGGGACCCTTATGCTGTGTGACCTTGATTGCAGGGAGGTCCACAATTTTTTAAAGGGTCTTGATAATTGGATGCTATATATACCACCATAAGTACAAATCTGAGGATGAGATTGGAAAGGTGCTTTTGTCGAGTGGATACCGCAGAGCAATCCCAGAGTGGGAAACATGTGCTTGACCTGATAACTGTCTGGTCCGCAGCTGGAGATGAGTGCATAAGTGTATTGGTGGTGGGAGTCGCTTTACATTATTTCACATGGAGCGTTGATAAAGACACAAAGTAGTGGACTTTTTGCTATATAAGAGGCTATGGTATAGAAGAAGTTTAACAATAGAGACTTGTTTATTAATGTATATATTTATAGAGGATTTGTGATTTTTTTTTAGCACCATATACACTATATTGTGTGCACTATATATTTATTTACAGTATTTATTTTTATTTGGTTTATGTATGAGTAGATAATAGGACTGATAAAAGTGATGGTACTGTGGTGGGCGCAGCAAAATTTACATCCTTTTTCTTGTCACAATTTGCTTGTAGCCAGCTATTTAAATACTTGCAATTTCCTCCACATAGGGAGAAAACACAAATATTGTATACAAGGGTAGCGTAGGATTGTCACTTTAAACAGTTTCCAACAATCAGTACGTTATGTATACATCCAAAAGAATGTCTGAAGAGACACAGTCATTACCAAACTAACACAACCAGAAACCCAAAGTAGGTCATTTAAATCAATTCATGTGACACCTTTGCTGCATAAATGACATATGTATTGTTGCAGAGTAGGTGAGATATAGATTTTTGCATAATAGGTGGCACATGGATTGCTGCAGCATAGATGACATTTTTGAAACATAGGCTAAGGAGAAAAAACCCATGAGCGAACTTCGGCAAAAATCCATGTGCAGTGTATGCCCCCTAAGAAGTATAAGTGGCCTTGGGCAGGCATGTTGTCAATATCAAGAAGCCAGTTCTGAACAATGACATGCCGATGCTGCTAAAGTGAGTGCCTATAGACAGGGCATGGCTGCAGTGAGGCTTCAGGAAATCAGCAGTGCTGAAATGCAACAAAGGATGAAAAAAGGTTAAAAAAGTATTTGCTAAAATAATAAAATATGGCAATTGTTTTAGCAAACGGAAGGGTCCACTTATCAATGTTTTTACTCTAGATTCATCCAACTTTTAACCAAAATTTCCTATTTTCAAATATGACTCTTTTGTATCTTTTGTATCTATCTTAATAATAATCTTTTGTATCTATCTTAATAAGTAAACAATTGTCATTCATATAGGGTTTACATTGGATGTATTTATCTTTGAGTTGACTACAAATTTGCCCAACATTGACTTGATATACAGTAAATTCATTTTTCAACCAAGATTTGATTTTCCATATTCAAGATTCATTTGTATGAAAAATTCCATCAAACAAAATCAACATCTGTTTTTCAATGGGAACGTTGTTTAGTGTACTTTTCACTCAATGTACCATTTAGTAAATGTAGATTAATTCTAAAATATACCCATTGCCAATTTTTGACTTTGCACAATGCTTAAACTATTCCTTTGTTTGGAGTGTGAATGTATATTTTAAAGTTCTTGTTTGCTTGGAAACTATAATTTTTTCATTTAAGGAGAATGCTCAGCCTTTGTTTTTAATACAGGTTCAGCACTGTTGGGTATTTTGTTTCATTTTACTGAAAAAATTAATATTATGACACCAGCTACCAGAAGTACTAGTCCAGCCCACAAGGCTGGCATACCCATAGTATTGGATTGGCAAATGTGCAGCACACTTGCCCTTCAGCAGTGGGGAAATGCTGAAAACAGGGTTTCCCCACAGCACTCTGGACCGATGCTGATGGGCACTAGGCTGTTTGGCACCCCTGATACTCAGTAAGAGGTGCCAGTAGGAGAGATTGCATGTGTTATTTACCTGCTACTCATGAGTAGTAAGTGGGTGGTCATCCAGGTTCACTGGTTTTATAGCTCCCTCAGGTCCAATGATGTTCTTCTAGTGTCAGCAAGTGGGATGAAACGGGAGCTCAGGTTCTCCCTATCCTCAAAGTTCAAACTCAATTTAGGTAATGAAAAATTTTTAGGTGACCAGGGATATCCTGGGGAAAGGGTTCCCCAAGACATCACTGTCCATATTTGGACTTGTGTACATTTAAACCAGGTGGAACACCAAACACATGTGATGTGAGCCCAAGTAGTTTAATGATCCACAAATAACAAAAATAAAACCACAAGACGACGGTGCTTTTTGGAGGGCTGCAAGGCTGTCATGATGACACTTGTGTGGTAGAGATATCCATTGCTTGGACTGATATACCGAGGTTGTCATTATCTAGTAGATACTGTGATAGATGTTAAAGCCCTGATGATGGGAGATTTTTGGCTTCTTTTCATGGACTTGGACTCTTGTCATGTGTGCTTGGCATTTCTTCCAGATACTATATATAGACTACTAAAGCTTGGTGATACCCTTGATTGAGAATACCCCTGCTTTGTGGGCAGCTGATGGACCAAGGCTGTTACAAACACAACCAAATATTTTTTATAATCTCCATAATCTTATCCAGCACCTCACACCTACCCTTAGTTACACATTTGGAGTTAGGCATAACTGTGCTCATGTCTGTATTTGTTGATTGTTGCAGTGGTGATGGAATAATTGGGAATGACTATGAGCAACTCGCACAGCTCTCTCCTGTATTCATTAATATATCATTAAATGTAGAGATGAGCGAATCGAACTTGGCGAAGTGGAATTCGTTTCGAATATTAGGAAAAATTCGATTCGCGCCGAATCCGAAAATTAGCAAACTTCGGATGCACGAATCGAATTTTCCCCGATCGGCCGATTTTCATCCCTTCTACAGCCGGCAAAAAGTGTCCCTGCAGAGAGCTCCGCTATTTCTGACAGTTCTCTGACAGTTCCTTCACATTTACAGCGGTTGAAACATTGTATCTATTTGTTTCCATTTAGGATACAGATGTTTTTATTCGGAACAAATAGATACAATGTTTCAACCGCTGTAAATGTGAAGGAACTGTCAGAGAACTGTCAGAAATAGCGGAGCTCTCTGCAGATACACTTTTTGCTGTACTGGAATTCTTCTTATTTTCATCCTACTTCTTCTTCTTCTTCATCCTCATCCTCTTCTTCTTCTTCTTCATCCTCATCCTCTTCTTCTTCTTCTTCATCCTCATCCTCTTCCTCTTCTTCTTCTTCTTCTTCATCATCCTCACCCTCCTCTTCTTCTTCATCATCATCATCCTCATCCTCTTCTTCTTCTTCTTCTTCCTCACCATCATCCTCTTCTTCTTCTTCATCCTCATCCTCTTCTTCATCCTCATCCTCTTCTTCTTCTTCTTCTTCTTCATCCTCATCCTCTTCTTCTTCTTCTTCTTCTTCTTCTTCTTCTTCTTCTTCCTCATCCTCATCCTCTTCTTCTTCATCATCCTCTTCTTCTTCTTCTTCTTCTTCTTCATCCTCATCCTCTTCTTCTTCTTCTTCTTCATCCTCATCCTCTTCTTCTTCTTCTTCCTCATCCTCTTCTTCTTCTTCTTCTTCTTCTTCTTCTAGCTCATCCTCTTCTTCTTCATCATCCTCATCTTCTTCTTCTCCTACTTCTTCTTCATCCTCGTCCTCTTCTTCTTCTTCATCATCCTCATCCTCTTCTTCTTCTTCTTCTTCTTCATCCTCATCCTTTTCTTCTTCTTCTTCTTCTTCCTCATCCTCTTCTTCTTCTTCTTCTTCTTCCTCATCCTCTTCTTCTTCTTCTTCTTCTTCATCCTCATCCTCATCCTCTTCTTCTTCTTCTTCCTCATCCTCATCCTCTTCTTCTTCTTCATCCTCATCCTCATCTTCTTCTTCTTCTTCTTCATCCTCATCTTCTTCTTCTTCTTCTTCATCATCTTCTTCTTCTTCTTCATCCTCATCCTCTTCTTCTTCTTCATCCTCATCCTCTTCTTCTTCTTCTTCATCCTCATCTTCTTCTTCTTCTTCTTCATCCTCATCTTCTTCTTCTTCTTCTTCTTCTTCATCATCCTCATCCTCTTCTTCTTCTTCTTCTTCTTCTTCTTCCTCATCCTCTTCTTCTTCTTCTTCATCCTCCTCATCCTCATCCTCTTCTTCTTCTTCTTCTTCATCCTCCTCATCCTCATCCTCTTCTTCTTCTTCATCCTCATCTTCTTCTTCTTCATCCTCTTCTTCTTCTTCTTCCTCATCCTCTTCTTCTTCTTCTTCTTCTTCTTCTTCCTCATCCTCATCCTCTTCTTCTTCTTCTTCTTCATCCTCATCCTCTTCTTCTTCTTCTTCATCATCCTCATCCTCTTCTTCTTCTTCTTCACCCTCATCTTCTTCTTCATCCTCATCCTCTTCTTCTTCTTCTTCTTCATCCTCATCCTCTTCTTCTTCCTCATCCTCATCCTCTTCTTCTTCTTCTTCATCCTCATCCTCTTCTTCTTCTTCTTCATCCTCATCCTCTTCTTCTTCTTCTTCTTCTTCTTCTTCTTCCTCATCCTCATCCTCTTCTTCTTCTTCATCCTCTTCTTCTTCTTCTTCTTCTTCATCCTCATCCTCTTCTTCTTCTTCTTCTTCATCCTCATCCTCTTCTTCTTCTTCCTCATCCTCTTCTTCTTCTTCTTCTTGCTCATCCTCTTCTTCTTCATCATCCTCATCTTCTTCTTCTCCTTCTTCTTCTTCATCCTCGTCCTCTTCTTCTTCTTCTTCTTCTTCTTCTTCTTCATCCTCATCCTCTTCTTCTTCTTCATCATCCTCATCCTTTTCTTCTTCTTCTTCCTCATCCTCTTCTTCTTCTTCTTCATCCTCATCTTCATCCTCTTCTTCTTCTTCTTCTTCTTCCTCATCCTCATCCTCTTCTTCTTCATCATCCTCATCTTCTTCTTCTTCATCCTCATCTTCTTCTTCTTCTTCTTCATCCTCTTCTTCTTCTTCATCCTCATCCTCTTCTTCTTCATCATCCTCATCCTCTTCTTCTTCTTCTTCTTCTTCATCCTCATCTTCTTCTTCTTCATCCTCATCTTCTTCTTCTTCTTCTTCTTCTTCTTCTTCATCATCATCCTCATCCTCTTCTTCTTCTTCTTCCTCATCCTCATCCTCTTCTTCTTCTTCTTCTTCTTCCTCATCCTCTTCTTCTTCTTCTTCATCCTCCTCATCCTCATCCTCTTCTTCTTCTTCTTCTTCATCCTCTTCTTCTTCATCCTCTTCTTCTTCTTCTTCTTCTTCATCCTCATCCTCTTCTTCATCCTCATCCTCTTCTTCTTCTTCTTCATCCTCATCCTCTTCTTCTTCATCATCCTCATCCTCTTCTTCTTCTTCTTCTTCATCCTGATCCTCTTCTTCTTCTTCTTCCTCATCCTCTTCTTCTTCTTCTTCTTCTTCATCCTCATCCTCTTCTTCTTTTTCTTCTTCTTCTTCCTCATCCTCATCCTCTTCTTCTTCTTCTTCTTCTTCTTCATCCTCATCCTCTTCTTCTTCTTCTTCATCCTCATCTTCTTCTTCATCCTCATCCTCTTCTTCTTCTTCTTCTTCATCCTCATCCTCTTTTTCTTCTTCTTCTTCTTCTTCTTCATCCTCATCTTCTTCTTCTTCTTCATCCTCATCCTCTTCTTCTTCTTCTTCTTCTTCATCCTCATCCTCTTCTTCTTCAATTGAAGCTGCTTCTGCTCCGCCACTCTGCCATTGGACTCTTGATAGTCGTCTCCCCACACTGCTGCTGGGGGGACTTTTTAACATAGGCCTCTGTATGGCCTTCAATTTAAGCTGCTTACGCTTCGCCACTCTGCCATGGGCCCCTGTACCGCCTCCTCATGCTGCTGCCAGGTCCCTGTCATGAGTGTGTCATGGGTCCCTGTACGGCCTCCCATTGCTGCTGTCTCCATCGCCACACTCTGCCATGTGCCACTTTCAGGTCTCCTCACACTGCTGGTGGGTTCCATTTTGTCATAGGGTGCTGTATGGCCTCCCATTGCTGCTGCCTCCACCTCCACACTGTGGCTCCACACTCTGGTTTTGGCCCCGTGACTGCCCAAATGAGTGAAGTGTGCGGTGATTCTAAGATCGACGGCACTCATCTGCATGTCATACTGACTGACAGTATTATTTCTCTTCCCCAGCAGACTCCAAGGGCATTTAAATTAAAGGTACAGTGTTCTGCACTAATATAAAGGCTCTCTGAAGCCTAGAAACACCCTTTTATAAGTTAAATTCGCAGCGAATAAATTCGCATCGAATCGAATTTATTCCGCAAATTCGGCGAATCAGCCGAATCGAATTTTTGAATAATTCGCTCATTTCTAATTAAATGTATGTTTTAACGAAAGCAGTGTAAGTATTTAAAATCTCAGGGCTAGATGTACAGAAACATCCAGATCAATCCTCTGGCAGGTAACATTTCCAACATACTTCAGGTTTGCATTTAGTTATTTGCCAGGAGTAAAGCTTTAAAGTTACAATAAACTGGTGTCACTAAACTGTTTTTTTTTAAAAATGTATTCAAGTATGCATTCTAAAGTACCCTCTATTGCTCTCAAAATGCAATGTACAATCCAAACACACACGTTCCAGCATTAAAAATGGCTGTGTATAAGTGGGTGCTGCAGCAACCATCGGCTGGAACCAAACAGAATCTGCAAGCGAGAATGTCACCAGCACACCAAGGATCACCAATATGGGTCCAAAAGGTCTATAAGGTCACATGCCTGATGAAGGGGTCCTGCGAGACTCCCAAACGTTGCCTTGCTATAACTATGTGATTGTTCATTAAAACTTTCAGACCCATATTTGTGATCGTCTGTTTTTTTGTATCCATTTTTGTACACGCACACGCACACTGACTCCCATTATGCAATACATAGTCATTGCAACCAACGATATTGTCTTGTAGATGACCACATCCCACTGACTTTTTTATTGTACAAATATTATCTGGCATTCAATATCTGTCTGATACTAACCTAGAAAATGTGTTTATGCCACTAATGCATTCTTCAACTTGCTAATTACATTCCCATCTGGCTCACAAAAGAATATCTCCTGCCAAAAAATTGTAGCAGTCTTTGAAAGTGATTCACTTTGCTTCTCCCTGACACTGCCCTCCATAGTTATTACTTTTGACCAACATGCTTTAGTCATTCAGTCCATAAAAGAAATTTAGAATACTGATCTTTTGCATTTCTGTCACTATATATATTTACTAAGACTTGTCAGTGATGTAACTAAAATTAAGTTTAGGTTTCATGCTTGTTGATGTAGAATAGTCCCTTAGGGTACATTATGCAAAAATAACCTTTTCTTATGAAAAACAAAATGCTGTAAATACTTTCGAGTCAAGTACATGCAGTAGCAAAGAGCAATTGTCACCAAGTGCAAGCAATTTTTGAGCTACTAATTCTTTCCAGGACTGAAACTGTATTAAAGTAAAACTTTCACCCAGTTTATCCTAATTCAAATTTTGTGCAATTCATTGCAGTAGGATCCCAGACTGCCCCCATTGAGAGAAGCTGTTAACACTCAGCCTTTTACTTTATTATCTCTGCAGTCTTAGGCCTTTCATGTCTTGTATCATTGTGGCCCAGTGTAGTGTGCCTAGTAATCTTCTTTCTGTCGCACAGAGGACATTATGAATTATCATCCCAATAAGAAATCTACCATAGAAATATTCATGGTCATGACATTTCATCAAGAAGCTTAAAGATGAACTCCAGAAATTCAACCACTTTCTGGCTTACTATGGTTTAGGTCCAATGAGGTTCATGCCACCTTGTGGTCTTATGTCTTACAATTTTTATTTTTACTGAGCACTGGGAGCATAGCTTTTGCTATTCTTCCGTAGCTCCAATGGTGGACTTTCTGATCTCAGCTCCTCCAGCTACAGTCACTCTGCTCACCCTCACCTCCTCCTGACCAATCACAGAGCGATTTGCATTATGTGAACCCATTCACAAAATACAAAGCCTTTTGTAAACAGCAGAGCAAAGGGGCCAGCAAACCTACTGCTGTAGGAGAAGGCAGCTAATCTTCCGTCAGTGAAAGATGTATATAGTTGCTAGCACATGTAATGTAGACAAAGTAAATATTGTAAATAGGTAATGCGCTCATATAGTTTAACTAATCACAAATCAATACTATGACAAATATAAATATTAAGAATTGCCAAAATTCAATAGCAAAAAAACTAAAATATTACAACAAATAATCAGATCCAGAATGAACAATGAAAAGCTGTAATACAATATTAGTTTATATGGGTTACTAAATCATGTATATCACTGTATTGTCATATTAAACACTATATTATTTATATATTATGTATTATTAGTAATATATTAATATATGCACAACACTAAAACAAACTATTTTAGGCGGTGTAGGCTGCAACCATGAATAATCAACTAAAAAGCACCAAATCGTAAGCCAGAACATGTTCTCCACCTGTGATGGTAAACTGACAGCTTGTTTTCCTCTAAATCAACAGTTTTAGAATCTCAAAAAAGTCTAATTTGATGAACTATACAGCATGTCATCAGCCTAACCATGTAAGACTGTCCATAGACCATAATTATTAAGCAGTAAAAGTACCATTTACCAAACATTCACTGGTGGCATTTATTGTATATTAAAACACATTAACCAGGACTTTTGGCCTGCAATGAATGTTTGTCACATTAATTGTTTTAAAATATGCCATCTCAAAAGAACCGGTGAAGATTAGTTCAGCTTTGAAAATGAAAGCTATGAACTGATTGGTTACTATGCTTAGCTTCTGTCTTCTCCAATTTGATAAATTCCCCTAAGTATCTATTGTGCAGGGGTCAAGAGTGTATATTGCACAGGTCATTTTACAGAGTAAAACCAATTGCCGGTAAAAATGAAAAAGATAAGGGGCTTTGTAAATAACATGTATCGCTAAACGTACATTATCTGCCCAGTAACCAAAACACTATGCAGCCAAGAGAAACGTGAAAAGAGATTCACAAAAAAGCAGTTACATTATGGACAGAATGCAATACTCAAAGTAATTCAAAAAATTATGCTTTATTACACAATACTTATGTGGACATATAAGGTAAATACCTCTGTTCACCATCACCTCAGTATGAGATAATACATCAAAATTGACCTAAAATCACTTAAAAATAGATGTCATGACCGGTCATGACAGGTAATGAAGTGCTGCAGATATAGTGACAGTGGGTCTAATACATATGCAGTACTGACATAATGGTTACACCGCCATACAGGGGGTGTTTCAAAAAATTATACCAAACATGGCATAGCAATGATGCAATATATGGCTGATTACAAGTACCAGATACTGGATATAGTAGCCCAATCAACCTTAACAGGTATATATATAGAATATAAGTATACAGAGACAATCTGCCTCCACAACCACTAGCTGGGTAATAACCAGAACAGGTAGTAGTTACGGTAGGTATATATATATGTATCAAGAGTGGGTGGTGAAATGTCAAGCAGTAGCTGTCATGTCCGTAATCTTGATAAAATGAACTTGAAAGCCATGGTTAAGCCACCATATGACTTCCACAGTGTTGTAGAAATGACAGGGCCCTGCTACAAGGGGGTTCTTCACTGCAACATGCGGGCTGCTCACCTCCTTATAACTGATGCAATTATGTAAAATACAGGATCATCCATGCCTGGTAATGAACATGGGGTGCTATGCACCTTTATGCAGAGTAACATGATGTCCCCATCCTGAAACAAATAGGTGACATATAGGAAGGCAATTAGTGAGTCACTTTAGTGGATATGCAGTGGCGTTTATACGAGGTGTTCCTGTTTACATTTGTTGCATATCACTCACCACCCGTGCTTTAGGTGATACTCTTGCAAAGTTTCCTCTGTCTTGGTATCCGCCCATAGACCCACTCTTGATACATATATATATATATATATATATATATATATATATATATATATATATATACCTACCGTAACTACTACCTGTTCTGGTTATTACCCAGCTAGTGGTTGTGGAGGCAGATTGTCTCTGTATACTTATATTCTCTATATATACCTGTTAAGGTTGATTGGGCTACTATATCCACTATCTGGTACTTGTGATCAGCCATATATTGCATCGTTGCTATGCCATGTTTGGTATAATTTTTTGAAACACCTCCTGTATGGCGGTGTAACCATTGTATCAGTGCTGCATATGTATTAGACCCACTGTCACTATATTTGCAGCACTTCATTACCTTAACCGATCATGACATCTGTTTTTAAGTGATTTTAGGTCAATTCTGATGTATTATCTCATACTGAGGTGATGGTGAACTGAGGTATTTACCTTATACTGTATGTCCACTTGTGTATTGTGTAATAAAGCATAATTTTTTGAATTACTTTGAGTATCGCCTTCTGTCCATAATGTAACTGCTTTTTTGTGAATCTCTTTTCACGTTTCTCTTGGCTATAACCAATTGCCCCCTCTTCACAGTACAAATCGCCCTCCACAGCACAGATCTCCCCTAACATCCATAAATCCCCCCTCCCAGCCTACCCAGTCAGTACAGACCCCCACAGAGCAATCTCTCCTAGGACAGACCAAGCCCCCAGCACATGCCGACCCCTCAGCACTGAACGACCCCCCCCCAGCACAGACCCCTCAGTACAGGCAGACCCCCCAGTACATAAATACCTCCTCAGCACAGCCCCCTTAGTACAGATTGAGCCTCCTAACATTCCCACACTCTCCCCCAAGTAAAGGCCCCTCAGTAAAGACACCACTCACGCCCAGTACAGACCCTCCTTCTCCAATATACATCTCACAGTACATAAACCTCTGCCCCCCTCTCCAATACAGACCCCCCCTTCTCTAGAATACACTCCGCAGTACAGAAACCCCGACCCCCTCTCCAATACAGACCCCCCCTTCTAGAGTATATACCCCATGGTACAGAAACCTCTGCTCCCTCTCCAGTACAGACACCTCCATCCCCCTTGGTACAGACACCCCTTTCTCCTGTATACACCCCACAGTACAGAAAATGGTTGCCACCCTCTCCAGTACGGACACAAGAACAGCTTTCCCCCCTGCCTTAACTCACTCATTATCATATACTCATTGATCTGTACAGCAGGAGATCTGAGGAGAAGACCATAGACAAGGAGGAAAGTGATGAGTGAGGCAGGGGAGGAGACACACTCTAAGCTCCTGCTGTAACTGAAGCCGCCAAACTCGGGGGGGGGGGGGGGCTGGAGCCACCTGATATTTTTCCTTGGTAATGTGAAAAAAAGAAGATTGGTGTCAGGCAGTCTCAGTACCCCTGGCGAGTCTGCACCCAGTAAAGACTGCAACCCCCCTGCGTGCACCCGTGCAACCCCCTTAGTATGCCACTGACAAGGGCAGACATGTTTGAAATTCAGTCTGTGTAGCAACTGTGAGGGTTATTTACTAAAGCTAGAGAGTGCACAATCTGGTGCAGCTCTACATAGTAGCTGGGCAGACACTCGAACAGGTCGGGAAGTCAAGGTTGGAGACAGAAGTGATGTCACAGGATTAGACTAGCCAGGGTTATCAACTGAAGGTACCAAATCATAAGCAGAGCCGAAGTCAGGAACAAGTCGGGTCAGCAACTGGTGACAAGTCAAGAGCAGAATCCAAAATCTGGTCAGGAGCAAGCTGGGTCAGTAACAATGCAACACACTGGAAGAATGCAGGATACAGGAAACAGCTGAAGACCACTCAGCACTGACAGTGAGCAAGAGCACTCTTTAAATAGCCCGTATGTCACCAGAAACTGTGGATACGATCCCGCATGTGTGCACATGTGTGCGTGCATTCTTGTGTGCATTCACGCCGTCCTAGAATTCCCTTACATCTCCCCAGAATTCCCTAACAGGCTGTCTCTAGGAGTCAGTGATCAAGCCATTGAACCTGGTCTTAGCAGGCGGTCTTAAGGCAACCAAGCACTTAAGCCTGTGGGTAGTACAAAAGAAATGTAACAAATTCCTCCTTCCATGCTAAATAGGGTGGACAATTCTTATGCTGAGGGCTATTGTATTAATTATTGTGTTTGAATTAATATTCACACAGTAATGCAGGCACTGTTCAACCAAGAATTTTCCACACAATTCCTTCTGAGACTTGCAGGCAAGGCCACCTATAGACTGAATTTTGGCTGACTCCACAGCTTAAAAACCCAAATGAAAGACTTCACTACATGCACTCCATTTAGGAGCAATTCTGAATCCAGTGCCTCTCATCCAAATTTCTTAAGAATTTTTAGACACTTTGGGCATCTCCTTTGTGACAATGTATGCTGTTCTGGGTGAATATCCCCTGTGTGCCATTAACCTACCTGCTGTATATTCATACAGCTGGACAATTGTGCATGTCATGGTCAACCATCGTGGGCATGGTTGGGATTTGAATGGCTGGTTGTAAATTGATGCTTGCTGATCTTGTTGTCACTTTTCCCACTACTCATTCTGCTCTGACTTCTTGGCTCCTTCTATGCTTCCTTTGTACCCTAATACATCTTGTGGATCAGCAAGAATATGGGAAATTATGCTTTCATGTCAATAGGTATCCATTCACATCTTGTTTGGTCCAGCTACTTTTTTAAAGTACAACTTGCAACACTCTCAAGATGTCTGTAATACAGTTTGTTAACTTGTCCTTACATTTTTGGGGTTTACTATTAGTTTTTGATGTTGCTTATGCTTACCACTCTTGCAAACCACCTGCCCTGTCAACCAGTAACAACCTGATGTTGCATATGGCACAAGTAGAGCATAATTATTGTCTCTATCACCTCTTAACATAAGTTAAGGATGCATTCACATGTTAAGGAATTCCAAAGCATTGGCATGGGTTCCATAATGTGTTCATGTATACTGGGTGGGGTATAAAAGGGTGGTAAAGTTCCTGTCCTGGACTGTTTTTTAAGCCTATCCAACCCTGGGTCATTGGGGAACAAGTTTGATTCCAGGCTAGGATTATGGCTTTCCATGCCCTGAATAAGCTTTCTTACAGAAGTGTTAGCATGGTTGCTTGTTTAGGAGACCAAAAAGAAATACTTCCATATATAGTTTTTACATTTCCAGTATCTGCCTATCCAAAAAGGATATTATCACCTTACAATGTTTTAAGCAGTTCAATATCACATGCCAGAAATCTGCATCAGCATGGAAATATAAAATGCAAGTTTGACCAATTGTACAAAACAATCTCAGAAAAGTAACATACTGTATGTCTGGTGCATAACATTACAGTTTTATGGTTTATTATTTATCACAGGGGGTATGGTTTGATGTGAAATCTAGACATTTTCCCCATCACTATAAGTTAAGGATTGTATCCAGTTCTGCCAGAAAAAGATACTTTTCGGACTGTGCTGCTCCTCTTGACAGTGACCAGGTAGTGATACAGTGCCAGTATGAAACCATTCAATTTTTTTTTTTTACTTAATAATGCTTATGGCCAGGTATTTAGATATCTGGGGTTATCCTGTCTTCAACTGGAGTTTAGATTTTGTGGTAGCTGCATATACATATAGAAACAAGTACATATAGAAAGACGATTTAGGTCTGAGTAAAGGACTTTCAGGACCCTTTACTTACCACTTTCTCTAACTTCGTTACACTTTGGGGGAGATTTACTAAAACTGAAACATTCCGAATCTGGTGCAGCTGTGCATGGCAGCCAATCAGCTTCTAGCTTCAGTTTGCTCAATTAAGCTTTAACAATAAAACCTGAGTAAAGGACTTTCAGGACCCTTTATTTACCACTTGCTCTAACTTTGTTACACTTTGGGGGAGATTTGCTAAAACTGAAACATTCAGAATCTGGTGCAGCTGTGCATGGCAGCCAATCAGCTTCTAGCTTCAGTTTACTCAATTAAGCTTTAACAATAAAACCTGGATGCTGATTGGATCTATGCAGAGCTTGCACCATGCAATTATAATAAATAGCCTACCTTTGTCTTTACCACCACTGTACTTCTGGCAGGTTATTTAATTCTATGAGGCAATAATTTACCTATTATGATGTTTCTGTCATCATGGCTTTAGAATTCGTCAAATCTGTTATCAGTTTCCACACCTGCAAGGCAAATTTGTGAATTGATATTATGTTAGATTTCAGATATGTTGTAATATTTTCTGGGAAACCTAAACTACAGCCAAGCCCAGAATGTGACTCAAATGTGTATTTTTTTTGGGGGGAAGGCCTTCCATCCATTTTCCCAATGTCTGCCTTTCAGATATTAAATATGCATTTCTAGAAGGGCCATACCAGCCTTTGCACTAGGTCTTTTTAGTGTGGATAAATGTAGTTTATGCCTGGAGACACCCATACATTTGAGTTACTGAAGCAGTTACTAACTTGAAATTTTTAAAAAAAACCTTCATTGTCACTTGGGCTAGGACATATAGACATTTTGGTTCTATCACTAGTTATAAATAATGGATTCAGCCAGGAACCAAGATTGGAGGCCTGGACCATCCATCAATTATGTTTTTTATATATGTTATTACTAGCCAAACATTTTCATGTAGAGTTTGGTCTTTTTGGTGTGTTAGGATCAGCACCAGATATTTAAGCACTGTTACTGCCTGAAATTGTGAGTTTTGGCATCTACAAACCCCATTCATAGAGCCCAGGAGCATTAGTAATGATTTTTGCAAATTTATGGGCCAGTTGTCCAAATTTGTTATTAAGTGATATAGATGTACAATAGGAATAATTCTTTGTGTGCATGTATATACTATTACATCTATATTGATGATGACTTTGCAAATTTGGCATAATTTAGAGAGTAATGAACCATGTACAGGTTTAAAAAGAAATATACTGTATACACGTTTACCTTCTCTGCATGTATGTACTTGGATAATGGAATCACCAATGCTTTGCTCCTTTATCTAGAATTTTAAGTGGGATTTGGAAAATTCTACATGAATCCAATATTATCAAATAAACTGTTTTGCACACTACTAGGTCATGTTTATAAAAGGATGTTATGAAAAGAACATATACAGTATATCTGTAATGTGTTTTTTTTCGGTCTATACAGTACAATTCTGAACACAAAATTGAGCCTACATTTTGTACAGTCTGTAATCTGCAAGAATTATGGATAAATGTCTCATAATTGCATGAAAAATGCTATACATTGTGTTTCTACTAACTTGTCAGACAATTCAGCAGTACAAAAATATAGACGTTTTCCATAGACCTTTTCTACTTAATTATAGTATATAAGACATTGCAGTTTATTTAACTAAAGTAGTAGAGTCTGTTCACTTAGCTGAGTAAATGCTAACTTTTCAAAGTTTATTAACTTGAATATGAAATCATATGCTAAAAAAATCAAATTTTAAAAAAAAAATATCTTGCACAGGATTGGGTACGCAAAGTGAACATAGCTTTGCCCTATTCACTAGCATTCACTTTGAAAGTGAACATTAAAGGATAACTTCACCTTTTGGAACATGTTGCCCATTGGGGTTGACTAAAACTGGAAAATGCAGAATCTGGTGCATCTCTGCATAGTAACCAATCAGCTTCCAGTTTTTTTGTCAAAGCTTAATTGTACAAGCTGAAGTTAGAAGCTGATTAAATATTGGAGTAATGGGGTTGACTTACTAAAACCGGAGAGTGCAAAATCGGCTGCAACTGTGCATAGTATCCAGTATGCACTCTCCAGTTTTAGTAAATCAACCTCATTACTCCACTATTTATGGTGTAACATGTACCATGCTTCAGGTTTGACTCCCTGCACCCTTCAGATCCCACTCCCCACCTTGACAGCAGGTGGGGGATCATCTCCCTGCACCCACTGTCACTTTTCAAAAACAGCGCTCTACCCACACAGCCACATCTTTCTTTCACAACAGTCTGTGAATGGATGAACTACAAATCCCATCTGCTGCCACAGCTGAAGGCTTACAGTTCTCAATTAACTGCAAGGATGCTGGTGAGTGCTCTCGTAGTTCATTGACACCAACTTCAGCTTTGTAACTATCTGCCTATATGGAGGTAGAGGCAGGCAAGCTGGAGGCAGTGCCTACAGGAGTCTTACATTGCAACCAAGATCTACTGATCATGGGTGCAATGCTCTGCAGGCTTATCAGAAAAAAATAATAAATGCACATTTTTTTTTCCTGCAAAAATACGTGCATTTCTTATTTTTTCTTAAAGGTGAACTTAGCCTTTAAAGCGATACTAAACGTACATTTAAAAAAAAAAAATAACAAACATGTCTATACTTACCTGCCATGTGCAGTGATTTTGCACAGAGCCTGGATCCTCCTCTTCTCGGGTCCCCTGCAGGCTCTCCTGGCTCCTCCTTTCTGTCGGCTGCCCCAACAGCAAGCAGCTTGCTATGGGGGCACCCGATGCTCCGTATGTCAATTCACACACGGAGCCACAACTTGGCCTGGCCCCCTCTCTCTCCTCACTGGCTATGATTGACAGCAGCGGGAGTCAATGTCTCCTGTTTTGCTTGCTGTCTCAGATAATGAGGAGGCAGAGACCTGGAACAGCTGAGACTGTCATTCACATTGCTGGATTTTGATGAGGCTCAGGTAAGTATTGAGGGGGTTGGGGGAGCTGCTGTACACAGGTTTTTTACCTTCATGCATAGAATGCATGAAGGTAAAAAACATTGTGCCTTTACAATTGCTTTAAGTTTACTGAGTGAATAGTCTCCTTTAACCCCCCTGGAGGTATTCCCGAGTGTAGCTTGGGGTAAAGTTTCAGCACCACAAGCGGTAACCCCGAGCTACACTCGGGAATACCTTGCAGCGCTGCTCCAGGATCTCTTCCTCACTTACCTTGTCCTGCGCTCCCGCGATGTCCTCCCTGCAGTGTCCCCGGCAATGCCCTCCGGCCGATGCCAGCATCTGTCTTCTGGGTTCCGTTCCCTGTGATGTCAGGACGTACGGGGACGGAACGGTGGGAAATTTGAAAATTGTAGAAGTGACATTCACTAAATTCACTAAAATCACATAGTAAAACATTACTGTATCAAACCATTTCACATACATTTTGTCCCTACTGCTTTGTCCTGTGCCCTGCCTGCATTTTTACTGTTCTTTCTGCTTGGAAACTGAGAAACGTCCATGGTGTCCAAAAAGCGTCCCTTTAGGTCAAAATCGGTTTTAGACCAGCTAGAGAACAGCGATAGTAAATTAGAACCACTTGCAGAATTGAGTGATAATGATTTGTGGGGAAATTCGTCATCAGACACAAAAACGATTTTGCGACTTTGCCCAGTAATGTGCGAACTGGCACTCTATTTCAAATTTCAGTGTTTTTGGTTTGATTATATTATTGAATTAAATATATTATTATAATATTATTATTATTTTTTATGATTATTTATTAAATTATAATTTATGATTTTGTGTTTCAAATTTTAACATACCGTTAATGTTTACTAGACTCTTGTTCGGACATATTTCAGTGAGTTATTCCTAAAAATTACAGGCCTACAATAAAAAAAATACATATTTGCATGCAAAAAAATTTACTGCTTTGAGCACAGAAATATGGACATAATCAGACCGCTAGGGAGGCTACGTCAGTCTCATATGGTAAGCTCTAATGGAGCAACAGACCCCTCAGGAGCACAGAAAATCATTCAAATCTAACAGGGGTTCTAACCCCTCACCACTCTACCAAAACTACAAAAAAGGTTGGGCTTTAGATACACTTGATACTAAATATAGGCACTAAATATGCCTGTGTTACTGAATATAAGAACTCTGTAAATAAGATTTATACACCCCATTAGATTATAAACTCTTTTGAAATGGACCCTCCTGTATTTTATTGCATTGTAACTGTACTGTCTCCCTTTAGATTGTTAAGTGCTGCCAAAACTGTTGCCACTTTTTAAATCCTGAATAATAATAATAGCAATAATATGTATGGTGTTCTTCTGGCCTAAAACTGTCTCCTCTTTTATAAATTAGGCAGTAATATTTTATATTAAGTGATAGTAATGCATTACATAGTAGAGCTGATTTACTACAAGAAGTGAAAAACATCAACTTGTAAGAATATTTACTTCAATTATTCAATCACGTGAAAAGCACCTGGTAGATAAAGTGAACATAAATTAGCATTTTGCATAATTGGATAATTGAAGTGGATATGCATACAATGGAAATCAGCCCATGCATGTGGAATGAAGCCCAAGGTTTCCTGGATAACATTGGAAGTGGCCTGGCTTACTTGTTCCTGAAGCTGCTCTGTAAACCTCTAACATTTCTGGCACTGTAGTATACTATTATCGTTCACTGCAATGTACTATTAAACGTTGACCATAGTGGCAGTAATGATGACTTTTGAAGAGATTACCTAACCAATTTAATTCATGGCTCAATGTAATTCTTTAATTGTCCCTGACTGTTAGTTAGCAGGGGTGCCGATGGACATTTGAAAAATTTTAAAGTCAGACAATCTTTTTTTCAATCTATAAAAACCTATTGCACAATACATATAACACATTTTTAATCACGACACATTGCTCATTGCCAATAGTAGCCTGGATTAAATGTGAAGTTTTCTAAATCAACAAACTTAAATTAAGTATTTCCTTAAGAACTTCAGGGATATACTTGTCAACCTTTGCTTTAATCTAATATAGTCTGTGACTGTATCCTTAGCCTGGCATCCAGCAGAAACATAAAAGGAGGGATTGTTTCATTTACCAGTCAAGTGTTGACATCTAGTGGCGCGGTATGAGCGGTACATAATACGCTAAGCTTTCATTTCTAGGATTCCTATTAATACTTGATAACAACAAAAGCATTATTTATATGAAATTCTTATTTATTAGCCCTGGTAAAGTTTTCTATGAACTCCATTGCACACTACAAGTCTGATGCAACACCTCCCCATGTTTTGCAAACATCTGCATCTCTCTAGACAATAAAGCCACATCTGATGTCTTTGTTCTTACAAGCGCCATGTCTTCTGTTATGTATCTTTGAAGCGGTTTACTAAAACTACATTAGCCAATGTCTGCATCCTCGGGTGAAACGATTTAAGTTTTTTCCGATGTCAGCATTCTGGAACGTTTCCCATTCTTTGGTTTACAACAAGCAGATTTAATTTGCACTACAAAACATTTGCCTATTGTAACAATTAGTAGAAATTTCCTACTCTGTAATTTATAAATTGAATTCAGTTGCCAAGCATACTTTTGTGGTAGGTGTCAAGTTCAGCGCTGAAACCCAATGTACACCATTTTTCGGTGACTGCTATCTGTTACCATGAAATACACTGCTAGATCTTTAAAAGTCTAAAGTGTTATTTATACCCTTTTAATATAAAAAAAGGCTTAATGCAAAATGTACTACCTTGTTAGACACTCACCTGGGACAAGCATGTAGTTGCTGAAGTCTGAAATGTACATCTCAGATGCTTGCTGCAGGCTAATGGCTCATTAGATTTTGAAGCCGGGATTGGCCACCATGGAACCTGCACATTTGAAACAAGACAACAATGGCAGCCCCTGTATTTTTGTTTTCACAGGCCAGGTTCAGCAAAATATTCACAGCACTGCAACCTCTTGTTACATGGGGGAGATTTGCCAAAACCGGAGCACCCAGAATCTGGTGCAGCTGTGCATGGTAGCCAATCAGCTTCTAACTTCTAAGCTTGTTCAATTAAGCTTTGACAATAAAACCTGGAAGCTGATTGGTTTCTATGTAGAGCAGCACCAGCTTTTGCACGCTCCAGTTTTAGTAAATAACTCCAATAGTTTAGTTGTGCGCAGACTCCTACTAGTGAAGCCGTAGTGGACTCAGGGGGATTAGTCCAAGAGGCAGAGATCACATCCCCTTTTTCCCCCGGCCTGAAATTCTGATGACAAGAATGCTGACAATTATAAGGATTTAGGTGGCAGGGAAAACAGCTGAACCAATAAACGCCATGATGGAAAGAAGAGCCAATAATTTGGCAGTCTGAATTTTTTAAATCAGTTTTAAGTAAAACATGTTTGAATGTGCCTTTTAACCATTTTATAATGTATAATAAAGAAATACATTTATTTAAGCAACTCATATTAATTTTACATTTTATTTATTAAGCACTAGACACTGTCTAACCACTTGTCTGTTAGACAAATCTTAATTACAAATTTGTACACTCCCTATAACTCCATTCTTAAGATTTTGGAATAATAATATCATAAAAGTGCACTAATATATTAGACAGATAGGTCAGTTTAAGAAATATATTCCAAATATCTGTAAAATTAGTTTTAAATTATTCTATTTGATTACACAATATGACACCATTATATAGAGGGTAAGAAATACTGCTTCATTATACTGTAATAACATGCTGATAAAATTGGTAATATAGCACAAAACATGACAGCAATGTCACCTATGTAGGAATAAGGTGTATTTGTCAGATATTTATTTTGATGGAGAATTTTAAACAGCAAATAGCAAATTCAATATGATACCTCTGGGGGATTCAGTAACTCACACAGTCAATTCAGTATCCTAATATCCACAAATCCAAGACTTTAATATTTACTAAGGGCTTATTTACACATTTCCCGCTGTCTTTTATTGTATTTAAATGCATTTCAACTAAAAATCATGTTAATTTTTATGATGCTAGTTCATATTTATGCACTGCAACTTGGTGATTTTTTTTAAACAAAAGGACATGTAGCATTTTTGTGTATTAACATGCAATAAGAAGGCCCATCGAATGAATGGTAAACTCACACAAAATACATGTATTATGTGTTTTGTGCATTTCTACCAACATGGAAAATTAATATTTTTGAATGTTTCTCTTCCACTGGATAACACATGAACAAAAAACAAAACATGAACAAAAACAAAGCAAAAACCATGCAATAATATGCATTTATAATACCAAACAATAATTATAAAAGCACTATTAAACAAGCATAGAAGTGCATGCACCAAAAACCAGAAAGCTAAAGTGGTTGTACTGTATAAACCTAAATTACAGGAATAAAAAATAATCTCGAACCGACTGCTTGCATTATACAGTAATATAAACAAATCATTATAATAATAGATAAAATGGAAGGTTGCAATAAGGCTAAGGCTTAATACTATACTATTTACCAATTGTATTCAGGAATCATAGCATGGAGTTCAAGCAGTATATCTATATTTTTTTTAAAACTGTTGTATGGATTTAATGATTATAGCTAAAGAAATATATATTATTTTTTATCACACAAAAAGTGAAAGAATAGGCGCCCAGTTTGTGTTTCCATCAGCCAGCTTTGTTTGAGCCTGCATGTTCGCACAGTAGAGTAGTGATGACATCTAGTGGTAAATAGGCATATGTATAAAGAAACCTAACATTCTGGATTTTTAGCAATGAGGATGTTCTATTGTCAAGCCCTGGAAGGCACTTCTTCACAGCATGAGCCTAATAAAGAGCAAAACCCAGACCAAGTCTGTCTGTCTATAAATCTCTTATTACTAGTTAGGCACTGCTGGCTCTCATCCACCTGATTTCCTTGTGATTTATTAAGTGTTATGCCATGTATATGAGAATCAGCTTTACTGTAGAGTTACATTTACAGTCAGGTCTGCCTACAGAGAGCTACTGCTAAGATGGTACATTGTATCCTTTTAGCCTTTCATCTTGACAAGGCTCTTGCACTGGAGTGTCGTAAGATCTTTAAAGACTGGGATGATTTAGTTAGCCCTATTTCTGGCTGGTACAGTCACTATGCATTCCTCAGCCAATGAGCTGGATAAGGCTTTTTGCTACATTACGTAGCAAACATGACATAGGCCCATCACTAACACGTTAGACGCAATGCTACGTGCAAATAGCAAGAACACATTGATTTAAAAGGGACACATAATGTAGTTTTGCATCTTCTAGAAAGTGTGCCACAGAGGCCCATATCCTCACAATTGGGCAATCTGTAATGTCAAGGACTACAGGAAATTGTATCTATATAATTGTTATTTTACTGTAAATGAGCATAGAATACACAGTAATAACAAAATGAAAAAAAAGTAGCAAAATGCTATATACTAATTGACATTATAGACTAAACAAAGATTACTGCTGGCAGTATTTGAGATGACTTCTTCTGACCATCTGCCAGTCACCTGCCAATCACTAGAAATATATTTTCAAACTTGTATCCACCATCGATCTTTTGGCACCAGAATACAAATGTATATAGGACCAAAGCATATTATAAAGAGCCATAAACATTTTAAATTTTTTATGTACTTGCATATGAATACTATGTGTATTATTAAAGACATGCACTTCCAAGAAATATCTGTTCACTGACTTGTTTTGCTGTGCAAAAAATATAAAGTATGTGCGTGTTTATGGCATATTTGAAGTTACTGATAGTAATATGTTACATACTTCATATTCATTTTTTTATCTATACCGATGTATGTGTCTTTTGTATATACTCTGCATACTACTAAACATATTACTAGCATTTCTGGATTCTCTCACACAATGGAAAAATGTAATGCAGCTGACTGATATGATGGCTAAAATATATGGTTCTTTTTCCCAAGCACTTGAACTGTCACAACAAACCTGTTTAATAGTGCTAAAATGGTCAGACATTACAGTTACTGTAAATGAAATATGATAACAAGAGGAATACCATAAGCCTCCATGCAGGTCCAATCCCAGGTTATTTCTTTCTATGCTACCTGCAAGTGCAAAGGAGAATACAACAGGATCGAGTCCTACTGAACATGATTTAAAAAACAAAATAATTGTTTGGAATGACAATGGCTAAAATATGATGTTTCACAATCTTTGCTGGCAGAGGATCTTAGAAAAACTATTTGGAAAACAACTGAGAAAAGAAAAACTGACTGAGCTGCCTATAGCAACAAAATAAATATTACTTCGAGCATTGAAGTGTGCAGAGAAGATACCAAAAGTAATAAATACAATAGCAATAGTCTATCTATCTATCTATCTATCTATCTATCTATCTATCTATCTATCTATCTATCTATCTATCTATCTATTATTTTGATGTTGCAATCAAAAGGGTTTTTGAACAACACACCACATGTATGGGATTGCCTGAAATTAAAGCGGTTGTAAAGGGTATTTTTCTTTTTTATACAATAAACATGGTATACTTACCATCACAAAGAGCAGCCCGGAACCTCTTCTTCTGGGGTCCTCCACTGGTGCTCTTGGCCCCTCCTCTTCTCTGTGTGCCACCATAGGAAGCTGCTTCCTATGCTGGCACTTCTGATTTCTCTCTCCAGAACAGGGCTGTGTGAGTCCCAGGGGTGGACTAACAACTCATGGGGCCCCCGGGCAATAGGGGATCATGGGGCCCCTGTGTCCTTGCCCAAACTCAAAAAAAACTATGAAAAGGGTACCAAGGGCATCTCATGGGGCCCCCTACTGACCCCGGGCCCTCGGGCAGTGCCCGAGTTTCCAAATGGTCAGTCCGCCCCTGGTGAGTCCATTAACACACAGTGAGGCTCAGCCCCACCCCACACTCTATGATCACAGGATTTGATTGACAGTAGCAGGGGACAATGGCTCCTGCTGCTGTCTATGAGGTTGTGAGGAGAGAGACAGATAGATACCAGCACCACTTGAGACAGGAACAGTGCTGGATCAGGATAGGATGCAGGTAAGTATATAGGGAGTTGAGGGGCGATACAACTAGTGGGACTTTTTTTATCTTAATGTAGGGAATGCATTAAGGTAAAAAATGTCTAGTCTTTAGAGCCACTTTAAAGACTAAGTTCACCTATTGATTAAAACAGCCCATGCAGACAAGGGCCAGGAGTATTTTAAAATGTACTGTGTTGTTTTAGCAAAATATACTATATTAGTATATTATTATATTAGGCCTATGTAGGCATAGGCATAGAAGGCCTATGCTGTCAACCCTAATAGACTCCCATATCTTTTACATTCTCTTCCCCCTGATGTTTCCAGGGTCACGGCAGCACTCTTCTTTTTTTTTAATAAAGAGAATGTAAACAATAATGGAGTATTTCAGGCAGGCTTCAGGGGTGAAAGCACAGGCCTACAAGTGTGCCAAGCACATTAAACTATTTTTTGCAAACTGGCACAGTGTATGTTAACATACTGAGGCCCCTTGCTTCCACTGGGAATTTTAGTCAGTAGGTGAGCTTAACCTTTAATTCCCAGGCACATATCTTTTATACATTTTATAGGTAAGATGACATTGTCTATCTAATGTTTCAGACCCTTTCATTGAAATTACTAACTTTAGTTCAGAGTTATATTACCCTAGATGAAAGGTAGAGTACACTTGGGTTGTATTTAATAATAATATTGGTTGTAGAAAGCTCCAAGCAGACCAAATAGCAGATCATGGGTGGTGGTGACAATCCTTGCAGCTACTGTTTCTTTCTTAAGAGCTACAAAGCTTAGTAAATGTCCACAGGTGTGCATAACCTACTCCTCATTGCTTGAGGTTGTGCCTGGTATTTACTTAAAGCATTATTAAACCACAAACCAGAATATAATATATTTCAGCTTACCAATCATTAGTTGTGGTGGCTACATTAGTATTCTTTTTTAAGGCTTTTTCCCTGTGTTTTCACCTGGTGATCTGACCAATAACACACCTTCTGTAACAGAGTGCCCCCAGTCTGGATGAAGGAGTACAGGGGCACCTTACATTTGGACAGTAACATTGTTAGTCTGGAGGGAGGGAAGTGTTAGGTGCACTAGCAGATTTAGATACACTAAGCAAATGCACTGCAGTCACAGAAACAGTTTTGTTCCTTTTTGGGATAAAGGTTTTTATAAATTAATAAAAGCTGACCATTGTGTATTTGTAAGTTTGTGAGATATAAAATATCATTCACTGGCCATACTATTGAATATTTTTTATTATTATTATTATTATTATTATACAGGATTTATCTAGTGACTATAGTTTGTGCAGTGCTTTACAATGTAAAGAGAGACAATATAGTTGCATTATAATTCCAGACAAGAGGGTTAGATAGGACCCTGTTCGCGAGAGCTTACAATCTAAACCAATCAGCCATCATTAAAAACATAAATTTGTTATCTCAGTTTTCTAAGGGTTAAAAAATGTAAGTAGTATGGCGGAATACCCAACATAAACTATTAGCCCATGCATAACATCTTCTCACAGCAAAAAGAGATCCAATTCACTCATCCATCCATTCATATATCCCTAGGAGTTCCCAAACTCAGATAACATAAATGTGTATTTACATTATCCATGCAATTTTTGAATAATGTTAATCATTTGATATTTGCAGAAAAGCTCACAGTTAGATGTTCAAAGCCAATGCCTAATGTGAAAAGTCAGATCACTGAGTTTTTAATGACAGACAGCTAGGTGGCAGCACTAGTTTGGTTGTGGGCTGACTGTTCCATTTGTCAAAGTAAACAATGTAGTTAAAGGACAGAATATACTGTGTGTATGTATATAATTTATTTATTTTTATGAGTTTATCAGAACTGAAGATGGCTCATTTATAGTATTTTGAGAAGTTTCTTGCACATGCCTTTCTGTCTAGGAATCACATGGAAAAAACAATGGCACCGCTTCATTTTAACATTTCATAGAGTTTGTGCCCACGGGGCTCTTGCATGCCTTGTGTGTTCTTATCTGCATAAGCAGATCAGATTGCAGTGGCATGAATAAAGCGGAACATTTTATATGTCAAGCACACATTCTGTACACATGAGATGAATCTGACAGTCACTGCAGAAAGGCTAATGTGACTTTTGCTCCTTATTGCTCTTCATGTTTTTCTTATATTCATGTGTATGGGAGTTAACATTAAAAATATTCCATTTTAATCATGCTGCTACATATCATAGTGTTTCTCAAGATATTAACAAAGGCAATATTAAATCAATCCAACCTTTTACAATTACTTTAGGGAATGTTTGCGAGCCTGCAGGAGTCCACTGATGCCAAAAAAATACCAGCATTATTTGATCACATAGGGTTTCTGGATCAGAAGCTTTTCATAGAAGGGTCATGGATGTATAGAGCAGGGTCACTGGACCAGATGCTTACCATAGTAGGGATGTGGTAGGATCATGTAGGATCACTGGACCAGAAGCTTACCATAGCAGAATTTTGATAGGATCATGTAGGATCACTGGACCTGAAGCTTACCATAGTAGGGATGTGGTAGGATCATGTAGGATCACTGGACCAAAAGCTTACCATAGCAGAATGTTGGTAGGATCTTGTAGGATCACTGGAGTCCACTGATTCCAAAAAAATACCAGCATTATTTGATCAAATAGGTTTTCTAGATCAGAAGCTTTCCATATTAGGGTCATGATTGTATAGAGCAGGGTCACTGGACCTGAAGCTTACCATAGTAGGGATGTGGTAGGATCATGTAGTATCACAGGACCAGGATCTTACCATAGCAGAATTTTGATAGGATCATGTAGGGTCACTGGACCTGAAGCTTACCATAGTAGGGATGTGGTAGGATCATGTAGGATCACTGGACCAGAAGCTTACCATAGCAGAATTTTGGTAGGATCATGCAGGGTCGCTGGACCAGAAGCTGACCATAATAGGGTCTTAGTTGAGTCATGCAGGATTGCTGGACTAGTAGCTGGCCATATTAGAGTCATGGTTTGAAGATGCAGTATCACTGGACCAGAAGCTCACCATAGTAGAGTTTTGGTTGAACCATATAGGGTCATTGGACTAGAAGCTTACCATATGAGGGACTTAGTTGATTCATGCAGGGTCACTGAACCAGAAGCTTACCATAGCAGGGTTTTGGTTGGATAATGCAGAGTCACTGGACCATAAGCTTATCATATTAAGGTCATGCTAAGAATACTTCTAATTAACTAATACAGTTGGTTCATGTGAGTGTCTGCATCTTGCAAATTGTCTCTCTTTTCTCTGTCAAACAGAATAAGTATAAGTAATCTTATAAGTAAGCTCCAGATTGATGCCTAGATGCACATGGCCATGAGGAAGGCCATTTATTACCACATGTGAGTTATTATTTTCCTGGATTTATTTCACAGCTTAATAAACCTACTTCACTATCAGAACTTTTTTCGTCCTTTGGCTTGATTACTGCGAGCCTCATAAAGTGGAGCCATCTGGGAGTGTGTAACCAATACCCAAGTGCTGCTTGATGAGTCTGTGAGCGGAGTGAGACCCCCGAGTGTGAGCCATCATCTTGAGTGTCCACTGCTGAGCCTGATGACCCTGCAGCCCTTGACCAGATCCCAATGATCCCATTATAAGGATATACATATAAGGCGCATATTATATGTACTTCTGGTAAGTGCACCACTTTACCAGATTTTGGCACCAGTATTGAAGGTCGCGAAGCACGGATTATCATACATTATGGACATCATTATTTCATAATTGGACTCACTAGCCCTGTCACATTGTTACGATTACGTCATCCATAGACGTGATTTCACTGCACTAACTTTGCGCTCATATCAGCGCCCACTCATGCTTTATGGTTTTACGCATTTACTTTTATATGCTTTCTAGCGCTGCATATTTATTTTTATTTGAAGCTTTGGTAATGTATTGAAATGTTAAAATATTGATAGTATAAGGTATGCATTCACTGTGCTTACTAACTGTGTCTACAGCTTCAAAAAAGAGCAATTATACCATCCACTGTATAAAGGATAAAATAATATTTTGTTTAGATCTTGAACAACATACTAAGAAGAGTTAAAAGCAGTCTATAAAATCAGCAAGCCTTCTATAATAAGGAAGACGCTTAATTGTGTATATTGTAGAAAGGATGTCAAAGATGAATCTTCTGAAAATATTTGCCTTATGCAAATAGGAAATATATTAATGTTGACATCAAGATTGCAGAATCCTTATACTTTAGTGTACACAGCATGCCATCATTTATGCTATATGATGGCAGAGCACAAGGTGTCTTAATAAAGGCAATAAAAGAGCTGTAGCCAGGTTATATGGCAACAATTGGTTGGTATTGACACAAGCTAGTATTCTGCTGTGTAACAGTTCAATATCATCCTTTGGACTTCAGCGATAGCCCACTTAACTATCTCAGCTTTTCTAGTGATCATCTCATTTATCTAGGATTATTGCACTAAATTTACTGTTTGGTTTTCTTCCAGCACTAAAATGTCAAGTCCACTGTCATGTGTGCAATAGATTTGTGCTGTTAGAGCTGAACAGATCCTCTGAAAGCTGCTCTCAGTTGATCTTTGGATAGCGCTAGAAATAAATAAATCCTCTTTAGAAGATCAATATTCATCCCATTTAATGCCTGATGTGAAACGCGAGGCTTTAGCCCGGTAATGCTGATGTACAGTCAATCGTTGCAAATGGGTATGGCGGCTTTTTCAGCCTGGTAACCTATTGTCATGCTGGAGAGGAGGAAAGCAATTGAGTACATGCTTGAAAAAAAAAAAGGAAAAAAATATGAGTGAGTGTGATTTACATGTTTAATCCATAGCCTGTGTTTTACATTACACTGCATCTGCAGCTTGCAAATCAATGAACACATAAGGAAGCCAGGTGGCTTCATTTCCAGAGGAAAGGCGTATTTGTTAAAGGTCTTTAAAAGCAATCAAAATCAAATTGAATTCTTTCATGTTATCTATCAGATTTAAAATGACATTTAACTCTGTCTAAACAAGAGGCTTGTTGGCCTCCTGCAGTCACAGCAAGTGAGAAAGGGTTAATGAGAGCTGTCCAGCTTTAGTATATCTCCAGCACACAGCCTTAAACTATATGTAACCCAATTAATAAAATCTCATATAAGCTTAGTGTAACTTTTTAAAGTCATTTGCTATCTTTTTAAATGTCAGCTTTCATTAACCACCTCAATATTGGACACTTTCACCCCCATAGCTAGCACAATTTAGACCTGAGGTCATACGTTTCTCACTGAGTTTGCTTTGCTCAAAAATGAACACATTTAGCACATACTGTATATGTGAAGGAAAGGCAAGCACTTGCCTAGACTGTGACTATACACATACCGAGTCAAGCACACATCCTTATTGTGGCAGCCTAATTCCAAACATGCATATCCTTGCTATACAGGTCAGCGGGAATTGTATCATTGCTTCACATTAGATGTATAATACATGTAGGATATGTGTATAGAAACATAAATTGAATTACGTTGAAATGTTCCGAAATTAGAGGAAATCTCACCTCTGACAGTCTTCTACAGAACAAATGTTTGCACTGGAATATTTTCACCTATACGTCTCTTCTGGTCATAATTGCAACATTTTTTGAATCATCCCACTTTCTCTTTTAGCCTAGTTTTACACTTATGTGGTGCTGGAAATGCCGCAATTCCTGAGCGTTTCCTGCACCACATTCCAATCGCACTGTCCGTGTGATCTGCTGCGAGTGTCATTACAAAGTTAACGACATCCCCAAAAGCAGGTCTCAAACGTAGTGCATTTGCCTGTACTGGATCGCATGGTACAGAAAAACCATGCGATCTGGTTACGGTGCAGCTTTGTCTACAAAAGTCAAAAGCCCACAGGGTAAATTGTGGGGTTAGATTTTCCCACCAGGGATAGATTCAGTAATTAAAACACAATATCTTAACAACCAGTAACCTTATAACTAATATAATATGTGAAAATCCCTAGACGAAAAGATATCACTTTCCCCCCAGAATGTCCAAAACCAAGCAAAATTCTCTCTCAGCATCCGTACAGTGAAATGTCCCTACTATCATGTGAAAAATGATTCTCCTTCTTCTTATTCAGTGTTCAACCACACTTGATTCTTTTTCCATCTTCTACCTCTGTATATATATATATATATATATATATATATATATATAAATGTCTTATAGCAGCTCTTCCAATCACAACTTCTTCTTTTCCGTGCTGCCTTCCATAGACAATATACCCTCCGGAAATTTTTTTTATATATAGTATAATTGCACCAATAACTCAAAAGTGTCCTCGCGTGCTCCATTCTAAATCAAGTCACTCCACACCTCACAGACCATGCACCTTACCGGACTACGTCAGCCAAAAAGCATGTAGAAGAAACCGCACATTTTGATCCACAGTACTCCCAGTCTTCCAATAGACTGTTCAGGGTGAAGAGAGCTCGCTGCACCACCCACTTGACCCTCCGGAGAACACACCTGATGTCTTAAAGTTGTGCACATCAGGCCGGTGTTCTCCAGGGGTCAGGCGGGCGGTGCAGCAAGCTCTCTTGTTGAGTTATTGATGGTACAGGAGGGTATCCCTTCTGTGGAAGGGAGCACGGAAAGAAGAAGTTGTGATTGGAAGAGCTCTACGCAATGCGTAGGAACGTGGTGACGCATTTCCGGCATGGACGCCTCTTGCTACACCAAACCCATGCAAGTACACCCATAGCATGAGGTTTATATGCTTGTTTACTGCTGGAAAATTGTGAGTGAGAAATTGGGATTTTTGATCAATTCTACAGTAATTAAAGAGGTTTTACACTATGGGAGATTCTTCTTATGTCTTTTAATGAGAATTGGCTATACCACACCTTACTTACCTGGAGAGGATTCCACCACCTAAACGCATATTACTGAAGAAGACATCATCGCTGGGAGAGGTTCTCATCGGCAGAGGAGTCTTTTTTCATGGAGAATCTTGTCTGGTGATCCTACAGGTGTTTTGACCCATGTGGGTCGCAGCAAGAAGGTGAGCGGGCATTTCAGCTGTCTTTTGATATTTTCGTGGTCACGCACATCCACTATCCACCTGCACATTTGCCAGAGCTATTGGATTGCTTGGTGTTTATGCACCAGTTTGGACTTTTTATTTATTTATTATTTTTATTTATTTTAACATGCGTTTATATTGGATCCCGTAGTGGATCAGTTCACTTTGTTCACATTGGATCCCTAGTGGATTGGTTTATTCTATACACTTGAATTAGTTTCACTTTAATTATTTTATTGTGTGATCAACACTTATGTTTGCATTGATTTGATCTTGTTCACATATTTGTATTTATTGTTCATTTATAATAATTTAGGTAGCATTACATCATTTACTTCTGGTCACACAGCAAGGATAACCGAGTTCTGGTAGGCAAAAGGGGGTTAAATCCATAACACAGGTTGGGCACGCAGCAGGGACCAGAAGTCCAGTAGACAAAGGGGGTTAGTCCATAGCACAGTCTGGGCCCGCAACAGGGAGGCAGGACTCTGGTGGGCAAGGGTTAAGTCCTCAGCGCAGGGGTTGGCACACAGCAAGGAGGCAGAACTCTGGTGATCAAGGGTTAAGTCCGGGTTCAATTCTCAGCGCAGGGGTTGGCACACAGCAAAGAGGCAGAACTTTGGTGGGCAAGGGTTAAGTCTGGGTTAAATCCTCAGTGCAGGGGTTGGCACACAGCAAGGAAGCAGAACTTTGGCGGGCAAGGGTTGAGTTTGGGTTAAATCTTCAGCGCAGGGGTTGGCACACTGCAAGGAGGCAGAACTCTGGTGGGCAAGGGTTATGTCCAGGTTAAATCCTCAGCACAGGGGTTTGCACACAGCAAGAAAGCAGAACTCTGGCGGGC
This sequence comes from Staurois parvus, assembly GCF_062004578.1. Taxonomy (NCBI): domain Eukaryota; kingdom Metazoa; phylum Chordata; class Amphibia; order Anura; family Ranidae; genus Staurois; species Staurois parvus. Next base: position 13,218,138 of record NW_028317854.1, on the reverse strand, counting down.
AAGGGTTAAGTCTGGGTTAAATCCTTAGTTCAGGGGTTGGCACACAGCAAGGAAGCAGAACTCTGGTGAGTGGTGGAGAGATCAAGGGGCTGGTAGCAGTGGTAGGCCAGCCAGGCTCCTCAGAGGTCCATGGGTCCTAGGATGGAGAGGGGGCTGCAGGATCTGGCCGCAGCACAAGACCTCTCACAGCACAACAGCAGGGGAGGATAAGAGCAAGCAGGGGGGGAGAGTCCCAGTGTCCAGGAAGCCATATAGACAATATGAAACTACAAGTCCCAGCAGTTTAGAAAGCGGAGCACAGCCCATACAAGACTATCTTGCTCAGCAGTTCTGCTTATCTTCTATCTTCCTTCTAGGAAGACATGCAGCCCTCAGCTCCTGTGTGTCCATCACAGGAGTAAACTCAGAAAAAGGTCTGAGCCTTTCTGCCAGCATAGGGAAAAGATATTGTCCCTTCAATTCAACCAAACCTCACACAGCCAGTGCGGACATGTCTGGCTTTTTCCAGCTGCAGGACACCTTGCTGTATGTGCCTCCTGCTGAGATCAACCTCATCTCCCACCCCCTGCGGGGCACAGGAACTCCTAGATTTAATTAAGCAGAGAAGCTAACTGCTTGACACACCGTTGAGTTCAACAAAACAACACAAAAATAAAATAATATTTCTGTTGTCCGTCACAGGGTAGAAGAGGCTCTATAAAAAGGTTGCAAGAGCTCTGTAAACATTCCCTTATTTGTGCTGAATTGTGTTGGAATGAGTCTCAGAAGGATGGAGTTCCATAAAAATAAAGGTCCAATCTAGTAAATGGCCCTCACACTCCAAAAATCAGTTTACTTATGTAGGGGTTTTAAAAACTTTCAGGTGCTGCTTTCCTTTAGGCTGGCTACATGCTAGCAGAACTCCATTCAAAAATTTTCATTTCAAGATTTTTGATCTTCTAATTGTTAGTTGGGTCAAAAGAACATTCATTTTCCACCACAGTGAAGACAAAATTAAAAGGAGCAGGATGGAAACGAATGAATACATTTCTAACAGTGTATGTGGTTTTATCCAGTAAAGTCCATTTGTTTTAAAATCAAATATTAAAAACAAACAGAGTTTTGAATTGCTTTTGAACAACATTAGTCAAGCCACTGAGCATACTAAGAAGTTTCACTATCCAGTCTAGAAAGCAGAAGGCAAGACTAAAGATGGAGTACCAGGGTGCAAAATTCTGCTGTAGGAGGTGTACTGGATAGCTGTTGGTAGCTGGAGCCTCTTCTCATTATCAGCGGTACTAATAAATTACTTGGCTTAAAATACACTATATTGCCAAAAGTATTGGGACAACCTTCCAAATCATTGGATTTAGATGTTCCTATCACCTCCATGGCCACAGGTGTATAAAATCAAGCACCTAGGCATGCAAACTGCTTCTACAAACATTTGTGAAAGAATGGGTCACTCTCAGGAGCTCAATGAATTCAATTGTGGTGCCACGAGTTTGGGGTGGAGGAACTTGACTGGCCTGCACTCAGTCCTGACCTCAACCTGATAGAACACCTTTGGCATGAATTAGAGCGGAGACTGCGATCCAAGCCTTCTTGTCCAACACCAGTGCCTGACCTCACAAATGCGCTTCTGGAAGAATGGTCAAATATTCCCATAGACACACTCCTAAACCTTGTGGACAGCCTTCCCAGAAGAGTTAAATCTGTTATAGCTGCAAAGGTTGGGCTAACTCAATATTGAACCCTACGGACTAAGACTTGGATGCCATTAAAGTTCATGTGCGTGTAAAGGCAGGCGTCCCAATACTTTTGGCAATATAGTGTATCTTATTATGCAAAGCTGGGAGGAGAGACTGGAGTCTGTATAGAACTGTGTTCTTGGTATCTGATGCCATAAACCCTCTCTTCTTGCTGAACAAATACTGCCAAATACATTTAGTTTACCTGTTAAAGTGACTGGCACCCAATGTCTTACATCCTCCACTGTATGCCATGACCCCACATAATCAAAGTGATGAAAAATCTGTGCTTGCTGTTGTTGGCAGATCAGTCTTTTGGTGACAAGGCAATTCCACAGTGCACAATAGGACTATTTTTTTTACTAAGCTAAGAAAGGAGAAGCTTTGATGTTACCCACAACAACCAATGAAATGTTTGCTATCACTCTGCAACCAGCACTATAGAATGGCAGCTGGTGTCCTTAGCTTTTTATGTCTACACTGTTAGATATTCAGCATATTAATATGTTCTCAAATCAATAGTAACCACTATTTCTGTTGTCCTTTTCTATGAATTTATTGTCAATTGTAATCATGCCATAAGTGATTCATATACATTAAAGTGAACTTTTAGGTTTGATAGAAAATTGATCTGTCAGATCTAATACACATATATTATGAGTGTTTTTTCCTAATTTCCAAAACTTATCTCTTTCTGTTCTGGAATGAAGAAGGTCAGTACAGAGTTTCTCATGTGTATGAAACCAGTCATTTCCCTCAGTCGTGACTCACTGTCTAATAAAGTCTGGGGAATGTGGGTGTCTTTAATGAGACTCCAAGAAGTTTCTGTTAGAAGATTCCAGTATAGTAATAAGCTCTTGCATATATTGTTTGCTGGTATTATTTGACAGGAAATTTGATCTAAAGCTCAAAACTCTATGTAAATAAACAAATTTGGTAGCTTGTTCAAGTAGCAGTTCCAAGTGTGTTTTTTAGACTTGGATTATTTTGGTATTTGAAAAAAGGTCCTTAGAAGACCCACTCGACTAACATAGCAAGACAAATATATAAAAGGGTGACTCAAGCCACAACATTTTTTCATTTTTGAAATGGGAAAAAGTTGAAACAATTTGCATTTTTATGCCTGTCTGTGTCCCCATTAAAAAAAATTCCCTTTGCTTACTTTCTTGCCAACAATGGCTGCCATGACATTAATATTAGTATTAACATACAGGATTTATATAGACACTTTCAAACAGTAGGGAAAACACAGCAATTAAAACAATAATAATGAATTGGGGAAGGATCATAACATCAACCTGAATTTTATTGATATTGATTTTATTGATTTACCTCCGGTTTCTGTCTTGGAAACACTATAGGAAGTGAAAAAAATTCTCTTTGCTAGGGACAAAGACAACATGTACTGTATGAATAATTAATCTTATTTAAAATATAGTGTGAATACAGGCTAAATGAACAAAATACTAGTATCTGTTTTTATACTGAGACATTTTTAGCACTGATATATTCACATTGCCCAAGTTATGAGCACTTACTTCAGTAATCCAAGGCATCCTTTTTCTCCTATTGTTATCTTAATTCTAAATAACTACAAAAACATTTTTCTCTAGGAACTATTAGCTTATGAGCTTAGCTGGTATGAGTCTCTAGCATAATATGTATGCCGAAGGTTAAGCGGTTTCCCCATCCTCTGTATAAACATTAAGCACTGCTTTAGATTTTGCCTTGGAATGTCATTTTCTCTGTCAGTTCTTTTCTTTCTCTCCATATTCAGTATGGATGGTGTAAATGTTCGTGTCTGTCCAAGACTCTGCATTGTGTAACAATAGCAAGAAGAGGTGACTGCGAGGATGGCTTGGAAGCACTTGTGTCTTCTGGAAAGAATAAATGTTAAAAATTAGTCTGGCATTTTTGAATGATAGAGTGAAACACTGGAAGACGTTAGGTAATATTTGAGCTCTGTGAAAAGTGTTTTGAAAGTCCGAGACCTCTCCATGCACATTTTTATTCTTTCCTTAGCGTTTGATCATGTTTAGTAACTTTTTCTTATAACACAAAAATAATGTTTCAAACAGTAAATTCACAGTTGAAACCTGGTTGTATTGGTTCCTCGCCATCTACAATTGCAGTAAATGTTTGACAGCTGCAGATAATAAATTTGGATACTGGCATTACAGTCAAACTTTCAGTTCATTTCTGTAGGCTGGGCAATTTTACTGCAGAAAAAAAATTTATGGTGTTAATATGTCTGGGCAGAAGTGTTTCTCTCTTTGGAGAGACTGATGTCAACTACTCTGTTGTGAATTGGGGGTCTTGTCAGACAATGCAATAACTCTCGGAACCACCACCTTTATCCAAGATCTTCAAAAAATGAAACCTCTCTAGGATCACTGAAGATAAATGAAGTTTTTGTTCAATTTCACAGAAAATACAAGCAGGCCATATGAAAGCATAGCAACCAGATGTGTTTAGTGCAACAGCACTTCATCAGATTTTGGAGTGCGAGCAGCTGTGCTACAGCACAAATCAGGGATCACGTGACAATTCAATCAAAAGGTTTAAATAAAACAACCCTGTCATGCGTTCACCCGCACGCCACGCTACCAGCGACTAGCTAACCGAGGCGTGCACGTGCGGCTGTGACTTGGGGTAAGAGGGAATAGAGGGGACTTAACTTTGAATATATAAAACCGTATATAAGACAACCCGTGATATACTTTCACAGCCCGCACTACCTCTTGGCCACCACCGGAGGGAGACCACCCCAATCCAGATGGCTGACCACACACTGGCAGATACAAATCTTACATACAATCTGGTGCACTGATTAGAGTTGAAGAGCAGCTTCACAATCGGACACCCTTCCAGGATCCCTCTAGCTATCCTACAAGCCAGAACCCCGGTGTTAATCATTCTTCCACTGTCCACACACTCCCACACCAGACACACCACAAACGGTAGCTGGCCACCACCCAACAGTTTATCCGCAGAATGGTCTGTTGAGTCACCACACACACACAGATCTCCATCTGGCAGATCTGCTACCTTTACAATCTGCACGCAATCTGCCCACACGCAGTGCAATTGCATACAGATTGGCAATGAGCTTGACCGAGCAAATAAAGGCACTAAAATACAATGCAATCTAATCTCTCCGAAGATATCAGCCCGAGCTTAAATATATAGAAGTCACTTATTAATTTTAAAATTTAATATCCCAAAAGTGGGCAGTGCATAAAATATGTACAAAGTATAAAACGTTATAAAAAATACAAGAAGACACACAAACTATTCACTATAAAATAAAAGGGAATAAAAGACAGAAATAAAACTTTTACCAAGATTTATCCTGCGACTGGAGCAAGTCAGAGAGTCAAATCAAACCGGCTCCATACGAATTACCAAGTCCCAATGTCAGGTTCCTCAATTTATGGGGATATGGACGTAGGCGGAACATTAGTTCTTGGCCAATTGACCCTGGGGGGTGTTCCTGTACCCGCCCACAGGATGTTCTGGGTGCTGACCTGCCCAAAGTCAACTGGACCAAGACCGGCTTGAATCACCAAGTCGGGGATTGGATTTCTGACACCAGCGCATCAGTCCGATCGCGACAGTACCACACACTGTTCCGCTATCGCACTCCAGCGCCACATAACCATTTCCTGCATTTTTCTGGCATTCTACTTAGCCCACAAATATAGTTTGTATATGCCAATGTAGCCTACAGAGTGCCCCATTAGAAGGAAGTATTTTCATCTCTCTGCAACTAATATTTCAGCTTTTATGAGGGATGAAACACACTCCTTTGATCACCTGATATACTTCAAAGCTCTGGTCTCCCGCTGTCATGAAGCCAACCTGTCTCCTGCCATTTCCTTCCCGGTTTCTGGAGAAGGTGACAAACCTTATTAGCACCCAGGTGTCACTTCCAGCCTGAGGAAGTTGCTCTGCCTTTTCAGATGCTAATGGGTGACCATCTGTGTCTAAGATCCTATGACTGAATATTTCTTTAATGACACGGACTGAACTAGATTTACATTGTCATATTTTCTACAGGTCACCTCTTACCTACTCAAATCTGTACATTTATGTCACAAACTCATTTAGGACTTGTTCTTACGTGCAGCAGTCCTCGCCACCATTTTTCAGAGAACATTTGGCAGGTGGTAAGGAGGTAAATGTGACATTCAGTTTGTCACAAAATGTGTACAGCCCTGGGTGGCTGCATGCCCTACTTTAGGTGAGTGGTTGGCGGTGATAAAATAACAGCTCAATCACATGCTTTTACCATGCCATGGCTGTCTGTGTGAGCAAGCACAAACTACGATTTCCAATTGTGAGTACAAGGAATAATGCAGCGTGGGACGCAACCTGTTGCATGACAGTACACAATTATTAAAGATTGAATATGCAATCAGAGGGTTAAAATCTCTAGAACTTAGAAAATTGTATTAACCAAGGCTTGAGTTATATTTGTGTAGCTTGTTTGACAAATAAAGCTGGCCATACATGGCTCAGTTTTTTTGATTCAGCCAGTCGGCTGAAAGAAAAAAAACTGCATCTATTTCCCCATTCCAACATGTGAGGTGGATGGGGGAATCTTCTCTGTGTCATTGTATTCTGATGGTGGGACTCCTCAACCATCAGCGTACACTGATCAGTGCTGTAGATGACTGGCTTCATGCACTTATTTAGAGTTCATGCACACTGGGCTTAAAAAAATGCCAGTTCCCTTGGCTCATATAGAGTGCTTTTGAAGAGGCTTTTAGGAATGTTTAGCAATTTTTTCTGCCAGAAACCACAAACCAGAAATGTTTTTTTTTCTGCCTCTAAACACTGAGCATCAAATATGCCTCCAAATGTCCTAATGTGCACAGACGCATAGGATAACATTGGGCTGCTTCTACAGGCAAAACACAAAACTCCTGTAGAAGCAGTGTTTTTTTAAGCCCAGCGTGCATGAACCCTCAAATTATATTCAATAAGCCTGTTCATGAAATTCAATTGATAGATATATGTAATGGGTATTCCAAGGCACCTTGAAAAGACTTCATACAGCATAAGAGGTCAAAATAATTCATAAAGGACCACAGAAAGTTTTTATAAGCATCTCAAGCTAACCTCAAATGTAACCTGAAAGCATGCTACATTTGCCCATCTTCACAAGCCCTTGACATTTTCTTGAACATTCACTGAGAGAACCAGAGGAAATAAACCATGGGGCTGCATGACTGAGGGAAAGAACAGTCCCTAAGAAAGTGCTAAAAGGTTATAGGAATATAACAGTCCTTATCTGATTGGAGGTCATGGGACAGGTGGCAGAGAGAAACCACTGGGATAAGACTTACAGGAGCTGCTCAGAGTTTTTTCGAGAAAGAAGGTTGTGCCACCCTCCCACCTTTGTTTCTTGTTAATCATCAGATGGGTTTTATAGGCATTGTCACAACAGCATTAAGGGAATCTCTGGGGGGGTCTGTGAAAAGGGTAAATGGTTACAAAATGGAGGGACTTATCTGGCTCCCCACATTGGTGCCAGTGGTTTAACAGGGCTGGGCCATTTGGCAAATAGTCAATTCTGGAGCTATTCTTGATCTGGTGGGATGCGGCTGGGGACAAGGGTGGATTTTAGCAAAGTCTTTGTGGCTAGTGGACACTAAAGACCCCATCTTTTAATCAGTAGTTCTCATGTTATTTATTGGTATGTTTTAGTTCTGGTTATTGTATGTTGGAACTTTTAATTGGTTTATGCTCAAATAAGGCCTGGTTCACACGGTTCACTGTGCATCCTGCGTTTACATGGGCACAGCAGCCCATTCATTTGAATGGGCTGTTGTGCCCAAATTTTACGCAAGGAAAAGGTGCATGCACCATTTCCAAAGCACATTCGCACGGAAACCGCATGGTCTTTTTGACTGTGCTGCAAGATGAGATGCATGGGGGTGCTATTCAGAATGAATGGCACCCCCCACATCTTGCAAGAGAAACGCAATGTGGCTGCAGGTGGTTGCGGGTGCAGGAACAGGTGCGATTCCTGCACCCACAGATGCAGGACTTGTGTGAAACAGGGGTTAAGGTGACAGAATTAACAAACACATATGTCATGTGGTTTGCAACATGGTTTACTTTTTGGTAACTCTAATGAACAGCTATCCTATATAGAAACAAATAAATTGCTGTGATAAACCATCACTAATTGCAAATGTGTACATATAAACACAAATAAAAGTTAAGTGTATAGAAAAAACCATCAACAGGAAATCCCAAATCCAGTTCAAATTAACAAAGACATAGAAAAAAGTCCCAAAGTCCTGGTGTATGTGAAGTTAAACGCTATGGGGTTTATTTACTAAAGCTGGAGAGTCCAAAATCAGACTCCCTTCTGCATAGAAACCAATCAGCTTCCAGGTTTCATTGCCAAAGCTTCATTGAACAAGCTGAGGTTAGAAGCTGATTGGTTTCTATGCAGAAGGGAGTCTGATTTTGGACTCTCCAGCTTTAGTAAATAAACCCCCATATGTCTCTGATAAAACCAGTGCACCACCACTGGAACATATAGACCCTTAACCTAATAAGAGTCATGAATGCATGGATAATATGGATTAGGGAAGTATTTCACCCATTGCTCTCAAGCAGGTGAAGATGCTGGACAACCAGTATTTGCAGGAAGATCCCTTCAGACTATTGCCATCCTATGAGTCTCTCTGGTGTATATAAACAATTGGTCCATAAAAAAAGAGATAACAAAGCAGACATCTCATAAAACCATACAGACAATTTTATTAAAAATATTGAATTCCACTCACTTCTGGGTAGACAAAAAGTGCTTTCAAATAGAAAACCTCTGGTACCAGGAGCCAATCCAACTTTCTGGTATGCAAAAAACAGCATAATGATAATGTCAGAAATGCAGACTCCAACCAATGTGTTTCATCATAAATGACATCATCTGGGGCATGGAAGCTCCGCTCAATCATCCCTGCTGTTTTATAGAGCCATCCAAAGAGGGGAGGAACCTCAAACAATGATCAAAACTGGCCCCCACAATACCCAGACCTCAATGTGAATTTAAAAATGGCCACCACGTGGATTAACCCAGCCTCAGTTTCAAATCAAAGATGGGCCCTGTAATAGTCGAAACCTTGGTTTGGAATAAAAATGGCCACTGCTATTAGTCCACATAGATATGACTTAGACTAAAAAATAAAACATCATAAGGTAATAGTTTAAAGTTTCAAAACGAAAATTTATCATTAATTTTTTTATTTTCCATTTTTATATAATTCCTTTTTTTGTCATGATATTTTTATGACCGCCATGCAGCCTGAATGGTAATTAACAACAGGTTGGAAAATTAAATGGGTTTCATTTTGAAACTTTAAATTATTACCTTATGATGTTAATAAAGATATAGTTTAACGATGGGATTTTTTGGTCTAAGTCATGTCTATGTGGACTGATAGCAGTGGGCAGTTTTTTATTCCAAACCGAGGTTTTGACTATTACAGGGGCCATCTTTGATTTGAAACCAAGGCTTGGTTAATCCATGAGGTGACCATTTTTAAATTCACATTGAGGTCTGAGTATTGTGGCGGCCATTTTTGATCACATTAAGAGATTGGTCATTGATTGAGGTTCCTTCCCTCTTTGGATGGCTTTATAAAATAGTGGGGATGATTGAGTGCAGCTTCTATGCCCCAGATGACATCATTTATGATGAAATGCATCGGGTTGAGTCTGCGTTCCTGATGTCATCACGCTGTTTTTGCATACCAGGAAGTTGGATTGGTTCTCGGGACCATAGGTTTTATATCTGTTACAAAGCGCTATTTGTCTACTCAAAAGTCAGTGGAATTCAATATTTTTAATAAAATTGTCTATATGGTTTTATGCGATGTCTGCTTTCTTATCTCTTCTTTTATGATATACACCGAAGAGACTTATAGGATGCTTGAGAACAATGGTGGAAATACATCTTGCAACAATATTATCCATGCATTCATGACTCTTGTTAGGTTAAGGGTCTATATGTTCTGGTTAGAGTCCTACTAATACATGGTGGTGGTGCACTGGTTTTAATGGAGACATATGGTGTTTAACTTCACATACACCAGGACTTTGGGACTTTTTTCTATGTCTTTTCTAATTTGGACTGGATTTGGGATTTCATGTTGATGTTTTTTTCTATACGCTTAACTTTTATTTGTGTTTATATTTATTTTATTTATTTTTATTTATTTATTCCAGGTACTTATATAGCGCTGTCAATTTATGCAGCGCTTTACACATATATATTGAGCATTCACATCAGTCCCTAACCATCAAGGGGTATACAATCTAAGGTCCCTTTTGCAATTAGTGATGGTTTAGCGTGGCAATTTATTTATGTTTATTTCTACACAAATCATTGTGTTGCCAGCGGCTTAATTTTTTTATTTACTTTTGCACATTTTGTTTGCTACTTTTTATCCTATATAAAAAGACAGGTGCTTTCCTGCTGAGCATCTACTACGCAGGATAAAAATATCTGGTCTCTAGTTCTGTTCAGTGTTGATTTACAAACCATCAAGTATTACAACATTTGTATGCAGTTTACATTAACACAGTCACCCTGCAGTCCTCTACCAAACTATTTCAAAGTTAAACCACTAAATATTTTAGTGTCGGAATGTAAGAGAAATGTGTCTGTTCCTGTGACATAATTAAGTATCGCGTGGAACTTGTTTTGTATCATTCCATCTACTTTGCTGGCCTACAGCAATGAAACACATTGTTCAAGGTATACCTATCTCTTGTGCACACATTTTCATGCACAATTCTATTTTTTCATGAGAAAAAGACCTATAAATGAGTGATAGAATTATTTATATGAAACACTATGTATGGTGGCTCTGAGGGGCAACAGCACAGTGAATGATTTAGTTCAGTGTTTCTCAACCTTTTTTCAGTCAAGGCACCCTTTAAAGTTATGGATAATCTCAAGGCACCCTTTAAAATTCTGCACAGTCTCAAGGAGCCCCAATCAAAAATGTGAAAAACTATTCAACACACATCCAGTACACCCAACATTAGAGATGATTTATTCTTCCAAAGCAAATACACCTTTGCACACTGGTACCGACTAGTGTCTTGTCTCATTTTCTCTCCATCAGTCTGCAAATGTTACCCCAGTGTTGACGGAGAGAGGTAGGGGAGGGCCTAACAAGGATGATGTGCATGCACCTGACGTCCTCCTTAACAACTGACGATGTCATTGGTTGTTAGGATGCTGGCAGCTAGAAGGTCATAAAATTGCACAATGAAAACCTGTGGCTTTGTGTACTAAAAGGCAGGATTGATCCCTCTGCTGGCTTGTATACAATTTTTGGGCATTTTGCCTAGGCACCCCTGAAGAAGCCTGAAGGCACCCCAGGGTGCCTGGGCACCCTGGTTGAGAAAGGCTGCCTTAGTTAATATTGCTGTAGTATGGGGTATTCTGTAGCTTAAAGAGGTATTAAACTCAAAACCAAAAAATAATATATTGCAGCTTAGCAGTCTTTAGATGTGTATTTTCTTTTTTTCCCCCTTTATTGGAGGAGCAACAGAAACTCCTTTGGACAGCAGCATTCTGGGGAGAGGATAGTATTACGTGCACTAGCAGATGTAGGTGGACCTGAATAATGAATTAAAGCAGAACTCCAGTTAACACTGTAGTTATAGCAACAGTTTTTTTTTTCTTTTGGGATAAAGGTTTTACAATAATGAATAAAAGCTGACCATTGTAAGTATCCCTGTCAGTGTTAAATGTTTTGCTTCACTCTTCTAATGGCCACTTTTGCTGGACAGCTTGGTCTGTTACAGGAAGTTGAAAAATAAAACTGTTACTGGTCAGATTACCTGGTAAAAACAAAGGAAAAAAACCCTAAAAAAAGAAAACGAATGTAGCCAGCATATCAAAGAATTGCTAAGCTGCAATATATTCATTTTAATTTTGGGGTTAATACCGCTTTAAGTTCCAGAAATATTGGATTCTTCCAGCTAGATGAACTAACTTTTAGGTTAGTCTATGTAAAGATTATATCCTCTATAGATTGGTGGGACTAGGACGTAATTATATTAAATGTTCCTAATTTGCTATAATGATCACTTTTATTTGCACATTTTTTGTCATCTGTTAATAGGCTTTTTTCAGAAATATTTAAATGGACATAGAAAAAGTATGTTTTTTCTATTTCCCTTTGAAATATATAGTGCATTTCTATGATTCAATTTGTAAGCATGCTGCACTAGGAATTTAACTACACTGTGGTCCTCTGAGATAACCCGTTTGCGTGATTGACTAATCTGCAGCAACGTGCCCTGGAACAGAATTTGAAATTGCTGGAAACTCTGACTTAGACATCATTGAATTAAGCAAAAATAAATATTTTCCCCAGATATAATACATTTAAGTATATGTATATCATGTAAAAGTAACAAAGAGAAATCTTAGGTATTAATAAAAGGCTGGAATTTCCATGTAATTAAAAGCTCAAGATTGATCCTTTAAAAATATTATGTTGCAGAGTCCAACAAAAAAAGTAATCAAACTCTGCAGCAATCATAAAAAAAAAAATCTTTTGAAGTGTACCTGCCTCTAAAAAATTGTTTTGGCATTCTCGGAAACAAAAAGAGTATTTTGTCACTTTTGTTTTGCTTTATGAAGTTTTCACAGCACAGAGGCGGGTACAGGCAAGAAATGCAGGCAGGAACAGTCGGCCAAATGCAGGGAGGATTAGTGACTGTCTACATGGCTGCTATGTGAAGCTGCTGACTCACTTGCTTTGCTGTGCGGTGAATGTTTCTGAAAAGTGTGTATCTTTAGGAAACTAAACCTACGAAACAAAAAAGACAAAAGATGTTCCTTCTGAAGCTGACATTTATAGCCCGCAGTCAAGAAGCTGCTCAACACTTCCTTGTCGTATGCTGAAAATGGTTAAGATTCTTGCACAGGTATCTTACAATACAAATGTAGATTTATTTTTACAACTTGGTTTGAAGAACCAGTAAAGGGATTTCAGTAATCTTTTGAGTGCTGGCGTGTCTATTTGTGATGGGGCGGATGGTTGAGTGTGTGACGGATGCATTGTTTTTATTATGCAAGTAATTGGCTGCAGGAAGCAAACAGTGATTTACTTTCTTTATCACAATGCTAGGATTATTTAACATGAATTGTAGGCACACTTTATATTTTCCTAAAAAATACACATTAGGGTCCTGTTTCCTAAATGTTTTTTCAAGTAATGGTGTAACTAAGTAGTTTGCCCTCCTGCTTTGCAGTACTTAGGCCCTGGCCTGGTTCCAATAAGGGACTCTGCAGAGGTGGATTTCAATTTGGTTATCCAGAAAAAGCAATGTTTCAAGAAAAAGACATTTCATTGAAATGCACTAAAGAAATTGAGGAAGCCTCAGGGCTGATTTTATTAAAGTTACATGGACCTGCCTGCCAAACTTGCTTCCCCGCCGCCCTGTAGTAGTAGTATATATACGTGATTTCGAACTTCCGGGTAGGAGGCGCACGCACGCGCCACCCTACCCGCGCCACCATTGGCGGATACAAATGTCAATCACCGGGTCCCAGCCGGAGATTCCAAGGAACAGTAACAGGGGAGAGACCTGTGTGTAAACAACACAGGTTCTCTCTTGCCAGAAGTAACATGCTACTGTGTACTTCTCTGCACAACACAGAAATACACAGCAGCATGTTTCCCTAGTAAAACACACAAAGCACACTTAGTAAAACAGCACACAGTTAACCCTTTGATCGCCTCAGATGTTAACCCCTTCCTGCCCAGTGTCATTAGTACAGTCTCAGTGCTTTTTATTAGCACTGATCACTGTATTATTGTTATTGGGATGTCAGTGGCAGTTAGTCAGTTCCCCCCCAGTGTCAGAATGCCCACTGCAGTCCCTCTATAAGTTGCTGATTGCCGCCATTACTAGTATAAAAAAAAATTCCAGTATATATACCGCCGTTTGTAGGAGCTATAACTTTCACGTAAACCACCTAATTTACATATATTGGGATTTTTTTTAGCAGAATACATTTTGGCTTAAATTTATGACAACATTTGATTTTTTTACATTTTTTTACTGAATATGTTTTATAGCAAAAAGTCAAAATTATTGTTTCTTTTTTCAAAATTGTTGATCTTTTTTTGTTTATAGCGCAAAAAATAAAAAACACAGAGGCAATCAAATACCACCAAAAATAGCTCTATTTGTGGGAAAAAAGGACTTAAATTTAATTTGAGTACCGCATTGCATGACCGCACAATTGTCAGTTAATGCTGTGCCGTATCGCAAAAAATGGCTTGGTCAGGAAGGGGGGTAAAGCCTCTGGAGGGTAAGTGATTTTAATAACAGAAAAAAATTTAAAATGCAAGACGTTTCAGACATTCAAGCACTTTATTAAGTAATTCAATGCTATACATTTTTTAAAACCCAAAAGGCAAACAGAGTGCACAAAAACACTTAAAAATCACAATCCCAAATTTCTCAAACCCCACTCATCCCCAATTATTCAATAAAAAAAAATCAAAATATACACTTTTGGAATGTGTTTGGTAGAAATTGGCTTGCATCAGGACAGTACACAGAACTTAAAACATTATTAAACCCAAAACAAAAATACACTATATTGCCAAAAGTATTGGGACACCTGCCTATACATGCACATGAACTTTAATGGCATCCCAGTCTTATTTTGTAGGGTTCAATAATTGGTTGTCCCACCCTGTGCAGCTATAAAAGCTTCAATTCTTCTGAGAAGGCTGTCCACAAGGTTTAGGAGTGTCTATGGGAATGTCTGAGCATTCTTTCAGAAGCACATTTGTGATGTCAGGCACTGATGTTGGAGGAGAAGGCCTGGCTCAGAGGTGTTCTATCGGGTTGAAGCCAGGACTCTGTGCAGGCCAGTCAACTTCCTCCACCCCAAACTCACTCATCCATGTCTTTATGGACCTTGCTTTGTTCACTGGTGCGCAGTCATGTTGGAACAGGAAGGGGCCATCCCCAAACTGTCCCAACAAAGTTTGGAACATGAAATTATCCAAAATGTCTTGGTATGCTGACTTATGATGAGTTGCCTTCACTGGAGCCAAGAGGTCAAGCCCAACCTCTGAAACACAACCCCACACCATATTCCCCCCCCACCAAACTTTACACTTGGCACGATGCAGGCAGGCAAGTACCGTTCTCCTGGCAACCACCAAACCCAGACATGTCCATCGGATTGCCAGGCAGAGAAGCGTGATTCATCGCTCCAGAGAACACGTCTGCACTGCTCTAGAGTCCAGTGGTGGTGTGCTTTACACCACTGCATCCGACACTTTGCATTGCACTTGGTGGTGTAAGGCTTGGATGCGGCTGCTCCGCCATGGAAACCCATTCCATGAAGCTCTCTACACACTGTTGTTGTGCTAATCTGAAGGCCACATGAAGTTTGGAGGTCTTTAGCTATTGACTCTGCAGACAATTGGTGACTTCTGTGCACTGTGCGCTTCAGCATGCGCTGACCCCGCTCTGTCATTTTACGTGGCCTACCACTCCGTAGCTCAGTGGCTGTTGTTCCCAGTTGCTTCCACTTTGTTATAATACCATTAACAGTTGACTGTGGAATATTTAGTAACAAGGAAATTTCACGGATGGTCTTATTGCACAGGTGACAAGCTATCACTGTACCACACTTGAATTCACTGAGCTCCTGAGAGTGACCCATTCTTTCACAAATGTTTGTAGAAGAAGTCTGTATGCCTAGGTGCTTGATTGTATACACTTGTAGCCATGGAGGTGATTGGAACACCTGAATTCAATGATTTGGAGGAGTGTCCCTATACTTTTGGCAATATAGTGTATATTAAATTACAGTTTTCCAATGCGTACATGTGGTGGCTGTGTTAGTTCTCCTTTTTTTAGACTGGTTTTCCTTTATTTTCACCCAGTGATCCAGCCAGTAAGTCTGTTATTTTTTACCTTACTTTAACAGACCAAGCTGTCCAGAAAAAATAGCAGTAGTAGATGAGACAAACCATTTACCACTGACAGGGGTGCTTAGAATCATAATTTTTATTCATTTATGTAAACCTTTTATCCCAAAATGAAAAGAATGTTTGTTGTAAGTGCTTATAAATGTTAAACTGGAGTTCAGCTTCAATTTGTTAGTAAAGTCCATCTACTCTGTGCCCCAGATGGACAATGCTGCTGACCAAAAGTGTCTGTTTCCCTACTTTCTCCAAAATACAGACACCCTAAGAAAGGAAGGGTGTTACTGTCTAAGTCATTAGGTGAAATAAAGGGAAAAAAGACGAAAGAAGGAAAACTAATGCAGCCACCACATCTAAGAATTGGCGAGCTGCAATGCAAATATAACATTTTTGTTTTGGGGTTTAAATAAGCAGAAAATTAAACAACCTTTGCAGTGTGGGCCTTTTTTAATGTATCTGTTGCCAACAGTACCGTTGTGGCCAGCAACGTATCAGCCTTGATTGGTTTCATCCTCCTCCTTCCCATTGACACATAGCAGCCATTTTATTGGGCCTGCTAATGCACCCTTACTCTCCTCCTCCTATTTTAAGCCTGTAATAATAGTCATTTTGTTCATTTGGCCAAATTCTTTGCACTGCAACCCTCTCATATAATGTAGTGGAAAGTTCCTGGCCCTTTTTCATCCACCTCCTCCTTAAGGTGCATAGCTGTCATTTATTTTGGGCTTGCTAATACACCCTTTTCCTCCTCTTCTTCAAGGGCGCATTTATTTTGGGCTCACTAATGTTCACTTTTTCTCCTCCTCAAGGATGCATAGAAGCCATTTCAGGCTCTGCTAATGTACACTTTCCTTCATCTTTCTCCTCCTCAGTGGACACATACCAGCCATTTAAATTTGGGCCTGCTAATGTGTCCTTTTCCTTCTTCTCCTCCTCAAGAACACAAAACCACAATTTATGTTGGGCCTGCTAATGTTCCTTTTTCTTCCTTTTCTTCCTCCTATTAAAAAGTACTGCCCATGCATCCTTCTCCCCCTCCTCCTCCTCGCTCAAAGCAGCCACTTGCATTTCCAGTGCTGCTCCTGCACCCCTTTTCCTTCTATGTTAATATTTCCTTGTACCTATGAGGATTTTTAACCTTTTTTGTTGCTGCTTACCAAGGGAGAGCTTTGCAATGCTGTTGCATATGTTAAAAAAAGATATTTCCAAAAACATCCAATGTCCAGCGTCTTTATTGCCAGATTTGCCTAACATCCCATTTTGGGACCTGTGTAACATCACAGTGTATGGCACTCCCTCATTCTGTGGTTATTTTTCCCAAAAGACCATACATCATCCGCCAATACGTTACCCAGAAGACCATTTCTGCCCTCCATTAGCAATGTTTAATGAGATGAGGAAACAAGTGGTAGAGGAGGAATACAAGGAGAAGGAGGAAGGTTGGGGTGCTGGTGGTGAAGAAGAGAGTAGGGGTGCTGGTGGTGAGGTAGAAGGATGGATTGTTGAAAGTGAGAAGTTAGAGTGTTGGGGGATTTACTGTTACTTTTTAAGAGCCCAAAACTATCCAATCTGAGGAGGTTTGTGTAAAGAAACTATTCACTACATTTCCTGATAGTGGCTGGATCCCACGAACTGGAGACATAGCTGCAGGGGAAAAGCCTACACTTATAGAGTGTCTACCCTTTCACAGCACTGGGGGAGAGGCAAGCAAAAGAAAATGGAGGCTAGAAATTATGATGGTAGTTAGAAGCAGTAGAAGTTCTGGGGTGCCAGTAGTGAGAAGGATATTTTTGGGGAGGCTTCATGGGGATATTTCACCCTTCCAGCTACAAGGGGAAAAATCTAGTGAATCTCTTGCCACCATCCATGAGTGGACCTAAAATGACTCAATTTGGGGATGTGATGCAGAGAAACTCTCTGGCACATTTACTGAAGGTGTCTAAATCCCTCCACTGTAGGCATAGCTGCAAGAGCGAAGCCTAAGGGCATAGGCTTACCACACTTCCACAATGAAGCTTTGGTTTGACACTTGTTGACACAAAAAGCTGTCCTTTGTTTACAGCAGGTCACCACATACTTGGGTAGTACAGTGGTGTGTGCCAAAGCACTACATTTATTTCCCTCTGCTCGCCATAGTTACTAATACATTGAGGTCAGAATGGCTTTTATTAAAATTAAGGTCAAGCAGGTCTAAAGTGAGAGGCAGAGGTTCTGTACGGTGACATATCATCCAAGGAACATAGTGGAAGGGAACAGGAAATATTAATTAACACATACAACAGAGCTGTAAAACTGATGAATAAAGAGATTTGTCTTATTGGAGCCATCAAATAAAAAAAACATATGGATGATTCAATGGCAGTCAAAAAAACAATTAAAGGATTGAAAGGACAGAGTCATGCATCGAAACTTCACCAAAACACCCCACAAGGAGTAAACACAGGAAATAACATAGACTGGAGCTTGGTAATTAACCTAATGCTCAGGCAGCAGGCATTGGTATGAGCACAGCTAAATAGTTAGTTGGATCGACAGACTTGGCAGGCACATGTTATATAAGCCAGCAGGTGATTTCTGGTGATGCCAACCCTGGAGAGGCTGCTGAAATTATGCTCCTGTCTTCCTCACTAGTACATAGGCTGCCAGTTACAAGCGCAGTTCCATGCACACCGATAATACAAGCTCAGTCTAAGGGATCCCTTTAAAGAATGTGTTGCTGAGAAACAGGAAAGGAGTTTGGGGGTTCAGGATACACCAAAATATTCAATAAGAGTACAGACTCTCCCTACCCTATATTGTGAAAGTTTCTCCCACAAGCTTCCAACAGTTAAGTAGTCCATTTGGAGAAGCCATGGGTCTATTAACCTCAAAATGCTTTCAGATACTGCAGTATATGCTAAAGATGTTTTTTACTTTTAGCAAAAATGGCAACTGATGTACATATTCTCAGCTCATGACCACTGTGCATCATGCTCTTTATATTCCTGCTAACCAGCTATTTGAAATTGCTGCTATACAGCTACAATGTTACTAATGTGCTTGGAACTGCTTGATGCTTTGTATTCAGGAGCCCATGGAAAACAGCTGCTTTCAAGCAGCTGACCAGTCAAAGTACAATAAGCAGTGGGTTGGTCAGATGTGCAGGTATTCCACTTTTATAGTTTGATGTTGGAAACCTATTTAAAGGATGAGCTGACCTTTTATAACATGTTATATATGTTACACCCATATTCAAGGTGTATCGTGTTACAAATGCACCGGCCCCCGCATCCTCCCATCCCCCATTGGAGGGGATCTTCTCCCCCCCCCCCCCCCCGCTAGCCATCACAATCTCAAAAATACATAGCCGGATCCGGAGCCGGAGCTCCACCCACGTGGTCTCATCATCTATTCACAGTGTTCTGTGAATGGGAAAACTACAAATCCCAACAGCCTTTTAGTTCTCAATGAACTACCAGGGTGCTGTTGAGCGATCTAGGTATTTCATTGAGCTTCCTGTCAGAGTGTAAATGCCTGCTTGTATCGAAGGTATGCTTTACAGGTCCCTAACTAAAAAAAAATAAAGAAATCATTTTTTTACCTGCAAAAAATGTTTTGTTTTTTTTTTTTTTGCAAATGTGAGCTTATCCTTTAATGTCACTGCTAATTCATAACACACCATATATACTTTGCGACCTATTGTGGAACGATATGCACCTGCAAATGTCTGACTAAAAGACAGTTGAGTTAGGTGTGGCTCCCAATGTAGTGGTGCACCTTAAGCTTGTATGGAAAATTTATTTGACAGATTTTGGAATTGCGTTTCTTAAAATAATGTATCTAAACCCTGACTTGTGCTTGTTAATGTGCATTGCAAAGCACATGCAGTGCTGTTTTTGTGTTATTCCTTTCTGTATTACCTAGAATTCTAAATTATTTGCAGACTAATTTAAACTATATTACAAAATATATAATACAAAAAAAATTTAATACAATAATACCAAAAAATTCTCCCTCAGTATTTGCTACACGACTTTTTTATTTTATTCTTTTTAGTATTATTTTTTAGTACTTTAGTACTCTTTTATTTTTATTAGTACTATTAGGCCAATTATAAACAGAAGAGGGAGCCCCTGCATGACATTAGAACTGAGCTTTAGCAAAAATTGAAGATTTAGAAGAGAAAGGGCAGTGCTGCACCCATTTGGAAACATATGATGTAGTGAGTGAGCCCATTCCATGTGTTACATTACCTAGGAATTAAAGCATTTTATCTGCATTTCTTTACTGACTTGTAAAGCCATGTAAAGTTAACTGTAAATATATGCACTAAGCTTACTTGTGCCAGAAATGCTGCTTTTTACATTAAAACATTGGAGTGCACTATATAAAAAGTGTTCAAAAATATGTAATATTTTTTGCATATGCAAATAAGATTTACTGTAGCTTTGTAATATTTCACCAAAAGCAGCCAGTAAGTACCAACTTGGCTGAAAACAGGTAACTGAACGTGATTTCCCATTTCACTGTTACTGTATGTCTCTTCCTTCCTCTATGTCATGCTTGCCATAGTATTAAAATAAACCTGAAAAAAAGTGCTGTGCATAGGCTTGCTAGCTGAGACCCAAACCATCCACATTGTTATATGTGAATCTTTCCAGTAGCTGAATTTCTGATTTCTGTTCCAGTTTATCCCATCTAATACAATATTAAAGCCATATGGTCATGTTCAGTTTCTCACGGGGAAAATCTGTCTCCAGTCCTGAATAGGATCGAGTGAAATTGAGAGTTTTAATTTTCCTGAAATTTCAGCAAAAACACTAGCATTTTAGCAAAACGTCACTATTTTTCCACAATGCGATGCACTCAATAGGAAAGGTAAAATTAAGGTTGGATTTGGTATGCAATGGGCTGTATATGGCTCCTGAGGATTACAGGACATCCTATTAACTATTTTTGGACCTGTTCTTGTGCCAACAAATGGCTCCACATTGTCTTCATAATTTTTAAATTTTTTCACTGAAAGAATAAACTATAATAAAGTTAAAAATAAAGACAATACTGAAATAGCTACCAAATGCAAATAAGGGAAAAACTCAAATATAAAGCACACTAAATAAAAAATAAACTAAACTAATCTAATATGAAAAAAAATGTCCCCTCCTGTACATAGAGCTAGTATTTACGGTGTGTGTGCATTGAACTCGTATGTCTTCTTCACACAACAGATTATATGCACACAGTGGATTCCAGCGGCAGGAATCAGTAGATTCTTGCCATTGGGATCACAGGTGTATGCGAACAGCTGTGGCAACTCAGCCTCTACAAAACAATGGCAGGCTGGGAGGCGCTGCACAGAATAGGCGGTCACCTGCAGTTAGGGACAGATGAGCAATCTATGGTGCAGACAGATGCATTCTGGGTTGGTGATCCATCCTTAACCATAGTTAACCCCTAATTGTGCAGATACATGCAAACCACATGCAAACCACTACAGCTCCACTGGCAAAGAATATACCATCTGTGATTTAATCAATTGTGGCACAATGTACAAATACACTTCAGTATGGGGGGTCCCTTCGGACTAGGATCAGGGAGCACTACAATGGTGCTTCCTATACTAATGATAAGAATTTATCAAATGTCTCCAAGCATTTCAAGTATACACATGCTGGTAATATGAGTTCATTTGTGTTCAATGGTTTGGAAAGGGTCAGGAGCTCTATACGTGGGGAAGATATCCACCGCAGACTTCTGGAGAGAGAAATGTAGTGGATTTTCATCCTAGGTACCAGAATTCTTGCTGGATTACATTTCAGATGAGATGTAGATCTTTTTGTAAAATGATTTACATAATTTTTGTACACACACATTATTTTTGAGACTATGGACAGTTTTTGATTATTCTTTTTTATAAATTTCTTTCTAAGTACCAAGTCTTTGATATGATCATATGCCAGCACACTGAAAACTTGCTTTTACATGGGATCCAAGCCAGCCATTTTTTCTAATACCTTTGTAATGCTGCTTTTTCTCTTTCCTGTTCCTTTTTTTTTGTCTTCACACCTGATTTTGATTTTAATTGAATGATTATAATTGTTTGTGTGGGGTGGAGCTTCTTGTATATATGTTCCGTTGCATATTGTGTATTGTGCTTTGATCAAGACTGAAAGCTGTGATAAATTGCAAAATGCGTTAGTTCTTTTTATCCTACTACTCACTATGAGGTAAGGAATTTTATTTATTTATTTCAGGTACTTATATAGCGCCATCAATTTACGCAGCACTTTACATATATATTGTACATTCACATCAGTCCCTAACCCTCAAGGGGTGTACAATCTAAGGTCCCTAACTTACATTCATACATACACTTACTAGGGCCAATTTAGACAGGATCCAATTTATCTACCAGCATGTTTCTTGGAGTGTGGGGGGAAACCAGAGTACCCGGAGGAAACCCAAGCAGGCACAGGGAGAACATGCAAACTCCAGGCAGGTGGTGCCATGGCTGGGATACGAACCGACGATCCTAGTACTGCCAGGCGGAAGTGCTAACCACTTAGCCACTGTGCTGCCCAATAATATAGAAGTATTAAAGCAGTTCCTATGGATTCAAGAGTTGCCAGCTTTTCTCTTCATTTTTTTAAAGAGCCATGGCTGCTATCATTGTTTTATACAGTCTGGGCTGCCACAGTTGTTCACCTACACCTGTGATCCCAGCCAAAATGATCCTCTGATTCTTGCTACAGGAATCCACTGTGTGCACAAAATCACCAGTGTGAAGGAGGCCTTGGTGACTGATCTGATGATTAAGGCTCCATTCACACTAGGGCATTTCAAAACATGGGCGGAATTGCCTTGAACATGCGCTGTTAAAATGTTAAAACATGCATTCGCGTTCAATGGCACCTGAAAACACAGGGCATTTTTTAGCCACAATCATGGTGCATTTTTCCGTGAGATAAACGTGCAGTGATCACGCAAAATAAAAATTGCAGGATATGTGATGGAAAAGAACGATTCCGGAACCTTCTTTGGGTGTCGTGTGTCCTGCAATTTGGTTTGGGTGATCGCACCGTGTTTATCACGCAGAAAAAAGCGCCATGATCGTGGCAAAAACTGATGGTAGCTGAACACATGAATGCATGTTTTCAAAGTTTCACAGCACGTTTTCAAATCGTGGGCAGAATCGTGGTGATTCTGCCTGCGATTTGAAACTCCCTAGTGTGAATGAAGCCAAAATAATGCAGACTTGTCACTAAGGTGTTTGATCACTACTTTCACTGTGGAAACTGGCTAGTTTGATTAAAGAAGTTCCTTTTTATTCATCATAAAGCTAGTTGCGTAAGGTTGCCACCATTTTGGGGAAAAATATAATTTTTTTTCCTGTAAAAGTGTATTTTTTCTTTAAAGGTTAGTAAAGGGTGTGAACTTGTCAGATTGTACTGCTAATAAAGACTCCATTAGAGAGATTTCCCCTTATGTCCTGTTCTTCTACCAATGGTTTAATTAGACAGGAATTGAGAGAAATCTCCCACTCAAACACAGACAGCGATAAAAAGTTGACAAGGGTTACAGTCTTCTTAAAAAGTTGACAAGGGTTCTACCCTGCTAAAATAAAGCTTTTTTTCTGTTTGCATTGCCATTGTAGATTTACTCTCACTTCCTGTCTAGGGAAATTGTTGTAATAAGAATACAAAAGAGACATCTCTCTAATGGAGTCCTGATATAAATGTTTTTTTCTTTTTTATAAGTAATCACAAGACCTCTGTTCTCAACTGCATAAAGAGCTTAGAGAGCTGGAGGTAGATATGTTAGCATGAGCTTGATCATTGGAGTACAGACAGGCTGTGTTCCCAAGTACAATGCAAAGAATAAAGCTGACCATGCTCCAATGGATGAGCTTCCATGCCTAGCATGGTCAATTTGAAACAGAAAAGCAGAGGTCTGGCAGGATCACTAGGTATTTCACACAAAGGAAGCAATACAAATAAAAAAGGATATTTTTCATATAAGTACTTGAAACAACAGACATCCATCACAAATACGAAATGTAGAGCTGCATTATTGCAATTGTACAAAACACATTCTCCATACCTGATGCTTTTCATTCTTCTATAAACTAATTTTTGTGTGCATAATGTATTCATTTTACTTCTTGATATAGCACCAATATATTATGGAGCACCTAACATAAATCCATTTATAGCAGTCCCTGTCCCCTGAAGGAGGTCACACTCTCTTTTTCCTATCACACTCCTGTGCACACTTATGGGCACTTTTCCCTGCAGATATGAAGAATACACAAATTACAAGCATAGAATGGTACCAATCAGCACTGGTAACCACCAGAGGTTGCCTTCTAATTGCCATTTTCCACTCATACAATAGAAGCAGCAGCCTAGTGCTTCGGTCAATTTTGCAACAATGACGACTGGTACCAAAATAGACATTTATTTTTATTATTGTACAGGATTTATATAGCGGCAACAGTTTGCTCAGTGTTTTACAATATAAAGGGAGACAATACAGCAACAATACAGTTCAATACAAGAGGGAAAGCAGGGCCCTGCTCCTTGGAGCTTACAATCTAGGAGGGAGGGGCTAGTGGTACAAAAGGTAGTAACTGTGGGGGATGGACTGGTTGGAAGAGTAGAAGATTCCATTATTAGCTGAGGGCAGGATAGGCTTCCCTGAAGAGATAGGTTTTCAGAGATCGCCTAAAAGTGAGCAGAGTAGGCGATAGTCTTATAAATAGGGGTAGAGAGTTCCAGAGGATGGGGGAAGCGCTGGAAAAGTCCTGGAGACGAGCATGGGAGGAGGAGACAAGGGAGCTAGAGAGCAGGAGGTCTTGTGAGGAGCGGAGAGTACGGTGTGGGTGATAGTTAGAGACAAGATCGTTGATGTAATTTGGGGCAGAGTTATAAATGGCGTTATACATTATTGTTAATGTTTTGACTTTGATCTGTTGGGCAATGGGAAGCCAGTGGAGGGATTGGCAGAGAGGGGTGGCAGATACAGAACGGTTAGTAAGGTGGATGAGTCTGGCAGCAGCATTCATGATAGACTAAAGAGAGAATAGCCTGCGATGAGGTAGGCCAATAAGGAGGGAGTTGCAATAGTCAAGGCAAGATATAACAAGGGAGTGAATAAGTTGCTTAGTGGTTTCCGTGGTTAGGAACGGGCGTATCTTGGAGATGTTGCGGAGGTGAAGTCTACAAGATTTGGACAGTGATTGGATTTGGGGCTGAAAGGACAGATGGGAGTCTAGGATTACACCTAGTACCCTGGCATGAGGGGAGGGACTGATGATTGTGTTATTGATCTTGATGGAGAAGTCAGGGGAGGGGGCACAGGCTGGGGGTAATACTAAGAGCTCAGTTTTGGAAAGATTGAGTTTGAGGAAGTGGAGTGACATCCATGCCAATATGTTGCTTAGTAGGTTAGTAATGCGAGAGGAGACTGAAGGGATGAGGGTGAGGGGTAGAAAGATAGATTTGTGTGTCATCAGCATAGAGATGGTACTTAAAGCCATGGGAGTTTATCAAGTGACCAAGGAAGGAGGTGTAGATGGAGAAGAGAAGGGGTCCAAGGACAGAACCTTGAGGGACCCCTACAGAAAGAGGGAGTGAAGAGGAGGAGGCAGCATTATAGGTAATGCTGAAGGAGCGCTGCGATAGGTAGGAGGAGAACCAGGAGAGAGCAGAGTCTCTGAGACCAAGAGAGTGGAGTTTTTTGAGGAGGAGGGGATGGTCATCCGTATCAAAAGCCACAGAGAGGTCAAGTAGTAAGAGTACGGAGTAGTGGCCATTGGTTTTAGCTGTTAGTAGATCATTAGTGAGTTTTAGTAGGGCAGTTTCAGTGGAGTGGAGTGAGCGAAAGCCAGACTGTAAAGGGTCAAGAAGGTTGTTGTCGGTGAGGTGGGAGCTCAGGCGATTGTAGACTAAGCGTTCTAGGAGTTTAGAGGTAAATGGCAGCAGGGTGATGGGTCTTAAGTTGTTCAGGTTGGTGGGGTCCAGGGAGGGCTTTTTAAGTATGGGAGTGATGTGCGCATGCTTTAGAGGGGAGGGGAAGGCACCAGTAGAGAGGGAAAGATTGAAGATGTGAGTGAGGGAGCATAGGATGGAAGAAGAGGGTGACCGTAGTAGTTGTGAGGGGACAGGATCCAGGGGGAAGGTTGGGAGACGGGCTTCTGAGAAAACCTTAGTGACCTCTTCGGTAGTAGCAAGGTCAAAAGAGGAAAGTGTTGAGGGAGGTTTAGTATGCTAAGTGGGATGGATGTCTGTGCAGTGGCGATGCCCCTACGAATTGAGTCAATCTTGTTTTTGAAATAATTTGCAATCTCGTGAGCAGTGAGTGAGGTACTGGGTGGAGGTGGAGATGGAGGTGGAGAAAGTAGAGAGTTAAAAGTAGAGAAGAGACGACGAGGAATGGATGACAAGCTATTGATGAGAGAGACAAAGTAGGCTTGTTTGGCAGCATGAAGGGAGGAATTGTATGTTAAGAAAGCAGATTTATATCGGGTGAATGCTTGCTGGGATTTGGTTTTATGCGACAATCGCTCCAGCGCACGACTATGTAGTTTAAGATTTCTGGTGTCGTCAGTCTGCCAAGGTTGTAACGGTCGGGGCCTGATTCTTCGTGTTGTTAGAGGAGCAAGTGAGTCTAATGCGGATGAAAGCGAACTGATGTAGACAGCAGTTATAACTGTTATTGAATTTCGGAAGAACATAAAAACCAAAACTCTAGATATAAGACATGCATATATAAACTCTAGATATAAGACACGCAATAATAGCACTGCATGTTTTTGTGCCAGAGATCTAGTATGTCCTCATTCTAATCGAATACCACAATCACTAAAGATGTGACTCCCCAGCTACATTTCCCTGCACAAATCTGATAAATCCATGCACACCTTGTGCAGGTTAAATTATGAGTTCTGCTGTAGTTAAATACTGGAATACTGACATAGAAAAAGTTTAGCTGAACATAGTAAATCCTCTGAGAGTATTTGGTTACCATAGAGATGTCACAAATGCTATAAACATCATGAGTTAATATAGTACCAAAATGTAATCCAAGACCCATAGCACTCCCTTTGTTCCATCTTGGCCCTTGGGAGAGTGCTCCTTGTCACTTGACTTTAAGTGCATGACCTTGCATGGTTACATTCCAGACCATTTCATTCCATGCAAGGTATATAAATCTCTATATGTAAACTCCACATTTTGGATTATATTATCTATCCTCTTCGGTATTCACAACTCTAAATTTTCTAGATGGTGTTATCTGAAAATACTGCATCTTTTTCAGTGTCACTGAGAAGGTCACAACCCACTTGTAATGCAACCTATATTTTATTTTCATTATTCAGTACAGGAAAAAAAATGTGTGTGTCCTAAGTAACCAAATGATCATGAAATGTTACTGGGACATGAGCTGATTTTTTATCTTTACTGTGGTCAACTACATTTCTGCACTAGCTGGCTCTCTGGGAAGGATGTTGTTAAAGATAATGTGTTTGACAGCAGTTTAGAAAACGAGATGTGTAAATTATATTATTAGTAACTATAGAGCTACCCCAAAGGAGCCACTTTTTGGGATCTCTGTTCCGAGCTTCGACTCCAAGTACAACCTTAGCCCCTCTGATACAACTGGTTGAATATAAATCACCGCAAGCTTATATAAAGACACTATTGTAAAATACCTTGGCTGTGGGTTGCTACCAGAAAAATAGACACACACCTATTTAGTAATAAATGTACTTCATCTGTTGATGTGAGTTTAGAATAGATGTCAGTAGGACATGCATGAGCACACAGCAAGTAAATTGGAACACAGTCTGCTAGGCAGATAACTATGCCAAAGTGACTAAGATCACTTTCTGTGCCACTAACTAAAATCATAATGGATATTAGCAAATCGTAAATAAACAATACAAGTATTGTTAAGGCAGTATGAATAATACTGCTAGAGTGTACTTTAAGGGATTGGCTGGGGTGTGGTGCAGCATCTTCTAAGAGGCACCTCTTTAACTGAATGAAGGGATAAAGGCCTTTGGATAGCAACTGATAAGGGTGGTATTTATTCTTGACACTTCAGTCGGATAAACGTTGGGACCCAGTAACTGTTGGTGCACTTTAAGGTTGTCAACATGGCCTGTGGGCAGTACTATAACTATAGGGTAGCTGGTTAGGTAGTTCCTAAGGTTCAGTCTCTAGCAGTGGTAGCAAGTAGTGGCTGCAAGGTCCTCTCACCAGACCCTGAAACACTGCAGCAGTGGTCCCTTTAATTGGTGTCCTCTCACTCAAAGAGAATAGGAGTGGTGTTACTTTATACAGTTGAGTAGTACCAAGGTATGAGAGGCCAGTGCGTGATTTAGTAATCTGGCTTCCTGAGCTTTTATTTTTTGTTGTGGTTGCTGGCTTAGTATTTACTATAGCTATGCATCTGGCAGGGCACAAAGCACAAGAGACCATTTGATCATACTTTGGTTTTTATGCTTTCCCAACTGTATGTATGTTTATTAAGCATGTGGTCATTAAAATGCTTTAGATATAATCACTGTCCAGTTAATATGCAATTACTGATGTTCATAAGCATCTTCTACACATGTTTCTAGGGAGGTTTAAAATGACCTGTGCAAGATGAAAAGCCATTGGCTCTTGCCATCACCAAAGAGCTGCAAATAATGCTTAGCATATGTAATGCTAGAGAGGACTGTCAGAGACTGAAGACAGGGCCTGTTCACACCAAGTGCAGTAGGACTGTGCTGGGCAGCTATTCAAGCACAGTCCCTACGCAAGATAAGGCAAAATGCCTTGTCTCCTACCTGGCCAGTTCACACCATGATGTTGTGGTGGTATAAACCGAAAGAAAGCATGCAGTAGATTTTTTTGTGCAGCTCAGTGTGAGGCAATCCACTGCCTCTCACCATGCTGTGGCCAATAGGACTTAATGAAATATCACTTTGTGACATTTTAATAAAGTTTGTTAAAAAAGAAAAATAAACAGTGTGATGTGCCGCAATCAATGCATTACAATTGCTGTTATCCAATAGCACACCAGCAGTTGCGTTCTAATGGAGCCATTTATGTGAATGGACCCTTAAGAAAAGGATGGTCAGAGACTGTGGATAGTCTACAAGTTTGGTTGGAGACTGGAGACATGCTGAAGAAGACAGTGAGGATGGGGGAAATGTTCTACAAGTCTAGTACCCTTTTACAAAGTAACCTTCTACTGCATGCAGCCCTGGGGCAAAGCTTAGGCACCAGGGCTGTATTGAATACAGGCATTATTGCTTGTTATATTTCAACTGAATATGTATACTTCATATTTTTCACTCGCATTGTCAAACCAAAGAATAATAATTTTGTTGGCCAAATAGAAAGGAACAAAGTAAGGTAAGATAGGAAGGAGGAATTGCAATTCCTCCACATATATAAAGATCACCTTTTGATGTCATTATTATATATTAACATACCATCTTTGGTTTATTAGGTTCAAGACACTATATGCTGCACAGAACTGTTTTTTTATGGAATTATTACATTTATAAATATTTAGTGTGAAGTACACATTTAAAAAGGTTATGATCTACTGTATATGTTTATTGCATTCCAGTATATGGTGTTTTCCTTGTCATTTTAAGACTTGATCCTTGCCAGACAACAGTTTTATTGCAGGTCTCACATTTCAGGCCATAAATTATATAGACAATTGCTCAAGATCCCACATGGCAAGAAAACAGTCAAGTGCAGCAGCCCAGAGATACATTTACATGTTTAGATTGTTTAGATTGTTATGGGTGACTACCTAAAGCCTGGCAGATGTAACAGTACAATCTACTCAACAGTTGTAGAAATTTGGGTAATAATTTTGCATTTTATTTTTTCAGTTATATCTTATATATTTCATTTGATATGTGCCTGTGAAATTTAAAAAATATATTCTACATGCACATTCTAAATTCATTTTAAGTTTATGTTTAGCCAAAAACCTTTTTTTTTTAAGGTTGCTTATGTCAGTTTTTTTTTTCTTGTCGTCTTTATCCCAGCTGGAGAGACTTGTAAATTTTATTTGTCCCAGTGACCACTGTCACTAAGACACAAAACCATAGGAAATCCAAAATTTTATAACTGTATCCAGATAAAGATTTTCCAAAGAGAATACCTATTTATGAAGAGATTTTCCCCTCACTTTGAATAGATTTTCTTTCATTGTCTGTAACGTCTCCGGGATAAGAAGTGAAGAGATTTCTGTCCAGGGAAACCCAGACACCCACAAAAAAAAGAAAATTAACATGGCTTAATAGTTTTGGCTATAGATACTTTTAGAAAGAGTGTTTTCTTTTTTTTTATTGTAACAAGTAGTAGATGGTAAAAGGTTGCATAACTCAGTCAAAGTGGCAATTAATATGAGATGGTATGACACTGTTCAGTTTTACCCGCCTGTTGCACTAATGTAAGATGTTCCAAATCAGGAGCTTTCATATGGATGGTTTGCTGCTTAATGCATGGTAACACTTCCTCTGATGTGGGGGTACAATCTGTCTTGCTACATCTGCTGTAACAAGGGAAGCTTTAAGGTTACGTGAGTTGCTTTGCAAATTTTTTGGTCTCACCCACCTTACTCTAAGTCAAGACATACACCTCCTGTTAAAAAGTGGTTACTGATAGGTCTTCTTACCTTATGCTTCATTCTCAATATAAAACAAATAAACCCATTCTATCTTGTCTCAAAATGTCCCTTGCCGAGGGAACTTTAATCTATGTTTCATTTTGGTACCAGGAGCCCACAGCAGTGAGGACTTTCAAGATGATGTTGTCATTGATGCTGGTTTCACATTAATAAGTGGGAGCCACTCTAAATGGTTTCCAATCATGTGATCACTATGACAGCTTTGTTTGCCAGAAGCACCTGCCATCAGCTGTCATTTTGCCTCATACAGAAAAATCCAATTTGACAGCAACAGTTGGACATCCGCAACTTTTAAAGTCATGTACAGAGTATAAAAAAGTTTAATTATTATAAGCTGTTAAATATAACTTCTATATTATTAAACAATTTGATACCTTTGATAGCTCATAATAAAAGAAACAGTCATAGAATGTATTAAAAGTGTACGAAAAAGCTTTATTTGTCTATAAAAACAATGTAAAAATTATATAGACAGGTAAATGAATTATAGACATAGTCGAGTTAACCAAGGAATATTGATGTTGACAAATTTACTTACCAACAATACAATGTTTGCAAGCTCCCTCGCAGCGCTGACATGTTCACCTGGGCTTCTTCAAGGTGTAGTATCTTTGGCCATCTTGATTGAACTTGGAATTAATTCATCCTGGCACCTGCCAGATGCAGGAATCGTACAATGATCTGTCCATGCAGACAAACAAGAAGGTAAGCAGCTCTTTTTCAGAAGAGACATACTGCATTCCTGCTTGCAAATGTTTACCTAAAAAATAAGGTTGTTTCTCCAAAAAAGTTCAATGGTAACCCTTTAAAAACACAATGTTTATGGTCCTCTACTCATTCCTCCTTGGCTACAGCTAAACATAAGAAGGGAAGGAAAAAAGGAATAGTTTAAAATCTTTAAACATTTTTTTAAAAACTGTTAAAACTTACATTGGATCATATAGCAGAGTGCCCATTTTACTCACTATGCTCAGATGAAGGCCCCTTTAACTCTTTTTTTCCCACAACTCCCTGGGTTCCTGGATAGACCCAAAAAAAGATTACTTCTTTCCTCCCTCAGCAACTCAGTGAGGCCTAAAGAGGCCTAAAGGTATCTAGGCAAGTATCTGCAGCCAGGTGAGAGGCCCTCCACTGTCAGAACAGGCATGCAGGCAGCCAGGAAAAAGCTTAATCATAAGCTACTGTGGGGAGTTAGCAGACTGCTACATGGGTACTCCAGTCCAATGCAGTGGGCTTTGTTCTTGGGTCTTGGATCCATCCAGTTTATCACCTGTGTTACTTGAGCTTACTTTGAATTCACTGTGAATGGTGCTGTTTATGAGGATAATCAAAAATAGCTGTGTACTGAATTGTTTTACTGAGGTGGTCATTTTGAGCTTGATTTTCTGTTGTTGTAGAGTCTTATAGAGACTATGCTATGCAGCCACATCTTACCCAGGTTAAGCCACATTACAGACATTACTGTGGAGAGTTCATGTTTGTGCACTTTTCTTATGTTTGTACAGCTTTTATTATTCTGTAGCATATATGTGTTTTTTTGCTATTTTGAACCTATTTTACATTATTTCTTCTAAATTTGCACCTGTATAGTAAACTGCAAGTTACAGTTACTCCTTGTCTGATCATTCAGACAATTATCCATCCTAATTAAGAGGTGTTGAGATAGCACAGTTTAACCAGTGTGTGTGTAGCCTGTATAGCCTACATTCTCCTAAACTCCTGAGAATGATACACATATCTCTTCCCAACATGATGGTGTCACAAGCCTTAACCATTCAACCCATTTCATCACCAAGCAGCGTCTACTAATCCTGGGAACAGGTAGGAAATATGTTACTTTTTTATAGAATGATATTCATTGTTTTTGTGAATTGCAGGCTACTGGCAGCAAAGTATCATTAGATAGTGATAAAGAACTGATAATAACAACTGAAGTAGCCATATCTAGGTGGTAAATAAAAATGTTGATATAATATGCTAACACAATATATATATAAAGGAAACCTGAAGAGAACTGTGCAACCTGACATTGTATGCAGGGGCAGACAGTGTACATTTGGGACCCTACACCCACCCCAATTACCTGTCTGTATAGCCTCTACATCTCCATTCATGTGCCTTCATGCAGTTCCATGTGGCTCCAGATGTGTAAACAAATGCCTCATTCATGCTGTATGGGCGTCAGTGCTCATGTGAATGAGGACTAACTGTACTACTGCAAAACAAAGGTACAGAACTTTAATTTGCTTAGAGAGCAAAGTACAGTTTATGCACAAAAAAATGTTTTATTTTTAAGTTTGCTCTCTGTCCCATTAATTTGCTATTAACAGTATATTTTCTTTGCCGCTGTTTTACCTATTTATTATGCAATTGCTGCTGTTTCTATCCGTTTGGTTATGGGGGTGCTGTGTGCGTGTATATATATATATATATATATATATATATATATATATATGTATATGTATATGTATATATATATATATATATATATATATATATATACACACACACACCTCCAGCCTAGGAATGTCAGAGTGTGTGGTACAACCTGTAGAGACGTGCAGATGGAAAAAGGGGACCCGAGAAACAGCAGCGCATTCAGGAAGAAGCAATACAGTTGTGTGTATGTTGTGTGCATGTGTATGCAGCATTCATGTATGTTTTACGCCCGTATATGCAGTTTGTATGTTGGTTGTATGCATGTGCATGCAGTGTGCATGTATTTTGCATAGGTGGTACTACTGTACTATGCATAAGAGGATTGGGCTGAAAAGAACCACGGGGGGGGGGCTGTATATACTTTTGACTTCTAAACTATGTATGCTACATACACCTAACCTCTGCAATACCCAGTCCTGATCCCTGTGCTCTGTGCATTACCATCAGACCTCTGTACAATGTGTGTTACCCTCTCTAAATATCCCTGCACTATGTACATTACCAACCTGGACCCCAGCACTATGTACTTAGACCCACATTTTGGGCCCCTCCCACTGTTCGTGGAATTTCTGACACAACCACTGCTTGCCATAGTGTGCTATTCAAGTCACTATTACCCCCCACCACCACCACCATTCTGCCCCCATATTGAATTTCTAGGTTCCCAGATATGATAATATCTGGTCCTGCTTATAAGGACCAAAGGGTACTAATCCTAAATCCATTTTTGTGCACTGTTCCAGCACAGCTTCCATATGTGCAGATATGCAAGTAGGGGCATACCTTCAGTTCATTGGGTTCCATAGCAAAATTTTCATAAAGTACAGTATGTCTCCATCTGTGCGAGGTAGCAGAATAGCTGTCAGCATAGTCAGTACATTACTAGGGACCTGTGGAAGGGAGGAATGAAGAGGGGGCATCTGTGCAGGGAAATAACTTTGTAGCGGAGTACCCATTTATTCATCATGCTTAGATGCAGGCACAGACCCCATTTAACTTCATTTCTCACAACTCCCTTGGTTCCTGAACATGCCCATGAAATATAAGTTTCTCTGCTTCTTTCCTTCAGCAACTCAGAGAGGCCACACATGAGACAGAGACATTGCTGTGAAGAGCCCATTTTTGCACAGCTTCCATGAACTATTTTATATTATTTATTTATTTATTCCAGGTACTTATATAGCGCTGTCAGTTTACGCAGCACTTTACATATATATTGTACAGTCACATCAGTCCCTAACCCTCAAGGGGCATACAATCTAAAGTCATACATACACATACTAGGGACAATTTAGACAGGATCCAATTAATCTACCAGCATGTATTCTGCAGTGTTTCACCTGTATAGTAAACTTAAGTTAGTTCAGCTGCTTAACTATTCTGTTAATTTTAACCTTAATTTTCCAGTTACCTATTCTGTCCTCAGTAGGTCACTAGTCTTCAGTATCTCAGATCCTAGAGCCCCAATGTAAATTCTAAGTCTTTCCACCCCTTCCACCACCACAACAAGCAAGTGCTAAAAGAGATGGTCTAATAGTAAGTTAAAAAAGAGTTGTAAAACTCTAAAACCCTAATAAAAATGTATGAAAACATTTTTTTTAAGAATTGAAAACTACTATCTTGTCAGTTTTGATCTTAGGAGGCACTCTGGGAGACTGTATTTGGTATAGAGAGTTAATTTCAGTGCTGACTATGATGACCAAAAGCTCAATACATTGCTAAGATATCTAAACAGATTCTTCTTACTACACCAGCTGCAAAGGGGGATCTATGACTAGCAGGAACAATTCTAATGTAACTTTCTGTGCTCCTGATGTTAGCATGTGGGTAGGGCTTAACCAGTGTACTCAAAAATGTGAGAGCAGTTAACAAATGTTAGTATTTATTGATTGATTACAGAAAGTAGGTAGTTTACACAAATGGTACAACATACTGGGGTTTATTTAATAAACCTGGCTCACTTTGGCATAGAGACCAATCAGCTTCCAGGTTTTATTGTCAAAGCTTAATTGAACAAGCTGAGGTTAGAAGCTGATTGGTCATTACAGAACTGAGCCTGATTTTGCACTCTCCAGCTTTAGTAAATAAAATCATTGCATCCTGCAGGTTACACACTTTTTCAAGCATAAAGGTCATGTTGGTCAACATGGTAACATAATGTAGCGCTATCCGTGAAGGAGTCACTGGGTTTAGCCAGGTTCTTAAGCCAAAAACTAAATTTTCCTAACAGCCTAACTAGGAGAGGGCTGCAATAATGTGAGATTACAGACCACAGCATACCTGAGGAGGACTTCCCTGGTGGAGGCATCAAGGTTACTAGTTCACGCTGAGATCCCCAAAGTCCTTGCAGTGCTTGATGGTGGGAGACAGTTCCAAAAAGCTGTCAGAAGAGAAGGGGAAACCTATTCTTTCTCTTGGTGTACCTATGTAGGACCTGGTCCTACATAGGTACACCAAGTATCTCTTCAGTCTAAGGGGAACACTTTTCATTTTAGGGATGCATTTATTTAACTGGGGTTGTAGTTTGTAAAGTGTTTAGCAGAACTGCTGAATTGCGATTGTTTTAACCTTACGTGTTTACTTTGTTAATAAAGAGCTAAGTCAAGTACAGACAAAAAGCATGCAGATCAGGAAAGTCAGGATTAAGTCAGAACTCCTAATCTAAATCCTTGTTCTGGGTCCATGAAGCAAAATAATGCAGGAATTAAGTCAGCACAGAAGTCATGAAAATAGCATTTTTGGAAGTAGAAGCTGGCAGTATGAACCTCTATAGTGCCTGAGTACAGTTTTCCACAGTTATAAAAAGACAATAGATAAGTTATCTTAGTATAGTCTTAGCTATCAATTGAATATTTTTTGTACTTGGAAAATTGTACAGTTACTATTTCTAAATCCTTGCGAGCGTGTGATACATTTTTAATGCTAGGGATTTTAAAGTTGAAGATTCCCTGCCTCCGCAGGGCTTCACTGCAAGCAATGATTGCAGTTAATAAAATGCCTTGTAACTCTGTGGGATATCCTGGGAAGTGGATTAGCTCTGTTGTTAATATGATCAAAAACAAGCAGTGAGTAGCTTACACAGCATGAGACATGTTTCATTTTCTGCATTGCTGCATTAGGAGGTTATCAACTAAGGTACTAATCTCAAAAAAGAAATATTCCACAATAAGTATTATAAGTTGGGTGCTGTCCCACACCCAACCAAATGTGATATTTTTTTTTATGTTTTCCTCCTGAACAACAACCAAAATACGTTGTATATAATATAATATTTACAGTATGTATATAGATATCTTGAAGTTATATACTAAATCTTGTAATGTTAACAGGGTATGCTTTTATACAGGAATTTGTTTTTTTCCAGCCTACATTATATAAAGGAGGACTATAATCGTGTCCATTTCATTTTATTTGGTCCTCATTGTCCTACATCTTATTATTATACAGCATTTATATAGCGCTAAAGGTTTGCTCAGCGCTGTACAATATAGTGAGGGACAGAACATGAGACAATACAGTAACAAAACAAAACACGAGGGATTCAAGGGCCCTGCTCTTTCGAGCTTACAATCTAGGAGGGAGGGGATAGTGGCACAGGAGGAAGTGGCTGTGGGGGATGGAGTGGTAGGAGGAGTGGAGGAGATCGGCTGTTAGGTGAGGGCGGGGTAGGCTTCCCTGAAGAGGTGGGTTTTCAGGGTGTGCCTAAAAGTGAGGAGGGTAGGTGACAGTCTGATGGATTGGGGTAGTGAGTTCCAGAGGATGGGGGAAGTCCTGGAGAAGCCCTGCAGTTGGGCGTGGGAGGTGGAGATCAGGGAGCTAGAAAGTAGGAGGTCTTGTGAGGAGTGAAGATTACGGGTTGGGTAGTATTTGGGTATCAGGTTGGCGAGGTAGTTTGGGGCAGCATTATGAATGGCTTTGTATGCCTGTGTTAGTAGTTTGAATTTAATGTGTTGAGCAATCGGGAGCCAGTGGAGGGAATGACAGAGGGGGGTGGCAGAAGCGGAGTGGTCGGTAAGGTGGATGAGTCTGGCCGCTGAGTTCAGGATAGACTGAAGCGGGGATAGTCTGCGATGAGGTAGGCCGGTGAGAAGGGAGTTGCAGTAGTCCAGACGTGAGATAATAAGGGAATGAACAAGTTGTTTAGTAGTGTCTGGGGTTAGGAACGTACGTATCTTGGAGATGTTGTGAAGGTGGAGCCTGCATGAGTTTGCCAACGATTGGACATGGGGTTGGAAGGACAGGTTTGAGTCTAGAGTGACACCTAGGACTTTGGCTTGTGGGGTGGGACTGATGGTGGCGTTGTTGGTCATGATGGAGAGGGGGCACGGGCTGAGGGGGGAATCAGGAGCTCGGTTTTGGAAATGTTCAATTTGAGGAAATGGAGCGACATCCAGTCTGATATGTCGTTCAGTAGGTGGGTGATACGGGCGGAGACTGAAGGGGTGAGGCAAGGGGTGGAGAGGTAAATTTGCTTGTCATCAGCGTAGAGTTGATAGTTGAAGCCGTGGGAGTGTATCAGTTTGCCGAGGGAGGAGGTGTAGATGGAGGAGAGAAGGGGCCCGAGGACCGAGCCTTGGGGGACCCCAACAGAGAGGGGGAGAGAGGGGGAGGTGGTAGCGTTATAGGTAATGCTGAAGGAGCGTTGGGATAGATAGGAGGAGAGCCAGGAGAGAGCGGAGTTTCTGATGCCGAGGGAGTGTAGTTTGTTAAGGAGGAGGGGGTGGTCGACTGTGTCGAAGGCCGCTGAAAGGTCGAGGAGTAAAAAGACTGAGTAGTGGCCATTAGCTTTGGCGGTTAGCAGGTCATTAGTGATTTTGAGTAGGGTGGTTTCGGTGGAGTGTAGGGGACGAAAACCAGACTGTAGTGGATCGAGGAGGTTGTTGTCAGTGAGGTGGGCGCTTAGGCAATTGTAGACTAAGCGCTCAAGGAGCTTGGAAGTAAATGGCAGCAGAGAGATGGGTCTAAGGTTGTTCAGGTCGGTGGGGTCCAGGGAGGGTTTTTTGAGTATGGGGGTGATGTGCGTGTGCTTTAGGGGGGAGGGGAATGCGCCAGTAGAGAGGGAGAGATTGAAGATGTGGGTGAGGGAGCGTAGGATGGAGGAAAAGGGTGACCGGAGGAGTTGTGTGGGGACAGGGTCAAGGGTGCAAGTGGTGAGGCGTGCTTCTGAGAAGACCTTAGTGACCTCCTCAGTGGTAGCAAGGCTGAAGGAGCGGAGTGTTGGGGAGGTTATAGTGTGTGGGACGTTAGGTGTGGTGGGCGGTAGGGCGGTTGCGAGATCAGAGGAGGGAGGAGTTGTTGGGGTTATGGTGGGAGGGAGGCTAGGTGGGGAGGTAGGTTGAGCATTGGCGATGTCCTTACGGATTGCGTTGATCTTATTTTGGAAGTGATTGGCAATCTCGTGGGCGGTGAGTGAGGTACTGGGTGGGGGTGGGGGGGGAGAGAGTAGGGAGTTGAAAGTGGAGAAGAGCCGGTGAGGACAGGTGGAGAGGGTGTTGATGAGCTTTTCAAAGTAGGCGTGTTTGGTGGCGTGGAGGGAGGAGGAGTAGGTGAGGAAGGAGGATTTGTAGAGGGAGAACGCTCGAGGGGATCTGGTTTTGTGCCATAATCGCTCCAGCGCACGACTGCGTCGTTTAAGATTTTTAGTGTGGTTGTTCTGCCAGGGTTGAAGCGGTCGGGGTCTAATGCTACGTGTGGTTAGGGGTGCTAAGGATTCTAAGGCAGCTGACAGTGAGTCGTTATATGCAGTAGTGGCCAGGTCAGGGCATATAAATTATATATATATATAGCACCCCAGTAGCCAAATGGATAGAACCAGCAGTAATTGCATATCAAATAGGTAAAACAACAGCAAAGATAATATACTGTTAATAAAACATTTTTATTTTGCATACACTTTTATTTGCTCTCAAAGCAAATTAAAGTTCTGTACCTTTGTTCTGCAGTAGTACAGCTAGGCCTCATTCACATGAGCACTGAGGCCCATACAGCATCAATATTGGGCAGAACAGTGGCTAAATGGTTAGCACTTCCACCTGGCAGTAGTAGGGTCGCCGGTTCGAATTCCGACCGCGGCACCACCTGCCTGGAGTTTGCATGTTTTCCCTGTGACTGCGTGGGTTTCCTCCCACTCTCCAAAGACATGCTGGTAGGTGAATTGGATCCTGTCTAAATTGGCCCTAATATATGTATGAATGTGAGTTAGGGACTTTAGATTGCACGCTCCTTGAGGGTTAGGGACTGATGTGAATGTACAATATGTACAGTATGTAAAGCGCTGCATAAACTGACGGCGCTATATAAGTGCCTAAGAACTAAATAAATATATATTGCATTTGTTTACACATCTGGAGCCACGTGGAGCTGCATGAAGGCAGATGAATGGAGATGTAGAGGCCATACTACAGTCCCTGCAGCTACCTAGGTTGTTTGTTTACTGCTAAATATTAAAAAGGCCACAACTAGGTCCTCAGTTCATCTAAGGTAAATTGCTATGAGCAGTTATCCTATGATTTGAACCCTCGACAAGGCCATATTTAGACCTTGGGGGGCCCTCATGCACAGAGTTGGTTTACATTATCAATCGCAGTCACATATTTTTATTCCCCTTGGCGCCGGCGCCCTTTAAGGGGTTTGTGATGCTGGGAGGCGGAGCGGGGTTTGGGATAATGTGACTGCCATTATTGTCTGTCACAGTGGTCACATAATTGGAAAGGTGCCAATCGCAAGTAGTGATCAGGACCTTTCATTGAGGTGCTGGAAAATGTACTAGGAGCATGCAGGGTGCGCGCTCTCGGTACATGTTTGTTTACTTTTACAAAGTCCAGCCGCTGAGAGGCACAACGTTATTCTTAGGTCATGTGTGCACACACATGCGCAGTCAAAGACCACCTACCTTAAAAGGTTTGCTTGAGCTGCCAAAATTCATTTTTAAAAATGATACAATATACCAGTCCAGAGTGAAACCTTGTACAGATGATAGCAGGCAAAATATTACTTCCTAACATTAAATAGACATAAAATAAAGTAATTTATAATTATTAGTAGTATTATTATTAATAATATTATTGATATTTTATGTTTCTATATTGTTTTATATTATTCTCTTCTGTCAGGAGGCCCAGTGCAGTTGCCCCTTTTGTCCACTGACCCTAGACATATCCTACTTGGAGACCTAAAATTTGTGGGTGCTGTTGAATGGATGGCTTCTGGATCTCTATGCACCCATGTGCTGAAATGTTGCTTGATAGATAGTAGCTAACCATAATTATAGCTAATGATAAATAGTAGGTAACCACACACATATGATTGCTGAAAATATTCTAAGGAACACAATACAGAATGTGAGAATATTGGTTTATCACCATGCACCTTTTTAGTATGAGTCAGGCATACATGTTTCCATGTTCTGCATATACCTTTGTGCCAGCTTTTTCTTTACAGCAAAACTTTTTTTCCAAGAATCAGCAGGTCAACCTTGTCTGTTCAATTTTTTGAGTGCCCATAGACATGCAATCATCCCTTGAACTGACCATAACTGACCGTAATATCTTATTTCGATGGCCATGTTAAGATGTGGGCATTTGTTTCACAGCCTTGGCTGTGAAGTGAGCTCAGCATACAAATGTATCCAGAGACAGCATCTTTGGAAACTCCCAGACATACATGGCACTAGTGGAAAACAGATGCTCTTAGACTTATATGAAATGTCTA
Organism: Staurois parvus; assembly: GCF_062004578.1. NCBI lineage: Eukaryota > Metazoa > Chordata > Amphibia > Anura > Ranidae > Staurois > Staurois parvus. The sequence continues at coordinate 13,177,571 of NW_028317854.1, read as the reverse complement.
CTTTATGTCTTCTTGGACCAAAAGATAAGTTTCCATTACTTGCACAATCTCCTCAGGTTTTCTTTCATTTTTCCTCTTTTTTCCTCATTCTTCCCATGCTGAGTTAATCCATGACTTTTATTTATATCATAGAAATGCAACTATAAATTCAATCTTAGAGCTGCCTCGGTGGTGTAAACCTCCAGATCAAGTCTAATCCAGAGATTAGATACTGAAGTGCTGCTTCAATTGTGCAGCATTATCACGTACTATCTCTTGGCCTGCTTTCAAACTAGTGCATATGCTGCGACGATACTTTTGAAGCTGTTGCTAAGTTGTAAGCACTCGTCATTATCAGTGTTTTCCCTTTATTTACAATTTGGTTCAGGCTTTTTAGCAGGAAATGTCTGCTACAGGCTGAGCTGATATGTTAGTCACTCTTTTTGTCCCTACAGGTTGCTAATTGTCTCTGAGGCTATTAAAGTTCTGTCTGGTCTAAGCCTAGAAACTAATTGACATTATTTAAATTCTCTTGCTATCATTGTTCTGGGGGTTTTTCTGGCATAGTCTGCTTGCTTTCTCTTTCCACGCTGTGTCACTGATTGAACCTTCCATTGTCAGTATGAGTTCATACTTCCCAGTTATATGTTTGCTTACGGGTGCATAGTGAGTCAAGGAAGTGTGACGGAGTCTTTCAGATATTATTATTACTGTAAATAATACATAATTTTATTAGAAAGGATCATAGTATTCTGTGACTTTGTAGCAAAGTAAAAATGAGTAATACAGATTGTACAAATACATAAAATACATAAAACATATAAAATAAATACAAATTCAAAGAAAAGCATATACAGAAAAAAGGATGATTCAATAATGCTTAAAGTGTCACTAAACCCACATCATAAAAACTATTAATAAATGCTGTATTACATACTGTTAGTCCTCACTCAGTCACTATTTCTGTATTCTGCAAAAATCCTGGTTGATCCTGCTGGTCACTCTCTACCCATGCTGTCCATGTCCCCAATGCAGCTATGGATTTTGCAGACCAGAGTTAGCAGCTTTGCACATGCTCAGTTTTTAGTGTATTCCTATGCTGAGCATTTCCTCCCTATCTGAGCATCCCATGTGAATATAGTCACACATGTGGGCGTATACACAGTGGTAAATGACAGTCCACTCCTTCCCTCCTCCTCCATGCCCACTCACCAGCTAAACACAATAGGATATTAGGATAATGAGATATTACATGTAGATTCATGGATGCTTCACCTCCCTCTTATTCTAAGACACAGGTTGTGACTGGCAGAAATCCACCCCACACCATGTTTTTTCCAACAAAATAATAAAGATTTGATTTCAAAATATGTATTTGTATAATGATTTTAAACATGTTATTAATATTAATTATTTATTTTTACTTTGTATTCCAAAGGCTGTTTTTTTTTTTAATTATGACATGTGACCAGCAGTAGAAGACTAGAAGCTCCTTCTGCTTATGTTTCCCTGCAGACAGGCTGGAAAGGAGCTGGGTCATGTGACAGCTGTATAAAAATTAGGAAAAAGGTACTTAGATTTTTTTTTTTTTAATTAAAATAATTAGATTGCCATCATCGGTATACAGAAATAGAAGTAACAATGTAAATGAAACATTGTTTGTTTAGTATCACTTTAACATTTTGTGAATATCCAGACCAGTTGAACATTTACTTGAGTCATCACATATTTAGTCCACTGGGGGGCTGATTACTCAGCCAGACAGTTTTACATCATTTTATACTGTTTTCGTTGATTTTCACACTTTATGCTTCAGATCAGCCGGGTGTTTATTATAGCTCGGCCAGGTGTTTACTGCCATTGTAATCGTGTTTTATTTCTGATATTCCCATTTTTCACTGTTTTTGTTGTTTTTTAAACTTTATTCTTCTGCTCAGCCGGGTGTTTATTATAGGCAAGCCAGGTGTTTATTGCTACTTGATATTGGTTTATTTTTGATATATGTTTCACATATCATTTGGATTTAGTGGCTCAGCCAGTTTTTGTTTTTTTATTTACTATTGACCTTGTTTCACAGATGTATTCTATTATACGTTGGGTATGATGCTCAGGAGGGTGTTTATTTATTATTAGTGTAATTTCTTGGGTCGCTAGGGGGCAGCGCAGCACTATTCTTGGGGAGTTTTAGTCGATGTGGGAAACTATTTAGGTGCTTGCAGCAGCTTATCCTTTATTTGTGGCAGCGCATGAGTATTATATCCTTATGCTGTATGCTGACCACAACCGACCTGTCTCATTAAGCTTAAATAGTTTTGGTGACAAGTTCTGGCTGAGTAAAATCTGTAAAATTAACTTAGATGTACAGGGGATGAGACGATTCTTCTGTTGGAGGGGACTACTACCATATGTATCTCATGGAGCAATAACTTAAAGGTTCCCTGCTGGCACCATGTTATCCAGGGAAATCACTAACCAGATAATAACTAGAATCTGTTAGTTTGCTTTCAGTTACTGTTATTATATCAACCTGGATCTTTGCAGACAGACCTTTTCAGAAATTCCTGATAATATATTATAACAATTAAAATAATATTTATTTGTCTATTTCTGTAAATTTTGCAAGGTTGTTACTTCAATTAGTACCAACCATCATATACTATACTTTGCCAAATGCAATCCTATTCCCTGTATTTATCACAGTATTTCTGGCAAAATCAACAAGTATTTTTTTTCACCTATCAGAATGCAGATATAACAAAAAATTTTCAACAGTATATTTAGCCAACAAAAGGGAGCAAATACGGTTAGTTAATTGTCCAGTAGTTAATTGTCAAGTGTTTACATACTTGCGGTTTATGAGATTTTAGTGATTGAGTTTACATGTACTAAACCTGGATGTCAGATTCAATTTCATCAAGGGCTGCATCAGCATTATGGTTGCCCTCAAAGGGCTGGTTGTATCTGTAAGACTATATAAATGTATCTACTCTTTATCATATTAAATAATTGGCTCTGCATTTGATTATTACTAGTTTTAAAAATAGCTTAAGCTGTGAAGGGCAGGTGCAGATTGGTATGAAGCCTACTCACACTTATGTAGCAGAAGTCTGAAAAGGAAGTTCCCAATGAAGTTTTTTGTGGTTGATTCCAGTGGTGTGCAACCTTCCTTTTCAAATTTATTTATTTCAGGTACTTATATAGTGCCGTCAATTTACGCAGCGCTTTACAAATATATTGTACATTCACATCAGTCCCTAACCCTCAAGGGGTGTACAATCTAAGGTCCCTAACTCACATTCATACATACACATACTATGGACAATTTAGACAGGATCCAATTAACCTACCTGCATGTCTTTGGTGTGTGGGAGGAAACCAGAGTACCTGGAGGAAACCCATGCAGGCACAGGGAGAACATGCAAACTCCAGGTAGGTGGTGCCGTGGTTGGGATTCAAACTAACGACCCTAGTATTGCCAGGTGGAAGTGCTAACCACTAAGCCACTGTGCTGCCCGCAAATGGCATAAACTTGTATTATTCTCATAATAATTAAAAGCAGATGTACAGAGCACCCCCTTTACATAAGATATCAATACCCCCCTCATCATCCAAAGTTCAGAGTCCCCCACCCTACATCACAGCTGACTTCAGCCCTCCTCTGATCTTCCCTTGCAGGGTCTTGAGGAGGACCAGAGGAGGGCTGGAGTCAGCTTAATACTGAGGACAGGGAAGGCGGAGACAAGAGGGTGCTGTGGTTGTACATAGAGGCACAAAATCTGTAGGAGGAGTTCTGTCCTCCTCTCTGTGCTGACTGCTGAGACGGGGGCTGCAGAGACAAGCCTCTCAGTTGCTGCACGGAGAAGTGCATAATCTGGAGGAGGAGTTCTGTCCACCTCTCTGCTGCCAACTGCTGAGACAAGGTGAGGACAGAGATGAGGGGAGGCCATAGCTGCAGGATAGGTGCGAGGGCCACATGAAATGGCTAGATTCAGCCCATGGGCCTTGTGTTTGACACATGTGTACTTAAAGCGAAGTTCCACTCATACTGTAAAAAATAAAAGTCAGCAGTTACAAAAACTGTAGCTGCTGACTTTTAAAAAACAGCCACTCACCTGTCCCACGATCCTGCGGAGTCCTCCCCGCAGCCCATTTCACCAGCCGTCTGGTGTTCCAGGTGTCGGCATCTTCAGTGTCGGCACCCGGCTGTGACAACCTGCGGCTTCACAGCCGGGTGCCCTCTGTGCATGTGCAAGAAGTTCTGCGCTTTGTGAATGGCCCCGTAGTCTTTTGGGAACTGTCACGTGTCCCAGAAGACTACGGGGAGGGAGGGTAGGAGGACAACTTCTGATTTCGATCGCCTAGGCCAGGGGTAGGCAACCGGCGGCTCTCCAGCTGTTGCAGGACTACAAGTTCTATCATGCCTCTGCAAGTCATAGCTGTAACTGTCAGTTTTGTAATGTTGCAATGCTTCATGGGAAATGTAGTTCCACAACAGCTGGAGAGCCGCAGGTTGCCTACCCCTGGCCTAGGCGATCACAGTGGGAGTGGGTATCTGTCAATTTTGGGTACCCGCTCCCCAAAGGTGCCAATCCTTAATGGGGAGTGGGGAACCAGTCTTTAAAGCAGAACTTCCCCTTTTGGGTGGAGCTCCACTTTAACAATAAATTAATTACATTCAGTTACCCTAAACAATATACTTATTCTCCAAAAATGCACTAATTAAAGTTAGTTGCAGTCATGTGCACTGCTCTATGCACACTAACCATTCCAATATTCCACAGTCCTTAGTCCTTCTCTGGACCTGAGCAAGAGAGGGTGACTACATTTCTACATACAGTGGGATCATAGAGAACAGACGTAGCCATCCTCCAACAGGAAGGCAAATCACTGCAGCAAAAAAAAAAAAAGAGGAATTTGGAGATTTTAAGGAGTTTGAGATCAATAAAAGATATTTGTTTTTAAAAAAATGTATTAAAAAAAAACATACTGCAATCTAATTTTTTTAAACCAGAGTTTAGTGTCACTTCAAGGTACTAGTATTAGTACTAGTTCTTATGTTTTTTTTTTGTTCTGTGCACAGTTAATTTTTTATGTCTTCTTAAACCAGTCCCCCCCACACAAAAAAACATGATCTTAAAGACCTTCTCCAGCCAGTTTTTTTGGCTGAATAAAAAATCATTTATTCTACTAAAGTAAACTTATACATAGCTATATCATATGGTGTGGAGGCTGCTTAGTGTCTCTGATCTATTACAGCAGTGCCACAGAGAACAGAATTACAGCCTGAATGGTTACTGCTCCGTGTTATGGGAATGGCTGTAACTCCATAAAGCAAACACAAAACCTTCTATCCACCATCGCTGCATGATAAGATATATTTGCATCTGGCAGCAGCTCCACCTCTGGAGAACAGATTTGTTTGGGGGATGTTCGACTTGAGTGATAGGAAAAAAGCAGCTCACTTTTTAAAATGCCAGAGAGTGGGAGGACTATACTTCAAAATTAACAAGCACTTCAGACACAAGCAAATTCTTTCCCAAAAGCTGCTTTTAGCGGTGACCCAGGTGCACTGTTTTTATCTAGCTTTTTGACTGATTTTTACAATTTACCTTAATTTCAATCTTTTTGTTTGCTATTCATCAATCTGACTTCCATCTCTTTCCACTGGAAACTCCTCTCTCACTGATAAACGCCTCAAACTTTTCACACTTATCTTGACACTCGCCAATGAAAAGTGACAAGGTGAGAAGGGAGAGGAAGACAGTGCACGTTGTCCAATTTTGTTATCTGAAGAACAAACCTTTTTTTTTTCTTATTTTATTTTCTTCTGCAGTATATTTGAAATGTTAACTTTATAATTGTGCGGTGACAAATATATAGCTGTCATGGTTGGATATTCTACACACTGGGGTTCATTTACTAAAAACAAAATGTATGGGAAATTAAAAAAACTGGTTTTTGGCTAGTACTTGATTGTATGACTGAAGTCAAGATAGCTTCATAAACTCAGTGAATGCAACGAATATTTAGTCTTTACGTCTACTAGCTGTTTGTCTCCTGCAAACCAAGCCATACACAGAAAGAGTGTGAATAAATTAGCCTTAGATAGTATGTGATATGGAAGCCTATGGTCAAACTAACTTTGTAGTGATGTTTCAGTAAATGATTAGTATGAATGGCCAAGTATGTTTTGGACCTAATGGATCAACTGTCATTCTGAGTAACAAGAGTATTGAAAAGATTGGAAATGAGTAGAATGATTTAGGCGAAACTGAAATTGCTTTCACCTTGTTTCTCCATCTGTTTAATATTATTATTATTATTATACAGTATTTATAAAGCGCCAATAGTTCGCTCAGCGCTGTACATTACAAAGGGGGACAGAACATGTGACAGAACAATAATACAATGCAAAACATGAGGGGATTGAGGGCCCTGCTCTTTCGAGCTTACAATCTAGGAGACAAAGATGAAGCTCTCCGTTTAATTCATAAAGCTGTTTAGGGGAAATTAGCAAAACGTTCTATTTTTTTGAGGGTGTATGGTTTTTAGTGCATTTATACCTGAACTCCAGGCAAAAACTATTTTTTATTATTTATTATTATTATACAGGATTTATATAGCGCCAACAGTTTATGCAGCGCTTTACAACATAAGATCAGATGGTACAATTACCACACAATTTAATACAGGAGGGATCAGAGGGCCCTGCTTATTACAGCTTACAATCTAAGACAAGTGCACTGAAAAAATAAATTCACACTAATAAAGTGTGTCACCTGTGTCTAGGCTGAACTTTTATGGACAACTTTGGCTTTCATTCACCACTGTGTAGTGTGGTCAGCGTGAACATAAGGTGCTGGTGGTTACAGTCAGGTCCGGACTGGGCCAACAAATAGATCTGGGCGTTTTTTATTATCATTACTGCTCACTGACTGGCTGCTAAAGCTTGCAGCACATACTTTCTGTTTGTGGATTAGTTGCTGAAGGTTGCTGCACTTCCTTACAGCTTACTGATTGGTTGCTAGGGGTTACTGCACAACATTACCACTCACTGATTGATTGCTAGAGGTTACTGCACATAATGAATAGAGTAGAACAGATGGTAAAGTGAAGGCAGCAAACATAGAGCTCAATAACAGCACACCAAAGAGTTAAACTTACAAATTGCCTTTTTTTCTAACAGCAGTCTGCCACTCACTTTCTTTCCCCAGCTCATGCTGTCTGTGGCAGGCAGCAGCAGTGACATCTATCCCAGACATCAGGCCATGGGGTCTCCTCCAGGGCGGTTGAGCAGCGCTGCCTCAAGGAGCAGCCCCAAGGATATGCGGCCCAGCAGCCCCTTCCCCCCTGGGAAAATGCCAGGTGTGCCCTATGGCCAGTCTGGGCCTAGTTACAGTTCTGAGTGGAGTACTCAAATCACCTTTCTCCTCCATTTAGTAAGCATTTGGCATTCTTTTAAAGTAATTAACATTAGGACAATATCCACTTCTCCAACCACAGTGACTTGTATTACAAAGATTGAAAAAAGATGCAAGAGGTTCACTGGATAGAGGAGCTGCAGTGCAAGCTACCCACTGTGATCTGAGTACTTCTGCTGGAACTGGAACTCTGTGTTAGATGCACTGTTCAGGGGTGAATTAAAGTTGAATAAAACTCTGCAGCCTATACTAATGGTACGCAATCCAGCGTACGTGTCAAAAATAGTTATTGGCTGGAGTTTAGCTTAAAGGTAGTTTAGTTTATTTAATTAAGGCCCATTCACACATACTGCGGTGACTGGTGGTTTTCCTCACTGGAAGAACGCCAGTCACTACTAGGGCCCACAGAACACAATTATTTTCTATGTGCTTTATGAACACTGCAATGCAGCCCAGAAGTGCTTTGTAGTGAGCTGCGATAAACTGCAGACATGCTGCATTTTATTGCAGTGCAATGGATGCCACCGAATGTCACCACACAGCATTAAAACACACCACACTGCTGTGCGGTGACATGAATGAACTGTCACTTTGTGTACTTCAAATAAAGTTGAAAAAAAAGTAACTGTGTTATGCACTGAAACACAGATGACATTGCCCCCTCACCTCTCCAGTTTTTGTGTGCAGGCACTGTAAACCGGCTGTTAGTGTTCTGCAATTCATGGTTCAGGTGTTTTTGTGTGGAATTTTTTTTTTATTTCTGTAAAGTAAAAACATATATAATTGAGGCTAATGAGGGGGTCACAATAACAGATCCAGGATGAAAATCGTTTTATAACCTGCAGAAGCCATGTCATGCCCATTATACCTTAAAAAAACCACCAAAATTGACCATCTAACTTTCTGCATTGACTCCAAGTAATTTCACAAAAATGGCAAAATTGTTCAAAATCTGGGAAAATGAAAACTATCAATTTCGCTCCTCACTAAGCAATATCTGCTGCTGAATACATATCACACATACTCAGCTCATGTCATACCAACATACCGTCTAGTAAAACTTAATTAGGGCCAGGTCACACCTGAATCACACAGGAACATGGTCCGCATTCCTATTTGATTCCTGTGAGATTTAGTGTGGTACAATTTTCAGCCCATTCATTTGAGTGGGCTGAAATCACATTGGATCACACCAAACATACTGCATGCACTACTTAAAAACGCATTGCACCCGGATCACATGGTACTGTGATACTATGCAAAGCAATGCAGGCAAATGCACTGCGTTTGTGAACTGCATTTGGGGTGTCTTTAGGAATACATTGACACCCGCAGTAGATCACACACCCAGTGCGTTTTGAATGTGCTGCAGGAAATGCGCACAGAACATGGGTTTCCTGAACCACATTCTGGTGTAAATGGACCCTTTATGAAAGGTTACTTTATTGGTCTTGATATTGTGGTGTGGAAGCTTGCGTTTGAAATGCATACACATAGCCAATATTACTATAACTCTTTTCTTTTCTTATCACTTTTTCTGTTTTTGCCAACCTGAAACAATATACTATTGCTAAATTTAGCATCAGTAATTTAAATGCTGCCAATATATCATTATGATACATTGGCGGTTATTTACTAAACTTGGAGAGTGCAAAATCTGGAGCAGTTCTGCATAGAATCCAATCAGCTTCCAGGTTTTATTGCCAAAGCCTAATTGAACAAGCTAAAGTTAGAAGCTGTATGGTTTCTATGCAGAACTGCTCCACATTTTGCACCCTTCAGGTTGAGTAAATCAACCCCATTGGATTAATTTTCGGTTATGTAAATATATAAATCTGTGCAAAATCACAAACTAGTTAATTCCAATTATTCTGCAAGCCCTAAACATTTGTGTCACATCTGCTTATTTTGAAATAACACACCAAAGTTTATATATTTTTTCTTTTTCACTTGTGTTGTATTATGTTTATTTCATAAAGCACTTATAGGTAGGGTTTTGACAGACAATACACAGTGGCGTAGAGGGCAGAGTTATGCTTTATTTTATTTAAACAGTGCTAAAAATAACTCACCTGTAATGTGTGATTCACTGTCCTCCTAGCTTGTTATTTATCTGCCTTCATTTTTATTATTGTTCTCATGTCTTAAAAAAATATATTATACTGTTAAGAGATAAAACATTTGAAGTCCATGAGCAAATTCACATTCTTGGCATTGAGATCTTTTGTAATCATCAGCAGCTTTGATATAATTAATGATATAAAACAGGAGTCTTTAGATGAGCTTGCCCAGCACATAGTGTAGTTATAAATTATACCAAGGAATCATGTTATGTAACATCCCACAAATTTAAACACTTTGTTTTCTAAGGTATAATGTTAAAGGGCAAGTAAGATACTAACTGCATCAAGTGTAAATACGCTTGCTTCCTGCTCATTGGACAAAATGACTATGGGGCAAACAACTACCTGCAAAAACCTTCACAACTTAAACCCTTCTCTTTTCCACTCTGCAACTGACCGCCTCTATGACAGAATCTCTCCCCTGTCCTGCCCTGACCTGGCCACTGCTGTCTACAACAGTTCACTTTCATCCGCATCAGACTCACTTGCTCCGCTGACTACACGAAGTATCAGGCCCCCGACCATTACAACCATGGCAGGCTGACAACAGCAGACATAGGTGTGCACTGGAGCGATTGTGGTGTAAAACCAAATCTCAGCAAGCATTCACCCTATATAAATCTGCTTTCTTAACATACAATTCCTCCCTTCATGCTGCCAAACAAGCTTACTTTGTCACTCTTACTAATATTTTGTCATCCAGTCCTCATCGTCTCTTCTCTACCTTTAACTCTCTACTTACTCCACCTCCACCCAGTAACTCACTCACTGCTTACGAGATTGCAAATCATTGCAAAAACTAGATTGATGCAATTCGTAGGGGCATTTCCACTACACAGACATCTATCCCACTTAGGATACCTTATACTAAACCTCCCTCAACACTTTCCTCTTTTGACCTTGCTACTACTGAAGAGGTCACTAAAGTTTTCTCGGAAGCCCGCATCACCACGTGCCCCCTGGATCCTGTCCCCTCTCAACTACTACGGTCACCCTCTTCTTCTGTCCTATGCTCCCTCACTCACATCTTCAATCTCTCCCTCTCCAATGGTGCCTTCCCTACCCCTCTAAAACATGCAAACATCACTCCCATACTTAAAAAGCCCTCGCTGGACCCACCAACATGAACAACTCAAGACCCATCAGTTGACAAATATAAGATTTCCCCTCATTTTATGGATATTTCTACTTATGTCCTGTCATGTTTCTGTAATGAAAAGCAAGAGAAATCTCCCCAATAGGTACACAGACAGCATTAAAAACCTGAAAGAGGTTTCAAATCATCCCCATTTACCAAATAAAAGTTGTGGATAAAGTTCTATATTAACCTAGTCAGTGTATTGCTAATATTATCTAAAGCGAGCCATACAATGGTAGATTTTTGAACAAACATTTGAAAGGACATTCATATGAAAAATTCTAATAGTACAATTACATTCGATGACTTCATAAATGTTCCTTGAAACTACTCCTAAAATTCATTAGCTTTTAATATTTGATTTTGAAATCAATGTAATTTCCTGAACAAAAACCAAATGCATTTTTTGTTCATTTGGAAAAAGAATTTCCATCCTGCTTCTATAAAATGTTCTCAGTTGAAAATAATAATTTTAAAATGGATGGATTTCAAGCCTTAAGCCAGCCATAGAAGGTTTAAATCTGGGCTGGATCAGCAGGAACTGGCCAAGATTCGAACCATGTATGGACAGGCTGAAAGTACCCATGTTGATTGATCGATCAAACCAGCCTGTCAGGTTTTACATGAGATTGTTGTTAGCAGATTTTATAGCCACTAGCAGTAATCATTGTATTCTGATGGGAGAACTCAATGGCTCAGCGGAAGAGATTCCCCCATCAACACTAACTGTGTTGATGGGGGAAGCAAGCTATTTTATTTCTTGCAACCCGTGGTTGCAGGAAAGAAAATGGCACCATTTATGGCCAGCTTTATTTTTTTTCCAAAAATGTTCCCACAATGTCCAAAACAAAAGGTATGTTAATGATAACAATATTTGGTATGTTAGGACTCTTGTGCTCAAAGGTGTTTGTTTACAGATATATCTTCCAAATTAGTGCTGTTGCTGCAGTTAGACCTAGTTTACCAAGTGGCTGCATTAGCCTTTGTCAACTTTTTTAATTAGGAGGAACCCTTGTAATAACTTTCCCATCTCAGGAAAACTAATAATAATTGCTGTATCTACAAATGTACATTGATGAGATGGTCAATGGTAAGGATGTCCTTACTTTTGAGGTAAATAGGAAGAATTCCCCACTTACAGATAGCGAAAAAGATCATTTTGGTCAGAGGGAACTTATCAGAGAGACAGACATTGGTTATTGATCAGGGAACCTCTAGGAACATTTGGAGGAACCCTGGGGTTTCATGGAACCCTGGCTGAGAATAGCTGGTCTACATGCTGCATTTACCCCTATGATAAACACTGCTATAAGACATGAAAAGATCAAATTGACAGAAAAAACAACTAAATAAGAGCAAGCATGCACTTGTTTCTTGTTACATGGGTTCTCTAGCATTCTGGCTTGCAGCCTATGTTTATCATAAAGGTAACCCCAGGCTATAGGCAAATGCAAATTGTGTGTTAATGCTGTAATGGAACAAGGTGTAAAAATTATTTTATAAAGATTTGTTTCTTTTGTCAACATGCAATTAGTCAAATAGAGGATAACTCATTAGTAGATTTACTAAAACTGGTGCACTCAGAATCTGGTGCATGGTAGCTAATCAGCTTCTAACTTCACCTTTTTAAATTGAGCTTTGACAATAAAACCTGGAAGCTTATTGGTTTCTATGCAGTTTCTATGTGTTTAAAGCTGGCCATAGTTTGTATGGAAATTCAGAAAAATGGTTCCTTTCAATCTATTTAATCTGATGGTTGAATGAAAAAAAAAATTATCTGATTCCCCTATTCACACATTCAAGGTGAATGGGGGAATCCTTCTCTTTGTGGTATAGTGTTCTGAAAGCAGAGGGAGATTTTCCCACCATCAGAATACAATGATCATTGTTGCCAATTACAGCTGATGGCACTGATCATTCAGAAAAAAAAACAACAGGTAGGTTTTGCACAAGTAGATCGATTGTGTACAACCAGCCTGCCCATACATGGATTGAAATTTGGCTAGTCCCTGCTGAACTAGGTGATATTCAATACATCTGTGGCTGGCTTAACCCAAACCAGCAATACCGATCAAATGGAAAAATAACTGTATGTTTATTGTCACACTGACATCAGTGCAGACATCCTCTAGCTGACCATTTGCAGTAAAAAAAAAGAAAAAAAAGAAAAAATGATTGTTCAGACTGTACTGCAAACGTCCTCTATTGTTATTTCAAGATAAGACCAGTCCCTATAAACTCACTGAGAGCAAGAATATGAGTGATCAATCCAAATGACCGTTTGGCATTGTTTACAGCCCTTATGATTGCAATCTCATGTCTGTGGCCAACACTAGGACATGTGCATATGCATTCCTGATGCCCATCAAACTCTGTCCAATGAATAAAATCTAAATAGATATGACCTGACATTGTGTATGAAATAAACTAGGGCTTCCGAGTAAGTCTAAGCTATGTATAGGAATTTGTAGATGGCCTTTTAATGCACAATTAGATGAAGCTCCTGTGTGTATATAGCCTAATAAATATAAAGCCCCTAATGAATTTCACTATGAGCTATTTACCAACCATTTACCAGCTGGATTCCTCTTAGCATTGCATACATTCAAATACACATAAGATATACTATTTGATGAAAGATTCACATCAATAATCCTTATTGTATGAACTTTTGAAAAAGCTTACTAAAGTTGGCACACTCTGCAATAGGCTGACCATCTTTATTTTTTCAGATACAGAAACAATTTAAAATTCCTTTTAGAATAGTTAAATGGTGTACTCTATTTGAAATATAATTTTTCTTTGTGAAGGTCCCTGTAATTTAAAAATAAATTTTGCTCATTAATTAAATATATGTTTAGGCTGGCATTATACATCTGTATAAAATGACAAATCCAATTTACAGTAAAGTGTAATGCTTTGAACATAAATCCACACAAAAGACTTACACATATGTGGAAATGCATTTACCATATACTGTTTTCCTTTATTATCAGTTTATTCTTTAGGCTCCATGCATACTGGGCTTAAATAAACTCAGATTCTCTTGGCACAAAAAAAAGCTGATATAGAGTGGTTTTCCACACAGTTTAGGCAAGCTTAGAAGAGTTTAGTATTTTTTCTGCCAGAAAGCTCCAATCAAAAACGCAAACCAGAAGGGTTGAGCCTAAAATATGCTTCTGATTGTCCTAATGTGCATGGACCCCTAGGATAACACTGAGCTGCTAACACAGGCAAAACACAAAACTCCTGTAGAAGCACCGATTTTTAAGCCAGTGTGTATGGAGCCTAACACTATCAACTTATGTAGAGATGTCTTACGTATTTTTTTCATATTGCAAAATACAGAAACCATCATACATATCTAATAAGAATTACACTTGATGTTCTTGCCTTGAAGGATGAAGGATATCAAAGTAGGCAAATGCCCCATGGGCCACAGTTAAATCTGAAACAGAAGGTCAACTCTTATAAGGGTTGGCCTTAGAACTTAATAGTTCATATAGTACCTTCAGTACCGAAACATAGTCAGTAGAGCACTGCATGGTCATAGAACACTTGTGGTTCCCATACTTGCCCTCAAGTACCATAAATACTGTATGTTTTCCAGGTAGCCTAATATACAACATGCAGCAGTAGAGCAATTTAACCACAAAATACAAAAATTCTTGTGGGCAGGTTGAGAAAACACTGCTCTTCATAATGCTTACTCAACTTCTCTATTCATTTTATTGGCTCATACTCCAGAGTTCAATTCCTGTTCAATAACCACTGTGGGAACACACTATACAAAAACAAGTGACCCATCTGTAAGAGGTTCCTAGTTGGCAACTAGTTTCGTTCACAAAAAAAAATGAGTCTGCAGGAGACTTGGACAGAGTCCATTATTACAAGAGTATGACAACTGGTGAACATTATGCAGTATCTTGTTTGTATAGAGCAAGCAGTTCAGACCCTTCATAGATTGTGTTCTGTTGTACTGAGAACATAGCTGCAGACATCTGATTGAAAATGTGCCCAGGGCTGGCCTGCAGACATATAATTAGTTCACAAGTTATTAGCCCGTACTGTACATCATTTGTGGCCAGATGTCTTTTTGTTTGTTCAGGCCTCATTTGAACAGGCTTTTCAAAGACATTTTAGTTTTGCAATGTAATCATGTAAGGAAAATGTCATACTTCCTGGCACAAAGTAAGCTTTAATTGTCCAACAAAAGATGATAATTATGTCACATTCAACACATTTCAATGACCTTAATTTACATTGTAGGTCTAGACTTCAGTGATGTTCTCACTACATGCCTTTGTTACCGTCCAATATATAAACTGTTTTGTAGAATTAGCAATGTTAGCAATAAGTGTGTAAACCATTTTAAATGGACACTACTGTTTCTTTTCAGTAGGTATATACTGCATCTTAAGCAAATTTTTAGTTTGGCTTTTACATTTTGACATGCTTACTCTTCCACATTTTAGTTTAATTTAAAGCAGATATCTGAATGGACGTTGTAGGTAAAAAGGTAACCAGGGCAAAAAACATAAACAGATAAACAGCCTAGCAAAACCAAAAATAAAAAAAAGCTTTTGCTGCAATACTTACATTCCATTTAGAGCTGTTTCCCAGTCACAATAATTATTTTCTGACACTAGGGGGTTTATTTACTAAAGATGGAGAGTCCAAAATCAGACTCCTTTCTGCATAGAAACCAATCAGCTTCTAACCTCAGCTTGTTCAATGAAGCTTTGGCAATGAAACCTGGAAGCTGATTGGTTTCTATGCAGAAGGGAGTCTGATTTTGGACTCTCCAGCTTTAGTAAATAAACCCCTAGATGTCACCGATCTTCAAAGGTGCAATAATAGCCAGCATCATTTAACCCATTTCTTAGAGACAATGCTATCATGGACCACCCCATGAGGGGACATGATTATGCCGTCCAAGGCTTAGAATACTACTGTACTGAACAGTGTTTACACATCAATATGTGAATGCTGTCAAAGGTTGGCTGCCAATGGAAAATATAATTCATTGACATTTTTTACTGGTGTTTACCACCTGCAGGTAGAGGACTATTCTACAGCATTTTTACATCAGAGACAAGTCTAGAAAACTGAGAAGGAGCACACGGCAATACATTGTATCCCTTTTCTAACTTAATATAACCAAATCCTGGAGATCCTAGTGCTGCTGTCCGGAATACTTTGTATTCTCTGTGTCTATTATATGTCACATTTTTATAATCCTTGGAGAACACAGAAAGAGTTTACTTCCTTGTTTCATTTGCCTTGATTGCTTATAGCCTGGAACTTCACACAGAGATGTGGTTCACCTCATACGTAAACTGACAGCAAACCAAAAACTGCTAGTAAATTATGTTATTGGCTATACAAGTTCAAATGCAAAAGATGAAACAGCAGCACGGAGTGGGTAGCCATATACATGAGTTGACAGTCCCCTACATGCCGGACAACCTCCTAATTTTTATGGGTAGTAAAGAATCCTTCATTTTCTCTGTATACTGTTTAATAAAGATGTTCACACCTGTTACAATTTGATTATACATTTTCATGGAGGCCTGATTCACACCATGTGTGCAAAAAAACTGATGGAATTTGACTCACAGATTTCACTTGCAGAGACATGAATTTACATCAGTTTCATACGCTTTTTATGGGTTTTGTACAGGTTGCAGATTCCTGTGAAGAAAAAAATCTGCACATGATACTAGTTGTGGTATAAACAGGGCACATAGAGAGCGTGCACAGAAAACATCACGTCTCTGCACATGGTGTGAATGAGGTCTTAGAGTTACCAAAACTATGTAAAATGAGGACCTACCTTAATATCCTCTCCATTTGTATGCAATGGACAGGCCCTAACATTGAAAATCTAACTGTGTAATCACATTGTAAAATAATGCATGAACTTAGAAGGTAACGTTAAACAACAGTAGACAAAGATCAGCTTCTTTATTATGAGTACACCTAACTGCTAAAAGTCAGCATCTGATTTGTTGCTGGGTGTTATAGATGACAGTATCAGGGGCAGTACATATGGGAAAGAAGCATCATTGTGCTTTATATGCTAGTGGAAATCGGCAGCAGAATGGGAAAAAAAAGAAACCCCAGTAAAGAAAACTCACTAGTCCTGGTGGTACAAACATTTTAACTACTGGCAGGTTGGTTATAAGTTCCAAGAGAATATGTACAGGCTATGGTGAACTTAGATGCTCACATCATACTACAAACACCTTCACAAGACCAGCTTTTTAGCAGATGCTACAAATGCCAGACTAGGCTTTGTTAAGAGTAAAATATTTCAAACTACCGGTAGGCCTGTTGTAGGCTCCAAGGGGATACCTACAAGATATGGTGAAATTAGATGCTTACATCAGCCTACAAATACCTTCGCAAAGACCAGCTTTTTGGCAGGTGCCAGAAGTGCCAGACTAGGCTTTGTTAAGAGTAAAATATTTCCAACTACTGGCAGGGCAGTTGTAGGCTTCAAGGGGATACCTACAAGATATGATGAAATTAGATGCTTACATCAGCCTACAAACACTTTCACAAAGACCAGCTTTTTGGCAGGTGCCAGAATTGCCAGACTGGGCATTGTGGAGCGTAGAGCGTATATTACTAAATAGAGCTGAGAAAATAGTAAGGAACAGGGAATGCAGGCTTTTTGCTTGGGGTCTATATACTTAATGCCTTTATACTTAATGCAGTGAATTAACAATTGGTCTTCTGTATCACTTTATCACAGTTTACTGAGCAAATCAAGCAAACCCCATTTGGTGCAGATTGGCCAACTTGCCTGGACTAATATTCAGAGCAAACAGCCTAGATATTCTGTGAGTTTCGAAAAAAAAAACATTCTCTCATCCCCATTAATAAGCAATATATGTGGCTACATACAAGTAGAATGTGCTTTCATCTAAAACTAGACCATGGAAATTCTGTATGGTTTTGAAAACCCTGTAGGTTCTTCAATTCCTGGTTAAATGTTTCCTTCTTTTCCTTATTTTTAGGGAAACATTGCATTAAAAAATAAACCAAAACCTGTTGCATAGATGGACAACTATAAAAAAAAAGCATGTACTGCCAGCACAACTGAAGCTGCCAAAATTATCTGATAGAAAAGAGGTTTCCTGGAGTTGGTGCAAGAAATACTTCTGGCATTAATCATAATAAGTGCTTTATCTAAGCCTGTCATGTATATTTTCTGTCTGCAATTTACCTCTCAGGCAAGCTGTACACAGTATCATCCAGCATTATCTCAGAACTTATGCTCTTCAAGTGTCTAAATGTATTTGCACCATGGTTCCCACAGTTAATGTGAGAATAGCCCTAGTAAGTGCTATTTAAAGACCCTGTGTATACCACCCTTGCTGACAGATCCGTGTTACTTGTCCTGCTCACTGAATCTGTCACATGGGGTAAGCTTCACAGTATGTAATAACTTTATGTATAGATTTTGGTTTTTGACAAATAAACAGATTTATAGCCGCTGCTCTGTTAATTTACTGTGTGAAATCAGGAAATGACGATGAAGATAGCAAAGAGTCTGCTTGTGCCACAGATGTTCATGGGGCTTTCAGCAGATCCAGAAATATTACCCAGTAGTGGTTTTACCGGGGCTGCCCAATTTATGTTGAATTCTATAGTGAAGCATGGATGCAAGCTCTAGCCTCCTCATCCTGCAAAGGAATGTAGGAGCAGTCAAGGAGTGTAAGGAGTGTATTATTAATTGGGTGGAGGGAGTATAAGATTTTACTGCAAAGTGCCATCTTTAAATCACTGAATAGTATGTTGCTTACTGCCAACATCATACATCCTTTGAATGTGAAGATGTTCATTTGGTGGGAAGTGCTTTTAAACTTCCTTTAATGTTATATAGATATGTTTTTGCACACTTTAAAAATTTTTGAGATAAGAAAGAGGGACCCATTAGCGCATTAAGTATCCCTTAAGTCCCTGCCATGCATGTCCCTGTAACATGGACCATGAAAATTAATGTGAAAAACATTATTGGTTTAACCCATTTTTTACACTATTTTTACTTTATTCTGGCTTTTCAAAACAACAAAAGAAATAACTTGAAGGTTAGATAAAATATTTAGAGCAGTCATTTTTTACAGAGATTCTAACATCAGGCCAAAAAGAAGGACAAATGAGTAAGAAAGAGGAAAAGAATGATTTGGTCCCAAAAGAAGGACAGCGCTTCAGAATAAGGGACAGTTGGAAAGTATGCTTTTGGGATGGCTTAATATTAACTATTTCCTGAAAAATACCTGGTTTATGGTCTGCAAATATACACATGTATAAACCGTTGTCTACCATATTTATCTAATTAAACTGCATGCAGTTTGTTGGTACATGGCATGTGTCTGTGATGTATCACATTGTTTACAGCACCAAAATGTAGCAAGAGGGGAACTTGCTGTCTGCAATTGGTACATAGGGAGCAGGATATTCACCAAGTTAAAGAACAGATTCAAAAATGATATGAGACAGATAAGATAGCTATGACCTTTTTATGACCTTAAGAATGTCATTTGCATGGAAAAGGAAAAATAAAGGCAGTGTGTGCATAGACACATACATTATTTCATGCTCATGGTATTTTTATTTATTTATTATAGGTACTTACATAGTGCTGTCAATTTACGCAGCCTATTATATATATTATGTACATTTACATCAATTCCTGCTCTCAAAGAGCTTACAATATAAGGTTCCTAACTCACATTCATGCATAAACATACTAGGGTCAATTTAGACAGAAGTCACTTAACCGACCAGCATGCCTTGGTGGGAGGAAACCGGAGTACCCAGAGGAACCCATGCAGGCACAGTAAAAACATGCAGGTAGTGCCGTGGTTGGGATTTGAACATCATATTTCCTTTGCTTTCCAGTTATTATGTACATAATCAGAATGATTTGGTGAAAAAATAAATAAATTATATATATATATATATATATATATATATATATATATATATAATGGAACTCCACCCAAATCCTATTTTGTTACATTTTTTACATTTTATTTTCTTTTGAAAAATAGTGGTTTTACTTTTTTTTCAGTACTGCTAACATCATCCAAACTCTTTGCAGTAATGTCCTCTTAAAATACGCTCCAGCAATAACTGATGGTGATGAACTATGCCTGCACAATGAACATGAACATAGCCGCATGTACTCTTCACCAGAATAACAAGGCACCCTGAGCAATTGCAAGACAGAGACAATGTTGTCAGTCTATAAACGGAAGTGCTTTAACAGAAGCCTCCATGGTAACAATAGCAGTTATTATAGTAGTAAAACCTGTAACTTTAGATTTAGACTGAAATGGTCTTTCAAAAGGCATTAACATAATAAATACTATAAAAATGTTAAAGATCGGATTTACATCTAATATTCTGGTGTTATCAGTGATATCACCCCTCCCCCACCAAGGATTTAGAATACAAATGGACAGATATGAAAAAAGGGATCCATACATCTGGTTGCAACAAAGCAAACTTTAAAGGAACCCCCCGATTGAACATTTAGTACCAATGCAGATATTTCCAATGTGTTTATGAGTGCTGCCCTTTCTCCCTTTCTTTTTCATTCTTTTTCTTGAATTACCACTTTCAGAGATTTTCCCACGGGTTACTTTGGTTATCAGGAGCTATAGAGATAAAATCAGAAAGGAAAAGAATACTTTCTTTACATAGTGAAGCCTTTTTTCATTAAAAAGGATACCTTTTTATATCACTTAGACTCCCAACTGTCCCACACTATATTAGTGTGTCTGTTGCCTCTCAAGTAGACGCTGTCTGCATGGAACTGGCCTCCTGGACTGTTTTATGGAAAAAGGTGAACTAGAGGGTCACCTAGAGAACCACAAACTACAGAGATTGTCTGTATGTGGAATAGTAAATGCAATCCTAAATTTAAAGAGTTTGTAAGGGCTCAAGGTTTTTTACTTTCATGCATTCTAAAAAACCTACAGTGCCCCCAGCCCCCTCAGAACTTACCTGAGCCCCATCGAGATCCAGCGATGTGCATGACAGCCTCAGCTGTCATGGATCTCTGCCTCCTCATTGGCTGAGACAGCAAGCCAGAGCCATTAGCTACCACTGCTGTCAATCACAGCTAGTCAGCCAATGAGGAGAGAGGGGGGTGGGGCCAAACCATGGCTCCGTGTGTGAATGAGCACATGGAAAAGTGGGTGCCCCCATAGCAAGCTGCTTGCTGTGGGGGCACCAGGGGCGGACTGACCATTTGGAAACTCGGGCACTGCCCGAGGGTCCGGGGTTAATAGGGGGCCCCATGAGATGCCCATGATACCTTTGTCATAGGCTTTTTTGAGTTTGGGCAAGGACACAAGGGCCCCATGATCTCCTATTGTCCGGGGGCCCCATGAGTTGTCAGTCCGCCCCTGGGGGGCACCCAACAGAAAAGAGGAGCCAGGAGAGTCTGCAAGGGACCCAGGAAGAGGAGGATCCAGGCTGCTCTGTGCAAAACCACCACACACAGCAGGTAAGTATAGACATGTTTGTTATTTTACAAAAACAAAACTTTTAGAATCACTTTAAGACTCAAGCAATATTACCTTAACTCATTTGTAAATCACTGTGTTGATTTGATTCAAGTCAAATTTACTTTCTAAAGTGTGTCTTTCATTCAGTGCCAAAAAAATTATTTTGTTTTTGTGATACCTACATATGTGCAGGGGAACTTCCTTAACCACTTTCCTGCCGCCCTATAGCAGAAGGGTTACACGGTGGCAAGGCTGTGCAAAATCACGTATATATATATACGTGATTAGCATTTCCGGGCAGAGGGCAGGCGCACCACCCTACCCGCGCAACTATTGGTGGCTAGGGATGTCAATCACTGGGTCCTGGCTGGTGACTCCTGGCCAGCACTCGGTAATCGTCAGGTAAAGCTGACAGACCTGCTGAGAGACCTATGTGTAAACAGCAGAGAGATAGAAAACAGCATGTTTCCCTAGTAAAACACAGCACACAGTAAAACACACACAGCACACAGTTAACCCTTTGATCGCCCCAGATGCTAACCTCTTCCTGCCCAGTGTCAGTGCTTTTTATTACCACTGATCACTGTATTGATGTCACTGGGGATGTCAGTGGCAGTTAGACAGTTCCCACCCAGTGTCAGAATGCCAAATGGCAAATAGCAAAGACATGTAGCAGAGTATATTTTGACCTAAATGTATGAACAAATTAGATTTTTTTAAATGTTTTCATTTGATATGTTTTATAGCAAAAAGTCAAAAATATTGTTTTTATTTTCAAAATTGTTGTTTTTTTTTTTGTTTATAGCACAAAAAATAAACTCAGAGGTGATCAAATACCACTGAAAGAAAGCTCTATTTGTGGGAAAAAATTACATTTATGTACAGCATTGCATGACTGCGCAATTGTCATTTAAAGTAACGCAGCACTGTATTGCAAAAAATGGTCTGGTCAGGAAAGGGGGTAAATCCTCTGGAGGGCAAGTGGTAAACCTTGAGTATCCTTAGTCTGAATTTAGTTTTTACAGCTAGGGTGTAGCCAGCCTGGGCTTCAAGTTAATTGTATAAGTAAATTATTAGGGTATGAAAATGTATTTGGCCCTGGCCAATCAGGGGTTACCTAATAAAATTTAGCAGTTCTTTTGGGGGTTATTGCTACATATGCTTTGAACTGCATACTCCTCCCAGATATGACATGAAATGTTAGTTTCCACACATAGGGACATTTTGCATAAGTGGAATTCTATAGTATAGACTTGATGAGAACACAATAAAGGTTTTGGATTTTATGCATGCATATGGGAACAGCAGAGAGAACAGTTATTACAGGGGCATTTATAGGCATACATTAGATCTTATGGGCATATGTACAGTACCAGCATTAGCTACATATATTGCAAACTCTTTCAGGTGCAGAAAACCATGTGAATCATTTTCAAACTGGACTATACATGTTAAGTGTAATTGCAAGCTGGCTATGCTATTAAAAACTTCACAAACTTTTCTGAACATACCAATTCATGTTAAATGCCAGAGGTGTCAAAGAGCTAATCTAGGCCTTGGTAATCTCAATTAAAAAAAATACCAACACATAAACAGTACATTTTAAAGTCAAAAGTATCAAAATGCAAGTCTTTTTTACATCTATGCCAACCAATACTTATCACAGGGTCAGCAATGATAAGAAGTCTCAGAGAATACTAACAGTTCAGGAATTTCTGAACACTCAGAGACCTCTGATAACAGAAAATAAATCTTTCGCATATATTTAACAAGTAAAAAGAACAATTCTGTTTACTTTTGCCTTTTGAAATAATTCTAAATTTGAAGTTTTTATAAATTACTATATTAAGCATTTTCTCTGGGCTAGTTATTCTAAGACTTAATCAAGGTCTAGTTATTGTCTTATTATTTATTTAAGGCACGGGCTATACACATACACAGTTTAGGAATTACTTAAGAAAAAAACATAAAAAAACACATGAGGGGAAGGTGGTGAATAAGTAGTGATGGTTATAAAGGGTAAATTATGTAATAAAGTTAGGAAGCACTGGTATAAAACACCAATGACACAAAAACCTCTTTTAACTTGAGTGATTTCACAAATATTTTATTACATTTATTACTGCGTTTGAGCATTTAAGTCAGTTCATAGAAGCACAGAAAATCATGTATATTCATTTTGATAAAGAACATTTTTCCATCCAGTAGCAGTGAATCATTTAGTGGTATTGAAATAGCAGGTTCATTTATCACTTTCGTCCTTGAAAAGAGAACTTAATTAAACACAGAAGCCTAAACCGCGCCATATGTGTTTACGGGCAAGCTGATGAGCAGTGATTAAATTTAAAAAATTGCATACTTAAAATCACCAAAAGAATTTAGCAGCTAGCTGGCTAAAGGTACCTATATTGGTAATGTATACATTTTCATAATATTAATAATTTTGATGTGATGATCCAACAACCTGGTCATGGACAGAATAAAAAAAAAAGTGCATCCAACATCCACCTAAATGTTTTAGTTTTGGAGAGTGAAGAAAAGTTGGGACCCTTATCAGGTTTGGTTAAACAAAAAGTGATGATATCAACCAGGAAATACAGATTATAATGGTGAGGAATGATACCTCCTTATAAATAAATATAATTAGAATACACTCAAAAGGCTTACACGGTCACCACTGCATGTACATATCTAAAGCAAACTATTGTTTTAATTATCCTTTTAAGATTAGTACTGCCTAAAAAAAGTATTATGCCATACAAACAACCTTGACCACAATATGTAAAAAGAAAACATTTCTTGTACTACTGCATCGGCCTGCCCATAAAAATACTTGGTTTAATTACTACCAATTAATCTTTTCTATTCAAACACATATTTAAACTATAAGTAGAAAAAAGTATAACATTTGATGTATGTGTTAAACAAGTAGCACACTTCACCCTACTGTATATCTATTGGTAATTGTTCCTAGACACAGTTCAATTTTGGTAAAAACATGACCTACGTATATAAGTATATTCTTGTGAAACTAAAACTGTATTCCAAAAGCTGTATATCTAACCCATTGAATGTCCATAATCAGATTAAATGGTTAATTGCCATATTAATTAACTAAAACATCCAACAATTATTTCCAGAGAGTCAGATATTTAGGTAACTTTGGACAGTGGTGTTTAGGAACAATTACCGATACATCTATAGTGAAGTGTGTACCACTTGTTTGTTTAAATGCAAAAGATTAATTGATACACCAAAACAATTGTCCATTACAGTATTATCAAGGACAGGCCTGTGCAGTATTACAAGAGATGTTTTCTTTTTAAACATTATGGTTAGAGGTAGTTGTTTGATATTGTGCCTTTTGAGCAGTATTACAGGCTAAATTCACCTTTGGTAAAAAAAAACCCAACAAAATAATAATAATAATTGCCTGATTTTGCATGTAAAAAATGTGCATTTTTTTTAGCATGGTGTCTGCTATACATTGCACCTCAGTAGATCACAGTTGCAATGTTAGGCTCCTGCAGACACTCCTACATATGGCAGACAATTGCTCATCTGGAGTGTGTCAATGAACTACGAGGGCGCTGATGAGTGCCCTGGTAGATCATGGAGAACTACAAGCCATCTGAAGTGGTAGTAGATGGGACTTGTAGTTCATTCATTCACAGATCACTGTGAATGAATGATGTGGCTGTGTGGTCGGTCAAAGCGAAGCTATTTTTAAATTGTGACAGTGGATCTGGATGTGTGTCTTCTGTCATGGTACTAGTAACATAAGTAACATTAACAGTTAAATTCTGAATATGGGTGTAACATGTTACTAAAGGTGGACTTATCTTTTCCTCTTGAAAATTAATAAAATATAGTTTTATTTATAAATATATATATGTGTGTGTGTGTGTGATGTTGGCTGTTTTTATCTTCTGAGTGACAGGAAAGGAAGTAAGCAGAATCTCTCCAACTGGAGAACAGTCATTCTTTCTTTCTTTTTCTGTACAGTGGTGTTGAATAGTAACCTCTGCTGGGTCTTTATTGTGGCCTATATTGTTCTCTGTGCCACAATCTACAATTAAAACTAAACAAAATTTTAAAAATGTTCCCACTCTTTACAAAGCCTGAAAAAAGTGGTAGGAACTTTACTTTAAATTTGACAGATGTAGGCAAGGCAGAGATAAGATTTTTAGGTGATTTAATAGTATTGTTATTATTTTATTCTCTATAAAAAAAAGTAATCTTATACTGTATACCAGTTGCATTAAGCATTGAAAAGAAAGTATATACATAGTTATTAAAAATTATAAGTAGAAAAAAGTATAACATTTGATTTATGTGTGTTTGTGTTAAATAGACCCACAAATACATAACATTCAGTAATTGAGAATTATATCACTTTAGAAACTGTGATCTTTTGACCCAAGGGCATGACAAAGATTTTTCTCTTTTACAGATAGTTGGTAGAGCCCACTGAATAAGCAATATATTCTATTATCTATTTCCTATATTCCATATGTAGAATTGCTTATTTCCACCCAACAGACAAAGCCTTAAAAATCTGAACCCAGATATCCTAAAAGTTCTTTCAAGGGAGGCAAAATGCACAAATAATTGCATCCTTTAGTCAATTTTATTTTACATTTAAATTCTTCATGTTGAATACGCTGTATGTCATGTAGTGAAGTGAGAAAACCATTAGAGATGAATATCCTAGTGGAGAAGAATGCTTTCCTATGTACTAGTGTCCAGGACACAGCCTTTCCACATGAAAACCAAACATTATACTAACATTGTCCAGTTGGAGTTGTAGTGAAAAAGGGTAAACATAGCAGACCTGGCGCTACCTATCAGTGCATCAATCTCACCATCAATCAAGGCTGTAAAATAAGCAAAAGTCATGTTTCCTGGGTTAAACCTGGCCCAGTAAATGTCAAGTGGCCTTTATAGTAAACAGCTTGATAAAGAGTGATGTGTGTTTATTGATGAGTCCCGATTATTCCTGGGGCTCCAAAAGACCTGATTTGGACTATATTGCGTAACAAACCAGCACAACATTCCACAACCAATGCATAAAATATTAACCAATACATAGAGAATGACACAGCAAATGTGCTATGTTCTAAAAAAAAATGATGGAAATAATAATATAATTAATGCAATAATAAACCTATAATAAGAACAAAAAAAAACATGCTAGGGCTCTGATGGATGTTAAAAAAAACATAGCAGCTAGCACAATACCATAATACATATCATAATTTACATCACAAAACAATAGTACAGCATTAGGATAAATTAAAAAGTATGTACAATACAATAGTGCAATGCAAATATATTAAACTCTTATGTGTCACCACAAATTGAAAAAATAAAACAAAGGAATCCTAATGTGAAGCCAAAAACATCAGACACATGTGAATTCAGTGGTTCTTCAATTATGAGAAAAATTACAGATGTGGATACCAAACACCACCAAACTTCTCAATCAGAAACCACACCATACCTCAGTGTACAACAGTGGGAGGCTTTTCAGAATTTAATGTGATAAGTGCACTTACAATGAAAAGATGACAACCAGGCACTTTATATCATATAAACAACTTATGTTCCAGAATCCAAAATTGCCACGGTGGGATCACTTATGCGCAGTGGCATGTGTTCCATCTCTGCCCTACTAGTTTCATCAAACATGACATCATCAGGAGCACTTCATGATACCATGTCCAAGTGAGTATATATGCACAACGATCTGATATAATGCAGCAGTACCATTGTTTGACATGTGGTTTTGAGGAAAGCTGGATATCTTGGATTGATACACAAGTGCTGGTTGACCACTCTTAATTGGGGGTCATTCTGGTAAGCCTCTCTCTGTTGTACACTGAGGTGCTGTGTAATTTATCATTAAGAAGTTTGGTGGCATTTAGTATCTACATCTGTCATTTCTTTCATAATTGCAGAACCACTATGTTTGGCTTTACATTTAGATTCCTTTGTTTTATTTTTTAAATTTTTAGTGACACATAAGAGTTTGATATATTTGCATTAAACTATTGTATTGCACATACATTTTAATTTATAATAGTGCTGCACTGTTGTTTTGTACATAAACCTATGTATATTTGCACATTATTGGCATGATATGTAATTTAGGTATCCACATTACCAAATAATGTATAGTGCAGTAGTCTATGCAGTTCATGGATGATTTTAGTGTCTTCATGCAATGCATTTCTCTAAAATATGGCTCTGAAAGTTCATATTAGGTAGAGAAAAAAAAAGAGTAGGTTTAAAGCTGTTATAATGACATTTATGTTATTATTAATATTGTATGTAAACTCCAAATCTGTTTGTATTATATTTGGCATCATATCTCACTGTACAGTTTTCAAAAGGCAATTCATACTTTTGTGAATCTGTTGCAAAGTTTCTTACCTGTAGATTCTGCCACTAACAGCACTTCCTGATGCAGGCGGACAAGGTAACACCCTCCAAGTCTAGGTAGATCATTTATTTACACAGATTTATATGCACCTGGAATGTATCCAATCATTTCCCAGCCAGCCAGTGCGGCTACAACAGGCCTCCATTGGGTTTGTAATTATTATTAATTTTACATTGGGTATTGTTATGTAAAGATTGCATTTTACAGTGGTCGCTGCATCACAAGTTGTCTATAGCTGCTTGTTCACCACTGCCCATTCCTAACTTTGCTATTCCTCAATGTACATGTTTTTCAGGAATTCAGTATTTCATAGAAGTGAGAGAAAAGAAAAAAATGCCTATAATAGTGAGATAAACATTTTGAAAACTTACCAGTACATTTTTATCCTTCTCTAGAAACAAGGTAAAAAGAAATCTGTGTATGGCATATACTCTGCTGGTGACCTCTGTGGACCACAGGACACCCTCACAGGGGTCACCCACAGAGCATGAGCCATGCAGCAGAAACTGAGCTACTGTTTTGGGCCATATGCAGTACAACAAGATTTCCTGACTAGACCCTCCTCACACCCTGAGTACCCCACAAGCTGCTGCTTGTCAGCTATGTGTCAGTCTATGGCAACATGACAGCTGTGTGACAGCATATTTTCTACAACTTGAAGTTCCTGCGTGGTCATCTTGGAATTATGGACATGTCTGTGTCTGGTGGGCTGCTCCATAGGATGTGTGGCAACAATGAGCAGGACCAATAATCTCAAATTTACAGAGGAAGCAGTGTATGAGGGGGTGCTCAGCTAACTAAAACAGCTGAAAACCAATTCTACGGGTGAGTAGCTGCACCTACACCAAGGATAGGGTAAAAGCAAGGTTCACACGAGAATGCGGTGCTGGAAACCTTCCATTTGTGTGCATTTCCCACACTGCATTCAAAACACACTGCAGTTGTCAATGTTACATTTATGACACCCCAAACACAAGTCTCAAAGCATATTTACCTAAACCCGATTGCATGGTACAAAAGTACAATGCAATCTGATTATAGTGGATGCACTACTTTTGGTGCAGTGCAATTTGAGCCCATTCAAAATGAATGAGCTGAAATCGCACCACACTGAATTACTTGTGAATGGAAAAGAAATGCACAGCATGTTCCTGTGAAATTCATATTGTGAACCAGGGCTAAGTAACTGAGCATGGTAATAAAAAGCCCTGATAATTCTAGTACAATTTTCATGATGTGGCATTGTCAACAACAATTTACAAAGTCTTCATCTGTTTTTCAAAATAAAAAATGACCGAGTATGAGTGGCTATGGTAAAACCCACATAGGCTGGTAAGAGCCCAAAGATTTTCTCAGTCTGAACAGTCCTGAGAGATGCTAGAACTGTGGTCAAGTCTTAACACATAAAATAGCAAATCTCTCTTCTCAAGTGGCAAATGAATGCAATCTATAAGAGTTCTAAATGAGTATTAATATTTTAGGGAATGAAGAAAAAGGGGTAGGTAATGCCTATTTACATCAAAGCCACCAATAAAGCTATTTGTGCATGCTTCAATACTTCTCAAGCGCACAACAACAAACATTTAAACAAGGGAAAACAAACACAAAATCCATCATGCTCTTGTCTAAAGTCTATCCAACAAGGAATAGGAAATGTAAACAGCTGTCCTTTAATGACATAGTAAAAGGCTACTTTTATACAAGACAAGGCCAGAGTGTTTGGGCAAGTAATGGTAAATGGTAACATGTGCCATATTGGTAATAATAGACAAAGATTAAAGCATTTTCACCCATACCATAACCTAAGGTTTGAACAAACAAAGTAATTATCAGCACAGATGAAAGCCTTTGTAACTATATTAAAAACTAGGGATCAAAACATTAGACAATATTGGTTCAAAGCATGAGGTTTATTAGTTGCCCACACACATTGCAGTTTATATAATATGGTTTTCTTGTCCTTTAAGGCCTCATTTACATGGGTGCTGAGGTCAGTACACTGTGAATGGGCCTTTTGTTTATGCAGCTTGAGTTGCCAGGTGTGGTATTCAGGCAGCCCATGTACAGTTGTGCTCAAAAGTTTGCATACCCTGGCAGAAATTGTGAAATTTTGGCAACGATATTAAAAATATGACTGATCATGCCAACAAATGCTCTTTTATTGAAGAATGATGATCGTATGAAGCCAAAAATCAGCAGCTACAAAAACCGAAGCTGCTGACTTTTAATAAACACACACTTACCTGCCCTGGAGTCCAGCAATGTTCTCACCCTTACCATCCCTTCTCCCCTTCTCTCCTCCATGGCACTGGCATCTCTACTGTGAGGGAGAATGTCACCAGCACACCGAGGATCACCAATATGGGTGCAAACATTTTATTGAACAATCACATAGTTACAGCAAGGCAACATTTCAGGGTCTCGCAGAACCGCTTCATCAGGCATGTGGTCACATGCGAGACTCCGAAATGTTGCCTTGCTGTAACTATGTGATCGTTCATTAAAACTTTTGGACCCATATTGGTGATCCTCGGTGTGCTGGTGACATTTTCCCTTGCTGATTCTGTTCAGTTCCAGCCAATGGTCGCTGCAGCACCCACTTATACACACAGCCATTTTTAATGCAGGAACGTGTGCGTTTGGATCATACACTGGCATCTCTACAGCTTGCGGCTTCACAACCTGGTGCCTACTGCGCATTTGCGAGTTGCGCTGCGCTTCCTAATTTGTCCGGCAGTCTTCTGGGACCTGTGAAAGTTCCCAGGAGACTGCTGGAGGGAGGAGGGGGCTGAACGTCTGGCTCACTTCACCGCGGCAAACTGAGCCGAAAGTGGGAGCGGGTACCTGTCAAAAACAGGTATCCGCTCCCCCTTAAAAGGTGCCAAATATGGCAGCGGAGGAGGGGAGGAGGCAAATAAGTGGAGCTTCTGCTTTTGAGTGCGGCTGCCTGGATCCAGTCCCATTAGCAGTTCAAGCTGCATAAACAAATCGGCCATTCATGGTGTACAGGCCTTAGTGTCCATGTGAATGAGGACATAACAGAACTTTGGCTAAAAAGGATATTTGAGCAGTTTTTTCTTTTTTATATTTGATGAAAGGACACAGTGCAGTTGATTTACTAAAGGCAAACAGGCTGTTCACTTTGCAAAGGAAGTTACACATTGCAAGATAATTTTTACCCAGAGCTTAGTAAATGTTGTGAAAGTTCACTTTGCAAAGAATACATAATCACACGCAAGGGAAATAATGAATACAGCAATGTGTCTCTTCTGTAATAAAACAACCTGCTTGCAAATGTTTTTTTTTCAGAGATTCTTACCTTCATGTTGCAAACTTTTTTTTAGACTGTACACTAAACTGTTCTTGCACAGCTCAGTGTACATTCTCAGCATGCCTCAATGTCATACACACTATATAGCACATAAATACACAGTGGCTTAGTGATTAGTACTCCTGCCTTGCAGGATCCTCAGTTTGAATGGCAACCAGGACACTGTCTGCATGGAGTTTGCATGTTCTCCCTGTGCATATGTAGGTTTCTTCTGGACACTCCGGTTTCCTCTCATGTTCCAAAAAATACTGGTAGGTTAATTGCCTCCTGTCTGAATTGGTGGGAGTATGTGAGATATGGACCTCAGAATGTAAGCTCTGAAGTGAACGAATAGTATTTAAAGTGCTTTGTAAATTGTTGACACTATATAAATACATCTGTTAAAAAATCTCAAAGTAAAACTTTTTTTTGTAGGTTTTGGATAAAGTAGGAAACAGTAAGAACCCTTGGTTGTTTTTGTTTTTTTTTGCTGTCTGTGTCCCAGCTCAGGAGATCCCTCTCTCTCTGTACTGTGAACATTGTGCAGGGACAGAAAGTGGTAGGAAATGGCCAAAGTGAACAATTGTCTTACCCAAATCCCACACGGATTGTCAGACCAACAGAAAGTCAAAAGATTCCCTGATACTGATTTATATTCCTTTTTTACTGAGTTGAACAGCATTTATTCTTAAAGATTTAATAAATATGTGACAGGACGACTCTTCTTTCAGTCTTTTAGTAGGCTGTACAAAAATAATAGGTCATATTTAAAGTATTACATCGGTTATTGCCCTGCAGGAAATTCATTTTTCATATTTATTAATCAGCAATGGTTCATACACTTAGGTAGCAATACAAATTACTTTAGTGTTCATTATATATTGCCAAATGTAGTCCTTCCGTGCTTTGACTTATTACAAAACCACTCTCCTTAAAGGCCTAGTCACATCTATGCATTATAACACACGTTTTCAAAGCATTTCAACACATATGCACAGGTTAGCCATTGTTATAAATTGTGATAGTGATGTTTTGATGTCTCTTGTACTTATTTGATGCATCAATGCACACAAGAGGGGCTATTGGCAGCACATGAAAACACACAATTGTTAACAATGTACAGAAAAAAGAAAAGTAAAGATCAATAATACAGCGTTGAGTTCAGTGGTAGTAAAACAAAAAAAGAACATTTTCATTTCAGTTCAGTAATTCACTTGCATATAAGTATGTTTATGTGAGTATATTACAATACTGGCAATGAAGAAGAATTTTGCTTGTCTATACTTGTCTATACGCTTATGCACCTTTACTCGTCTATACTCAGCATTACTCAGGTCTTTACACAAAGTTTTTGGCCCCTTGCACACGAGTGCCACAAGTTTATAAGTAAACATCAGTAAATTATGATGCCCCTTGTGCAAGGGTCCTTAACCTCCCTGGCGGTATGATTATTTCAGATTTTTGGTGCTGAAAGCGGTACCATTTTTTTGCATGGAAATATGTAATTTTTTTATTGTAGGCTGTAATTTTTAGGAAAAACTCACTGAAATCTGTCCGAACAAGAGTCTAGTAAACATCCCGGGTATGATAAAATTTGAAACACAAAATCATAAATTATAATTTAATAAATATTCATAAAAATAATATAAAAATAATAAAAAATTTAATTCAATAATATAATCAAACCAAAAACACTGAAATGTGAAATATAGCACCAAGTTCGCACATTGCTGAGCTCAGTCGCAAAATCGTTTTCAGTGTCTGATGACGAATTTCCCCCACGAATCATTATCACTCAATTCTGCAAGTAGTTCTGATTTACTATCGCTGTTCTCTAGCTGATCTAAACCGCTTTTGACCTAAAGGGACACTTTTTGGACGCCATGGACATTTCTCAGTTTCCAGGCAGAAAGAACAGACAAAATGCAGGCAGGGCGCAGGACAAAGCACTAGGGGCAATATGTATGTGAAATTGGTTGACACAGCAATGTTTTACTATGTAAAATGTAAAAAAAAAAAATGAAATTTTTTAAAATTTTTAAATTTCCCGCCGCCGTCGGCGGCCGCGCCCATACGTCCCGACGTCACAGGGACAGGACACAGAAGCCGGATGCCGGCATCGGCCGGAGGAGATGGCCGAGGACGCTGCAGGGGACACATCGTGGGAGCGCAGGGTAAAGTAAGTGAAGAACACATGCCGGAGCAGTGCCGCATGGTATTCCCGAGTGTAGCTCGGGGTTACCGCTTTTGGTACTGAAATGTTACCCTGAGCTACACTCGGGAATACCGCCAGGGAGGTTAAGCTGGCTATAGATGGATTGAAATTAGGCCCATTCAGCAGGAACCAGCTGAATTTAGATCCATCTATGGCCATTCCCGCTTGACAGAAGTCAATATAATAATCAACTTCTGTCAAACAGGACTGGTGGAAAACTTTGGAAAACCGACCGGCTGCAGCACCGATTCTGATAGAGAAGGAGTTTCCGCTGTCAGAATACAATAGCATAGGAGGGAAGTGTGGATAAGGGGGAAATGAACAGGTTGAAGGAATGAAAATTGTGTGATTCCCCCATCAACACTTGCCAGAGCTATTGTATTCTGAAAGCGGGAGATTTCCCAACCGTCAGAATACAATGATCACTACAAAGATCGAATAAAAAAAACAACCTAGTTTTACTAAAGTTGATCTACCGATCAACTTTAGTGCAACCAACCTGCCAATACATAGATCAAAATTCATCCGGTACCTGTTGAACAGTCCAAATTTCAATCCATCTATGGTCAAATTAAGTGTAGAATAACATATTGTCAGGAACCATAAACCAGGCAGAGAGAGAGAGTGCAATTAAAATCACACCTTTAATGAAATAGCAAAAATAACACAGTTCAGGAGCATAGTCAAAACAGAAGTCAGGATTTGGATGCCAGGGTGGGTAGTCAGATGAGCCAGGATCAGGAAACCAGAAGTCAGCATAATCAGGAGGCAAAAATCAGGAACAGGAGTCAGAAGAGAAGTCACTCAGACCGAGATGTACACAGGAACACAGGAAGGAATACACTGGAGATCATAGACCACTCAAGGGCAAGGAGGAAATGAGCTAAGCTGCTAAAATAGCAAAAAGGGCTGACTGTAGGCTGGACTAATGAGACAGGTGATGGTATCCAGGTGAATCACTGTGGAGACAATGAGTAACTGATAATTACCTGACAGCTGAGCAGCTTCTGAGCACTGAAAGTAAAGAGCTGCTCTTTAAGTAGCAGGAACCCAGCCCTGACATGTGTCCTCAGAAATTCCACAATATTGAGATTGTTTTTTTAAAGGAATTGAGACTCTTTGTAGAATAATTTGTGTGAAGATGTACTTCGATTATCCAATCCTCTGCAGATGAAACAAGCTTATGGGGTATTCAGATATGCAGATACAATCCAACTGTCTTCAGGCATTTATATCACCCACCTGACCTGAAAACATGAATGGTCACATGCTCAGCTGACAGTGTTTTCTGGTGTCCTGCAAACATTAAGTCATCGCCTGATCTAGCCAATGATAGCTTGATTGGGAGACTTCTATTTTAAAAAGTTTTCACTCAAGATGCACACAACTTTCACCCAGTATCTAAACATTTGTTTTGAAATTTTAACAAAAGATGTGTAAAAATGGAGTACAATATATGAAACAGACCCCATTATATCCATGGGCAACTTGTTATTGCATTACAGGATCATGATTTTTCTTTTTGGCAGTAAAGCACAACAGTTTGGGTACATCAGCTTATAAAAACACCTGCCAATAAAAAGAATCTTTTAATAAATAGACAATAATAGCATTTCTCTGGGCCTGTCAACAGATCTAAGAATATTCCAATAGAAGAAATATCTAAAGACATTTGGGGATTATTTATAGAGGATAACTCTATCTGCTTCCTTTTATGCTTTGCTGGGATTCGTACAGGGTGGCCCTCATTTTATGACTTGGTCATGAAATGCAGGCCACATTATGTAGTCTGCGATACCCAATGGTGATGTCTCTGTTTAATGCAGCAGACAGAGTTCCATGATTGGAGAAAAGTCTATCATGTGTGTGACGATCGCGACGGCAGATCCCAGCCTTTCACACCAAACTCTTGACCGAAGGACTAGCCAATCTAAAACCGCGATGTCACGTGCGTAGCAATGCCACGCCCAGCTGCACCCTGCACAACGATTTTCCAGCTAATGGACCACAATCAATGTACCGACAGCCTGAGCGCGATTGTTACTGGGTCAGGTTAATTACGCAACTAACCCTTCACACTGCCACCATCTCCTTTTTGTACAGAGAAAGAGGAAACTTGACAATATCAGCAATAAAACTATGATGGTTGAAATAATCATCCGTATACCACTGTCACCGCAGGCAGGTTATACAGAGGGTTAAACACACACAGTAGCGCTCTTCAGCAGCAGGAATTCGTAGTTTGCATTAAAGGCGTTGGAAACAGTTTAACACTTTCAGAAAGTAAGATTTATTACTAAAAGGTCAAAAGGGTGCAATAAAAAAATATATTTACAGAAAAAGATGTAGCCAATATATATATATATATATATATATATATATATATATATAAATATACAGAGAACAATAGCACAGCAAAGAGATAACAGAAAGGAATTTAGAGGGTTAAAGTACTTGCCAGTCAGCCTTGGTGTAAGCAGCTTCAAGTTTCATAAGTCAAAAGGATTTCTTGTCTCTACTGTCAGTTTCGATATTAAACAGGAGACTCTTATTTTCTCTCTCCCCCACACCAAGCATAAAAGCCTTTTTCTAGGATCTCAGCAGGGTGTCTCCCTGGAGCAGTGAAACCAATTGTCTCCTTTGGGGAGGGAAGTGTAGGTGAAGCCCTAAGTTATGACTAGAAACTCTCCTAGCTGCTATGATGATTCATAACTCATTCTCGGGGCATTTGCCAGCCTGGGCACTAGTATATTAATACTCAGCCACATCTGCGGAGTGGTTAGAGATGAAACATGTCATATCTACTTGAATGGTTCAGGAGATATAATTTTCTGCTCTCTTACATGTGTCAGATAAGGGGTGCAACCTACCAGGAGAATGGTCTCAAATTGAGCCGTCCGAATATGGGCTCCATGTTTAGGTAATTATGTCCTACGTGAAGATATCAACTTATATGAAAAAGTGAGTTTTTAAAAGTAAGTCTGTTTTTACGACCCCTTGGAAGGTCTTTTGAAGTTCAGTGAGGGACTTGGTTCACACTTTTATGATATCCCAGATTGCACAGGGAACAGACAGCTAGGTACCTAGCTGGTGAGGTTTTATAGCCAGGACGCTCTCCCACTGGGTTTCGATGCCTTTTTGAACTCTGCATCAAACAGACCACATGTCACTCAACAGAGAGAGAGGGGGATGAGGAAAGAGGGAGAAAGAGATATGATTGTACAAGATGGACGGTCCTTTGCCAAAATGGAGGTTCGTATCCGTCTCTGTGTGCACGATTGCTACAATGTGCTTTTGACAGGTCATCCTGCTGGCTTTTTTTTGTAAGACTACTCAGTTTTATTGTGCTCTATCTGCTTAAAGTCAGGCAAGTATGCTATAGATGTGCTAAGTTGTTTTTGTTGTTTTGTTTTTTTGTAGCAGTATGACCGGGTATAGCAGTACAACTGCTTTATTAATTAGTCCCTAAGTATTCATTCAAGGCATAAGATTTACTGTTCAGGAAGGTTAGTGGTAATTGAAAGACTAGGGGTCAGATTAAAGTAAACCTTTCACCCTGGAAGTTAAAACTCTTAACAAACAATGTGTTAGGTATCGCCCGGCGGTATCTCTAGTGAACCACAGAACGGGATTCCCCAGGGCACGGAGTCTAAGCCCCAGTCTGCTTATTCACCAGAGCCTCTGATAGTGGGGATGGACTTGGAGTAGAACTGAGACCAGGTCGCGGCCCCTGGGTACGCCCAACTGTGATAGAGAGGACCACCGGAGGTATGTACAGCAGGAGAGCCTGATGTGAAGAGGCTAGCAGGCCCTGGGCAGTAGCGACTGGATCCGAGCGGGATGGATGGATGACAGTATGGAGTATAGCGGGTCAGACAAGCCAGGTCAGTAACAGCAGAGGCAGAACGGTACAGGGCAGCAGGCAGAGAGTAACCGGGTCACGAGCAAAGGTTCAGCAACAGGAGGTCAAATAATTCAGGAGTAGGCAGAAAAGTAGTCAGGGACGAGCCAGGGATCAGAGCAGGAGACGGTCAACGAATCAGGGTCAGGCAGGGTCGGCAACTAGCAATCTCTCAGGAACACAGGATAACAGGAAAAGCAGGAAAGACCATACGGAAATTTGAGTATTGCCAGAGTCTGTATAAATAGTGCGCCCTGTGCACTCACTGGTGCCAGGCGCGCGGCCGCGAGCGCGAGTGCGCATGCGCGACCGCCGTTGCTGCCGCGAGCACCCAGGTCCTAGCGCCCGCACGCTAGTGCGCCTAGACAGACCACGCATGCGCAGACTCGCGCACCACGGTAACTCCCGGAGTCCCTGACAAAATGTATCTGTAAAGAAGAAAAAAAATCTAACTTAATACTTACATAACACCTACTTCTCTTGCATTTGTATATTGCCATTGTGCTGTGGAAGAATCACCACCCCCTCCAAAGACTACTGGTTAGCACTCCCGCCTGGCAGTACTAGGGTCGTTTGGTTTGAATCCCAACCACAGCACCACCTGCCTGGAGTTTGCATGTTCTCCCTGTGCCTGCGTGGGTTTCCTCCGAGTACTCCAGTTTCCTCCCACACTCCAAAGCCATGCTGATAGATTAATTGGATTCTGTCTAAATTGGCCCTAGTGTGTGTATGTATGAATGTGAGTTAGGGACCTTAGATTGTATGCTCCTTGAGGGTTAGATACTGATGTGAATGTACAATATATATGTAAAGCACTGCGTAAATTTACTGCGCTATACAAGTACCTGAAATAAATAAATAAGTGGCAATTCTGAGATTTCATCTGTCCCAAGCCCCCCCCCACCAGTGCTCACTAGTTCCCCCTGTTGACCTCTACTACTATCTTTTTTTAGGAGTCTTCATTCATGTGACAGGGTCGCCTTAAGGTTGGAGGTCAGGGGTTAAGGGGTGAATTTTTTTTTTAAGGTTTATTCAGCACATTGAGTAATTTGATATAACATGCTTGTTAAAACATTACATAGCTGCTCAAAATGTGGACTTACTGAAAATGTACTATATCTTCCTGCTAAAGGACAATCATGAAATTTCTAGACAAAGCCCAGTCATCTTGGTCCCTTTGACTTCTTAAGTTTTCAAAATCCACAAAGCTTAATTTGTACATATGTAAACATTTTATGGGATGTTCTTTCTTGAGAAATTTGAAACACACTTCTGAGATGCAAATATCACCTGGATTTACAGAGGTGGGCCCAATAGTTTTATTGTTACCCTAAACCTGACTGTGTCTATTAGCAGTCCTTGTCTACTGTTCAATATACATTAGCAACCAGAGTCCCAGAGGCTTTGGGTTAAGCAAAACATCTTTATAGCAAGTGTAGAACAGTGTTTATCCTGTGAGAACCTTAGAGCCTTTGAGATTTTCCAAATCCCTAGAACTCTATTCAGTCGTTTAATTCAGAATTTAGCCAGCTAAATTAAAACAGCCTTTTTTTATCTTTTTTTCTCTGCCGCTGAAAGCTAAAAGTGTGTACAAATGTATTTTTAATATATTTTATAAGTCTTCTGCCAGGAGCCTTGCAATTCTGGCAGATGGTATTCTTTTTCAAAGAATATTTTTACTTCTTTTCTCCAGTTTAGGCCAGAGGGCAGATATGTATTAACTCAACAAAACCCGATATGATTTCAATTTCCTTTTATCTCTTTAATTAGAAGTACACACAAGGATTTCATATATATTTAATATCACGGAAAATTGTTGCAGGCACAGTAGAGTTCATCCATTGTTGTTCATACCATCAGCAGTTATTAGATGGAAAGGCCAATGGACTGACACTGGGGCCTGGTTTTAATTACTGGCTTCTGTTCTATCGTAACCCTTCCTTTGCTAGTATAACAATGATGAGATAGTGGGCGCTAATCATTCTTCAGTCGAGCATTGTGATTTTTCCCTCTTCAAACACAGAGCTAACAACACAATTCTATGTACCTTAGGTCTAGTACACACAAGAACATTGGACAAATGATCTTTTTTTGTTTTTTGAGGTTTTTTAAATTAAAAAATAAACTGTGCAAATTCTGTAAAAAAAATAAGGGTAATTAAAAAGCAGCAAACATCAAAGTGGATATCTTCTCTCAAAAACAAATATTGTGTACATGAAACATCAGACCACGACCGCTCCAGCCCTGGCAGACTGATCACACCAAAACTCTCAAACGACACAGTCGTGCCCTGGAGCGACTATGGCGCAAAACCAGATCCCAACAAGCCTTCACCCGCTATAAATCTGCCTTCAACACCTACACCTCCTCCCTCCACACCGCCAAGCAAGCTTACTTCCTGACCCTCATCAAGACCCTCTTCTCCAATCCTCCCCGACTCTTCTCCACTTTTAACTCTCTACTCTCTCCGCCCCCACCTCCACCTAGCACCTCACTCACCGCCCTTGAGATTGCCAATCACTTCAAAATCAAGATTGACACAATTCGCAAGGACGTCGCCCCAGCTCACACTCCCTCCAAACCCGTCCCCTCTCACACAACTACCCCCTCATCACCCCTCTCCCTCAACACAATCCGCAGAGACTTCATCACTGCTCAAACTCCCTCCAACCACGTCCCCTCTCACACAGATACCCCCTCATCACCCCTCTCCCACGGCCCCACCACTGCTCTGACCTCCACCCCACCCAACATTCCTCACACTGAAACCCCCTCAACACTCCACGCCTTCAACCTTACTACCATCAAGGAGGTCTCCAAGGTCTTCTCTGATGCCCGCCTCACCACCTGCCCCCTCGACCCTATCCCCTCACAACTCCTGCGACCTCCCTCCCCCTCCATCCTATGATCCCTCAAACACATCTTTAATCTCTCCCTCTCTTCCAGTGCATTCCCTTCCCCTCTGAAGCATGCATACATCACCCCCATACTTAAAAAGCCCTCCCTGGACCCAATGACTCGAACAACCTCAGACCCATCTCCCTGCTCCCATTTACATCCAAACTCCTCGAGCGCTTAGTCTACACTCGCTTAAGCTCTCACCTCATCGACAACAACCTCCGCGATCCCCTACAGTCCGGCTTCCGTCCCCTACATTCCACTGAAACTGCCTTACTCAAACTCTCCAACGACCTTCTAACTGCCAAAGCTACTGGCCACTATTCAGTGCTCCTACTCCTTGACCTCCCTGCGGCCTTCGACACAGTCGACCACCCCCTCCTCCTCAAAAAACTACACTCCCTCAGCCTCAGAGATTCCGCTCTCTCCTGGCTCTCATCCTACCTATCACAACGCTCTTGCAGCGTTACCTATAATGCTACCACCTCCCCCTCACTCCCCCTCTCTGTTGGGGTCCCTCAAGGCTCTGTCCTCGGGCCCTTTCTCTTCTCCATCTACACCTCCTCCCTTGGCCAACTCATACACTCTCAC
Organism: Staurois parvus; assembly: GCF_062004578.1. Classification (NCBI taxonomy): domain Eukaryota; kingdom Metazoa; phylum Chordata; class Amphibia; order Anura; family Ranidae; genus Staurois; species Staurois parvus. The sequence continues at coordinate 13,137,021 of NW_028317854.1, read as the reverse complement.
AGCTTCAACTACCACCTCTATGCCAATGACAAACAAATCTATCTCTCAACCCCTCGCCTCACCCCCTCAGTCTCCGCCCGAATCACAAACCTACTGAACGACATATCAGACTGGATGTCACTCCACTTCCTTAACCTCCCTGGCGGTATGATTATTTCAGATTTTTGGTGCTGAAAGCGGTACCATTTTTTTGCATGGAAATATGTATTTTTTTAATTGTAGGCCTGTAATATTTAGGAATAACTCACTGAAATCTGTCCGAACAAGAGTCTAGTAAACATCCCGGGTATGATAAAATTTGAAACACAAAATCATAAATTATAATATAATAAATAATCATAAAAATAATATAAAAATAATAAAAAATTTAATTCAATAATATAATCAAACCAAAAACACTGAAATTTGAAATATAGCGCCAAGTTCGCACATCGCTGAGCTCAGTCGCAAAATCGTTTTCAGTGTCTGATGACGAATTTCCCCACGAATCATTATCACTCAATTCTGCAAGTGGTTCTGATTTACTATCGCTGTTCTCTAGCTGATCTAAACCGCTTTTGACCTAAAGGGACACTTTTTGGATGCATGGACGTTTCTCAGTTTCCAGGCAGAAAGAACAGACAAAATGCAGGCAGGGCACAGGACAAAGCACTAGGGACAAAATGTATGTGAAATTGGTTGAGACAGCAATGTTTTACTATGTAAAATGTAAAAAAAAAAAAATGAAATTTTTTAAAATTTTTAAATTTCCCGGCGGCGCCCGTACGTCCCGACGTCACAGGGACAGGACACAGAAGCCGGATGCCGGCATCGGCCGGAGGAGATGGCCGAGGACGCTGCAGGGGACACATCGTGGGAGCGCAGGGTAAGGTAAGTGAAGAACACATGCCGGAGCAGTGCCGCATGGTATTCCCGAGTGTAGCTCGGGGTTACCGCTTTTGGTACTGAAATGTTACCCCGAGCTACACTCGGGAATACCGCTAAGGAGGTTAAACTGAACCTCTCCAAAACCGAGCTCCTAGTCTTCCCCCCAGCCTGCACACCACTCCCCATTGACTTCTCCATCACATCCAACAATGCCACTATCAGGCCCGCCCCGCAGGCCAGAGTACTTGGTGTCATTCTGGACTCCAACGTATCCTTCCAGCCCCAAGTCCAATCATTAACAAACTCATGCAGACTCCACCTCCACAACATTGCCAAAATCCGCACATTCCTAACCCCAGAAACCAGTAAACAGCTCATCCACTCCCTCATCATATCACGACTCGATTACTGCAACTCCCTCCTCACTGGCCTGCCTCGCCACAGGCTATCCCCACTTCAGTCGATCCTGAATACGGCAGCCAGACTTATTCACCTTACCAACCGCTCCGTTTCCGCCATCCCCCTCTGCCAATTCCTCCACTGGCTTCCGATTGGGCAACGGATCAAATTCAAAATCCTAACACTGACGTACAAAGCTCTCCACCATACTGCCCCAAATTACATCACCGACTTAATATCCAAGTACCACCCAACACGCACACTCCGCTCCTCACAAGACCTCCTTCTTTCTAGTTCCCTGGTCTCCTCCTCCCATGCCCATCTCCAGGATTTCTCCAGGGTGTCACCCATCCCATCCTCTGGAACTCCCTGCCCCAATCCATCAGACTATCACCTACTCTCCTCTTCTTTAGGTGTACCCTGAAAACCCACCTCTTCAGGGAAGCCTACCCCACCTCCTGCTAATTTGCTGACCTCCTCCACTCTTCCTACCACTCCATCCCCCACAGCTATCTCCTCCTGTACCACTATCCCCTCCCTCCTAGATTGTAAGCTTGAAAGAGCAGGGCCCTTGAACCCCTCGTGTATCGTTACTGTACTGTCGCATGTTCCGTCCCCCTTTGTAATGTACAGCGCTGAGTGAACTGTTGGCGCTTTATAAATACTGTATAATAATAATAATAATTGTGTGTTGTGCTAACATATTATGTGAAAAACAGCAAATAGAAATAAATCAATATTGTTTATTACACTAGTGAACAAATAAACATAAAGTGTTCATAAAGTGAAAATGTGCTACTTGTATCTTCAGTGAACACCAGTGGCCCCCACACCTTCTTGCATGCAAAATGGGGGCTTACCAAATACACTGACCCCTAATCAGAGAGCTCAGCAAGCGCTTTGTTTAGTATGGCAAAATGGACTTGTCCTACATCAGACCAGACAACAGCATCTCCAACAGCTCCACTGATGGCCATGGATATGGATGTACATATGATCATAAGGGAATAAAAAATGTGCATCTCATAGTGCAGATGGTAAAAATTGCCATTTATTTAAAAGAATTGCACTTATAGCCAAAAATAAAACATAGGCATTGCAGTGTAATCACCAAACCACGTGGAATGCTGTACATCTGGTAAATCGGTACATGATGACGTCACAGAGAAGGCTCCACCCAATGCGTTCTGTCATAAAAGACATCTTCGGGGCTTTTTTTTGCTTGTTAGTCTCGTATAAAAATGTATAGGTTACTAAAGTTACGAAATTTCTCGTAAGGCAGAATACAACTTTAGAAGTGATGTAAAGCATTGTATTGTGTTAGTTTCAGAGTATGTGTGGTCAAATTTTTTTCGTACAAATACTATAATAATTACATGAAAATCGATCATTCTGTTATGAAAAAAATGTGTGCTTGTCCCTTCAGATATTTTCGCATAAAGTGTAGTGATCGGCTCTCAAAAACTGGGTATTAATGAATGAATTATCGGACGAACACTCCAAATGCATTTTTCTCATCTTGTGTACTGGCCATTATGCAGTTTAGGCAAATCTTAGACTTTTTTTGTGACTTTTACTCAGTTTGATTGTATTGAACTAGTGCATATTATTTGTAACATTTATTTTTCTTAAATTTATCTATCAAGGTATAACACTAATGTACCAACACTGAAGGAGCTGCTGGAATATAACTAGCTCTCTTGCCTTCCCTATTCTTGAACAGGAACGGCCATAGGTTAATCGAATTTGGGCCAGTCCCTGCTGAACCGGTCAAATTTCAGTCCATCTACGGCCAGCTTTAGCAAGCGGTCCCTACACTGGGATAAGCAAAAGTCTTTTGTTGATAGGGCGGGATTTTTATATAAACAAAGTCAGGGCCTAACTGGTCAGTGTGCCTATAAATAGATGTCTTACACAGTTTTCAGGAAATTAAATGTACATTTTGGTGATGTTAATTTGTAAACTTTTTTTTCACATCACAGATTCCCTTTGGATATTCTAGTCACACGGCCTGGAGAGCAACTTTTGACTATTTAAGTCAACAGTCATATACACATATAGGCAAACAGCATAATTCAAGCGTATGACAAAAACAAAACAGAAAACATATGCAGTGCATCTCTGTGATACTTAAATTTGTTCTCATGTTTAATTCTTTTAAAGACCCTATAAGTACAGAAAAAATACCTGGTGATCTGTTATGAATGCTCTCAGCTCCTAAGTCATGTTGTGGGCTGACAATAAACTGCATTTCGAGGACTGAGCGGTGTCAGACCTGCCCAGTTACCTTTTGCTAAACTACTAAAACCCTCCCAATATTTATTCTGTAATCCAAGATAAGAACTACGCGAGATTTTCAGACTCCTTGAGATAATACAGAAAATGTGCGCACGACACAGGACAGCTCTGAATATCTGACATCATATCATAGATATTTCTCTGGACTTGTCAAACAGATATAACAAAATGCTTTCAAAATAGTTCTAAAGTCTAAAGGTTTTTTATAAGTGATTGTAAACCCTTACATATACCCAGTGAAGTGACTAGCCTCATGTAATACAAAGAGATGAAACAAATCCTCATACATAAGTGGTACCTTTTTATCTGCAGCCCTTCTCTACAGCAGTTCAAAATTCAGAATTTTACGGCATTTCTGAGCTTTCTGAAAGCAGAGGGCAGGTAGATGAAATTACACTGCAGAGCTCAGTGGGAGCTGATTGGAGGGGAGGGACATCCCCCCTTCACACAGCACACTGGAGCAGAGCTAAGGCTGTCAAACACAGGCTGTGTACTGGAGCTCCCTTCCCTGTCACCTTTTTATCTCTTGGTGTTAGGAAAACCTGTCAGAAATTACTCATTCAGATGAGGCAGCAGAAAGAAATTACACTTACTGCTCTGGATTGAGACAAGTACACACTAAGGTGGGACATGCTTTGTTCATATTTCATGTCAGAGGTTTGCAACCACTTTAATGCATTCTCTGTCTTAATGTAAAAGATGCCCCACCACCTGTCCTACCCAGCCCAATCCGTAAACGCTTACCTGGCTCCTGTCACTGCTCCATCACCACTCCCCTCAATTCCTGGCCTCACATGAAAAACTAAAGGCAGTAGAGCCATAGTCTTCCACTGCTGTAAGTCAAAATTATGTGAGGAGAGAGCAGAGACTTGACTTACCTGTGCTGTGCATTACTATTGATGCACACAGCCCAGCTCAGCAGCGAGCACGCACGGTTGCCTCCTTAGTACTCAGCTTGCTCAGGAGGCACCTGGAGTGGAAAGAGCAGACGTCAGTGGGGAACTGCCAGAAGAGCAGGTAAGGGACCTTTTGTGCAATATCGCACAGAGCAGGTAAGTATAACCCCATTTTATTTTAACAAATGATCCTTTAAAATCAGTTTATTGGTATATTTAACAAACCAAAAGGAAGAAAATTAGGGATGTTCATTGTTAGGGGTTAGATTGTAAGCTACAAGGATCAGGGCCCTCCCATCCCTCTTGTATTGCACTGTATCGTTGCTGTATTGTCTCCCTTTATATTGTAAAACGCTGAGCAAACTGTCGGCACTATATAAATCCTGAATAATAATAATATTATAATTTTTTAAATATGCCAAATATATTATTATTATGTTCCACAAAAAAATTCAAATAACCAGTGAAGAAGCTTACCTTGCACTGAGATGGCAAATTATCAGGGGCAGACTGACCATTTGGAAGCTCGGGCACTGCCCGAGGGCCCGGGGTCAGTAGGGGGCCCCATGAGATGCCCCTGGTACCTTTTTCATAGGCTTTTTTGAGTTTGGGCAAGGACACAGGGGCCCCATGATCCCCTATTGCCCGGTGGGGCCCCATGAGTTGTCAGTCCGCCCCTGCAAGGTATTAGTGCTCTATCAAGAAGCGCTGAGCAAACCTTTGGCGCTATATAAATCCTGCATAATAATAATTTTACCAAAAAATCTTTTTCCCACCTTTTTGAGGATGAAAGAACGATTGTCTGTAATGCTCTGATCTTATCATTGCACGCACATACACAATCAAATAGCCCTCTGTAAACTGAATGCAACTGTGTAGAATATTTATGGGTACCTATAAAATGTATAAAAATTTATTTAATATATCAATTTATAAAATACATCAATTTATAAAATATGTGAATGAAAACCATAGTTTATAAGTCACATAGTTTACATATCAATTTAACTGTCTTGCATGATCTGCTTCTTTTTAGAATCCTAGTCATAGTTCCTGTGATTTCTAAACATTTTAAAGCTGAACTTTTTGACAGACACACAAAATAATGCAGCTCTGTCATTATTAATCAGGGCTGTCTTTAGCATGGGGCAAAAGATGCAGCTGCCCTAGGCCGAGTCATTGTTGCGGGTTCCAAAGCAGCTACCCCTTGAGCCCATGCTGTTCAGGATTGCCAGCGCCAGCACATTTACCTCCTCTAGTCCTGGCTGCAGCCCTGTCATGGCAGAGTAATCTGTCCTCTTCCTCTCCCCATATAGCTTCAATTCAATTGGGGGGGCGCTGCCTGTGACAGGCCTGACTGGCATCTGCCCACTGTAAAGTGATTGTTCCGTGAGATCTTGTAGATGCTGGCAGACATCAGCATTGTGTGATCCTATTTGCAGCATTACCCCCACAGACGATGTAAGTGCATGTGAAGATTGTTTTCTCTGTACTGTTATACCCATATTGGTTTGTCCTGTATTCCTACTGTTTTGTTACTTTTGATATATAACTGATCTTTGTATGTCACAATATAGAACCCATTTCTTCCCCCTGAAAAAGGAATTATTTTCTGAAACATGTTGGGATCTATTGGAAGAACACACTTCAACTGAGCAAGTCATGTTAGACTATTGGCTGTCTATATTTGGTGTATATTTCTGCCATTGGGTACATTTATTATGTATTGCTAGCAAACCTTTTTCTACACTGTATTGAATGCAATGGTCAAATATTTTTATTGACCTGTTGGTCTATTTTATTGAAAACTTCATGTAATTGGAATAAAGAATGATATTATTTTTTAGATGATACATACTTTTCTTTTTTTCCCCTAAAAGTCCCAAGGAGGTGTTTGGATCCAGTGTTTAGATGAGCAGGGGAGAGTCGGACCAAGCTCAACTGAGTCAACTCAGGTGAGACCACATGCAGGACACATGCTGGGTGGGCACCTTAACCTGCAGGGGAGCACAGTGTTCCTGCACTGCTGTTACTGCACTCTGCACCATTTACTATCCCAGGGGCTTTCCATTTTGACCTAGTATCAGTCCCTTGCAGTCCCTGTGTAGCAGGGCTGGAGTGTAATAGGGAGAAGCAGCAGAAGAAGCCATCAATTCATTTTAGGGCAGGTTCACACTATAGAAACGCAGTCCAGATGCGTTCCGGATGCATTTTTCCAGTGTGTTTTTTATGCATTCCAGTTAATTTTTTCTTCAATTTAAATGGGGACATGTGCGTTCCAGTGCATTTTTGGTGCATTCCAGTGCTTTTTTGATTCATATAACTGCATTCTAGTACTGTTCTGTGCAGACAAAATGCAGCATGTTCTACTTTTTTTTTAATTCTACTGGAACGCACTGGAACCGCAAGCACTGATTTGAACTACGACATTGACAACCATATAACCTACTTTCTGTGCATTTTGGATGCAGAAAAAACACAACTGAAATGCATGTATTGTGAACTGGCCCTAAAAGTGTGTTGATAGGAGAAGAGAGCAAAGTGACAAGTTCACTAAATACTATGCTGCTTCTCCTTACACTGTCCAGTAACAGACTGAAAAGGGTCCCAGATGACCTTGTCTCTGAAGAAGCGGCTTAAATGATGCTGGCCATCAGACTGAGGGCATCTAGCAACAGAAAGATTACTGTGGGGAAATCTCTAAATGAAAGTTTAATTTTTCAGCAAAGCAGCAAACACAAGTTTTGTTATTTCTTTTCTTTTAATAGATTATGTATTTTTTATATTGTTATTTTTTGACTGAAGTTTTACTTTAACTAAGGTCCTTGTAAAATATGTCTTTATTTCTAAATTGGTTACTTTGTTTCACTTAGAAAGTTTAGGCCAAATATCTATTTACTACCTTTATTAATAAACGAGGGATTTGTGAATTATGCCAATGAATGGTCCTTATAGGCTGTAAGTGGTGAGCCTCAATGTTGGCTCTGTCTGCTCCACTTAATCCACTAACTGAAATCTGCCTTGACTTAAATGAGCAAAGGAAATTTGAAGTATGTTCCAGGATATGTGGCGCAGTGACAAAGAGTCATGTTACTAAAGCTGACTGTTTTCTAACCATATGGAGCACTTCTAACAGACACTGCACATGATGCAATTCACAGAGTCCCTTTTGTAGCCATATACAAAGGAAAACTACATTAATACAGTTGTCCCAACTATCTGATTAATGGTAAACTTCCATAAGAAGGTTATAATTTTATTTAACACAAAGAAGAGTTTATTTCTAATTTCAGAGTAACACTGTACTTTTGTATACTCAAATTGATTTTATTTTTATATATTGAGAACCAGAGCAAAGGTTAACTCCTCTGGACCTCAGTGCAAATGTAACCTCTGGTCCATATGACATGTGATTAATAATAGCATCTAACATACAAACAAATGTCTCACGCAACCGCACAATTATAGTGTGTAACTAACAAACATTGATCATCATATACAGTATCAGGTTTTCTGGAAAAAAAAAAGTAAATATTTCTATACAGCAATCAGTCAAACTCTAAGTAGTTTTTGAAATTTTGAATCTGATTGGCAGCTGTGGAAAAATACTGACACATCTTAATACTAACATGTTAGGTGAATGTAAACCCAAAATCAAAATTTTCACTATGGTTTGAATAATGCTTCAATGTATACAGTTTTCTTAAAGTGGTTGCAAAAGCTTAACCACTTGCCTACCAGGCACTTATACCCCCTTCCTTACCAGGCCAATTTTCAGCTTTCAGCGCTGCCGCACTTTGATTGACAATTGCGCGGTCATGCAACATTATACCCATATGAAATTTTGATCATTTTTTTCTCACAAATAGAGCTTTCTTTTGGTGGTATTTAATCGCCACTGGGCGCTTTACTTTTTGCGCTATAAATTAAAAAAAGTGCAAAAAATTTGAAAAAAAAAAAAAGTTTATTTGTTTCTTTTATAAAATTTTTCAAACAGGTATTTTTTCTCCTTCACTGATTTGCGTTGATGAGGCGGCACTGATGGGCACTGATAGGCGGCACTGATGGGCACTGATAGGCAGCACTAAAGGGCACTGATAGGCAGTACTAATGAGGTGGCACGGATAGGCGGCACTGATAGACAGCACTAATTAGGGGTCACGGATAGGCGGCACTGATATGCAGCACTGATAGGCGGCACTGATAGGTGACACTGATGATGGGTACTGATAGACGGCACTGACTGGCATCACTTCTGGGCACTGACTGGCGGCACTGACTGGCACAACCCCTGGGCACTGACTGGTGGCACTGACTGGCAGCACTGGTGGGTGGCACTGGTGGGTGGCACTGGTGGACAGCACTGGTGGGTGGGCACAGGTGGGTGGCACTGGTGGGCACAGGTGGGTGGCACTGGTGGGCACAGGTGGGTGGGCACAGGTGGGTGGCACTGCTGGGCACATGTAGGTGGCACTGCTGGGCACAGGTAGGTGGCACTGCAGAGTGGCACAGGTGGGGGCACTGCTGGGCACAGGTGGGGGCACTGCTGGGAATGGGTGGGCGGGGCTAGTGGGCGCACCGCTGATCGGAACTTGCGGGGGTCACTGCTGGGCACCGATCATCAGGGCACTGATCATCAGTGCCCTGATGATCGGTGCCGATCCCCGCTCTGACAACTGCCGGTTCTCGGCAGTACTTTCCTCACGATCTGACAGCGTGAGGAAAGTGCAGCCGAGAACCGGCACTTGCATTTTCCTGTGATCAGCGTGTCATTGGACACCGCTGATCACGTGGTAAAAGGCCGGTGGGATCGGCCTTTCACCACATCTCGTGATCAGCTGTGTCCGTAGGACACAGCGATCACGGAGATCGCCGGGTGCGCGCCCCCTGGGGCGCGCAGGAGAGCGCGTTCTGGGAGGACGTCATATGACGTCCACTCAGAACTGGCCGGCCGCGGTGAAGCCGTCTTTCGGCTATGCGTGGTCGGCAAGTGGTTAAGGTTGTTTTTTCATGCATTCTATGCATGAATGTAAAAAACCTTCTGTGTGCAACAGCCCCCCTAAAACTTACCTGAGCCCCATCTCAATCCAGCGATGCGCATAAGAGCCTTGGCTCTCTCGGGTCCCTCCCTCCTCATTGACTGAGACAGCAGTGGTAGCCATTGGCTCCCGCTACTGTCACTAACAGACAGTGAGCAAATTAGAGAAGAGCAGGGGTGGGACTGAGCCATTCTTCATGTGTGAAAGGACACAGAGCAGTGGCTTGAGTGCCCCCATAGCAAGCTGCTTGCTATGGGGGCAGTAAGCAGGAGGGAGGGGCCTTGAGCTCCATCGGGGGACCTGAGAAGAGGAGGATCGGGGCTATACTGTGCAAAATCACTGCACACAGCAGGTAAGTATAGACATGTTTGTTATTTTAAAAAAATGAACCTTTAAAATTACTTTAAGCAAAATGTTTTTGGTAAATCTGTTGTAAAGCTTCTTACTTGGAGCAGGGGCAGACTGACCATTTGGAAACTCGGGCACTGCCCGAGGACCCGGGGTCAGTAAGGGGCTCCCTGAAATGCCCCTGGTACCTTTTTCATAGGCTTTTTTGAGTTTGGGCAAGGACACAGGGGCCCCATGATCCCATATTGCCCGGGGGCCCCATGAGTTGTCAGTCCGCCCCTGACTTGGAGTACCAGCACTTCCTGTTGCAGGCTGACATCACTAAGCTGCGGCTTTTCAATAAGCAGCAGCATTTGAACTGCAGACCTGATAGGCAGCCTGACCGTTAACTGGAGGAGTATATGGAATGTTGAAAACACTGCTACTAAAGCCAGCCATAGATGGATCGAATCTCAGCCAGTTCAGCTGGGCTGCTTAGCTGAGAGGCAGCAGGTTAGTGTCGTCAGTGTGCAATAGGAATTGCTGTTTCTGGTGTAAATTGTAGCATGTTAATATAGTTTTTAAAAATTATCTTAACTCTTTTTAATTCTAATGCTTTTATTTATACAATACATTGCAATCCTGCCATGAGAGTCCTTGTTCAGGCACTTTCTCCCATGGGGTGACAACTGCCTCCCAATTGTACACCCACATTATCACCCTGTAACAAGCACTCCTAAAGGAGACTACCTTCTACCAGACTAACACACAGTCATGATCCACCATTGTTACTGTCTGAAATTGGGTCCAAAGCAATGATGTACAGCCAGTGGTAGAGAGAGTGCATGTAGACATGAAGTGGCTAAAACAGACTGCAGGAGATCAACAATACTGAGATGCAACAAAAAGATCAAAAAAGGTGAAAAGAGTATAATTTTAAAAAGAAAGAAGATGACAGTTTTTTATGATATACAGTGGTTTAGAAAATTATGTATCATCCAATTAGTGTTTAGATCTACTTTATCTATAAATGGCTAAACCACTAGCAAAATTTGTTATGGAACTACCTATCTTTCAGTTGTACAATAGCTGCAATTTCTTCACTGCGTGAAAACTAACTAAAGAATAATTTAAGCTGGCCATGGACAGAAAAAAAAATGCAAGAACTGTCTTTTCTTGAAAGAACCGCACCTGTTATGTATAGGGAAGGGCCAAACGTAACTGGATTTGGTTCACAGGACGTTCTTAAACATAATACAAGTTCAGGTTTAAAATCCAAACCCCACCAAAGTCAATAAAAGCTAAATCTGTAACATCAATTATTTCCATTTTCAAGGTTAATAGGCAAGACATTGGCAAGGAAAGGGCTCGGGGGCAGGGTGCTGCCCTAGGGAACATGTACCAATTAAAAAAATAACACATAAATAAATAAATAATGTGAAAAGCGGTAATTTTATCATTGCTTAACCTCCTTAGTGGTTTTCCCGAGTGTAGCTCGGGGTAAAATTTCAGTACCAAGAGCGGTAACCCCGAGCTACACTCGGGCTTACCATGCGGCGTTGCTCAGGGGGTCCCTGCAGCACTTACCTTGTCCTTCGCTCCCGTGATGTGTCCCCGGCCATCTCCTCCGGCCGATGCCGGCATCCGGCTTCCGTGTTCCAGTCCCTGTGACGTCAGGACGTACGGGCGCCGGAATCGGCGGGAAATATGCAATTTTTAAAAAATGTAATTTTTGCTGTCATTGCTGTTTCATTGCATTTCACATACATTTTGTCCCTACTGCTTTGTCCTGTGCCCTGCCTGCATTTTGAATGTTCTTTCTGCCTGGAAACTTAGAAAAGTCCATGGCGTCCAAAAAGCGTCCCTTTACGTCAAAAGCGGTTTTAGAACACCGATAGTAAATCAGAACCACTTGCAGAATTGAGTAATAATGATTCGTGGGGAAATTCGTCATCAGACACTGAAAACGATTCTGCGACTTTGCTCAGCGATGTGCGAATTTGCCTCTGTATTTCAAATTTCAGTGTTTTTGGTTTGATTATATTATTGAATTAAATTTATTATTATTATTATATTATTATTTTTTATGATTATTTATTAAATTATAATTTATGTTTTCATGTTTCAAGTTTTATCATACCCGGAATGTTTACTAGACTCTTGTTCGTACAGATTTCAGTGAGTTATTCCTAAAAATTACAGCCTACAATAAAAAACTACATATTTCCATGCAAAAAAATGGTACCGCTTTCAGCACAAAAAATCGGAAAGAATCATACCGCCGAGGAGGTTAAAGTGAAACATTAGAAATGTACTATTCCTATTCCTTATAAAAAATACCTGCTTGGAGTTCTCCCTAAACTTTCCTTTGAAGTGGAACATCTCTAGGATATATACAAAGTATTACAGCAAATGGGACATTTTCAAGGAACAAAATGGTATGTAAATTGTTGAACATTCCCCTTCTTTTTGTTAAAACCAGCCTGGAGAACCCCCTAAATACATGCCAGACCCTCATCAAAGAGGATTTGTTTTTTTTTCTGTACTTCTCTTGAAAAAAAATGCAGATCCTCATCATTTTAAGTGAATGATGCCCACCAATCACCGAAAGAACAAAAAACACCACTGGTCACCCACCTGTGAAACTCTTTGCAGATAATGACAGCTCACCGAACTGTCTTGTGAAATTTAAACAAAGAGATGGAGCTGGTGGCTGACATCACTGACCAAATATGCTATGGTCATATTTGGCCTATGACCATGGCCAAATTTGATCAATGATGTCAACCACCATTCCCCCCTTAATTTATATGGCCAGAGATTACCTACCAGCAAATTCATGGGCCAAATAACGTCACTGGTTGCTAGGGACACAGCAGACAAATGCACAAACATGCTGAGCTCATCCCTGGTCATGGAAATCAGTTTAAGCTCCCAAACAAGCAACATTTTGTTTCAATAAAATGACTGTTGACTTTTCCCAGCAGAGACAAACCATTTCATAACTGGCACTATAGTGGTGCAATTTAACTCCTCAGTTGTAACTTTTCACAAGGTTTTCTGATGGATGATGCAGGGCTATGTGTGCGTTTTATTTCAAATAAAAATGTTACACCTATTCCTTTCTAGTTTAGTAAACGGATGTATTTTCCAGTTCACAAGGGTCCAGGGCTGATATTTTACATGGAAGAGAAACATGTTAAAAAAAAAGAACAGTAAACGAGTATTTTTAGTGGTTTACAAAATAAAATATCATTTTCTACAAACTTTGTGTAATTTATAAACTAAATGCAGCCTTCAATTTACTTTCTAAGTTCAGTAGGCATTCCCTTTAGCAGGTTGACACTATATATTCCATTAATATTACATTTATTTGCAGTCAAAGCCTTAACAAATACTTGTACTGTAAATAGCACGATGCTGCTGTGCACATAGGCCTGCATTGCACAGTAAATGCTTATTTATTAACAAACAGGTCAGAATAAAAATTGTAAAGTAGAATTAAATTGAAAGGGTGGTTTATAGGTTTAAATGGTCTGCAAATAACAGCAACATTACTAGATGAAAAAAAAAACTGTTAATAAAACATCAGTATTGATGCACACTCAATCAAAGATGCAGAGCTGATAAGCAGCTTCTGACAAGTGATACTCATAGGATGTGTTGCATGTCTTTAGATGTGTGAAAGTAAGGAGGGGGCAGAAAGTGAGCAGGGAAGGGGGGAGGGCACCAAGGCTTCTCTTTCTTTTAGGAGAATGTCTGACATTTAATTGAGGTAAAATAAATGTTCTTATCTCAAGTCGCAATGGACATTGCCAGTGGCAAAACCAAGGCTTTTCTGCTTGTACATTAACTTCCCTGTCCTCTCTTTGGATATTAACCTGGACAATATGCCTTGAACACATCAAAGGAGATGAGTGATGTTTTATTGCATTTCTCTTGTGGGTAGCTTAACAGAGCTTTCAAGTGTTCTTTGGTATACCGTGCTTTTGCAAGTTATTTTCTGCTGTGGATTTCTGGATGCTGTACCAGCCCCTAGTAAGATGTGACTTGAATTCCAATGAGGACCAGACTTAGAACAGTGAGTATTTTGGACAGAGATTGTTCTCGAGTTTTGTTTTTTTTTTTCTTTTTGATCTTGTTGGGGTTTTTTTATCATTATTTTTTGTATTACTTTTAGATCTGGTACTTGGTGTTGCTTGCACATAAATAAAGAAATAAATGGATGGTCTTTTATCAGTGTGATTGAATTAGAACTGAACTGGCAGTGTGTGAGAGTTTATCTGATTTGGGAGATATATACAAGACTCATCAAGGTGACAAACTGCATCAAGGGATTTAGACCTATCACTGTGTCCAATCCTTCTATCGCCTACTGTTTGAAACAAGGCTTTGAAATATCAGCACAGTAGCTGCAATGATCCCCAGATCCTCACTTCTTAAGAGCTGTCTATGAAACAAATGTGAAGTGGACCATCCCTGGTCTGAACATATATTTACAGTGGATTATTTAAGGAGGGAAGCAGGGGTTAAGTCACAAGGTCTCCTAGTTTCCCTTGGGGTTAACCTGGCTGCCTGTTTGGCACATTCAGGAGAGCTGACAGGTAGCAGGATTTGTCTAAGCAGCCTGCATGAGAGCCAACAAGGAAAGCTGAATGCTGAGGATTAGTTTTGGATTATGTTGTCAGAGAGAAACCTGATGGACAAACTGCAGAGGAATAAAATGCGTTCTGTTTCGGGAGAACTTCGATGTGCATAGCTTTCATTTCTCAAGAAACAGCACAAAAAATCATTAATAATTTCCAAATTCATCTTAGTCAATTCTATTCTCAACACTATTTTTTATTTTCATTTTTTAATTCTGCTTTGCATAGTATGAATATGCTACTATCTTATGTAAATGTTACCTTGTGGCATTTGTGTGGACAGCACTGACATCACATTACATACTTTTGAAAAACTTTCTCCTCACCATCTTTCTCAACAACCAGGATTGTACGTTCTGTAAATATGTCAATTTATGAAAAATTTGATATAAGTATAATATGATTCACACATGTCTCTGGGTCAATTAGAACTGTGCAGTTCTTTACCAGATACGTCTATAAAAATGTTACCCTATTTAATTGGTATAAACTACAACATGTAGAAAGATGAAAAAAAATGTAACAAAGTACTCCACAATAGTTCCAATTATCCTTTTTTTTTCTTTTTTCCTGGTGGCTACTTTGTTAGCATTCCATAAAAATTTGGAAATTTGTACATGGTACACAAAAGTGATTCTCAACACAATGGAAAATCATTGCTATTAATAATTGATTCTTCTTTTTTCCCATAGACAGATATTGATCCAGTCACTGTAGAATTAATTCAGGTTAAAAAATCATGTCAAGATTGATGGAACAGAGATCACAACAATGACAGTCAAATGATTATCTATGGTGGATCTGCTGATGTATCATCTGTCTTAAGCTGACCATACATAAAAAGTTTTTTCATCTGATATGATGAAAATATTACCTTTGTAACTGAACATAACCGGTAACAACATTCAGAAAATAAAAGTTACAACAATCTGAACAATTTTCCTGAAAATCGATCATTGTTTCGATCCTGAGTTCTAGTAAGGTAGCCAACACTATACATAAGTAATTGGGACCCCATAGCTCCACACTCAGATCTTTCACGGGGATAACATCTGCCACTAATGATAAGTTGAGAGGAAATAGTTTGTGTCTCACTGGAAAATCCATTGGCCCTGCCAGTTGTTGCTCATTTTGTGATTGTTTTTGCATACTAATCTAACCTATTTTTGTGTAATATTCTTTGTATCAGACAAAAATTTGCATGTCTATGGCCATTGTTGCTGAGTATCTTATGTCATCTCCCACCACAATATTAAATCACTCTGTATAAGGGCCCATTCACATTAGAAACTGCACATATATTGTGTTTTTTTTCTTGCACTTTTGTATGCATTTGATGCATATTTGTATGTGTATTTACATGCATACATGCAGTTGATGTGTGTTTTTCTATCTGCATTTGTCTTGTTAGGTCACTTCCTTCTTCTTTCTTTCCTTGGATTTCTATGTGCACTGCAATATTGCAGTACATTTGTGTGTTTGCAGTGTGAATAAATGCAGCATGGTGTACTTTTTTCACTGCACTGCACTGCAATGGTGTGAACTATGTCCATAGCATAGCCTGGATTTTGGACTGTCAAAAATACATCCAACTGCATCTGGTGTGAATGTGCCCTTAAAGTGTGACTTATTGTGCTTATTGAATAAAATATATAGATATGGAGATGGATTAGAACAGCTATCAGCCTTTTACTGCTTTCTGTGCCCCTGTTATGGAGATTCACTCTTCTTATTTGTCCTGTTGACCATTTTCATTGAAAGTGAAAGTAAAAGAAAATCCCAAATTTTACGTGGAAATCTTTCACTGGGAACACTAGTTCTGGGGGGGCAAGGGTTTACAATAATTTACAGAGATTTCCTCTCACTTCCTGTTTAGGCTATCAGAGAGGAAGTTAAGGTAAATCTTCCCAATAGGACACAGATGGCAAGAAAAAATCTGACAGGGCTTATAACCCTCCCTTACGCTATTTAACATGGAAAAAAAATGGGCCTATTGTTCTAATTGAAGGAAATTATAGTTGTATTAGTCAACTATTGTAACAACACAATTGCTTGTCCTGAAAATGTAACTGTTATTGCACAAAAATAATGTATTACGGACTGTGCTCAACTGTGTTTTTGCATAAACGTTAATTGCAAAAACTACGTACTTGGATGTACAGAATTAAGTCTAGTAGGCAAAGAAAATATATTTGATGTTGATCAGTAATGTATGCCACAGTGGGTCAGGGACACATTTTTAAAACCAGGCACTTTTTTTGGAAATTAGACATAGTTGGTATCTATAGTAGACCTTAGTGATTAATCTGATCACAGTGTTGAGAACATAATATGGAGATCTGTTCAGTTTATGCATATTCTTAGCTTAAGTAAGATTATGAGCATTTATTGTTATTAAAGGTACTTATATAACGCCGTCAATTTACGCCGCATATATATATATATATATATATATATGTATATATGTATATATTTATTTATTTATTACAGGTACTTGTATAGCGCCTTCAATTTACACAGCGTTTTACAAATATATTGTACATTCACAAACCCTCAAGGGGCATACAATCTAAGGTGTATATATACATATATATATATATATATATATATATATATATATATATAGTATATATTTATTCTCGATTTACGTCAGTCCCTGACCCTCAAGGAGTGTACAATCTAAGGTCCCTAATTCACATTCACACATACACATAGTAGGGCCAATTTAGATAGGAGCCGATTAACCTACCAGCATGTCTTTGGAGTGTTGCAGAAAACCAGAGTACCTGGAGGAAACCCATGCAGGCACAGGGAGAGCATGTAAACTCCAGGCAGGTGCTGTGGCTGGGATTTGAAGCAACGACCCTAGTGGTGCCAGGTGGAAGTGCTAACCATTTGGTCACAGAGCACCCAAAGTCATCCTACTTCATGTTCCACTTGGTGCAAGTGGCAAATGGGGTAATCTGACTGTCTCAACCACACTGATACTAGAGTTTAATGAGACCTAGATGTAAACTCACAGAACTCCACCCAGCTTGAAACAAATGGAGCATGGAGGAGAAAGAATACTGGTCCTCTTTGAGTACTTATGCAAATGAGCTACCAATTACAATCCAACTGTAGTCATAAACATTGGCTAACATTGTATGAAAATGATTAAAAATCTAAATTGATGTAACCCGATTAAAGCTGACTGCATCAATTACAATATATTTTTCAAACTCACTCTATGTTATGTTCTTAATTGTAAGATATTTTCATTTTTGTGCATAAGTCATATTTAAACTAAAAAAAGATATTACAAACAAATAGGTAGATGACTTTGTGCCGTTCACATGTAAGCAGATCTTGACCACATAGAGGCTGGATAATTTATTGTCCCATAATACAGATTTGCAATAATACATACAGTAAGTATTTTCACCAACATAAACAGAAAATGTCAAATTTTACAACTTATATATTAGATACCAGCCTCCTTTATACTTCTGCATAGTAGAGTCTGGGATGGTCAGCAGTTTGAGTTAAATATGTGCAACAAGAGTATTGAGCTGTCATTGTCCAATTAGCAGATTGGATCAGCCTGGTGACCAGACTATGGTGTCCGTTTATGACACAGAGAATAGCTGCAATTCAGAGGATCACAGCTATTCTCTGGTTATTCACAGTTTATGACACCCAGGAGAACATGTTCAGCCCTTCTCTGGAGATCTGTGTTCTCCCTCCAGATTCTCCAGCCCAGAGCTGGAGAATTGGAGGGACCGCAAACTAAGCAGCGATAATTTACCTCTGCTTAGTAAACTGATCTTTTACTGTAATCTCGCGAGATTATAGTAAAATCAGCCGTTTTCCAGCGTTTGTAGACCATTCTCCCTTCGTTTGGAGAACTGATCTACATATGCTTCATAAACAGCATTCACAGGAGAACTGTGTTCTCCGAGAATGCCGGAGAACTGAGCAGTGATCTATTACTGCTGGTTCATAAACGGACACCTATATTGCTTAACTGCAATAGAGAAAAGTATGGTCACTGACTAACGCTGGCCATATACTATACCATTTTCTTATACAATTTCCTTTAGCTGTATTTCAACTATGTAGTGCAGGGGCCTGCTTGATTGCATACAAATTGAAAGTGATTAGATTTGACCTCATATTATATGGTTTTAGAAAATCTAAAGGAAATTGTACAAGAAAATTGTATAATGTATTGACAGACTAATCTATACTATCTGGCCCAGGCACCAAGAGTAGCTGAAGACAATTGCTAAATTATGACAGGTAGGATAGTCCACTTATATGTATTTAAACTCACACCTAGTGAGCTGTTTGGTGATAATTAATCTGTACATTTCCTGCAATTTGCACTCTATGGCCAAGGCTGGAGGAACTGAGGGTAAGTACACATGTCATAAGAGATATGTGGGGGGCTGTCATTGCTGAGCTCATTCTGAAAACCCTGATGGCCTGAATGAATTGTGAATTAGTCTTTCTGATTCACAAATCCTGAAAAAGCACGTAGCAAATGTGTGCCAGAATTCTGTATTTTGTATCTATTCCACCTTAGCAGCTAACTAATTATTGAAGCTAAAACATTAGTATGACAGCCAGGTATTTTTAAAAAGAGCGTTTTTTATGTTTTCCTTTAAATTTCGCATTCACCATGCTGTTGTGCATTCAAAATGAATGGCACCCCAACATAAATACAGAATGCCCTTGCACTACAGCACACCACAAGGCACAATGTGTGGTGCAGTGCAGTAAAAAAAAAAGAAGAGATTTCAGGTGTGAAAGGGTCCTTAAACAATCTTATTAACAGGATTAAGCCAGCATGTTCTTAGCCAAGAAGGTTTCCTAGAGAACCAAAGAGAGTGAGATTTTAGCTCGTCTACAGCATCCCAGTCCAAACTATTTACATGTTTCCATTACAGGTGGGATGTCTGATTTCTCTTTTATTAAAAAATATCTGACTACCTTTGCAGAGCAATTCAAGTAAATGCACACTAAAATATTTGCAGTCACACAAATGAAATATATTAGGCTAGAATGATTTACTAAGATTGTACGTTATAAATTATCTTCTCTCCTTTCACTTATCACATTCATGTGCTCCCTTATAGTATAAATCAGCAACCAGGGTTTTCTGAACTATCTGATGATCTCAGCATTTGAAATAATTTATATGTCACATTTACGCCAAAAATAAATAAATATAATGTCAGTAAAATGGGAAGTTGGGAAGGAAAGCAAAACCTTAAGTGCACCAAGCTGTAGTCTGAAATAATATATATTCATTAAGCATGACAATTAAAGTAGATTGCTATAAATTTCAAACACTATAATAAATCTGCTGAATGTAATGGATAAAATTGAATCAAAATATAATAGTAAAAATGCTCTTAGAAATGGGCAGGGATAGAATTCCTCAGTTAATGCAGATCATCTTTCCTGTCTGTGTTCTTGAAATTATAGTATAATGTACATTTAAGGGAACTGGCAAAATCAGATTGTCCTATAATACTTTTACACCACATGCTCCATGTCATTGCATGCATTCAAATCCTCTGCAACAAGAGCTTGCTGAATTATAGTGTTTGCAGAAGCATTCCATAACACATCTGGCACCTAATTCACTGCCACAACCCAACACTATCAGGCCTGTCATTCTACAGTGTAACAACCAAAATAAAAAACAGAAAGGGTAGTAACGTATAGCATCCAATCAGAATTCACCTTACTTAATGCTTGAATAGCATTGGCTGGATTATGATGGATTGCTATTGGTACCGTTCTTTGCCCTTGCACCTTGCACTATTTCATTAGACAAGGTAAACTTTGTAGTAAACACATTTTACTGCAGCCTGGGCAGTTTGATGAAATTTTAAATATATATTTTCTATATGAAAAAGATGCAGAGTGGGAAGAAGTGGAAAGGAAGAAAAGGATTGCCGAGCCTGGAGAGGAGTAATACAATGCTTTATAGACCTTATTTAAATATATACTGTATATAGGTCCAAAATGATTAGTGAGTTTTCATCTAGATGGGTTATACAATGGAGGTAGCAGTGGACTAACTGTACCTTGGGCTCTGGTGTGTTTTCTGTTCATGGGTTTGGTTTAACCACTTGCCTATCCAGAGGATCCAACCCCCTTCCTGACCAGGCCATTTTTTGCATTACTGCTCTGTTATTTTAACTGACAATTGTGCGGTCATGCAACGCTGCACCCAAATAAAATTTATGTCCTTTTTTCCCCACAAATAAAGCTTTCTTTCAGTGGTATTTGATCACCTGTGCATTTTTATTTTTTGCGCTATAAGCAAAAAAAGACCGACAATTTTGAGAAAAAAACAATATTTTGGACTTTATGCTATTAATCTCCCTGGCGGTATTCCCGAGTGTAGCTCGGGGTAAAGTTTCAGTACCAAAAGCGATAACCCTGAGCTACACTCGGGAATACCATGCAGCGTTGCTCAGGGATTCCCTGCAGCACTTACCTTGTCCTTCACTCCCGCAATGTGTCCCCTGCAGCGTCCCTGGCCATCTCCTCCGGCCGATGCCGGCATCCGTCTTCCATGTTCCGGTCCCTGCGAGCGTCAGGACGTACAGGACGTGCGGGGGCCAGAACCGACGGTAAATTTTACAATTTTAAAAACTGACATTCACTAATACACTAAAATCACATAGTAAAACATTACTGTATCAAAGCATTTCACATACATTTTGTCCCGAGTGCTTTGTCCTGTGCCCTGCCTTCATTTTTACTGTTCTTTCTGCCTGGAAACTGAGAAATGTCCATGGTGTCCAAAAAGCGTCCCTTTAGGTCAAAAGTGGTTTTAGACCGGCTAGAATACAGCGATAGTAAATTAGAACCACTTGCAGAATTGAGTGATAATGATTCGTGGGGAAATTCGTCATCAGACACTGAAAACGATTCTGCGACTGAGCTCAGTGATGTGCGAACTTGGCGCTATATTTCAAATTTCAGTGTTTTTGGTTTGATTATATTATTAAATTAAATGTATTATTATAATAATATTTTTATGATTATTTATTATATTATAATTTATGATTTCGTGTTTCAAGTTTTAACATACCCGGGATGTTTACTAGACTCTTGTTCAGACAGATTTCAGTGAGTTATTCTTAAAAATTACAGGCCTACAATAAAAAAATGACATATTTCCATGAAAAAAATGTACCGCTTTCAGCACAGAAATATGGACATAATCATACCACTAGGGAGGTTAAAAATGTCCAGTAAAAAAATTTAAAAAATCTAATTTCGTCATAAATTTAGGCCAAAATTTATTCTGCTACATGTCTTTGCTTAAAAAAAATCACAATATGTGTAAATTAATTGGTTTTACATGAAAGTTATAGCGTTTACAAATGGCGGTATAGATACTGGGATTTTTTTTCCTACTAGTAATGGCGGCGATCAGCAATTTTTAGCGGGACTGCAGCGGGCATTCTGACACTGGAGGAACTAACTTGGTGTCACTGACATCCCCAGTGACACCTATACAATGATCTAAAAAACAGCACTTACACTGTACTAATGACACTGGGAAGCTAAGGGATAATGTGAGGGGCGACCACAGTGTTAACAGTGTGTAGGGGGCGTGTGCTTCACTGTAAGCACATTGCTCGGAATGGCTGTGCTGTGCACAGCCATCCCAAGCAGTGTGCCTGAGCTGACAGGGAAGAAGACTGTTTGTAAACAAAACAGTCTTCCTCCCTGTCAGTGATTGTCAGTGATCACCGGTCACCGTCAGGTAATCACCGGCCTGGACCCGGTGATTGACATCCGTGGCCGTGAATGGCGGCGCGGATAGGGCCCCCTATGAAAATCACATGTATATACATGATTTTGCGCACCTGTGCCACAGTGTAGCAGTATGTCTACTATACGGCGACGGGGAAAGCAGTTAATGGAATCATACATAATGGTCAGTGTACACACATTTGTATTTTGCTTTTGCCATTGCTGGTCTAAAGTCTAGCACACTGAGATTGAGTTACTATGAATAGTACCAAAATGAAGAACCTTTGTTGGCATCTCCATGGATCCCCTGCAGTCTGGGGACCAGAAAAATTGCTTGTTCTACCCTATATTATAACCCCCCACTAAGTGGAGATATTAGACAATTTGTGGAATAAGAAAGCACAGACACTTAAGATTTTCATGATTATTGGGGCTTTCCCTGGCACTGAGTATAATATATTATAGAACTGTTTATGGATGTACAGACTAGAAGTTTTAGTTTATATTTGAGATTACTTTTTTTTTTAACCACTTGCCCTCCAGAGGATTTGCCTCCCTTCCTGACCAGGCCATTTTTTGTAATACGGCGCTGCGTTACTTTAACTGACAATTGCACGGTCATGCAACGCTGCACCCAAATTAAATTTATGTACTTTTTTCCCACAAATAGAGCTTTCATTTGGTGATACTGTATCGCCTGTGCATTTTGAATTTTTTGCGCTATAAACAAAAAAAGACCATCAATTTCAAGAAAAAAACTGTATTTTTGAGTTTTTGCTATTAAACATGTCCAGTAAAAAAATTTAGAAAATCTAATTTCGTCATAAATTTAGGCCAAAATGTATTCTGCTACATTTCTTTGCTAAACAAAATCCCAATACGTGTAAATCAATTGGTTTACATGAAATTTATAGCGTTTACTAATGGCAGTATATACAGTATACTGGATTTTTTTTTTTTACTAGTATTGGCGACAATCAGCAATTTATAGTGGAACTGTGGCGGCCATTCTGGCATTTAGGGGAACTGACTTGGGGTCACTGACATCCACAGTGACACCAAAACTGTGATCACTGCTAATAAAAAGCACTGACACTGTACTAATTGTACTGGGCAAGAATGGGTTAACTTTTGGGTGATCAGAGGGTTAACTGTGTGCTGTGTGCTGCTTTACAATGTGGCTGTGTGCTGTGTTTCACTGTAAGCACACTGCTTTGTTTAGCTTTGCTATGCAGAACTATACAAAGCAGTGTGCTGAAGCTGGAGCTGTGTTGTATATACACAGGTCTCTCCCCCGTTGAAGATACTCAGCGATCACCGGGTGCCGGTGAGAAATCACCAGCCGGGACCTTGTGATTGAAAGCCATGATGGTGCCGGTAGGGCCCCCTACCCGGACCTGCAAATTCACGTATATATGCGTGATTTTGTGCACCCGTGCCGTCCCGTAGCAGTATTTCTGCTATAGGGCAGTGTGGAATGCGGTTAATATATTATATGGGTTTACAAATGTATCAACTTCACTGTGATAAGATATTTAATTAATTTTTATATTTATAGATAAAGCAACTAATAAGCTGTTTTTTGGGGGGTTTTTGTTGTTGTTTTTTACATTATGGGAGATCTAGTTTTGAAATAAAAGAGCATTGGTTACATTTCCCAGAACACACTTTTAGTAGAGCAAGGAAACATCTAATAATGTTTTTTATTGTTGTATGTGCTTTCATGTTCCGGTGATAACCTTCATGTGAAAGCAAAAATCCTGCTTTTTTTTAAATTTCCCTATTCAGTATATAAAGTGAACACATCGTATTTCCTAAACTCTTTCCACTTTCAATTTGCAAAGTGAATTTTCTCTTCTCTTTTAGGAAATGAATGCCATTGCTTCAATATTCTTATGGACAAGGAAGACAATAGAAGAAGTAATCCTAGTACAGGGGTGCTGCTTTGGGTTGTCTGTTTACAAGCTTCAGTGATAGAAGTCGGGTCCTATATATTAGTCATAGCAACAGTTGCATTTTTTAAAAATCACATTCTCCTTGTCATCCATGTAGTATACAGATTGCAAAAGATTGACAATTTTAATTTGAAGAGCAATTTACAAATATGTGCCCCCTGTAATACCTTCTATTGATTGGAGTGCACATCACCTGCCATCTGTTCTTCACTGTTTACAGGATAGTTCATTTGCTGTAAAGGTTGAGCAATACCTTCAAGTGTTCCTTGCAATAACCAGGCACCTAATAGGAAAATAGGATTTATTTTTTTTTTGCATATACTGCACATCAAGTTTAATCAGAATGTGAATCATTCAAGTAATCCAATGATTTCTCCAAATGGTTTAAGAAGTAGCAGTTCATGAATCATTTCTCACTGATAAAAGATTTACCAATAAATGTGTAATTGAAAAGAGATATAGAAGCAAGCTTGTGCAACCTAGATTGAACAATTTGCCAAAGCTGGTTAAAGCAACTAGTTGACTATATTGATTTTACCACCGTTAGCTTATAATTATCTTCCTTTTGCTCCCTCTACTTGAACAAACCATAGCAAGCATTCAATGGTTCCTATGTAACTATCCTTATTTTTCAGTTCTGAGGGATGAGGAAGCCATACCTATGGCATGTCTCTAATTTCTCCCCTCTGCAGAATGCATTAGGAGCCATGCTCCAGCGCCAACTACAGTTTGAAGCAAACAATTGACTAGTGTGCTGGCTTGAGGACTCCCAGTGTGCTCAAAATGGGAACGAAAGTCTAAAATATTTACAAATATAATAATTATCCATAAATATAACTATGGATACTATAGCTTGCTTAAAGTGAAGTTCCGTCCCCCACCCCCCCTAGAAAAAAAATACTGTAGCTGCTGACTTTTAATATTAAGGTAATCACCTGTCCAAGGATCCAGCGGTGTCCTCACCCTGAGACGATTCTTTAATAGGCTGTTGGGTGCTGGCGCCACCATCTTGACTAAGGGAAATCGGCAGTGAAACCTTGGGGCTTCACAGCTGGTTTACTACTGCACATGCGCAAAACGCATTGCACTTTGTGAATGGGCCGTAGTCCGCTGGGACTTGTTAAGGGTTCCAGAGGGCTGTGGGGGAGGCCAAACTTCCAGATCAGTTTGCTGTGGTGAACTGATCCAGAGGTGGGAGTGGGTACCTGCCAAAACAAGGTACCCACTCCCCCCCAAAAGGTGCCAAATGTGGCAGCGGAGAGGGGGAGAAGACAGATAAGTGGATATCTGGATTTTCTGGATTTCTGGTTTCTGGATAATGTCATGAGCTACAACTATCAGAAATATGTGTAAGTTTCACAGTTTTCAATTATCGCAGGATGTAGCAAGAACTAATATATTCTACTTGTTAAAAAACAAAAAGAAGAAAAAAAAAGCAAAAATTATTAGTAATTAGTGGCAGACAATTATCACTGTAGCAGAGCCCTTTGAGAAAAGTGAGTGAGAAACAACAGGTAAATTAAACAGTAAAACGTATAAATAAACCAAACACAAATGGTGAAGAAGAATAGGTGTCCACTTTCACCAAGGTGGTTGTGTGTGGGTCCTAATGGCAAGGCTAAGCCTTATCAGTTTCTAGATGTGACCTTCTACTTTCCCTAGGATAAATTGAAAATGCTCCATGTGAACTCATTCACATCATTTATACACAGGAAACCCAAATCAGGCTAAGCAGGCTTAAAACCAGCTTGTAAGGGTCTTGCTAAGTTAATGTTATCATTACAGTGTTGACACATGGCATGCTGTAGCTTTCATTTCCAAACTGTTACTAGTAATCTTTTAAGCCTATATCAGGTCAACATTTTATCAAGTTAATCTACCATGAAGATTAATTAGGCCAGTTAGCATACGGAGACACTGATAAGTCTAACTGCTAGTCTTATGGCATCTACATTTCTCTTCTTATTTAGGATTTATTTTATTTACAGTTTACTATATGTTCTATGTTCATATTCATTGACTAAATATTAAAGTGGTTGTAAACTTCAGACATGAGTTATGAAGAAATCATATCCCTCTATAGTATGCACCTGTCTAAATCCAGGACACTACCTCATTCATCTGCTTATCTATATGAATCAGTTCTGACAAGTGACACTAAGAGAAATAAGACAACAGAGGAGCAATCTCCAGCACACAGCCTGTGGTTGACAGCCTCAGCTCTGTTCCTGTGTGCTGTGTGAAGACAGGGTGTGTCCCTTCTCTCCAATCTGTTCTCAGCTCTCCTCACTGAGCTCTTCAGAGGGTAATTTTAGCTCCCTGCCCCCTGCTTTCAGAAAGCCCAGACAAGCTGTATACATTCTGCACTTTGAACAGATGTAGAGAAGAGAAAACTGCACATCAACAGGTACAGGTATGTAGGAGGATATGGTTCATATCTGTGTATCAGCTGAACATAGTCACTTCACTAGGCATAGGTAAGGGTTTACCAGTTTAAAGAGAACCTGTATGATAAAAACAGAAATATCCATACCTGACTTGGTTCTTAAATTGTAGATCTGATCTCTGGTACTTTCATCCTGACCCTGGCTTTAATACCTGGTCAGTCATTGACCTGAAGCAAGATGTAGGTTTAGACTTTTCAGACTTTACTAGCTACCTGATTCTTCCAGGACAAGGCCTCTGTAAGCATGGAAGCTGAGATCAGGATGGGTGCCTTAAAGCACCTTTGAAAATATGGCAGAAAACTGCATGCGTTTTCAAAATCTGCCATATATATTTAATTTAGTCCACATTAAAATGAGCAAAACAGGTGAATTTGCTGCTTACAAGTGGACCTGAAATCAAAAATCAATACTTGTTGTCCGATAGGGAACATCAAAAAAGGCTATAACCTGAAAAATCTGCCATTTGACTTTATTTCATGCTGAGAAATCACAGTATACCTCATTACTTGGGAGTTCTGTTTTTCTGCGGTTTTTTTGCGTCAAAGCTGTAAGACAATCTAAGGTGTTGCTGCTTCTGACTGTTAGGCTCTTGAATTTTGAAGTTACATTTTGTTGACATAATTAATGTGCTGCTAACTGTTCACATTACTGGAGAGGAGGCTGCACCTGTGGACCTGTAGTGCAAGCATATTCCTGCTTCTGATGCATTCATTTTATGGTGGTTCTGTGCTTGTTAATGCTTCTTGAATATTCTCTCACCAGACATCAGGTCTTCCATCAACGTGGGGAGAGCTCTGACATGAAAGTAACAGAAAGTAAAAACCTGCTTCTCTACCAAGATGACTGCCTTCACAAAGAGGTACAATACAGAAAAATGCATGGCAAAGGAGCCTAAAGAAAATACTGGTGCCCAATGCTTACCTTTTTTGGGCACAGCTTCCACAATTGAGGTCCTTTTTAACACATTCACAACCTAAATGTGTTTATTATTGTTCCCCAGCATGATACCTTATTTAGGAGACACATTAGTAAACATCTGCTCTTTGAGATCCAGCAATTGAGGTGGATGGCTCTCAATCCCAGCTGACCATGACAATTTAGGCCAGATTCCTGGGGCACTTAGAATCTGGTGCAGCTGTGCATGGTAGCCAATCAGCGTCTAACTTCAGCTTGTTCAATTAAGTTTTGGCAATAAAACCTGAAGCTGATTAGTTTATATGAAGAGATGCACCAAATTTTGCACTCTTCAGTTTTAAAAAATAACCCCCATTAAGACAAACTAAATTATCCATTCAGATGGTGCATAATTCATTTCTTTTGTAGAAGAATATAGTTTAATCACTTGCAAACCACGCTATAGCAGAATGACGGCTACAGCACGGTTGTCCAGTTCTGGTAGGATGTCATATGATCTCCTCCCAGAAAGCGCCCACCGGCGCACCCCCGAGGGCGCGTATCTGGTAATGTGGTAAAAGACCAATCACAGCAGCCTTTTACCATGTGATCAGCAGTGTCCAATGACACAGTAGATCACCGGTAAATGCAGTTGCCGGTTATTGGCTGCATTTTCCTCCCGCTGTCACAGCATGAGGAAAGTACTGCCAATAACTGGCAATTGTCAGAGGATGAACCGGCACCAATCATCAGGGCACTGATGATCAGTGCCCCAATGATCAGTGCCCAGCAGTGCCAACCACCAGTGCTGCCCACCTGTGCTCAGCAGTGCTGCCCACAAGTGCCCAGCAGTGCCACCCACCTGTGCCCATCAGTGCCCAGCAGTGCCAACTGTGCCCATCAGTGCCTAGTAGTGCCATCCACCTGTGCCCAGCAGTGCCGCCCACCAGTGCCCAGCAGTGCCACTCATCAGTGCTGCCCAGCAATGCCACCCATCAATGCCCAGCAGTGCCGCCAGTCAGTGCCCAGCAGTGCTGTCAGTCTGTGCCACCCATCAGTGCCCATCAATGCTGCTATCAGTGCCACCTATCAGTGCCCATCATTGTTGCATATCAGTGCTGCCTATCCGTGCCCATCAGTGCTGCCTATCCGTGCCACCTCATCAGTGCCGCCTATCAGTGCCCATCAGTGCTGCCTATCAGTGTAGCCTCATCAACGCACATCAATGAAGGAGAAAAATTACCTGTTTGCAAAATGTTATAATAGAAACAAAGAAAAACTTTTTTTTTGCATTTTTTTGTTTATAGAGCAAAAAATAAAACACCCTAGCGGCTAGTAAGTACCACAAAAAGAAAGCACTATTTGTGTGAAAAAAAATATAAAAATTTCAT
The DNA here is from genome assembly GCF_062004578.1 of Staurois parvus. Classification (NCBI taxonomy): domain Eukaryota; kingdom Metazoa; phylum Chordata; class Amphibia; order Anura; family Ranidae; genus Staurois; species Staurois parvus. The sequence goes on along the minus strand of NW_028317854.1, from coordinate 13,108,095 downwards.
ATGGGTACATTGTTGCATGACCGCGCAATTGTCATTCAAAGTGCGACAGCTCTGAAAGCTGAAAATTGGCCTAGGCATAAGGGGGTATAAGTGCCCGGTAGGCAAGTGGTTAATAGTGAACAGAATTGGTCAGGTTAAAAAAGTCCAATAAAAGTAAGGGAAGAGGAAGCTAGATAAACCAATAAATCAAGTGCACATTTTAATAGGGTGTTCATCATTGCAATATAAATGTCCTTTTTGCCAGACTTCATCACACTAAGTGCAGCAGCCGACAATAAATTTTGCATGTGTTTACCTTAGACGTGTATAAAATTTTACAGTTGATCTGCAGCATAAGGTATGTTTAGTAAATACTGGGGGCAATGAACTTATAAAATATGATAGTGAAAAGCTGCAAACTTATGTCGAAGAGTTTCATATGGTGAACTCCCTGCTGACGCAAACAGATTCCTGGGAACAGGACAACAAACACAATTTTACGTAAAAAGCTTTATATCCAAAATGTAACCATATAAAGTGTACCTAAATCCTAAATCCCCTATTGGGGGAAATGTACTAAAACTGGAGCACTCAGAATCTGGTGCAGCTGTGCATAGTAGCCAATCAGCTTCTAACTGCAGCTTGTTCAATTAAGCTTTGGCAATAGATCTTGGAAGCTGATTGGTTTCCATGCAGAACTGCATCAGATTTTGCACGCTCCAGTTTAAGTAAATCAACCCCATTGTTTTTGGCTTTGTTTTGAGTTTGTGGGTTAGATCTATTGGGTTTCTATTTGTCATTATTTCAATTGGGAAGGTTAGTTCTATTGGTCCTGGAGACCATTGTCTCCAGGACAGAAATCCAAAATTTTACAACTGTCACTGCAACAGGAAGAGGGTAAATCTTCCAACGGTGTAACCTGTTCCATTGACAACTCTCTAAGAGGGAATTTATTTTCTGGAGCAGGAATTAAGGAAAATATCCCAATAGGAGAACAAAATAAATTTGTACTCAAATAAATTATTGGTAAATGCCAAGACCAGGACCAAGTAGCATCTTTGTCATCCAATAATTGTGATGCTTTTTCATGGACTGTTTGGGTTACAAAGTTGTAAGGTGTGGTGCTATACTCCAAGCACATACACATGCTACCTAGGCTTTTGCCAATACAGTGTATATTAAAATAAGTACAGTATATGTCCTCTAGCATTGGATTGCATTTGCATCATGTTTGCTTTTGGTTTATATCTGGGCAAGCTTATATTTGGTCACTTTCCAAGTAGTTAATGCATGTTCTGATCACAGTTTTTTAATGTTTAATTTATGTTTAATAACTGTCCCACATTTAACTTTTGACAGTGTACATTATTAGCACTGATTACTGTATTAGTGTCACGATTGATGTCAGTGTCAAATAGTCAGTTAGTGTACCTCCCAGCCAGCATCAGCTAGTGCCAAATTGCCTGCCACACTATCACAGTCCCACTATAAGATGCTGATAACTGCCATTACCAGTATGACATCATAAATGCATAAATTCCAGTATATACTGTAAACCATCGTTTGTGGACACTAGAACTTTTGCACAACCCAATTAATATACATTTATTGTATTTTTTTTCAGAAATTAGATTGTGAAGAAATTAGATTTTTTTATTTGATATGTGTTAAAATTACCTGTCTTTTTTCATTTATATAATACAGAAATTAAAAAAAAAACAGCGATCAAATACCACCAAAAGAAAGCTCTATATGTGTGAAAAAAATTATATACAGGATTTCATTTGCATACAGTGTTGTATGACCGTTCAATTGCCAGTTCAATTAGTAAAGTGCTGAATAGCAAACAAAAGCCCTTGTCACGAAGGGATAAAACCTTCCGAAGGTCAAGTAGTTAAAAAAAATAAATTCACTTATATGTGACTGGATGTTATTCAAACTTACCTTACTTCACACATCAGTAAATCAGCCCCAGAAAGTCATTGTGAAGATATTCACTCAGAGAATTCTCTAAAGCCACAAATAACAATATGGGAAGGGAAAGACATAAGCAATGTTCTATATCATAAGAAAAAGAGAGGAAGGCGCCTCTAAGTGCAGTATTGACAATTTATTCAGTAAACAATGGAAAATTTGCACTTACAAGATAAACGGTTAAAAAGACTCATCGTGTGGTAATTAAATTAGATCCAGGTGGGACGTCCAGCAGCAGATTATGCCTATAGGATCAGGAAGTAGAGACCAGGATGTGCCTGTGCATCAAAAATGAAGCTTTGCGAGCAGTCAGATGTAGCAGGTGAAGGGGGCGGTAATGCATTTTGGAGCATGCTCAATAGCCTATTGAGCATGCTCCGAAATGCATTACCGCCCCCTTCACCTCCTACATCTGACTCTGCTCTCCAAGCTTCATTTTTGATGCACAGGCACAATCTGGTCTCTACTTCCTGATCCTATAGGCATAATCTGCTGCTGGATGGCTGGATGTCCCACCTGGATCTAATTACCACACAGTGAGTCTTTTTAACCGTTTATCTTGTAAGTGCAAATTTTCCATTGTTTACTAATAAATTGTCAATACTGCACTTAGAGGCGCCTTCCTCTCTTTTTCTTGTACTGCATTAGAGCCTTGCTTCCACTCTAAGAAGAGCTGCCTAAGTGTTACTGCTCCCATCCATCCCTGATATCCATCTGGCACCTTTATTTTACAGCTACAGAGATTGGGCTCCAACAAGCGCGCCCTTTATAATATACATTTCATGTTCTATATCATATACCATAAGCTGCTGGAATGAATTCAACCTATATTTCCTCTGCCTATTACCCCTAACACTTTGTTTAAGTTAACAGTTGGATTCATCCCAAAATGTTTCAGAATATCACCAGTATTTGCCTACATAGTGGCATTATTTGTTTTTCCTATTTGCTCAAGACATTAATTAACACCCCAGGCGTTTGTGTATTTATTCACAATGACGCTTTTGTATTGATAAAGACAAATGTTTTCAACCACTATAACCCCAAGATTTTGACTAAGCATGGCCATTTGCTAGTTAATTTTATGCAGTCCAAAAATATTGTTTGGTATGTACTGAGTAAAAAAAAAGAAATCATAATGCCTTATTAATCAGTTCACCAAAGATAATTTAATTAACAGAAAAGTTTCCAAGCAACGAGCCAGATGTACTGCATGTATACGTGTGTATGCAAGGTCCATACTGACACGAATTTTAAAGCTTTTTAAGACATAGTAGGGTTGCTTTATTAAAACGAGAGAGAGAAAAAATTACAGGTTTTTCCCAAAGCAACCTTTCACAAAATGAAAAGTTGAAATCGGAATGACTGCTATGGACATCAAATGCAATTTAATGCTCATTTTATTTTGTTAATTTTAATGAGCCCTAGTGTTATTTTAGCATTTAGTGTAAAAGTTTCATATATTATGTCACAACTGTGTTTATCTTTTTAAACTTTCTGTGATTTGTACAGTATAGTGTGGATAAATAAAAACACTGCTTTGGGTAACAATTGTTGGGTGTGACAATTTCTCTAGTGTTTTTAATGCCTCTTCTGACTCATAGGGACCAGTTTATCAAAAATGTAAAAAGGCATTTTGCCCAGTAAATAATTAATGGTCATTTGTCCAAATGTCAATTGACGGAATTCACCAATCAGTTCTGATTGTATTATTTCTATGAATTATGTAGTGGCTGATGAGCAATTCTTACAAAATAAAATGTTGCCCACTCAATTGTCATTCCAATGTCTCCTGTAAAATATTTTTAAATGTTTTTTCTGGGTAAATTTCAGGTGAAATATTTCTTAAACCTTTGATTAATATAATTGATAAACACCTTGTATTTCCCGTGTTGAAATATTAGCATTTTAAATCTGCAAAGGCTCAGTTCAAAAAGTTTTCAAAAACAATTTGCATTCAGCTGGAAATAAATGTCACTTTTTGAAGATAAGGATCCTTATCCTGGTGTGTTAGGGTTGTAAATCAAGTCTTATGGGGCTTATTTTATTATTTATTTATTTCAGGTACTTATATAGCACCGTCAATTTACACAGCGCTTTACATATATATATTGCACATTCACATCAATCCCTAACCCTCAAGGGGTGTACAATCTAAGGTCCCTAACTTACATTCATGTATACACATACTAGGGCCAATTTAGACAGGAACCAATTCACCTACCAGCATGTCTTTGGAGTATGGGAGGAAACCGGATGTATGAAAGTGTACTAATAAGAAATATTCTTGTTACCCATAACAACCAATAAGCTTCCAACTGTAATTTTTACTGCTCTTCGTTAGAAAATGAAGTTACTGGTTATGGTGGACAAGAACATTTCTTATTATCATTCTTTAACTGCAATGAACTGGTGGGATAAACTGATATAATAGAGAACACTCATCAGCACAGTGGTCTGCAGGCACATATATATGGAACATTCCAACATCTGCAAGATAGGAGGAATGCAGGTGCTGATAAATAATATCTACACATGGTCACATAGACCCACTTTTAGCAAAATGTACGGAACTTACATGATCAAGTATTTAGGAAACTCTTGCAAACTATTTCCATATGGGAAGCATTTATTACTTGTATATGAATCTGGAGGAATTTACGTAGTTGAAAAATCTATTCAATTAAAATTCCTTTTCATTTGTTCCCCTTCTAAGCAGTATCACCTCTCACACAAGTTTAATCATGACTAGGAGCACCTACATTAACACCTGCTGCCAAACCTAGCACAGCAATGCCAATCCCACAGATGATCAGATCATTACAGAGGAAAACTTACCACGAAGCAAACTGCAACTGTACAGTGACTGTGCAATGACCATCTGTGAGCTAGGGACCTATATGAGACAGGTAAGTCCTGAAATCTGGATGGTATTCACTGCCTGACCCAATTTTCATATTAAGCCATTAGAGAGTTAAAGACATTAAAAAAAACAACAATTTTTGTTTGCACGTGTCTATCTATCTATCTTCAATTGGGGTTCCAAAAATTATTTCAGGTAGAGTATTTCCATGAACATAGTTATGTTTATAACTGTCACCAGAGGTGACCACCCAAATATGCCAAATATGCCAAAATAGTGATAAGCATCTTTTATTTTGAAGTCAGCTGTTTCTAATAAGTTTCCTGATCTTCCATCATGCAAGAATCATCTGATACTTTATATGGGTTCCTGATCCCTAACATTCCGACATACAGTTCAATCTATAGATAAATGACTGACGATTTCCAGAATTGTCTAATATTTCTAGTAAACTAAAATCATTGATTGTCTCAATGATCAGAAGAGAATATCTTTACTTCCACCAGTCTGGGTAATGTAATGCAATCAGAGCCTTAAAGCGTTTTCATTTCCGGAGTATAAGGTGTTCAGAGGAGAAATATATAATGTCCTGTGTGCATGTGACCTAAATGTACCCACAGACACAGGATGATCTGTCGTCTGATTTGGCTGGTAATTTAGAACAGGAAGTGACTGTATTTATAGGCTACTGTATGTATTAGCTGTGAAGTCACCACTAAGTCAAAATCAATCTCAAGGAAAATAGCAAATGTTTGTGATAGAGTTTGTCAGCTTATAACCTTGTTATCTGAGATAACAGTGTTATCAAAGGACATAAACAAGCACATGTCAGAGCAGTTGTGCATGTTCATGCCAAAATTGTTCTACAGAAAATACTTTGTAACCCATAATGCCCTGCATGGCCTTTGAACTTAGGTCAGCTGGTTTAGAAGGGCCAGTACTTTGGGCTTTGTTATGTGCCAGCCCCTTCATTACAAAAGGGTTGGTTCCCAAAAGCTACCTGTCATGATTTTGGCGTAAGGCCAGCACCTGTGGAGTTATCGAAGGACATAAACATGCACATGTCAACGCAGTTGTGCATGTTCACGCCAAAATTGTTCTACAGAAAATACTTTGTAACCCATAATGCCCTGCATGGCCTTTGAACGTAGGTCAGCTGGCTTAGAAGGGCCAGTAATGTGGGCTTTGTTATGTGCCAGCCCCTTCATTACAAAAGGGTTGGTTCCCAACAGCTACCTGTCCTGATTTTGGCATAGTTTAGGGAGAGCTGACAATCTGTGTGTAGGGAGAGTTAGTCGCTGCTATATTTTATTGTATATTGCAGTGTGGTGTGCTGCGTAGTCTTGCACACCCCCTGTGTTTACAGTTCAGAGACCCAACAGTCCTTTCCAGGACCACCTTTATGTGTATGTATGCTGTGTAGCTGCTGACACCTCCCTCTCCCTCTCCAAAGTCCTTTGCAGCACATCTCCACATTCTTGTGCAGTAAAGTATTGTGCTTTTATTCCCCCTTAGTTTAGGCAAACCCCTTTATTACAAATATCAGACATAATAGGGTGGAAAGGGACATATGAGTGCTACTGATTGATCAGGCAAACATATTTTGTTGGAAAGGCAGAAGAGCAGTAAGGGAGGATTTTGCATAGTGGCAGGGGTATCTTGCAAAGGACTGGAGCTAACAGCCATCTTTATCTATTTGGCATCACTGCCACACAGGTACTGGCTACTACTAGCCCCAGTGCTGGTTCACCGAGCTCTTTTGTGTGGAACTTTTTAATATATCTGTTGCCGACTGCACTTTTGTGGTCTGCAACCTCTACCTGCAGAGTATTAACAACAGTAAAAGTACCAGTCATTTGGGTACCACATGCATGAGGAGACACATGAATCTGCACCACAAGGAGCAGCATCTCAATTAAATAAGTCGGTTGCAAAAGGCCTGCACTCCTCTTCTTTGTTACTCACTTTCCACTCTCCAAAAGCTCCTGCTGCACCCACTGCAACCTTTGCAACCTCTGGTGACAAAGAGGGTAGTCTCATAAGGGGTTTCAGAGGCTTAGTATATACAAAAAAGATCAATTTCTTCCAAGGGCTTTATTTCAGCACTCTAAAGTATATATAAAACACAGGGACTGAATATTATTAAGTTCAAAAAGATTTTTTATTCTTACCAAAAATTAAAAGCACATATGATTTAAACTATGAGCTCTGGTATAGCTATACCCACCATATAAAGTTAGTGATATTCTTAACACTGGCAGGTAATGATCATGTTGTACAGACGAATCTCCAAAATAGAAGTCCTGCAAGGAAGGACCCCTGGGGGTCTCAGTGAAGATTTTAAGAGTGTTTTTAAACTACAGAGGAGAAATTTGGCTTCAGGTAACACCTAATCTACATGAGCTCTGATTGCATCTGTTCCGCTTCTGATGTAGACACTCTTAGATGTGAGAACCACGTGGACTATTGGATTTCCAGGTTTAACCACTGACTGGAGCTTGCCCAGTATGCACTAGGGCTTCTGGCTTGCCCAAAATTCCAATGACTGGAGCTTGCCCAGTATGCACTAGGGCTTCTGGCTTGCCCAAAATTCCAATGTCTGGAGCTTGCCCAGTATGCACTAGGGCTTCTGGCTTGCCCCGAATCCAATGAGCTGTCTGAAGGGGTCTTCAGCACAGCAAAAGATTTTGTTACAGATAGGTAAATCCAACTATCCCCTGACAGTGTTTCATTAAAATGAACCATTCTTAGATAACCAATGAGTTCAAAACCTCTGTTGTGGATGCTACAGATGATTGGAGATGATTTAACCTTGAAATGTCAGCAAACCCACCTGAAAATTGCTGCAGTTACTAGCTATTGCCACTCTCATGGTCTATTCCTGCATTCCAACACTGTAAAGGTGCAACACAATGTTTCTGTAGCTGGACCTTAACTTAATTTTAAAATGTTTGCTGCAAGGTAAATCTTGTGTTTAATCTTGAAGTCTGTGACCTATTTCTGTGCTCTAGCAATGTAAAGGTACCACACCATGTTTCAACATTGTACCCCAGCTGCCAAATTATTAATGTTTACTTCACCGAAAAAGTGCACTCAAAAATATTTTTGACTATTGTCTCTCAGATAATACACACTGTTTACTTCAAGATAAATCCTGCCTTGTATCTCCTCCTTAAATTGTGGCTTAACAAAGCTCCTTACATTTTGTCAAGCTACTGTACTATATTTGTGTCTATTTCTCAGATAACCTACTAGATGGCTTGTTCAAACTATGTGGCATTTTTCTATACCTGACCAACAGCAGTCACCACATGGTAACATAGAGATCAGTTGTTTTCTATGGCCCTGTTCACACAACAAAGCTAATGTGATGTGCAATGGGGTAAGGAAAAATGCATCCATGTTGTACCTCCCCTCACCACGTGTCTCAACGGATGCTAGCCTGCACACTAAATGAAGCATTTTAGTGTGCAGCTAGTGTGAACAGGTCCTTTATGCCTATTTCAAGATAAAACCTGTCTTGTCTCAGCTTCTTGCATTGCCTTACCATTCTGCTAACAAACTGTCTAGTTACTGTGCAATATTTGTGGTCGATGTCTCTCATATAATACGCTTTAATTTAATTGCTAAACAAACACTTCTTGTCTCTTTTTTCTTTTTGTCGGTTTGTGGTTACATAGTAGTTACATAGTTAGTCTGGCTGAAAAAAGACAAAGGTCCATCCAGTTCAACCATAGAAAAAAAAAAAGATATAATCCTATACTCACAGTTGATCCAGAGGAAGGCAAAAAAAACCCCAGCAAATCATGATCCAATTTGCTCCTGTTGGTTTTGAAGTGTTTTTGTGCACTTTTTTAAACCTTTTTTTAACTTTATAAATAACGCAGATTGATACTGTCCACACTATATACTATTAAACTGATATGCCACTGGCAAATTTCTGCTTCATTTTGCTTTATGTTTAACTTTCCTATAGCTCTTAGATCTGTTGTGGTTGCTACATCCATCCATAAATTCAGGTCTATTACCGCTGGATAAAAAAAAATACGATTCACAACCAAAATCACTTGTAATGAATAAGATGGTGTGTTGCTGCTTTTTTAATCACTCATTTTGATCAGATGCTTTTAAGGGCAGAGGAGAGATCTGGAGTCTAATAGACCCCATATGTCTCAGTTAAGAGGACCTGTCATTGCTCCATTGTCACAAGGGATCTAGTCCATTCCTTTTGATAGCAATATATGTGACAAAAAATTAAAGAGACAATGTAAAAAAATGTAAATAAAATAAATAATCAAGTAAAAACATGTGTTTCACCTGCCCCCATGAGCTCATGCTCAAAGGTGAACTCATACTCACACACATATGTAAATGATGTTCGCACCACACCTGTGTGGTATTGCCGTGATCATCAGAGTAAGAGCAATAATGATAGCCCCAAACCTTCTTTGTAACTCTAAACTGGCAACCTGTAAAGGCTTTTAAAGCATCACCTATGTAGATTTTTAGGTACCGTAGTTTGGCGCCATACCATGGGTATATCCAAGTTTAAAGCGCAACATGTTAGGTATCTATTTACTCAACCTAATATCACCTTTTATATTTTGCTAAAAATGGGTATTATATTGTGTGCAATACAATTTATTGAAGTGTATTTTAAAAAACAAATGCATTTAAAAAACTGTGCAAATACTGTGTGACAAAAAAAACAGCAAAACCACCATTTTAATCACTATGGCCTCTGCTTAAATATATATGTATATATATATTATTATTATTATACAGGATTTATATAGTGCCAACAGTTTGCTCAGCGCTTTACAATATAACGGGAGACAATACAGCAACAATACAGTTCAATACAAGAGGAATAGAATTTTATGCTCCTTGGAGCTTACAATCTAAGATATATATATATGAACTATATGATCAAAAGTTTGTGGGCACCTGATAATCTCACACACTATATGGTAAAAATTACTGTATGTGACACCCCCTCCTAATTATTGAGTGAAGGTGTTTCCAGTGAAGGTTCTTGTCAATGTTACAGCATACAAAGAAATATTAAACGACTGTGTGCTTCCAGTCTTGTGATAACAGTTTTAGGGTATTACTGTGCCCAAAAGTCAGGTCCAAAATTATATGGTTTCATGAGCTTGGTGTGGAACCTGAGTTACCTTCACAGAGCCTTGACCTCAACCATATTGAAAATCTTTTGGATACATTAAAATGCCTTTGCGTGCCAGACCTTCTTGTTCAATCTCAGTACTAGACCACAGAAATGCTCTTTTTACTAAATACCCACAGACACACTTTCCAGTGGACCCTGTTATAGCCCCAAAGTGTTGTTCAGTTGTGTATCAATGCTCATGGTTTTGGAACAGCACATGTCCACAAACGTTTGATCATATAGTGTATATTTATACAGTATGTATGGGTTTTTTCAAGTTTCTGCACTTTCTTTAGCTGTATTATATATATAAAAGTGCAGAAACTTTTTGAAACCCCTAAATATATATATATATACTGTACTGGCCAAGTAGGGAAGTAGTTAGGCTTTATGTAAAAGTTAAAAAATCAATTACAATCAATTTTTGTTTTTGCTTTGCTAGTTGTTCTCCATGGCAGTGTCCTACTCTCCATGCCTTTTTGACAGTACTTTGCCTATTAGCATTTAGAAAATGGACAAAAATGTATTATCAAGATCCACCCCTATATAGACTCCAATGGGGTTCAATGATAAGTCTGGGTCTCACTGACTTAAAGTAGAATATGGAAAGACCTATGATTCTGCTGGGCTGGCCAAAAAAAGGTATGTATGTATTTATAGTAACTTTCTAAGAGTGAGGGCCCCAAAAAGGAAGATGTTGTAAAGTAGGAGTTCCACTTTAAATATAGAGGGTGCAAGCAGATAAATCAAGAAAATACTCCTAGATTGTAAGCTCCAAGGAGCAGGGCCCTCGAACCCCTCGTGTATTGAATCATATTGTTACTGTACTGTCTTGTGTATTGTCTCCCATTATAATGTACAGCGCTAAGCAAACTGTTGGTGCTATATAAATCCTGTATAATAATAATAACAATAATAATACTTCACATTAAAAGATTGAATATACTTTATTTACAGAAAAGTGTGAATTTACATTCTACATAAGTGCAGATTTCCTACTGACAATAGTGAATATGGTTTTGGTTTCCATCGCCATTAGTCATTTTTGCTTTTTGTTCCTTGGCCCATAACTCCCCTTAAAACACTCATCATCCTGACAAGCAACATATGGAATTTGTTCTTTTAGATGTAACTCTGACAGATAAAGTAAAATTTTACTTTGGCTAATTTTAGTTCTGTTTCTAGCTCCTTAAAACACACTTCATTATGAAATTTTTAACATTCCTGAATGCAAGTTTGGGTTAAATTTAAGTTAAATATCAGCATGGTGTTTAAAGAGTATTCATTGTAAATGCTTCATAAGGTACTGAGGCAAAGGTTGTTAAGTTTTTGTGAGTTAAGGAGACCCTGTCACCAGACCATTAATTTCAACACAAATCTTCACAAGATTATATGTGCATTTAACTTATTTTAGGCATTTTATTATCTACATAAGCCTCACTTTTGAAGACATCCAAAAGCCCCGAGACTGTTGCTGGATGATGCCTCCCTGAATGTGATGTCAGCAGTCCCAGCATATATGGGGCATATCTTCTGACATTGATGTCAGTTCCTCCCACTGATATCAATGAAGGAACACTATTCCTCTTGCCAATACCAATGATGGGTCACTATTCCTTCCATTGATACCAATGATGGGGTACTAATCCTTCTACAAGCACCAATAATGGGGCATTAGTTCTCTCTCTGGTGCCCACAGATGCTACCATATTTCCTACTCCCACTGACAATCAAATATGGGTAATGTTTCACTCCCATTGACCACTGAGCCTGTTGCATTGTTTATTCCTGCTGACACCAGGGCATTTCCTCTCCCACTGGCCACAATCTAACGCAGTGGTCTCCAAACTGTGGCCCAGGGGCCAGATGTGGCCCTTTGCTTGCTTTTATCCAGCTCTTGAAGTATTTCAAGTCGTCAACAGTGGAGCACTAGTCCTCTCACTGACACCAATGATGGGGCACTATTCCTCCCATTGATGCCATCAATGGGACACAATTCCTCAGATTGATACCAACAATAGAGCACTGACACCAATGAAGGGGCACTATTAATACCACTGACACCAACCATGGGGCACTATTTCTTCCATTGATACCAACAATGGGGCACTATTCCTCCAACTGACACCAACGATGGGGTATTATTACCCCCACTGACACCAATAATGAGGCACTATTCTGCCCGTTGATAGAAAAAATGAAGCATTATTACTTCCCCTAATTGGGCATTGTTTACTGACACCAGGACATTTTCTACTCCCATTGGCCACAGTGTGTCCCCCCCTAAAGTTTGAAGAACAGTAATCTGGTGCTTTATTTAGAAAGTTTGGAGACCCCTAGAATAGCCCACCTAAAGTCTTAAGGAAGGTGAACTGTCCCTTTTGTTTAGAAAATTTGGGAACACCTGCTCCATAGTATTCCCCTTTCTTCCTCCCCTGGCAGCTACATAAAAAGTTACATAAGGTGGTTAAGTGGCCCCATTTATGAATGGAGTAAACAAGTTATACAAGGCTTTATCGTAGTTTACAAAATTGTGTTGTCACACTATGAGAGCCCAGTTATATCTATGCATTGTGAAAACATGTGTGTTACTGCAGTGTGTTGTTACGCACATTACATTCCTTGCTGGGTTGCGTTACCCTTCACCCTAATACACCATGGCAGCACACATGTTTTGAAGCATGCTGAATGAAGCACCATAGTGCAGCCTATTGATTTTGATGGGCTGCCTTAACACAACATACATTAATGCCTGACATAACAAATCATGGGCTGTGTGTTTTGTTAATGGCCAGAGGAGAAAGAAGAGGAGATGCGACTGTAGTGTTGAGGTCTATTGAGTCCTACAGTTCTTACATCCAAGCAGGCACAAAAGTACAGCTGGAACTGTACTTCCACCCATATCTTAATGAGAAGATTTGCTGTGTGAAGAAGAACATGTACATCAAGGCAAGCAGCTTTTACGGAAACAGACTTTGCAACCCATTTAAACCATGAAGTTAACTGTTCCCGGAGTTTGGCTTAACTGTAACTATATTGATGCTTACATTTTAGTGTGTTTTTTTTTTTAATCAGCACCAGGACATTATTTACAATGAATGAAAATGATAGAGATATACCTTGTGATGGTGGTTGCTGTGTTGCTTGAAATCTTCAGTCCACTGCCCCCAGATACCTGAACAGGTGTATCGGGAGCAGAGGACTGAAGTTTCAAGCAACACAGCAGCCACCAGCACAAGGCACATTGTTCAGTCATTGTAATTACCACCCCTGGTGCTGTTTTTTTTTCTTTTTTAATCACTAAACTTTAGCTTTTAGCTTAGTTATACATGATAATGGATTTTTAATTACAAGCAATGTGCTTTGTTTAGTTTTATCAAGTTTTTATTGTTGTTTGGATACTCATTTTAACTTCTCCTTGCTTTCTATCCATAATCTATCTATCTATCTATCTATCTATCTATCTATCTATCTATCTTATCATTCAGTGGAACTCCAGGCAGAAAGACTTTTCTCATTTCTTTTCTGTAAAAAAAGTTTCCTCTGCTTTTCTTAATCACTTACAAAATACAAGGCATTCTGTAGATAGACATGAAAAGTGAGGGGTGGATGACATCATTAACATGAGTCGCAGTGAAAGCTCAACTTTTCGGTGTAAGCATAATTTTTTTATTGTGAGGAGCAGCAGTCCAGACATGGGATAAAAATCAGGAGAAGTAACTTTTTTACAGAAATGAGAAAAGGCTCTCTGCCTTGAGTGCCACTTAAATTTCTAAAGTTTTAAACCCAATCTCAGGGCAAAAAAAAACAAGCCCTCTCACCCTGCATGCTCTTATTCACAATTAAAAAAAAAATAGGGGGCGTGGCCGAGCCGCGAGTGGAGATGGCCGCATAGGTGCAGAGCTCCCGCCGGCCGGATCTTACCTTGCTGCCGCTCTGCACGGACGGGTGAGACATCTCCCCTCTGCTATGGGGAAGTCTGACAGGGCACCCTCTGGGGCCAGATCGCGGTCCCCGCGGGGCCCGAACACACAGGGGAGGCATATAAAGGAGCTCTTCCGCTCCCAGCAGAAAGCAGGGCCGCAGCCCTCTCCCTCTCCAGCGTCATCCCCCTCTCCCCCTCCCTCTGCAGTCTCTGACACAGGCTCTGCAAGCACAGCCGAATATGCTGTGCTGGACACAGTGCCACAGCTGGATTCCTCATGTGCTACACATTCCCTATCATTAAGGGACCTCCAGGCTGTGGCAGCTGATATAAAGACCACCTTAACCACCACATTAACCTCTGCCCTAACTGAATTAAGGGATGACATCCGTTCTATGGGCACAAGGGTGGAGCGGGTGGAGCTGGATACTAGGCAGAATCAGGCCGCAATTTCTGATCTACAACAACTGTCAGCGCTGCACGTGTCGACCATTCGAGATTTTTCTAGACATATTGAGGACCTAGACAATCGTGGACGCAGATGCAATATTAGGGTTCGGGGCCTTCCTGAATCAGTGGAACCTTGTGATGTCCCTAAAGCGGTAATAGCTATCTTTAATGACCTTCTAGGTCGCCCACCTTCAACCATGATTGCTATTGAACGTGTACACCGGGCGACCCGCCCTAGGGGGGGAGACACAGACCCTCCCAGGGACATAATTTGCTGTCTTGAAAGTTACCCGCTTAAAGAGGATATCCTCAAATGCGCCAGGGGGAGAAGACATCTTGCCTATGAGGGGGCAGAGATACAGCTATATCAGGACCTCTCCAATCTGACCCTGCAACAAAGGCGGGCGCTGCGCCCCCTATTGGATGCTCTCCGCATGCGCAACATCCCCTATAGATGGCGGTTTCCGTTCTGCCTTTCTGCTCAAGTGAATGGCCATAATTTCAACCTACGAGTTCCTGAAGAACTGCCATCTTTTTGCTCTGCTTTGGATATTCCTCCGATTGCCTTACCCGATTGGAACGGGTCTATGAGGTTGCCGCGTGCCCAAGATCTAAGAGCTGAAGATGGTGCAATGGGCGGGCCTAGCCCTGCTCAACGACGGCGCCGGACGGTCCCTTCGACACCTCCAAGACCCCCTGCAGGGGCCTCTATGGACACTTCCAGTCCCACGGCCTCCCCGGCGCACAGGAAGCCTCGGCACGGGACCTAATGATCCGCCACGCCAGCAGGCCTTCAGCCTCCGTTTTTTCAGTTTTCCTGCTGATTTGTGTTTGGCCAGCTACTTGGGCTTTGAGTTGGGCTTTACGGGTTTGCCGCAACGGTTACTGTTGCCTCTTTACAGTCGCTCCCGCAGGCTCTAGTCCTCCATGTTGATATGCCACCTCCCCAGGTTTTGGGGTGATATTTATTAGCATACAGGTCAGGAGACTTGTTCAAGATCGACACCCGGTATACACCCCATTAGATAGCGGATTCTCATTGCTCTAACAAGCCTTCTGCTCTTGCTATGGATCCCTGCGCCTATTGCTTCGTGGAACTATCTCTCAGCAGTATCCTGACTACTGAAGAAGAGCGGTCTTGCTCCTACGGCAGGGGTCTCTATTTCCTTCCGGATGCCCGGTTCACTTCCTGTTTTTAAGTTCCTCTCGTTCAGGTTTGGTGAAAGCTCTCGGGAAGGCCGGCTCCTTCAAGTTTGTTCTGCACTGCAAACCCAGGCCGTGACCCGGCGTCATCTGAGGGATTTTTACAGCCTTTTGGGATTTATTTGACCGGAGGGAGTTGCCTCCGCTCCTGCTTCGGACACGTACTCTATATGATACCCGTGGTTACATCTGATATCCTTTTTGAGTTCTGCACTAGATACGGGATTTTGATAGGGGGCAGTTGTTATTTACGGGGAGGGGGGTGGGACGGGGGGGAGGGGGTTCTACCTCACAATGTTGCTGCCAGGGGATTGGTGGGAGCTCTGTTACATCCTAAACGACGCCGCGTGAATGACCATCACCTCTGCGCACTTTGAGGCCTCATGGAGCCGGTTGGTGTACCCTCCTGTGACCTGCTCTTATGTAAGCGCTTGCGGCTGTTTTGGGGCTCTATGTATCCCCCCAGTCCTAAGGGTGTGTCCCCCCTCCTTTCAGCATTGGTTATAAGAGAGGTGCTGCTCTTTCTCGTGGGTGTCATAGGGGTTTTGGTAGAATCCGTTCCATATTTTGCAATGCTTAGTTGAGCTCGTCTCCATGGGGTAACAGTTCTGGCACTGAGTCTGGGGATCCTAAGTAGTACGGATGCCTGAAGCTGGGGTATAATGTTCTATAGGGTTTTCTCCTGACCTCAGTTTTTGTATTGAAATTTGTTTTTCCTGTATGGCATTTGTTCGTATGTTCTGTTGTATTATTGCTTCTTTACTTGATAAGCCTGTATTACTCCTTACGGCCTCGCACAGATCCACCATTTAACAGGTCCTGCCTGTTGGTTCTGCTCTTATACGGATAGAATTTGCCCTGTCCTCAAGCGGGAGTGGTTAGCCCCTAGATATCTTCTCAATACGTATATTGGAATATCTGTGGCCTATTATCCCATCACGGTTGCCCCTTTTTGCCAGCATGCCCGCCGCGGGCACCCGCATACACCTCCTGGATTGTCACCTCTTGGGGTTGTCCAAAGTTTTTTCCCTTTTAGCTTGGCCTTTATAGTACATAGTATTACATGCCTCGCTTGAGCCCCCCCTTTTCAACACTCACCCTCCTTTGGTTTTGTCTTTTTGGTTATGCTCCTTACAAGGCGACCGGCCGGCGGTTGCTTCACTCTTGGCTCAACGCTTACTTCGTTCCCCACACAGTGAGCTCTGTGAGCTTTCACTGACCTCATACATTAGGCTACTATTATTAGTTTCCTCTCCTCTACTTTTTCTTTTCTCTCGTTTTCCTTCCTTCCCCCCCCCCCTTTTTTTTTTGGCTCTAATCTCTTTCTTATTCTAACTTTCCTCCCTCCTTCTGTACTCTCTCTTTCATACGTGGACTAGCTGGTCTTCTCCCCGAGCCGTGTAGTACTTTCCCCCCTTTTCTTCCCCCCTTTTTTTTTTTTTTCTTATCTCTTGGGAGTTCTCTTACTCCTTCTCTCTTTTCTCGCTCTCTACCCCCTTACTTCTCTCCCTTTTCTCCGACTCCTCCCCTCCCCCCCCCCTTTTTTTTTTTCTCTTCTCTCTTTGCACATTTGCAGTTGTGTCATCAGGCTTCCGCGATCAAGCTCTGCAGTCATGCCTTCTCCCGCCTCTAATGCGGGACTGCTGTCCTTAAAAATTCTTTCACTCAATGTTCAGGGTCTGAACACTCCCGAAAAGAGATCTATGTTACTTTCTTACGCGCATAAGCAAAAGGCGGATATACTCCTCCTCCAGGAGACGCATTTTCGCCGGGACTCCATACCCAAACTTTTTAACTTCAGATACCCTACTGTTCTTCATGCCACCAATCCACTGGCTAAATCAAAAGGAGTTGTATCCTGTTTGCCAGACATCTCCCATTCGTGCTACAGGATTCCCTTGCCGACCCGGAGGGCAGATATCTGTTTGTAAAGGGCTCTTTTTCCAACAGACCCATCACACTTGCCAATATTTATGCTCCCAATACCAAACAGGTCACGTTTATGCGTATGACTGCTGCTACTTTGGCTGAGTTTCACTCGGGTATGCTGATACTGGGGGGGGACTTGAATGTCCCATTAAACCCATTGCTAGACTCCTCCTCGGGCAGTTCGTTTTTGCCTTTTAAGGCTCTTAGGCAGATACATTTGCAGTTGCAACACTTGCAATTACATGACTCCTGGCGCACACTCCACCCCACTGTTAAGGATTACACGTTCTTTTCTCCGCCGCACAATAAGTATTCTAGGATTGATTACCTTTTTCTGTCACAGTCGGACCTCCCTTTTCTACATGCTGCCTCTATAGAGCCGATGGTTCTCTCCGATCACCACCCCATAACCGTAACCTTGCGGCTCCCGGAGAAACTTGCTCGCTCAAAGCTATGGCGCTTAGACGCCTCGCTTCTAGCAGACTGTGCTATTGAACAAGACATTCGCTCTCATCTGCGTGAATATTTCTCTTTAAATGGCTCTTCGGATACCTCCCCCCTTACGCAGTGGGAGGCTCATAAATGTGTTATCCGGGGTTGCCTTATAGCGGCAGCTACGAGACGTAAGAAAGACAGACAGCAACGTTTGAAGCTACTTACAGATAGGATACGCTCTCTGGAGAGGGCACATAAACAGACTCTGGCTGCGTCGACTCTTTCGGAACTCACAAATGCTCGCTTGCGACTTCTCACTGAGCTGGGCAAAGTGGTCAAGAAAAGATTCATTCTCTCCCAAAAGCTTTATTATGAGTTTGCCAATAAAAGTGGAAGGTTTCTTGCTCGGGCTCTTCGGGAAAAACGATCCCATATGACTATACATAAAATAAGAAGCCCTGAGGGTGTGATGGCCACATCCAATCCTGATATTGCCTCTCAGTTCGAACATTTTTATAAGTCCCTTTATAATCTTCCACCAGAACGTCCCCCGATGCACATTGACAGGCCTAGAGCGTCCCTAATCTCTGAATTTCTTCGTCTTCATGGTCCAAACGCTCTCTCTGAGGAGACGGTTTTATCGCTGGACCAAGATCTGACTTTAAGCGAATTGCAGTGCGCAGTACGGCAGTTGAAGGCGGGCAAAAGTCCGGGCCCTGACGGCTTTTCGGCGGCTTATTATAAATCCTTTCTGGACATTCTGAGTACTCCATTTCTTTCTGCTTTCAATACTCTTTCTCAGTCTCATAGACCACACCATAGGCTGTTGGAAGCACACATTACCGTCATCCCCAAAAGTGGTAAAGATACCTCCCAGGTATCTAATTACAGACCCATCTCCCTGCTAAATGTGGATATTAAGTTGTTTGCAAAGATGCTTGCTAACCGACTTCTCCCTTTGCTCCCTTCCCTCATTAACTTGGATCAGGTGGGATTCATCCCTGGTAGAGAAGCTAGGGATAACACTATCAAGGCCCTTAATCTCCAACATTGGCTTTCCAAATCTAACTCTCCGGCCTTCTTCCTCTCATTGGATGCTGAGAAGGCCTTTGACAGGATTGCTTGGGATTATTTGCAGGGATCACTGATGGCTTTGGGCCTGGGCGAGAAAATGCTGAACTTTATTATGACCCTATACTCGGGCCCTACAGCTCAAGTTCGGGTTAATGGACACTTATCAAACCCTTTCCGCCTGGGTAATGGCACTCGTCAGGGTTGCCCCCTATCCCCGCTTCTGTTCGTCATTTCCCTTGAACCTCTTTTGAGACAAATTCGCGCTAACCCAGATATTAAGGGGATCAGGATAGCAGACAAAGAATACAAACTTGCTGCTTATGCGGATGATATCCTCCTTTTTTTGGCTGACCCTCGCACCACCCTACCGAGTTTGCTGAAAGACTTTGCTTTTTTCCGCTTTTTGTCGAACCTGAAAATTAATTTTTCAAAGTCATACGCCCTCAACATAACCCTTCCCACTGATCTCGTCTCCTTCTGTGAGTCTCATTTTCCATTTCAGTGGGTGAGGGATGCCCTTCCATATCTTGGTATACAACTTACTCGTAACCTGGACGACCTTTATGCCAAAAATTTCCTACAGGTTTTCAAAGTCATAGAGGAAGACCTAAACAAGTGGCATCGCCCCTGCTTCTCTTGGTTTGGTAGGGCTGCAATTATTAAAATGAATATACTTCCGCGTCTCCTCTATCTCTTCCAAACTTTGCCAATTCAACTTCCAATGACATTCTTTGCTTCTTGTAAGAAACTATGTTCCTTATTTTTATGGAATCATAAGCGTCCGCGGGTCTCGTTCTCTCAGCTAACTCGTCCCAAACCCAGCGGGGGCATTGGGCTCCCTGACCTACACCGCTATTACTGGGCGTGTCATCTTTCCCGCATAGTCGACTGGCACATTCATTCTGCTTCCAAAGACTGGGTCCTTTTGGAGAAGGCCTTTTCGCCCACTCCCCTTCCATCGATCCCTTGGCTATTGCCGAAACACACACCTCAGGTTCTCCTCTCCCATCCTTTGATAGGTCCCACGTTAGAAGTTTTCCGCAAGGCTTGTAAAACGTCGTCCATTTCGGACTCTCCTAGTCCCTTGACGTCGATACGCCTGAATCCAGATTTTCCCCCAGGGTTGCACAAGGATTTTTTATCAAATTATTGGCCACACGATCAGATTCAAGTAAAACATTTTATTCACTCAGGCAAGGTGAAATCATTACAGGAGCTGAAGGTTAGCTTGAATATCCGCAAATTCCCTCTCTGGGCCTTTCTTCAGATTAGACACTTCCTGCTTTTCCATAAATCCCGCCATAATTGGACTCGCCCTGTTACTCCATTTGAATCCTTATGCTCTAAATCCGAACCGCGGACGCATTTCATCTCTGAGATTTATCCTCTCCTAGGGGACAGCAGGACTTGCACTTCTTTCCCCTCTTGCCGTGCGTGGAACAGAGACCTAAAGACGGATTTATCTGAGTCGGATTGGGACCGCATATTTAGGTACTCCCACACCTGCTCGAGTAATGTTTCGACGCAGGAAAATGGCTACAAATTGGCCACTAGATGGTATCGTACTCCCTCCAGACTTCATCGGTTTAACTCATCTGTCCCTGACGTGTGCTGGAGATGTGGGACACCTGATGGCTCTTTCTTACATATTTGGTGGTCCTGTCCACTTATTCATCCATTCTGGCAGGAGGTTCACCGGTTGGTGACTTCAGTGACCACTCTGCCCATAGTTTTCTCTCCTGCTCAGCTATTGCTTCATCATACCCCCATTCCTAGGAGTCAATATTTCAAGTCCCTAGCTATGCATATGATCAACGCAGCCAGACTCTGTCTTCCTGTGCTGTGGGGCTCCACTCACCCCCCAACTATACGCGATTGGCTCAATCGAGTAGGCAGAGTGGCGGAAATGGAGGAACTGATTGCGACTGCACTTGACATGCCAACTAAATACTCACATGTTTGGGCCTGCTGGACCCACTTTGTAACTACCCCTGAATTCAGATCTCTCATGGGTCGGGATACCTGATTGAGCTCAGCCATACCTCTGGTTATGCCCTTGGTTCGTTCATAATCTGCGTGGTTATGACCTCCTTTCCGATAATTTATATTTGCCTGCTTAGCTTTGGTGAGTGTTTAAGTTCTTGACACTCTCATTTATGATTTCCAATAGCTATATTGACACAAACTTCGCAGCCCGGACCTTTCGCTTCCCTTGCTTCGCCCCCCCCTTTTTTTTTTTTTTTTTCTTGCCTCTTATCCCCCCTTCTCCCTCTCCCCCCCCCCCTTTCCCCCCTTTCCCCCCCCCTCTTTTTTTTTTTTTTTTTTTTTTTCTTTTTCTCTTTCTTCCTCTTTCTCTCCTCTCTCTCTACTATGACTCCCATTCTTTTCTTTTTCTTGTCCTTTTCTTTCTATTCTTTTTTTTCTTTCTTTCTTTCTCGACAAGCTCTCAGTCTTCGATCAGGCTTAGTCTTCGTTTCATTCAGGAATACTTGGTATATGGTTAGCTTATCTCCTCTAGGGTAGTCAATGGTACTCACGACATCTTCTCTTATACTGCGATGCTCAATTAGCCTTATGATAGCGTACTGCTTTTGGTTTAGACTCCGAAGGTTCATTTCCTCCATGCATAGGCCAGTACGCCAATACTCAATTGTTGGAAGTAAGCTGTGATTACCTTCTATATTGTACATTTGTGTAACTTGAGTACTACAGGCCTATCTCTGCCGTACCTTGACATGCTTATGTTTTTCACAGTGTCGCACTCTACCATGTTGTTTCGTCTTGTATTTTGGTTTAAGCTGTGTCTATGGCCTGATTGATGCTGTGTGTGCATTTCTTTATATTTTCCTGTAACATGTTGTCACTTCTAAATAAACTTTTATGGAATAAAAAAAAAAAAAAAAAAATAACTTCTAATACCTATTTTAACCACGAATATCCGCTGTCATGTGTCCTTCCACAGAACCTATTTCAGTAAAGAAGATCGTCAATTCGCTGTTACAGTCTAGGTCCATTGGCCTGTTGTTGCCTCCTCTTACGTTCTGATGTCATGATGCCCCTGCCTGACGTCTTCAACAGCCCAGGAGGACACTTCTGATGGACTCTTCTTACAGTCAATGGAAAGCATCCACGTCACCAGGCAGCAATATTATCACTCACAGAAAGACCCTCCCACACTGCAGTCCAGAAGAAAGAAGACTCCAGACCTGGCCTGTTACAAGATCATCTATTTTTATTATAATGGGGCAATTAGCTGGTGGATAAATTGTAGTGTGTGTGTGTGGGGGGGTATTCTAGAGATTCACATTAAGGTTACCCGTTTAACTCTGAAAACAAATAAAATGAAATGTTCCCTGGAATAGAATATTTTTTTATACCCACTTGTCCTATGAGTTCCTGAAATCCTTGTTCTCTTGAAGAGCTATGGCCACCTGAAGAATCTTCACATCTGTAACACTTCTTGGTGTGTTGCATGCCTGGAGCCTCTGAAGTGTGCTGTGGTTCAGTTTGTGGGCCTCTAAGTCATTGCAGGATACAGTAGTGATATATGAGCCTTCAGAATGAGCCTTAGCACCCTGCAGGGGGTACAGTCATTCAACACTTCCAGAAGTTTTTTCAAGTGGCCATATCTCACCTACAGTGGGATCTCTTACGTTATTTATTGAAAATAAAATTAAACACATTAGCTACATAAAACCTTTATAAAAAACATTTGCAGTGCTGTGAGTCTACAGTGGCTTCCACAAACTGTGTCCAAAAATGTGGCATTTTCAGCAATCAGCACTGTCCTGCATATAATGTAGGATGGATGGTGTGTTCACTGTGCCTTCATCATCTCAGGATTGAGCATGAGGCTGCTAAAAAGCCAGTCCACAAATCTGCATGCAGTTTGCGCTCTCATATTGCATGTACAAATTTGAGGACAAGGGATAGCACACTGTGCATGTGAGAATTTGAGTATAAGAAATAAAGCAGCTCTACACTCATTACTATGATGAAGGGGCATGCTTAATATACCATCTGTTCTAGCTCATCTGCAGGATGGTGCTGATCACTCAGATATGCCCACAAGTATGTAATTTAAATGAAGTGCAGTTTCTCTGCACTGCAATAGTTGTAAATTACTTAGGCCCCTAACTGCACCACTCACTATATTATATAGGTGAAGTAACCATTTCAAAGAAAAAAAAATCAAATGCTACAAAAACGAGAACTAAAATCAATATTGCACGAGGAAATGAATCAAGAGTGTTTGCTCATTTACCACTTTATATTTTACCTTTTAAGCTTGCCAAGTTTCTGTAAGCCCATCCCTAATATGCCTTGGAGAAGCAGACATTATCTTATGAGCAGCAGGTAAAGCAGGATTGGGTGTCTTTGAGAAGTATGTTTGTATCAATTCTCTACTGTACAACAGCAACTAACATTAGATTTATTTGCTGTGAAGTCAGGCAATCATTGATGTATTCATGAAAGTATCTCAAAAGCTTGGATAATTTTACTGGATCATGTCAACTAAAGGAGGAAAGGAGGGTTTCTAGTCCTCGGAAAACAGGGCAGAGTCGAGGAGAGAAATTACGAGCACAAGCGCATCTGATTTCAATATGATGACCTTTTTCCTCCTCTGAATACTTATCTGAAGTATGCAGCTTATATAAACAGGTATTACTAGGTAATTCAATAGAGAACCCTCCTTCAGTGTAAGGAAAATATACTGTAATGCTTCTGCATAGAGCATTCTGCTGCTATCAAGTTATTGGCTTTACATTTACCTTACATGTATTTACATTTCAGTTTGTGTTCAAAATACACATCAGTGTAGAAATAACAGTAACAAAAAGAAAATTTTAATCCAGTAAAATGTATTTGAAAGAATTTTGCACAGAAAAATTACACAATGCCAAAGTTTACATGGTATGTGATATGAAAAAATGTAAATGTTTAAAAATAGTTTTACTTCTTTTGTGCAATTTTATGTGGTGATATGCAGTACACAGACAGAAATAGGTTTAGTAACACACTTTTTTACCAGTATTTTTGTCATCTATTTAGTTTGTTAAGGAAACATTAAAAATGCTCCCATTCCCTCTTAAAGATAAGCTTGGTGTACTGTATATATAAAAACAACACCAAGTTTGATAATAAAATAATACAAAAAGTATATTTACATAAAGGAATAATAAGTAATTGAATCTGCCATGTTACCAGCCTCCTGAAATCTCTTGCACAGCAGAACTATGAATTCAAAAGAAAAGAGTGATGACTTTATCAGTGTGCTTTTATTCCTTCATTATCCAATTGCAGGTTGATGATGACCAAGCTGTATTGCTTGAATGCTATGGATAAAAAATGTGGTCACTTAAATGTATATGCTGTCTGGCTGAGATGCCTGTATCAGATGACTTATTAAACAGAATTACAAATTCTTTGTTAATTTAACCACCTCCCACCCGCCATATAGTACAATGATGGGTGCAAGGTGGTTCTCTCGTTCTGACATCATATGACGTCCTCCCATTCTAACCACGCATGCGCGGCCCCAGGAGCACGCAGCGTGGCGATCGGCGGGGCACTGTGTCCCTCGGACACAGCGAATCACCGATCAATGGAAAGAACCAAAGATGTCAGCTCGGTCATGTGATCAGCTGTGTCCAATCACAGCTGATCGCATGTAAATAGGGAAATGACGGTTATCGGCATTTCTCTCCTCGCAAGCTGTCACGCTGACAGCTCGAGAGGAGAGGAGAGCCGGTAATCGGTATCCCTCAGAGGGGATATTTACACTAATCATCAGGGCACTGATGATCAGTGGGCCCTGATGATCTGTGTAGCACCAGCAGTGCCACCTGTCAGTGTCCAGCAGTGCCAGCTGTCAGTGCTCATCCATGTCACCTGCCAGTGCCACATCAATGCCACATTTCAGTGCCTACCAGTGCACATCAATGCCACATATCAGTGCCCATCTGAGCTGCCTTTCAGTGTCACTCATCAGTGCCAGTCAGTGCCGCCTATCAGTGTGCATCAGTGCTGCCTATCAGTGCCCGTCAGTGCTGCCTATCAGTGCCACCTAACAGTGCCAGTCAGTGCAACCTAACAGTGCCAGTCAGTGCCGCCTATCAGTGCCATATATGAGTGCTGCCTTTCAGTGCCCATCAGTGATGCTTGTCAATGCCCATCAGTGCCACCTACCAGTGCCTCCTCATCAGTGCCCATCGGTGCCACCTATCAGTGTCCATCAGTGCAGCCTATCAGTGCCCATCACTGCAGCCTCATTAGTGGACATCAGTGAAGGACAAATATCACTTATTTACAAAATTTTATAACAAAAACTAAGAAAAAACGTTTGTTTTTTTCAAACTTTTTAGTGGTTTTTGGTTTGTTTAAGAAAAATAAAAAACCCAGAGGTGATTAAATACCACCAAAATAAAGCTCTATCTGTCCATTTCCATCTGCAAAAATGAAGTGTGGGACTATTTTTCTGCAGTTGGGCCATAGAGTAATCCCACAGTCGTATTTTCCAACAGGGATTGTATGGATCCAGCCTGTAGGCCAACTTAGTCAATCTCTGGCAGAGTGACAAATGCCTTCTGCCTAGCAGGGGAAGCAAAAAACCCAACAACCTATTTGTACAGTAATGTATTTGATTTACCTGATAGCCATAGATATTAGATGTTCACACAACAGGAATTTCTGGAAGTATACTACTTGAGATATTTCCTTGTGCCCCATGAAACATACAGGGGTTGATTTACTAAAACTTGAGAGTGCAAAATCTGTAGCTGTGCATGGTAGCTAATCAGCTTCTAACTTAAATTAAGCTTTAACAAAAAAAAAACCTGGAAGCTGATTGTTTTCTATGCAGAGCTGCACCAGATTTTCCACTATCCAGTTTTGGTAAATAACAATCCATTCAAACATCCAATCACGAGAATGAATATATCCTATCAAACAAACTTGATTTGGTCTTTGAAGTCAACACATATTCACTAAGCCCCTTTAAAAATAGTTAATATTTCTTAAAGCCCAATTCCAGCCAAAACTTTTTCTTTTTTTGTACATTATTAACTAAAACCTGGCCAACATATAACCAGTGTGGGCTCTAAAAAGGTGATTTGTTGTCAATGTTATTCATTGTAAAAAAAAAATAACAAGGCAAGAGTTCTTTCCTAGAAAAAGTTGAAATCTCATGCCCAACCAGAGTTAGTCCGATATAGCAATTTAGTGTGATACAAACATACTATTATTAATTGTGTCTGAGGCCAAATCTTTTTTTTTTTTTTTCAATATATGGGGAAGGATTAAAACCCCTGTTGGGACTTCACCTCTATCTGTGTACCTGCTAGGGAGATTAATCCTCTATGGTGTCCGTTTATGAACCAGCGATAAGTGATCGCTGCTCAGTTCTCCAGCATTCTCGGAGAACACAGTTCTCCTGTGAGTGCCTTTTATGAAGCAGTTCTCCGAACAAAGGGAGAACGGTCTCCAAGCGCTGGAGAACGGTCTACAAATGGTGGAAAATGGCTGATTTTACTATAATCTCCCGAGATTACAGTAAAAAATCAGTTTACTAAACAGAAGTAAATTATTGCTGCTTAGCTTGCGGTCCCTCCGATTCTCCAGCTCTGGGCTGGAGAATCTGGAGGGAGAACACAGATCTCCAGTGAAGAGCTGAACAGTTCTCCACTGATCTCCTGAGTGTCATAAACTGTGAATGACCAGAGAATAGCTGCCATCCTCTGAATCGCAGCTCTTCTCTGTGTCATAAACGTACACCTATATTTGTCCTACTGACCACTGTCACCAGGACTGAAAGTGAGGGGAAAATCCAAGAAAATGTATTTGCCACCAGAACAGAAATAGAGAAGAAATCTTCCTATGATAACACTTATTCTGGTGAAAGCTGTCTAAAGCTGGTTATACATTGAAACCCAGCAATTTCAGCAGGAACTGGCTGAACTTCTATCAGAATGTGTCCATCCCAACCCAACAGAGGTCAATCATTTGACAGACTTCTGTCAAAGGGGCGTGTTGTAAAGTTTCCTTGATCAGCAGCTAAAGTGAATCAGCTGCAGCCACTGCTCAGTATATCCTGACATCAGAGGGTGCCATTGTCAGAATATAATGTCCCACTGGGGGGATTCCTCAATACAACCAACTAAAAACTAACAGTGTATGACCAGCTTGAGAAAGGATTTCCCTTGCTTTGGAGAAATTTCATTTTCACTTTCTGTTGGATCTACTGGACAGGAAATGAGTTGAAATCTCATATAGCAAAAAGCTACTAGGAGTTTTAACCTTCTCTTACTCTAACTGAAAGTTAGTGGAGGGCTACTGAACTGAGAGGCATACAGCTACAATAGATAGTGTAAATGCTTCCCACCAATCTGATTTTTGTCTGAAAAACAGGGAAAACCAAATAAAGCAGAGAAATAGAACCAATTAATGTTTAAATGGCACAACGCCTGTTTTCTTTTTTAAATTATGTATTCATCTATCACGTAGAAAAAAAGTGCTGCATGTTGAGATGCATGTAACTGAGAAGGCAAATGCTGCCATCTAGAGAGAATTCATGATGGGATGCTGAAACTTCTAAATATCTGCTAAAAAGGGCCTTATCCAATTTAATGCTGAAAGAGTAGGTAACACAAAATCTGAAAGTACTGTGAAAGTTGGTAATGTACCACATTCTACAATATGTGCAATCTGTAGGACACTCACATGGTGTGATGAAAATATTCCACAGACAGACATGGAAAATCTGTTCTAAAGGCTATAATCTGCTCTGAACTGAGGACTTACTGCTTTTTATCTAACATACAGCCAGTTTGTGAACAAAGTGGATTAGTGATATGTCAGTTTATATTAGGAATAATGCCGCTACTTTTTCAAGATACTGCATTTAAGAAGACCCATGCTGTCCTGTCCTGAGATCTGGCTGTTCACAGTTTTAATGTGCTAAACCAGGGGTCTCCAAATATTTCAGTGCAAAGGCCACACCATATATTTTTACAAACATTTGATGCCAAAAAAAAAATCAGTTTTATGAATAAATTATTCAAATTGAATTAAGAATTACTTTTTTGTAACTAATATGATATGATTCTGAACAAAAAAGTAAGAACTTCAGTAAAACAAAACAAAGAAATATAAAATAAACTTGAGCCCTTTGTAACTTTAGAAAGGTTAAACAAAAATTAACATAGTCTGCACCTTTCTACAAATTGAAGTCTTCAATGTAACCAACAAAACCAAAAGCACAAAAATCTGGTTTTATGTTTTATGAAAAGAATAATGCGAAGGATGGAACTGATTTTTTACGTTTCTAAAAATCACTAAACTGAGGTTTCAGGCTTGATTAGAATAACCAAATGTGACATATAAATAGTCTTTCTTACGTATGAAATTCATAAAATAGTCAGTGAATACTACCAGGCAGCAAAACAGTGACAACTTAGCAGCCTTTAAATCAGGAGCCCCTTGTTTGCTATCTGTCCATATATCAGGAGTCCCCATTAGAGTCCTAATCAGATTCTGCCCTTACATCATAATCCGCCCTACATCAGGGTCCCAATCAGAAGCCCTCTTACATCAGAGTTCCCATTAGAGTCCACCCTTACAGCAGAGTCCTCATCAGAGTCTATGTTACATGAGAGTCCCCATCAAAGTAATATTTACATTAGGATCCTCTTTCAGAGTCTGCTCTCACATCAGAGTAACCACCAGGGTCCCCCTTATATCACTATCCCTAACAGAGACTTCTCTTACCTCATGTGCCTGTAGCAGCAGGGTGGGAGCTGGGAGGAAGCACAAGTCTAAGAAGTGCTTGCATCAGAGAAGGCAAGGAAATCATTGTTTGCTATGGCCCTGGTGGTCCTAGCAACCAATGATGCAGACAAAGGATGGAACAGATGGAACTTGTACTTGAGACTTTTGGAGGGGGGTAAACAGAGACCATAGGCAGCCCTGATAATCTGAATCCTAAATCTGTGCACTGAGAGCACAGTGAGCCCATTCCCCTTGGATGCCAACACACATTGCACACATTGAGGATAAACCACTGATCCTAGCTGATAAAATCAGATACAATCTTGAAGTGGGCTGGATGTGGATTATGGGCCATAGTTTGGAGAACTGTGTGCTAAAAAACAGATCTTGAATTTAATCTTCCTCCGTATGTGATGTGTAATAAAAATATGAAATCATTACAATACAGAGTTAAAATGAATCTTTCTATTTTCCAATAATGTAAACGTGCTCTAATCTCCATTTCGGACCTCTAAGCTTGTATGTAAAAGGAAGGAGAGCACAAGAGGAGCAGAAATGCAGCCTCGATTGACAGGCTGATTTAGCTTCTCTATGCTTCACAAGGTAAGAAGGTGGCACCCTGTAAGGGAATTATTTAGACTTTGGGGACTGACTTGAGCAGATTTTGTGTTCATATATCCCTATGAGTTGTTTATAAGATGAGTAGATTGTGTTTGGCAGCTTGGCACAGGGAAGGGCTGCTTTAAGTAAGATTAAATAAATTATTTGATATCAGGGGCGGACTAACCATTTGTAAACCTGGGCACTGCCCGAGGGCCCGGGGTCAGTAGGGGGCCTCATGAGATGCCCCTGGTACCTTTTTCATAGGCTTTTTTGAGCCTGGGCAAGGACACAGGGGCCCCATGATCCCCTATTGCCTGGGGGCCCCATGAGTTGTCAGTCCGCCCCTGTTTGATATTTAATTTATACTCAAGCTAAGTAAAAGTTTTAATTTTGGGTGAACTGTTGGTAAAGTAGAATTATAGACAATACCATTTTCTTTCTAAAATATTTTTTTGTTTAAAACAAAAATGTCAGGGAGGGTTAGATCCTTGTGTTTTATTGTTGATTGTGGCCCTTTCAGTGACCATTAGCACATCCTTTATAATTTTTTCATGATTTTACCAAGGGCTGGTCACAATGGTCATCCCAATGCTATCCAAAAACTAAAGATTGGAGTTTGGGTTTCCAATGAGAATTACATTTTAGTATTTACCGGTAATTCACATATAATACCCTATTGGCTTTTGCAGTAATTAAAGTGCACAAACTCATTCAAACCTTTAACTCATTTTACACAAGTCCCAAGAAGGAGTATCTTAGGTATCCCATAAAACTCTGAGTATTGTTTGCCTTAGTCTGCTACTGAGGAATGTCCCTGACAATAGTATGGAAAGCTGTAATGACCTGAATTTGGAATGTTTATATCTTCTTGGCCAACCACTGGGAAGTTTATTACCAGTTGAGCAGGCGAGGGAGGGTATGAACATTCAAGAGTGGCCTTGGAAAGTCAGTCTTTCCCCAGATGTCCTGTCTGGATAATGGATGCAGTCGTATGACTGATCCTCTTAGGCTTGCAACCTGAAAAGGGTGACCATGTGAGGCCTGGGTTCAAGGTCTAGGATGCTAAAAAGAGGAGATTGAAGCACAATGGAGGAGCATAAGCCTAGCTGGTGTACCAGAAAAAGCATATTCATGTTTAAAGTATACGTTCACCTTTTGCCCGCCCACTTGCATCATTCCTGCACAGAGGTCTGTGAATGGGAAACTGCCAAGTCCCACCAGCCTTTGCAGCTGTCAGCTTGTAGTTCTCAATGAACTACTACAGCTCTGTTGAGCACTATGGTAGTTTAATTGATTCTTCCTGTCAGTGTCAACCTCCCTGCTCTTATGATGTATGGGCTGACAGCTCACACTGGCAGTCTTGAGGAGCCCTGTATCTGCTTTCCAGGTGCCTAGTAAATGCATATTTTTTACCTGCAAAAAAATGTGCATCTATTATTTTTTTTTAAAAAGTGAATTTATCCTTTAATTTGAATACACAATTATTTGCAGATGAAATACATAAACAAAAATCTGCTTTTCACAAGATTGAATAATTGAAGTGAGCATTAATGTAATTTGTTTTATAAAAATTCACAACACATTCGCAAATTGGTAAATTAGCTTCCATATATCAGAAGACATTTCGAATTTCTCTACTCAGCAATAGAACAGGAAGTGAAGGAATATCTCCCTACCAGGGTCACAAATAGTAATAACATTCATAGAGGCTGCAGCCCTTACCCATTCTATCCATTACAAGAAAGTTCAGTTTTAGTGTTTGGGTTCAAAATGAAGATTTAGAGCAGTTTTACTACTGAACTAACACTTTTTGATTAATTGATTAATTATACATTATTGTGCAATTAAGACTTATGGATCTATAAGATGTTATAACCTTAAGCAAAGCACATATAATGTTTTGATATTTAAAAATTTAGTGTTTCAAACATGAAATCATTTATGTCTAGACTGTTGCTCCTTCAAGATGCAACAACCTTAAGATAATCTGCAAAGTGTGTTCAATAGATGCAGAAGTTACAAAGATCAGTTGCGTTTTACCTAAAGAAGACATAACAGTTTGTCAGGGATTTATCTAGAAAGCCTTCTGACATCTTTAATGCATTGATGCATTTACAGCTTTGCTAAAGAAACTACTTATACCAGTTTGACAAATTCTCTTACTACAGAATATCCTAATTGTATAATAGCATGGGATGTATAACTGTAAAGAGGTTCTGTTTGCTTTATATTTCTCTCTTCTCTGGGGTCTTTAAATTTACAAGAGGACTTTTGTAATCAGAACATTGGAAGTTTAGCAAATATACATAACGATAAAACACATATTAGGCAATAAATGTTTTGCTCTTTCATGGCTATTTTTCTCCTCTTAACCAATTATATTGTAATTCCCTAAAAGACCTAGGATTATGAAACACAACCCGGCATTCAGATAAAAGGAAGTCATTGGAAATCATTTAAGATAATAAAAACAGAACAAAGTAACCAGCAGAAGGAATGTTTTTTCTTTTTTTTTCTTTCTGATTATTAGTATATTTTCAGAGGAAATTTCACATACAATAAGTTGCTGATTTTTTGTGCCATTTTTGCAGTTTGCCTTTACTTCTAAGAACCTACATAACTGCCATTGATCTTGCTGGAGATAAAAACATTCAAATTAATGTTTTCTAAAGTGCTAGATAAACTGGTGGTGTTATATAAATCCTGTATATAACAATAATAATAATAATAATATTAACCAGAAGGATTATAGTCCTTGAGCCTGCACCTTTCTAAGCAAGTCAGCTATGTATAGTACAGGCTTTCCATAAATACTGTCAATTAGGGTTTTTTTTATGTTTATGCAGCTTGAGCTGCCAGGTATGGCATTCAGGCAGCCCATGTAAGTCTGTGGGGATGCAGTGGCTGTACAGACACAGCCTCCCGTCCTAATGTGACAGGCACGAGGGAGAAGGTAAGCAGCCGGGAACACATAGGGGTTTATTTACTAAGCTGGAGAGTGCAGGATCAGGCTCACTTCTGCATAGAAAGCAATCAGATTCTAACCTCAGCTTGTTCAATTAAACGTTGGCAATAAAACCTAGATGCTGTTAAAAACCTTTGGGGTTTTTTTTGTTTTTTTGTTGTGTGTGTGTTTTTGTTTGTATATGTGTGTATATATATATATATATATAGATATATATATATATATATATATATGGATTCTACCTCAAACTGGACAAGGGAAGAGCTGCTGTGCTCCAGAAAAAGCAACATGGCAAGTTTTCAGACACCAACTGCTGTTATCCCCCCATTTACAAGAATGACCATTGGGAAGATGAAGGAAACCTTTGTGGATACTGGACTTCACATGGAACTATGAGGGAACCTAGCCCTGTGCACCTTGAGTGTGCAAAACTGATGAAAGATTGTAACTGCTATTAGACTGTGTAGACTTTGTAGCTGGTGCAACCACTGTAAGGACTTACTGCTGGCATTATTACAGCCTAATCTGCAAGCATTTGTAGTACAACTGGACATATCAGTGAGGAAGCTGTTACTACCACTATGATCAAAACCACATCCACAGAAAGTGGCCAGCCCTTATTTATTGTACAGAAGCTGGGACATGCTTGGGCCTCCTGAGGCCACCATCAATGTCTGCTACTGCATCTAGGCACTGACCCAGCTTCAGGGACACACCTAGTGCCTACAGAGACCCCAAAGCATACATGTAATGGAATTCAGCTGGTTCAGCAGGTAGCAGACACATTTTGGCCCGTGTGTACCACTCTCTGTTCAACAGAAGCCACTTTAATAATTTAGCTTCTGTCAGACATTCATGCTGGAAAACCAGAAGTTGTATGGTGCTAGGCAGCCTGGGGTGGCAGGGAAAGGATATAGATTGCTAAAAAGGTCCCATAAAAAGTCCCATAGGAATCAATCTATTTTGGTCAATATACTTCAATAAAAACCACTAAAAATCACTATAGCATGGCTGTGGCTCCTTTGTAGAGGATTGGATTTCACTTTAGGGTCTGTAATAGAAGAAAAAGCACAGGAAGCACCACCACCCAAGTGTAGATTGTTAGATAAATACAGGCAAAATTTAAAAAATGCACTGGCATTTACTGAGAAAACCAGCATTCGATCAGTGCTTGTAGCCAATTGCTGCGGCACTGATCGGTGTATTCTGATGAATGGGAGCCCCTGCTGTCAGAATAAAAAGACACAGCAGGGGAGATCCCTGCATCTACATTGCTTGTGTTGATGTCGGGATCTGTGAGTTTTTAAATTAAACCCAGTGGTTGAATGAAAAAAAAACTCAATGTGTGTAAGCTTATAAGACTCAGATTATGAAGGCTCCCACAGAGTCAAAGGAGGAAGATACAAATGATACTGTGTCTTTACAAAGAAGGAGGGGAGACTGGGAGACAACTATTGGGGGATAAAGAGGTGCTTGTCATTAATGCCTAAATGCCTGCCCCTAAACCCACAGAGACAATACCAGTGTCACCAATTGTAATTGAACCAGCACAGTGCCTCTCCAGGATCAAGATGAGAGAGTTACTACCAGAGTGACTCACCCCTATGGAAACCAAAGTTTCCTAGGCACACTTACAAGCTAGCTAGAAAGAAAATTGTTTTAGTGGCATATCTGCCCATAGAGGGACCTTGACGAGACAATATGGCTTCCACATATATTTGCAAATGTGTGCAACTAAAACCTTTTTTTTCTACTCAGGTAGACACTTTAACCCCTTCACACCTAAGGGTAAAACAAATCTTAAAAAGTACAATTTTGCAACTTTGACATGTGTTAGCAAAACTGTACATATCATCACAACTACTTTGTGCATCCAGGTGGATTATACCTTGTTTTCATTTGGTGGTAAATGGTAATGGATATCTCCTTTATATATATATATATTATCAAAGGAAAACAGACCCAAAATAGTAAAAACACCCTTTTTTTTAATTTTAGCTGTTTCTTCCTGCTACCATAACCAACCACCAAAGAATAACCCAAAATAGATTTTTCCTGCTCCTGATCACAGTGATACCACATATGTGTATAATAGTTGTTGTTTGTACCCGTAGCATGGCCCAGAAACAATCGTGCACATTTTGCTTTTTTTTTGTATCCTGCCACTAACTTACACTGATACTGATTTAAAAATTAGAAAAATACTGACACAAAAAAAAAATACTGACCCTGACCTTGACCAGTGACTGATCACTATCCAATCAGAGGCTTTCATAGCAATCATATGTCCCGGAATTGGGAGGTCCAGGTCCCGATTGTTAGAGCAGGACTCGGGGCTCTTACTGACACCCCAGTCTTTGTGCTGGGAGTGCACCATGTGGTGCGCTCCCAGCACAAAGACAGGTACACAAATTAACGGCCCCATGGAAAGAAGCCCAGTCCAGTGGGGCCCCTAATTTGCATACGCTCAGTGCCAAGGGGTTAATTTGTTTTTTAATGCTTGCTAGTTGGTCAGTGTGCTGGGCAACAGTTATAAATTGATTGGAGCAGTTGCCATTTTTATTTCACTTCACTGAAAGCTCAAAAAGAAACTGCAGAAGCATGTGCCAATTAGTCTGCTAGCTTCTTAACGTCACCTGGTTGTGGGAACCCTAAATAGTTAACTAAGTAAGTGAAATATTTATACAGTATATATACTGTATATATTCCTAAAGTTGACTTTATGTTCTCCCATTTCTTCTTTCTTTCCTTCCTTCGTTCTTTCTTTCCTTCCTTCCTTCCTTCCTTCCTAATTAGCCCACTTGACTTGGGTGCATAGATGTGTATGTGCTTAAAGATTCATGAACCCATCCACTGAGCTTAAGTATAATGCTGTTCAATTAATACGGTGTGGTCATAGGTTGCAGTGTACTTTAAACATTCATGATCCTATAAGGTACACTAAAGAATGTACACCAACACAAGATTACACACTAACATTTTACTTAAAAAAAAAAACCAAAACAAAACAAAAAACATAACATTGTGACTTGCTTGCTAAGCAATAGACTGCACATCCACCAATATAAACGACACATAAGAAATCCTTGTATGCTATGCTCTCATAGAAGAGAAAGCAGTGTCTCATAGGACGCATTTACATTTGTACCTTTCAAGGCATACATGCTAATGTACATTAAGTCACAGGTTAATGTGCTTTGCAGTAAGATAAGCCATTCATGTCAATGGACTGCCTAATACACCAAAACCCACATGAACCATTTTACGCACAGCAGTGAGTTCCTGTGCATTGACGTGCACTGCTGCTTTGGAAAGGTGCATTGGAGTGCAATTTATAATGAAAACACCAACACACCTAACTTGCATTACAGTAACAAGCAAAAATGAGAATAATAATGATAAACAAGAGCACTTAATGTAAATTGTTGGCTACATGGTAACCCAAAAATATTAGATTTTTTTTTAGGCATACCATGGCTTAGAGCAGGGGTGTCAAACTGGCGGCCCTCCAGCTGTTGCGAAACTACAAGTCTCATCATGCCTCTGCCTTTTGGAGTCATGCTTGTAACTGTCAATCTTGCAGTGCCTCATGGGACTTGTAGTTTGGCAACGGCTGGAGGGCCACCAGATTGACACCTGTGGCTTAGAGGATGTACATTTCATGGCAACTAAACCACACCTATTAATAAATTTCATCAATGTACACTACAGCCTGTGCAAGACAGTCCAGGCGCATTGCAGGTGTATAGTCAGTTTTGTAGTGATACAATTTCCTTGTCGGTGTATGTGTCAGCATATGTTTATATCCTTTAGTAAATATGGTACAATATTTTGTGAACTGTACAGCATTACATCATGTACAAAAATAAACGGACAATGACAGTTCTACAAAAATGTCTTTTTGAAAAGAACATGTTGTGTTTCAGTAAATGAAAAGGTTAACGTTGCTTGTCATGAACAGTCTACATTTTCCTTGTAGTCTGCTTATTTTGGATGAAACCCCTTAGGCCTGATGATCAGACCAAGAAAAAAAAAATGATTGCAAAATTCCTTTTTTCAGCAGATGTTCTCCTGATCTAATTCCATGGCCCTTTGGTAACCTGAATGTTTATAAATTATACTAACAGTGACTTTTATTATATGCTGAAGTAGTTTAAACCAGAAACTTATATTTATTTATTTTAGTTTTTCTTTTACTAATATTCTTTAAACCATTCTACATTATAAATATCTGTAGAGAGAAAGCTACCACTATTTGGAGGATAAATACCAAGCTTATACAGTGCAGGCTGTTCAGGTATGGTGCAAAATGCCCAATAACAGACCCTTATTTTATTGTCTTAAATGTAGCACTTTGGGTGGCCCTGGACAATTTTGCCATTTTCATGTAACTCCTCTTTTTTTCTAGGTAAGACTAACTGGGGTTTATTTACTAAAACTGAAAGGTGCAAAATCTGGTGCAACTCTGCACAGAAACCAATCAGCTTCCAGGTTTTATTTTTAAAGCTTCATTGAACAAGCTGAAGTTAAAAGCTGATTGGCTACCATGTACAGCTGCACCAGATTTTGCACTCTCTGGTTTTAGTAAATCAACTCTGCTGTGTTTCTAAGCACATGGTTGACATGGTCATTTTTACCAGCCACAAGAATTCTCAATGTGTACATTATCCGGAATGCAATTTCCCCATCTTTATACAAATTCTAAATGATAACATGAAGAATGTGGACCAGAAAAACACATGGGGTTGTATGTATATAAAAAAAGGTCCTCGTATGAAATGTATTTACGTTTGTTTTGTATGAACCAGGACAAAATACATAATATTAGGCTATTTGTTCTCAAGATATTCATCTGGAGAACAAATTATTATTTGTTATTCATTCATATGCAATAGCATGAAATATTTACAATGTTCATCATCTCCATCTAGTGGTTGTGATGCAGTATTTTCTTGATTTGACCAGGACAGAAAAATGTGGGGACACTTAGGATTGTATGGGCTGCTATCGATGTGGATCCTCTGGTGGAGTGCTGTCTGCAGGCTCATATTTCAAATATAGAAGACAGATAATTGCATAACAGTGAATAAGCTTCAATTCATATTAGGAGCCCAGTATTGTAGCTGATTAAAAATGATTACATCCTATAGATAGTGACTACATATTCCCAGTTACATCATCGGTTCTCAGTTTCATCACAGGCCTTCCAACAATGTTCTCTTTTAAGTTTATAATGTTAAACTGCAAAAAAAGACCATTTATGGCTTGTCATCTTTCTAGGAGAAATGAATTGGCTAGATCAACAACTAACATTTTATGTACCGGCATCGACCTAATGAGTGATGGACAACTATAACAGACTTAAGACTTTAAGCCTTTGGTACAAGAGCTTACATCAGGCCCTTTCGCAGCACAGAATGCTATTTAATCCCACCAAACTGTTATAACTTCCCCAAAGACAAAAAACACAATCCCCATGCAACATTTGTTGGTATTATTTATTTTTCCAAACATTTGCTTTGTCATATAATAAACTAACACACAACAATCTCAGAATACTGCATTATTTTTTTTTCCACTAAGAGTTGTGCCGTCTGCTGAAAATCATATGCTTGCTCTGTCATAGAGACCAAGAGATGTTTCAGTTATTTATTAACTTCTATCTTTTCCTTGTAGCTCGTATGTCTTTAGCAGTTAATACACAGTAAGCTGCACAAATTCATCAGGGTCCTTTTACAACAGCAACGTTTTTTTGCATCATAGATTTGTCTGATTCTATAAAACACAATCCATGTGTCATTACAAGCTTGACAGGTTTAGCATCAGATGTTGCAAGATCTGGGTCCTCTTTCTCAATGGAGAAAATGAAATATACTTTCATACATTCAGAGATGCGGATGTATCACTGCCACAAAATAATACCAAATGCAAAAGCGTATAAAGCAATTACTGTAGTTATTTAAATCAGATGCTCCATATTTAGTGTATATGATTTTATTCCTAAAGTGGACTTTTCAGTAATTTTATAATTATGCATACAATATATGAATATCTGACAGGTCACAATATACATCACCAGTATCATTTTTCATAGCTGTTGCCCTTGTGTCAAATGATGTTGCTAGGACAAGATAATGTTATCCTTCTACTGCAGGCATGGAAAAGCATTTCCTTAGTCTCCTCAACCCAGTGAATAGACTGCAATACTATAACGTTTAGCAGGTCATGGGGTGAAAGGCTGCAGCAGGGGCTGATCTGACAGACAGATGGAAACACAGCCAGGAAATGCACAGGCATTAGGATTTACATGATTGGACCATCTATGAATAAGCACATCAGTCCAGGAAGTAGCTGCAGTCAATGCATGATGCCTGGATAAATCTTGGTATTGACCTGATTAGGAAGTAAAAAAACATACATTTTTCTAAATAACAGTAAAAATTTTTAGGCAGGTGTGAAAACATGGTGTACATTAGGAATGCATTCAGAAATAGAAGTGTTTTATCAATTAACAAAATGGAAAGCAAATGAGCAAAAGAGAAATCCAAATTAAATCAATATTTGGTGGGACCACACTTTGCCTTCAAAACTGCATCCATTCTTCTAGGTATACTTGCACATTTTTGAAGGAACTTGGCAGAAATAGAAAGACTAACCATTACATGGGGGGAAAAAATTGTGTACATTGCCACATCCAAAATAACTATCCAAAACACACTGAGGAACAAATAGTTTCTAGAACTAAAGGACTTTAAAGGATTTGAACCCTTCCTCCAGCCAAAAGGAGGAAGGGGATGGCATCAAGACACTGAACCACACAGGGGGAAACAGAGACCACAACAGGGCAAACACCAACCAGCAATAAAACCGGTCCTGGTCAATGTTTCCCCTATGAGGCAAACGATACAAAATGAAGGTGCCACCTCTGGGAAAAGATGGAGTTGTCCTTGCTGTCGGTGGCCCTTTGGAGGTAGGGGTAATATTTATATAACAAAAAAGAAGAAGGGAGTGCACACCTGCCCTAGCGTGATACTGTTTATTGAAATACAATTTAAAAGCTCCAGTCTATTTACTTACATTAAGTAGAAGAAGATCTGGCACACCAAAGACAATGTTCCCGTTTGCTCTCTTGGGTCATCAACAGATAGATCCCCTATGGGTGGCTGAATCCAAGGAGCACTGACAGGCTGCCCGGATGGAACAGCCGATGCTCAGTGCGGCTTATAAGACCTACTGCACATGCGCCAGTCCAGCCGCCACCACTCTGCCACAGAAGATAAGTTGCGCAAACGGGAGAGAAGAGAATCACATTGGAGTGGTTGCTGTGATGCATTTCAGGGGAGTGTTGCCACCTTTCTGAAGTCACCTATCAGGTGATGACCCAGGAGAGGCTAACGGGAACATTGTCTTTGATGTGCCAGATCTTCTTCAACTTAATGTTAGTGCATAGGTTGGAGTTTTTTCTTGTATTTCATTAAACAGTATCAAACTAGGGAGGGTGTGCGCTCTCTCAATCTTTTTTGTTCTATTCAGATGCGTTTCCGCCGCCCAGTGGAAGTCTTGGAGAGCTGCTGTGCCCCATGGGTTTGTATTACATATGGTAAACTGCAAGTGCCATCCATGTGTCTTTCATCTGCTGCATTAAGTTTCCTTTGCCAACCACTGTGTCTACAGCCCTCAACGTTGCCCATTTCTTTGTGCTTCTTCAAAAGAGCATGAACAGCACAACGTGAAACCCCAGTCTGCTTTGAAATCTTTGCCTCAGAGAGACCTTGCTGATGCAGTGTAGCTACCTTTTGTCTTGTTGCAGTCTTGCTATGGTATATGACATGAAACTCTCTTCCACATCCTCACCTTAGTAGCAGAGTTTGGCTGTTCCTGACCCAATTTTAAGCCTCATACACAGCTGTTTCTTTTTCAGTTAATGACTATGTTTGAACCTACATAGGAAATTGATGATCACTAGCACCTGCTTGGTATATTTGATTACTCATACACCTGACTCTATTCCTAAAAAATCCCTGACTCTGTGCAAGTGTACAAAGTGTCCAAGTGTAAGAATTGATGCTGGTTTGAAACCAAAGGGCAGTCACACCAAATATTGATTTGATTTAGATTTTTCTTCTGTTCAATAACTACATTTTATAAATTGATAAAAATAAACAAATAAAATATATATTTTTAAAAGCATTCTTACTTTACAGTATTTCTTCACACCTGCCTAAAACCTTTGCACAGTACTGTACTTCTGCTGGCTGTAGCTCCACCCCATGCTGAAGCCCAATTTATGAGTTTTCCAATAGGCTAGAGCAAGCCCTATTCAGCACACCCTCTCCTCTGTGTGCAGTTATACAGCTCTGCAAACATTATTCGTTCATGCCTCCTAAATCCGGTATCTCCTTTTATGTGCTACTCTTTCTCCCTCCTTCTCATTATCACCTGGTTTTCAAATACCTCCTCTTCTACTTTGTGTCTGCCCTTACATCTGATCTACCTTTTCTCTGTCCTTTTCCCATCCTCCTTGTTTTCTGTTGTAGTGTTAACAAACTACACACAATTTGAATAAAAAAAACTTTATTTCATTTGAAAACAGCATGTATTGTACCAGTTACTTAAGTTCAGTACATTTAAAGTCCATATCTGTGGAAAGGAAAAATGTTCCTTTGCAGCATAGCTGCCCACGCACTGCAAGAGTTAAATACCCATTTAGGTCTGTGGGGCAAGCAAAAAGCTGTTTTATTTACCCAACATTGTGCTTCCCCAACATCCAGCACTCTCATCTTCCACCCTACACTCTGACAGTGGACTGTCTCTGGGCATTCTCATGCCCAGGGCTATGGGATCTGCATTGGACTTGATGACGTCAGGGGACCTGTGACCCCCGCAGAATGGCGAGAAGATGCTGCAGGTACTGGTATTACAGTCTGGAGGGAGGTTGATCAGGTTTTTGTGGCTCTAAATGAGCATTTAACCCTAGAAGTTCGGAGGCAGCCCCACTGTAAGGGAACATTTTTACTTTCCCTGGAGTTTAGCTTTAAAGCTCACCAAATGTTACAACCTAACTGTATAATCTTCTTTAGCTCTACCAACAACTATATAGTTCAAGGGCCTGCATGATTGGATAAAGATTGATAGTTTAGGTGGGTCCTCTTATTCTATAGTTATGGTAAATCTAAAGTTTGTTATACAAAAATTGTATGTTCAAATATGTATTGTACAGTGAGCTTAAGGGACAAATGACAAAATAACTGTTGCAGCATTGATGAGTTATAAGCTACATAAGCCCCCAAATGGAGGAACATAGTTTTGTAACAATAGTTTGTTTCACTGAGCTCATTAAAATTAAATAACACTGGTTTACCTATTGCCATTGCATGTGTACCATCTTCACCTTGGGTGCCGGAGGGCGTTGCTCAAACATTGACCATTGGCTCCATGCACACTGGGTGTTTTGATAATGCTGGTAACATTGGCTGTGTAAAGTCACATTAAAAATGTGAGTTTTTCAGCTTCTTTTAGTGTTTTTGCATTGGCATTTTGCCACGTTCGCTGTTTTTAGCATGTTTTTTTGGTCAAAAAAATGTCCAAAAACACTGGTTTACGGTGGTTTACCACGTTTTGTCATGTTTTTTAGCATTAGAGCATTTTTACAGCTAAAACACTCCTCTAGAAACCCACTAGTCCTGTTTTTTTTTCCAGCCAAAAAAG
Source organism: Staurois parvus (assembly GCF_062004578.1). Lineage (NCBI taxonomy): Eukaryota > Metazoa > Chordata > Amphibia > Anura > Ranidae > Staurois > Staurois parvus. The sequence goes on along the minus strand of NW_028317854.1, from coordinate 13,066,052 downwards.
TCCCTGCCAAAAACATTGATTACAGCCTATGTGTGCATGGACACATAGGATAACATGCTGGGGGTTTACTAGCTGTAGAAAAAAACATAAAAAAGTCATAAGCCAAAAACAGCAGCTGTACAAACGTGCAGTATGCATGAGGACTTAGGTCCAGTTCTGAAACCCAAGAATGCATGTGAGCATCCGATTTAAATGCAATTAAAGAAAATGCTTATTTGCAAGAGTTGATAGTGGGACAAAAACAGCAGCATCTTTCCTAGTAGTGACAAAACCTCTGCCTGATACAAAATGAGCAACAGTAACAAAAAAAAATCATATGTAATGAAAAGGTAAAGAAATTAACTTCTACTGCAGGTAGTAAAAAAAAGTTCACATTTTCTCTGGAGTAGAGTCAAAGGGAAATGACATGTCACCCAATCTTTAACTCCTCACTCTCAGTTATTAGTGTTTAGTGGAAACCTCCTACAAAATCTCATGGAAAGGTTATACTTTACCTGTTCAAAGAGAGATAGGTCATTGCATACAGATTCACAAACAACAGCCCCTCTTGAAGCATCTCCGTGTTTTTATTCCTTTTTAAACTGTGTTTAAATATGACTTTGGACAAAGATTTTGATGCCTGGCTTTAATGGTTTTTGTTTGTTCATTTTTCACTGCGTCTAGGCCTCATTTACCATAGGATTTGGAGCTATCCCCTTGGAGTGTCTCACAGTTGTTAAGTGACAATCTAAAAGCCGATTTAGGATTAGGCAGCTTAACCAGGTGACCTGAGTGTTTGGCTGTGATTGGTTGCAGAGGGTAACGCTGAATTTGGAACTCCATACAGTGTTAGTGAAGGGTTTTATCATTTCTCAGAAAGACGTGCATCCTGAATAGGAGCTGATGAGAAGCTCGCTAATCAGGGTAGGATTATACAGAGCTCAGTCTATACTCCTTTAATTCCATCCTCATGAATGGTGTTCAGATACTGCAAAATGAACTAGCACAGCACAGGAGATGTGCAAACACTCAAAGAGACATCTTGCTATCTTAATTAGCAAAGGATTTCTACTGCAGTTGCAGAGACCCCATTATAATGACCAGGGGAAGTCTTACAGAGCTTTCGATATTGACATATTGCAGGTCACTAGTGTACAGTGTAATGTGTAAACATATTCTTCAAAGGAATATCCTACTTTTAGCCTTATTTTACAGAATCTTAATGTAAACTTTATGTGGTTTGCAAATATCTTTTTTCTTTTTTCACAAGCTGATGATACCTTGACCTTGTTAGAAATGTGCAAATACGATTTGATAGGAGGACTATCATGGATATATATTTAATACATATTCGGCATAAACATATTATAAAAACATGAGCTTGAAAATTATTTTCAGAAAGTAACTAATGGCATACATTTCTAAGGATTTCAGTGTGAGTTTGAAAAGGTGATGGCGACAAACATGTAAGAAACCTTTGTAAGAGAGTTTTTTTGTTTTTTTTTTAACAAACTGAGGAGACTGTAATCATTTTTGGAATGCTCGCAACCAGGGGCGGACTAACAATTCATGGGGCCCTCGGGCAATAGGGGATCATGGGGCCCCTGTGTCCTTGCCCACACTCAAAGCACACCCAAAAAAGCCTAGAAAAGGTACCAGGGGCATTTCATGGGGCCCCCTACTGAACCCAGGCCCTCGGGCAGTGCCCGTGTGCTTGAATGGTCAGTCTGCCCCTGCTCGCAATCAGTCTTTAGATACTGCATTAGCGCTAGACCCTGCAATGTGTAAAACATCCAGGTATTTATAAAGCCTTTATTATAGCCTTTGATATGCACTGCTTAAAGTTCCAGGGGAGAGACAGAAGGCAGTGCCCTTCCAGTAATAAACAGAGCCTTTTTATCAGCTTCTTGTTTACCTCTGTGGCAGCTCAGTTTACCTATATAAAAACTTTTAAAAGCTAAACTTTTACAAGAACAGTCATTGTCTGCATATCATTGCAGCTGCTTCTAGCTCTGATCCCTTGTGATTGATGGAGTCATTTTGGCAAAATTGATCTTGCTGCAAAATTGCAGTTTTTACTCTTAAGTCCGCTAATTGAGCTGCTTAGAATAATTCTTGCTTTTAAAATCTCTACTCTTTTGTTTTTTTGTTTTGTTTTTTTTTGGGGGGGGAGTGGTATATTTAGGGTAATTTATTTATTTATTTTTTATTTGGTGAGCTTTGTATGTGTGTATTTTCTTTGTGTTTGTATATTTGATTATTATTTGTCTACTGACATTTTTTCATTTTTATTTAAAGCATAACTCTACTTTTGTTGAGAACAAACACACACCCCTCTTGGTAATCTATGTACATTACAAGGATTTTAACAAACTTTGTTATATTAATATTTATATAGTAGTTTGCTCAGTGCTTTACAATATAAAGGGAGACAATGCAGCAACGATACAGTTCAATACAAGAGGGTTAGGAAGGCTCTGTTTCTTGGAGCTTACAATCTAAGAGGGAGGGATATAGATTCCTATCTTTTGTTATTCTGAAGAAAAGGCTGTTTGCCTGTGTTCATGTGAATTTATATGGGAATGGTTTCATAATTATCAATCAGCTGCTGTACCTGCAGGGCTCTAATGAGCATATTGGTCTGCGTCCCTTTAGACGTGATTTATGTTGTGAAGCGCTGCGTAAACTGTTGGCACCATATAAATCCATAAAAATAACAATAATAATTTCTCTTTGGGAGTATCTCACCAAAAATGTCATTCTGGTGCAGGGGATGCCAAAACCCTGAATTGGACCTTAGTGCAGACTTCTGGGCAAACCAGTGAACTAATTACACAAGTAGGAAATTAAATTTCTGGAGGCATTCGGTATACCACCTGAAGGCCTCCAGGTATCCACATTGCATTGCATTTTACAGAAAATTACAGTTCTGCAAATTGAAAAGTAAAGGTAATTTTTAATAACATTCAATGACAGTATGACTTGACTTGCAATTGTATATGCTATATTGTTTTTTGTTTTATTTGCTATTTTTTTCCCCCACAAATATGGAGTTACCCTTTAACGTTTTTCACCCATTTTATCCTTCAAAAACCACTATAGGTTCTCCTTTCCCACTGAATCCAAAGTATTTCACCAAAATGTTGCTGGAATCTCCCAATTTTTACCAAAGCTTTGGAGAAATAAAAACTCTGAATTGTACTTGCAAAGTAGTTTTTCCTCATTTCTGTTCAATAGGAAATGTCAAGGTTTATGACAGACTTATACAACACCTAGCATCAGTTAAAATGGAGAGCAAATTATCTTGCAGCGTAACAAATTTTCACATGCATTCACAGTACATGTAAAAAACATGTAAAAAGATTGCCTCACATGCCAAATCAAAAATGACACAAAAGGCCTATTTATAAATGTTTCCATCCAATAATTAAACTTTTACCTAGGATTCACACATTTTTCTATTTGAATCAAATTAAAAAATGTGTGAATCTGGACCAAAGGTTGTATAAAACAGACCCTTAATGTTTGACTAGAAAATGACCAGAAAAATGACTGTACTTTTCATACAATTATCCAATATATTATGCCCTTTAATAACCTCCCCATGCCTTATCCCTACCCAACCCTGCTCTTCTGAGATGTTCCCTGTGCAGAATGCTAAGTGTCTCACTGTGTCTCACTTCCACTCCGCACGTGTGGCAGAATCTGCATTGATTCCCAAGAAGAAGCTATTTATTATGCATCCCAGTGGTGAACAAGAGTCTTCCACACGTGCAGAAGAAGAATAGCCCAGGTGGGAGACATCAAGAGCAGCAAACATGTCAAAGGATTGGGAATAATTAAGTATAAGATTATAGGTATTTTTGGGAGAAGCATGGTCATATATCACAACGCTCCTAATTCACTCCCTAGTTATCTCTTGCCTCGACTACTGCAACTCCCTCCTCATTGGCTTACCTTTACATAGGCTATCCCCCTTCCAGTCCATCATGAATACTGCTGCCAGGCTCATCCACCTTACCAACCGTTCTGCTACCCCTCTCTGCCAATCCCTCCACTAGCTTCCACTCACCCAACAAATAAAGTTCAAAATACTAACAACTTACAAAGTCATCCACAACTAAGCCCCCAGCTACATCCCCAACCTGGTCTCAAAATATCAACCAAACCGCTCTCTTCGATCCTCCCAAGACCTTCTGCTGTCAGGAATGGACTCAGCACTGGTGGTGGGACTCACCTGCCGTGTGGGCTGCAGTACCAGAGCTGACCAGCGGGTGCTCTCAGCAGCCAGAAGCTCACTTCTGCAATCAGCCAAACCTGGGACTGATTGCAGAAAGGTGTATTTAAGGCATGACCAGGCCTGTGATCTGGGCCTTGGTGTATGTTTTCCCATGAGCCTCTGTACCTGGTATCTTGTGTTCCTGCTTCGTTGCTGACCCGGCTTGATCCTGACCTCTGCTGACCGTCTCCTGTTGAACCCCTGGCTTGCCTGACCATCCTTTTGCCTGATCCCCTGTACCGCGCCGCCTGTGAGTTACTGAACCCGGCTTGTGACCTTGACCATTCTCTGCCTGCTCCTTTGGTACCTTGCTGCCCGCACGTTGCTGACTTGGCCCGTCTGACCACGCTAACTACTCTGCCATCCATCCATCCTGCACGGATCCAGCCGTACCTGCACATACCTCTGGCGGATCCCTCTACCACTAGCAGGTGTACTCAGGGGCCGCGACCTGGTTCCTGTCTGCTCCAAGTCCATCCCCACCATCAGGGGCCCTGGTGAATAAGCAGACTGGGACTTAGACTCCGCGCCCTGGGGAATCCTGTCCTAAGGACCGCTAGAGGTACCACCAAACGATCATTACAGAACCCTACGGCCGGCCTGACCGTTCCACCTCTCCAGCCCTGACTACGCCTGTATTCCTGCACCTCCTAAGATTAGTGGAAGGTTGGTTTGCTCACTGTGCGTTTATATATATATATATATCTGGGTGGCTAATAATAAACTGTATTATACTGTACCTGAGACCTGCGTTTCCCTGTGTCAGTCCACACCTTTCTGGTCACTCCGAGATTCCTGACATCTGCTCTCTAGTTCCCGTGTCACCTCCTCCCATGCTCACCTCCAGGAATTCTCTCAAGCTTCTCCCATCCTATGGATCTCCCTACTCCAATCTGTCTGGCTGTCTCCTAATCTATCCACCTTTAGACGATCCCTGAAAACCTTTCTCTTTAAAGAAGCTTATCTTGCTTCTACCATGTAAACCACCTTCTATTTCCACCATCAGCTCACCCCCCCAAAGCTATTACCTTTTGTATCACTCAACCCTTTCTCCTAGATTGTAAGTTCTATTGAGCAGGGCCCTCTGTTTCCTCTTGTACCAAATTGTATTGTAACTGTAATGTCTACCTTCAAACTGTTGGCGCTATATAAATACTGTATAATAATAATAATAATTTAAAGGATATTTAAAGGATAACCATGGTAAAAGTACAGTTATCCTTTAACCACTTGATGACTGGGCTATAGCCGAATGACAGCTACAGCATGGTCGTCTAGTTCTGAGAACGCACCCCCTGAGGCACACATTCGGCCAGCTCTGGGATCGCTGTGTTCAATGACACAGCTGATCACAATGTAAATACATTTGCTGGTTATCGGCTGCACTTTTCTCACACTGTCACAGTGTGAGGAAAGAGAAGAGCCAGTACTCGGCAAATGTATTTAAAAATCAGAGGCAGTCCAGTGCAGCCCCCAGCCCCAACAGTGTCTGTCAATGCAGTCCCAAAATTGTCCATCAGTGCAGCAAGTGTCCATAAGTCCTGCCAGTGTCCATCAATGCTGCCAGTCAGTGATCATCAGTTCCATGATTCAATGTCCATCAGTGGCACCAGTCAGTGCCCATCAGTGCCACCAGTCAGTGCTGCCTATCAGTGAACTTCAGTGCTGTCTATCAGTGTCCATCAGTGCCACCTATCAGTGTCACATATCAGTGCAGCCACATCAGTGTCTCCTCATCTGTGCCCATCAATGTAGCCTATCAGTGACCTTCAGTGCTGTCTATCAGTGTCCATCAGTGCCGCCTATCAGTGTCACATATCAGTGCAGCCACATCAGTGTCTCCTCATCTGTGCCCATCAATGTAGCCTATCAGTGTCCATCAGTGTTGCCTATCAGTGCCGCCTCATCAGTACCCATCAGTGCAGCCTATCAGTGCCAATCAGTGCTGCATATCAGTGCTGCCTATCAGTGTCCATCAGTGCCGCCTATCAGTGTCACATATCAGTGCAGCCACATCAGTGTCTCCTCATCTTTGCCCATCAATGTAGCCTATCAGTGCCCATCAGTGTTGCCTATCAGTGCCGCCTCATCAGTACTCATCAGTGCCAATCAGTGCTGCATATCAGTGCAGCCTCATCAGCGCACATCAGTGAAGGAGAAAAATTACCTGTTTGCAAAACTGTATATACAGAAACTAAAAAAAATTTTTTTTTTCAAAATTTTTGGTCTTTTCTTGTTTTTGTTTTTTAAGCAAAAAATAAAAACCCAGTGGTGTTTAAATACCACCAAAAGAAAGCCCTATATGTCTAAAAATTAAAAATTTCATGTGTACAGTGTTGCATGACCATGCAATAGCCATTCAAAGTGTAAAATTGGCCTGGGCTGGAAGGGGGTGAAAGTGCCCAGTAAGCAAATGTTTAAAAAACCTTAGAACATCAGACTCTGTATCAGGGGTGGACTGACAACTCATGGGGCCCCCGGGCAATAGGGGATCATGGGGCCCCTGTGTCCTTGCCCAAACTCAAAAAAGCCTATGAAAAAGGTACCAGGGGCATCTCATGGGGCCCCCTACTGACCCCGGGCCCTCGGGCAGTGCCCAAGTTTCCAAATGGTCAGTCCGCCCCTGCTCTGTATACATAAATATTGCCTATATAACAGACACTGAAAGCATGTATTTGTATCTGGTGAATCATGGACTAGCAATGATTATATTATCTCATTTTTTCACAGTTCTATATTTGCTTTGTTCACATGCTTATCTTTATTAAAAGGTGTCTACACACCGTCCTAAAAGACATGCCACCAATGCTTAAAATATAAAACAACAAAGCAGCGCTAGAGCAGACATTCTGATTTTAAGCACAACCTAGATCTATATACACACATATGGATCACGTCAGTAACTGTGATTCAGCAGCTGACATACTGGAATTTGGGAGATTCATACACCTGTCTCAGACAGACAGATGGAGCTGTAACTATAGTACTGAGACAATCCAAGGGAAAAAAATTCTACAGTGTTCTCCATAAAAAATAACAATCTTTATTAATGTTTGCATTTTTTCATTGTACCTCAGAGAACCAATAAATATTTCATCTCCTTTTCATCTAAACAAATGAAAATATGCATCAAAATAAAGTTCATACAGTAGGATGAGTCATTGGGGAATATGTACAATTTATATACGCTCTGGAAGAGATCTGCACTTTGTCTTATACTTTTTGGAAAAATGCTCTGAGTTCCTTAAGCTGGGAGAGTTGATAATGTGCAAATTAACTAATCTCCACAACCAGACAAGAAGAATTAATTGTTGTCAGTGTTTGGCCTGATTTAAGGTTATCAGGAGTCAATGGCTGCTGTGCTGTGCCTGCGCCGATCCCCAAAGTTTGCATTCTCATCTTGGCCATAACTTTGAATCGTGGGACCATGTAGCAAAAGTTTAATGGGACTCCAGAATAAGAGCTGCCATACATGGCTCATGTTGAATTGACCAAAATTTGAGCAGTGGGTGCCTCTGTTTACAGGACCTGGCTCCCCAAAAGTTGAAGTTTGGCTGAAAAATCCAGATGAAAAATTATTGGACGAACACCACTTAAATCCAATCTGATGTGAGCACTGTTCTGTTATTCTGACAGCCACTAGAGCTGGTTGCCAGAATACAAAAGCTCCAGGGTAAATTCAACTATCCACATTGTTTAGCATGTAAGGAGCCCGCAGGCTGAATGAAAGAAACTTTTGCTTATATGACCAGCTTTATTCTATTTGTACCAGCTGGCAGTGACAACTTTGACCATATGTGGGAGAATTACTAAACCTAGAGGGTCCAAAATCTGTTGCAGTTTTGCATAGAAACCAATCAGCTTCTAGCTTCAGCTTGTTCAATTAGGCTTTGGCAATACAACCTAGAAGCTGATTGGTCTCTATGTAGAACTGCACAAGATTTTGCACCCTCCAGTTTTAGTAAATCACCTCCCATACTTTATTGATCTTAACATAAGGTGTGCCTAAATATAGAAAAGATAGCAGGAAATCTGTCATCACAGTCAGTACAATACTATGTGGAAGTGCTTTGGTTAACAGTATAGTTGTAACATGAATAATAAAAACCGTAATGAAATTTTATACTATGACAAAATACAGTGGGATTTTTCACACTATTAAATTAATAGCCCTTATACAAACTCTGTTTTTTAAACCTTTTTTGAAGGACTACAAAACTCAGCTGTCCTAAAATGTTTTAGTTGAAGAGAAACTCTTGGATTATTGACAGCATTGGGGAAAAAAGATTCATTTCAGTCTGCAGCAGAAATTCAGATGGTAATTTTTTCTACACTGCAATGACACTAAAGCAAATGCTTCTTACTGCACAGAGGGGAGTCTGTGAGTAGCAACAATTCTAGGTTATAGTGTTCAGCAACAATCTCCCTAATGGAGCTCCCCTCCTACATCATGCCCCAAAGCAACCACAAGGGCTTCTATAGCTATCGTTACTTCCCTTATTCTTATAATACATGCATCACAGAAACATTTTCTCTTGATGTAGAGCAGTGGTCTCCAAACTGTGTTCCTGGGCCCTTTGCTTGCCTTTATTTGGCCCTCGAAGCATTATTCCTGCCACGAACACCAACAATGGATTGCGTTTCCTTCCAATGACACCAACTATTTCTCCCCCTAATACCACAGATCAGGGTATTGCTTACTCCCACTGGGCACAGCTGGCCCCCCTAAAGTTTGAAAGACAGTAAACTGGCTCTTTCTTTGGAAAGTTTGGAGACCCCTGATGTAGAGTATAATTATTTTACTTGGTTCAGAGACAGACCAGCTGTGCTGAGAAGGAAATTGCATATACAGATGTAGGATCTCAAGGAAAATTGGATCCCTTCCCAGCTTATCATATTTATTTCTTCTAGACCCACCTCTACAGTACAACCACCCAATCACATATGCTCTAGGTCCCTTTTTACCTGGTGCTCCCCCTCTGCTGAGCTGACCCTTTACTTTGAGCCCTCCCAGTTGCTTGTCTTACAAAATAATTTAAATTTAAGGCACAGCATGCCAGAAAAGCCAGCTGTATTAAGATGATCCACAACAGAGCTGTGAAGGTAAGCTAAAGGACTAGCACAGAGACATTTTTACACTAGCACATGTGGTGTCCCATATAACATGGCAATGGCTGGATTTCCATCACTGGAGCCTTCACTCACACAACACTGTCACCTCTTTGCTAGGATTATTAGTTTAAGCCACAAGAACTTTTTTTACCACCACTTTATTTGGCACCAAGTAAGTTGACCAGATTTTCAAAATTAAATATGTGGACACTTTATTTACCATAACCATTTTTAACTACACCCACAAAACCACACCCCCATTTTCACAGTATAATCAACATGTAAACCAGCCATTCCCAACCAAGGTTCCATGGGATTCCTCCAGAGGTTGCTAGGAGTTCCTTGAGCTGTGGCTGATTGACCTCTCCTATGATGGTGCTTGCATAGTTCCAGGGCCAATGCCACTTGGTAATGTCAGCAGCATGACACCGATTATCCTTTGGCTATCTGTAAGAGGGGAATTTTGACTACAATGTTAGGGGGCATTCTCTCCACTGACCCCCAATGAGTTGTTTTTTTAGGGATTTCTCAAGATCTGAACGTTATTTCAGGGGTTCCTTTAGGGTAGAAAAGGTTGAGATAGTGTGATGTACACAATAACAATACCCTAAGGTAGTCATACCCTATGCAAATTTCATCCTATTCATGAAGAACTGGATGAAATTCGCTGTATACCTGACCCTGTTGCCACCCTCCCACCAATTGGAAAAACAAGGAAGCCAGACAGAAAATCACATGCCAAACATAAGCTGCTTCCAGATAGATGCAGCTGCTGCTTGGGTATTGTGACAGTTGCTGATGCTGGTTGTCAGAATAGCCACTGCAGGCAAGTCTTCAAGCTGTGCATCCATGTCAACTTAACATTTGTATCTGGCCTGTTTAAGGAGAATATGTCTGGCTTTAACTACTTGGCCAGCGCCTGACCACAACATATTGAGGTTGAATGGCTGCTGCAGGCAAATTACATACCCATATGTCATTGCTTACTTCCGGGTTTGGGGCACGTGCCTGCACATACCAGGAGCCTGTCAGCAAGTCCCAGCCAATGATTCACGGCCAGGACCTTCTGATCACCTGTGTACAATCACAGTCCACTGCTCTGTGTTGAGAAACAACACATAGCTCCGTACAGTGGGAGCCATCTGTCATTTTCTCATTCCTGCAAAGAAGAGATGAGAAACTGAGAGATCTACTAGTAAAAGCAGCACACTTTACACACATTACACATAGCTAGGCACATATTTAACCACTTGATTGCCTTACATGTTAATCCCTTCCCAGCCAGTGTCATTAGTACAACGACAGTGTATAGTACTATCCCTGATCACTGTATTAATGTCACTGGTGATGTCAGTGGCAGTCAGCCAGTTCCCCCCAGCATCAGTTAGTGTCAGATTGCCCACCGTACTATTGCAGTCCCATTATAAGTCGCTGATCGCAGCCATTAGTAGAATAAAAAAGATTTAAAAATTAAAATTCCAGCATATATACCATAGTTTGTAGGCGCTATAACTTTCATGCAAACCAATCAATATACACGTATTGTGATTTTTTTTTATCAAAAACATGTAGCAGAATACATTTGACTTAAATTTATGAAGATTTTTTTTTCATTGGATATATTTTATAGCAGAAAGTAAAAAATATTTTTGGTCTTTTTTTTTGTATCACAAAAAATAGAAAACCCAGTGGTGATCAAATACCACCAAAAGAAAGCTCTATTTGAGTGAATAAATTTATATAACTTTTGTTTGGGTACAGAGTTGCATGACCATGCAATTACAAGTTGAAGTAACACAATGCCGAATAGCAAAAAATGACCTGGTCATAAAGAGGGTAAAACCTCCCAGAGCTGAAGTGGTTAAAGTTAAAAAGTCAAAACAGTTTGTAAAATATGAGAATAAGTAGAATATTAAAAAAAGTTTTGCAGCGCACTTAGTGCAGTGCAGCGAAGGGTGGGTATGACAAGATTGTTCCCAACAATGCAATGATTGAACTGTATACATATAGCTGCATATACTTCACACAAAAAGTCACTAAGTAGTGACGGTCCATGCAATCGCCAAGGGTCGGATACGACTGAATGGATAGATAGATAGATAGATAGATAGATAGATAGATAGATAGATAGATAGATAGATAGGTAGATAGATACATAGATAGATAGATAGATAGACAGACAGACAGACAGACAGACAGACAGACAGACAGACAGACAGACAGACAGACAGACAGACAGACAGACAGACAGACAGACAGACAGACAGACAGACAGATAGATAGATAGATAGATAGATAGATAGATAGATAGATAGATAGATAGATAGATAGATAGATAGATAGATAGATAGATAGATACATAGATAGATAGATAGATAGATAGATAGATAGATAGATAGATAGATAGATAGATAGATAGATAGATAGATAGATAGATAGATAGATAGATAGATAGATAGATAGATAGATAGATAGATAGATAGATAGATGGATAGATGGATAGATGGATAGATGGATAGATAGATAGATAGATAGATAGATAGATAGATAGATAGATAGATAGATAGATAGATACTCCACACAGAAGACACAGTCCTTGTGCCCACAAAAGACTGTTAATTACTGCGCCATAAGTGTAAGTTTCACAGGCACACAAAAAAAAAAATTAACTCTTCAATTATATTTTCTGCTTTGGACACATAAAAACTGCCACTTTGTCTGAGCCTACCTCCGGGAAGAATTTAATTAAACTCCGCATGTGTTCGGACTCCCATCATGAAATAAAATGGAAAGCATGCAAACAAGTATTAACTACCACTGACATGGTAAATGCTTCAATTTCTATATTGTGTTCTTTGGTCTAATTCAGCTCAAAGTACTGTACATTAGGAATGTAGATGATGATATATGGTTGCCATGGCAGCCAGTAACAAAGCATTCCATAATTAGTCTACATAATTAAATGAAGATTGTTTTTTTGCACAATTCTGATGTGCCTGTTATAGGTGGCACACAGCACTGGGTGCACTAGTCTTGCAGCTTTATACTTTTTTACTCTTTTGCAAAGCAGCCCCAGCCTGGTGTAGCTGAGTATCTATAGGAAGAACATTGTGTTGGGCTGCCCTTGATATACTGTATATGTTTACGATATTGTGCAGAGCAGGCTGTCTGGGCTGTCAGGATTAAGTAATGCAAGGGTCCAGAGTAAGTATTGCACAACACCCAGAGGTAAAAAAAAAGGTAATGCACAGAGTACAGGGGTCAACAATAAGTAACGCACAGAGAGAAGGGGTCAGGAGTAAGTAACACATGGAGTGCAACTGTCAGGAGTAATTAACATACAGCATGCAGGGATCAGGAGTAAGTAACACGCAGAGCACAGTGGTCAAGAGCAAAGCCAACCATACATAGCTTGAAATTTGGCTGGTTCAGCAGGAACCTGCTAAATTTCAATCCATGTATGGACAGGCTGGTTGAACACAAGTTTATCTATGTATCGACTTGTATACAACCAGGCTATTGGGATTTCCCTGAATGATCAGTACCACCAGCCACCTAGCCAGAAACACTGATCACTGTGTTCTGACTGCGAGTGAAGACTTCCCGATATCAGAATACAATACCACAGGGAAGAGTTCTCTTATCCACACATTCAAGGTGGATGAGGAAATCCTTCCCACTGTGGTATTGTATGGGACTGTAGGCAGTATTCTTTATTCTATATAATAAAAGACCACAACTCCTATTGTTTTGGTGCTAACTTGGCAGCGGCCATTTTAATATTGGGGTAAATATCATTCTTTGTAATAACTCTTTATTTTTACATATTAGCTGCAACTCAAGCTGTACTTATGAACACAACACTTATCAACCATACTCATTAACCATACAACTTTTTTCAATTTACATACTTACGTATTTTACCATCATTAAATATGATACTTACCAATAATAATAATTGGCCGGGACAAAAAGGGCGAGTGGGGCCTATTATTTCCCCCTTTTCTTTTCCTATTCTAATCAGATATGATGTATCGACTGCTTAAGTCATTAACAAAGTGCAGGGGTAAATTATAAGCAACATACAGAATGCAGTCTTTGAGAATAAGCAATGCACAGACTCCAAAGGTCAAGAGTAAGTAATGCAAAGAGTGCAGGGATCAAGAGGGTGTGACACAAAAAAGTGCAAGAATTAAGTAATGCACAGAACACAGGGGTCATGAGTAAGTTATGTACAGAGTACAGTGCTCAAGGTTAAGTAATGCACAGAGCACAGGGATAAAAAGTAAGTATTGCATAGCACATAGAGGTCAAGAGTAGGTAATGCCCAGAACACAGAGATTAGGAGTAGATCTAAAGAAGATTGTGCAGTCAGGTTGTAATGTGTGTATCTTATTGTTAAGGAGGGCTTTCAGATTCCGATAAGGCCCCTGACCCTCAGGACTCTACAATCATAGGGTTAGGGTTGTGGGGAAGAGGCCCTTGTCCTCATCAACAGGAGGACAAGATGCTTTTGTCAGGGGGGTACCATGTTGAGGGCATATGTCCTAGTATGGTTCAAGCAGACTTTGTGTGATACTGAGCAACAATGCAAAAACGCCATTTGCCAAATATACTAATAAGGATCTTAATGCTGTGCATGTATGTGCATCTAAGATGACATAAACACCTATTTGGATGTTTTCATGCTTATCAGCAGGAGTCACTTTAAAATAAACATTGCAAGAATATATCAAAATGTGTGCTACTGAAATAACACTAACCTTGGCAAATATAGGAAACTCATATCATGGCGTAGCAGAGTGCCCGTTATCTCACCATGCTCAGATATAGTCACTCTATTTCCCACAACTCCCTGGGTGCCTGAACACATTCAACTTCCTTCCCTCAGTAGCTCAGAGAGGCCACACCTGATAAGGAAGATGTAGCTGGGTACAGGATCTGTCAAAACCAGCATGTGTGCAGCTGGGCCAGAGACTGTTACCTTCCAGGTTCTCCAGAAGACCCTTCCACTGTAACAAGACTTTGATATCAAAGTACTCCTGTGTCAGTGGTGTGGTCTTTTGGCCTTGGATTTCTTAAGCTGTTCACCTATGTTGATGGAGCTACCCTGGACTTCATTGTGAAGGACACTATTTATGAGGATAATTCCAAGTGATGTATTGGTGTTCTGAACTTTTTTACTGCAGCAGTGATTCTCAGCTTGACTCTCTGTTGTTATTGAGTTTCATAGAGGCTATGCTATGTAGCTGCATGCTACCCTGGCTAGGTCACAGAGACAAAACTCATTGCTGTATTTTTGTTATTTCATCTCTGTCCATACATCTATAGGGAAAATGATAGGAACCTGCTCCCACAGACTGTCATATTTAATGAAAGACAAATAAGAAAAGGAGATGTATGAGCCATAATCTGTTCCACATCTCCTTCCATGTTCAGGACGTACTGTAATTTATTTTGCAGGCAAGTTCTAATTTCCATAGGAAAAGTATTGACGTAGTCAAAGGCAATCTGTACTTTCCGAATCGTTCTGTGGGCACTGGTGCTCGCTATTTATTATTTTTCCATGCCTAAACAAAAGACATAATTTACTTAATGATACGAAAATATGTTTTTAAAGACCAGTTTGAGAGAAAGCACAACTTTTCTTGTTATTTCCTTCACTATCGACAAGTGTTTGCAAAGATTTTTTAATAAAATGGGTTTTCTACTTTACCTACTTTCAAATGATGGAGAAATATTTTTTGAATTGGATGAGGAGTAAATTTGATGTGGATTGGAATAAATTGGGCTGAAACATGGAAAAAAAGTGTAACCACCCAGGCTGAAGAGAAGAAGGAAACAAAGGAATACAATTAGAGGATGGTATTTACCTGTACTAAAAGACTTTCATCCAATAATAGTAGCTTCAGATGATCTCTTTTAATTAATTACACACAGGGGCGGACTGACAAATCATGGGGTCCCCGGCCAATAGGGGATCATGGGGCCCCTGTGTCCTTGCCCACACTCAAAGCACAGCCAAAAAAGCCTATAAAAAAGGTACCAGGGGCATTTCATGAGGCCCCATACCGACCCCGGGCCATCAGGCAGTGCCCGAATGCTCGAATGGTCAGTCCGCCCCTGATTGCACACCATATTTTACTTAAAGAATCCCTGTCCATTATTTTCAGCAAAAATCTTATCATAAGAATATACAGTTGTGTTCAAAATAAAAGCAGTCAGACATCACTAACCTGATCAGTTACTGTTTTTGGTAGAAATGATATTTCTACATGGCAAATAATTTACTAGCAGGTGTAGTAGAGTAATAGAAATCCAACAGACCCAACAGTCATGAAATGCATGCTGCTGATTCTGTGTAATTGAATCACTAATTGAAAGGGGCATGTTCAAAATAATAGCAGTGTGGAGTTCTATTACTGAGGTCATTCATTCTTTGAAAAACAGGTGGCAATTATTGCCCTTATTTAAGGAAGGAAGGCAGCAAATGTACATGCTGGTTACAGTGCATTTCTCTCTGAAATTCTTAGGAAAATGGGTCACATTGTTCAGAAGAACAGCGTACCTTGATTAAAAAGTTGATTGGAGAGGGGAAAACATATAACATCCAAAACCTGAAAGACGTAGACGAAAGTGAAAAACTACCATTCGAATGGATAGAAGAATAGCCAAAATGGCAAAATGGCAACAATCAGCTCCAGGAAGATCAAAGGTCTAAAGTTACCTGTGAGTACTGTTACAATTAGAAGAAGCCTATGTGAAGCCAAGCTATCTGCAAGAAGCCCCCGCAAAGTCCCACTGTTGAAAAAAAGACATGTGCTGAAGAGGTTACAATTTGCCAAAGAGCACATTGACTGGCCTAAAGAGAAATGGCGCAACATTTTGTGGACTGATGAAAGTAAGATTGTTCTTTTTGGGTCTAGTGGCCGGAGACAGTTTGTCAGACGACCCCCAAACACTGAATTCAAGCCACAGTACACTGTGAAGACAGTGAAGCATGGTTGCACAAGCATCATGATATGGGGATGTTTCTCAATACTACGGTGTTGGGCCTATTTATCGCATACCAGGGATCATGGATCAGTTTGAATACATCAGAATACTTGAAGAGGTCATGCTTCCTTATGCTGAAGAGGAAATGCCCTTCAAATGGGTGTTCCAACAAGACAACGACCCAAACACACCAGTAAATGTGCAACATCTTGGTTCCAGACCAACAAGATTGACGTTATGGAGTGGCCAGCCCAATCCCCGGATCTTAATCCAATAGAAAACTTGTGGGGTGACATCAAAAATGCAGTTTCTGAGGCAAAACCAAGAAATAGAGAAGAACTGTGGAATGTAGTCCAATCATCCTGGGCTGGAATACCTGTTCACAGGTGCCAGAAGTTGGTTGACTCCATGCAACACAAATGTACAGCAGTTCTCAGAAACAGTGCTTATACAACTAAATATTAATTAAGTGATTCAAAGGAAAGCAAAATCTTCAAACATTTTTCAGTTTATATAGTGAATGTTTGAGTTTATTAAAAAAAATAGCAGTGTTTGTATTCTTTTTTACAGTCTAATATTCACTTTTCTTCAATTTTTTTAGAGGAACAACACAAATTTGATCTATTTTTCTTCATGTTTTGATTTGGAATAGAATGTGTAGTGTTCCCAATGCATTTGTGTGTATGGAAATAAAAGCTATTAGAAGGATTTTGAGCTTTATTCAGTTTTTTCAACACACTGCTATTATTTTGAACACAACTTTATGTGCATTTATTGTACTTTATGAATGTTATTTACCTATAAAAGCATATCTTGCATAGCAATCTAAAAGCTCAGAAACTGCTACTAGAAAGCTCCATCTTGTATATGATATCAGCAGTCCCAGCAGACTCATAGTTGTCCCTCAGTTACACTGTATAGTATTCTCTCCTCTACAGCAGCTACATTAGATGGTGTTAAGGTAGGTGAAAGGGGGGGGGCAGAGGAGCTGGACCAACAAGTAAAGTAATTAGACACTGCCAGAAGCGGAGAGAGCTATAATGACATGCCAGGAGGCGAAGGGTTGGGCTAGGGAATTGACTCTAAAGTTGTCTCATTTTCCACAAATACACTGCAGATAAGCATTTTCCTTGATTTTCTGTGCTTTTATCTGCATTAGTTTAATGAAATAATCTTTTTATAATAGATACAAGCTGGGCAAAGCCAAATGTTCACTTTATTGCCAGCAGCATAAGGTACCCATACAAATCTTCCTTTTCAATAAACCTCTGGGGGTGACAAGAGAAAGCCCTAACTAAAGCATATTTCTATGGTTGCAGTCAGATTTGAAAAAAAAACTCACTATATGTTTTTTATGTGTTCCCATTTGCACAGCCTAGCCTCTAAACCTTTAATCCTTTGTTAGAACAGCCAGTGTTTAAATCTAGGTACAAATGATGATAAAGATCTGTCTACACAGTACAGACGAAGTTAATTGTGGTAAACACAGTTGTCCATAAACAAAGAGAGCTTCCTAGGATTTTTTCTTGCTTGAGGGTTCAGAATAGAGCATCTGAAAAAAGGTAAGCTTCAGTTTTTAAATCAGTTATGCTATGTGAATGGGGGCATGTAACAAATTTAAAGTAGATGTTACTCCAATTTGTTACTCCAGGTGTAAACCTGGTATCTGAACTATCCTTTCAGGTCCACATCCAATCCCTGTCCAAATCATGCCATCTCAACCTCCGCAACATCTCCAGAATACACCCCTTTTTAACCAATGATACCACAAAGCTCCTAATTCACTCCCTGGTTATCTCTCGACTCGATTACTGCAACTTCCTCCTCATTGGCTTACCTTTACATAGGCTATCCCCCTCCAGTCCATCATGAATACTGCTGCCAGGCTCATCCACCTTACCAACCATTCAGTGTCTGCTACCCCTCTCTGCCAATCCCTCCACTGGCTTCCACTCACTCAACAAATAAAATTCAAAATACTAACAACTTACAAAGCCATCCACAACTCTGCCCACAGCTACATCACCAACCTGATCTAAAAATATCAAGCAAACCACTCTCTTTGATCCTCCCAAGACCTTCTGCTCTCTAGTTCCCGTGTCACCTCCTCCCATGCTCGCCTCCAGGACTTCTCCCAAGCTTCTCCCATCCTATGGAACTCTCTACCCCAATCTGTCTGGCTGTCTCCTAATCTATCCACCTTTAGACGATCCTTGAAAACCTTTCTCCTTAAAGAAGTCTACCCTGCTTCTACATAGTAAACCGCCATTTATTTCCTCCATCAGCTCATCCCCCCCACAGCTATTACCTTTTATATCACTCAACCCCTCCTCCTAGATTGTAAGCTCTAACGAGCAGGGCCCTCTGTTTCCTCTTGTACCAAATTGTATTAAAACTGTAATGTCTATCTTCATTTTGTAAAGTGCTGCACAAACTGTTGGTGCTATATAAATCCTGTATTATTATAATAATAATAATTTGAAAGGCAAATGTGCAAATACACTTCAAGCTCCAGGTTGTTTGGGGCTCTCTCCTCACCTAATGTGAATGCCAAGTACCAGTGTGTCACGTACCTTGGTTGAAGGTTGAGTTGATGAAAGGGCTTCCCTTACGGCTCTGGTTCGAGCCCCCCTGAATGTGGTGACAGAGGCACGAGGCTCAAAGAAGCATGGTTGCCAATAGCTTGAGAGCAGATGACTGCCTCAGTCAGGAATGTTGTCAAGGTGAGACAGGGTCATACACAGTGAGACAGCTTGGTTAGGAGGCAGGCTGGGGTTGGTACCAGGTTAGCAAGCAGAGCAGTGTCCAGTAGCAAGCAGAGGTCAGGGGGAAGTCATGGTCAGCACCAGAAGATCAGGCAGAGAGTAGTCTAAAGCAAGCCCAGGTCAGAATCCAGAATCTACAGAGCAAGGTCAGGAGCAAGCCAGGTCAGCAGTGGATGATCAGTCAGTACAAATAGGAACACGGGTCACAGGAAGCTGAAGAACATCCAGCGATTAGTACACAACAGAGTCTCCTTTAAATAAACAGCTTGATGCCAATGCAGGAAGATGTGCGCGGCGATACGTGTCAGTGCATGCTGGATATTAGCCTGGGCTTGTCTGTGTGTTGGTACACGTGCACGAGAATTAGCAACATGGAAATGAGTAGTAGCTGCACAAGAATTAGCATTAACTGTAGAAGAATTAGCATTAGCTGCACTAGTTTCCTGACACAGTGCCACCAGTGGAAGAAAATGGAGTCAGTCACTTGCTCTCAATAATCAGAAAAACTGGGTATTTCTTCCCTCCACATAGTGAAACAGACTGGTGGGAGAACAACATAAAAGTAAGTATGTGGTTGAGTCATTAAAATGAGTTTTAGTTTGCATCAACAATCCTGGACAATGATTAGGTAGGAGTGTATCTGTAAAAAGACCCAAGATGAGAATCTTGTCTAATGGTGGACCTTATAAAGTTGGTTAAACACAATAAGATTTATTTTGCTCAGCCCCAGGAGCTGGACTAGAGAAATCAACCAATTCCCCTTTCTATGATAATGGCTCCAGTGGTTGTCATCTGGATGCAGGAACTGTTTGGACAACAATTTCCCACCCTGTTTCGCAAATGTTAATTGAAAATGAGTGGGGAACTGTTAAAGACACAAAAGCATTGCAGAGGATGATGCCAGCCAGTCATGTTAAAAAGTCTTTATAGAAGAATGTTAAACTTTTACAGTGCTCAGGAGGTCTTACTAGGTCATGAGTAGCTCGGGAGAGGAGAGCATTATTTTTTCCATCACCCATCCTAACATTTGTAAGAATGAATAGAGAACCCACTTTCATGGAGTTTCATGGAAAATCTCAAGCAAGCTGGCTATCACTACTTAATTAACAACACCTTCAATGTTTCCACTTAAATTGCTTGTACACTGCCTGCCAGGAAACTAGAGAAAGCTATGGTCTTGTGACAATACTTTAGCTGTGGTATTTGGGGATTATTGTAATTTTATTTTTCACCTCCAACAGGATGTTATTTTTACTCTGCTGTTACTAATTATTATTATTATTATTACAGAAGTTTTAGTTATAAGCAAAATGATGTCCTGTGAATACCAAAAGAGAAAAAGTCATACTGTGATAGAATATTTTTTTTTAAATTTGGAAGCAGCACATATAAAAATGTTGTAAAATTGTTCTGAATTAAATTCACAGAAAGCAAAAAGGCTGGGAAGTGTGTTTTTATAAATAAAAGTGGCTCTAAAGGCAGAAGGATTTTTCTTTTTACCTTAATGCATTCTATGCATTAGGATAAAAAACCTTCTGGGTACAGCTCCCCCCCAGCCTCCACTTATACTTACTTGAGCAACATCTCGATCCAGCAATGTGCATGAGAGCCGCAGCTCTCCCAGGTCTCTCTCTCCTCACTAGCACACACAGCAGCCGGAGTCACTGGCTCCTGCTGCCTGCTGTCAATCAGCACGAGATTAAGCACGCGATCATGTGAAACGCGTTAACAGGTCCTGTATTCATGTCCTGGTGTTTTGTGTGTCCTATGGATTAATAAATACGCACTATATTCATCAATCATTCGGTGTGCGGCTGACCTTTCTTCCTGTTGCATCGTGTGTGGTTTACCTGTTGTGGATCGATCTGGATTGTTGTGGATCGATCTGGATTGTTGTGGATCGATCTGGATTGTTTGCCTGAGCGGCAAATACTATGGTTTCTCTCACAGGGTCATAGATCTTTCTGACTACTCTGATCTAACTAGTAATTTCAAGGATGCTGCTCTTAAAGGGTCTACTACTGCTACTGTTGCTACTTCAGAGTACCTGTCATTTTCTGTGCCCATTTTGGGTATCATGTATCCCTAAATCATCTCCTCTAGAATTGAGTTCAGCAATAAAAGGTAAAAGACTAAAGAGGCTGGTTCACAACTTATTTTCTGCCCCAACATGCACCAAGAGCCATTGCTGACTTGGCTCTGCAATGCTCACCTGTTGCTGACTTTGGCTTGTGTCTGGACCTTGTCTCACCAGTGTAATATATTTCTTCATCAATTCAAAGCTTTTGATGACAATGCTCCTGTGGTGCCAACATTACCCAACGAGTTCCACCCTGTTGTACTTTCTCTCCCCATGTCCCTATCCAGGGGTGTTTAGACTGGAGCATTAAGAGAGGCCACAATTGTCAGCTACTGCTCATGACAAAACAACATATTCTCTGCTTCCTTTAGAATTTTTTCCTTCCTCCTCAATGCCAACAATCACTTTTCCTGGAAACATCACTCATTCCTATAGGCATTAACTATTTGATCATCAGCTAAGGTATGCTATAGCTTTAGAACAATCTTTCTAATGAGAGATTATGGTACAAACATGCATATTAACATTATTGAACATTCATGTTTGTGCTTTTTTGGAGAGCAGGAGCATTTACCAGATACCCTGGCCCCATCTTCTCTCAGGTCAAACCAAACAGGCTGGGGTACAAAAAATCCAAACCAGCTGATCAACTCTTTTACTAAAAGCTTGGGAAGTGTATGCTTGCCACTATTGGATACTGCATACATACTGTACAAACTTTCTCTGATGTCTTCTCTCTTCCTCCAAAAAGTCTGACCATCATTTGTATCAGATCAGTGACTCATGCCTTATTAGATGGCTCAGTTTAAGGTTTCTAGCAAGCAAAAGGAACTCCAAAGCAAGACACCTCTTATATTCTGTCTCTTTAACTAACCCTTGAGTGCTCTGAGAACCTTATATATACAAAACAGATATAATTCAAAACATTACAAACTAATAAGCTTTAAAAACAACTTAAAGAAAAGAAATTGCATTAGTTTCACATGTTAGTAGCCTTAAATCTTAGACTTTATATTCCAGCATATTAAGAGCCACAAACAAATCTTCTGGGCATTTATTTTAGCTTTTTTTAACCACTTGCCCTCCAGAGGATTTGCCCCCCCCCTCCCCCCACCTTTCCTGACAAAGGCCATTTTTGTGATACGGTTCTGCGTTACTTTAACTGACAATTGCACAGTCATGAAATGCTGTACATAAATTAAATTAATGTCCTTTTTTTCCCCACAAATAGAGCTTTCTTTTGGTGGTATTTGATCGCCTCTGCATTTTTTTATTTTTTTGCACCATAAACAAAAAAAGACCGACATTTTATTAGAGAAAACATTTTTTTTTACATTTTGCTATTAAACATGTCCAATAAACAAATTTAAAAAATAAAATGTCATCATAAATTTAGGCCAATATGTATTCTGCTACATGTCTTTGCTAAAAAAAAAATCCCAATACGTGTAAATTAATTGGTTTACGTGAAAGTTATAGCATCACAAATAGCGATATATACTGGATTTTTTTAAATTTTATACAAGTAATGGTGGCAATCAGCGACTGATAGCAGGATTGTGGCGGGCATTCTGACACTGGGTGGGAACTGACTAACTGCCACTGATATCCCCAGTGACACTAATACAGTGATCAGTGCTAATTAAAAGCACTGACACTTTACTAATGACACTGGGCAGGAAGGGTTTAACTTTTGGGCAATTAAAGGGTTAACTGCGTGCTGTGCGTGTTTTAATATGTGTGCTGTATGCTGTTTTACCTTGGAGACATGCTGCTTTGTATTTCTCTGCTTTGCAGAGAGATATAAAACAGCATGTCGTTGCTGGCAGGAGACAGACACATAGGTCTCTCCCCTGTCAGCTTTGCACAGCGATCACTAGGTGCCAGTGGGGAATCTCCAGACTGGACCCATTGATTGACATGTCTAGCCACCAATGGCAGCATGCGTGCTCCCTACCCGGAAGTGCAAATCATGTATATATAAATGATTTTGCGCGGCCCTGCCAACCTGTAGCAGTATTTCGGCTATAGAGCGGCAGGCAAGCGGTTAAATTGCTGCCATAATATTCACATGTTGTTTATAAAGAAACAAGTATTGTGTTGTGATTTTGTACACATTGCTTTAGTTAGTTATTTTGGCCAACACTAAAATATAAAAATTGAAATATGAATAAATATGGTAAAAATTAAACTGTAGATTAATACTTTTTATTCACCTTTTGCATTAGCAGGTGGAGCTCTAGGTTACTTATTTAATTTTTTGTTCTGCCTCTTTGCAATCTGTGGAGCTCCTCATTGTTTACAGAACTTAATGGCTCAAGCCTGAATTTATACACACAAGTTAATGAGTCACTGTGACTGTGCATGAAGTTTGGATCAGACAAAAGGAGTCTAAAAGCTTGCTTCTCGCTTCTACTGTGCTATCACTTTAGATTACAGATATATAATATATATATATATATATATATATATATACTTTATATGTATAAATATATATATATATATATATATATATATATATATATATATACCGTGTACCTACAGAGCCTCAAAGCTTCTGTGATATCACTGTTTATATAATCTGTGATATATACCATCTAAGGACTGGAGAGCAACATCTAAGGACTGGTAATTTACCCATTTTAAATTATTTAAAATTTTAGATAAATTGTAATATAACTACACGTACCACTTGCCAGTTTTCCTCACTTTAATTTAGAAATCATTTGATATATTTAACAAATGAAAGGACAAATATAAAATATATATTTCCCTAGTACTATGCCAAATGGATGGCAAAACATTTTTGTTCATTTTCCTCTGCGGCAATATAATAAATATTCTGTCAGGTAAGGCTGTATTATTTTAATCCAGAAAAAATAAAAGGGATCTAAAATGTGACATGATGAGTACATGTAACATATTTCATTTTAATACCATTTTCTAGGTGAGATAGCAGCTTTTATCTCCTTGCCACAATCATGCCTGGAACATACATTTCAGTAGACTTCATTTATTGTGTTGGAGGGTTTCCACCTCTATAGCTCCCTCATGACAAATTAGCCTGCCCTTCTAAACAAATAAGCACTTCAGAGAGTTCCACTTGACAGGCTTGTTAATCCCAGGAGTCTGTCTTATCATTGCAGAATTTAAGGACTGAGGTTTTACAGTATCCCTGCACTGCCTGGCTCTTACACAGTTGAGGACAAGAAAATTAGCGTACAACCTTTTTTTTGCATGCAGTAAGCATTTGTGCCACCTATAAAAACTTTTGTGCCATTTAGGAAGAATGTATACTGAACTAACAGGCATAAATATAAAAAAGCACAATGAAAGGATCATTGATCACTGATGTGTAAGCATTGGTATTGTATAGAAACCATTTGGATTTCAGTTTACTAATATAACATCAGTGCAAGAATTTTGGTTACTTAATGTGAGCTACTATACTCAGTGCATGCTATTTATACAATAGTTCAGAATAAAGGTAATTCCGAATGTAATTTTGTTTTACTTTAGGCAACATTTTGCCATTTTAACAACATGCATTGATGTTAAGGAAATAATTTCAAACTGTGGGAGAGAAGACTTCCAATTAATGTTGATACTTCTAATCCTGTCCTGTCATTATTATCAAAGTGTGTCTACAGCTAAAACTTTTTTTTTTAAACTTAGGACTGCAGTGAGAGTTAAAACCCCATAATGCTTTTATTTCAATCCCTCCACTGGCTTCCGATTGCGCAACGGATCAAATTCAAAATCCTAACACTGACGTACAAAGCTGTCCACCATACTGCCCCGAACTACATCACTGACCTAATATCCAAGTACCGCCCAGCACGCACACTCCGCTCCTCACAAGACCTCCTTCTCTCTAGTTCCCTGGTCTCCTCCTCCCATGCCCGCCTCCAGGACTTCTCCAGGGTGTCACCCATCCTCTGGAACTCCCTGCCCCAACCCATCAGATTATCACCTACTCTCCTCTCCTTTAGGTGCACCCTGAAAACCCATCTCTTCAGGGAAGCCTACCCTACCCCCTGCTAACTTGACCGACCTCCTCCACTCTTCCTACCACTCCATCCCCCACAGCTATCTCCTCCTGTACCACTATCCCCTGCCTCCTAGATTGTAAGCTCCAAAGAGCAGGGCTCTCAATCCCCTCATGTTTTGCATTGTATTGGTATTGTTCTGTCACATGTTCTGTCCCCCTTTGTAATGTACAACGCTAAGCGAACTATTGGCGCTTTATAAATACTGTATAATAATAATAATAATAATTTGTTCTTCGGACTGAAAGTTAGAGAAAATCCAAATTTTTAGTCTTTGCCAGAACAGGATCAGAGTTGCAATCTTCCAGTGGGGACAATTGTTTCAGTGGCAACTGTTGGTGGTATTTCCTTTACTTTGGAGACATTTACAGTTAGTTTGTTTAGTGTGTACATTGTAAGAAAAAGAAGGGAACTCTACCCAATTAGACACAGACGGCAAAAAAAAAAATTGACAGGGGGTTCAACAATTCCCTACCATATCCAAAATGACAAATAAAACCTTTGATTTTGGACAACCTGTAAAGGTTTGCCCCCTTATGCCTGGTACACACTATTAAGTTTTTTGTTTTGTACAAGAGGGCCGAATTAAAAAAAAAAAACTGAGGAGCTTGGGAGGAGCTCGCTGTACTAACTATCCAATGTTATTACAGTGATCTCCCCGCTTAGCAATTGTGTTCTGACAGGGGGATTGTCCCCCCTGCCAGAACACACAATCAGCACTTACAGCCATTGGCTTCCAGTACTGATCGGATGCTGATCGGATGTTAGTTTTTCAGCATGCTCGTTCGACAGACGTCAGCCATTCAGTCAGCTTCTGTGGGACAGGCTGGTGTATGCATGGACCTAATGTCGGTCAGTTTCTGTTGAACAGGCCGATACCGCCCTATATTCGGCTCGTATGTATGAGGCATTACTCTACTGCCTAGGCATAGCAGATGCCCACAAGGCATTCTTTATAGTTAAATCAACCTTGTCTGTAGCTATTTATACTCTGTTAGCTGATTAGAATTTCTATTATGTCTTGCTTCAATGTATACTTACCCATCTAATAATTTATCTATGCATGAAGAGGGTAACCAACCTAAAAGCTTGTTTTTAAATTTTTTAGGTTGTCACTAAATGGTGTCACTACAATACTTTCTGCTTTCTTTGCATATTTATTGCTGGCAAAAATACTACAATTTTTGGTTTTATTTTCAAACTTTCGGTAAAAAATTAATTGACTTTGTCCATTGTGTTATTGTCTTTTCTCTGTGATCTAATCTGAGCTTTAGGCTATGGAAACATGTTCACTATTGTACAGAGTTTACTAATTTAATAATCTAATTTTGTGTGAAAGTTTTGTTGCAACTGTGTGGTTGTTTTACTGGTAATATTGGCATTTTAGGTGGTTAATGATGGTAAATGAAACAGTGAATCTGGGTATTATAGTCTACATTCTCTAAATAATCTATCATTTTATCATTGCTTCTTATCAACCCCCTCATTGATTTCCCCTTGATAAATTGCATTTTCTTTACCTAAATATTTGTTTTGCGGTGTCCAGCTCCAGGCATACTTTTATGTCCTTATCAGGCAATGAAAAGAGTGTTAGCCTGCCAAAAACTCCTCTTTTTCAGTGTTTTCAAAATCTATTAACCAAAGAGAGGAGAAAAAAAAATATTGGAAGTGATAAGGAGCAGATAGTAGCTTTGTAAAGCTGGCTATTTGCTGATCGTTAAGTGTAAACATATGTGTCGCAATTCCTATTTTCACTGTATAGATATTGATTAGGACATTTGTGTAATGTATAAATAATAGCATCTATGACAGTGCTATCAGAAGTACTAGTAAAGTGTCTCAATGAGTGAGTTATGGTCGCCCTTGCGCTGGCTTCAAAGACCCATAAATGGCCATTTGATTGTCTCTTTGACTGTGTAATAATTAACAGAATTTGTTATGATAGGAAGGATGTACCAGGCTTTCAATTGATGACATTCTATATGCTATTGATTATGACTAAACTGCTAAGCAGCTGTTACTTTTAAGGCCTTTTAAAGATTTCATCATAAGCACCAAATTGATTGCATTTTATTATGTACCGAGTATATAAAATTGACTACAGTTATCATATCGCACGTCAACAGGGATGATGGTTTAACACGTTGGTTACCTAGTCATCTTTTTACAAATTATTTCCCTAAATAGTTCCTTATTTTACCTAAATACTACTAATCACATCTAAAAAAGGTATAGTGTAAATCTTGGGAGTGGGTCACTATATTCTAAAATATAGGCAATGCAAACAACTATACACATATAATCAGAGGTTAGTGTTGTTTAAGCATTTTTATAAGATTATGTTTTTCATTTTGTATTTTCTAACCTAATTTTCTGAGCTTTTTTAACTCAGTAAATCTTTTGGAAAGCTTGGAAAACTTTCTGTAATCCTATATATAAAGTGTGGCCTCAATGTCTGTCTTCTGTTTTCAAAAGGTTTTGCTGTGTCCAAAGTAGTTTTAAATCACTTCCTCAGCCCAACCAGCTTCTTATGTCTTTGGCCAGGTTGAAGTGGAGTATCTGCCAAACAGCTAAATATGCACTTGAAACACATATAAGTGAGCTGATTTACCTGCCAACAAATGTTCAGCATTTCTTGTGATCCATACACCCTTCCTACACATAACCAGGATTGTGGCACCTTTTGCTGATACAGTTTGAGAGCTTCCTATGTCACCAAGCTATAAATAATAATTGTGCCACTACTAAGATCTTCCCTGTGCCTCCTTTTCCTGCAACCTCCCCCTAAATCTCCTAGTATCTGAAAAGAAGAAAGAATGGTAACAGTGTTCTATATTTTTCTCAAGGTTGTATTGCTCCAATTTACCTGGAGCATCTGTCTCCTAGCTTCATCTACCTTGGTTGACATCCCCTATTGTGTAAGACACCATGTGATATTAGTGAATTAGCACCTAGCCATTTATAATAATTTTTCTTTTAAGAATAAAGTTTTATTGAGGAGTTAGGCACAATAACAATCAAACAAATAAGCATAAAAAACTTAATACTGAGACAATGAAAACATGATCAAGAACAAAAATCGCTGTCTGTAAAAATTCGTAATTGAAGTGTTACTAAACCTTGGACCCTGCATTCCCTATATCTGATCTCCCACAGTACACAGAACATGGAAATGCAATTATTTTAGTAAATATAAACTGCTAAATACCTTTTCTCATCAGCAGTATATAGCAGTCTTATGACTTCTATCAGTGTCTGGCCTAGCACTGGTTAAACTTGTAGGAGGAGTTTTCATTCTCCTTTGACTGTCCTATGAGGTTGCATGACCCCTGACCCTCTGTCTGGTCAGTGCTGATTGGCCCTGTGCTGATCACATGCACCCTCACAAAGTAAAAAAGTTATCTAGCCATACACACTAAACTGGGCATGTGCAGAGTGACTCCTAGAGCTTTGTACTATCAGCAGATGGATTGGGGACAGTAGAAGAAGGGAAGAATTAGAGAAGACAGGAACATACATGCTTTACTGCATATACAGACTGATTTTACTGTTGTGGCTTTAGTAACACTTTAACTCTCATTAATAACCATAACATCAAGAAACCCCAAGCTCAAGTGCCCACTTGCCCACTTGAGTAGCATCTTTAAACCAAAAAGCAGGCATCCTACAGGGCTCAGTCCTACAGGAATAAAGAAGGTGCAAAAAAATGGTAATGTCTAAAAAGATCCAGGTGAGCAATCCTGCATATGACACATTTTCAGCTTCAAAAAGAAAAAAGGAAAGAAAGAGGAGGATAAGTGAACAGAACCAGAGTGAGGAGGAATTAACAAAAAAAAAGTACAGAAGAGGGAAAAAGGAGGGTGTGTCTAGCTGTGGGGGCTACCAAGCGCATATGAACGCGTATAAACGTATGAACGCCTAACGATTTAAAAAGGACAAAATCTATTTATTATAATTAGTAATTTTCTACTAATGGATGCTTTTTAGGGTCTTTGGCACATTGTTTTTACTTTCTTTGCACACACGGCATGATCTTTATTTTCATGCATTCTGATGTGAGTGTGAGTGTAGTGTGATGTTTTATTGGAAGCATCTTCTATAGGTACTTATTAGGTGTTAAGACCTCTCATTTAGGGATTACTGGACTACGGTTACGAATTATACTTATTATATATATACGGTTATGTCTATATATATTTGGACACAGGCACAATTTAATTTTTTTTTCAGGTATTTACCAAAACATATTCAAGCTATAGTTATATGATGGATATGAGCTGAAAGTGCACACTCTCAGGTTTAAATTGAGGGTATGTACATCCAAATTAGAGGAAGGGTTTAGGAATTACAGCTCTTAAGATTAGCCCCCCTTTTTAAAAGGGACCAAAAGTAATTGGACAATTGAATCAAAAGCTGTTTCATGGCCAGGTGTGGGCTGCTCTGCTATTTCTTTATCAATTAAGCAGGTAAAAGGCCTGGAGTTGATTTTAAGCGTGGTATTTGCATTTGGAATCTATTGCTGTGAACCTACATCATGTGTTCAAAGGAGCTGTTCATGCAAGTGAAACAGGCCATTGTAAGGCTTCAAAAGCAAAACAAATCCATCAGAGAGATAGCAGCAACATTAGGAGTGGCCAAATCAACAGTTTGGTGGATGATCACAGGATCCTCTCTATGGTAAAGAAAAACCCATTCACAACATCCAGACAAATGAAGGACACTCCCCAGGAGCTCGGTGTATCATTGTCAAAGTCTACATTCAAGAAAAGACTTCATGAGAGCAAATACAGAGGGTTCACCACAAGGTGCAAACCATTCATAAGCCTGAAGAATAGAAACACCAGATTAGACTTTGCCAAAAAACATCTAAAAAATCCAGATCAGTTCTGGAAAAGCATTCTTTGGATGATTAATCTGTACCAGAATGAGAGGAAGAAAAAAGGGTGGAGAAGGCTTGGAACAGCTCATGATCCAAAGCACACAACGTCATCTGTAAAACATGGTGGAAGTAGTGTGATGGCATGGGTATGCATGACTTCCAGTGGCACTGGGTCATTGGTATTTATTGATGATGTGACAAAAGACAGAAGCAGCCGGATGAATTCTGCATTGTTTAGAGATATACTCTCAGCCCAAATTCAACCAAATGCAGCAAAGTTGATTGGACGGCGCTTCACAGTACAGATGGACAATGATCCAAAACACACTGCAAAAGCAACCCAGGAGATTTTGAAGGAAAAGAAGTAGAATATTCTGCAATGGCCGAGTCAATCACCTGATCTCAACCTGATTGAGCATGCATTTCACATACTGAAGGCAAAACTAAAGGCAGAAAAAACCACAACAAAGAACAACTGAAGACAGCTGCAGTTAGAGCCTGGCAAAGCAGAAAGGAGGAAACCCAATCTCTGGTAATGTCCATGGGTTCCAGACTTCAGGCAGTCATTGCCAGTAAAG
This sequence comes from Staurois parvus, assembly GCF_062004578.1. NCBI lineage: Eukaryota > Metazoa > Chordata > Amphibia > Anura > Ranidae > Staurois > Staurois parvus. The sequence goes on along the minus strand of NW_028317854.1, from coordinate 13,035,335 downwards.
GATTCTCAACAAAATATTAAAAATTAACATTTTATTTATGATTATATTCATTTGTCCAATTACATTTGAGCCCCTGAAAATGGAGGGACTGTGTATAAAAATGGTTGCAGTTCTTAAAATTTTTACTTGACATTTATGTTCAACCCCTTGAATTAAAGCTGAAAGCTTACATTTCAAATTAATTTGGATTGTTTTGTTTTAATTTATTCTGATGGTATACAGAGCCTAAAGCATGCATATTGTGCATGTGTCCAAATATATATGGACCTGATTGTATATTTAATATATATATATATATATATATATATATATATATATATATATATATATTTATATATATATATATATATAATTAATATTATTTGTTAAAAACTCTGTGATTAAAAATGTTTTTTTTGTGTTAGGGTTTTGTTATTTGTAAACATTTATTTAGGGTGTATATTATATTAAGTACTATATATCTGCTGGATTTAACTTGGTTGAAGGGACATACACAAAAAGGAATATTAAGTAAAGCAATTCAAAGAGTGGGAATTATATGTTGCTAAGAGTAACTGTACCCAGCCCATTTCTGTGTACCTTATTGAATATGTCTGGGTAATTTAGTTGCCAAATATAGACTTTTATGTTCTAATCATAATATTTCTGGGAGATATGAAAATAGCTAGAGCATGCTACAATATAGCAACAAAGACAAAATGAAATTGATTAATTCTGCATACAGAATCTCTCCCTAAGAGCTCTTATTTTGTTTATCTATAATAAGACCAGGATTAATCTAGGCTGATTGCTTTATAATCTCCTTTTTATATAAACTTTACAATTAGTAACATAGAGAGTACTGAGCAAAATTACATACCAGTGGCATAGAAATGATTTAGAAGGCTTTTTTTCACTATGAAATCAAGGCACGGCAAGCGTGATTTTGTTGTTAAGTGAGCCACTGCAAACACAATTTACTCATGTGATAGCATAATAGCACAGTTGGTTCATTTTACAAATGTAGAGCCTGTTGCAAACGTGCGCATCAGAGCTGGGCGCGGTTCAACCATTTTTTTAGGCATCTCCATTTTCTCCGCTCATCTTTCCACCCCTCCCTCTCACTGAGAGGAGACCTGTGGCCAGTGTGTGTGTACTGTGTATGGGTCACTGGCAGGGCAAGGCATCCCTAGTTTGGTGCCGAGTGGTCTGCGAAAGTGTATCCTTTCTCACCTAGGCCAGGATAAGGCCAGCGTTCCCAAGAGAATTGGAGCCTCACTGACCAATGTGCCTGTGTAATTTCATGCCTCGTAAAAAGATAACAGAGCCTTCCCCGGAGTTCAAGGCATTCCCAAGAGGCCCACACCAGATAACATTTTTAAAAGATCAATTTTTCCCCTATGTTTCATATCTTGGAATATGAGAGACTTACATAAAAAACAGACATCCCGTCAGATTGGCTAGGAGCAGGCGAACAGTTTGATGGGTCATTCGAATTATCTCGGGCCATCAGTGGAGCCAAAACATAGAACTCGTGAACCGTGCAACACATAATTTCATAATTCATATCTAGATAATCCTCAGACTTGTCTGCATAATAATATACCCGCGGGTAAATTGTCGCGTGTGCAGCTGGGAAGTTATAGACCAGAATATGAATTATGAAAGATGTTGGTTCCAATTTTGGGTTCCGCCTGCCGATCCCTCCGTAAACAGAGTATTGGTCAGTTACTCAGAACCACCCCCTGCTGGGAAACTTTAAAGCAGGCTGTCAAGCCAAAGAGAAGTTGAGTTGAAGAATTCTCCCATTTTTCCATCGTAACATAGGGAGACCAAAGCACCCTCCTGCTCTGACTTGGATCTGCTAAACCCAGGACTTTGGCAAGTACTTTAACCCTTTCACTTCTCTCTGATATCTCTTTACTGTGCTATGGTTCTTTGTATATTTATATATATATATCTTAGTTATATCTTCTCTGTAAATATTTTATTGCACCTGTTTGACCCTTTTAGTAATAAATCTCTCTTTCTGAAAGTGTTGAACTGTTTCTATAGTTCTTAATTGCAATTTACAAATCTCTGCCTTTGAAGAGACGCTACTGTTTGTTTAAACCTCTGTATAACCGGCCTGCGAACCGTTTTATAGAGACGATTATTTCAATCATTATAGTGTTATAACTGATAAGGCGAGTTTCCTCTTTCTCTGTACAAAAAGGAGGTGGTGGCAGTGTGGAGGGTTAGTTGCGTAATTAACCCGACCCAGTAACAATCGCTCAGGTTGCAGGTACATGGATTGTAGTCCATTAGCTGGAAAATCTTTGTGCAGGGTGCAGCTGGTATTGTTACGCATGTCACATCGCGGTTTTAGATTGGCTAGTCCTTCGGTCACGAGTTTGGGTGAGAAGGTCTGGGGTCTGACGCAGCAATCATGACAGAGCCCCCAGTAATTCCTGCTAAATAGAAGTCTTTTATTCCGTATAATGTTTAAAAGTATATCACCAAGTACCAACCCCTATCCCCCAACCCACTAATTGCTACCTTCTCGCTTCCACTAAAAAATTGACCAATATATTTTCTAAAATAAATGTCCTAATTTCTTACCACCTTTTGGTACCCCATGAATCTTTGCAGTGAACCTCCTGCTATATTCCCCATAAGAGATGCATAGCTCAAACATAGCTCACATAGTTGCTGTTAACATAAAGTGGTTGTAAAGGTAAAGGTTTTTTTTTACTTTAATTCATTCTTTACATTAGTAGCTAATCTGAGCCCAATCTCAATTCAGCACCATGCAAGTCTGCTCTTTTACCCTGTCTCACAGGCTTGGTTGGGAAATATGCAATAGTTAAGTAAAATAATATTCTTTTATATCTTTACCTACACCACATTTGATTGGAGAAGAAAAGGGGCCATTTGGGGGACTTTATAGGCACTACAACAGTGATAAATAAAATTATTGCTTTTTTGAGCATACATAGATGTACAACAATTATAATATTTTATAATTGTTGTATGTGTATATATGTTCAATAAAGCAATAATTTTATTTATTACTGTTGTAGTGCCTATAAAGTCCACCAAATGGCCCCTTTTCTTCTCCAATAGTTTGAATAGGACGTTGCAATTGGGAGCGTCGTACATATCCTCACAGAAATGACCCTGCGTTGGATATCATATCTCTATAATCTACACCACATTTCAAACACACTTTTCTCAGGGCTTGGTGTTCCCATTTCCTGTAACCAAATGTTAGAAGTGGCAGTCTTGGCCTCCATTAAGAGTTTTACCCTTTTGCAGTTTAGGAAACCTTAGTCAAGTAAAATACAGTTAAATACAGTGCTGCCTTTTTAAAATAGACACGTGTAAATTGTACATGTTACCAGTGCAGGGTTTTGGTTCTTTTTGGCTCAGCTCATCATAATTTATCATTTTATAAATTATTATTATTTTACAGAATTTATATACTGTAGCTCCAACAGTTTGCACAGCACTTTATCATATAAAGGGAGACAATGATTACAATACAGTTCAACACAGAAGGATTAGAATGGCTCTGTTCATGGAACTTATGATCTAAGAGAGAGGGGGAGCTGATACAAAATGTAACTGTGGGGAATGAGCTGATGGAGGTGGTCAACATGCAGTTTTTAGGTTCAGGCAGAGGTGGTTTCTCTGTTTGCTTAAAGGTATACAGTGTAGGATAAACAGGGTAGGATAGAAATTTTTGCACCCTAAGCCCCACTCCATGGTGTCCAAATCATACAATGAAAATTGCAACCCTTCAAATTGGATAATTGGCTGTGCATTATAAGGCACCTCTTGACATAAATTCTTATTTGAAATAGTTTGTTGGCCACCAGAGCATAAGGGAATGATTTACATAGCTTTCCCACTATTCTTAAAGTAGAAATCCAGGATAAAACTAACTTGTCCTAAAATTACCCCTCCCCACGCCTAACACCTATACTAACTAATCTGTGTAAAAAAACATGTATATACTTAGCTATTTTCAGCTTTTTTTTATTTTGATAAATATATTCTACACTATAGAAAATTAATATTTTTGAAAGTTCCTTCCCCAGTGTTTCCACATGAACAAAAACATGTGAAAATGCCTAACGTGCATTACACAACTTATGTACTATAGCATGATATAAACACACTTCACTGTATGTGTGTTGATAACAAAAAACAGTATAAAAAGGTAATCTGATATATGTATATAATTTTAAACTTTTTTCTTAAAATATAATCTCATAACCATTTATGACATTACTTGAAATTACACTTCTGCTGTTATTATAAAGGTCTTAGGTTAGCTTCATAAAATAAAATAAAAAGGGGAGAGCTGTGAACTTTTAAATATATAGAGGATACATTACTTAATTTGGGAGGGGCATCATTACACTAAGCAATAGTAAGATATTAAACAAAAGAATTGGTAAAAAAAACCCAAAAGACACATCCCCTTAAAATAAAAAATATTTTAATATTGTATCGAAATGTATATAGAAAATGGCAGCATTGTCCTGTATCCTGCTAGTACTCAATTCCCTCTCTAACCTCATCCAGTTATGTGGGAAAAAGTACAAGGGCAAAATGAGCCTGCAAAAGTACTAAAAACTATCCTTAAAGACATTTCTACAACAGTGTCATATCATTTATAGAAAAGTGGTGGATATAGTTATCCTCAATATTTAGTCCTCATGCATGCTAGACTTTTGGCTTTTGACGTTTTTTTCTACAGCCAGCATGTTATCCTATGTGTCCATGCACACATAGACTGTAATCAACATTTTTAACAGGGGCGTTTTTTGGCTGTGAAAAAAACAACCCAGAACTAGTGAGTTTCTAGAGGAGTTTTTTAGCTGAAAAAAGGTCTAACGCTGAAAAATGCAGTAAATAGCAGCAAACCAGTGTTTTTGGACTTTTTTTGACCAACAAAAAAAGGTGGTAAAAATAACCTCCACAAAACTATAAAAACCGCAAACAAGAAAAAACACAGCAAACCGCCACTAAACGCTAATACAAAAATGATAAAAAATGCTGAAAAACTCACTTTTTTAACGTGAATTTACACAGCTAACGTTACCAGCGTTATTAAAATGGCCAGTGTGCATGGAGTCTTAGATACATAAACAAACAAGTATCATCCCTCAGTTAAAGAAAATGTTCAGCTTTTTAACATGTTACATGTTACAACTGTATTTAGAGTGTAAAATGTAACATGTTCCAGCTTCTGCCCCCCCTTCTCTCCCCCTGATCCCCTTCCTCTTGACAACAGATGCAGCTGCTGTCACATTTAAAACTGGCACGGCCATTTAGCCCTGTCATTCACTCACAGCAATCTGTGATTGAGTGAACTACAGGTCCCATCGGCTGCTGTAGCAGACAGCTTGTAGTTCTCAATGGACGCTGATCAGCATGAATGTAGTTCATTCACTCTTCCTCCAGATTTCAAGCTGAAAGCCTATACAGAGGTACAGGCAGAAAGTTGGAGGTGGGTGTGCAAGAGTCTGACATTGCGCCCATGATCCGCTGATCATGGGTGCAATACATTGCAGGGTTCTGTATGCAAAAATAATAAATGCACATTTTTTTACTTGTAAAAATATGTGCATTTATAATTTTTTTTTGTTAACGGTGAACCTATCCTTTAAAAGTCCAGTGACGGAGAAGGAAATTTGCTCCATATTCCCTGACCTGTACAGGATATTTACCTTTCCTAAAACATATTCCTGACCTCTGCTGACCTAGAGACCTCTGAAGGTCTTAAGAAAACCCTTGGTATTGTTTTGCATCAAAAACAGCATTGTTTTTCTATTATTTACCTACTATATGCCTGTTTCCTGATTACTTTATGACTGCGTATTTTTTAAATTATGTCTTACTGTCATATTCCACTTAATCATCTGTATTATTCCTTGACATGTACTAAGTATATGACTGGAATAATTTAAATCCTGTGCACTGTGTATTATCTTACCTTTCCGTCATGCCGTACAATTAATTCTCTTGTACAGAGCAGAAAGGGTCATACATCTGTAAAAAGACAGGACAGATTAATAGAGCAGACTTGGCATACACGCCTCTCATCAGACACAAACTCATTATTCATACTGCAGAAGCAACTTTGTTGTTTTCTTCCTAATGGATAATTCAGCTTAGAACACGCTGCATTTCATGTGTTGCCTAAGCGCATCTACACACACAATAGACTATAAATATTTGTATTTTTTAATGGTGTATCTGTCATGAAAGCTATCAGCCAATACAAGTGAAGTGATGGACGCTGCTCAACCGACCCCAGGAGTCCATTTTTCTATTCCATTGGAGGCCATTCCTCAACATTGGACCAGGGCCGGTTGAGCAGTGTCCATCCCTTCACTTGTATTGGCTGACACTGGAATCGCTCAAACTCATGCTCCCCTCTTCTAACTTGCCGGTGGGGCGACCTTTTTCCTTCCATCCATAGCTTGTAGCGGCACCATAAGGTATACTTTTCACTACCATGAAAGGTATATTCACAATTTTAAGACCTCCACTAAGCTCAGTTTTACATGCATAGTTTATATATTTTATTAAGTAAATGCAGTCCAAATATAAATGTCCTTCATCTACTCATGATATGTGTGTTCTTAGTTCCTTTTACTCTTTGAAGAATCAATGCAATCCTTAGCACTCACTGACTATTATAATGAGCTAGCATCAACCTTCACACTGAGCAAAAAAGAAAAATAAATGAGTAGAACCCAACCCCATCTAGAAATTATTCAGTGGTTCGCATACTTTATTCAGCCATGTACCACCACCACAACCACCACCAGGGGCGGACTGACCATTTGGAAACTCGGGCACTGCCTGAGGGCCCAGGGTCAGTAGGGGGCCCCATGAGATACCCATGGTACCTTTTTCATAGGCTTTTTTGAGTTTGGACAAGGACACAGGGGCCCCATGATCCCCTATTGCCCGGGGGCCCCATGAGTTGTCAGTCCACCCCTGACCACCACTGTAGTTTTCAAGAACAGCATGTTTTATTAAATGTTAAAATTTATATTTATCAACTAATACATTTCTACACAATCCAGAAAGGAGCTCATACACATTTACATGCTAGTAACAGCCTTCCATCCAAAATCTTCTCATCCACTCTGTGTGTCTCTCATGTACTGCAAATAATTAATTCCTTCAATGCAACGCCTGTCAAACTGTGGTAGCAATATGTTTGAGCTTTCTTTCCATTGAAATCAATAGATTGTGGGCTCCATAATTCCACCGCATATTTATGATATTTAACCTCAAGGACACCTTTACACCACTGATATTAATACTAAGCCCAAATGTAACTTGTTTTGTTTAAAGTGGAAGTGCTTGGGTACAACTAAAGTGGAAGTGCTTGGGTACAACTAAAGTGGAAGAGCTTGGGTATAGCTGGAGGGCTGCTGCACATAGGTTTGTAAAATGAAGCATTCTAATTCTAATTTTCTGAGATTGTGGATTTTGGGTTTTCATGAGCTGTAAGCCATAATCATCACAATTATGACAAATCACGGCTTGAACTATCTTGATTTGCATGTAATGAGTCTATCTCATATATTAGTTTCACCTTTTAAGTTGCATTACTGAAATAAATGAACTTTTGCACGATATTCTAATTTTTCGAGTTTCACCTGTATACTAGAAATATCCAATTTCCCATTGTTTTCCTCACAAACCTTTATTCGTAATGATTATTTGCATTATCTGTTATATTAGTAGTAGTAGTAGTAGTATTAGTAGTGATACTACTGTGTAAGCAGCGTACAAGCTATAAGTATTGTGGGAGGAAACACAGACAGACACAAGGCATATTAGTAGGTGATAAGACAGACAGAAAATAATTGATGAAACATATAGTTATGTACCTCACAAGATAAATGAAATTACTCTGATAAGGAGTTGATAAAGCAAAGAACAGATAAGTGTATTATTGCAAGTGTGGAAGATAAAGAAGTGCAAGTTATGCTATGAAGAACACAGTTATTCAGTAAAGATAAATGCTAGGCAGATATACCTAAATCAAGGAGCAGATCTTCACGGAACGCTTTGTGAGCTGCAGTTGATGTTTGGGTCTCTTTCTTGACATGCCAATGGTGCTTAGTGTAGTGAGTGTCACTATTTAATACTTCTTTAGCTATTAAGCTTCTGCTAAGGGAAGCTTGAAGGAGACATACCTCTCCAAAGTCATTTCCAAAAACCATTACTTGCAAGCCAGCTTCTTCCAATTCATATGGTCATTGAATTCTTATAGATAAAAGGCCATCAATATAGGTAGTGACAATGAAGATGTGACTATGTGTAATGCGTTTTCTACCATAATTCAGAATGTTTGATAATGTGAAATCCGTTGTTGAGGAAAACATTTTTTAAAAATCTTATTTCGGAACTGATTTCCACCTATGTCCTAGAGGCATCGGTGGCATCACTGTGCCTCATCACTGCCTATTGGGGAAGGAAATGTGGGTGCCCAAAATCCCAAAGGGTTGCACCGTTGCTATGTGCTGGAGTACATGCAAGGTCTCTTTAATATACCATTTGCATATTGGACACTTAATAAGGAATATTTGTTTATGTAAATTCAGAAATTATCAGACCTTTGAAATTTTTCAAGCTATGGCAAACAGGCCAGCTATATTTTTAGGATATTATGGACAAAATACAAAAGTGTAAAGCCCAAGTTTGGGCTGTTGTTAAATTTACCCATGCATTGCGGAAACCAACCCTGTACTGCATGGGTTGAATGCTCATTGGCTAAGAGGAAAAGATACTTACCTTATTCCTCCCTGTCTGGTAGCTGGTGCTTTTTTGCACTGTCTGACACTCCAGAATTTGAAGAGCCCCTCACTGTCAGTCTGTACTATGCAGGAGTGCTGACTATTACATTACTCAGAGCTAGCACTCAACACATAAGCCTGTTTATAGTAAAACCACAATAAAGAAAAGGCATAAAGTTGGAGCTGTTGCCTGTGGTGACCACTTAAAAAATAATAGTCATAAAAGTTTGACCCTTCCTTTTACTATCCAAAGAAAAAAATTATACATACACTAGTAATTGGGACCTGGAGAAGAACAATGGATGGAGGTGATGAATGACTAGAGTGAGTAACAGATCAGAAAGGGTTAAAAATGAGAGTTCTATATGTAAGGGGGTCTTACCTGATTGAAGGCCGAAGGTCAGATGGAAATGGAGGAGCTGCAAGTACTGTTCACATGAAGACTACTGATTATTCATTCCAGAAAAAGGCAAAGAAGTTTCCCCGCTCAACCACCCTAGTCTTACGATTTGTTGCAAGTCAAGGCTCATGGGGAGGTATTAATTTAAAGATAAATAAATATTTTTATATAATTTTTGTCACAGCAGGTTGGCAGGTCAGGGGGTTTGTGGGGCTGTAAGTAAATACTTGGATTGTTACAAAACTGAAGGTCCATTTGGGGTATGGTGCTTCCACTTGGTTGTTTATTGGTGGTTCTCCCAGGAGCTAGGTCCCCTGGAGAAGTGTATGAAATTGTAACATCTTTGAGCCAGTTGGGGCATGGCTGAGGACAATTGCATGGGCAATTCCAGTTATAAATTGTACCTTTAGACTAGGTTCACACTTGTGTGATGCATGTGATTCACACAGAAATCTCACCACATTCCTGTCCACATCACATGTGATGTCTGCGTGGTACGATTTGAGCTATACATTGTATAACTCAAATTGCATCTGCACCAAAATGGTTCAGAACCCTTTTTTTCATCCTGAATCACATTGCATGAGTGCTCACACCCATGCGATCTGATTTCTGGCAATCACACTTGTTTTGTGATGTTTCGGGGTGTCATTGATTTAATATTGACACCCGCAGCAGAACACAAGGATGCTGCGCGACTGCAATGCAGTGCGGGAAACGCACAGGATTCGCTGCATTTTCCACATTGCATCAGTGTTAAAGCCTTTAAGAACACCCAAAGATGCTTCTGTTGCATTGTCAAAATCGTTTATTGTTTATGTTAATTTTATGTGTTTATTTAATTTTTGTAAATATAATAGCTGAAGTGGCTGTTTAAATCTTTGTCACGCAGTCTGTGTTGATATTTTAATGGTTTAGTAGAGGACTGAGGAATTCTTTAGTTAAGAATAAATATGAGCAAAATAAAAAATGACATATCTGATGCAGTCTGTCACTAGTATTAAAGCAGAATTAAACCCCAAACCAGAAATGTATTATATTGCAGCATACCAATCATTAGATGATTCAGTTTTCTTTTTTCCCTCTGCTTTCACCTGGTGATCTGACCAGTAGTACACCTTCTGTGTTAGTGAGACACCACTCTGGATGGAGGAGCACATGACACAGCAGATAGCAACATTGTCAGTTTGGGGAAGGGAGGGAGTGTTAAATGTATTAGCAGATTTGAATACAATAACAAATTGAAGCCAAACTCTAGCTCAAACTTTATAATCATTTACACCAAATGTTTTTTTCCCTTTTAGCAAGGTTTTACATGTATAAATAAAAGCTGATCATTTTAATCTGCCCTTCCAGTGGTATATGGATTGTCTCATCCATGTAAACTGATACATTCTGCTGGAGAGCTGGAGCTTCTGAAAAACAGCAGAGTTGCTGGCAGAATCACCAGGTGAAAATAGAAGAAAGACTAAAAAAGGAAACTAATACAGCACATCACATCTAAGAATTGATAAGCTGCAATATAATAAATGTTTTCTTTTTGGGTTTAATACAGCTTTAACACTAGGGATGAGCATAGGTTTGAGCATAGGCCGCTGCTGGATGGGGAATGCTCTGGGTGCAGCTGATTGGGCTGGCGCTGCCAGCTACCTTCTGGGTTTGACCAAACCTAGGTTCAGATCAAACCAAAGCTCATCCTTAAAGTGATTGTAAAGGCTCAAGGTTTTTTATCTTGATGTATTTTATGCATGAAGGCAAAAAACCTTCTGTGTGCAGCACAGCCCCCCTAATATTCACCTAAACCCCCTCTCGATCCAGTGATGTGCACTGGAGTCTCGGCTAGCCCAGGACTCCCTCTCCTCATTGGCTGAGACACAAGCAGGAGCCATTGACTCCCATTGCTTTCAGTCACAGACAGTGAGAGAGGGGGCAGGGCCAAGCCACGGCTCAGTGTCTGAATGGACACACAGAGCAGCGGGTGCCCCCATAGCAAGCTGCTTGCTGTGGGGGCACCTGACAGGAGGAGGAGCCAGGAGCACAAGCAGGGGAACCGAGAGGAGGAGGATCTGGGCTGCTCAGTGCAAAAACACTGCACACAGCAGGTAAGTATAGACATGTTTGTTATTTTTTTTCTAAAAGAAAATAAGCCTTTAGAATTACTTTATTTAACACAACACAGCAGTCATTTTTGTCCCTTCTGTAACATAGATTTATTACCTGTTGATCCTGCCAGTAATGCCATACTTGTTTCAATTCCTATGATAAACCATATAACACTGACCAGATTTTTCATATAGCTTAAACTATTCCAAAAACCCCCACAATGTTAATGGGAGATGGGCTTGTGTTTGCTGCCTATTTAAAGTTCTTTCATTCTACGTGTCCATCCAAGACAACCCTATCCACAGACCAACAATGTTGTTGTGCCATTTCACTTAGTTTGACCGTGTTAAAGGAAGTAGAAATCTACTGGCAGGATCAACGAGCAATAAAACCATGTTACGGGGAAGGAGGGCATCAAATGCGAGTGCATGATTGCTTCAAATACCGGTAAGTATTTTTTTTCTATTTTGCCAATAGCTCCACTTAAACTTAAAATAAATATTTTTGAAAAACTGACTTGTTTCCTGAGGGCACTTTTTACCCATTCTCAGCAGATATAGTCTATAGTATTTCCAACCTTGAAGGAAATATGAAAAATGCTCACTTTAGGATTGCTCTCCAGAGACACATTGTAACCATATGTAAAATAATGTGGAGTATAACTGTACATGGCACTTTATAATTTATTTTACATCCACAATCTGTCAGTATATCCCCCCCACCCCTCATTTAGCTCTCTTTATATATCATCCAGATCTATTTGCCGAATACCCATATTTTATAAAACAATGATCATTGGCTGTTACACAGCAGATGTGTTTAGTGAATGTTTATGACAATATTTTTACATTCCGTAATTCTGACATCCTCTGAATAATCATTCTTTTGTATCAAGCTCCCTGAGCTCAAATGATGTTGGGAACTTTTCATCAGAAAATGAAATATCTTACTGTGTTTCAGTTGGGTTTTATGTAGTTTAACCGATTCCGCAGATGTTTGTTGGAGAGGTTGCGGGTGATGAATGAATTATGGGAGATAAAAATGTACACTTAGGAGTTTGACATAGTGGTCATAAAAAGTGTGCTAGTACAGTCTGTGCAAAAAGGAACATGGAGAAAGCAGTGAAGCACAGAGGGGTAAGGGGGAAGCAAAGTGCTTCCTGTGACTTGGAGCTCATCTCTGTCAAGGAAAAGTTATGTCTGCAGTTTAAATGGCTGCAACCAGCTGCGATCCATGTGTTTGAAAAGCTTGTGGCTCTTCTTTTTCATGTCCAGTTATTGTATCTATAAATTGCTGGGGGCCACCTGTGCAATAGGCTCATCTACAATAGCCCCCTAGGAAACATTAACAAATCAGGGCTCATAAAGCGCAAATCCATACAAGTAAAAGCTGACACTTTCATTTTCTTAAGACCTTTTTTCTGCAACTTTTCCATTTTGTGAATTAATATAAACAAATTGAATGTATCTATTTAGTTTACTTTGAGGGCTTTAGGGCAACAATGGGGATTAAGATTGATTTGTGCCAAAAAATGAAATTGTAAGGCTTTTGGATGACTGCTTCATGTGCAGATGAATTTCAAATTATTTTTTTTTGACAAGTGACAGCTGGTAAATCACATGACCATTTTGTGTATTACTGTGCTACATTGACTTGCTGCTTCACAGTGACATCTAAGGGGAAAAGACATGGGCAAGAGTAATAGCAAAAATAATAGATGTCCATATTTCTACACGTTGTGTTACCTTTCAGTTTTAATAGAAGTATGCTGGATGGTGGTCTGGGACCAAGAGCAATGATATCCAAGCATATCCAATTTCAAATAAGACATAAAAATATATTACATTGAAGAGAGCAAATTATATATGAAATGTATCTGTATAATTTAATTAAAAGCTGAACTTTACACAAGAAAAGCACATATTGATGCAGTAATCATGTACCCCTTGATAAATATATAAACAGAGGGGGTATTTGGTGCACTAGGAAGAGTCCATCCAGGTGTATAAAATAAGGCAAATATATAATCAACAAAAATAAACATAAAAGTCCTTATAGTCCAAAGAAATTCATAAAAATGCTTGAGTCAGCGGCAGCCAATTCAGTAAGAGCTAGAAGAGACTGGTGTCCTTTTATCATGCCATGGTAAATGACAGCTGCTCAGTTCTCCGGCATTCTCAGAGAAGAGAGTTCTCCTCTGAATGCCTTTTATGAAGCGGTGTAGATCACTTCTCCAAATGAAGGGAGAAGCGATCTACAAATGCTTTGAACGCTGGAAAATGGCTGCTTTTACTATAATCTCACAAGATTACAGTAAGAGATCAGTCAAACACCGTTTACAAAGCAGCGGTAAATTATCGATGCTTTGTTTGCGGTTCCTGCGATTCTCCAGCTCTGGGCTGCAGAATCTAGAGGGAGAACACAGATCTCCAGTGAAGGGCTGACATCGCTCCTTCATATATTGGCCATCTGTGTGCTGAGATGATCAGCGGAGAACATGATCTCCACTGATCAACTCTGTTTCCTAAACCACTAATGATCGGAGATCAGCAACGATCCTCAGGATCACCGCTGATCTCTGTTTCATAAAAGGACACCCAGGGGCGGACTGACAACTCATGGGGCCCCCGGGCAATAGGGGATCATGGTGCCCCTGTGTTCTTGCCCAAACTCAAAAAAGCCTATGAAAAAGGTACCAGGGGCATCTCATGGGGCCCCCTACTGACCCCGGGCCCGCAGGCAGTGCTCGAGTTTCCAAATGGTCAGTCTGCCCCTGAGGACACCTATGTATGCACATAAAAAAAGAAAGGGAAGCAGAGCCTTCTAAGTGCAGCATGAAAGTCAACTGTTTTATTATCACAAAACTGGCATGTCAGGAATCCGGGTATGACCAGAAATGTGTGGACTGACACAGGGAAGTAGCAGGCTTCAGGAATGATGCAATAACAATATAATTTATTATTAGCCACCCATATATACTAAACGCACAGTAAAAAAAAAACAACCTTACACTAATATCAATATCTGCAGGAACACAGGCGTAGTCAGGGCTGGAGAGGTAGAATGGTCAGGCCCCACCCGGCGGGATCTCTAGTGACCCTCAGAATGGGATTCCCCAGGGCGCGGAGTCTAAGCCCCAGTCTGCCTTTTCACCAGAGCCCCTGATGGTGGGGATGAACTTGACTCAGGACTGAGACCAGGTCGCGGCCCCTGAGTGCACCCAACTGTGGTAGAGGGGTCCGCCAAGGGTATGTACCGGGGGAGAGCCTAATGTGAAGGGACTGGCAGGTTTGGACAGTAGTGACTGGATGGATGACAGTATGGAGTGTAGCGTAGTCAGACAAGCCGGGTCGGTAACGGTGGAGGCAGATCAGTACAGAGCAGCAGGCAAAGAGTAAAAGGGTCACGAGCCAAAGTACAGCAACAGGAGGTCAAACAGCATAGGAGTAGGCAGAAGAATAGTCAGGGATGAGCCAGGAGTCAGAGCAGGAGACGGTCAACAGGAATCAGGATCAGGCAGGGTCGGCAACAAGGTAACTTCTCTCAGGAACAGATGCACATAAAACTAGGAACAAGATACAGGGGCTCATGGGAAAACACCAAGGTGCTGATTGCAGGCCTGGTCCTGCTTAAATGCACCTCCTGTAATCAGCCTCAGGTGATGGCTTGATTGCAGGAGTGAGATCCTGGCTGCTGAAAGCACCCATTGGCAAGCACCGGTACTGCAGCCCACACGGCAGGTGAGCTCCAGCATCACCAGCGGTGAGTTCATTCCTGACATGGCAACTCACAAAGGTTGTAGAACAAGCACTCATCAAGCTATAAGCACCGCTGTATCACTCCTATCCGATTTCACTGTTTGTGGGTCTCCAATATGCTGTCCTTGGCTGTGCTGGTGGCTCCCAGCATTTAGTGGTCAGCATGGATCCACAGGATGGGCGGAAGTGATGTCACTATTGTATGCTGAAGCAGTGGGCATGGCATATGTCCATCTCATCAGACCTGATGAAGGAGAAAGCATGCTCCAAACTCTTGCCACACCCATCGCTTACGAACAGCCAAGTACAGCATATTGGAGACTCACAACCAGTGGGATCAGACCGGAACCATTTTTTTAATATTACTTACCCCTTGCTGCTGCCACCCCCCCCCCCCCCCGCCATTTAAGAGGATCTAAATGGCAGGAGGCAGAGGCGGCCTTTATGATCATGTGACCACTGTGATTAACTGTCACAGTGGTCACATGACTGGAAGTTCACAATTGTAAGTATGCATCAGAAGCTGCCTGGTTAGCTATTGCACTAACAGAGGGAAGTTATCGCACTCTCAGCACAGAAAAGCCATTCCCCATGGACACATACATGCAGCGGTTGAGAGTTAAAGCCCGCCCACCCACATAGCTGCTGCATATATGTGTATGGCTGGCAGGAATAGGTTAAGACATCATTACATTTATTTATTTATTTATTTATTTTTTTAAAGCAAGCAGTACCTTAATTTCACTTGGTGTCAGCCTCTTATAGGCTACTGTACTGCAGAGCTGTTGAGAGAAGTAGTATATGGAGTCAATAAGCAATACTGCAGTGCAATAAGCAAGGAGGAAAGAACAGAGTTACAGTGAAGAGCAATATTCTGCTTTTCTTTCACTGTCTCTTTTACTGGGGATAGTATTGCAAATAGAGAGAAGACCTGTAAGTAAAAGTGAAACTGCAGCAAAGAAAGATCAGGTCCCCTCTCCTGCCATGTAGGACGTAACAGTCTAGCTCAGAAAACTTTGCAGGCTTTGTAAATCTCATGACTAGATAGAATTAGATATATTTTGGCAGGTAAAGTAGATCTCATATATGTATTTCACCTGTGTATTTAGTCTGGAGTTCAGCTTTAGGTTTGTGATGGGGGGTATACAGTCTTGGGAATTAGGTGCAAGTTGTGTATTTGGAGTGTGTGCTCATGGCTTAGATACTGATAAAATCTTTGTTCCTAATTAGCCTCTTGCCCTCCAAAAGGTTTTACCCCCTTTGTGACAGGGCATTTTTTTTTTCTATTCAGCACTATGCTACTTTAACTGGCAATTGTGCAGTCATGCAACACTGTATGAAATGAAATTTATATAATTTTTTTCACACAAATAGAGCTTATTTTGATGGTATTTGATCACCACTGGGCTTTTTAGTTTTATTATATAATCAAAAAAAAGACCAAACTTTTTTTTTATTATATTTTCTATTTTCTGTTATAAAACATATCCAATAAAAAATGAAAAAATCTAATTTCTTCTTAAATTTAGGACACAATTGTGGAATTTTGCTACATGTCTTTGGTAAAATAAATGCCAATAAGTGTATGTTAATTAGTCTGTTTTAAAGTTATAGCAGCTACAAACCATGGTATACAGTATATGGTATATACTGTATATATCCTGATGTACTGATGGCCTATCTCATTTCTTGAGGCCTCAAAATGCCAGAACAGTACAAATACCCCACAAATAACCTCTTTTTGGAAAGCTGAAGTTGTATTTTCTTTTGTCACTTTTTTTTAAATATAGAAATGAAATAAAATTTGGTTTTACATACTCTTGCTAATTCAGTACAGCATCATCATACGACTGTTGTGGTGTTAATCAGGTATACTGACTGATGACAGCATGTAAAAAATAATACATATAAATAATTTTTTGTTCAATTTTGTAAACTTTTTTTTTCTTTTTTACTACTTTGTTTTTAGATCCTGTCATCAGAGTAGATCAGTGTCACCACAGTGGCACTTTACTACTCTGGGAGGAGTGATCAGAGTTATTTTTTTTTTTGTCCACTGTTATTACTTATATGATCACTGTATAAGCAATAATTGTAGCTGTGATGAATGGGTTTCCCATTCATGAACAGCTTGTTTATGGTTGTGGTCTGTGATTGGCTATAGCTAATCACATGGTACAAGTACCATGTCATTGCTGTCGGCCAATCACAGGTCACAACAGTAAGCAAGCTGTTCCTGAATGGAAAGCCATTCATGACAAGCTGTTTACATTGTTATCATGTGTTCACTATTACCTATCATAACAATCACATGATACCCAGTTATAGGTTACCGGGGGACACAGTGGTCACAGTGGTCACAGCAGTGGTACTCTGCATGTTTCTAACCTGGAACAGGCAGAATCACATACAGTGGCGAAAATAATTATTTGATCCCCTGCAGATTTTCTAAGATTGCCCACTTGCAAAAAAATGAAGGTGTCACGGTATGGGAGCCTGCCAATTATTAATCCACTTATTAATGCCCTGTATCACATGCCCTCAGCGTCCTGCTCTGTATTGTTCCAATTGTCCCCTGTGTCACTAGGCCAAATGGCCAAATTCAATGGCCTAATCAAATTACTCTGGGCCCCCCTCCCTCCCGGCCAGCTGGCTGGGAGCTCTCTGCACACCTCCCAACTTGCTTTTCATCTATGCAGACATCATCCCTGCCCCCCAGGATGTCCCTGTCACCAGCCAGATTCTCCCTGGGGTCTAGTATTGCCTTCCCACCCCGGTTGCCAAGCCGACCGGGGAGCGTCCTGCAGCAGTTTAAGAGGCTGATGCTGGACACTCCAGTTTCATTCCATTGTGCAGTCATCAAAGGATCTCAAGCTCCGGCGAGACCTTTGTGACTAGACTTTGCAAGCCTACCCCAGCCTCACAGAGACCCCACAGGAGGGAAGAGACAACCAGAGAAAGCCTGCCTGCGATTGCGAGAGGCCCCACAGAAGGGGGTGAGACTACCACAGCCCGTCTGCCAGAGCCAGAGGCCACCCGCCTGATCCGGACTCCACAGGTACCTGCGTTCTGCTTCTACCCCTGGGAGACCAGACACCCTGTTGGATCCGTGAGTACCTGCTTCCCCACTGTGTTACCTGAACTGTTGCAGTGGTGGCCCCTCGCACCCCCTCCTGTGTCGGACTACCCCTGTTACAGGGACACCCCCTTGGCTCTCCTAGTGGACTATAAGTGGGTGGGGCCCCCTCGTTACCCTTTAGTGGCAAATCCACCCTCTCTGCCACCCCCGTATTGAAGGACTGCCGTCTGTTTGTCTCAATAAAGCTTTGTACGTCTGCCATCCACTCTGTGTGTTCTGTCCTGCCTTTTCTCCGTCACAGAAGGGTCTATAATTTTTATCATAGGTGTATTTTTTTTTTCAACTAGTTTTTATTCAGATTTTTTCAAATTTACAAAAACACAAAAGAAAAAGAATAAAATACAAAACACCAGGCAGATTATGATGTACACTTTGATTGTACACATAAAATTGTGCAGTACCAGCATGTTATGCATCTAGCACTGTGTGCGAGCTAAAGATAGAACTAGTATTACCATAATACAGTGTAACATACAACTTTGGGAAATCTTCATCACACCATCAAACGTTTATGGTGTATATAAACAACATAATGCTCAATGTACTGCCTGTTATATCTTATGTCATGTGTAAGCACATCATAGGTGTATTTTAAATGATGGAGACAGAATGTCCACCAAAAATCCAGATAAAACACAAAATACAAATGTTATAAATTGATTTGCAGTTTGGTGAGTAAAATAAGTATTTGATCTGCAAGCAAAACATGACTTAGTACTTGGTGGAGAAACCCTTGTTGGCAAGTGCAGTGGCAAGATATTTCTTGTAGTTGGTTACCAGGTTTGCACACATCTCAGGAAGCATTTTTTCCACTCTTCTTTACAGATCTTCTCTAAATCCTCAAGGTTTCTTGGCTGTCGCTGCTTGGCAACTCGAAGTTTCAGCTCCCTCCATAAATTTTATATAGGATTAAGGTCTGGAGACTGGCTCGGCCTCCACGGCCTTAAAGTGTTACTAAACCCAGGACCCTGCATTCACTATATCTGGTCTTCCACAGTACACAGAACATGGAAGTGCAATTATTTTAATAAACATAAACTGCTAAATACCCTTTCTTATCAACAGTTAGAGCAGCCTTGTGACTTCTATCAATGTCCAGCAGAGCACTGGTTAAAGCTTGTAGGAGGATTTTAATTTTTCTCTAGGAGGATGCAGAACCCCTGACCTCTGTCTGGACAGTACTGATTGGCCCTGTGCTGATCACATGCTCTCTCCCAAGAAAAAAAAAACTCTCTAGCAATACACACCAAACTGAGCATGTGCAGAGTGACTCCACACGATATGTCTTATCAGGAGATAAGAGGAGGACACTGGAAGAAAGAGAGGATCAGAGAAGTCACGATCAAACAGCCTTTTTACACAATGCAGAGGATTAACCCCTTAGATTCCACAGTGAGTATAACAAGCATGCTTTACTGCATATACAGACTGATTTTACTGCTGTGGGTTTAGTAACACTAACTGATACTAATGCTAATTTTAAAAATGCTTTTTTAAAATCCTACCTAAAATACACTGATCATGACCTTTGACACCCAACCCTTAAAGGTTTACTAAACCCAGGACCCTGCATTCACTATATCAGGTCTCCCACAGTACACAGAACATGGAAATGCAATTATTTTAGTAAATATAAACTGCTAAATACATTTTCTCAACAGCAGTTAGAGCAGTCTTGTGACTTCTATCAGTGTCCAGCTGAGCACTAGTTAAAGCTTTTAGGAGGAGTTTTCTTTCTGCTCAAGGAGGATGCAAAGCCTTTGTGAGGGACCGCCGAGCGGCACCACTAGCACTCCACTGGTCAGGCGTGCCCAGAGCGCGGAGTCTAAGCCCCAGGGTACTTTTTCACCAGGGCCCCTGATGGTGGGGATGGACTTGTAGTACCCCGAGACCAGGTCGCCTCTGCTGAGCACACCTGTCAGTGGTAGTGGTGTTCGCCAGGGGCTCCAACCAGGGAGAGCCAGATGTGAGGAGGTCGGGTGACCCCGATGGGATGGATGGATGGATGGCTGAGCAAGTGCATAGTCAGACAGGCCGAGTCGGTATTGTAGAGGACGGTAAGGTACAAGGGAGCAGGCAGAGAATCGTCGGGTCACACGCCAGGTCAGCAGCAGGAGGTCAGATCTAATAAGGGGCATCCAGGGAGAGAGGTCAGGCAAGCAAGGGTCTGGGCAGGAGAAATCAGCAAGGTCAAAGGCAATCCGGGTCAATAACTTACTAGGCACAGGTACAGGAACACAGGAAGCAGGTAAGACCAGAAGGCAACGAAATGACAGCTCAGGGACCTTTAAATATCCCGCCCTGCGCTGCCATTGGTGCCCAGCGGGCGGCCGCGGCTTCTACTGCGCATGCGCGAACTCGAACGCCGCGGCCGGCCCGGACCTAGTGCCCGTGCGCTGGGTGGAGCAGTGCGCCTGCGCCGAGCCCATCGCGGCGGGGATCGAGGAGATCCCTGACATTGCCCCCCCCTACGGGCAACCTCCGGATGCCCACCCGATCTCTCCACCACGGGTGATCACGAAGAAACCCCCGGACAAGCCTAGGTGCATGGACATTATGGGCTGGCTCCCACGAATTGTCCTCAGGGCCGTAGCCCTTCCACTTGATGAGAAATTGGGTCTGGCCCCCCCTTCGTCGGCACTTCAGGATTGCCTCCACCTCGAATTCTTCTTCCTCTTCAACCGGGGGCCTGGATTCCCATTCTGGGAAGGCATCAGGGACTACTGGTTTCAACAGGGACACGTGGAAGACAGGGTGGACCTTGAGTGTCTCAGGGAGAACAAGTTCATAGGCCACCTCATTGACCATTCGTTTGATGCAAAAAGGGCCTATAAATTTAGGTCCCAACTTCTTTGACGGGCAGAGCAACCTCAAGTTCGACGTAGCCAGCCAAACCTTCTCTCCGGGCTGCAACACCAGATCCCCTCTTCGCTTCCTATTAAAAGCCCTCTTGTAGTCCTCTTGGGCTTGACGGATGGCTTCCTGTAGTTTCCTATTGTTGGAGGTGAAGAAGGTCAGTGCATCCTGTGTCGCTGGAATCGGGCATTCCGGGACCAAGTCCGGGAGGAAGACAGGATGAAACCCATAGTTGGCGAAGAACGGGGACTGTCCAGTTGCTGAATGGCAAGCGTTGTTGTACGCGAATTCCGCCAAAGGGAGGAGTGGCACCCAGTCGTCCTGAGAGAATGATGTGTAGCATCGAAGGTATTGCTCCAGGGTCTGATTGGTCCTTTCGGTCTGGCCATTGGTCTGAGGGTGAAAAGCCGAGGAAAGGGACAGCTTGATATCCAGGGCTTTGCACAATGCCCTCCAAAACCGCGAGGTAAACTGCACCCCACGGTCCGAGACGATGTCTTCGGGAACCCCATGCAGTCTAACGATCTCTCGGATGAAGACTTGCGCCGTCTCGGCTGCTGATGGGGTTTTCCGTAAAGGGATGAAATGGGCCATCTTGGACAAGCGGTCCACGACCACGAGAATTGCTGTGTGGTTCAGTGAAGGTGGAAGCTCGACTATGAAGTCCATGGAGATTTTCTGCCAGGGTCGTTCAGGGATGGGCAATGGACGTAGCAGGCCCCACGCCTTATTCCTTGAAGGCTTGTTCCGCTGGCAGATGGCACAGGAGCCCACGTAGTTCTTACAATCCTTGGCCATGTCCGGCCACCAGAAGGAACGTCGGAGAAGTTCCAGGGTCTTGACCGGCCCAAAATGTCCTGCCAGTGGATGGTCATGGCAATGTCCCAAGACTAAGGTTCGGGCATCCTCTGGCACCACAATCCGGTCCTCCCTCCATAGGAGTCCCTCCTTGTTCTGGAGGGGGGCCCCATCGGAGGTGGACATTGCTGTGGACGCTCTCAGGATCTCGGAGTGAAGGTTTGTCTGAAGGGCCAAGAAATTTCCTGCAGGAAGAATAGTGTCGGGCACTGGAATCTCCTTGGTGTCCTCGTACATGCGTGACAACGCGTCAGGCTTCGTGTTTTTCGAGCCGGGCCTGTATGTGATGTGGAACTGGAACCTCGAGAAAAACAATGCCCATCTTGCTTGTCGTGGGCGTAGACGTTTGGCCGTCCTCAGATATTCCAGGTTCTTGTGGTCCGTGAATATCAGGATGGGGTGGGAGGCACCTTCCAGCAGGTACCTCCATTCTTCTAAAGCGGTTTTGATAGCCAGTAGCTCGCGATCCCCAATGTCGTAGTTCCTCTCCGCAGGGGTAAGTTTCCGTGAAAAGAATGCTACTGGGTGGAGTAATTCCTTGGCGCCCTTCTGCTGGGAAAGGATGGAGCCAACCGCGTTTTCAGATGCATCTACTTCTAAGATGTAGGGCAGGGAGGCGTCGGGATGGCCCAGAATGGGTGCCGAGGTAAATAACCTTTTTAATGCTTCAAAAGCTTCCTGTGACTCGGGCGTCCATCTGAATCGCGTCCCAAGCTTGGTTAACTGAGTGATGGGGGAGACCAGACCCGAGAAGTTCTTGATGAACTTCCGGTAAAAATTTGCGAACCCAATAAAACGTTGGACACTTTTCCTGTCCGTGGGTTCAGGCCAATCTAGGATCGCTGAGACCTTCTGAGGGTCCATTGCGACCCCCGTGGTGGAGATGATCAGACCCAGAAATGTAACGCTAGCCTGTTCAAAGCAGCATTTCTCTGCTTTAGCGTACAACCCGTGCTGCCGCAACCGCCCCAACACCTTTGATACATGTACCCTGTGCTCCCCCAGGGAGGATGAAAAAATTAAAATGTCGTCTAAGTAGACGATGACAAAGATGCCCAGGAAGTCCCTAAAGATGTCGTTCACAAAGTGTTGGAAGGTGGCTGGCGCATTGCACAACCCGAAAGGCATGACCAGGTACTCAAAATGGCCGAAACGGGTGCGGAAGGCCGTCTTCCACTCATCCCCCTCCCTTATGCGAACCAAATTGTAGGCTCCCCTTAAGTCCAACTTGGTAAACACTACTGCAGTTTTTAGGCTCTGGAATAATTCAGGTACCAGTGGTAATGGGTAACGGTTTTTAACGGTGACCCTATTCAGCTCCCGATAGTCAATGCATGGCCTCAAAGTCTTGTCCTTCTTTTCTACAAAGAAGATCCCTGCACCTGCTGGGGAAGTGGAGGGACGGATAAATCCCTTTCGGAGGCTATCCTCAATATAGTCCTTCAGGGCCCCTAATTCTAGCTCAGAAAGGGGAAAAATTCGCCCGAACGGAATTTCCGAACCGGGCAACAGATCAATAGGACAGTCATATGGGTGGTGGGGGGGTAGAGCATCTGCTCCCCGTTCACTGAACACATCAAGAAACTCATGGTAGGCTGCAGGGATCACTTGTTTTAGGCTGTCATCCCCTTCAGAGCACAGGAGGACCTGGGGGACCTCCGGGCCCGAAGTTCGACACAGTTCCCGACAATATGGGGAAGGGAACGAGACAACCCCAGTTTCCCAGTCAATTTGGGGGTTATGGGCCCGCAACCAAGGGAGCCCCAGAATGACTGGGAAAAGGGGTGATGCAATAGCATCCAGGCGGAGGAGTTCCCAGTGCTGACCGGCAATGGAAGTCACAATGGAAGGGGTCTCCTGGTTAACCACCCCTGACTTTATCCGGGAACCATCAGCCAAAAAGATGTGAAACCCCTTCTCCTTTGGGCGGAGGGGAATCCCCTGCTGGTGAGCAAAATTGATATCCACAAAACAGCTGCATGCCCCCGAATCAACTATGGCCGTCACCTCCACGGTCCTTTCTGAAAGCTGAAAGGAGAGGGGAACAACTAAGTACTGGGACGGGTTCATATTGCCAACAGATAAAGAAGATGAGGTAAACTTACTCAGTTTCTGCGGGCAGGAATGCACCATGTGACCAGCTTCGCCGCAGTACAGGCACAGATTCTGGGAGCGTCTGCGCTGGCGTTCCTCAGGCGATAGTTTAGGCCGAGCCAGGCCTAGCTGCATGGGTTCGGGAGCATCTTCAAACGGCAGGTTCTGGGTGCTTGGCCTAGTATGTTGACTGGATCCCTGAAATGACCCCCAGGGATTTCCGCGACCCTGACCAGACCTCTCCAATCTGCGCTCCCGTAGTCTACGGTCAATTTTGATAGTGAGTGCAATCAGGTCCTCTAATGTCTCGGGCACCTCCACCCGGGCGAGCTCGTCTTTCAGAGCCTCTGATAGGCCCATACGAAACTGGTGCAAGAGTGCGAACTCGTTCCAACGAGTGTCACCCATCCAGCGCCTAAAGTCAGAGGCGTATTCCTCAGCCACCCGCCGACCTTGTCGGAGTGCGTATAATGTGGCCTCGGCCGAGGCTGCCCGTTGTGGGTCATCATATAAGATGGCCATAGCGTTAAAGAAGCTGTCGACCGTAACCAGGTGAGGGTCATTGTTTCCCCTTAGTCGGTGGGCCCAGTCTTGGGGTTCACCCTGCAACAGGGAGACAACAAACCCCACTTTCACTGATTCCGTCAAAAAGGTCCGTGGCTGCAGTTCAAAATAGAGCAGACAGGAGTCACGGAATGACCGAAAGCGTGTGCGATCCCCATGGAAGCGCTCGGGTAAGGGTACTCGGGGTTCCGCCATAGGGAGTGATGTGGGAGGCCCAGGAGCCGGCTCATGGACTGCTGCGACCGGTGGTGCAGGAGCCGGGGCCTGTGAAACAGGAACAGAGATGGTGCAGGCCTGAAACCGATTCTCGATCTGCAGACATCTGTCCTGTAATGTGTTTACAGCTTGCGTCAGGGTAGCCAGGTGCCTGCAAACCTCGTCCAACGGGGAGAGTCCTCCTCGAGGCTCAGTCATGGCCTTCTGGTACTGTGAGGGACCGCCGAGCGGCACCACTAGCACTCCACTGGTCAGGCGTGCCCAGAGCGCGGAGTCTAAGCCCCAGGGTACTTTTTCACCAGGGCCCCTGATGGTGGGGATGGACTTGTAGTACCCCGAGACCAGGTCGCCTCTGCTGAGCACACCTGTCAGTGGTAGTGGTGTTCGCCAGGGGCTCCAACCAGGGAGAGCCAGATGTGAGGAGGTCGGGTGACCCCGATGGGATGGATGGATGGATGGCTGAGCAAGTGCGTAGTCAGACAGGCCGAGTCGGTATTGTAGAGGACGGTAAGGTACAAGGGAGCAGGCAGAGAATCGTCGGGTCACACGCCAGGTCAGCAGCAGGAGGTCAGATCTAATAAGGGGCATCCAGGGAGAGAGGTCAGGCAAGCAAGGGTCTGGGCAGGAGAAATCAGCAAGGTCAAAGGCAATCCGGGTCAATAACTTACTAGGCACAGGTACAGGAACACAGGAAGCAGGTAAGACCAGAAGGCAACGAAATGACAGCTCAGGGACCTTTAAATATCCCGCCCTGCGCTGCCATTGGTGCCCAGCGGGCGGCCGCGGCTTCTACTGCGCATGCGCGAACTCGAACGCCGCGGCCGGCCCGGACCTAGTGCCCGTGCGCTGGGTGGAGCAGTGCGCCTGCGCCGAGCCCATCGCGGCGGGGATCGAGGAGATCCCTGACAGCCCTTGACCTCTGTCTGGACAGTGTTGATCGGTCCTGTGCTGATCACAATCATTCTCCCAAGAAAAAATTACCTCTCTAACAATACACACTAAACTGAGCATGTGCAGAAGGGCTACGGGTTCAGTCTGTTTTATCAGCGTGGACATTTGAACAAGAGGAGGGGCAGAGAAGAAAGGATCAAACAGCCTTTTTACACAATGCAGAGGATTAACCCCTTAGGTTCCACAGTGAGTATACCAAGCATGCTTTACTGCATATACAGACTGATTTTACTGTTTTGGGTTTAGTAACACTTTAATGTGCTTCTTCTTGTGACACTCCTTTGTTGCCTTGGTGGTATGTTTTGGGTCATTGTCATGCTGGAAGACAAATCCACAACCCATCTTCAGTGTTCAGGCTGAGGGAAGAACGTTCGTATCCAAGATTTTACAATACATGGCCCTGTCCATTGGCCCCTTAATGTGGCAAAGTTAGCCTGTACCTCTAGCAGAGAAATAGTCCCAAAGCATAATGTTTCCACCTCCATGCTTGACTGTAGGGATGGTGCTCTTAGAGTCATAGTCAGCATTTTTCTTCCTCCAAACACAGAGAGTCGAGATAATGCCAAAAGCTCAGTTTTGGTCTCATCTGACCACTGCACTCTCCCAATCCTTCTCTGAACCATTTAGACGCTCACTGGAAAACTTCAGACAGGCCTGTACATGTGCCTCCTTGAGGAAGGGGACCTTGGGGGCACTGCAGGATTTCAATCCACAGCGGTGTATTGTGTTACCAATGGTTTGTTTGGTGACTGTGGTCCCAACTGCCTTGAGGTCATTCACAAGCTACTACCGTGTAGTTATGGGCTGGTCTCTCTCTCACGATCCTCCTTACCCCATGAGGTGAAATCTTGCATGGAGCTCCAGACCGAGGACGATTGATGGTTATTTTGTATTTCTTCCATTTGCGAATAGTTGCTCCAACAGTTGTCTCCTTCTCACCAAGCTTTTTGCTGATGGTCTTGTAGCCCATTCCAGCCTTGTGCAGGTCTACAATCTTTTCCCTGACATCCTTTGATCTCTTTGCTCTTGGCCATGGTGGTGAAGTTTGAATGGAAGAAACTGATTCTGTGGACAGGTGTCTTTTTTTACACATAAAAAGTTGTCGTTAGGAGCACCTTCCTAAATTGACAAGACTAATCTGTGTACCACATGAGCACATAGCCAGTCTGTGGAAGACAGAATTATTGTTGGTTGGTGGGGGATCAAATATTTATTTTATGCCTCGTACACACTATAAGAAAATCATACGAAAATTTTCGTATGAGGATCGATCGTCCGATAATCGGATCACTAGTACACAGCTTTTGAAAGCCTATCACGACAATTCGTACGACAATATCCGAAGGGACAAGCGCAAACATTTTTCTCTTCGTTTAATCAGTACAGTAGTCGTCTGAAAATACAATACAAATACAATACAATACATGGCATCACTTTCGAAATTATTTTCTTTCATAGGAGAATTTTCGTATCTTTAGTAACCTCTTGACTTTCGATATGAGACTAACAGACGAAAAAAAGCGGCCGATCGTTCGTCCGATATTCTCATCGTGTGTACGGGGCATTACTCACTGAACTGCAACTCAATTTATAACATTTGCATCATGTGCCTATTCAAAATACACCTATGAAAAAAAATGATAGACCCTTCATTTCTTTGTAAGTGGGCAAACTTATAAAATCTGCAGGGGATCAAATAATTATTTTCCCCACTGTATATATGTGACTGTGCCTGCAGCTGCTGCCCTGACGCAGTAAATGTACACTGGTGGGGCGGCAAGTGGTTAATATTGTAAACAGATGACTATATTTCTTTTACCCCCATCATGCAGCTGAACAAATGTGGTAAGAGCACAAAGCAGCTTCCAAAGCAGTGGTTCATGCACTAAGTTACTGCACTTTCCTAAGAGGAAGAGGGAATTTAGTGAAAGTGCTTGAGCTGGAGGCCTGCCAGAGGAACAATATTCATAAAGTGTCTGATTCCACTGAGCCCTGTGAAAGCACTGCTCACCAGGCCTATATTTTAAAAGATGGATGGCAATTTGAATATAATGCTACAGTATGTCAAGATCTATGAGGGAGTTATCCATTTAGCCTTTATGTTCATCTTTTAAGTGCTTTGCAGTTAAGATGCAGAGATAACAAAATAATTTGCTACTTAACTCTGATGATTTGCCAGGTTTGGAGATGTTACCCTCTGCACAGTTTAGATTTCAGAAACCTGACTATAACATTTTATGGATAACAAAATTAAAGATTTTTTTTAGTATGAATGATATAGTAATCATTTTACTCCAGACTGTATTTTTTTCAATCACTTAAAGTTCAACACTGGCAAGCTACTATATACCACTTATGTACAAAGTTTGGGAGTCAGATTGGGTCATTATTGCCATAAGCAAGAATGATTTATGGGCACCATTTACAGAACAGAGGACTACACAGCAATATAATCCAATATGAAAAAGCACAAAGCAACCTCATATCTCTCTGGGGAATAGAGGAAAGAATTGTGATGAGTAGGTGGTGGAGGGAACAATAGTGCCTAGCAGGGTAAGGAGAACAAGAGGGCTCAGCAAGAGGAATATTAGTCCTCAGTGGGAGGTGAGGGGTACAACAGTTCCCAGCGAATGGTATGGAGTAACAATAATGCCAAGAAGAAGGTGGGAAGAACAATAGTGATCAAGAGTCACCACCTAGTGGTGGTGATAACAATAGTGTCCAGTTGTGGGTGTGGAGAACAAAAGTGTGGAAGGTGAGGAGGAAGTATTTTATCCAGGGGGAGTTAGGCTGGGGGAAATAAATGGTGCTCACCAGGGGGTGAGGTGGGACAATAGTGCCTAGTAGGGGGGGACAGTGAGAATACTTGTGCCAAGCAGGGGGTAGCTTACCTTTACTTTAGTCTGTGTACACAATGCTGCTCTCTCTATTTTTCTATTTTTTATCTCCTGTTGCTTGGACTATGCAAACTCTGTCAGGCAGGAAATTACTCCACTCCACCATACAGATTCTGCAAAGAGCTGGAGCACCATGCTGGAACAAGTGCTTCAACATTTGGCTCGTGGACACAGCTCAGATCCACAGGATGCCAGGATTATATTGAAATCTTGGGATAGTCCCGCAGAATCCAGGATAGTTGTGGGGTATGAAACTACTTTACTAGCCATCACTTTGTACTGAGATATTATTGTTGATCTAAAGGAGTAGAGAGTGTTCATTTTGCAAATTGAATGTTCATTTTGCTAAGTAGATAGTAATTTAAACTTAGTAAATATTGTGAAGCTGTATTCACTTCAAAGAAGCATCATATGCTAGCAAAATTCCTGTTTTTTTCAATTTCCCTCACTTTGCAAACTGCTTTGCAGACTGACCATTCTTAGTGAACAAAACGAAGGCTCAGTTTGCTAATATGGGTTCATTATTTTACCTCCACTCCCTATTTTTTATGATAATTTTTTAAAGATATTTTTCTCCTAAGACACCCACAATTCACACATGTAAATATTATCGTGTGGAATTATTGTGATAAAATGCATGTTTAACTTTTAAAAACTTAATTTTCTCATACTTAATTATTTTACCTTATTATATGTTATTTTATCAACGTATCAAATAACTTGTTTTCCTGCTGTACTAAACAAATACCTATTATACCCTTCATGACCGGGGTCAAAACAAACCTAAACGCACAGATGTTAGTAAAACTATATGTATGATTGCAACTGCTTTGTGTATCCAGGTGAATTTAGAACAAAATGGGATTCATTTGATGGTAAATGGTAATGATATCTCTTGATTTGTTTTAATCAAAGAAAAACTGGCCAAAAATAGTAATAAAAAAATAATTTATTTAAATTTAGCTGTATATTTCTTGCTATAACTTACCATAATTTACCATAAAGAACAACCCAAAATAAATACTCCTGCTCCTGGCTATTGCATCAATACCACATATGTGCATATTATTTGTTGTGTGTACCCACAGTAGGGCCCAGAAACAATAATGCACATTTTGCTTTTTTTAGCCAACCTAATTCACACTGACACTAACTGACACTCACACTAATTTTAAAAAAGCAGATTTTTTTTTTTAAATCTAAAATATACTGACTGTCACCTTTGATCCTAATAGTTAACCTTGACATTGACCTAGATCAAACCTTGATCTAGCTATTAATTTATTTTTTAATTTTTTATTGATATTGTTTCACACACTTTTCTTTGTTTACACTTTTCTCCCCTGGCAATGAGAAAAAGTTACATTGGGGTTGATTTACTAAAACTCAAGAGTGCAAAATCTGGAGCAGCTCTGCATGGTAGCCAATCAGCTTCTAACTTCAGCTTGTTCAGTTAAGCTCTGATAAAAAAAACTCTGGAAGCTGATCGGTTTCTATGCAGAACTGCACCAGATGTTACACTTTCCAGATTTAATAAATCAACCCCAATGCAACTTTCTCTCCATTCAGAAGAGTAAAAAACATGTGAGCGGGATGCATAGTGACTGATCACTGTGATAGCCAATCAGAGGCAGTCACAGTGATCAGGTGATTAACCGCTTCCATACCGGGCACTTTTACCCCCTTCCTGCCCAGGCCATTCTTCAGGTTTCAGCGCTCTCACACTTTGAATGACAATTGCACGGTCATACAACACTGTACCCAAACTAAAATTTTATCATTTTCTTCACACAATTAGAGCTTTCTTTTGGTGGTATTTAATCAATACTGGGGGTGTTATTTTTTGCTAAATTAAAAAAAAAACAAAAACAAATTTTGAAAAAAAAACACTTTTTTCTTTGTTTCTGTTATAAAAGTTTGCAAATAAATAATTGTTCGTCATAAATTTAGGCCGAGATGTATTCTGCTACATGTCTTTGGTAAAAATAACCCAAATTAGGATGTATTTTTTAGTTTGTAGGAAAGTAATAGAGTTGCTATAACTTTATCTGAATATATATCTGAAAATTGATCAATCCTGAAGTACTGACAGCCAATCTAATTTCTTGAGGTCCAAGAATGTCAGAACAGTACAGATATCCCCCAAATGACCCCTTTTTGCAAAGTAGACAGTCCGTTGTATTTCATAAGAGGCATGGCGAGTTTTTTGAAATTGTAATTTTTTGTCATAATTTTTCAGAAAATGATAAAATAAAAAAAATTATTTTCTCTATTTTTTTTCACATACTGTCACCAGTGCAGTACAGCGTCACCATATAACTGGCATGGCGGTGATCAGGGACACTGACTGGTGACAGTATGAAAAAAAAATTATAATTTTTTTTATTTATTTTTTTATTTTTTATTAGTTTTAATTTTTAAATACATTTTTTTTAATTTTTTTAAGAATATTTTTTCATATTTCACTATGACCAAAGTAGTACAATGTTACCATGTTCACATTGTACTACTTTGGGGAAGTGATCAGTATTTATTTTTTTTTTTTTACACAATTTGCTTACAGCAAAGAATTACTTTTAACTATAGCACAGGGGTCTCCAAACTTTCTAAGCAAAAAGACCTTCAGACTTTAGGTGAGAAGAAAATGTCCCAGCATGAGTGGGAGTAAACACATTCTAAAAAATAATGTTTTGGCTCAACAAAAAAAATTAACGCAACAGTTTGCATCAAGCTTTTTAAGTTATGACAATGTCTGGTGAAATTAAGTTGAAGCAACAAACTACATTGCATTGAGGTAATTAGCTTTTCTGATAGAAATGAATGCATTTTTATTTACCGCCAACTTAATTACTGGCATTATAAACACATGTTTTTAAGTTGAGTACTTAAACATATTAAGTTAATTCAAATAGTTTTTCCAGTTTTTATAAGAAACCTTCAAGTCACGTGTACTTAATTGCTACAATTATGAGCAAGTTTTTTAAAGTTAAAAAGCAGTTAAAAATCAAGTTGATCCAAATTGATTTTCTGTATTAGTTTTTAGCTTTGTTTTTTTTTCAAAAATGAATTAATCAGTTTAGGCTTACACTAGAATGTGTTGCAGAAACCCCACAATCTGTGTGCATTTCGCGCACCGCATTCAAATCGCACTACCCTTGCAGTCTGCAGTGGATGTCAGTGTTGCAAACACAGTGCATTTGCCGGCACCAGATTGCATGGTACAAAACAAAACATGCAATCTGGTTGCACTGTGGTTCAAAAATTGGTGCATGCATGTCTTTGGTGCGATGTGGTGTGATTTGAGCTCATTCAAAATGAATGGGCTCAAATTGCATTACACTGAACCACATGTGAATTGCACAGGAATGTGTTGCAGTTCCTTTGTGATTCACATGCACTTCATCGTGTGAACCAAGGACCAACAATCCAATTGTTAAACAATTGACATTTTTTGCACACCAAAATCAAATCCTTAAAGTTGTACTGATGAATGAGTAAGCACTTTGCATTAAGATTTTTTTAATATTGTCTGTCTGGTGCAGAAACTGTTTCTCTACAAGACCTTTGCTATATTGTGCAACAAATTGTGGCAATATAGTGAAGCTATTGGAGGATATTGAAAGTTGATATTTTGTGAGCTTTCTTACAATTTGCTATATTTTTTCCGCATTACCCTGCGACAACCATTTTGTGAACTGAAATAAAAGTGAAAAATGTCATCTGAGTATGACTGTGCTATGGAACACATATGTTCTTCAGAGAATACTGTACTTGAGACCCATTACTTTAGCACTGGCTTTCAGTCCATCAAGTTCAAGGAACAGTTTTTGAAACAACTGAGACTTGATTTGTGTTAAGTGAATGGGGGTGGAGACTTGCAATGCAGCTCTCAATGTAGAGCAAAATTAAGTTACCAAGTCAAATTTATTAAGGTACCTTAACTTAAATTTCATTGTACAACAATGAATGCAGAAATGTAACTGTACATGACACACAATATTAAGTTGATGTAATTTCCAACATTATTATTTCAACACAACTCATGAAAGTAGGTTTTTAAATGAAAAAGTTTATTTAAACCAATAAATTAGGATTTTTATCTTGGAAATACACATTTAATTAAGTGGTGGTAACAGGTCGCTTGAGTTATTTTTTAGAGTGCAATGCCCCTTCTTTGGTGTCAGTTAGAGAAAATGTGATCCATTGTTTGTTTCATTAGGAGGAATAGTGCCCCATCATTGATGTCAGTGGGAGGAATTGTGCCCCATCATTAATGTCAGTGGGAGGAATAGTGCCCCATCGTTGATGTCAGTGAGAGGAATAGTGCCCCATCATTGGTGTCAGTGGGAGGTAGAGTGCAACATCATTGGTATCAGTGGGAGGAATAGTGCCCCATCATTGGTATCAGTGGGAGGAATAGTGCCCCATCATTGACGTCAGTGGGAGGAAGAGTGTCACATCATTGATGTCAGTGGGAGGAATAGTGCCCCATCATTGACGTCAGTGGGAGGAATAGTGCCACATCATTGATGTCAGTGGGAGGAATAGTGCCCCATCATTGATGTCAGTGGGAGGAATAGTGCCCCATCATTGATGTCAGTGGGAGGAATTGTGCGCATCATTAATGTCAGTGGGAGGAATAGTGCCCCATCGTTGATGTCAGTGAGAGGAATAGTGCCCCATCATTGGTGTCAGTGGAAGGTAGAGTGCAACATCATTGGTATCAGTGGGAGGAATAGTGCCCCATCATTGGTATCAGTGGGAGGAATAGTGCTCCATCATTGACGTCAGTGGGAGGAAGAGTGTCACATCATTGATGTCAGTGGGAGGAATAGTGCCACATCATTGATGTCAGTGGGAGGAATAGTGCCCCATCATTGATGTCAGTGGGAGGAATAGTGCCCCATCATTGATGTCAGTGGGAGGAATAGTGCCACATCATTGATGTCAGTGGGAGGAAGAGTGCCCCATCATTGATGTCAGTGGGAGGAATAGTGTCCCATCATTGGTGTCAGTGGGAGGAATAGTGTCACATTATTGATGTCAGTGGGAGGAATAGTGCCCCATCATTATCATTGATGTCAGTGGGAGGAATAGTGTCACATCATTGATGTCAGTGGGAAGAATAGTGCCCCATCATTGATGTCAGTGGGAGGAATAGTGCCACATCATTGATGTCAGTGGGAGGAATAGTGCCCCATAATTGATGTCAGTGGGAGGAATAGTGCCACATCATTGGTGTCAGTGGGGGGAATAGTGCCACATCATTGGTATCAGTGGGAGGAATAGTGCTACATCATTGATATCAGTGGGAGGAATAGTGCCCCATCATTGATGTCATTGAACCCCATTGTTGGTGTCTTTGGGAGGAACTGTGCCTCATTGTTTGTGTCATTGGGAGGAAATGTGTCCCTTTGTTGGTGTCAGTGAATGAAATAATGTCCCAAGGGCCATCCAGCCTAGGCTATGGGCTTACAGGAATCGGTTAAAGCACATATAAAACCTAATAATGAACTCTTATTTGCTCAGTTTTTGGTCTGTTAAATATACTCTGTTGTATCTTATTCATAGGTACATAAAAATTCCTGATGATCCTGTCAGAAATTCAGTGCTGTCCTTTGCCCTGTGCAATCTACAGTGTTATCTGTAGGCTACTGAACAAGTGAGGGGAAGGTGTTTTATATCCCTAATACACTTTTCTACCTGTTTAGATACTGTACAGACAGTGAGAGGTGTCACGCTAGAACAGGAAATGTATTACTGGCAGGATCACAAGGTGAAAATAAAGGAAAGAAAGCCTGAAGAAATAAAAATGAATAGAGCCACCACATCTCAGGAATGATAAGCTGCAGCATATTTTGTTTTCTGATCTAGTTTTCTTATCAAGAAAATAATGACTGAACAAAAGAAAAGAAAAACTTTGCTGTTTGCTGATCCCATGAATAACTCATTACTTATCAGTAAAAGACAACTTTAAGCGTCAGTATATTATAACACAATTCTGCTTTTGTAACATAATGCGGTTTTATGAAGTAACAGAGCAAGCTGTGTTATAATGAACAACATACAGTATACAATAACAGATCATTAAATCACACTCAGTACACTGAACAAGTCACAAGAGCCCCATATAGATGATTGAAAAACAAACATTGTCATAGACAAACTATTTCAGGGACGAGCTAGAAAAAGAAAGCTGTCACTGGATACCGTGGACATTTGGCAACTATACAAATGTCACATTTGAAGTGATGTGGGTGACTTTGAATTTGCAGTTCCAATGTTCCTGCATAATTCCTGTGGCTTAGCTCACAAGTCCTTTAAAAAGGCTTTAAATAGCCCCTACAGTTTTTACAACGACATGAAGCAATATTAAAAATCAAGGGAAGATAAAAAATGATACACAAACTATCCATAGTGGAAACACTTTTAACATAAGGAATGTCCAGTGTGACCTCCAGCTGCTCTTGCACCTGTGCAGAACATAGGACCACGAGACAGAAATTGACTTTGTGTTGTATCACACCTGCCATTTCCATCATACCACAGCAGCTCCATAGAAGGCCATAAATCTGTCATGTGGGGCCTAGCCCTGGGCAGCGCCCAGTGTAAAAATCGTCCCTCTTTTCTTGAAGTGAATGCTTATCTGGTTACCCCAATACCAACATTTATGGTGGTAACAATCGCATGGAAACTGAGACTGAGAGTCAGATCTCTTTCATATGTAGCGCTGTGACAAATGATGATAGTTTTATCTTTTATGCCCAATTTGAAAGGCCTGGCCATAAATTTTCATGTGTTATTTAAAATATTTACTAAAACTGCTTCTCTTTTATGCACGCAGCTATGCGTTTTATATGACTAGAAAGGGTGATGAATGAAGCAAGTTTCTGTGAAAGAGTTAGTCACGCTGGGGGTATTATAGTTATACAAATGAGACCACTGTGATAGCGAATCTAAGTAAAACGCTGTTTACTTCTTTTAACAACTTACATTTATGTCTACTGCCATTTAGAATCATTTATACTTTGGAATATACCTGTCAAAACCTTTGTGACTGCTCAAGTTTTGAAACAGCTGTGCTTGGAAAAAACACTTCCAGTTTTAACACAGTGTCAAATATGAACAGAAATGAGATAGGGTTCAGTTTTGTTTGGAACATTTTGTGGTAATGGAGAAGTGTGAGAACTGAACCATAACTGTATTGCCGTAAAACATGTGTGATTTACAAATTATGAGGAACATTTATAAAGCTGCCCACTACACATACTATCCAGCAGAAGTACCCATATACATCTACCAGTTCTGGGTTATGTATTTAGACTAGGAAGTCTGGGCCTGATGTATAATTATACAGTTGGTAAGGCTGAATAAAGACACCAGTCTATCCAGTTCAACCTGTGTGGGTGTGTGTTCATGTAAAAAAAAAGAATGAAAAGTCAACTACAGATTCCATTTTTTGCTGCTAAGGTGCCACAGAGATAGAATTAATTACTTTGTCTCCAAGGGTTCCTTAAAACATGGCACCCTTAAGCCCAGTACAATGGGCCAGATATCAGGTGGCATTGGCTGGTTCAATAGGAACCCACCGACATTTAGCCCATGTGTACACCAAACAGCCGGATTCTGCCGAACGGGCATGCTGGAAAACCAGCATCTGATCGGCATCTGATCAGAGCTGGCAGCCAATGGCTGTGAGCACTGAATGGTGTGTTCTGGTTGGGGGCAGTCTCCCTGTCCGGACACAATAGCTCACTGGGGAGATCACTGTACTAACATTAGATAGTTAATACCCTGACCTCTTCAGGTTTTTTTTTCCGTTCAGTGTATGTGGTTGAGCAAAAAATAAACTGTTAGTCTGCACCAGGCATTAGACGGAGTTAGAAAAACATAAGATATTGCTGGCACATCCACCCTCATTTTCCTTAGCTTCCCTCAGTGAAAAGACCATTCATTAATCTACCTAACCGATTGCTGTTGGCAACAAAATGAACAATCTTTTCCTTTCTACCCCCTTTTAATCTTCTAAGATGTTTGCCTACTATTTTATTGATCCCCATTTTCTCTTTTTACTTCTTTATTAATAGTCACCAGATAAGGTGCACTTTAAGAAGTTTTGTTAAAGTGGTTGTAAAGTATAAAAGGTTTTTTTGTACCTTAATGTATTCTCTGCATGGAGGTAAAACACCTTCTAAGATTAGCTCTCCCTACAGCCCCCCTAAATACTTACCTGAGCCTAATCTTAATCCAGCGCTGTGCACAAGAGCAGCATCACTGCTCTCTCTTTCCTCACTGTGCATGGAGGCAGCAGTGGGAGACATTGGCTGTTGCTGCTGTCAATCAAATTCACTGAGGAGGGAGCAGAGTCAAGCCACACTCTGTTTGTATATATAGACACACAGAACATGGCTCGGGAGGGAGCCCACATGTCTTCCCCCATAGCAAGTGCTTGTTATGGGGGCGGACACTGAAGTAGAGGAGTGGATAGAATCAGTGGGAGACCCAAGAAGAGGAGGTTTGGGGCCGCTCTGTGCCTCACCATTAGCACAAAGCAGGTAACTTTAACATTTTTGTTAATTAAAAAAATAGCCTTTAATAACCCTTTAAAGTATATTCCCACTTTTGGGAATAATTGGGATGACATCTACTTTATATTTCTATGATTACGCCCAATGTGGGTGAAACATATCAGAGGGACATGAACAATGGACTGAGATCTGAGTTGAAGCCTTTGTTTCATTTACTTATTTTATTTATTATTTATTTCAGGTACTTATATAACGCTGTCAATTTACACAGCGCTTTACATATACAGTATATTGTACATTCACACCAGTCCCTAACCCTCAAGGGGTGTACAATCTAAGGCCCCTAACTCACATTCATACATATACATACTGGGGACAATTTATACAGGATCCAATGCACCTACCAGCATGTCTTTGGAGTGTGGGCGTTCCCAGAGGAAACCCATGCAGGCACAGGGATAACATGCAAACTCCAGGCAGGTGGTGCCGTGGTTGGGATTAGAACCAACAACCCTAGTACCGTCAGGCGGAAGTGCTTACCATTTAGCCACTGTGATGCCCTAACCATTTAGCCACTGTGCTGCATTGAAGTTGAGTACAGTGTGTGGCGGTACCTGCATGTCATAACCTTCTTTATATTTATTACATATTCCTATTCACATGGCATACCTTTAAAAGAAATTTAATTTGCAGCTTATCTTTTAGATGCTCTATTCTGGATCATCCAGCAAGATAAAAGTTCTACATAGCTTTTTTGTTTCTGAAGGGGCTGGGCAGTTGGGTTTGCCATAATTAACCCTGTCTGTTGCAGATCTTCATGATCAATCTAACTAGATTTGAATACTGCCTTTCCTAAAAAAGAAAAAAAAAAAGGGTTAAATGTTTAGGGGCTGGGCTTCTTGGATTGTATATTAATGAAGAAAGACTTGGGATAGGTTCATGCTAACACTGGTGGGCATCACACAGTTCCTTGATAGTGGTGGTCGGTGGTGAAGTGACCTCTTACAATGGTAGTCAGAGATGAAGTGCACCTTTACATCAGTCCTACATTGGTTGCCAGTGTAGTGCATACACTGGGGGTTTGTGGGAGCTTAAAAGATATTTGGTGCAAGTAGTTACCTACCTGAGAGAGAAGGGGCTCCACAGTTCCAATATCTGCTAAGTCACATTAGCATCAGAACTATCCAAACTCCATCAGGCATAAGATATTTCCTCCCAGTAATGCTGGAACGGATGTCACTAGACCCAAGACACCCAACAGGAGACCTGAAACATAAGCCCCAGATGCCAGAATCAAGCAAAAGCCAAAGAAAAGAGTCCATCCCAGCACTGCATAAATGGATGTCGCTAGACCCAAGACACTCAACAAGAGACCTGGAGCATGTGCCAGGTGCCAGAGTAAAGCAACAACCATGGAACTAAGTAAAGCTGAACAGGTCTAATGCACAGCACAATGGTTAATGCAAAGAATAGTTACCAATGGTTACTTTTAATTAGTTACTTTTCAAGTCATAATCCTCCTTTTACTCATTAGAATAGTCAGAAAGGTGGATTAAGTTCCTTTACTCACCAGGACATTAATATCTTACTGATCAACAAAATGTTTTCGTTTTACAAATCAGTCTTGCGAACTCTTGTGAACAGACATGAACAGCTGAAAAACAGAATTTTCTAGTGTTACCCTATTAACATAATTATGTCATAGTCATAGGCATGCGCACAGAGTGTGCGTGGTGTGCCTGGGCACACCCTAATCACCCAATGCAGTGCAGATTCTCCCTGCTGCCCAAGCCCTTCTCCCATGTTCTTTCTCTCCCACAGCACTTCCCACTTCCATCATCTCCTTTCCTGCGGACTGCTGCTGTGGATGTTTTAGGATGGAGAGCAAAGGAAGGGACTGGTGAATATGAAATTTAGCGCCCTTCCTTTTCTGAATGAACACAGTGAGTGATCAGTACCGATCACTCACTGTGTTCATTCATAAATGAAGCATAATAAACTGTGTTTACTATATTTCAGTTTGTTAATTAACAGGAAGCTCCTCAGCACAGGCAGAGCACTTCCCTTTCATTCACTGTCCAGTGCAGCTGAGGCTGTAAAGAAAGGGACTGGGGAATCTCTGTCCTCAGTCCCTTTTTCTGTCTCAAAAGTGAGACCTCAGGAGTCTGTTTAGACCCCTGATATTTCCTCAAAGTCCTCAATGGGGCTCCTAAAAAATTGTAAAAAAAAAAGAAAACCCATAAAAAATAATATTGTAAAAAAAAAAAAAATTATATATATATATATATATTCAATTGTAAAAAATAATTTTAAGAGGTAATAGTAAAAAATGCTGACACTGTCCACTTCCCTACTGACAAAGTCCACTGTCCTATTGACACCAACCACTGCTCTACTGACACCATTCACTGCTCTTCTGACACCATCCACTGCCCTACTGACATCATCCATTGCTCTACTGACTCCATACTCTGCCCTACTGCCATGTCTATTCCCCTACTGACACCATCCATGTTTTAATACATCTTAAATTGTTTGCCTACTTTCTGTTTAAAAAAAATGTTTGCTTACATTTATTTATCTGAGTGTGTGTGTTTGAGCATTGGGGTGCAGACCCTAATGCATTAGGCTGCACACACGTATGGTCACAGCTGAATACTAACACCAGTCTGAAGCTGATTCAGGGAACAGATATTGTGGAAATGGAAAATGTCTAAAACACTCACTATTGTGGAGACCATAATGGATTTGGCATTTGATTATAATAATGATTAGTTAAGGGAAGTGAAAGCATGCTGCGGTATGACTTTTTTCTCTTCCAAGAAATATCAAAGAGGGAAAAGACAAAGCGTACAGAACATGCACAACAGAACAGATAACCTCTGAACTTTAAAAGACGGGAAGAAACAAGAAAAAGCCTATATGGTTTTTCTTTTATTTAGAATAAAATATTTCCTCATTTTATAGTAACACATAAGTAGGGATTTTGGAAGATAGATAGATAGATAGATAATTATTATTAGACAGGATTTATATAGCGTCAACAGTTTGCTCAGCACTTTACAATATAATGGGAGACAATACAGCAACAATACAGTTCAATACAAGAGGGTTAGGAGGGCCCTGCTCCTTAGAGCTTACAATCTAAAAGATAGATAGATAGATAGATAGATAGATAGATAGATAGATAGATAGATAAATTTTGGAAGCGACTGTCTTGACTTCAAAAAGTAACTAATACCCTGATAACAGCTGGATCTTGAAAAGCTTCTTTTACACAAAGGGTAGCACAGCATGTTCAATTAGCCACTTTTGAGTATTCAGAAGCCAACGTGATTGCATTAGGAAAATAATATTGGTAACATTATGTTACTCCTGTGGGAAGCCAAGCCAATACATGAGACACCATTTGTTCTGCTAGCATGTTGCTGATGTCAGCATACGTTGTATTAAGATAATGGCAAATGCACTGCAGGGGATATCCGTTTTGAACAGACTACTTGCAGTTGAAAAGAATACAAAGGAGAGTTAACACATACTTCAGCAGTTCTTCAGCAGTCATACAGCAGTGAGAAATCCCTGAGCATAGCTACATTTTCCAGCAAAGGACATGAATTATGACAGGTTTATCCACAATTACTAACACATAATAAACAGATTACAAAATGAGAAATATAGTTTGTGGTGTAGAATTACTTGCTTATGACTTCGCTGTATTATTTCGTGCCATTCAGTTATGTTTTCTGCAAGTAAGAAGATCTTTGCTATTGGATTTTGTATAGCGATCAGCATATGTGACAACTACTAACACGTCAGTTAACACCTGCTATGGTTTACATGTTATGGCACATGATACCCAAATTTTTATGGTGATACATTCATTTTACAAGAACTGCAGCGTGACTAGTATAAGTTCATTTAATTCCATTCAGTGTAACATCCCTGCACACGTTGTAATTATTAAACAGCTCCAGCAACACGAGTGTTACATGGATATAACACTGTGAGGTCCTCAATGTATTCAGCATTATTGAAAGTATGTTATTTTTTTCTTTTTTTTCACATGAAATAGTTGAATCAAACTACTGAATCAGTATATTTCAAATTGAACCTTATCTGTTTTCATTACGTACCTTATTTACAGTGAGAGCTGTCATCACTGGGTCTCTTTACTTATCTCTGCATTGAATGCAGATCATGGCTGGTGGGAAAGGCCAGCAGGGTGTTTTACTTCCTGAAAACATCGCAACATGCTGTCTCAGTAGTTATCTCAAAAGCACTTCAGTGAAGTCAGAGTAAGTAATATCAGTACAGGAGAGGAGCCTGTACAACTGGTACAGGTACAGTATGGCTCAAAGGCTGTTCTGAGTTCTGTCAGTGTCCGCCAAGAAAATGTGCAATACTGTGCTTAGAAACTCAGTGACAGTGGCCATAGTGCCAGAGTGCAGAAAATGTGCCCACATTTGCCTACACGGCAGGCTGGCAAGAGGGAGACACTGGAGACAAAAGAGACACCCTATAGGCAGAATCTGCACAGAGTAAACATACATAGGTGTTAATGCCATAAAAACTGTACAAAACTGGAGGCAGGAAGCAATAGTGACATAAGGTATGCACAGGGGTGGACTGACAAATCATGGGGCCCCCGGGCAATAGGGGATCATGGGGCCTTGCCCAAACTCAAAAAAGCTTATGAAAAAGGTACCAGGGACATCTCATGGGGCCCCCTAATGACCCTGGGCCCTTGGGCAGTGCCCGAGTTTCCAAATGGTCAGTCCGCCCCTGGGTATGCAGCCACAGTTTTTTTACAAAGAGATATTGTTATCACTTTAATGTGGTTGTAAACCTGTAAAATGAAACATGAACAAAGCATGTCCATTTATGGTATGTATTTGCTTCAGTCCAAAGCACCTATTGTGAATATTGACTGTTCTCTCCTTCCTCTGCTAGCTGCATGAGTCACTTCTGACTCCACCCCATTCCAACACACAAAAGGTGATTGTCAGCCTCAGCTATGAGACTGTGTAGAGGGGGGGGTGAGTTTATTCTCTCCACTCAGGTCTCAGATTACACTCAGCTCTGAGCTGTGTGCTGTGCAAGTGTGTGACATTAGATCCCCGTCCCCTGACTCTGGAAGCTCAGAAATAGCTTTTGATGTGTGAACTTTGAACAGCTGAAGACAAGAAAGGGCAAACATGATAAACAGATAAAACTTATGTAGGAGGAATTTTTTCATCCCTGTGTACCACCCGAGGCCAGTCACTTCAGTGGGTATATGTAAGGGTTTAC
Organism: Staurois parvus; assembly: GCF_062004578.1. NCBI lineage: Eukaryota > Metazoa > Chordata > Amphibia > Anura > Ranidae > Staurois > Staurois parvus. Next base: position 12,992,890 of record NW_028317854.1, on the reverse strand, counting down.
ATCCACTTTCAAGTTAGATTAGAAGTCATATTTACTTCTTAGGTTAGAGGAAGTAGCAGATTAAAGAGAAATTCCAGGCAACAGGTGAAGCATTTAGTGAACTACTAATGCTACCAATACTACAACTCTGCTAAAATCAAAAAGTGCACGTACTTTAATTCCCTTTATGCAGATTTTCACAGACTATCTGACAAGGTCAGTAGGAGGGTCCCTATGTCTCCTGCATCACTAATTACATCCAAGCTTCAAATCAAGGTTTCAATGTGTTTAGTGGCTGTGGAAAACATAGTACTGATATTTTAAGGCTGATGTACTAAAATGCAATTCATTATTTGGGCACGCCATTCAAATTACTAGCAAAGAATCAGCAGTATATGCAAAGATTACATTTATATTCCATGTCAAATGCATCACTAATTTTATACCTAGTTACAAATAACTTGAAACATAAAGTAAGATGAGGTGTCATTTCTAAAATCTACTTATTTAAAGCGCAACTCCTGCAAAATTATAGTTTCCTACAGTCTCACTGCACCTGCATTGCAAGGATTAAATGCTTGTTTCTGTGTAGGGGATTTTAAAAGCATATTATATACCTTCTCTCTCCTCACTAACAGTTCTCCCCATGCTTTGGCAGTAAGCTGTTCACTGGCATTCTCACATCCAGTGCAGGGCTAGAGACCCTGCATCTGTCCTGATGACATCAGAGGACTTTGGACCACCAGAGCTCAGGGGAGAAGAGGCTATGGGGACCAGTCTAACAGCATAGAGCAGCCAAAAAGATATGATGAGCAGGTAAATGCCCATAGATCTAAACAGGAAGATAGGCCTTGCAGTATGGCTGCAGCCCCGCCACAAGGGAGGAGTTTTAGTTCTCCTAGAGTTTAATTTTACCTATGTACTGTATGTGTGTGTATGTATTTACAGTATCTATCTATCTATCTATCTATCTATCTATCTATCTATCTATCTATCTATCTATCTATCTATCATCTATCTATCTATCTATCTATCTATCTATCTATTTATTTATCTATCTATCTATCTATCTATCTATCTATCTATCTATCTATCTATCTATCTATCTATCTATCTATCTATCTATCTGTCTATCTGTCTATCTGTCTGTCTGTCTGTCTGTCTGTCTGTCTGTCTGTCTATCTATCTATCTATCTATCTATCTATCTATCTATCTATCTATCTATCTATCTATCCTATCAATCTATCTATCTATCTATCTATCTATCTATCTATCTATCTATCTATCTATCCTATCAATCTATCTATATATCTATTTTCTAATCTATTATCTATTTCTCTATAAAACTGTCTTATCTATATATGTTTATCTATCTATCTATCTATCTATCTATCTATCTATCTGTCTATCTATCTGTCTATCTATCTGTCTATCTACCTATCTTTGCAAATGCACTTCATCCTTGCTTCATAAGAAATGAAATCAGAATGCTCAGAGTGAATCAGAATTTGTACCAGATCAGGTCATGATTCTCAACCCTCATTGATGGAGACTATGCAATTTCCCTACAAGTGATTATCCACCAGTAGGTATGCTTTGATGCCATTTACATTTGGGTCTATAGTGAGACCCTTTCTGCCTTTTATTTGTGACACCTCTTTCTTCTCTTCTCTTATTTACTTCAGAGTAGAAGAGGCTGTCTAATAGAAGATTAATTAATAGAGGATTACGCCAAGTCCACTGTCTAATATATCGCTTTTAATGCTTTCTTGCGACAGGGCAGCTGGCACTTGCAGAGGATAATAATTGCTAGCATATTGATAAAACAGATCATGCTTAAAACCAAACCATATGTAAAAGGTATAGATTTTTTTTCTTTGTAAACAGATACGTGAAATTCTAGAGGTTCTGCTTTCTCTAAGATGAAAAAGAAATGTGGAATTAGTCAATACAAAGAAGATGAATTGTTCAGGATGATTCTAGTAGGACATTCAACAAAGAGCTACAGTATATTTACAAATCTCTATTCATGATGCTCTGTGACAAACCACCCTTCGTATTTCTCCATAATGGATGATTCTTGAAGCTTTCAAGTTTACAAGCTCCATTGTAGATGACTCATGTGAAGAGTATAATGTCTGCTCATGTCTAGCTTGGTTTAATAGTGTGTTGTAGGTTAGTCATTTTAATTCTTTTTTTGAATCTCACATCATATCCTCAATGAAAAGAGAGCAAGCTTCCAATGTCATGTTCAATTCTACTTTCGATAAAGGGAGATATGCAATGTAAGATGTGTTGCAACCACCAATTGTATAGGAAGAAACTTACACTTTATGAAAGGATAATTTTACTGAATACAGGCATTAGCTTGACAGAGATATAAACATGGTACATTAAAGAAAAAAAGATTACGTCAACAGTCTTGGAAGTCTGTAGAAAGCAATTATTTGTACAAATAACCAAATCACTCACAAAAAAGCCTTTGTCTAAAGAAACATATTTTAAAGCTTGTAATTTCTTACATTCAAAACATTCTTAAAAGTATTCTTTAATCTTAAGTACTTTTCTACTTACTTTTTTCTTTTCTACTTTCTTTTTTCCTTAATATCATGCTTGTCCTTAATTGGTTTAAACCACTGCAGCCAGGTATAAACTGTACATACCATTCAAACTTTTCCATCCAAGTTTGTTATCACAACCATCCTTCAGATTTGTGACAGTCAAGAACATTTCTCCTTTAAACTGTTTTGCATATCATCTGATATGCTTTCTTAATAAAGGCAAAGTCTTTTCTAGACTCTAGACCATGGGTTTCAAACTGGTGGCCCTCCAGCTGTTTCCAAACTATAAGTCCCATGAGGCATTGAAATATTGACAGCTACAAGCATGACTCGCAAAGGCAGAGGCATGATGGGACTTGTAGTTTCGCAACAGCTGGAGGGCCGCCAGTTTGACACCACTGCTCTAGACAGAGGATGACTTTGAGTCAAATCAACATCTAATTAGAGCACTCAGGACATTGCCAGTGTAATCAAGGTAACTGTTGTTCTTTTTGTTAAAATGGCAATTTCAGAATTAATTGATGGGATTGGGGAATAAGTGGTTACTCAGGAATCAGAAAGACCCCTTTTGATACAAAGCACTAAAATACCAAGATAAAGACCTTTATTTGCACCCATGTGACTAATTGCAAATTTAATTTTACTCATCTGAAAATAACTAGCATTTTGAAGATCAGGATCCCTATTCTAGTGTTTTAGCTTTGTGAATTGAGCCTGTTAAACTTACAGTTTACCCTATCCCACCTGAAAAAAGAATACTACACTGTATACTCCAAAAACTAACAAATCCCAGGTATTTACCCAAAATAGAATAAAGAAAAAAATTAATTGAAGTTTTCTCTCTACTATGTCAAGTAGTTTAACAATTAATTTTGTTGTTGGAAAGATTATACTTGGGTAACAGACATTTTATTATTGCTTTATGTTCATAGTTTTGATAGTTGCTTTGTTTCTCTAAACCAACTATAAATCTCATGAAAAAGTGAGATAAGAAAAAGTGCCTTGATGTCCCATAGCAAATTACACATTATATTCTTGAAAAGATTAAAGAATGAAACTTGATCGGTTGCTAAGGATTCACATTATATTTTTCCCTATGTCCAGTTTTCATGAACCATTGTCCAATATGGTTGGAATTTTTGCACAGATTCATCTAAGAATCATGTTTGTAGAAGTTTAAAACTTTCATAAGCCTCACCAATGAAGTTACTTTAGTGAAAGTAATATTATGTAGATTTAGTAGAAGTTGTGTTCTTTCTACAAAGGAGATGTGTCATTGGCACCAAATGTTGAGATCATATGCTTTAATGGCCATTTAATCACTATTTTATTCCAAAAACTTGACCCTCATTGCTCACCATGGTGAATAAAAAACTAATACAGTTTGAGCAATGCAGTAATTCCCAAGTGTCTCTTTAAAGTTGCATTTTGGAGCTTACACAAAGATTGACAAAAGGGGAAATGCAGATGGAGACATAATATTTCTTCCTTCCTCTTGTGTCTTTTGCCTCCTGCTGTGTGTACATGGCAGCTGTACTGATTAGAATCAATTCTGATTCTTTGGTTTAAATATGTAAAACTGTATCATGCCTATTTTTCCTTTACAGGACTGTATACATTTCAGTGGGTGTAATTCCAAGCGTAGTTTTATATAATGTTTCCCAGCAGGACTCAATAAAAGACATAAATATCACAGCCACTGACTGTAGAAACCTGATACTGAGAATAAACGTTGGAATTAATGCTCTGTCGGGACTACTGGTGTGATGTGAACATTGAAAATATGATGCTTCCAACCAAACATATGGGCACTTGCCATAAAATGAAAATCTGTACCAAAATCAAAAGATTAGTGGTAGGGGTCCATGTCATATCCATGATGCATTCAAATAAAACACTGTTGTCCCTATTGTGCCTACAACATCCAACATTTTATCTGATCTGAGCTCTTGTTTTATTCATTTGGCAAGGCCTTGCTCTGCTTATTTTCAGTGATACGAAAATCCTGGTTTGAAGCAGAATATGTAAACTTTAGGTACATTATTTTTTTGTTTATATTTCTGATAGAATTGTGGACCTTTACTATTATTTTTAAACATATATCTTAACCACTTGCTCTCCAGAGGATTTACCCCCCTTCCTGGCCAGGCCATTTTTTGTGTTACGACTCCGCGTTACTTTAACTGACAATTTGCGTGGTCATGCAACGCTGCGCCCAAATTAAATGTAGGTCCTTTTTTTCCCACGAATAGAGCTTTCTTTCGATGGTATTTGGTCGCCTGTGTGTTTTTATTTTTTGTGCTATAAAAAGTCCGACAATTTTGAGAAAAAAAATATATTTTTTACTTTTTGCTGTTAAACATGTCCAGTAAAAAACATTTTAAAAAATCAAATTCTGTCATAAATTTAGGCCAAAATGTATTCTGCTACATGTCTATGGTAAAGAAAAATTCCAATACGTGTAAATTAATTGGTTTACATCAAAGTTACAGCGTTTACAAATGGTGGTATATATACTGGGATTTTTTCTTTTTTACTAGTAATGGCGGCGATCAGCAACTTATAGTGGGACTGCGGCAGACATTCTGATACTGGGGGGAACTGATTTGGTGTCACTGACATCCCCAGTGACACCAATACAGTGATCAGTGCTAAAAAAAAAAGCACTGACATTGTACTAATGGCACTGGGCAGGAAGGGGTTAATCAATAAGAATGTAAAAACAATAATTGGTTTTAATTGACCATGGTCCTTTACTTTTGGTTTTTTAATACACATGATATTTAATCAAGTTCTCAGCTCTATTTAACTAAAAAATGACATGGAACACAACCAACCAACCCAGCTTACTACAGTATTACATTTCAGAGTGATTCATATGCTTCAAATATAGTAATTAAAAAAATAGTCCCCTTACTAGGAGGTGACGCAAACCACACAAAGGAAAGGGGGTGGTACCTGATTTGCAACCACTGAACCTCTTTAGCCCTTGATATACCAGATGAGTAGGGTCCTATGGATGACCATTGGAGATGTGTACATTTAACATGAGGACAGCCATTAAATGTGAAAAGGGTAAGCAGCCAAGGTGATAGGGGGTGCAAAAACAACAATATGTTGTTGTGACAATCCCATGAAAGGAGGCACTATAATCTGAGTATGTCCAACTCTAGTTTATTCTGAAAATATATTTATTTTCATAAACGTCTTACTTTCTCGAAAGGCTACAGTTTAAAGATCCTAACAGACTATTTAAGCTGGGAATGTGCAGTAATTATCTGTTATGTAATGGGATCTCTGTGTTGTGTCAAATATAATTTTCTCTACAGGTCAGTTAAATCACAGAGTGGAAGAAATATAAGTTTTCAATGTCATAAGCTCAAGCTTCACTTAGATCTACCCCTAGAAAAAACAGCAATGGGCCTGATTTACTAAAGTTATCCTGGGTTTTCTTTACAAAAGGGAAAGGTGAGGTGAAGTGAAGTTGTGTTCAGTTCAAGCATAGAATAAAATCCAGAGAAATTAGATTCACATAATGCTCATGTAACCAGGGGCAGACTGACAACTCATGGGGCCCCCGGGCAATAGGGGATCATGGGGCCCCTGTGTCCTTGCCCACACTCAAAACACACCCAAAAAAGCCCATTTCATGGGGCCCCCTACTGACCCCGGGCCCTCGGCCAGTGATCAGTCTGCCCCTGCACGTAACACTTACTTACATACATACCTTTGCAACTAAATACGAGAACCCCACCACCACCATATGTTTGTTGTGTGTTCCCACACAGCATACCTAAAAATAAGTGAGAAAATATATCTTACCTGTTTCGTTGTTTCCTTGGAGCAAGATTAGAAACTAGACTCTATAGGCAGTTTGTATTGTTCAGAATAACTTCCAAAAAGGTGCATTACCATACAATTTAGCAGAATCTTCAATCATTTGTTAGGGCAACCCTATCTGCACAGTACAGACAGGGTTAATTATGGTAAACAAAACTCTATAGCCCCCTTCTTAACATTACACAGAACGGAAAGCTAAGTATGATTTTGATAGATTGTTTAAGCAAATAAAGAAGGTAAGCAACAATTTTTCAATATGTATGCCATGTGAATGTTAGAAATATAAACTAAGTGTTATCCCAATTCAGCTGCAAAGATAGAAATACACTTTAGGCCTACTGTAGTTCACATATTAGTAAGTCAAACCACTGTCTTTTCATAAGACATGAGTAACATTCAGACATAACAAACTAAGCGAATGGGTTAATTTAACAAAATAATATAAGACAAAAATTTTACATTCTCAGCACACAAATTAACTGCAAATCTCTATGTGCGCAGTAGCTACATTTGACATCTGCATGCATCTGCATTCACTGAAAATGTTTACTTCTGTCAAAGCCCCTGTACCCCCCCCCCAAAAAAAAAAACCTTTAGTAGTCTAATAGGGAAAGAATCCCCTGCTTTCTCTGGTAGGCTAGTAGGGCGCTCTGTAAAAAAAAAAAAAAGAAAAGAAACCCTGTGCTTAATGAATGTAGTGAAACTTTACTTTACAAAGAATATTGTATCACAGGCAAGGAAAATAGAATTACACCATGTTTGCTTGCACATGATTGGATGATGGAAATCAGCAGGACTTCACCTCATTCAGTAATATCTGGGGAAAATTTTTTTGCAAAGTGAACAATATTTGCCTTTAGTAAATCAACCCCAGTGCTTGAGAGCTCTGCGTGGAGTTGGAACACCTCTCTTTCTGATGCCCGAAACTTTCTTCTGGGTATAAAAGGGAGACTGCAACAGCTCTGGGTAGGGCCAATAGGACATCTCACATTACAGAGCTGCCTGTGCCTGTCTCCCTCTGCTATTGTCCGAATGGATGCTGGACAGAGGCTGCAAGACAGAGTGCCAGGTGGTGGCCTGCAGAGAACAATCTAGTAACCAACCAGTACCAGTACACTCCAGGAGAAAAGGCCTGTATATATCTAAGTCAGTGGATGAAGCAGCACTCTTGTCCCCTTTTCAAGGTATCAGGTACAATATCAACAGAAGAGTTTGCCACCTCAGCCTCTAGGTATATAGAAATGCAAGCAATGGGTTGTAGTACACCAGGGGCGGACTGACCATTTGGAAACTCGGGCACTGCCCGAGGGCCTGGGGTCAGTAGGGGGCCCCATGAGATGCCCCTGGTACCTTTTTCATAGGCTTAGTTTGGGCAAGGACACAGGGGCCCAATGATCCCCTATTGCCCGGGGGCCCCATGAGTTGTAAGTCTGCCCTTGTAGTACACTTCAAAATATATAAAACAATTATATAGTTATTGAATTCATAAAGGTATTCAGAATTCCATTGAGGTGCAGCAGCGAAATTGTTGGCCTTACATCTTTAAAGTGATATTACAGGCAACTTAAAAACAAATAACAAACATGGTATACTTACCTGCTCTATGCAGTGGTTTTGCACAGATCATCCCTGATCCGCCTCATCTCGGGTTCCCCACTGGCGCTCTTGGTCCCTCCCTCCTGCCAAGTGCCCCTAGAGTAAACAGCCTGCTATGGGGGCACCTAAGCAGGCTTGCTCCCAAGCCACTGCTCTGCATGCCCAGTCACACACAGAGCCATGGCTCAGCCTCCCCCCCCCCCCTGTATTGCCTCACTGGCTGTGATTGACAGCAGTGGGAGCTAATGGCTCTCACTGTTGTCTCAGCCAATGAGGAGGAAGAGTCCCCGGAGAGCTGAGTCTCTCATGCACATCACTGGATCGCAATATTTAAAATCCCAAATAGGTACTGTAAAGGAATAATACAAACACTTGTCAAAGAAAGTGGATATGGAAGAAAATAATGTAACAGAAAGAGAATGAAAGTATTATTAATTATATGTAATATTATAGGTACTTTGATAGCGCTGACCATTTACACAGCGCTTTACATATATTGTACATTCACATCAGTCCCTGACCTCCAAGGATCTTACAATCTTAGGTCCCTAACTCACATTCATACATTTACTAGGGCCACTTTAGATAGGATCCAATCAACCTATCAGCATGTCTTTGGAGTGTGGGAGGAGGAACCGGAGGAAACTCGTGTAGGCACAGGGAGAACATGCAAACTATAGTTTCCAGTTATAGAATTCCAATAATCTGCAAAATATATTGTGGAAGAGCACAATAGCAACCACTTTTCACTTGTGTTGGACAGTTCACAGTCTGGACTAACCTTTGATAAAAAAAATAATAATTCTTATTCAGAGCAGCATGGATTGAGAACCCCTTCTTCTTCCAAAGATTGTGGTCATTTCTTTAGCTGAACAAACAGCAATTTTTTCCCAGCATTCGATACTGCTAGTGAGTATGGACAAGCCAAATTAATAATATTATAAACCCCTTTTTAACATTCAAACTAAAAAGGTATTTGATGCAAATAATTGCAGGTGTTTGTGGAATTCATGGGTCAAGTCTTGGCACTTCTGTAAAGTGTTGCCCTGTTCTATTTTATGGAGGTACCAACACCATGTCATACTGTATACATACGGTAGCAAAAAAAATCAGTAAAGGTTTTCTGTAGGTAACCTCTACTATTATTAAAGGCCCAATGGCACACATGGTCTATGGGTTAATTCATTAAAAAGAAAGCATACAACTGTTTGTATGTAAAACTTACCTTACTTTGCACACCTTTCCACTTGAGTCAAGAAATTCAATATGATGCCAAGTTAACACTTTCCCAAACAAACTAGTCTGTGAACATACACTTTGTGTGCTCAGATTCCAGAAGGTGTGCAAGATAAAGCAATTACAGTGTTGGGAATCACCCTGAAGAGTGATTGCTTGTCTTTGATCAATGCATCCAGAAAGTATTCACAGCGCTTAACTTTTGCCACATTTTGTTATTTTACAGCCTCATTCCAAAATGGATTAAATAATTTTTTTTCCTCAACATTCTACAAACAATACCCCATAATGACAACGTGAAAGAAGCGCATTTTGAAAACTTTGCAATTTAATAATAATAAAAAATGTAAAAAACCACATGTACATAAGTATTCACAGCCATGACACTCAAAACTGAGCTCCGATGCATCCTGTTCCCATTGATCATTTTTTAGATGTTTCCACAACTTGATTGTAGTCCACCTGTGGGAAATTCAGTTGATTGGACATGATTAGAAAAGGCATAAATTTGTCTACATAAGGTCCCACAGTAAACAGTGCATGTCAGACCACAAACAAGCCATGAAGTCCAAGGAATTGTCCGTTGACCTCCGAGACAGGATGGTATCAAGGCACAGAACTGGGGAAGGGTACAGAAATTTTTCTGTAGCATTGAACGTCCCAAAGAGCACAGTGGCCTCCATCATCCGTAAATGGAAGAGGTTTGGAACCACCAGACTGCCTGGCCAAAATGAGCGATCGAGGGAGAAGGGCCTTAGCCAGGGAGGTAACCAAGCATCCAATGGTCACTCTGAAAGAGCTCCAGCATATCTCTGTGGAGAGAGGAGAACCTTCCAGAAGGACACCACTCAGGCCTGTATGGTAGAGTGGCCAGACAGAAGCCACTCCTCAGTAAAAGGCAAATGGCAGCCCGCCTGGAGATTGCCTAAAAGCACCTGAGGGACTCTTAGACCATGAGAAACAAAACTCTCTAATCTGATGAAATAAATATTGAACTCTTTGGCCTGAATGCCAAGTGTCAAGTCTGGAGGAAACCAGACACCGCTCACCACCTGGCCAATACCATCCCTGCATTGAAGCATGGCGGTGGCAGCATCATGCTGTGGGGATGTTTTTCAGCGGCAGGAACTGGGCGACTAGTTAGGGCTGAAGGAAAGATGAATGCAGCAATGTACACAGACATCCTTGATGAAAACCTGTTCCAAAGCACTCTGGACCTTAGACTGGGGTGACGGTTCATCTTTCAACAGGACAATGACACTAAGCACACAGCCCACATAACAAAGGAGTGACTATGGGCCAACTCTGTGAATGTCCTGAAGTGGCCCAGCCAGAGCCCAGACTAGAACCTGATTGAACATCTCTGGAGAGATCTGAAAATGGCTGTGCACCGACATTCCCCATCCAACCTGATGGAGCTTGAGAGGCACTGCAAAAAAGAATGGGAGAAATTGCCCAAAACTAGGTGTGCCAAGCTTGTAGCATCATACTCAAAACGACTTGAGGCTGTAATTGGTGCTAAAAGTGCTTCAACAAAGTATTGAGAAAAGGCTGTGAATACTTATGTACATGTGTTTTTTTTCATTTTTTATTTTTAATAAATTGCAAAGATTTCAAAACAAACTTCTTTCACATTGTCATTATGGGATGTTGTTTGTAGAATGTTGAGGAAAAAATGAATTTAATCCATTTTGGAATAAGGCTGTAACATAAAAAAATGTGGCTAAAGTTAAGCGCTGTGAATACTTTCTGGATGCACTGTACATATGTCCATGGGTCAAGCCTTCTAATCATTGAAACTCTTCCAAAACTTCTACTAAAGGCTTCATCTCACTTGTCAGCATCTAAATATTGGCTGCTTTCCATGGTAGAAACTGAGATGCCTAGATTTCACACTTAAACACCCACCTTAGACCATGAAACTCACTGATGAATCAGCTGCAAAATATACATGTTGTACTGTATGTGCACTTATCACATGCAAGTCACAATAGCATATTGAGCTTCAATTTTGTGAGCACTATAAAATTGCTTTTGGTTTAATCAGACTGATATAATTTCAGTGAATTAGGTTTAATTTTAAATGGTTAGCATGTGAAAACCTGTCACGATTAGTCATGCAAACGTTTCATAGAATCTGTCAGCCTCACATGGGGCAACTGATTACCTACCTGAATATATAACATTACAAAGAGAAAAAAAATCTTAATTTCAAAAATCATAATTATTTTTTAACAAATGGGTGCACATGTGAGGGCCAATTCAAGGACACAAGCCACAATCCCCTGCACTCCGTTATGATAAAAAGCAAAAATGGCCTCATTAACTAGTTTCTTGCATTTACTTTAATTGCTGTTAAAAGATGTATAGTTGTATCTAATTGTACTTTGGAAGGAAAAAAAAACCAGATATGAAATAGTCCAAACAAGCATTGAGTTACAATTTGAGACATGCCCATTTCTCCAGTCTTCCTGTCATTTCCTATCTGCTTCCCTTTTTGTTTTCATTTGATTTAACTGGACAGGGTTGCTAACGACATGGATTATGACTGAATAATGAACACTTTTATCTGCGGTGTTGATGGATTTAGCTTTAAATAGGGATCGATTAGTGACAGTTCTCATCAGGTAGCCCCATCCTTAAAGGCATTATCTATGAGCTAAGTAGAAATGGGACATTATCTGGAGGCTGGAGAGGAGAATGGCTTGACTGATGGATGCGGTGTACAGTGAGATAAGTTCAAATAAATTGGCTAGATGAGTCTTGGCTTGATCATTAATTTGCCTTATGAGCATACATACATTCATATAAGAAGACATACATAACTAATTGGAATGTGTAAATAAACCAAGATAACATGAATTTGTAAGGCCACGTAATTTGTATCTAATGCCCTTCCCATGACATCATGAATACTGTCCATATCTGTGAATAATTTTATCTGACCACTATGAATGACTTTCATATTTGTATGTAACATTCTACAGTTAGAAATGAAAACAAATTACATATAAATAATTAAAGTTTTTCTTAACTTAAAGTGATAATAAAGCTTCATTTTTTATATTAAATAAGAAATATGCCATGATATACAATTGCACAGAGCAACCCCGATCCTCCTCTTCTCGGGTCCCCCAGCGGCATTCCTGGCTCCTCCTGTTCAGTGATTGCCCACCATAAAAAGCCACTTGCTATGGGGGCACACCTGTGGACTAGATACCTAGCCTCACTGTCTGTATCTATTGATACAGGCAGGGTGGCTTGGCCCTGCACCCACCCTCCCATCACAGAATTTGATTGACAGCAGCAGTAGCCATTGGTTCCTGCTAATATCAATCTCCCCAGTGAGAAGGGAGAGAGCGGAGAGAGCCACTGCTCTTTGCTGGATCGAGATCAGGCTCGGCAAGTATAAGTGGGGCTGGGGGGGTCCTCTAGCACAAAAGGTTTTTTACACTAATGTGCAGAATGCATTAAGGTAGAGAAAAACCTTCAGCCTTTACCACCACTTTAAACCATCAATTCCATCTGAATAGAGAAAAACAAACAGAGGGTGCTCCGGCTTAGTGCATTACCTTAAAAAACGTTTAACAAATATAAATAATAATTTTTGTACTCACAAATAATCAATAAATAAAAGGCACATCATAAAGGAACAGCTCTGTTGGATTCACACTGCGTATCTGTCTGTAATGAGAACTCTGGACATCCAAAAGGCATGCATATCCCAAGAATTTCCATATGTGGTCCTAATGACATTGAGTCCATCCCCAAGTGCAGGAGTAACTGGGTTTTCCACTTCTACACTGCCATCAATTCCATCTATTTCATCTCCCAGCATTCCCATTACAGAAACATGTTACAGTTCTATCACATATTGATTTATAACTGCTCCTCATTTTAAAGAAAATTGCATACATCAACTCTTTCCATGGTGAACCTACACCCTCCCCTCTTTTTTCTGTAAGAGTTGACTTTATGCCCCATGGTGTTGAATATGTCACGTGCACATTAGGCATTAGATATCCATACTCACAGGTACTTAAAAAAACAATATAAATAATTATTATTTAAATATACTCAAAATACAGCAAAAAAAAAAGCATACAGCAAAAAAGACAAAATTGTGGCAGGTTATCCATAGCCCTGCATTGGACATGATGACGCCGAAGAACAGTCCACTGCGGAAGCCCAGGAAAGCACTGAGGGGACAGAAGGACTGGGAAAGTAAAACTGTTCTTACGCTCCATAGAATAAACGAATAGTTAACCATTGCAGTGCAGACACAACCTCACTGCACGGAACAATTTTCATACTTTTTTGAGTTGGGCTTTAAGATTTTAAAGGTCATGCTATTAGAAAAAAATAGACTTTTTAAGCATAATTTCTTCTTTAAACCTCGTGACAAATAGATATCTTGTAAAGACTGAAAATGGAGTGATAATTATGGGAGTAATAATTTATGATTCTCTAGCAACAGTGACCTCTAGTGTAAAGTAGATGAAATAGTTCTGTGTGAGCATAGAGTTCAAAAAGTAGTCTTAGTGGTCCAGTGTGTGTATTCAGATATACGGAAAGATGTATTACAATATTTGAGGTACAAAACTTCTCATCATGACTGGCAAAAGAACCTGGTCTTAAACCCTAACATTTGTAAAATGTTCTATCCTACTGATGTGCCAAAAGTTTTATTCGGTGGTTTTCTGTACACAGGTATATGGGGAATGGTGATCATTTCCCAGTCTCTGTATATGGTAAGGAGGCAGAAGAATGGCATATGGACACCTATGAAATGAGCGTTATGAAGAGTTTCACAGAAGTATAAGGCAACTGAGTTTATTTTGTATGTTATGAGTGTAGTAAGAGGTTCTTGACCTTCAGCTGAAAATATTTAAGGTAGCGTTTGGTTTCCATTTAGGCCGGATCATGTCTCTATAAAAGGGATTGTTGCAGCAAAACATAATAATGCATATGCAATACATCATTAAATCCTTGGCATCTTATACATTTTTCCCTTTGCTCAGCATTTTAGATGTGGTGCTGTTGGGACTGTCTAATCAGTACATTAGAGGCCTAAAAAAAACAGAACTGAACAATTAGCTGTTTATTTATTACAGGTACTAGCGCCAACAATTTATGCAGTGCTTTACATACATATTGTACATTCAAATCAGTCCCTGCACTCAAGGATCTTACAGTTTAAAGTATTACTAAACCCACAACAGTAAAACTAATCTGTATATGCAGTAAAGCATGCTTGTTATACTCACTGTGGAACCTAAGGGGTTAATCCACTGCATTGTGTAAAAAGGATGTTTGATCCTCTCTTCTCCAATCCTCCCCTTCTTCTACTGTCCCCGATATATCTCCTGATAGAAGAGAGGCTTGGAGGCAAGCTACACATGCACAGTTTGGTGTGTATTGTTAGAGAGTTGTTGTTTTTTGAGAGAGTACATGTGATCAGCACACGAACAATCAGCGCGTCCAGACAGACGATCAGGGGTCCTGAAGCCTGATAGGGGAGAATGAAAACTCCTACAAGCTTGAACCAGTGCTCTGCTGGAGACTGAAGTCACAAGACTGCTCTAACTGTCCACACACTCAAATCAAATAACAAATATAACAAATATATAAATAAATATAAACCCATAAAATATAATTGATCCAATAATATTATTTTTGGAGATTGTGATGATCTTCAGGATCCAGTGATCTGATCCGATAAGATGGTGATATACTTCAGGTTATAAAGACTGCGCACTCAGCAGATATGCAATCAATCTGCACATTTAGAATTATCAATCTCAGAGAACTGGAGGTCCCTTTAAGGTCTGGTCAGGTCTGGTATCCCTCACTATCCGACATCCGCTGCCAGTGATAGTACAACCGCTCTGTGGATGGTTACAGCTCCCGAGGAGCCCCAAAAAGAGGAGGCCAGTAGCATGATATCATTTTTATAAAGAGGGTATTTATTCCAGTCAAACAAAAGTAAAACAAATCTCACTGACCAGCTGCAGTTTCCAAAGATGGCCGCCGGGACCCACGTGGATTTTATCAGATCAGATCACTGGATCCTGAAGATCATCACGATCTCCCATGCACCCTATCTCTGGACTATATTTGGATTAGCTTTCTGGCACTTTGCACACCATTAGTCACCATATAGTGACATAGGTCATCACTGTTTATCACTTCATTTATTGATGTGCAAACACCTTATCACTGTGGTCACCCATATTATAACTTGCTATAGTTAAGGTGTATATGTGCAAATGGTCTTGATAATAATGACACGTTTCATACAATATCACTAAGTCACTTTAATGTTATTTATTGTGCTTTGCTATTTATTACTTATGATTTTATTTCTGCTCATTTATCTTGCATCATTTTATGTGGTTATCTTAGCGCTACACACTGCTATTTATTATGTACAGTACATAATATAACTGGATACTAACATTTATAGGTAAAGTTGATCCAGGGAATATTTGATTACCTCTTGGAGGGATCAGGAAGGAATTCTTTCCCCTACTGGAGCAAATTGGATCATGCTTTATTGAGGTTTTTTGCCTTCCTCTGGATCAACTGTGGGTATAGCATTGATTGTATACATTTTTTTTTCTCTTTTATTGGTTGAACTAGATGGTCATTTTTCAACTAGACTAACTATGTAACTGTTTTCAGTGAGGTGCTCACTCAGTAAGTTGTAGACCAGGAGTTCAAGGAGTTTAGAGGAAAAGTGGAGCAAGGAGATGGGGTGGAAGTTGTTAAGACTGGTGGGATCCAATGAAGTATTTTTAAGGATGGGGGTGACTAATACATGTTTTAGAGGGTTGAGGAAGATGAGAAGAAAGAGAGAAAGTGAATATGTGAGTTAAAGAGTGTAGGATAAAGCCAGAGGGTGACCATAGTATTTGAGAGGGAACAGGGTCCAGAGGAACGGTGGTTACGTGTGTTAGAAAAAACTTTAACAACCTCATCTATAGTAGCAGGGTTGAATGTGGGAAGTATTGGGTGTACCTGTGTGCATGGAGTGTTAAGTGGATCTTTACAGTTGAAATATCACCACATATTGTACCAATCTTATTTTTGAAGTGATTAGCAATGTCCTGGGCAGTGAGTGAGCTAGTGGGTGGAGGAAGTGGAGAATGAAGTAGAAAGTTAAAGGTAGAGAAGAGTTCACAGGGACTGGATGAGAGGGTGTTAATGAGAGTGATAAAATAGGTCTGCTTAGCAAAGAGGAGGCGATAATTATATTTTTGGAAGACAGATTTATATTGCTTGAAGTCCTTCTGAGACTTAGTCTTATACCACAGACGCTCAAGAACAAGCCTACGTTTTTTGAGCCTTCTGGTGTCATCTGTTTGCTAAGGTTGTAGGGGTCGGTGCATGATTCTGTGTGTAGTGAAGGGGTCGAGCGCATCCAGGGCAGAGAAAGGGAACTATTGTAGACAAAAGTGACTAGGTTGGGGCAGGACAGGGTGAGATTTTGTCATAGAGATGGCTTATCTCAAGTAGCACTTGAGTCTCTCCTACTGGTCATTATTGCATGCCTTGCTCATATATAAGAATACACTGTAGATTTGTAATTATGAGATAGTAAGCAAAAATGTTTGGGATATGACAGTTTCTACTCAAGTAGCTACCAAATGTGTAATTTGTCTCTACAAATGAACCTCAAAGCAAGGCGTACATTGTATACAAAATCCTCTTGTTTCCTTCCACTTATGGTTACTTAAGGGAAGCTTTTAGCCCAGTTCATTTTTAATAAGCCATTTTTTGCATAGTGGCTTATATTTTTTTGCATTTGCGACACTACACAGCAGATGACTGTCACCGCAGTGATGTACAAATTAGTCAGAGACATTTGCATTTGTCTGGTATTTAAAATGTATTGTTTACTGTCTCTTTTTTTCTTCGTTTTAATATACGTATTTATAAAAGTAAACAATATTTGTCTATGTATGCAACCCTACACTATTATTCTCATCATGGATAACAATGGAGTATACATTTTCCTACCTAGGTAAGTGAGCTATACTTTCAAACATATATGTGAAGGTTGTAGAACAAAAAAATAACTAAACAAAAAACTTTGAATGCCTAAACAAAGTATTCAGATGAATTTTGCAGTTTGCAAAGCTTGTCAGCATCTAAAGTATAATTACTGTATGCTTTAATGCAAACATGTTAAAACTGTGCATGCATGCATACTTGCTAATCTGCAGGGGCGGACTGACCATTCGAGTACTCGGGCACTGCCCGAGGGCCCGGGGTCAGTAGGGGGCCCCATGAAATGTCCCTGGTACCTTTTATAGGCTTTTTTGGGTGTGCTTTGAATGTGGTTGAGGACACAGGGGCCCCATGATCCCCTATTGCCCGGGGGGCCCCATGAGTCGTCAGTCCGCCCCTGCTAATCTGTGTCACCTTTTGTATTTGTATTATCCAAATGTCATATTATCCATGTGCCATTTTGCCTAGTCTCTTCCTCAGCATAAGGCCTCTTGCACACTGCTGCCAAAATCCTGAGCATTTACAGGCATACAAATATGTGCAAAACAAACAGTAAAATTTCGGCCAGGAATACTGATGTTCAAATATCAGTAAACATCAGTACCATGTGCAAGTATCTTTAGTGGGAGGTGATGAAGGTGGTGCTAGAATCGGAGGGTAGTAATATAAGTAGAAGTAATATAATCATTCCCTTACAGGACGTTTTTGGTAGGAACTATTTTAATTGTTTGCCAGGAACCAGAAGTGTAATAGAGCAGCAGTTCTATCCTCACTTAATTCTCACTCTTTTCCACTCTTTGTTAAAACTAACCCTCCCCCCCTCAATAGAACCAATCACACTAAAGATATACATCAAATGTAGAAAAACAATTAAGTTAATTAGAAGTTGATTATACTTACTTGCCCTTGTTTTCCTTGCTATTATGGCAGCTAAACCATACTACCAAAAAAAAATAAAAAATCATTGATGACTTGCTTTTTTTTCTTACTCTCTGCTAGCCCACCAATAAAGTATGTGCTGCACAAGCGCAGGCACAGTTGCATTGCTTCTAGCAAAAATGACAATTACATCATATTTGTCAGATTGTGCAGTTTGCAAAGCAAATCTCCTTGGAAGTCAATGGTGACATAGCCTTCCCAGGTAGCATCTGTGAGGCCCTAGTTACATCACCAGTCTTAAAAGATCAGGAAGTATAAAACTATTAAATATAAGAACTTAAATAAAACATTAATTTGACATATCACTATACTAAATAAAGGGTGTTAATTGTTTGGCATGCAGAGACGACATGGCATTTTAGATGATCCTTGAAAACTCATTTATTCAGGGAAGCCTACCCCACCTTCACCTAAGAACTGTACTTGAGTCATCTCCATCAGATCATCCCCTGCAGATATTACCTTTTGTACCCCTTCTCCCTTTAGATTATAAGCTCCATGGGCAGGGCCCTCCAATTTCTTCTGCATCGAACTGTATTGTAATTGTACTGTCCCCCTTACATTGTAAAGCGCTGCATAAACTGTTGGCGCTATATAAATCCTGTATAATGATAATATTAATAATAATGCAGAGCTGATGCATCTGGATTTTTTCAGCTTTGGACAGGAAAGGTTCACTTTAATCCATGGCTTCTGTTTTACTAAATGCAGATGTCTATCAAATCAAAATGGAGAACATAGGGTGGGAATGGGAGAATCCACATTGTTCTGTACTGTGATGGTCTCTGCCTCTGATACAAATGTTGGAGCACAATGACAAAATAAGGAGGAGATGAGGAAAGCTAATGGATTTTGAGCTGTGCAGCCAAAGATATGATAACAAAAGAACATAGAGAATCCATTCCAAGAGGTCATACAGTCATGGCCGAAATTGTTGGCACCCTTGATATTTCTCCAGGAAATCATGTATTTCTCACGAAACGTATTGCATTAACACATGTTTTGCTATACACATGTTTATTCCCTTTGTGTGTATTGGGACAAAACAAAAAAAGGGAGGAAAGAAAGCAAATTCGACATAATGTCACACAAACCTCCAAAAATGGGCTGGACAAAAGTATTGGCACCCTTTCACAACTGCGGATAAATAAGAATGTTACAAGCATGTGATGCTCCTGTAAACTCACCTGGGGCAAGTAACAGGTGTGGGCAATATAGAAATCACACCTGAAAGCAGATAAAAAGGAGAGACGTTCACTTAACCTTTGCATTGTGTGTCTGTCTGTGCCACACTAAGCATGGACAACAGAAAGAGGAGACGAGAACTGTCTGAGGACCTGAGAACCAAAATTGTGGCAAAATATCAACAATCTCAAGGTTACAAGTCCATCTCCAGAGAACTAGATTTGCCTTTGTCCACAGTGCGCAACATTATCAAGAAGTTTGCAACCCATGGCACTGTAGCTAATCTCCCTGGTCGTGGACGGATGAGGAAAATTGATGAAAGATTGCAACGCAGAATAGTCCGGATGGTGGATAAGCAGCCCCAAACATGTTCCAAAGACATTCAAGCTGTCCTGCAGGCTCAGGGAGCATCAGTGTCAGCGCGAACTATCCGTCGACATTTAAATGAAATGAAACGCTATGGCAGGAGACCCAGGAGGACCCCACTGCTGACACAGAGACATAAAAAAGCAAGACTACAGTTTGCCAAAATGTACTTGAGTAAGCCAAAAGCCTTCTGGGAAAACGTCTTGTGGACAGATGAGACCAAGATAGAGCTTTTCGGTAAAGCACATCATTCTACTGTTTACCGAAAACGGAATGAGGCCTACAAAGAACAAAACACAGTACCTACGGTAAAATATGGTGGAGGTTCAATGATGTTTTGGGGTTGTTTTGCTGCCTCTGGCACTGGGTGCCTTGACTGTGTGCAAGGCATCATGAAATCTGAGGATTACCAAAGGATTTTGGGTCGCACTGTAGGGCCCAGTGTCAGAAAGCTGGGTTTGCGTCCAAGATCCTGGGTCTTCCAGCAGGACAATGACCCCAAACATACGTCAAAAAGCACTCAGAAATGGATGGCAAAGAAGCGCTGGAGAGTTCTGAAGTGGCCAGCAATGAGCCCAGATCTAAATCCCATTGAACACCTGTGGAGAGATCTTAAAATTGCTGTTGGGAAAAGGTGTCCTTCCAATAAGAGAGACCTGGAGCTGTTTGCAAAGGAAGAGTGGTCCAAAATTCCGGGTGAGAGGTGTCAGAAGCTTATTGATGGTTATAGGAAGCGACTGATTTCAGTTATGTTTTCCAAAGGGTGTGCAACCAAATATTAAGTTAAGGGTGCCAATACTTTTGTCCAGCCCATTTTTGGGGTTTTGTGTGACATTATGTCATATTTGCTTTTCTGCCTCTGTTTTATATTTGTTCCAATACATACAAAGGGAATAAACATGTGTATAGCAAAACATGTGTTAATGCAATACCTTTTTTGTGTGAAATACTTGATTTTCAGGAAAAATATCAAGGGTGCCAACAATTTCGGCCATGACTGTAGATCTTGTCCTGCTGCTATGTCTGCAAAGCAATCTGGAAAGCTTCTGGAAAATCCACAAGACTTATAGGGGGCAAATAAATGAGGCATTTGTATGGATGTAGTCAGAATCCTTGGAACAGTTTCATGAAACTCTGTGACATTTTCATTGTTAGTATTCACATATGCAAAAATGTAAAAAGGGAATGTAAAAATTATCTCTTGCAGTGGGGCTGTGCCCAAAAAGCAATGGTTAATTGCTTGTTTAGGTCAATTGGACTTGTTAAAGGAGATTTACTTAACCGCTCCTCCATGCTTCTAGACCAGGGGCCCTGGGGCCAGATGTGGCCCTTTGCTTGCCTTTGTTCGGACCTTAAGGGCCTTTATTCCTGCCACCAACAATGAGCATAATTCCTGCCACTGACATCACCAATGGGGCATAATGCTTCCACTGACAACAAAAATGGGGCACTATTCCTGCCACTGACACCAATTATTTCTCCTCTAACACAAAAGATTGGGCATTGTTTACTCCCACTGGTCACAGTCCAACCCCTGCAAAGTCTGAAGAACAGTAAGCTTGCCCTTTCTTTACAAAGTTTGGAGACCCCTGTGCTAGACTTATCCCTGCAGTGTCTTCTCCCCTAAGCTCCAGCGGTGTAATCATCAGGATCAATGCAGGGTCCTTCCTTCTGCATTGGATGTGATGACACCGTGTCAGGAATGGACTCAGCACTGGTGGTGGGACTCACCTGCCATGTGGGCTGCAGTACCAGGGCTGACCAGCGGGTGCTCTCAGCAGCCAGAAGCTCACTCCTGCAATCAGCCAAACCTGGGGCTGATTGCAGAAGGTGTATTTAAGGAATGACCAGGCCTGTGATCAGGGCCTTGGTGTATGTTTTCCCATGAGCCCCTGTACCTGGTATCCTGTTTTCCTGCTTCGTTGCTGACCCTGCTTGATCCTGACCTCTGCTGACCGTCTCCTGTTGAACCCCTGGCTTGCCTGACCATCCTTCTGCCTGATCCCCTGTACCACACTGCCCGTAAGTTACTGAACCCAGCTTGTGACCCTGACCATTCTCTGCCTGCTCCTTTGGTACCTTGCTGCCCGCACGTTGCTGACCTGGCCCATCTGACCACGCTAACTACTCTGCCATCCATCCATCCTGCAGGGATCCAGCCGTCCCTGCTCACACCTTCTGCCTCTTCACATTAGGCTTTCTACCTGCACATACCTCTGGCGGATCCCTCTACCACTAGCAGGTGTACTCAGGGGCCGCGACCTGGTTCCTGTCTGCTCCAAGTCCATCCCCACCATCAGGGGTCCTGGTGAATAAGCAGACTGGGACTTAGACTCCGCGCCCTGGGGAATCCTGTCCTGAGGACCGCTAGAGGTACCACCAAATGGTCATTACAGAACCCTACGGCCGGCCTGACCATTCCACCTCCCCAGCCCTGACTACACCTGTGTTCCTGCACGTACTAAGATTAGTGGAAGGTTGGTTTGTTCACTGTGAGTTATATATCTGGGTGGCTATTCATAATTATATTGTACCTGAAGTCTGCGTTTCCCTGTGTCAGTCCACACCTTTCTGGTCACTCCTAGATTCCTGACACACCGAGTGATAGTCCACCACTAGAGCATGGGGGAGTGCTGTCAAGTAGGGTAAAGTGCTTCTCCCTTAGCCTAAATGAGCAGTTAATCCTTGTAGTGCAAATACAGCTCCACTTTAAAGGATCATTTTCAAATCTCCTGAAGTTGGGCTTTAAGATACAGCTTTGATACCTGTGTTGGTGGCACACTGGCCAAAGCGCTACATCTGCAAATGTAAGGTCCTGAGATCAAACCCAAGCTTGCTAAACTGCACATGGCAATAAATTGTGACACTGAGTTGGATTTGGTGAACCTTACTTGTCATCCATTGGCTATGGAGGACAGATGTTACTAAGCTGTGTGTGCTTGCTTCAGCAGCACATATACTAAATTTGGAAAGATACAGAGAAGATTAGCATGGATCCTGTGCAAGGATGACAAGAAAATTAATGAAGTGTTCCATTTTTTGATATCTTTAAACACTATTCACATGGCAATATTTCAATCACAAATTGTTTTTTAAAAAAAGGTACGTCATTTGGCATTGGGTGGAGCCATGCAAATTATGATTTTTTTGTCCCAGCAGCTAGCTATACAGAACCAGAACAGCTGGTTTGTGAAAACAACAAATCCTATAATTATAGATTGACTCTTCCTAATAGTCTTCTTAATATTTTTTTTTACAGAATTGCAGATCCTTTCTCTTTCCCTACGCCAAGTCTATTTGCATTTGCAGAACTTAGTTTATGCCTCTTGTGTTGATTTGTTTGTCATTTTTTATGTGATAACTCAGTCTACTATAGCATACATACAATCTGGAGTCAATCAATCAAGCCAGTTTTATGAAGTGTGTATATTCTTTACATACTCTTTATTGAACAAACCTCATTTTACGAAAAAGGGAATCACATGTACACTATATTCCCAAAAGAATTAGGATTTCCCTCCAAATCATTGGATTCAGGTGTTCCAATCACCTCCATGGCATCAGGTGTATAAAATCAACCACCTAGGCATGCAGACTGCTTCTACAAACATTTGTGAAAGAATGGATCGCTCTCAGGAGCTCAGTAAATTCAAGCGTAGTACCGTGATAGGTTGCCACCTGTGCAATAAGTCCATCTATGAAATTTCCTTGCTACTAAATATTCCATGGTCAACTTTTAGTGGTATTATAACAAAGTGGAAGCAACTGAGAACAACAGCAACTCATGCAACATGCAAAGGGTCAGATGCAGTAGTGTAAAGCACTCAGAGACTTGACTCTAGAGCAGTGGAGACATGTTCTCTGGAGTGACCAATCACACTTGTATGTATCTGGGTTTGGTGGTTGCCAGGAGAACAGTACTTGCCTGACTGCATTGTGCCAAGTGTAAAGTTTGGTAGAGGGGGGATTATGGTGTTGGGTTGTTTTTCAGGGGTTGGGATTGGCCCCTTAGTTCCAGTGAAGGGAACTCTTAAGGCGTCAGCATTTTGGACAATTTCACGCTCCCAGATTTATGGGAACAGTTTGGGGATGGCCCCTTCCTGTTCCAACATGACTGCGCACCATTGGGTCAAACATTCCCATAGACACACTCCTAATCCTTGCAGACACACTTCCCAGAAGAGTTGAAGCTGTTATAGCTGCAAAGGGTGGGCCAACTGAATATTGAACCCTACGGACTAAGACTGGGATGCCATTAAAGTTCATGTGCGTGTAAAGGCAGGAGTCCCATTACTTTTGTCAATATAGTGTATAATGGAACAAAACTTCATGCAGAAAAAAAGTTTCATTTAAATGATAAATGCACCTCCTAGGACCAACTGTACAGACAAGTGGCAATCTCCCCAATCTATAACTAGCCTTTGCAGTAAGGTGCACATGGAAGATCAATGCACATCACAAACAAGTAAAAATTTCCCAGCAAACGTACCAGCTAGCCTGCAAAAAACAAAAAAATCAAATTGTCCCTGTCTAAAAATTCATGTAAAAACAGAGGGTTTATTTTGCACATGTTTGCAAATTTATGTATAAGCCACAGTGCAAAGTCAAGACTCCTCTGTAACTGCGATCCTAACTCTATAGGTTTGAGAGTCTTCAAGTTGGAACACTTATAGCAATGGATAGATTAAGGACAGGTTTGCTTGGAAGGAACCCACTTTTCCTTAAAGGCACAGGGATGCCCAGGGCACCCAGCAAGAGCACAATGGCAGCTGATGGCATCCAGTGCATCCCTGCATCAAATTCAACCAAATTAACAAGCAAGTGACAACCACCCCAACCTATAACTAGCCTTTGCAGTAAGGTGCACATTGAAGTGCAATGCACATCACAAACAAACAATTTCCCAGCACTCTTACCAGCTAGCCTGCAAAAATCAAATTGTCCCTGTCTAACATTTCCCATTAAAACAGACCTTCCAGCTCAAAATCATTTCTCCCTACCAATCGATAATACCTAAAAGTACATTTCTTGATCACACTATCTTTGGATGGATGACACTATTGGATGTGGAAACAAATCCAACAGCTTTACCCCCATTGTCTTGCATTGCCCTCTGTGTATCAAAAGAGTTTGCTGCTCGTCAGGCATGTATTCACATTGAGACTATTGAAGGTTTCTCCTTAAAAATGCCCAGGCATGCCTAGCATTGACTAAACCATTCCTACCTGCACCCCTCTGCTTCGAGCATTGACAGTGGGACTGAATACAAAAATCATCAGCCCACCAACAGACACTAGTTGACACACATTTAAGAGTTGTTGATGAATTGATGAGCGTATGCTGGTTTCAGCTAATATTAAAGAGATCAGCTGTGTCAATTAATACTAAAAACTTACCTCCAGTAATATGACCAATGAAAAGAGCTTTTATAAGTGGTATTTTGATAGCATGGCTATTACAGGAAGATGACTGCCCCTGCCCCCTGAATAAGGCAATGTTTGGACTTTTGAAGCTACAATGGGCCATGTGACCAGAGCTACAAGCTTTAAAAGGTACTTGCAAATTCATTTTCACTAAAGGAGCTGTTTTGCAAAAGGGAGGGTTTTCTAATCAGGCTATCATAGTATCATACCATAGTATCAGACTAATAAAAATCAGCTTTTGTACAATACTCAGCTTTAGTTAGGTCTCTCACAGCAATTTCTTTCCACCTATTGCTGCCAATTTTCCAGGATGAATGACAATCAATGTGCTTCACTGAAAGGCTGGAGTTTTACTTAATCTGAATCAAAAACTATTTTGTATAGAACGAGGAATAGTTAAATTTTCTTATCAGTGTTTTATTTTGTTGCTGCGTCCATATGGATGGATTTTACTTCACTTCATTGGAAGGTTTCTTTTTGCTTCCTTTACTGGTAACAACTGCAGAAATGTGGGGTTTGCCATCATTTTCTGTCATGCTGGTAACAACCACTAGGTCAAATATAGAGGATCTCCTCTGTGAGGACACGGACAGCAATAAAAACCTGATTTAGGTTTTAACCATTGCCTACTACATCCAAAACTAAAATAAACGTTTTGGCTCTAAATTCACTTCAAAAGAGAAATATGGTATATTTGATGGAATATTTCAAGCTAAGTAAAATAAAGTTTTGAATAAATTCATTTTAAATTAGAGTCCAGTAAACTAAAATAATTGTTGTCAGTTTATCTGGTATAATTGCATACTACAACTTTATTCCAAGCGTCTTGATTCCATAGGTGGGGGACAAGTCTTGTCTTCTCTTTTTCACAAAGAACTATCTATGTTACCTGCTGTCAGTCACGGACAAGGCTTCTTGCATGTTGACAGCTGACAAAGGAAAAGAGGTTGCTATTATTTCCCTATGTCTGTGAATGTACCTCGACTGCCACCCACTGACTTGCTTTCTGTAATCTACTGTCAGTATTTGGCCAATCCTCACCAACAAAAATGCCATTATTCCTTTGTGTCTCCAGGTAGGTGGTCGGAGATGTGTTTTTCCTCCCTAGGCGTAGTGTACCTGTTAAAACACTGTGTCATTTGGCTCCAGCTTTAAGCCCCTGGGCAGGAAGATGAAAGATCTGCTTTGTTAATTGCACTAGCATTTTGACTTAGCAAATGGCAATCATTCGATGTATCCTATTGTGGCATTAAAATAGGGATTTGGTTCAAGCGCTGCTTTAATTCCTCACTGGCAGTTCTAGTCTTCGAGGCACCGTGTTTAAATCATCTGCTTTTGTTTGTTAGACATCTCAGTGTCTTGGCAGCTATATACAGACATCTTAACAAATATGTGTAATTGCAAGAAGCGACAGCCCCACCCTTGCACACAGCAAAGTGCAGTATGCTTCTTCATTCCTAACTGAGGATTTTTTTTTCTACATTGCTCATTTATATAACACCTGTAGACCCTTGTTGTCACATCTGACTTGTGGTAGCTTACTTAGGTCTTACCGATAACACCAAGTGAGTATACAGTACTTAATTTGCAGCAGCATGTATGACAGAGAATCTGATAAGAAATGAGTTTCAGATAAGGCTTCTCCTTGATCATTACACAAAATAAATGATCCCTCAACACCAGCTGCATCAACATTTGAGATTATTCAATTTCCTTTTATCAACAAACAAAATAAAACATCCTGATAAGTTTCAAGGAAATGGTACAAGCTATAGGTTTTATTATTTGGTTCTACGTCAAAGCAAAGTGGAGGTTGCTCCCTGTTTTTGCAATAGCAACAATTTACACCGTAATAAAACCAGAGAAAGTGATTATTACGCGCCTATTGATTTCTACATTTTTAGAACTTTTGTAATATTAAAAAAACCTGTAAATGTAATCTGTTTTAAGCGTATGTAAACCTATATATAAGCATTGTCACCCTCCTCACTCAGGGTGTACTTGCATGGGTGTAGCAAGATGGCGACTGCTGTTCCATGCCTCAGGTCCCTGAGGAAATCATGTGATCTGTGACGTAACGCGTTGGATGGAGGCGTGGTGATGCCATTTCCGGTGTGGAACAGCAGCCGCCATCTTGCTACACCCATGCAAGTACACCCTGTGTGTTCTATGCTGATTTTAAAGCTTGTGGGTCTGCAGACCCTGTGATTTTACTGTAAGTGGGTATTGGACGTGTGTTGCCTTATTAAATTGCTTTACTTACTACACTATGGAGTTCTTTTTCTTACCTCTTTATGGGGATCGCTTGAGAGGCTATCTGATCCATCATCAGTAGGAGGGAGATACCACCACTGTTGTTACCATTCCTGGATCCCTGCGAAAGGTTAAAAAAGGGATCTAGACCACTTCGCTGAGCGCTGTTTTGATGTGAGCTGGTCCTTAGGGGCCACAGTATGGAGGTGAGCGGGCATGCTAGCTGGTGTTGGATGGTGTTGTTCACCGTACCTGTCATCAACCATTGTTTGCACGGAGTCATATTGTTGGATTATACACAGAGTTATATTGGACTTTTGTCTGTTAACTTCAATATTTATGGCACATTTGTCTGTTTAGTCCATATTACGATATATGTCATTTTTTCACTTATGTATTTGATACACTCACCTGTCATTTATTATATTGTGGATTACATCCTTTTTGTGTTATTATTTTCATGATCACATGTTTGTTGCCACTTTTTCACATTCATTTATTATCTGTTTGTTCACCTGGAGTATTGTGTTTACCTGGTGGTCTTGCCCACCTTTTTTTTTTCATACAGGTGGGATGGAGCACCCCTGCTCACTGTATTGTTCCCCACCTGTTATAGGGGATTTCTCATAATTTTTTCTCTTTTTTTACACATTTTTTTCACATTGATTATTGCTTATGTTGTTTCTGATTACGCATTTGTTGTCACTTCTCTTTCACGGTTTTTCATTTTCTTTACTGTTTCTTACTCTCATCTTGGTTTTCATCAGCTATATATATAGGGTTTATAGAGGATTAGCACTGCACCATTTTCATTTTGGTTCTCTTCACTATTTGGTATAATAGGTAGGTGTTAGCAGCTCATCCTGGGTTTTTTTCCTGGGTTTATATTTATTCATTTCTTTAGGTTGGGGTATAGTGGCAGCATAGGAGATCTATTTTTGTCTTAATGTTCAGTAATGCCAACGTTCAGAAGCTCCAACAGCCCTTGCAGTAGATAAAAAAAGGGGAGAGCAGTCATATGACAGGTGACCTTTTTTTTGGAACTGCCAATGGGGATAATTGTTGTGGCAACAGCTGTCTAAGAAAAAAATTCCCTCACTGTGTAGAGATTTTATTTTATTTCCTGTTGTGTCTATGGAAGGGTACATACAGTAAATGGCAAAAAAAATCCTGGCAGGAATTTTAACCATTCACTACCATCAACAATTTTAGCCATTCTACATTTAAAATTTTGGCTTTAGATATACTTTAATAATTAAGCATCATTTAAAGAAAGTTTAATTGTTTTGTACACAATTCACAATATTATATTTCTTTAATATGGTTGTAACTAAAACAAAAAGCATATATACATTTTTTTAGTCAGGTAAATACTAATACTGCATTTTAATGTTTTACGTAATTTTCTTTCTGCTATTGAGCAAGCAAGCGGAGCTTTAGTTTGCTTCTTGGTTGAAAGACACTTTTTTTTTGTTTTTTTTTACTGAGCTCAGTAACTCATCAGCAGTGACATATCCCAATGGCTCATCCCTTATTGGATGGCTCTTTCCGAAATTTTAATAATACTGTGCCACAAAGCAAGTTG
Organism: Staurois parvus; assembly: GCF_062004578.1. Classification (NCBI taxonomy): domain Eukaryota; kingdom Metazoa; phylum Chordata; class Amphibia; order Anura; family Ranidae; genus Staurois; species Staurois parvus. Next base: position 12,963,913 of record NW_028317854.1, on the reverse strand, counting down.
TTCTGCTGTGCTATTTCTGTAGATAATCCCTTAGTGCTCTGGAAATCCTATTTCATGCATTAAATATTTATTTGTAAAACAAGGATTGGATGTATATGGATTTATTGTACAGTATTTGTATCTTTAACAAAAATCAGTAAAACACATTTTAGTTCATTTGGTATATATATATATATATATATATATACACATCACATATGTCTGATAAAAGGGTCTTGCAAGGCTTTAAGGCACCATACTTATAATTATGAAGTGATCATTATGATGTTCAAATAAATAAAAATATAGACTTTTATTGAAAGATCCATAGTATGCTGGTGACATACATTATCTATATGTTTGCAATACCAATCACCACTTAAACGTTTATTCCAGATTGCAGTGAGGATAATAGTTCTGCAGGTGATGACTGAAATTGTTAAGCAGGCAAATGGCCCATTTACTGACTCAGTGTATGTACATTTATGAATATCTTCCTTTCACTGCAAGAATGTATGGAAAATGTGAATCTGTTCAAATGTTTCTTTACTGCCATAGCTGTTACCAAAGCATGTAATGCACTGAAGAGAAGAAGATTCCATTACAGCTAATATTTCTCATTAGAGTTATAAACTATAACTGACATAAAGGTGAAATGTTGTTTTAAACAAAATGTATTTATAATAAAACAGAAAAAACACCTTTTTATGAAATGCGTATTTTCAGGTTGGAGCTGTCCATGCTGTACCTCTTTTCTGCCATTGAATGTCATCAGCCTGATGATCAGCACCATTCTACCCAGACTGTGACTACACAGTGAAGTGGAAGCTGAAGATGTAACTAGCATCAGGTAACATTTAGAATGGCTCTGTACCTTGTGATTACTGTGATGGCCAATCACTGTGATCACAAATTAAAATAAACAGCTTGTGTTTACATTGGAGAGCACGCCCAATCCTCCTCTGGTACTAATTCTCTTTCTGACACCCAAGAGAGCCCTGGGCCTTTCACAATCCTAGTACACTCTTGGTATAAGTAATGTGCTATCTATCCTGTGTTCCAAAGATTCTGTAATTCGGCCACTTCAACATGTTCTTTCTTATGTTTGCATCTCATTACACAGCACTGTCAAGGCAAAGTAACAGTTTATTTTTACAGAGACATTTATATATGTGAAGAGCAGCCTGCAGTGACGTTAAACCTTGGCTGACTTGTTTTGTTGTTCACGTCATACTGTTACCCCACAGCTTCTTGTGGTCCAGGCTTCCCATTACTGCAGGTGGCTGGAAATGAGTAAAAAAAAGTTCTCACAAAAAGGAATGTCACATGGTCCCAGATGGATGTCAGTTTGGTAAATCCATTCTCACCACTGTGACAGTATTTTGAAATAAAGCTTGAATTACCAATACACCAGAGGCTTCTAATGCAATTATGAATGTTTACTTATACCATGTGTTTCCCAGCAAGCCTCTGCTGCATCAGGATAAACCAGAGGGAGCTAATGTTTTATGGATGGTAAGACTATGTTTGTTTTCAGTAGGGCTAAATCTCCCAAAGCACTCAGACACACTAATTAAAGTAAACTGCAGAGGCCCATAATAAAATACGTGTGTTTGGAGACTGTGGGATGAACTCTACTGACTTATTAAAAGTCAAAAGAAAAATATACATTATTTATGACTTCAAAGAGACACATTTGTGCTCTAGTTTGTTCAAAAGATTGGCTAGGTATTGGCTATTGCAGTGCCACAAAATGGTTTTTATATGGAAACTTGATTATTCAGGACATTGACTCTGGAAGTTATAATTTGGAGACAGAACAAATATTTCCAATGCAGGAAGATAGTATTATTACAAAGGTTAATCCACACCAGAAAATGTTTTCAAGTTTCTCTTTATTTCTATAATATAGAGAGCCCTGAGGGTAAGATATTTTAAGAGTTACTTCTTATATTTGCCAACATATTTAAAAGGAACTCCAGCCAAGTTATTTTTTTTTTTTTTAAAGGTAGAACAGTTAAAGCTGCTGTAAGTTTTTACTGCAATCTGTGTGCCCACCAGGAACTTTTTACTTCCTTTTTTTAAAGAATAAAGGTTTATTCTTGCAAAGACATAAAAAGAGAGGAACACATATACATTGACAATATCTTAACACATGATATAATCAAATTTCAGTAAAGGTAAACAGAGATCAAGAGAAACCCATGCAGCTGGGTATTTCTAGTACATATTCCAGGTCCCTTATGGGGTACTTTATAACATGTGACAGGTGTTCCTTCCCTTTTTTTTTTACCATGGTGACCACACAGGAAGTGAGGAAAGTGGCATCAATTAAAAAGAATATAAAAGATTCCCAAGCACACTCTACATCTACTCACCATAAAAATACCTAATTAAAGAGACACTGTCATTTTACCCATGCAAGGGAAGGTGACAGTATCTCTATAAAGGGCCTCCCCAAACCCCCTTGTACTCAACCTACTTGTGCTTCTTTATTACGCCTTACTTCTCTGCAGCTAACACTGAGATTAGCTGTGTCACAGAACAATCGATACTCCAGCTTATGTGCATAAGAAAAAGCAGTTTGAAAACCAACCCCATTATGTAAATGTATGGAGCACTTTAGTTCACCTCTTGCCTCAAGATTGTTGGCTGCATCCAAGAGTTGAAGAACTAAAGTTTGAAAACCAACCCCACCATGTAAAAGTATGGAGCACTTTAGTTCACCTCTTGCCTCAAGATCGTTGGCCGCAGCCAAAAGTTGAAGAACTAAAGCTGGAAATTGCATTGCTGAAATGTGTTTTAATATGGCATACTGACATAAATGTACAGATAGATAGATTATGTGGCAGAAACACATTCTTTGTAAGATTATGGGGCAACACAGTGGCTAAGAGGTTAGCCCTTCCACTTGGTAGCACTTGGGTCGCCTGTTTGAATCCCAACTATGGAGCTACCTGCCAAGAGTTTGCATGTTCTCCCTGTTCCTGTGTGGGTTTCCACTGGGTGTTCCAGTTTCGTCCCACACTCCAAAATTATGCTAATCTATTAATTGGCTCCTGTCTAAGTTGGCCCTAGTAAGTGTATGTATGAAGGTGAATTAGACACCTTATATTGTAAGTTGCTTGAGGGCAGGGACTGATGTGATAGTTCAATATAGGTGTAAAGTGCTGTGTAAATTGTAAGAGCTATAGAAATACCTGTAACAAGTAGATATCAATATCATCTGTTACCTCTCAAGCTACTGACAGTTCATTCTTACCAGATAATGTATACCATGTTCAAATGAATGCAACCTCTCATAGCCAGTGCAGTGGAGTGCAGGAAAAGAACCCTTGGTGTAGCTCCTCATGCCTCATGCCACCACAAGGTGCTCCTATTCAGTGACTATAGGTGTTTGCAGCCTGGGCAAGGAGTATTATATTCTTGTCACAAGGTGGGCTTTGCAACTATGCCCTGCTTGTAGCCCTCCCATAAGGTTGCTTGGCAACTATGCCCTGCTAGTGAGTGAGGCTCCTGCAGGGCTGGAATATATATAGAGTTGGTGGGTTAGGAGAGAGCATCTGCAGTCACCATTGAGGAAACAATGTATTCCTCCCTAGTCTCTGAATTGTATCTACAAATTCCATCCAATAGGGCCCTCAGATCCTGTGATGTCATGTGTAATGTAATAGCACATTGTATAGTGTACATTTACTCTTTCCCTGAGCCATGGGGCACCTGTGGTTTTCCAGGATGCGGCCTGCCAGGGTTCTTAAGGTTAACAGGCCGAAACCTATAGACCTTGACCCTTCAAGACATACTGTGGGAAGTCCAGCCTGTCATGAGCAGAAACCAGTACCTCTATCCAGCCAGCTGTTCCTGCCAGCCTTAGCCCCAATCCTTTCTCCAGGGCATAAGCCTATATCCAAGAGTAGTCCCCCATTGGTACAGAATAAACACATCAGTGTCCTCTAAAAGGACATTTACTTAGCCAAAGAACCATGGCAAGAGTGTTCTGCAATATGGGGAAGCAGCAACACAATGCTTAAACAAGCTAATAAAGTCCAAACATTGCAGAGAGAGAGAGAGAGAGAGAGAGAGAGGGATAGTAAGAGATGAGACATGTGCCCCAAAAGTGGGTTACAGAATGTCCCAGCATTCCCCCGGAGGGAAATACAATCAGCCTTACCTCCCCCACCAGAAGACAAGGGAGAAGCAATCAGATACACATGTTGTCTCTGGGCAGAACCAATGCAAAGAACAGGGAGACTACAGTGACTACAGAGCCCCTCTCATACCCCCCCATACCTTATAAATCCCAGCCCTAGAGGACCCTCACTGACTGGCAGGCCATGGTTGCCTTTCAGCAAAACTACACCTTAAAGGGCTTTACAATACTCCCAGTCCACACCGCAGATACATAATTAGTGGCATCATGTGGCAGCTCAGGGACTACTACAGGGGATTTCTTCTTGCACTTCTCTACAACAGTAGGAGTCCATCATCTGATACCTATTATTTTAAAAAGACAACAGCGAGAAATTATACAATATACAAATGACAAAAGACAAAATGAATGTGACTGCTGGTTGTGGCCATTATTTTGCTTTGTCAAACAAAGATAAGCCAGCTTTAAGGTGTGTGGTCGGCTATATGGTGTTATAATATTTTTTTATAAACAGTAATATAATAGCTGTTAGTCTCTTAAAACATGCGTTTTCCAAATCTGAGAACCCAATTCACAAATGTTTTCAGGTTTTCAGTTTGCATTACCTTTGAACTTTGAGATCTGTCCATAGGCTGATGATTCAAAAATGCAAAGTGTCTGTAACAACGTTGTAAGATAAGCACATTGCTGATAATATTGTGGTGTTTTCAGATAATAGTATTTAAGTCCAAAACTATCCTTAAGGGCATGCCATACTCAGTCATTTCATTTTTATTGTTACTTACAATTACAACACAATACCAATACAGATGAATCATGTGTCTATGACTTTAAAGTGATTATCTTTCTCTTTGTACCACATTCTTATCTGGAATATGTGTCCAAGAGGTTATGTCATCCTTTGATATACGTCTGTTTATAATGCTATGGTGCTCAGACTAAATAGACAGAAACAGATCTTAAATTGTCAATGCACAAGCTATTCTATCAGAATGCTAACAATGTAAAATCAGAAAAATACCCTATCTACCAAAACATATGTCATGGTTGGCACCCATGCAGTCAACAAGGCAAAAGTATTGTTATATAACTGAATTCATATTGTTTGATGTTCCAGAAGCCCTTGTGACTCTAATCCTGATTTCCCATGTAAATTAGCTGTGCGTTATTACTGAATTCTAAACCAATTTAGTATAGTATATAATCTGCTAATTTTTTTTTTTTTTAAAGATTAACTTGCTGTTAGCTGTGGAGGTAACACTTATGATTTTTGATCTTTTAAAAGAAGCCCATCAAGTAACATTGGTGCTGAGGTTTTTCTATAAAGCCCTGCATGCTTTGCAAATTGGGTGTCATGGATATAGGGATTTGTCTTTACTAATTAAAAATTAAGGATTTTGCCTTTTGTCTTGCTGCATTTTGGAATATGCTGGCTGAATTGTTCCTCTATAGCAGTGGTCTCCAAACTGCAGCCTGGAGGCTAGATGCAGCCCTTTGCTTGCCTTTATCTGGTCCTTGGGGCACTATTTCATCCACTGATACCAACAATCTGCATAATCCCCCCCCCCTTATGCCAATGAAGGGGGCACAATGCCTTCCAATGACACCAGTGATGGGGCACAATTCCTCCCAATAACACCAATGATGGGGCACAATTCCTCCCAATAACACCAATAATGGGGCACAATTCCTCCCAATAACACCAATGATGGGGCACAGTTCCTCAATAATAATAATAATAATAGGGCATTATTTTTTCCCACTGACATAGGGACCTTTTCTACTCCCACTGGCCACAGTCCAGCCCTCCTAAAGTCTAAAGGACAGTAAACTGGCCCTTTGTTTAGAAAGTTTGGAGACCCCTACTCTATAGGAATATTGGATAAAATCAGCCGATGGCTATCTGCTTTAGAACAGCTTTAAAACACATTTAGTTTAAATATGTTATATAAACATTTTCATACATAATTGTAACTGTTATTCTTACATTTTTTTTATAAACATCTTATGCATTAGTTTTTTTTTCCCTATAGAATAGTAATGCTTGATGATTCAAAGAACAGTTGGCTACACTCAGTCATATTACCTTTCAGTATTTATATTTGTTGTCCAGTTGAGTCAACAGTTTTTGTTAGCACATTGTTCACATTGCTTTGAGAAGGCATATTTATATTTTTTTTTTGTTGTGGACTGACATATTTTCTTAGGATAGACAGCTTATAGGTAAACGGATAAGATTAGCTAAGGCACTGCTCATACATATGGCACAGAACTGTGGACAGCTAAATCCTTGTATTTATGGCTGTAAAGATACTGTATATCTAAAGCAGCTTGTAATTTTCTGTGTTGTCACTGTCTATGTACATCATGTCAAGAAGATTGATGCCCCAGCTACAACCAACTTGGGTTTCCTGAACTCAATTTGAGATGATTGTTTTGTACACTGAGCTAGAGAAATAAATAATTACAATTTTGGGTCACAAGCTAGATCTTAATGAGAAATTAACAGATGTGTTTATAGAACTTTTGAGGGTTAAATCTTGATTGTTAGACAATCGAATCATCAATTACTAAAAAAAAAAAAGTTTTACACAAAAACACAGCTAACTGTGTCTGTAATAAAACATTTTACAGCAGTGTAAATGGAATCGTGTTTACTCTGAAACAACTCCTACAAAGCATGAATTTTCTCATGCATCATAAATGGAATTCCAAACATGAGGAAGTGACTAGATGAAGGGGTTAACGTACAAGACAACTCTGGTTTTATATATACAGTAGCATTTCAGAGGAGATCTCCAGAGATCTTTTGAATCAGAGCTCCATGTTATCCTCCTTTTCTATTGTCCTATTTTCTTTTAAAGTGGAACTTTACCTATAACAATTTGCCAAAAAAAAAAAAAGCCAATGTTCTTTATAAGGAGCATGCATTCCACATTAATAATTATGCTACCAAAATAAGTGCTGTAAATTGCCTCCTGTTTCTTCTTGCTTGAGGCTGCCATCTTGCTGAAGCCCAGAGCTTGTGAGTTAGCAGATCAGGCCTCTAGTGGCTCTAATTTTTGGCACAGTGCTGAGAATAGAGAACGACTGAGCATGGGCACAGTAGGACGAGCCAATGCCTTACTGGATTTTATATAGTATAGGAACTTATTTTTAAAGTATTACACAGCTTACCTGGAAAAGGGGTCAGCCTGAAGTGATCTATCAGGACTTAATCTTCTGACTATAGCTCTATCTTAATTTAACACTCCTAATTTTTGTGGAACATAAGGCCCAAATCCCAGTGCTAATACCATTCCTAAAACACAACTACACTTTTCTATTTCATGTTTCAAGGCAAAGCAAAGATTAGATTATCTATACACATTAATTTCCTATTTGATTACATTATTTCTGAACAAAGTCAACAAATTATAAAATTAATACCATTTAGAAAATGTAATTGATGTTTCCAATGTTGTCAATGAGAAACATAAATAATTCCCAGGGCCAAGTCTTTCCCTGTATAAATATTCTCATAGATAGAAAATACCATAGGATATATATGCCAACACAAAAAAATCATACCACCAAACTCTGTCAATTTTTTTAGTCTTGGAAGAGAGTGTGAAAGAGGTCAAATAGCCCCTTTGCGGAGATTTTTCCCTCACTTCCTGTTGTTTTGATAACCAAACCAGAAGGAGTGGCTGACATCTGCTCAGGGAGGCACAGATGGCAATATATATATTTTTATATGGCTAACAGATAGCAAGAAAAAGGTAAAGAGCCTCTGGCATGTGTAATTACTGTCTGTAACCTCACTAGGAGGTTCTCTTTTACTAAAACACATTTTTAGAAAAGTAAGGAAGGATTATTTTGTTGTTGCTTTCTATGCTTTCCTGTCCTTGTGACACCCACATCCCCCATTGCTTGTATGCACATCACAGGAACAGGAAGTGAGATAAAGTTTTCTCACAGAAGTCACAGACTGGAATCATAGGCCAACAGAAATTAAAACTTTCCCCTACTCTAATCAAAATGAAAAAAAAAAATCTGACCCAAGTTAGACCTTAACAACTTCCTGTCTGGCCCATGTATATAAGTGGCCGGAAGGCAGCAGTGCAGGGGCGGGTGACCGTTTATAAATGTCCTCCCTGCTTCCCTGCTTGTGCGCGCTCCCTGACTGCAATCCGGAGGACACAGCGGAACACCGATCGTTGTACGGGACCTCTGTGTAGTAAGCAAGATGTCACTTCTGACATCATTGCTTACTACGTGTGAAATCTGTGAATGGTCACATGGTACAAGGCTATTCACAACAGCCTTGTACCATGTGATAAGCTGTCACCAATCACAGCTCACACAGTATTTCTCAATGGCTGCAAGAATGCAACCAGAAAGAAGGAGAAATGATTGTTTTTACAGCCTTTATGGGTGGAAAAGCAATCAGTGTAAAAAAAAAAAATATTCATCACCTCCCACAAGTAGTACAGTGTCACTGTGTGTCACTGTACTGCTAGGGTGACAGTATGTTAAAAAAAAACATAAATAATAATGTAAAAAATAAAAAATAAAAAAAATTGGAAAAATTATAATTTTTGGTTATAAACTAATTTGTTTTTTTTTTCACTAAAAACATATCTGAATAAATTATGGTCAAGTTTTATGAAGAAAGATTATTTATTTGCTAAATTTTATAAGAAAAACAAACACATTTTTCAAAATGTTTGGACTTTTTCATTTATATAGCAAAAAAATAAAAATCCCAGTGGTGAATAAATACCACCAAAATAAAGTTTTATCTGTCTCAAAAAAATGCTAAACAATTCACATGAGTACAGTGTTGCATGACTGCGCAATTGTCTTTCAAAGTGTGATAGCACTGAAAGCTGAAAATTGGTCTGTACAGGAAGGGGGTAAAAGTGTCCGGACTTGAAGTGGTTAAATAAGCCTAATTGCTCAGCTGTTGATCCAAAGGCTTTAGCACTTTCTTCTTTATTGGTAATTTTTGACCGTTTAAAATTATACTCTTAGTCTGTGGGTTAACAATAATGGAACTAGAAATTATATATGTTCATAAATATATTAAAGTAATGTGTACAGTATAGTTCTTAAAATGCAATAAAGCTGAACTCCAGGCTAAATACACAGATGAAATGTAAATATGGGAATTACACAATACAGAAAAGTAAAAAGAAGGGACTTTGAAGGTGCCAAATATTACCTTAAGGAACCACTTACAACTTTAATAAAAACTCAAAATGTTTGTTTGATAGAAAGTGATAAAATCATTCCATTCAAAATCAGGATGGCTCAAATTATTCCACTTACCTGCTACAAAAACTGTACCTCCTAAGTGAAGCATTACTAGAACAATAAACAAAGAGTAATAATCAATATACTACTATGGAGGTGAAACCACATGTGTGTTTGCATTGCACATCTTCAAGCTTGGCTGCCCCTATCTGGGTTTACCTATATCCATAGCATTAGTAGCAACTGCCTCCATAGTGTTGGATTGAGCACAGGGGCGGACTGACAACTCATGGGGCCCCCGGGCAATAGGGGATCATGGGGCCCCTGTGTCCTTGCCCACACTCAAAGCACACCCAAAAAAGCCTATAAAAGGTACCAGGGCCATTTCATGGGGCCCCCTACTGACCCTGGGCCCTCGGGCAGTGCCTGAGTGCTCGAATGGTCAGTCTGCCCAATTAAGCGGTTTTATTTTTGTCAACATATGAACATTTCCACCACATCTTTAAATGTTTGATATTGCTAATAGGGCTGTTGGTGGGCATTGAGGGCTCTTTTGACATCCTGCCTTCTTTTTTTCTCCCTTCCTCTTGGGGTGTGCGAGACATTCCTGGTCAGGATGCAGTGTCATCTCTATGCATGTCATTAGCTGATTGTATCAGGCTCCCCAGAAGAAGCACTGATTTGTGAAATATGTTGGGACCTGTGGACGCTTCTCTGCACATTACTGTATATATCTATTTCACCTCCTTCAATGTGGTATATTGAGTATTTCACATTGTTTATTGTTCTATTCATGTTATGCTTAGGTAGCACAGTCCTTGTAGCAGGGAAGTGGAATAATGGGGATAATTTTCATAGTTGGGATGTGGTGCCAAATTTTTCACATCTCATCTTTAACCGCTTCCCACCCAGTTACTGTACATAAATGGCAGGGTGGGACATATGCTGTTCTGACAGGACCTACCTGTACATCCTATCAGAACCTGGTGCCAGGTAGAAGCGCGATCCCATGATGGATGTGTCCTTCAGACACAGAACATCACAGATCAGGACATGGGCTCTCTGATTGGCCCTCCTGAGCATGTGAGGGCTGTGTCCAATAACAACTATCACACAATGTAAACAGCAGCATGTGCCTCTGTATCGGCTCTCCTTCTGAGCTCAGTGAAAGCTCATTGAGCAGGGATGTGCAATTCCTATTGCCCGATGCCTGGGACATGTAGTTCTGGGCACCGGGCAGGTAGTTTTTTTCCTCCTTTAGCCCTGCTGTGGGCAAGCAGCTGGCTCACCTGTCAGGTGAAGCAATCGGCAGCAGCGCTGGCGCTGATTAGTTTCACACAGTGCCAGCCTCTCCGCGCCCCCGACATGAGGTTTCCCGGACTCCTCTTGCCCACCTGCACGCCCAGCTCACCGTCGGTTAGAGAGGAGGGAGAAGCCCACAGTGTCATCCTCTCTCCTGCTATATGGCTCCATTTGCCCATCTGCAGGCCCAAGACTGATTTGGTGGGCGCCACAGGATGTGGTATAGGGAAGGGAGGAGAGCGGACACATCCGCTCCGCTCCCGTTCTTCTGCTGATCCGGAGGTGATGTGACGTCACTTCCGGGTCCCCATTCGACAGATTCCCAGTCATTGAGGCCGGGAAATAATGTAATGTGGTGTGATGTGCACTGCAATACATTAAGTGTAGCACAGGGGAGACATTGTCTCAAAAAGAGAATCTGTCACCAAAAATCATCACATAGGGGACTTTTTGTCCCATATGTAATTTAGAAAAAAAAGGTTAATTAAATTTTTTTTTTTTAAATGGAAGTTACACCCAAGCATATAACACCCCCAAATTTTTCAAGGCCCCCACCCCCACATATGTACGCATGCACGTAAAAGCACATTCTCGGGCGCATGAAAACGTGGATTGCGATACACATGTTACATATTGCCGTGCATGCAGAATGAGAGCAATAATTCTAGCACCAGACCTCCTCCCTACGCTATACTGATGACCTATAAGGAGCTTGAAAAGTGTCACCTATAGAAAATATAGAATATACTAAAGTTTGTTGCCGTTTCACGAGTGCACGGAAATTTAAGATTTGACATGTTGGATATCTATTTACTCGCTGCAACCTCATCTTTTATATTTTACAAAAAAATTTGATAATTTATTGCTTTTTGTGCCCTAAAATTAACTTAAATTTATTTTTTTACTGAAATGTTGTGCTTCCTAGACCTTTGTGATAATATTGTGTGACATAAAAAATTGGAACTACTGCTATTTTATTCTCTAGGATCTCTGATTTCAGAAAATATATCATGTTTTGGGGGTCTGTGTCATCTTCAGGCTTAAAATGATTTTTTAAACGTGTGAAAATAATGCCAAAACAGCTCTGGCAATGAAATGGATAAAGGATAAGGCAGACACTCCCCTTTCCTGACGAGCACCCAATCGGTGCTCACTACACTGCAAGGCCTCTCACCTCCCTGCTAGTCCCCGGGGGCAGGGCTGGAGACAGGCAGGGAGAGGAGGAGGAGATAAACAGCACAATGTTAAAACTATTAAATGTTTAAGTCACCATAAAGCCCCTTTTGTTTTTAAAAGCCCCATACATTACTTAAAGCAGATTTAAATACAGTTTTGGTTAAATTTATGTTTTTTTATCAGGACAAGTAGATTGTCATGAGGGACAAGTAGATTGGGACACCGACTTAGTCCCTGGACAAGTAGTTTTTTCAAAAATTTCCACATGCCTGAATGTGGAGGGGGAAAGAGGGATTGCTGAAGCCTGTGTTTATCTGTGTGTAGCTGATGATTTTACTGTGCAGACACACCCAGATCACACAGATTGCAGCCATCCCACACCAGTGCATCAAGCACCATCTGTCCTTTGCATAAATGCACATCAACATCTGTAACAGTGTCCCATCAACATCTGTCACAGTGTAGCACTGCACAAAACATCTGTCACAGTGTACCAGTGTCCCATCAACATCTGTCACAGTGTAGCACTGCTTAAAAACATCTGTCACTGTGTATTAGTGTCCCATCAACATCTGTAATAGTTTCCCAATGCAACATCAACAACTGTCAGTGTTCTATTTCAATATCAACATCTGTTAGTATCCCTAGTGGATCGTCAACATCTGTCAGTGTCCCTAGTGCACCTTCAACATCTGTCTCAGTGTACCAGTCCACTAAAACATCTGTCACAGTGTACTAGTGTCCCATCAACATCTGCAATAGTGTTCCAATGCAACATTCCAGTGTACCAGTGCACATCAACATCTGCAATAGATATTTCATTGCAACATCAACTGTCAGTGTTCCATTGCGACATCAACATCTGTCAGTTTCCTCAGTGGACCATCAATTCTGTCACAGTATACCAGTGCAGAAAAACATCTGTCGGTATACCAGTGTCCCATCAAAATCTTTGACAGTGTACCAATGTACAAAACATCTGTCACAGTATACCAGTGTCCCATCAATATGTGTTGCATTGTACCAGTGTCTCATCAGCATCTGCAATAGTGTTTCTAGTGGACCTTCAACATCTTTCGGTGTCCCAATGGACCATTAGCATTTGTTGTTGTCCCTAATGACCCGTCAACATCTGTGAGTGTCATAGTGGACCATCAACATCTGCTGGTGTCCATAGTGGACTGTCAACATCTGTCGGTGTCCCCAGTGGGCGTCAAAAATGTGATAGGTAGTCAGGAAATTGGATGCATAATTTATTCCCTTATAATGCCTAAAGGTGATCCTTGGGTTTTGGGCCTCTTTATGTGGCTAGGCTCTGAAAATGTCCCACACATGTGGTATTGCCATACTCAGGAGGAGTAGCAGAATGTATTTTGGGGTGTATTTCTTAGCATGTCCATGATGTGTGTTTTATAAATATCTTATAAATTGACAACTTTATGTAAAAAACATGTTTTTAGTGGCAAAACAATGACAAGTTCAAAAGACTCACTATGCCTCGTAGAAAATACATTGGGATGTTTTCTTTCCAAAATGTAGTCATTTTGTGGGTGTTTTCATTGTCCTTGTTCTCCAGGGCTAAAGTATGATAGGAAATTAGATGTATTATTCATGCTCCTTGAAAGCCCAAAGGTGCTTTTTGGATTTTGGGGCCCTCTATGTGGCTAGGCTATGAAAAAATCTCCCACATGTTGTGTCCCATTACTTTGGAGAAGTGGCAGAATGTGTTTTGGGTGTAATTGCAAGTATGCCTATGACATGAGGAATAAGTTGTTAAAATGAGAATTATGTGGGGAAAAAAACATTTTATTTAATTTATTTTTCAAAAGAATTGTGAGAAAAAAATATACAACTTCAAAAAACTCACTATGAATCTTACTAAATACCTTGGACTGTCTACCTTCCAAAAAGGGGTCATTTTGGGGGGGGGGGGGTATTTGTACTGTCCTTGCATGTTAGGGCCTCAAGAAATGAGATAGGCAGTCAGTACATCAGACATGATCAGTTTTCAATGACATGTACCATAGCTTGTAGACTATAATTTTCACACAGACCAAATAATATACATTGATTTGGGTTATTTTTACCAAAGAAATGCAGCAGTATAAATTTTGGTCAAAATTTATGAAGAAAAATACCTGTTTGCAAAAGAAAAACGCAATTTTTTTTTTGCAAAATTTGCGGTCTTTTTTTTGTACTTAGTAAAATATACACAAACCCAGTGGTGATTAAATACCATAAAAAGAAAGCTCTATTTGTATGAAAACAAGTTCATATGGGTACAGTGTCACATGAATGAGTAATTGGCATTCAAAGTGTGAGAGAGCTGAAAGCTGAAAATTGGCCTGGGCAAGAAAGGGGTGAAAGTGAAAGTGTCCAGTATTGAGGTGGTTAATGTATACAATATATTTGGGAACTGTCTTGCCTATCCAGTCCAAAAATCTACACAGTTCAATCACACATTACAGCCCTTTTTGGCAGTACAAGAAATTAGATTTTTCTCTACTGCAATTAGGTTACTCTCATAGGTTGTGTCCCTTCCCCAGTCTGTGTTTGGACAGTGAAAGAAAAGCTAGAAGACTGATGAACTCATCTCTCTCATTTCTTGTCACTCTGCTTTCACCTCATATCAGCGTGTACATGAGCACTATAGCACAGCTTACAAGCTCCTTGTACTGACCCTCCCTCGCCTAGTCTGTGCTCTCCTCTATAGGGGATTGCATGTTCAGCTATTTACAATGCTTGTAGGATGTATTCATTAATATAGTTATGGATTACTTTGTGTATGTGATAGCTGCCAGGAATTCAACTTTACAGTTGTAGCCAAACATTAATACCAGTTTGCATTCAGCATCATTATAATGGTATTGTAAAAAAAAACTATTCCAATGTAACTACAATGGGTCAATAAATGGCAAAATATAGTACATGAACAAAATTGATAGGAATAAAACATAGGCTTAATACATTGTTGAATATGTAAGTGGCAGATTATTGTCTTAAATATATTATTTGTTTAACCACCCCAAATCAGAGAAGCTCTGATTACTTTGCTGAAATAAGATGAATGCCATATCTTCTTACTTTACAAGCTAATTTTACCATTGCTCAAAAATGGGAGATGCTTTGTCCTTCCTTTCTCATTTCCTGTCTCCTTGGATTCTTGTGTTACTAAAATATTTTTATTACAGAAGAACTTGAAGCAATATACATTGTTTGCAGGAGGATTATTATTATCCTAGTAAGCTGAACTTTTGTATTGAAATCCACTTACAGACATTCCAATGTGCCCTGTGCGAACTTGCTTCTACAAATGAAACCTGACCATTGCTTTATCATCTACTCCTCATGCTAATCGCTGCAAACTTAGAATGCTTATGATAATTTCAGGGAAAAAATCAGCTATTACCACTGTAATATGTCTTCCAATCAGAGGGTTTCATTTTAACATAGTTTACATATTTAGGGCAGTTATGCTAGAGAACAAAAAAAGTAGGTTAATCCCATAGAGTGAAAGTTAATAAAAACCATGGAACATACCACCAACAAAAATGTCACTTTAAAAGAGGTGTCCGGCGTAATTGGAAAACGCCTACTGCCTCTGTCTAGTAACATAAAATGACCTCATTTTAAAGTGGTTATTTATTCTGGCCATTGAAATGGCCAGAATTGAATTAACACTCAAGCACTAAACACACCTAGGATTATATTTACTAAAACTAGAGTGTGCAAAATCTGGTGCAACTCTGCACAGAAACCAATCAGCTTCCAGATTTTATTGCCATTGCTTAGTTGAACGAGCTGAAGTTAGAAGCTGTAAATATATTGTATGTAGGAGAGCACTGGTGATGACTATAGAGCAGCTAGCACACAAGGTATAGGTAACAATCCCCACAAGTATGTATATATTTATTTATTTCAGATACTTGTATAGTGCTGTCAATTAACATAGTGCTTTTACATATATATTGTACATTCACATCAGTCCCTAACCCTCAAGGGGTGTACAATCTAAGGTCCCTAACTCACATTCATTCATATATATATATATACATATTAGGGCCAATTTAGACCGGAGCCAATTAACCTACCAGCATGACTTTGGAGTGTGGGAGGAAACTGGAGTACACCCATGCAGGTACAGGGAGAACATGCAAACTCCAGGCAGGTGGTGCCATGGTTGGGATTTGAACCAATGACCCTAGTACTGCCAGGCGGAAGTGCTAACCATTTAGCCACTGTGCTGCCACATATATGTAGAAAAGGTGCAGCGCTAAAATCACAATAAAAGGCTAAACTTAGCAAGTGGAATAGTAAAGTGCATCACATAAGTGTATAAAACATGCAAATAAAAGGAACAGCAAATCAGCAAGCGATAAAGCAATAATGTCCACGAGCAAAGGTGATAATAGGTGCACTGTGTACCCCTGAGGGCAAGCATGTGCACAAAACGCGTCGGGTGGAGCCACATTGCTGATGTCATGCCGCTGCTGCCGAAGGATGGAACAGCGGCCATATTGGTACCCAATTTTACCTTTTATCACTCCACGTTGATATGTTACTCTGCTTTACAATACTTAATAAATACTACACTATATACGATTTTTTGGCTCTTGTGGTGAGCTATCTTCCCTAGGACAAGGGTTCCTCTTCCACCTATGCCTCTGATGGAGCAGTTTGTTTAACCCTCTGACTGCCTCCAAATGTGATATACCCATATGCCCGTTATCATTAACCTTCTGGTGAGTGTACATCAGACTGAGGTGGTGGATTCCCCTGTGTGATTAATTTCACATTGACGTCCTGCACTTTAGATTGCTGCACTTTATGATCCTATGGACCCTGATTGAATTGAGGTTCTTTTACAGATTTATCATTTTTATGTTGCAATAATTACCAATGTGCAACCACAAACATCAATAATATTATTATTTATTGATTATTTTAATTGCACTTGCAGTGCACCTATTATCACCTTTGCTCACGGACATGATTGCTTTATCGCTTGCTGATTTGCTGTTCATTTTATTCGCAAGTTTTATACACATATGTGATGCACTTTAACCTCCCTGGCGGTATGATTATTTCAGATTTTTGGTGCTGAAAGCGGTACCATTTTTTTGCATGCAAATATGTATTTTTTTTATTGTAGGCTGTAATTTTTAGGAAAAACTCACTGAAATCTGTCCGAACAAGAGTCTAGTAAACATCCCGGGTATGATAAAATTTGAAACACAAAATCATAAATTATAATTTAATAAATAATCATAAAAATAATATAAAAATAATAAAAAATTTAATTCAATAATATAATCAAACCAAAAACACTGAAATGTGAAATAGAGCGCCAAGTTCGCACATTGCTGAGCTCAGTCGCAAAATCGTTTTCAGTTTCTGATGACGAATTCCCCCCACGAATCATTATCACTCAATTCTGTAAGTGGTTCTGATTTACTATCGCTGTTCTCTAGCTGATATAAACCGCTTTTGACCTAAAGGGACACTTTTTGGACGTCATGGACATTTCTCAGTTTCCAGGCAGAAAGAACAGACAAAATGCAGGCAGGGCGCAGGACAAAGCACTAGGGACAATATGTATGTGAAATAGGTTGAAACAGCAATGTTTTACTGTGTAAAATGAAAAAAAAAAAAATGACAATGAAATGGCGGCGCCCGTACGTCCCGACGTCACAGGGACAGGACACAGAAGCCGGATGCCGGCATCGGCCGGAGGAGATGGCCGGGGACGCTGCAGGGGACACATCGTGGGAGCGCAGGGTAAGGTAAGTGAAGAACACATGCCGGAGCAGCGCCGCATGGTATTCCCGAGTGTAGCTCGGGGTTACCGCTTTTGGTACTGAAATGTTACCCCGAGCTACACTCGGGAATACCGCCAAGGAGGTTAAAGTTAGAAGCTGATTGGCTACCATGCACAGCTGCACCAGATTCTAAGTGCACCAGCTTTAGTAAATCACTCCCCTAGTGTTTTGATATATTTACATGCGCTTAGGCCCATCAGTATTTTTTTCTGCCAAAACGTTGCTGCTCCTGGGTGCGCTGGCAATTTTTTTTTGTCTGCCTCTAAATGCCCCTGCCTTCAAACTCCTCTAAACACTTATGTGTGCTTGGACACATAGGCTAACATGCAGGGGTGTTTAGAGGCAGAAGAAAAACACCAGATGCCCAAAAGGCTTTATGTACACGAGCAGCTCCTAAACTCGAGTTTAGGAGCTTTTGGCATTTTTTTACCAAAGCGCCAAAACTCAACTCCATAAAAGCCTATTTTTCCATGTACACATAGGCTTTTAGCAGCGTTTAGGAGCTGCCGCGTTTAGGTGAAGTTAATTTTCCCTCTCCTGAAGAATCGCATTCAGGATAGGAACATTTTGAACACGGTAAAACGCAAAATGCGGCAAAACGCGGCAACCCCGGTTCCCCCATTTTTGCCGCAATTTGCATTTTCCCATGGCCAGTGGTCAGGGTAGGCTTGTGTACGTGAAGCCTAAGAGCAGCAGTAAAAGTAGTCAGTGTGTATGAGGCTTAAAACTGAAACCGAAGCAAATATAAAAGACACAGCAGAGCTCTGTTATCATAACTACATCTATAAATCTACCTCTTTATATTAATGTTGTAGTTTAAGTATCTGTAACCTTTAAATGAAAGCAACACTGTAGCAGAAAAAGTATCAGGTCCGGCAGGACTGTGTTGAGCGGCAGAGCTATGTAATTCACAGGACTGGATAGACAGAAATACAAATTCTTTTGGCAGGCAAACATCTTACATATACACTCACTGGCCATTTTATTAGGTAAACCTTGCTAGTGCAAAGCAAATATCCCCCACACCATTACACCACCAGCCTGAACCGTTGCTACAAGGCAGGATGGATCCATGCTTTCATATTGTTTACACCAAATTTTGATCCTTCCTTCTGAATATCTCAGCAACTAGTCTGTCCATTCTCCTCTGACCTCTGACATCAACGAGGCATTTTTCGTCCACACAACTGCCGCTCATTAGGTATTGTCTCTTTTACAGACCATTCCCTGTAAACCCTAGAGATGGCTGTGCATGAAAATCCCAGTAGATCGACAGACCAGCCCACCTGGCACCAACAACCATCCCACATTCAAAGTCACCTAAATCCCCTTTCTTCCCCATTCTGATGCTATGTTTTGACTGTCTTCATCATGTCTCGATGACTAAATGCATTGAGTTGCTGCCCTGTGATTGGCTGATTAGCAATTTGTGTTACCAAGTATTTGAATAGGTGTACCTAATAAAGTGGCTGGTGAGTGTGTGTATTTCATTTATTTATTTATTTATTTAGCTGTTTGCCTGATTATCTGCTTTAACCGCTTCCTGCTTGCCCGCCTCCAATGTACTGCGGCAGAGTGGCAGCTACAGGCAAAGCGACGTACCCGTACATCACTCTGGCCATACTAACACAGGGGGGTGCTGTGTGCCCGAGAGGCAGTGCAGCGCTCAACCCTTGTGACTGAACATCCTGGTGAACGGGACCCGGTGATCATGTGATCATTATGTGATCACATGATCACAATGTAAGCAAAGCTGTTATGAATCAATCTCGTTCATAACAGCTCTGCTCCTCTTAATAGTGAGTTGCGATTGGCCCACAGATGTCACATGATACATGGGGCCAATCACAGCACCCTGTACCATGTGACCAGCTCCAGCCAATCACAGAACACTATCCTGAGCTGTCAAAACTTAGACAGTCCATGAATGAGTTAGGTTCATGACAGCAAGCTTTTCATTGTAGGAGAAATGATCTTTATTTCTCCTGCAAAGCAAAGTGTAAAAAAGCTAGGGTCAGCTAGCGTTATATTGATCACACTCATGCTATAGGTTGCTGATCACCGCCATTGCTAGTATAGTGTTTGTGCGGATCAAGATATTGCACGACTGCGCAATTACCAGTTAAAATAGTGCAGTGCCGAACAGCAAAAAATGGCCTGGTGAGGAAGGGGGGTAAATCCTCTGGAGGGCAAGTGGTTAAGAAAAAAAAACAGGGGCCAAAAACAAGAACATTTTTTGTAATAAGGAAATCTCCTTATAGTATTTTCCTGTATTAAACAGAATCTGTCATTAAAGTTATAAATGCCATCTAACAGGTCTTGACAAGACTCTTCAGCACTTTTGGGTAGTGTGGGAATATTCTGCTACGTCCCATTCTTCACACATTCCAATTGGCCCACCAATATGATGGGCTACCTTATTGGCCAACAGTAATATTTAGTAGACTTGGATGGGCAAGCAAATGTTGTGCACTCTGTATTAGACTATTGGATTTTGGAGGCTTCTGCAGATATGTGCAAGTAACAGAGACTAAACTGAAGGCTTCCCTCAAATGTATCCTCTGAATATGAAGAGAAACAATCAAAAGATTGGATTGCTATTAAATGAGATTATTTGTTGGTTTATTAAAAAGTCCAAAAAAGTGTGCTGAACAAAGTAAAGTTGTGTTCCCATCAATCATCCCATCATGGGCAGCACAGTGGCTAAATAGTTAGCACTTCCACCTAGCAATACTAGGGTTGTTGGTTCAAATCCCAATGACAGCACCACCTACCTTGAGTTTGTATGTTCTCTCTGTGCCTGCATGTGTTTCCTGCAGGTTCTCTGGTTTCCTACCACACTCCAAAGACATGCTGGTAGGTTAAATTGGCCCTAGTATGTGTATGAATGTAAGCTGGGGCCTTTAGATTGGATACCCCTTGAGGGTTAGGGACTGATATGAAAAGCACTGTGTCAACTGACAGTACTCAATAAGTACCTATAATAAATAAATATGCGAAGCAAATTCCTACTTTTTATAACTACCCTTGCCATGATCGGGTATTCAAGGTAAACATAGTTTCAGAGTGCTATGTAAATATTCTGTACTGTTTCCATAAATCAAGTACAATACACTGTATGTTAACCTTTTGGCAGAAAAACAGATTTGTAATATGTTTCATTTTCCTGTTGCATTTCCCTGAGTGGTCCAGGATTTTCAGGAGGTGGTTAGCAATACATATTTTTCTTATATTAGGTTTCATTTATTTTTTGATAGAGTTCCTTTAAAGATGGGCATATAATGATGTGTAAAGTGGGAGAGACAATCCCTTGAGACATGACAGTATCCATTCCACCATGGCTGGGATTTTTGTCTGCGGGGACACTGACCTCCTGTCAATGTAATTATTTGTCGCTATCTGTTCTTGGCATGCTGTGGATTTTTTTATGGATGGAATAAATATTTGTTTCCATATTGGCTTCTTGGCATTGCTCATTTTCTGTCATTCTGCATAAATAATAATTACAGGATGGTTTCAAACACCGCAGTGGGTTTTGCGGTATATCACTACCAAGCAAGTGTTAGTTTCTCAGACCTATAAAAATAATAATTGTAACTTCTGTTCATGTCTGTGCTTGCTAATGATGCTGTTTTGCCTTAATCCCCAAACCTTTTAGCAAGTTTATATAAAAACTAAGGTTGTTAAATATGTAATGTACTCTTTTTATACAGATAGTAAAGCAATTCTAACTCTAGGTCTGTCAAGGTACCTATAATATTTTATGCTATCTAGCTAATTGTCATGTCCTAATTTCTAACGCCCTAAGGAAATCCTCAAAATGAGCTTTATGGCTAATAATAAAGCTAATTAAAATATGCAATGCCTTTCTATTAAATAATATTATATTCTATTTTTTGGATAAAAGTTTTCTCATAACCTCGAACAATGTACACAGATTTTATAAATAAGCACAGCTAAACAATAAACATCTAGTAAAATTTTAGTAGCACATTTCAGACCGCAAGCACATAAATCCCTTAAAACCTACAAGACTAGTGCATTTTAGCATATGCATAACCAGACCCACTTAAAAAATTTTCTACAAGTATAATCTTCTTACAGCCTCTACTTGTTTTCTACTGGCACAAAAAGATATATTAGATATAAAAAATAGGTTTCCTTGATATTTTGTATAATTCCATGCAGTTAAAGTATATGCAAGCCCATTCACTAAAATTCACACATTAGATTTAATATGTTAATGTTATTTTAAAATCAAATTTTAATATTTTTACTTTTCCAACTTTCAGTAAAATAATATCTGGTTATCTTGCCATGCATGTAATTCCTGTTGTTATGGGTGGCCTGATGACCATGAAGAGATCAGCAGGAGTATGGACCAAACATGGCTTTACAAGAAAAGTACAGATTTGCACACAAAGTCTGCTGCTTACAAATCTGGATCTTATTATTTTCCTTGTTTTTAAAAATAAAGATACAGCAGCTATATTTAAAGTCAGAATAAGAAGTGATCGGGTTGATTTAATAAAACTGGAGAGTGCAAAATCTGGTGCAGCTGAGCATGGTAGCCAATCAGCTTCTAACTTATTCACGCCTTGGTTATATCCCGCCTTGATTACTGCAACTCCTTCCTCACTGGTCTACCATTACACAGGTTATCCCCCCTTCAGTTTATTATGAATGTTGCTGCTAGACTCATTCACCGTACCAACCGATTAGCGACTGCTGCCCCTCTCTGCCACTCCCTCCACTGGCTTCCACTAACCCAACATATAAAAGTCAAAATACTAACCACAGCTTACAAAGCCATCCACAACACTGCCCCCAGCTACATCACCAACCTCATCCATAGATATCGTCCAAATCGCTCGCTCCACTCCTCCCAAGACATCTTGCTCCCTAGCTCCCTCATCACCTCCTCCCACGCTCACTCACCCCCAGGACTTCTACAGAGCTTCTTCCATCCTCTGGAACTCCCTACCACAGTATGTCCTGTCAGCCCCCACCCTGTTTGCCTTGAAAACTCACTTATTCATGGCAGCCTATCCCACCTCCACCTAAGAACTGTACTTGAGTCACCTCCACCAGATCCTCCCCTGCAGCTATCACCTTTCGTACCACCTCCCACTTCCTTTAGATTGTAAGGTCCATGAGCAGAGCCTTCCTATTCCTTCTGTACTGAAATGCATTGTAATTATATTGTCTCCCTTTATATTGTAAACGGTGCGCAAACTGTTGGCGTTATATAAATCCTGTATAATAATAGTAATATTAACTTCAGTTTGTTCAATTAGGTTGTGACAAAAGAAAACCTGGAAGCTGATTGGTTTCTATGCAGAACTACACCAGATTTTGCACTCTCCAGTTTTAGTAAATCAACCTCAATGTCTTGACCAGGCTGACTCTGACTTTGCTTTTCCATGCTGAATTTACTTTTTATTAATATATTTATCATAAACAGTTACATAATAATTCAATAAGCTATATGCTTTTCTTATCAACTATGAGTGGCCAAAATTCATATTTTAAATAACATACAATATACCAGCCCAGAGTAAAAACTTTTCCAGATGATGATGATGATGATTTTTTTATGATGCATTTTATTTTGTATTATTTTTTATTCCTTATATAATTTTTTATATTGTTTTATATAATTTTTGTATAGAGCGGGGGGCTTCTGTCATGAAGACCCAGAGCAATTTTCTCTTTTGCCCCCTTATAAATCCAGCACTGTTTGAGTCCCTAATACATTACCAGTTTAGACAAAATGCTAGTGAGAATTTTTCCTTAAAATTCTGATTATAGGCTTTATTTCATTATAACATAGATGAAGTTCAAAATACTAAAAATACAGCAACACAACAGATATGACCATTAATTGTATATGTTTTTCATGGATTTCAAGATGCACAATCTAGCACGTTGCCTATTGCACAAACTCCTGAGCAAGAACTTATGCCAACCTAGCTTCATGATAAGCTTGTTAAACATATTCATGGCATGGGGAGCAAGTGTACCATTGAGAATCTGCAATGAAAAGGTTCCAGAAGACTAAAAACATTTATGTGCAATGTACAAATATTTATTCCAGCGTATCTAGGGATCACATAGAATCTATTACCAAAGCATTACATGCTTCAATGGTTTTCTGCTCTTTCTGACATTAGGGCACAGAGGTAAAAAGGGTTGCTGCAGATTTTATGGCAGAAATTTTGTAAACAGGGAATATGAAGGTGACCAATAAATTAAAACCGTGACCTGTTACATTGAAAATGTTATTTGAAGAAAAAAAAATCGAAAATGGATGTAATCTCACTGTAAATTATGACTCGACCGTAAATTAATTCAAGATGAAACCAAGATTTCAATTTCATTTTTAGCATCACAAAAACAGGACAGCACCTGAAGTCGAACTGGAATTTCTGTTTGTTGCCTTCTCATCATTTTATCTAAGGACCCATTTAAATTTTTTCAGTGCTTTAAAGCATGTGTTGCTTTATGGCAGCCTGGTAAACTGAATTGCCTGCCAACACACCACAACATCTTAAAAAATTAAAGTGACATAAATTTTCATGTGCATGCTCTGTGTGTTGCCTTAGTGCATTGGATACCATTCAAAATAATTGCCACCACAATGCACGCAACATGTGTTATTATGCATTTTCATAACACATATGTTAACGTGTTTGGGGTCTAATCTGTCTATTATTTATGCACATCAATGGATATTATTATCCATACACATATATTATTTAATTGCCCTGTAATCTATTTTTCTTTAATGTGTCATTCTGCCTCCTTGCAACATCCTACATGAGCTTCTTGAAATTTACTTTCCTTCCCACTTCACTTTGTTTGGAACAAGCAGTGCATACTAAGAAGTACAGCCAAAGCTCATTTGGCTGTACTTATCCTATGGATCACAGGAGAGCAGTTTGTTCTGTGCTTCTGTGACCTGTTTTCAGCTGACAGCGAGCTAAAGTCTGTTGTTGGTTAATGTCACTCAGCCGGTCCAGGCTGGGAAATATTATTTATTTATTTAAGGTTTATATAGTACTGTCAATTTATGCAGCACTTTACATATATATTGTACATTCACATCAGTCCCTAACCCTCAAGGGGCGTGCAATCTAAGGTCCCTAACATACATTTATACATACTAGGACCAATTTAGACAGGATCCAATTAACCTACCAGCATGTCTTTGGAGTGTGGGTGGAAACCCACACAGGCACAGGGACTCCAGGCATAGTTGAGATTTGAACCAATGACCCCAGTACTGCCAGTCGCAAGTGCTAACCACTAAGCCACTGTGCTGCCCTCTAAACTTTAAAGTCAGGATCCACCAAGATGTCTGGACCGGCACCTGGCTCAGCCTCTTAGCGAGCCACTGAGAGCCTAAGCCAGCCACTCTCTCCCCCTTCACAGCCCAGCAATTCAGTGAGCACTGGGGTGGGACAGGACAGAGAGTTGGTGACTGACAGTCAACACTCTCTGTTCAGAGCTGCACAGAGAACTGAGCAATCAGCAGTGTTTGATCGCTCAGTTCTCACCCTTAGAGTCAGAAACAGACTGATGCTGCATCCACCTAAGTAAGTATCATTTTAAGTTATGTTTCTACATACAGTGGGACCATGGAGAAAAAACATAGCCACCCTCTACCAGGAAGTCAAATCACAGCAGCAAAAAGAAGACATTTGAGAAATTTAGAGTCAGCTGAAAGAAGAAGAAGGTACTTTATAAAATAAAAATACATACTTGAATATGTTTTTAGTGTCACTTTTAAATTTTCATTTAATTTTAATTTTTTCAGTGTCACTTTTTATTGAAAAATGGAATACAGCTTGTTACCCAACCTGCCCCAGCTAGCGACTGGACAATGAAGGGGAAGCATAATACTGGCAAGTTCATTACTCCGCTCTCTTCTCCTGTAAGCAAGTAAAAATCAATGGGTGAGAGCACTATAGAAAGCAGTTGAGGTTTGACTGGATTAGAATGCTGCTTCTCCCTCTTCCCATGTAAGAAAAAAGGAATTACAAGGGCTGATATAAGGACATAACCTAAATATGTATGCTAAATCATAAACTTAGCAATTTTCTTGAATTTATACCTGTATTGAAAGGTGCTTTTTATCTGTGTAAAGTGCAGCCTTACAGAAAATTACACAGAAATGTCATTTGTTGGGCTCTAATAAAGATACTGTTGATGCCTTAGAATGTTTTTAGACCAGTTTAGATTTATTTGAAGGGTTCACTGTCAAAGACTGGACCTACCATTTTTTTTCTGAATAAAAAGTGGCATATATATGTTTGCCAGTGCACTGAACAGTGGTTATGTGCATTTGGTCATCCTACCAGGAGGTATATCAATGAACCCACAAGAACAATAATGACGCTGTAAACATGTGGATCTGTGTGATATCTCACTGACTCGTCCTCGGGTTCTATTACCTAGTGATGTTCTCATGTAGGCGTGCTGTGGTGCCCTCACAGTATCAGCCACAAATCCTGTTTGCAGAAAACTTCTTTCACAAATGATGTGGCTGTTGATCCTCTCATGTCTTTGTCACTCCCTGGAAAAATAAACGTCTTTTGCAAACAACTGGAAACCACAAATGAAAGTATGCAAAGCATCCACTTCATTTTGCAGCTAGACATCAGTATTTTCATGAAGAAATTTGAATCTGTCTGTGAAGCAGAAGATCAAATGCAATTAATATGTGTTTTAGTGAAAAGACTCAATAATAAAATATCAAATTTGTCTAATAAAATAAGAACTGATCAGGTCTTAGTAGTTATTTAAAATAGCTATGTCACCAGTTTAAGATATTAAACAAGCACACCCTGCAAAAGCTGAACGTTTTAACATATCTGTCTCACTGCCTGGTCCTCATATCTTCACTCTTTTGCCAATCAAATCCACTAGCAGAAGCCTTATCATCCAATGCATCAATGAGCTGGATCCCCACAGCTCATTGACGTTCTCTCCAAAGCTTCGTCACTATTGTGTTCCGGGGAAAGGGGAAGGGTGGAAGCAGAGCCTTGCTGTACATGACATAGGCATCTGACACACCCAATTTAAATAATGCGATAGTAAACCCAAAAACAAAAATGTAATATATTGCAGCTTACCAATTCTGCATTTTTAAAATTTTTTTAGGCTTTTTTTCACCTGGTGACCCAAGCAGTAACACACATTGTGTGTTAGGTTGTTTCCACTCTGCTCATGGGACAATTTAAATTAATTTATTTATTTATGGCATTTCTATAGCGCCATCAATTTACGCAGCGCTTTACATATATATTGTACATTCACATCAGTCCCTAACCCTCAAGAGGCGTACAATCTAAGGTATTTTCATAAATTATGTGGCTTTTGATGCACTCATGTTATGTCTTATGTGTTCAAAATTGGACATCTTTCAAAAAACATTCCTATCACACCATATTTAGTGAGCGTTATCAATACAGAATTAGAGTAGATCTAATGTCGTCCTCACTTTAACAGGCTGGATACATAATAAATGGATTCTTTAGGTAGGCCTTTGCACTACAACTGGTAGATCTCAAAGAGCTTATATAGACAATTGGAAATCTGACTGTAATATGTGTGGTGGGCTTAAGCCCCATTCCTGCCACCAAACAATGTAAATATATCATATGCATTCATCTCTAACCTTCTAACTCTGTCTTCTTGTGTATGATAGATAGGTGGTATGCTACTAAAAGTGTATGCACTCTCCTTGGATCTACAGGTCATTGTAAGAAAAAACAGAATTCAAGGAAGTACACAAAGCAGAACGTCACAACATGGTACAAAGGTGGAGATATACCTCTGTCTCACCTTTAACAACTCCTGTACACATACATCAATTATGCTCAAGGTCCTTAAAGCACTTTGCTGTTTTCCAGTCAGGAAAAAATGGCAGTATTCCATCACATCCCTTCTGCTGAGTATGTGGGGTTATGTGACCTCCTCCATGTGGCAGTGGCCAATTTCCAGGTCCAAATGTTGTCAAATACACAGGACAGAAACATGATCCCAAAGATAAACTTCAACACCATCCAACACTAGAGATTACCCATTGTGGACTCCTTCAGCAGGGAGGAGTGATGAAGGGTGAGCATACTTTGCTAGATGGGGTAGACTATCAACAGATACTGTCACATTGCCCTTAATCAGAGTCTCTTTAATTTTTTTGTATTTTCCATAAACAGATGTTTCTGCAAATTTTAACATGGGGTATGAAATAAACAGGTCATGTTCACGAACTCTGTTACAATTACTGTATATAGTTTTCTTTTATATTCTGTAATACTCCAAAAATAAATGTTGGATTTTGCACGTAGCAAGAATCAGTCACCCTGCAGTTTTAAACTGAGAAGGATTATGATCAGATCAATAATGGATTTATTTTTGCTCAATTAATCCCGTTTGTTATGATAAGCTAAAAAAGATTTTTGCAAGAGAGACATATTCAGAAGTAAAGTTTATAAAGGCTAGTACACACAAGTGAAGCCATAACAACATCTGACAGTAAATACTAGGTGGAATAATTAACAAATAGTTAGCAAAGCAGAACAGTCATATCAGTGGCTGACTGTTCGGGAAAGGCAAAGTATTTGAGAAACCCCTGGCATTCTTTTATGTATACAGTCACCACCAGAGAGAGAAATAGAGACAATGTTAACTATTGTGATTCAATTCTTCCTACTTTTGTGGGCTTTGCTTCTCATGGAGGGGGTTTCAATGATCTCTTAACCTGTCTGGTAAATGATGGATCATGATGCAACTTCCTCACCTATGGGCAAAATCTGTTAATCTCTGCAATTATATTGTTTTTTCAATGTTCCAGGTATTATTGGTTGCTTAGAGTAATTAATCTACCACAACTTGATTGGAGGCATGACGATAAATCCCCCAGAGATGATGCAAACTATATGAGTATCTGAGCTATTTTTGTGACCAGCCATGGAAAATTTTACCTTTTACCACATAGACATGCGTTATGCTTTCATTGTTCTGTCTAGTGATGATTGCTGAAAAAATGAAAGATGGGACACAGCACAAATGTGGACTGGCCTGCCTTGGGACTTGTGCCCAAGGGCTGTATTTGCAGCAGAACTGTTTTTCCCCCATTAATGGAAATGCAAAAGCAGCACAAAGAAATTTACAGCAGATCAAAAGCATGCTGCACTTAACAAGCTTTTATTAAATACAATTAAAATTTCACTGTAATATGAGCTATAATCAGGGGCGGACTGACAACTCATGGGGCCCCTGGGCAATAGGGGGTCATGGGGCCCTTGCGTCTTTGCCCACACTCAAACCACACCCAAAAAAGCCTATGAAAAGGTACCAGAGGCATCTCATGGGGCCCCCTTCTGACCCCGGACCCTCGGACAGTGCCCAAGTTCCCAAATGGTCAGTCCACCCCTGGCTATAATTGATCATATTGCTTGTAGCTTAAAGGTTATATAAGGCCCAACAATGAACTTCTACTTGGTTTCTTTTGGTATGTTAAATATACAGTTGAAAGTGCTTTGCTGTATCTCTTAATGGGTTCATTAAAAAAGCTGCTGATTTTGCGAGAACTATTGTCAGCTAATAACTTCTTCCTCTTTGGGGTTGATTTACTAAAGGCAAATAGGTCTTTTGCTTTGCAAGGGAATTTTC
Organism: Staurois parvus; assembly: GCF_062004578.1. Classification (NCBI taxonomy): domain Eukaryota; kingdom Metazoa; phylum Chordata; class Amphibia; order Anura; family Ranidae; genus Staurois; species Staurois parvus. The sequence goes on along the minus strand of NW_028317854.1, from coordinate 12,934,567 downwards.
TCCTAGCTTGGTGAGTGTGGTGAAAACTCACTTTGTAAAGAAGACCCAAACATGTCCAAGGAAAATTAGGAAAAAAAATATTTTTGTGTGCACATGATTGAATGATAGAAGTTGCAGCTTCCCCGTATTCACTACACTGCAGGACAACATCCCTGCAAAGTGCAAATTCCCGTTGAACATGAACAGCCCATTTGCCTTAAGTAAATCATCCCCTTTGCCTCTGCTATGCTATCAGCTACATTGTTCCCAGTTATCTCTGAGGACTACAAAACCCTTCCTCTATGAGAGGTGAGGGGGAGGTTTTTGCAGTTCAAACCAGAGGAGCAGCCTTGGGTGACAACACTGCTTCTCCTTAACTACAGTTCTGTGAGTGAGAATTGTTACTCTAGGACAGTGGTCTCCAAACTGCGGCCTAGAGGCCAGATGTGGCTTTTTTCTTGCCTTTATCTGGCCCTTGGGGCATTATTTCACCAACTGGCACCAATGATGGGACACCATTCCTCCCACTGACACCATCAATGGCACTATTCTTCCCATTGATACCAACAATGGACCTTCTTCCTTTTTTCTATCATTAAAACAAATAAAAGGAGCATTGTTTATGCCCACTGATGCTGGGGCATTTTCTATTCCCACTGGCCACAATGTGCCCCCCCCCCCTAAAGTCTGAAGGACAGTAAACTGGCCCTTTGCCTAGAAAGTTTGGAGACCTCTGCTCTAGAACAAGAAGTGTGTTACTGGTAGAATCACCAGGTGAAAATAAAAGACAAAATTATTGAAAATGAATGAAGTGCAGCCACTAGAAGTAAGTACTGTTAAGATGCAATATATTATATGTTTGTTTGTGGGTTCAAATACATTTTAAAGTGAACCTGTCACTTGGTGTGCCTTACTAAAGAGACTTTTAAAAAATGAACACAAGTACCTTTAAATACTGCAACGGGCCCATTTTCAGTATTTTTTTTAGCCCTTCTTAGTCAGTTCTGGTGTCCTGTGTCCTTGGTAATGCCATCATGGCTGCAGAATTATAAGTTTTGGACAGGGACTTCCTGTCAGTCATAGAGTTAAGTTACAAGTTCTTCCAAATGTGCATGTAGTCTGGCTGGTTGTGACAGCAATGTCTGAGTGATCCCTGGCATAAGTGAGATGTGCGCTGTAAATTGGCTGGGCACCAATGTATCCTAACAGAATAGAAAGCTTTTACACTTGAGGATAACTTGAAATTTGTATGTGATATTGCAGTGTGGTATTGATATACAATTGTTTTTTTAAAAGCAAGGCATCTATAGTAAGCTGAAATTATGCAATTGCCTTCCATTGCCAAGCTTAGCAATATGAAAAGTGTATGTTTGTATAGAAAATGTACAGAAACATAGTTAACAAATTAATATTTTAAATGCTGAAATTAAGTGAAATCTGTGTGTGTATATCTGAAAACACATCAGATTTCAATGGGGAAAAATATCATGCTGGATACTGATATGGACTGGGTAATGTGTTAGGAATGTAACGATGCCCCATCGTTTGATGGAAATTAAAATTAACATCCTACAGAGGACACCTCGAAAATCAAAATGACAAAACATTATGCAGCAGGTTAGTCCATTTTGCTGAATTTTAATTGCAGCAACTCAAAATAGTACTCAGTAGTTTGTATCGCCCCCACATGCTTATATGCATGCCTGGCAATGTCGGGGCATGCTCCTAAAGAGACGACGGATGGTGTCCTGGGGTATTTCCTCCCAGATATGGACCAGGGCATCACTGACCTCCTGAACAGTCTGAGGTGAAACCTGGCAGTGTCAGATGGACCATACCATGATATCCCAGAGGTGTTCTATTGGATTTAGGTAAGGCGAGCGTGGGGGCCATTCATTGGTATGAATTCCTTCATCCTCCAGGAACTGCCTGCATACTCTCCCCAAATGCGGCAGGACATTGCCATGCACCTGGAGGAACCCAGGACCCACTGCATCAGCATAGAGTTTGACACTGGGTCCAAGAATTTCATCCCGATACCTAATGGAAGTCAGGGTGCCATTGTCTAGCCTGTAGAGGTCTGTGCATCTCTGCATGGATATGCCTCCCCAGACCATTACTGACCCACCACAGTCATGCTGAATGATGTTAGAGACAGCATAACATTCTCCACGCCTTCTCCAGACCCTTTCACGTCTGTCACATGTGCTCAGGGTGAACCTGCTCTCATGTGTGAAAAGTACAGGGCACTAGTGTTGGACCTGCCAATTCAAGTGTTCATTGGCAAATGCCAATTGAGTTCTATGGTGCCGGGAAGTGAGCACAGGGCCCACTATAGGATGTCTGGCCCTCAGGCCACCCTCATGAAGTCTGTTTCTGATTGTTTGGTCAGAAACATTCACACTAATGGCCTGCTGGAGTTCATTTTGTAGCGCTCTGGCAGTGCTCACCCTGTTCCTCCTTGCACAAAGGAGCAGATACTGGTCCTGCTGATGGGTTAAAGTGGTAGTAAACCGCAGCCAAAAAAAAAAAAGTCCCCTACAAGGTAGTGTAATAATGTGCTAGTATGCATCGCAAACTAGTACATTATGTAAAATTTACCTTAAAATGAATCCCTCCAGCGGCACACTGTCACCACTGTAGAGGCTTCCATCTTCACCCGTCTTCCTTCCGGGTTCACGAGCTCCGGAATTCTGACAGGCTGAGCCAAGATAACATCGGCAGGGCACACAGCTCTGAAGGAATGGCACAAGTATGCTGCTCCTTTAGAGTGCATGCGCCGGATTAACTGAAGAGAGAATATCTCCTAAACAGTGCATGTTTAGGAGATATTCATTTTACCTACAGGTAAGCTTTATAAATATATATATATATATATATATATATATATATATATATACATATACATATATATACACCGTGTTACAAATTATTATGCAAATTATATTTTTCTCATTTACCTAAATAATTGATGTAAATAAACAGTCAGCATAATTCTCATGTTATCAACTATTAAGAGTAAAATTCAAATTTTATTGAACAAACCTCCTAATAACAGTATTTTTGTTAAACATGAAAAACTTACAATGCACTGTTCCAAATTATTACGCACAGTAAGTTTCAAAACACTTTATAGGTTGTAAAGAACTGAAAATTGTCATTTGTTGTGTTTACAGCATATTTACTGAAATCCAAAGCTATTTCAATCAAACTTTTAACTTTTTAAACATTTTAACAGATAACGTTACATTGCAACATAGGACCCCTTATTTGATAGCAGCTTCACAAGTCTTGCATCCATTGAACTTGTGAGTTTTTGGACAGCTTCTGCTTGAATTTGTTTGCAAGATGTCAGAATAGCCTCCCAGAGCTGCTGTTTGGATGTAAACTCCCACCCTCATAGATCTTTTGCTTGAGGATGCTCCAAAGGTTCTCAATAGGATTGAGGTCAGGGGAGGATGGAGACCACACCATGACTTTCTCTCCTTTTATCCCCATAACAGCCATTGATGCAGAGGTATTCTTTGCAGCATGAGATGGTGCATTGTCATGCATGAAAATGATTTTATTACGGAAAGCATAGTTCTTCCTTCTGTACCAGGGAAGAAAGTGGTCAGTCATAAACTCCACATACTTTGCAGAGGTCATCTTTACACCTTTGGGGACCCTAAAGGGGCTGACCAGCTCTGTTCCCATGATTCCGGCACAAAACATGACTCCACCACCGCCTTGCTGACGTCGCAGCCTTGTTGGATGAAGTAGTGGATGGTTGGTGGACGGCCACCCTGTTCCATCTGGACCATCCAGGGTTGCACGGCACTCATCAGTGAACAGGACTGTTTGAAAATTAGTCTTCATGTATTTTTCTGTCCAATGCAGCTGTTTCTGCTTGTGAGCATTGGTTATTGGTGGCTGAATAGAAGGTTTATGCACAGTTGCAAGACTCTAGAGGACTCTACACCTTGATGTCCGTGGGACTCCAGAGGCACCAGCAGCTTCAAATATCTGTTTGCTGCTATGTAATGGTATTTTAGCAGCTGCTCTCTTGATGCGATACATGGATCTGGAAGAAATCTTCCTCAATGTGCCTTTTTTCTGCACGAACCCGTCTGTGTTCTGAATCAGCCACAAATCTCTTAATAGTGCGATGATCAGGCTTAAGTTTTCGTGAAATGTCTAATGCTTTCATACCTTGTCCAAGGCATTGAACTATTTCACTCTTTTTGGCAGCAGAGAGATCCTTTTTCTTCCCCATATTGCTTGAAAACGGTGCTCTGCTTAATATGGAACACCCTCCTTTAGTAGTTTTTCCTTAAATTGGGCTCACCGGCCAATCTAATTATCACAGGTGTCTGAGATTGTTTTCAGTGATCAAAAGAGCCCTGAGACACAATGCCATCCATGTGTTAAACTGAAAAACAAAATATTTAATATTTGTGACACTTAAATAGAATTTGCATAATAATTTGGAACGTGGTGTGTATATATATTATATACATATATATATATATATTTATATATATATATATATATATATATATATATATATGATTACCTGTAGATAAAATTAAAAAACAAAGTTTACAACCACTTTAACCACTTCCAGACCGGACACTTTTACCCCCTTCCTGACCAGGGCAATTTTCAGCTTTTAGCGCTATCACACTTTGAATGACAATTGCGCGGTCATGCAACACTGTACCCAAATGAATTTTTTACCATTTTTTTGAGATAGATAAAGCTTTATTTTGGTGGTATTTATTCACCACTGGGATTTGTATTTTTTTTGCTATGTAAATGAAATGTCCAAAAAATTTGAAAAAAAGTGTTTTTTTTATAAAATTTTGCAAATAAATAATATTTCATCATAAATCTTAGCCAAAATTTATTCCGTTATCTTTTTAGTAAAAAAAAAAAATCCAAATTAGTTTATAAGCAAAAATTATAATTTTTAAACATTTTTTTTTACATTTTTATTTTATTTTTTTATATTATTATTTTTTATTTTTAGGTTTTTTTTACATACTGTCACCCTAGCAGTACAGTGTCACCATGGTGACACTGTACTACTTGTGAGGGGTGATGAAGATTTTTTTTTTTTTTTTTTTACACTGATTGCTTTTACACCCATATAGGATATAAAAGCAATCATTTCTCTTTCTCTCTGTGTGCATTCTTGCACTCATTGAAGAGAACTGAGTGAGCTGTGATTGGTCATAGCTTGTCACATGGTACAAGGCTTTTGTGAATAGCCTTGTACCATGTGACCTCTGTGATCATTCACAGATTTCACACATAGTAAGCAATGATGTCACAAGTGACATCTTGCTTACTACTTTGCATGTGATCACTGATTGGCCAATCAGTGATCACATGATCGGGACCTCGTACAGAGGTCCCGTCCAACGATCGGTGTTTCACTGTGTCCGGAGGACACAGCGGGCACCGGATCGCGGTGCTGCGCGCTCCCAGGGAGCGCGCACAAGCAGGGTGCGGGGAGGCCGTTTATAGACGGCCAACCGACCCTGCAGTGCCACCGTCCGGCCGTTTATATACAACGGCCGGTCGGGAAGTGGTTAAGGACCTTCTACAGCCCTGTCCAGCTTTCCTAGAGTAACTGCCTGTCTCCTGGAATCTCTTCCATGCTCTGGGAGACACAGCAAACCTTCTGGCAATGGCACGTATTGATGAGCCATCTTGGAGGAGTTGGACTGCCTGTGCAACCTCTGTTGGGTCCAGATATCACCCCTCATGCTACCAGCAATGACACTGACAATGGCCAAATGCAAAACTAGTAAAAAACAGTCAGAAAAGATGAGTAGGGAAAAAAATGTCAATGGCCTCCACCTGTAAAACCATTCGTTTTGGGGGTTGTCTCAATGTTGCCCATCTAGTGCACCTTTTGTTAATTTCAGCTAAAACTGATTAACAACCCCCTCTGCTACTTAACTGACCAGATCAATATCCCAGGAGTTTAATTGATTTTATGCTATACTAAAAAGTGTTCCTTTAATTTTTTGGAGCAGTATATATATAATACAATACATACATACAATACTGTATAAATAAAATTAAATAAATGTTCACAGTATTTTCTTCATATATGTATACATACTAGTGCACTAGTGTATTTTTAGTAAATACTGTGTAGTATTCTATATATGGGCAGATTTATCTGTTGTAGTAATGATTACTGTATATAAAGATCATACTTGAATAAAGGTTTGTGACAACTGTAAATGGTGAATCTTCTTCAAAGTATTGAAACTGAAAGTGATTTTTTTTTAAATCCTGATAACTTGACAGAAAGCTGTTGAAAACCCTGCACTGTTAAAAAATACATTTGTATTATTGCAAGAATAAATCCAAACTACTAAAAATGTTGCATAGAAAGTTTCTGTTTAAGCATTCAGTTAGCAAACCTCAATCTCAAAACCATTTGTTAAGTGTAGAACTACAACAAAAGATACATTAGTTACAGGAATGAGGGGACTCAAAAATTAAGTCTCTTAAACACTGCCCCCCCCAAAAAAAAATAAAAAAAATTCCCACAATAAAGCATAGTGTGACACTGGATTTAACTGGCCTCAAGCACAAGTTGTTAATAACAATAAATAATTATAGAAATACTTAACATATGCCTAATAGCCAGGAATACATGATGCATTTTTCCCTTGAATTCCTTACCCTAGTTATGCAGTCCTTCCATCAAGTCATGCTCTCTTTCAGATTGACTTTAAGTGCAATTTCTGGATGTCTCCTTCTGGGTCTTTGCTAAAACGAGTAGGTGACAGTGTCAGATTTACACTATTCTATGCATAGTTGACCTGAGCAAGTTAATCACATTGTAGTTCTTCGCAATCTCTTTAGCCTTTTTTAAACTGGAGACCTTAAGAAGGGATTTTCAACAACTGCAAGATTAAATCCTGTATATTTGTATAAACAGTAAATATATTTGCTTAAGAACTTGGTTCTCACTCTTCCAAGTGATGTTTTTATAAATGAAATGACATGTTTTTACAAGACGCTTCACTGCTTGTATCTGGATTAACTGAAATACACTGCTCAAAAAAAATTAAAGAAACATGTTTTAATCAGAGTATATCATCAAGTCATTTAAACTCCTGGGATATTGATCTGGTCAGTTAAGTAGCAGAGGGGGTTGTTAATCAGTTTCAGCTGCTTTGGTGTTAATGAAGTTAATAACAGGTGCACTAGATGAGGAAAAATAAGATGACCCCCAAAACAGGAATGGTTTACAGGTGGAGGCCACTTACATTGTTTTCCCTACTCATTTTTTCTGACTGTTTTTCACTAGTTTTGCATTTGGCCAGGGTCAGTGTCACTACTGGTAGCAAGAGGTGATACTTGGACCCTACAGAGGTTGCACAGGCAGTCCAACTCCTCCAGGATGGCACATCAATATGTACCATTGCCAAAAGATTTGCTGTGTCTCCCAGCACAGTCTCAAGAGCATGAAGTAGATTCCAGAAGACAGGAAGTTACTCTAGGAAAGCTGGACAGGGCTGTAGAAGGTCCTTAACCCATCAGCAGGACCAGTATCTGCTCCTTTGTGCAAGGAGAACCAGGATGAGCACTGCCAGAGCTCTACAAAAGGACCTTCAACAGACTGTCTCTGACCATACAATCAGAAACTTACTTCATGAGGGTGGTCTGAGGGCCCGACATCTTCTAGTGGGCCCTATTCTCACTGTCCGGCACCATAGAACTCGATTGGCATTTGCCACTGAACACCAGAATTGGCAGTGAAAAGGGTCTGGAGAAGCCGTGGAGAACGTTATGCTGCCTGTAACATCATACAGCATGACCATTTTGGTGGTGGGTCAGTAATGAGGCATATCCATGGAGGGACACACAGACCTCTACAGGCTAGACAATGGCACCCTGACTGCCATTAGGTATCGGGATGAAATCCTTGGACCCATTGTCAGACCCTACGCTGGTGCAGTGGATCCTGGGTTCCTCCTTGTGCATGACAATGTCCAGCATCATGTGACAAGAGTATGCAGGCAGTTCCTCCTGGAGGATGAATGAATTGATACCACTGAATGGCCCCCACGCTTGCCTGACCTAAATCCAATGGCACCTCAGACTGTCCAAGAGGTCAGTGATGCGCTGGTCCAGAGCTAGGAGGAAATACCCCAGGAAAACATCCGTCATCTCATTAGGAGCATGCTCCTATGTTGTCAGGCATGCATACAAGCAAGTGGGGGCCATACAAACTACTGAGTACCATTTTGAGTTGGTGATATAAAAGAAAAAAAAACAAATTTCAGCAAAATGGGCTAGCCTGCTGCATCATTTTTTCACTTTGATTTTTGGGGTGTCTTTGAATTCTGTCCTTTGTAGGTTGATATTTTTCATTTCAAATGATGGGGCATCCTAACGTTCCTAACACATTACCCAGTTCATATCAGTATAGATATCCAGCATGATATTTTTCCTTATTGAGATTTGATGTGTTTTCAAAGTGTTCATTTAATTTTTTTTTTTTTTTTTTTTTTTTTTTTTTTTTTTTTTTTTTTTTTTTAGCAGTGTATATTATTTTTGTCTTTCACTGAACATTAGCTATGGGAACTGCTATCCAGAAACTGAAATTTGCTAGAGTGATACCCTGTGAAATGGAAATATTGGTAAATACTGTATGCTTCAAAACCCCTGCCAGCATAATTTTTGCTGTCCTTGTCTCACTTGAGAGATTCCTAATCACTTCCTGTTCCAGAGATTCTGCAGGAAGTAAAAGGAAATCTCTATAAAGTGAGTGACATTCATCCCTTAGACCATGGTTTCTCAACCAGGATTCCATGGAACCCTAGGGTTCCTCCAAAGATTGCTAAGGGTTCCTTGAGAATTGAGCAATTTCAGCCTCTCAGATAAGTTGCCATTAACACCATTGATATTTCTGGCTATCGATAAGGGGGCAATTCTTCCCGGTGACCACAAGTTGCTGTCACACATTCTTCTCACTGACCATCACACTAATGTATCATGAGTTGTAGATATATTAACAGGGGTTCCTTGAGAATAGAAAGTTATTTCAAGGGTCGATCTGTGTGAAAAGGTTGAGAAAGGAGAAGGAATGATTATCCCTAGGTAGCTCTCTCATGAATGGTGGCTGTAGGCCAGCTCTTTGCCCAAGTAAGGGCTGGTTGTGCAAAGAGAAAGACACCAAAAACATAACGTTTAAATTTCATATTAAATTTTATTCAGACTCTCGTACAATAAAATAACATTTCAAGACTTAAAAGGTCCCCCCTTCATTAGGGCTTGATACTGCTGAACGATGTTTGTACTGGACTGATAACACTCAAGTCATCCTGAGGTGTAATTAGTATGATCACTCCTGACGCCAGTTAAGCAATGACATTTTGGCAGGGATTCAAATGCTTCAACGCTCTATTCAAAACAAAAAGTGAAAATATTTTCACTATACATATACTGTATAAACACAGTGGATATGGCTAGCATTCAAGGCAACTAAAAATTCTTTACTTTTTTCAAATGTAGAGTGCGCTAAAAGAGAGAGCTATTGAGACATTTGTATGAATGTGCAGAAGTTCAAGCGCTAGCCCGTGTTTGAAATTCCATACTCTGGTGTTTGGAATAAAGATTTCAATGATCAATACCCATGCATATGCTGCAATTTTTGACTAAAACAGAAAGCATTCAGGATTTTTTGACAAGTCATTGCACATTTCATTGCTTAGTAAGACAACCACATTTTTTTTTTATATATTGCTGACATGCACATACTTTAGCTCACCTTATAGAGCATAGAGCATAACTCAAGAACATAGAGCATAAAATCAGCATTATTTGGTGAACATCACTGCATGGACAGTCATGCTTATCAGCCTGTGATGCAGGTATGCCATACCTGAATATTAAAAATATAGTTGTGAGCCAATAAGGTGTATAATAAACAGCTTCTATCAATAAGATCGCAGGCTATCTTGCTCACCCTCATAAATGTGAGTTATCAGTGCATACAAATGAATAAAATATAGATGTCGGGCTCTATCAAGACCTATTACCTGTATATAGTATAAAAACTGTATTTGCATTAAATCTCTAATAGCTGCATGATCTCTTATGTGTAACCATACATGATTGTAATGCCAATCAATACCCAAACATGTGTTGATAATAATGAATAAATGAATTAGAAAAATATATATCAAAATTGGTGATATAAAAGGAAAAAAAATTTAAAATTAAAAAAAAATAATAAAAGGCTGTGTAAAATTATTCAAATGTGTGTCCTTCGATGATTAAATAAATAATCCAATTAATAAATTGAAAAATATGGAAAATTAATAAAAGGTAAAAATTCAATAAATATTGTGCAAAAACACAAAACAAACTTGGTGCAGATTTCAGCAAGGATGAAATATCTGTGTGCTCTCCTTCCAATCAGCCTGAGGTGATGCAGGTGAAGGTTGCAGATAGAGGGCTACTATGTAAGCCTGAATGGTTATATGGATCTCTCCCTCCTCAGATCTTTCCTTGATCCAGTCCTTTAACCTCCTTAGCGGTAATCCCGAGTGTAGCTCAGGGTAAAATTTCTATACCAAGAGCGGTAATCCCGAGCTACACTCGGGCTTACCATGCGGCGCTGCTCTGGGGGTCCCTGCAGCACTTACCTTGTCCTTCGCTCCCGCGATGTGTCCCCTGCAGCGTCCCCGGCCATCTCCTCTGGCCGAAGCCGGCATCCGGCTTCTGTGTTCTGGTCCCTGTGACGTCGGGACGTACGGCGGGAAATTTGAAATTTTTAAAAAATGTCATTTATGCTGTCATTGCTGTTTCAATGCATTTCACATATATTTTGTCCCTACTGCTTTGTCCTGTGCCCTGCCTGCATTTTGAATGTTCTTTCTGCCTGGAAACTTAGAAAAGTCCATGGCGTCCAAAAAGCATCCCTTTACGTCAAAAGCAGTTTTAGAACAGCGATAGTAAATCAGAACCACTTGCAGAATTGAGTGATAATGATTCGTGGGGAAATTCGTCATCAGACACTGAAAACGATTTTGCGACTTTGCCTCTGTATTTCAAATTTCAGTGTTTTTGGTTTGATTATATTATTGAATTAAATTTATTATTATTATATTATTTTTTATTATGATTTATTAAATTATAATTTATGATTTCGTGTTTCAAATTTTATCATATCCGGAATGTTTACTAGACTCTTGTTCGTACAGATTTCAGTGAGTTATTCCTAAAAATTACAGCCTACAATAAAAAACTACATATTTCCATGCAAAAAAATGGTACCGCTTTCAGCACAAAAAATCGGAAAGAATCATACCACCAAGGAGGTTAAGCATTCCTCATACGGATCATGTAAATAGAGAAAAGTGCATAGTGCTTTATCGTTGATATAAATAAACACTTTAATTTGCGCTCAGTATGCACTCACATTGATTAAAAACAATCTACACTTTGTATAATAGCCGCTTAAAGCGGTGAAGACCAGCCTCTCGGGTGTGCTCGCATACAGTACCAGTGCTCGCCGTGTAAGGATGCGTGGTGATGTCACTGCCCCTCCCCAACGCGTATCTCCACGGGGATTCGTGGCTTCATCCGGGGAATGTAGTATCTATGATAAGTATGCCATACCATTAGTTTTCTTCCTTGAATCATTTGCTTTAGTAAATCAGACCTAGTATTTTATTATTCTAAATGCTTAAACATTTGACATAATTAGAATGAATAAATGGTAAACATGCATTAGCATATCAAATATAACTTTCTGCACATTATGGTTATGTAGCCATCAAATTTACTTATATATGATGTATACAGTTCACATGAGTCCCTTTGCTCTTTCAGAAAGTGCTTTGTGACAGTGGAGTATAGCTTATGTTAAATCAATAGTTGAGAAATACTTTTAACAACTTTACATGCTCCACCAAAACCAAGAACGTAGCCCTTTAGGTATGTTGAAACATTTATATGCCTGAGTATCAGTTTCGTGGCAAATTTACTGTAAATAAATCCATACAACCTTAGTAAATGTATTGTACAGTGTAAGGCATTTCATTTGCGTGGAATTTTTCAGATATTTCTAAAATAACTGTGACAGTAGCAGCGGCTAATTCCAAAATACATATTTTCCTTCAGATGTAAAGGACATCTGCTGATAAGTCCATTTTTCGTCCCCTTGAGTTTCTGAGCACAATAAATTAAAATGAAGTGTAAAAGCTTCAGTAACTCAATCGCTCCCTTGGCGGATGGCTTGCTAGCTAAAAGTACCATTCTGTGCCAGACTGTGAGTGGTGGTTTTGTGCTGAGGGTTTCAATGTTTTTACAAAGCTCATTTCATTAGAGCCTTTCTGTAAGACTTAGTTAGGAAAATCTGTCCCAACACAGCCTAATTCATCATTGAGTATTCTTTCCAACATTTCTTACTAAGGTGGAAATTGGAAAACACAGATGTATAATATTTATCTGGGTTTTTTAATTACCCTGAGATTTCAGATTTTCTATATGTATTGACACTTTTTTTAGAAAACTAAATATTTTCACTATAAAGTTCAAGACCCTTGAATCCAATACTGTTGTAGCCTCAAGCTTGACTTTTTGCTAATTATCTACTGTGAGTTGGTGTAAAGCAGAGCTTGGACAACCCAAGAAAGCTCTATTGATATTTTGGATATGGTTTTGACTCATTTTTAAATATAACCAAAGTCAATATAGAAATATAGCACCTGACTTGTTTGTTTAAGCGAACCTGTAACATTGCTAAAGTTTTAAAAAGTCTACCTGCATATACAGTACCTTTCCTGCAGCCCATGCTGCTGAATGCCATGAATCCTTTTAGCTTTATTATGCACATGTCATTTGCAAAGTCAATATTTAAAAATCTGCAACTTTCATTAAAATATTACCTGGGACACATTGGCCATGGAGCACTTAGCCACTGCTATCCGTAATAACTACTTTATCAACAGTGTACTGATTAACCAACATGAGTACAAGCTGAGCCTATGTGCAGATGATCTCTTGCTCTATCTTACAAATCATCACATCACCCTTGTATGAGAATTTTAGAGAATCTCTTCAGTTCAGTAGTTTTAAAGTAAACACGCATAAAATGGAGATTTTGAAATTCAGATACAGAGGATCGTCACCTATGCCTTTCCTTCCCATTTGTGTGGCATTCATTAGCCATTGAATATTTGGGCATACTGCAGGGGCGGACTGACAACTCATGGGGCCCCCGGGCAATAGGGGATCATGGGGCCCCTGTGTCCTTGCCCAAACTCAAAAAAGCCTATGAAAAAGGTACCAGGGGCATCTCATGGGGCCCCCTACTGACCCCGGGCCCTTGGGCAGTGCCCGAGTTTCCAAATGGTCAGTCCGCCCCTGGTGTACTGTATATCTCCCATTCTACCTAAAGCAACTTTTCAATCCTAACTATAAATTCCTGCTGACTCACTTCTACCTAAAGGTAAGAATATTTATCTGATCAGTATAACCCCCAGAAGGGAATGCTTGGTGGTTGGTTTATAACTTTACCAGCAACATGTTCTGGAGAGTTGAAGCTAACACAATTTGGTGGTGGATGCACAATTTGGTGATGATTTAAGATGCTGCAGAGCAATTTTCCATAGAGGAGGAAAATCAGTTTGATAACAACACTTGATTCCTTAACCACTTGCCTACCAGGCACTTATACCCCCTTATTTACCAGGCCAATTTTTAGCTTTCAACGCTGCCGCACTTTGATTGACAATTGCGCGGTCATGCAACATTGTACCCATATGAAATTTTGATCATTTTTTTCTCACAAATAGAGCTTTCTTTTGGTGGTATTTAATCGCCACTGGGAGCTTTACTTTTTGCGCTATAAACAAAAAAAGTGCAAAAAATTTGAAAAAAAAAAGTTTCTTTGCTTCTATTATAAAATTTTTCAAACAGGTAATTTTTCTCCTTCACTGATGTGCGTTGATGAGGCAGCACTGATGAGCACTGATAGGCGACACTGATGGGCACTGATGGGCAGCACTAAAGGGCACTGATAGGCAGTACTAATGAGGTGGCACGGATAGGCGGCACTAATAGGCAGCACTAATGAGGTATCACGGATAGGCGGCACTAATATGCAGCACTGATAGGCGGCACTGATAGATGACACTGATGATGGGTACTGATAGACGGCACTGACTGGCATCGCTGCTCGGCACTGACTGGCAGCACTGACTGGCACAACCGCTGGGCACTGACTGGTGGCACTGACTGGCAGCACTTCTGGGCTGCACTGGTGGGTGGCACTGGTGGGCAGCACTGGTGGGTGGCACTGCTGGGCACAGGTAGGTGGCACTTCTGGGCACAGGTGTGTGACACTGCAGAGTGGCACAGGTGGGTGCACTGCTGGGCACAGGTGGGTGCACTGCTGGGCACAGGTGGGTGATCTGCTGGGCACAGGTGGGCAGAGCTAGTGGGCGCACTGCTGGGCACAGGTGGGCGGAACTTGTGGGTGGCACTGCTGGGCACCGATCATCAGGGCACTGATCATCAGTGCCCTGATGATCGGTGCCGATCCTCGCTCTAACAACTGCCAGTTCTCGGCAGTACTTTCCTCACGATCTGACAGCGTGAGGAAAGTGCAGCCGAGAACCGGCAATTGCATTTCCCTGTGATCAGCGTGTCATTGGACACCGCTGATCACGTGGTAAAAGGCCGCTGTGATTGGCCTTTTACCACATCACGTGATCAGCTGTGTCCGTAGGACACAGCGATCACGGAGATTGCCGGGTGCGCACCCCCTGGGGCGCGCAGGAGAGCGCGTTCTGGGAGGACGTCATATGACGTTCACCCAGAACTGGCCGGCCGCAGTGCAGCCGTCATTCGGCTATCTGCGGTCAGCAACTAGTTAAAGGAATGTTGAATGGTGGCGGTATATATGGGTAAAGAAGATCTAAAACAAAAACTGTGGACTTTGCACATATAAGAATTTTTGCTACAGTTGGTTATTTGTTGAATATGTAAAGTAGTGACACAGTTTCATCACTTTTTGTTATATACAATTTTGATATGTCACTTTATGGGTATGTTATATATTTATTTATTACAGGTAATTATATTGCACTGTCAATTTATGCAGCACTTTACATATATATTGTACAATAACATCAGTCCCTAACCCTCAAGGGGTGTACAATCTAAGGTCCCTAACTTACATTCATACATACACATACTAGGGCCTAATTAGACAGAAGCAGGGGAGGACTGACCATTGGGGAAGTCGCGCACTGCCTGAGGGCCCGGGGTCAGTAGGGGGCCCCATGAGATGTCCCTGGTACCTTTCATAGGCTTTTTTGGGTGTGATTTGAGTGTGGGTGAGGACACAGGGGCCCCATGATCCCCTATTGCCTGGGGGCCCAATGAGTTGTCAGTCCGCCCCTGGATAGAAGCCAATTAACCTACTAGCATGTCTTTGGAGTGTGGGAGGAAACTGGAGGAAACCCATGCAGGCACAGGGAGAACATGCAAACACCAGACAGGTGGTGCTGTGGTTGGGATTTGAACCAATGATGCTAGTACTGCCAGGCGGAAGGGCTAACCATTTAGAAACTGTACTGCCCTATATAAGTGAGTTACAGTATATGAATATTTGTTGATGAAGTGTCAACCAGATAGCTGCTTGAACAATAGGGGTTCCATAATTTCCTAATCTTTCATTTTTGCTGTGACGCACCTCTAAATAGAAAGGAAAATGGGGGATGAATCTTGTTGTTAAATTCTGCCCATTTTTCGAGCTACTAGTCAAACTACTCAAAAACACATGCCTATGCAAAAATGGCTACAGGGGACAAATCTTGATGTTAAATTCCTGCCTTTTTTAGACCTACTAAGAAAACTCTTTAAAACGTGCCAATGCAAAAAATGTTTTAAAAAATACAACACGGGTAAGGTAAGGTCTTCGAAAGCAACACTGAAAATAAAACATTTTCTGAATAACATGCTTGCAGCATGCCTTATAGCTGTACATGGTGGTACAGAACAGAATGATTTTCACAGTCAGTCTCAGCAAGAGCGTATACTGGCAGCTCATATTTGGAAATTTATAATACAGCAGGATAGTTTTAATCATGAGTAATAGGCCAAATGTAATAGAAACAAAGAATAAAGACTGGTGTTTTACTACAAGAATTAATAGACCATACATTATATAGTAGTGTAAAACTGGCCAGCTGCAGAACAATTTAATGGAGCAAAGCTATGCTCATATTTACTGTCACTGTGACAACCGTCGCAAGCTGGGTTTTACTACAATAATTAATATACTTCAGAGGATACAGCAGTGTAAAAATGGCCAACAGCAGGACAGTTTTATTCAGAGACAATAAGCCTAACTGTTTACTGTCTAACTTTAATTTTTCTATGGGAATAGGGGGATGCATATAATGTGAGTGATATAGTGTAAAGTGGTTCAGATGCACACTGTTCTTGCACTTCATTTTTCAAGCAATGCAGCAGGGTTCTGCAAACCAAAGCAATTGCAAGAACAGATAGTCAGTAACAAGTGAATTCTTTGCTTTGAGCAGCCCCAAACTTAATATCAGCATAAAAGTAAAAAAGAAGAAACGCAAAAAAGAAATAAAAACACAAACATACTACTCCTGGAACAAAAACCTACCTGGAAAGTCTTGTAAAAACATTTCACTCTACAATAAGAGCCCTATCAACATAAAATCAAAAGCAATACATCCCCAAATTAAATGAAACCCTGAAAGACCAACCCCGAAAGTGGTCCTGCCTTATCTTTCTCTGCCCAAGTCCTGCTTCTCTACCTACAGTTTCAGAACTGGTCACATTGCAGGGGCTACCTACGTTAAAGTCACTTGCACCATGAGCATTTGCCTGCAGACAAAAAACTCACCCTAAGTGTAAGTGTGAAGTTGTAAGAATCACCATGAATTTTATGGTTTACCCAGCTAATATTCAAAGATAAACTACATGTATTACTGGGTTCCATGATCCTAAAGGCCTGGGGAGAGCTGCACATTTTGCAACCCTTGTTTTAGTTATGCCCTAGTTTGGATGGCCAAGCTATTATAATTATTTGACTGCTGTTATGTCAATTAAAGAACATAAATATGATATTGCATTAGAAAACTGAGAGGGATGCTGAACTGGATGGATATTAATCTTGAATTGGAAAATCAGTGTTGGTGTTTTATAAGGATGAAGCAAATCTCTCCATACTTGGCTGAGAACACTTTGGCTTTATGCATAAGAGATCCCATGGCTGTACAGCTGATTAATGCATCAGATTGCTCTATATGGGGGCTGCATGTTTTGTCCACCTCCTCTCAGACTCCATAAGGCTTGTATGCTTAATCTGAGTTTAATTAGTTTGTGTTTCCTTCCAAGTCATTAGCAAACACAAGCCTGCATGCCTATGAAAGCTGTGCATTATTTACAGCACAAACACACTGTACTTGTGTTTGGCTACTGAGGGCTCATATTAGGCTTCATTTAAAGGGATCAAAGTGTAAGAATATTTCCTGTACGATCTGTCACTGAAATGGGCCCAGATGTTATTGCACTGTATGGAGCAGAGCAGATGGATGTAGGTGTACTTGAGAACTTCCCCTGAAATTTATAGTTTCACGTGGCAGATTTTTTCTGTTCACACTTAATCTAGAGGAAGTATTTTTAGGAGTTGGTTGCAAAGAGACAGATTTATTGGGGACTATGAGGACACTGTCTTTGCTGACAAATGTAGTGAATGTGAATCTCTTCTTTTGTCTATGTGAATAAAAAATATGTATGTGCATGGAAACATAAGTAGAAGTTCTGATGATAGATTGAGAATTGCAAGTAGCCTCCTCAGAAATGACCAGCTATGTCTACTTTGAGTAGTTCAACATGTGGTAAAAGCATAGAAAAGTTTTATAGGTCAATGTGAAGCATTCAGATATGGGTGAAACAGGAAACATCAGTAATACAATCATCAAATTTTAAAGGTCAGGATAACATCTTTGCAGCAGTCGAGGTCAGGAAAATGCAGTTATTATTCATACATAATAACTATTGCATAGACAGTGGACATTAAAAAAGAGGGGTTCCATATATACATTTCTCAAGTGCTTTTTATTCGGACAACTTTGGACTTAGGATGTATTTACCTAATTCCAAATGATATTTTAATTGTTTTGCAAATGGAGCACACTTATTTTCACTGGCCCTGATTTGACTTGACACTAATGAATATTTCCAGTCAAGCTTTAGATTAACTTTTTGATCAGGCTGTCATGAGATCATATATTAGTCAGTCCACAAGCTTGCCTCTGGGGTGAGAGATGGTTAGGGCGAGGATTTGGTTTATGACTAGGCTAGTGTCAAGACTAGGTTTGGGGCTAGTGTAATGAATACGATTATTGCAAGTTGAATTTAGAAGAAATTGGCTTGCTTTGCACTTATTGGCACATGAAATCACAAAGATGAACAGTTGAGCATAATACAAAAAAAAACAATATTGGTAAATTTACTAAAGTCAAATAGAATGTTTAATTTGCATGAGAATGTGCACTTTGCAGGGGAATTTCCCCTTAGTTTAATGCAGGTGGTGATAATTCACTTTGTAAAGGATACCCAATCACATGCAAGAAAAATAAAAACAAACAGTAATTTTGTCTGCTTGATTTGAGGATAATAAGTAAGCACCGCTTCCTGTAATCGGTGCACATCCCCTTGCAAAGTGAACAGCCTATTTGCTTTTAGAACACCAACTCCAATGTAACAGACTAGCTTCCTTATCATAAATATAAAACATACCAACAAAAGGTCAATGGCATCCTTTACTGCTCCTCACTTCTATACCTCATATTGCCTCTGCATTTCACAACCAGAACTGTCTATTTCTGTCCCTAACAACTATTTTAAATTTACAATCAAACTAAATATTAATCCTTACTGAGACTTTAGTGTCACTTTTAAAGTGAGTGTTTGGTAAATGTGACATTCACCAAACAGTCACTGCATGTGTATCTTCCTGATTACTTGTATTTAAATTACAGTGATTAGTTCACCTGTAGTGAATGTTTGGGGAATATTCCCCTAAAGGGGGAGGTTTACTATAACTGGAGCACTCAGAATCAGGTGCAATTGTCATAGTAACCTATCAGCTTCTAACTTCAAGATTGTTCAATTAAGCTTTAGAAATACAACCTGTTTACCTGTATATTTTTAGCTGTTCTGTTAGGAAAAAAAAACTGCTGTTTACAGAGCTCAATAGCTGAATTTTAAAAATGCACAAACAATTGAATGAACTGTTTGCAAAGTTTCAATCAAAGAAAAAAAGAGAGTTTAAAGCTAAATAGCTTCTGATGTGCACTCTGTAAAATCTATAACTCTCCATGAAGTATGGATCTTAGGGGAACTCTGTATCATGTTTTTCTTTCTAAAACAAAGATTTTAAATTATATAGTATACAGCCACTTTCCATAGTTAATGATAAATGCTTGGACATCAATCTGGATACAAATAATATACTTCTGAAAAAGTTACTAAATTCTTTATACATTGAACAGTGTTGTAAAATGTTGGATGAAATTTTAAAGCTGAAACCAGAAAAAACTACCCATTTACAATGTATATATGGGAGTGTTTTTACTCCCAAAGTATTTGTATTACTATCCTTCCAATACAGAGATTTACACAGTCCTACCAGACAGCATAGCCAGTTGGTGACATCACTGTTCTCTACTGCAGTTAAGCAGTATAGCTTGTCCAACTAATCCCACCTCAGTCTGAGAGGTCAGTAAAGAAGAAGACAGACTCTCTCAGCTGGTTAGCCAATTAGTTTGTCAGCACAAGTATATTCAGCACACCCGATGCAGCACTCTGTGTTGCCCTCACCCTACCAGTCTTAGTTCTGTTCAAAGGGGCCGAAGGCTGATATATATATATATATATATATATATATATATATAAATTAATCACTTCCTGACTGCCCTATAGCGGAACTACTGCTACAGGGTGGCAGGGCTGCACAAAATCATGTATATATACGTAATTTTGTATTTCCAGGTTGGCGCCGAAGAATACTGAAGGGGGACAAGTCTGTATGTAAACAATACAGATCTCTCCCCTGGCAGCTCCAGCATGCTGCTTTGTATTGCTCTGCATAGCAGAGCAATACAAAGCAGTGTACTTACACAGTAAGACACAGCACAAAGTAAAAAGCACACAGAACACAGCTAACCCTTTGATTGCCCCATATGTTACCCCCTTCCTGCCATTAGTCCAGTGTCAGTGTCAGAATGCCTGCCGCAGTCCCGCAGTCCCGCAGTCCCGCAGTCCCGCAATAAGTCGTTGATCGCCGCCATTACTAGTATTACAAAAAAAAAACAGTATATATACCGACATTAGTAGACATTATAACTTTCACATAAACCAATTAATTTACAGGTATTGGGATTTGTGTTTTAGCAAAGACATGTACCAGGATACATTTTGGCCTAAATTTATGGCGAAATTTGATTTTTGAAATTTTTTTACTGGATATGTATTATAGCAAAAAGTCAAAAATATTGTCTTTTTTTGTTTATAGCGCAAAAAATAAAAAATGCAGCGGCAATCAAATACCACCAAAAGAAAGCTCCATTTGTGGGAAAAAAAGAATATAAATTTCATTTATGTACAGCATTGCAGGATCACGCAATTGTCAGTTAAAGTAACGCAGCACCGTATCGCAAAAAATGGCCTGGTCAGGAAGGGGGGGGGGGGGGGGGTAAATGCTCTGGAGGGCAAGTGGTTCAATAAAAAAAAATAATATATACATACATAAATAACATTAACAATTATTAGTGTATATCTATTTTTATGCCTTTTACATTTGTCATTAGAGGCTTCTATTAAATGTTCTATTGATGTTTTGATAATTGTACTTTGTGCTTTATATCATGCTCAGTGAGCATGACATTTTTTTAACGGGAGTACAAATTAAATTTAATTTATCTGAAAGGTGATCAAATACTGTATATTTAATATATTCCTAATATCCATTGTAGCAATGTACTCCAAGCTGCAATCTAATTTTGTATCATGCATTTACTAAATATTGCACTCTAAACCTGTTTTAGATGCACTATAACCATTATGGCATGGCATATGTAAATACCTGCTATTATTATTGAATGGGTAGGTTGAACTTTCCCTTGTTTTAATAAAGTCAATGCAAAGCTGCTGACTTGGTGGTCTCTAGTGGTAATCCTGCAATCATCCCAGTACACCTATTTACAAAGGAGACAACAGCAACATATCACATAAGGTCTCTCTAGCTTCAGATCAGTTCCACTGTTATTTCTTGACTGCAAAGGTGATGCGAGCTGTGGTCCCAATTCCCTTCTGTTTGTGTTACTGAGGAAAAGAATCCATTATGAAAGGTTTAATTTGAGGAAGCAAGCACTGAAAAAAAAAATCACCATTCAAACCCTATGCTTTAGTAGTATAAGAGGGACATCTAGTGGGTATTTGTTTCAGTGCAAGTTGAATAGTAGCATCATAAAATAAAGCAAATATTAGAAAGGAAAGCCCATCATAAAGGAAAAATAACATAAAGGTAAGTGCTACATTTTCCAAATGAAAATCATTAAGTTAAGTAAATACAAAATGCAAATATTAAATCCACTATTCTGCTTATAAAAATACAAGTATATTATTATTATTATTATTCCTAATGCACCAACACATTATCTAGTGCTGTGTGTTATAAGGGACACAAATTACACACGTGCAGGGGCGGACTGACCATCTGGAAACTCGGGCACTGCCCGAGGGCCCGGGGTCAGTAGGGGGCTCCATGAGATGCCCCTGGTACCTTTTTCATAGGCTTTTTTGAGTTTGGGCAAGGACACAGGGGCCCCATGATCCCCTATTGCCCGGGGGCCCCATGAGTTGTCAGTCCGCCCCTGCACATTTGAGAGAAAAAAAGTACAGAATACAGAGATACAGCAAAGGATTATAAGAGGACCCTGTCTGTATAGATTAACAGCCAATGTGGCAGGGCAATAATAGATAAAATAGGAAAGGGAAATGGCAGGTGGTTCCAAGTTACTGGAACTAGTTCTAGCATTTTTAAAGTTGTAGTAGAAAGAAAGTTGGATAAATAATTTTAAAGAATTGGATTTTAAAGGACCATTTAAAGATTTTCAAGGTGGAGGCTTGTCTAATTGGATGAGGCAGAGAATTCCAGAAACTGCAAGCTGCTCTAGAAAAATCCTATAGATGTACATTAGAAGAGGTTTTGTGTGAACAGGACATTACTATGTAAGTGGAAGAGCAGACAGAATGGTAATTAGATTTGAGGCTGAGATTAGAAATATGAGGGAGGGATGAGTAGTGAAGTGCTTTAAAAGCAAAGCACAGCAAGTGGAATTTTATATTCAGGCCAATTGAAAGCCAGTAAAGCAATTGACAGAAATTTCTTGTTATTAGAACACGGAGAGATATATCTGTATTCAAGATGAGAAATAATAGGGTGTCAACAAAGACTTTGGTGGTCTCTTGTGCTCTGGGTTTGTAATAATTTTTTATACACCAGCCACTTTGTGTCTTGTGTTCTGATCCTTTTCCAGTGCTTCTGAACCCTAATCCTGATCCTGTCCCAGTACCAAGTATCTGCATCTAGTGTCTGTATTCCCTATCTATCCTGTTTTCAGTACCTTGCTACTGCACCTTTTGTCTGTATCCTACTCCTGTTACCCTGCATCATATGTATGCTGTTTCTATTAGTGGCCTCTAGCTACATTTAATGGCTTCTTCTCTTGTCTGCTGCTGGTTCTGACCTTTTGCTGTATTCACGGATTACTCACTGTTCATCTCTAGTTCACTCTCCACTGGAGATCTTGCTTCCCTTTCCCACACCACCATGCAATACATTTATTCCTGCTTGAGAATTGGCCTACAACAATCTACAGTCACAGTATTGTGAAAATATACCAATTAATACATGTGAAGTAAAATATTAAAGTGCCACAAATTACATAGAAATCCAATAAAATTAAAAATAAAATAAAGACCCAGCTCTTCCATCATGTGTTTAATGTGTTCACTACAACTTGGATGCTCACCAGAATATGTTGACCAATTAACTTTAAGTAGATCAAGAATGCTTTTCCCCAAAGAGGTAAGCATGCCCAATATAATGTACAATACACCTCTTCCTTCCAATCCTAAACGCATCCTGTACCGATTTTCCACGCCACTCTCCTTATTAAAAAGAGAAAAATATCCTTATAGTGTAGCATCTATGACACCAATATCCTACTTTCTGTTGGCATTGTACTCACTTATAAACTAAAAAGTAATTGCTTCCAAAATGTCTTATAAATCAATTATACAAAAGGCTCACTGAACCTCTGAGTTTAATAAGCGTCCTCAATAGGTCCTTTCACAAGCCTGGACTCTCTTCACCAATTCAGGTCAGGTGGCTTTAAAAATATACTTGCACCGATATTGGAACAAAAAACTCTCATGGTGTAGAAAATCAAATATTTGTAACAAGCTTGACCACCAAGTGAATCTAAATCATATTCCAACAATGGGTATTACATCTTTATACCTGCCACCAATAGTATATAAGAAGGCTCACTCAAAATAAATGAGCCCCTTCAATATTAAAGTGAGTCACAATCATATTTATCATACTTTGGAGTTGATTTACTACAACTGGAGAGTGCATAATCTGGTGCAGCTGTGCATAGAAACCAATCAGCTTTTTTGTCAAAGCTTAACCGCTTCCCCGCCGCCCTATATATACTGCTACAGGGCATCAGGGGTGCGCAAAATTATGTATCTATACGTAATTTTGCAGTTCCGGGTAGTGGGTACGCGCGAGCCGTGTGCGCACTGCCATTCGTGGCCGCAGCTGTCAATCACCGGGTCCCAGTCAGTAATTACCCACCAGCGCTCGGTGATTACCGAGTATCTCCAACAGGGAGGAAGACTGTTTTGTTTACTAACAGTCTTCTCCCTGTCGGCTCTGGCACACTGCTCTGGATGGCTGTGCACAGCACAGCCATCCAGAGCAGTGTGCTTACAGTGAAGCACACACCCCCCGCCCCCTAGTAAAACACTCACTACATATAGTTAACCCTTTAATCGCCTCTCATATTAACCCCTTCCTGCATCGTGCCATTAGTACAGTGTCAGTGCTTTTTGTTAGCACTGATCACTGTGTTGGTGTCACTGGGGATGTCAGTGACACCAAGTCAGTTCCCCCCAGTGTCAGAATGTCCGCCACAGTCCCGCTATAAGTCGCTGATTGCTGCCATTACTAGTAACAATAAAGAATTAAACAAAAATTCCAGTATCTATACTGCCATTTGTAAACGCTATAACTTTCACGTAAACCAATTAATTTACAAGTATTGGGATTTTTTTAGCAAACACATGTAGCAGAATACATTTTGGCCTAAATTTATGACAAAACTTGATTTTTTTTTAATTTATTTACTGGACATGCTTAATAGCAAAAAGTCAAATATATTGTTTTTTTCTCAACATTGTTGGCCTTTATATTTTATGGTGCAAAAAAGAAAAAACGCACAGGCAATCAAATACCACCAAAAGAAAGCTCAATTCGGGGGAAAAAAAGCACATAAATTTAATTTTGGTGCAGCGTTGCATGACCGCGCAATTGTCAGCGTTATAATAACGCAGCACCATAACACAAAAAAATGGCCTGGTCAGGAAGGGGGGTAAATCCTCCGGAGGGCAAGTGGTTAATATATGATAAATTAGATGATGGCTTGTGTAGAAATTGTGTATGCTATATTTTTTTGTTTTTATTTGTTTCTTCTTTTCTATGAAAGTGGAGTAGCCCTTTAAGGTTTTATTGCTTTGTTTTTCATATCGTAATGAATTGCCTTTTGTGTTACATTACTAATCTGAGAATTTGGCTTATTATTGGGGAGATTTGTGAATAGGGGAGATAATCTGGAGACTGATCATTCTTCCCCTATTCACAGATCCTGTTACATGCAGTGTAATCAGTGAAAGACTTTTTCACAATGGAAGAGAGGGCAAGAAGGGTTGTGTACCCATTGGATCATGTTTAGTGCAGCAGAGCCCAGAGACCCAAAGCTATTAACCTACACAGGATGTTCAGCAGCAAGAAGAGGACAGGGCAGACCTGCAGTGAAGATTTTTACAGAATCCAGCAGTCTGCTCATCATGATACATCCTTCATTACAGGTATGTTAAGCTGTAAAGAAAAATGCTTCTTTAGCTAAATTTCAGCATTAAATAGTAAGCCAGAATTTGCATGCATCCATCCAAAACTGAGTTATCAGTTTCCGAAACCTTTCTGTTAAAAGGTCCAAAGCCAGGCCATTCTGACAGTCAACATTTTAACATTTCCAGATAGTGTCAGAACTAGCTAATCAGCCCTCAGCACACTGATTCCAACTGGCCCATTACTATGATGAGCAACCTCACTGGCCAAAAGGAATGTGCAGGAGGTAGGAATGGGTGGGCAGACGTTCAGGTAGCGATGCTTTGCCTGTCAGATCAGTCCAGCACAGGGGCGGACTGACCATTTGGAAACTCGGGCATGGCCCGAGGGCCCGGGGTCAGTAGGGGGCCCCATGAGATGCCCCTGGTACCTTTTTCATAGGCTTTTTTGCGTTTGGGCAAGGACACAGGGGCCCCATGATCCCCTATTGCCCGGGGGCCCCATGAGTTGTCAGTCCGCCTCTGGTCCAGCATTCAACCATGCAAGGAAGCTGTGAAAAGCTGCTGAAGATATGTGCGGACAGCTCTAGGTGTCTAGAGCAATTTCCCCCTCTTCCCCCTGACAATAGGGCTGATTTACTAAAACTGAAGAGTGCAAAATTTGGTTCTGCTGTGCATGGTAGCCAATCAGCTTCTAATTTCAGCTTGTTCAATTAAGCTTTGACAAAAAAAAACTGGAAGCTAATTGGTTTCTACGTACAACTGGACCAGATTTTGTACTCTCCAGTTTTAGTAAAATTCCCCCAATGTGTCTTCAGATTATAGTTCTCTCTTATATGTGTATATACAGTATTTTATCTTAGAAAATAAAAAGGAGCAGCAAAGTACAAAATAATGTTGCAAAATAGATGCAAAACGTCATATTATAAAGACAGACAGCTATAAAACTATATTTTCTATGAGGGAATATTATAAAGTTTTCCCCATTTGACATATTTAAGATAATTTGTGTTGCCTTCTAAGTAAAATACACAGAAGCATGCATGTATATTATACTTAAGAAATAACTGCACGTTCCCAGAAGTACTTGTCCTATATATATATGCCCCATGTTCCTAAATCAAGTAGTGATTTGTTTTGTTTGGAATGTGTAAATCATGAGCTTTAATATAAACTACAGTGTGCTGTAAATCATAGAATAACTTCCATATAAAGAGTGAGCATATCATTCCTCAAAATTTATGAAAATGCTAAGGATCTGCTTGGTGGGAACAACAGAAATAACAGTTAATATGAACTATAGAACTTCATCCATACAAGGCAGAATATGAAATGGTTATACATATTAACATTATTTTCAAAATACTGTATATGTTGGGATAAGTTTAATTTATGGTAATATTTTCATTTAGCCTTTACAGCTCTGACAGTGACAGAGCTGCTAACCCTTTCCTATTATATCCCAAGCTAAAAACATTTTGGTTGGCAATTGTACAAGCACAATAGCATGCAGGTCAGGTGGTTAAATGGCAACCTTTGCTGTCCAACATTACCTAGCTCAAAGGAAATCCCCAACCCCTATGTTCTCCTGAAGTAATTAGATCAAATGGAATTAGTTTACTTTGAAGGCAGAGTGACCTTTAGAGAAGTACTGTAAAGTCTTGACAGAAAAGGTGCTGTTATTACCAGAATATCAAAACCCATACATGGTCAAAAAATGTTTGACTGGGCATAAAATCTGTACCATGCATCATAACTGGTAGGTAACATGTCAGACTATGGAAGAAACCAAACCACTGGGCGCTGATGTCCATAGATAAGTATTGTAGCCAATTCAAGGTAAAAACTAATATCATAGCAGCTCTAATTATCATTCAGAGTAATGTGTAAATAAGTCAAAAACTAAAATCAGAGCGCTACTGATGAAAGTCAATAAGATGGTGCTAGAACGACCTATAAATGGATACCTTGTTAAAACAACAATCAATATTCCAGAGGATAAAACAGTTTATTAAACCAATGCTAAAAAATCCATAAAACGGCAATAGTATGTCGAGTGGTGAACTGATATAATAATATTCAGTGTTGCCTATGAATAATGTTGGTGGCAGATAACTAAACCGGCCTGCTTGAAATGGTCCTGTATAATGGAGGTGCAATGGCCTGGCCTTTCTGATGGCTACTGGAAGCTTGGGAAGTCATTGGTTGGCAGAAGATGAAGTATGCCGTAATGGACGGTGGGGTCCCCCCCCCGGGATGTTGTCGGGATGCACGCGGCAGAAAGGTAAATAAAAATACAAATTAAAAACGATACAAAAGTAAAACATATATAAAGATCAATCAAACACACTTCATACGATACCCAATATGTCCAAATATACTGTACATGTATATAAGATAAGCCACCATTGGGTGATATCAGTAAAATGTAGACCTTATTATATTACACTGTGTACTTTTGGATCCTCATTTAACCCATTGTACTTCATTTAAATATCCGGAAAGATTCCCTTCTGCATCGAAGGGAAAATCTTTCATTGAGAGTGAGGGATCTATCATCAATACACTCAACTTTCATTTTCTTAAAATCCATACTATGATATTGGAGGAAATTACGTGGGACACTATGTTGGTCGCAGCCTTCTGTAGTGAGTCGGTGTTGTTCCATGACCCATTTATGCAATGTAACGTATTCAGATGTAATTAATTATTTCATTAAAAAATGTATTCCCCTTGCTGTCCGAAAAACTGGAAAGTCCGTGATGAATAGACTGACAGGTCAAACACGACATTGAAAAATACCTGTTCTGTTCTCAAAATAAGAACGAATGTCCAGGTTTTTTATGTGATGTTAACTTACTAGGGGCTAAGATATTTTTTAATGTACAGACATGCTTGAAAGTAACTGTAGGTACTAAAGGTAATAATGGACCTAGCGTAGGTTTTGGTTTCAAGATACTCCAATGTTTGTGGATAATACCCGAAACAACCTTATATTTATTATTGAAACCAGTGATCCAGCTGCTAATCCACCATCACAACCAGAGTACTCTGAGGTCCCTATAATACTTGCTGGATTCTCCAAGCTTCTAGAACAAGGCCTAAAAAAAGCATGTAGAGAAAACAAGTAAACAATTTCCCACTGAGCTAAATGCGAATTTAACCCCTTACTGCCAACATTACGTAGATATGCGGCCTCATGGAAGTGGGTCTTTATCAGTGAGGCCACATATATGCATACCTCTCTTTGTGCTGGGAGTGTGCTGCACAGCATGCTCCCAGCACAGAGACCAGACTCTCACCAACAGCCCCAGTCTCACACCTACGATCGAGACTCGCTGTAATAGCATCTGATTGGCTATCACAGTAATCAAATCACTGTATAGCCTGCCCATGTGCTTTCTTTCTCTTCTGAATGGATAGAAAGATACTGTACATTGTATCTTTCTTTTTCTTTGCAGGGGAGCAAGAGGTAAAAAACAAAAGTGTGTAAAAAAAAAAATAATTTAAAAATAAAAAAAAGGTTTGATCTAGGTCAGTGCCAAGGTTACAGTTAAGGTCAAAGTAAGGGTCAAAGGTCAGGCTCAGTATATTTTGGGTAGGATTTTTTCTATAAAGCATTTAGTATCGGTGTTGGTCTGCCATTTTTTGCTGGCTGATAGCTAATAAGAGAGGGAAATTTGAGTGGAGAGTGAAAATGTTTTTATTTTTGACTGCTGGTGCTTGTAGTTGTCTTATTTTCGTCTTTGGGTCTTGCTAAAAGCATTTACTTTTTTAAATCACGTTTTCTGTCACTTTTTAAATAGCATTTTTTTTTCTTCCTTTCCTGGCCTTCCTTCAGTTTGCTAATTAAGGGGAGGAGTTAATTGGTCACAGGTGATACAGATACTATATAGCTTGCTGTAGAGCTCACTCTGAGCTTGCCTGTATTTTGCTTGCAGGACCTTTGACACAGTGGACATTTGATAAATGGAGTTAAAAAAACGGAGTTAAAAACAGGAGATTATAACAGGAGTCTACTGACCTGTAAGGGACAACTGATATTTCCTATTAATATTGTAACTGGTATAATGTGGGCTAGCAGGGTTAAAGGTTTTGTGCAGTGCCCAGTGTGCTGTATGTATGCAACAATGGAGCAACAGCTCCAGGATGGGCAGAACTGACAACCTTAAAAGGGGTCTTCTGCTCTCTGAGCAGGTAGCTAATGGGATTGATGTGGAGGGTGGAGGGGCTAATCAGGATTATCAGGCAGGAAGATGGGTTACTGTAATGAGAGGGAGTGGTAGGGGTTCACAGAAAAGGAAGGCTGGCCCTGGGTTTGTGCACCCAAACAGATTTGCCAAGTTGGTGAAGATGTGGGAGTGGCAAGCTAAGGGCTGGCAACCCTGGATGTCACTGCTATCCCTAACAGCCAGGAGGGCAGACCATCTGGGAGGGGTGGTGAGGGTAGTGCAAGAAGGTCTAGACAGCTGGTGGTAGTAGGGGAGTCTATAATCAGAAGGACTGATCAAATAATTTTTTGTCAGGATCGCCTCAACCGAATGGTTTGCTGTCTGGTGCCAGGGTTCGGCATGTGGTGGACCTGGTTGATAAATTACTGGGAGGGGCTGGGCACGACCCAGCTATCTTGGTCTATGTTGAAACCAATGCATGGAAGGTGGAGGCTCCTTAACCTTTTCACGCCGGTCGCACACAAATGTTTGGCCTCCCGGCGTCTGGGCCTAGACGCCGAGCGGCTGTACATTTGCATTCTATTAAAAAAGGACATATGTGCCGAGAGCGTGCATCCTGCATGCTCCCAGCACACATGTCCAGTACTCACGGAAAGGTTCCGATCTCCTCTTTCGATCGGGACCTTTCCCGATCATGTGACGTCGTGTCACGGTAGTCACATGACTCTAAACCCCGCCTCCCGGCTTCTGGAACCCTTAAAGGGCTGGGAGGCGCCGGCATAAAGGGGTTAAGAATCAATTTAAAGAACTAGGCTGCAAGTTGAAGGAAAGGATCTCCAAGGTGATATTCTATGAAATATTATCTGTGCCATGCGCGGGAGATTAGAGAACTCAATACATGGCTAAAGACCTGGTGTAAGAGGGAAGGATTTGGGTTTCTAGAGCACTGGGCTGACTTTTTATTGGGATGCAACCTATATGCTAGAGATGGTTTGCACCTAAATGGAAGGTGGTCTGCTGTGCTGGGGGAGAGGTTTATGGGGAGGCTGGAGGAGTATTTAAACTAGGATCGAGGGGGGAGGGTGAATTAGATTATAATGGGGCAGACATATCAGACAGGGGTCAGTCCTTATTGGTGGGTGGAATGGGGAAAGATGGGGGTGCTATGACAGATAAGTAGTCCTGTACCGTGTCCGCAGTCTCTGGTCATCTCCTGTACCGTGTCCGCAGTCTCTGGTCATCTCCTGTACCGTGTCCGCAGTCTCTGGTCATCTCCTGTACCGTGTCCGCAGTCTCTGGTCATCTCCTGTACCGTGTCCGCAGTCTCTGGTCATCTCCTGTACCGTGTCCGCAGTCCCTGGTCATCTCCTGTACCGTGTCCGCAGTCCCTGGTCATCTCCTGTACCGTGTCCACAGTCCCTGGTCATCTCCTGTACCGTGTCCGCAGTCCCTGGTCATCTCCTGTACCGTGTCCGCAGTCTCTGGTCATCTCCTGTACAGTGTCCGCAGTCTCTGGTCATCTCCTGTACTATGTCTGCAGTCCATTGGTTCAGAATATTTTTTTTCCTGTTTTCCACCTTTAAAATCTAGGTGTGTCTTATGGTCAGGTGTGTCTTATGGAGCGAAAAATACGGTAGGTGAGGTGGAAGCTTTGGTGCATGAACAGAACTATGATTTCATTGGTATTGCTGAATCTTGACTTCATTCTTCACATGACTGGGCCATTAAAATTCCTGGTTATGTTCTCTTTCAGAGAGACAGGGTAAATAGGAAAGGTGGTGGTGTCTGTTTCTATGTGAGAAGTTATCTCAGAGCAAGTGTGAAAGAGGACCTAGTTGATGGAGAGTGTGATGAGGCTGAAGCATTATGGGTGGAACTGCACATAGGGGTGCGTACTACAAAGGTAATCATTGGCATTTGTTATTATCCTCCCAGTGTTAATGAGGAGGTGGAGACTCAGCTCCTTGCACAGATCATAAGGGCTGTAAGGGCTACAACTGTGATAATAATAGGGTATTTTAACTACTAGGAAATTGACTGGAGTAACGGTACTGCAGGAACAGTTAAAGGGCAAAAATGTTTAAGTCTACTACAGGACAATTTTATGGTACAGTTCATAGGCCCCAACTAGGAATGATGCTGTGCTGGACCTGGTAATCTCAAACCATGCAGAGCATATTACAAATGTCCATATAAAAGAACATCTGGGTAGCAGCGACCATAACATGATTTCATTTAGTGTTAGCTGTAAACAGCAAGCATATACGGGAAAAATAAAAATGCTCAATTTTAAGAGAGCTAATTTTCCAAGGCTGAGAGCTGCTCCCCAACACTTAGACTGGGAGGGAATAGAAATGGGAGTTCTTCAAAAAGACTACATGTGAACACACTGTAAAATATATTCCCATGGTGTTGGAAGGCAACATATTTCTACATCAGATATTTATGGATTCTTACTGCCTGGTTGTCAAAGAACTATTTGGCCTATTAAATGTTATCTTGGAGTGTCAAGAAAAGCAAATATTTTGTGTAACAAAGGCTGCATACCAAAATCCTTGTTCTGGGAGTTCAGACATACCCCCTAGTGGTGAAGCATGGAGATAAGAGAGCCTCAGCCTAGACTCCCTGGTGACATGAGTAATAAAAGGACAGATTACCTGGCTTCTAGCCAGAAGGAAGAAGCCAGATGTGATAGACCTGGGTCTGAGTGTTGTTGACACTACAGCAGTGCCCCCTGGTGGAGACGGCCTACTTCTGGGAGGATGGCTGGGGTAATTCCACACTTCCTAATGATTAGGGAGGACAGCCCCTTATGAGTTATGGACATTTTCTCATTGGATGGAGAACTACCCCAGGCAGGTCAAGGGTGTGTGTATGGGTGGTGCTTGAGAGGGATTTTAAATACAGTTTTGGCCAGGCCTCTTTCTCTCTGACTAATTTTCCTACGTGGGACCAGCTAAAAGATACTCAGCTTTGAGGACGAACTTACGTAACGTATCATCTTTACTATTATTCCTATATACTCTGTAATATTGGTTTAGATTTCTCTAGTGAAAATATATTTGATTTGTGTCGTGCTCCACTAAATTACTTGCTTAAGTGAGCCATAATATATTTAAAGTGCAGTATGTGCTCAAATAAAAATAATAATAGTATCCGTGTGTGTGTGTGTATATATATATATACAGTTGCAAGAAAAAGTATGTGAACCCCTTGGGATTAAGTGGAGTTTTGCATGAATTGGGCATAAAATGTGCTCTGAACGTCATCTAAGTCACAACAATAGAAGAACACAGTCTGCTGAACATAATACTACACAAACATTAGATGTTGCCATGGTTTAATTGCACATAACATGTAAACATTCACAGTGCAGGGAGGAAAAAGTATGTGAGGCCCTAGCTTAATGACTTCTCCCAGAGCTAATTGGAGCCAGGAGTGAGCCAACCTTGACTCCAATCAGTGTGATGATATTGGATATGCTGCTGACAGCTGTCCTGCCCTTAAAAAACACACACCTGTTTTGGGTTTACTGGTTTCAAGAAGCACTGTCTGATGTGAACCATGCCTCGCAGAAAAGAGCTCTCAGAAGACCTACCATCAAGAATTGTTGACTTGCATGAAGCTGGAAAGGGTTACAAAAGTATCTCCAAAAGCCTTGATGTTCATGTGTCCACGGTAAGACAGACTGTCTACAAATGGAGAAAGTTTAGCACTGTTGCTACTCTCCCTAGGCGTGGTCGTCCTGTAAAAATGACTGCAAGAGCACAGCGCAGAATGCTGCATGAGGTAAAGAAGAATCCCAGAGTGTCAGCTAAAGACCTACAGAAATCTCTGGCACATGCTAACATTTTTGTTGACACATCTACAATAAGGAAAACATTAAACAAGAATGGAGTACATGGGAGGACACCACGGAGGAAGCCATTGCTGTCCAAAAAGAATATTGCAGCACGTTTGAAGTTTGCAAAAGAGCACCTGGATGTTCCACAGCACTACTGGCAAAATATACTGTGGACAGATGAAACCAAGATTGAGTTGTTTGGGAAGAACACACAACACTATGTGTGGAGAAAAAAAGGCGCAGCACACCAACATCAAAACCTCATCCCCACTGTGAAACATGGCGGAGGGAGCATCATGGTTTGGGGCTGCTTTGCTGCCTCAGGGCCTGGACGGATTGTTGTCATTGATGGGAAAATGAATTCCAGAGTTTATCAAGACATTTTGCAGGAAAACGTACGACCATCTGTCCGCCAACTGAAGCTCCGCAGAGGATGGGTGATGCAACAGGACAATGACCCAAAGCATACAAGTAATTCAACAAAACAATGGCTGCAACAGCACAGAATACACCTTCTGGAGTGGCCCAGTCAGAGTCCTGACCTCAACCCCATTGAAATGCTGTGGCATGACCTTAAGAGAGCGATTCACACCAGACATCCCAAGAATATTGCTACACTGAAACAGTTTTGTGAAGAGGAGTGGTCCAAAATGACTCCAGATCGTTGTGCAGGTCTGATCTGCAACTACAGGAAACGTTTGGTTGAGGTTATTGCTGCCAAAGGAGGGTCAACCAGTTATTAAGTCCAAAGGTTCACATACTTTTTCCTCCCTGCACTGTGAATGTTTACATGTTATGTGCAATTAAACCATGGCAACATCTAATGTTTGTGTAGTATTATGTTCAGCAGACTGTGTTCTTCTATTGTTGTGACTTAGATGACGTTCAGAGCACATTTTATGCCCAATTCATGCAAAACTCCACGTAATCCCAAGGGGTTCACATACTTTTTCTTGCAACTGTATATATATATTATATATGTATGATCCAAAAAAATATATTAAAAGATAAAAAATATATATTGAAAATAAAAAATAAAAAATGTGAATATATGAATAAGTTAATACATAGATGGATATAATAAATTAAAAATAAATATATAGTGTCCAAAAAATATATTGTCCAATCCAAAACTGTCCACTCCGTGATTATGATCATGATTAGATTTCTCTGTTAGTGGTTTACTTTCTTTTAAATAAATAAGACCTTGCTTCTTTGAGCATTTGGTTTGTTTATTATAGTTAATATTGCAGTATGTTACGTCCATCAATATTGTCAAAGCTTTTACATTAACTAAGTAATTATAGGAATAGACAAATAGTACATAACTGTATAATAAATAAGGGGATTCCAGAAAACAACCCCTCTTATTTATTTCACATGGGCAACAAGTTTAAAAGGCTAACAATCAAACCTATGTGGCTTACGGCCAAAGTTAAAAAAGCTATAGATAATAAGTAAAGAGCTTTTATTAAATATAAAAATGAAGGAACGCTATCATTGTTTAAACATTACAAAGAATATAACAGAATATGCAAAAAGGAAATAAAGGCCGCAAAAATTCAAAACGTACGACAGTTTGCAAAAGATAGCAAAACCAACCACAAAAAATTCTTCAAATATATTAATGGTAAAAAGGTCCGGTCCGAGCATGTAGCTCCTTTACAAAATCATCTACAGTGGGTGACTGGGGACAAAGAGAAGGCAAATTTATTAAATACCCTCTTCAGCTCTGTCTATACAAAGGAGCCTGGGGGAGCTCTTGTCCATAATGGGCATGGTATTGACACAGTTCCAGATGATCCACATTGGCTCACAATTGATATGATCCAAAAATATTTAGACAGAATAAAGGTGAATAAAGCACCAGGACCGGATGGCATACACCCACGGGTCCTTAAAGAATTGAGCTCTGTCATTTCAAAGCCATTGTTTCTAATTTTTAGGGACTCTTTAATGACTGGCATAGTACCACTGGATTGGCGTAAGGCCAATGTGATGCCAATATGTAAAAAGGGGTCAAAATCTTTATCAAGTAATTATAGACCTGTTAGTTTAACTTCTATAGTTGGGAAGATACTGGAGAGTTTAATACAAGACCGCATAGATGAGTTCTTGCTGGAAAAAATATTTTAAGCAACAGACAGCATGGATTCATGAAAGACAGACATTGTCAAACAAATCTGATTTCTTTTTATGAGGAGGTGAGCAAAACCTTGGACAGAGGGGTGGAAGCGGACATGGTATACTTGGATTTTGCAAAAGCATTTGACACAGTTCCCCACACAGTGCTAAGTCTACAGGCTTGGAAAAATCTGTATGTAAATGGATAGAAAACTGGCTAAAAGATTGTATTCAGAGAGTAGTGGTTAATGATTCATACTCTGAATGGTCTAGGGTTGTCAGTAGTGTACTCCGAGGTTCAGTGTTGGGACCCTTACCTTTTAATATATTTATATATATTTAAAGGCTTCTTCACAGTAAGAGCTGTGAAAATGTGGAATAGACTCCCTCAAGAGTTAGTTCTGGCCAGCTCAGTGGATTGTTTTAAAAAGGCCTGGATTCTTTCCTAGATACACAGAATATAACTGGATACTAACATTTATAAGTGAGGTTGATCCAGGGAATATCTGACTGCCTCTCAGGGAATCAGGAAGGAATTTTTTCCCCTGCAGGAGCAAATTGGATCATGCTTTGCTGGGTTTTTTTGCCTTCCTCTGGATCAACTGTGGGTGTAGGATTATAACTTTTTTTTAATGGTTGAACTGGAGGGACTTTTGTCTTATTTCAGCCAGACTAGCTATGTAACTATGGTTATTGTCAGTGTGTTTTAGGTAGGATACAAAAGGCAAAATGTTTCTGGGCCCTACTACGGGTACAAACAACAACATTTACCATACAAATATGTGGTATCACTGTGATCGTCAGAAGCAGAATTTATTTTGGGTTGTTCTTTGGTGGTACACTATCGTAATAGCAAGAAATATATAGCTAAACTTTAAAAAAATGTTTTACTATTTTGGACCAGTTTTCCTTTCACAATAAAAAAAATTAGGAGATATCCGTTACCATTTACCACCAAAAGAAAGCCTAATTTTTCCTGAAAAAAACAAGGTATAATCCACCTGGATACACAAAGTAGTTATGATGATATGTACAGTTTTACTAATGCACGTTAGTTGCAAAATTGTGTTCGGGCGTTAACATTTGTTTTACCCCAAATCACTAAGGGGTAAAAGATCTAAGTTCTCTTGGAGACTATGGAAAGCAAATCAAACCAAGACACTGGTAGCATAAACGGGGTCTCCATAAAAAAATGGATGAAGCTCTTGATTAAAATTGATGATCTGGAAAACAGATAATGCCACTATAACGTTCGCATAGCCAGACTCCCAGAATCCATCACCAATGTTGAGCAGGCAGTGAACGTGCTGTTACAAAATCTCATACCAGGCATCTCCTAACCACGAGTTAGAATTCTATCATGCAAATAGGATGCTAACAAATCCATGCCAGGATGGAATCCCAAAGATATTATTGTCAATGCCACCTCCACGCTTCAGAAAACACAGCACGTTTTCATGAGCACCAGACCACATGGTGTTACACTGGTGCTCAGTGCTGTGCACTCAGTTTAGATGGAGCTATGTAGAATAAATAGAAACTATATAAACAAAAACATAAAGTGGAACTCTAGCCCATAGAATAAAGATCATAATGTGAATTGCATTCCAGCAGTGTTATCTTTTACGGAAGGTATATTGATGACATCATAATTATTTGGGATGGTCCATCTACCATGGTTCCAGAATTTGTCCAATATTGTAATAACAACTCATTTGGATTATCATTTTTTGACCAACATACGCTCATTTTCCCAGATTTGGTGTTAGGCTCTATGGATACTATTATTATCACCAAAAATAATTTCAAAAAGACCACTGGGGAACTCTTATGTGCACTCCAGCAGTTGCCATCACCCCAGATGGAAACAAAACATCCCAAAAAGCCAATTTCATCGGTTCCGTAGAAATTGCACATTAGATGCAGACTATTTAGATCGAGATTAGAATTTTACTTAAGAAATTTAGTGAAAAAGGTTATGCTGCTAAACACATTGATCATACCTTTGCCATTTATAAAAATCCTCTTGAGAGAACCTAAAGTCCCTCAACTGAAGAAAATTCCACCAGATTTGTAACACAATTTCATTCCAAATACAATTTGATGGAAATATTTTCAAGAAAAATTGTTACAGGACCCTATCCTGAAACACACATTATTCCACATATTCATGATTATACATTTTTCCATCTGTCCTGCAGAGGGTTTTAAAGGAGAAATTCCATCCATCCACCACCCGCTGTCCGAGGCTTGCCAGAGAATAAAGGACTGATGACTGGTGTCTCTTTTCCCATTGCATAGATTAATGCTAATTTTTATTCTTCATAGGGTATATAGAACCCCTGAATTTCCTCATACTATAGGTGTGCAACCTGACCCAGCTTGTGCTAGATGTGGCAACCCTGGTACTCTTATACATCTTATGTGGTGGTGTCCTAAACTCCAGAGATATTGGGCAGAGGTGGTTGATACACTCAAGGAGCTGGTCAATCCCTGGAGAGTTTGATATCAGAGGGAAGAACAATGTTCTCAAAACACAAATGAGCCCTGTTCTGGAAGGGTCTTCAGTCCCCTCATTTCAGGAGAGGTCAGGCCTTAGGGAAGAGGTATTTCCCCAAGTTAACCTTTTGTGAGACCCCAGAGCTGGAATCCAAACCTAGAGAGTCTAGTTCTTTTGCTGCCAGTGTGTCTGGAGGCTTTATCTCTGAAACAATCATTCTTAAGGTACATAGAATTGAATTACTGCTATAGAAGAACCTCAAGTTTTGTGGGAAGTTACTCCAGTGGTAGTTTGCTTCTGAAGTTGAACTCCACCCAGAGACTGTCATCCCTGATAAGTGGTAGTAGACACCTTCTTTTATCTACCTTAAGTTCTGCATTAAAGTTTTTGAAAAACATTCAATAATGGGATCAGCATTGTCACAAGACAAAGTCAGTGTAACTGTAATGGGAACAAGGTATTCGTGGAAAGGATCCACTTGCAAAGTCCAAGACCTTTTGGAGTGTAGACATTGTAAAGATGGAATTTAGGAAAAATTTCAACCAACCACATATGAATAAGCTCAGCTCTCCTGGTTTACATAGGTAGCACACTGTTATTTTATGTTTCATTCAGCCAGTGGGCTTAATGGAAAAAACTAATAGGTTCTTCCATCAACACAAACAAAGTGGATGAAGGAATCCCCCCATTGTGACACTGCAATCTAACAGCTGCACATACCACTGTCAGAATACACTGATCAGCGGCTGCAGCTATTAATCGAGAACATTTTTTCAAGTGTTCCTTCGACAGAAGTCAAAGTCGACTACTGACAAACAGAGATTACCACACACTGATCGAAGTTTGGCCTGCTGAACTGGTTGAATCTTGATCAGTGTAAGGCCAGCTTATACATTTAATTCTATGGCAATATTAACATTTTGGTGAGCAGAAGCTTTGTCCCATAAGTTCAGAAGACTAATGCCTTGCCTGTTATGTTACCAAATGAACATTGTTGTCCAACCTACTCTCCAGTACGTTTCAATACTTTTTACTCAGTCAATCACATCATTTCAACACCAGTGGCTCAATGGATCAGGAGCAAATGCAGACACCCCTTTTTGATGCCTATGTGTATGGGGCCTAGCACATTGCTGCATTTTCCTGCACAATCCAAGACAGAAGGTTTATGTAAACGCCTTCAGCAAAATCTTTAGGATTTTCCAGAAGCAACATCTGTTTCAGCTAGCTGGTCTTTGAATTATTTATGACAATAATTTTCAGATTTATCACTTTAACCTTTGGATAGTCTCCTAAAAC
Source organism: Staurois parvus (assembly GCF_062004578.1). NCBI lineage: Eukaryota > Metazoa > Chordata > Amphibia > Anura > Ranidae > Staurois > Staurois parvus. The sequence continues at coordinate 12,895,437 of NW_028317854.1, read as the reverse complement.
AACTACTGACTATTTAAAATTTTCAGTGCAGTATATTAAGATGTGAGGATTAACATTAGTATTTCAGTGAATGTCCCTCAAGCTGCTAGTAATCCCTTTCACATAATATATCAGCAACAGTTTGAAAATAGGAATCTGGAAATTTGTCATCACACACCGAAAATGATATTTGAGCTGAACATTTGTCAAAAATTGCAGAACATTTGATGTTTTATTATTATTTAGACATACGATATGCATGTCAAATTGTACCTCAAAGTCAACTAGTGGCTGATAGAGTATATTTGAAATATTTATGAAACTCAAAGGAGAATAGCAAAGGAACATTTTTGGAAAAATATTACTGAAAAAGTCCAAATCAGACTGTCTGGTAAAATCATGTAAAAACTAAACCTGGAATTGATGCTTAAAGAGACGATGTCACTTTTTTTAGTCTTTATTACATAGTATCATATTAAAACTGAGAACATACACATTTTCCAACATTTTACATTTGTTTTTTTTATATATTTTGAGGGTACCATCTGAGTCACTTTTAGAAACATCATCTTGCAGTTTACTGTAGTAAGGCCTCATTTCATTGGTAGGTTTCAGTGATGGCTATAAATGGTCTCACTGAGTACTTTGCCTATTGAAAAGCCATAATTTTAATTTCTCCCAAATTCAACAGCACAACCACAATCATAAATTGTTATACTCATCGCAACTAAATCTATCTAAATGATTTATACCATTTTTTTCAGGACAAATTGGGCTTTCATTTGGAGATAAATGGTAATGAATATCTTCTGATTTGTTTTATTATCAAAGGAAAATTAGCACAAAATAGTTAAAAAATCATTTTTAGCTGTATATTTCTTGTTATTAACCTTCCACCAAAGAACAACCCAAAAACAACCCAAAAATCTCCTGCTTCTGACAATCGCAGCAATACCACATATGTGTATATTTGTTATTTGTACCAATGGTAGGTCCAAGAAATGATAGTGTACACTATCCTACTTAAAACACATTAACACTAACAGACACGGATACCAATTTTTGTTTAAAAAAAAAAGAAAGGTGTTTTAATCTAAAATACACTGATCCTGACCTTTGACTGCCAACTTCAGACTTTGACCATAACCTTTAACCGTAACCCTACCCTGACACTGGCATAGATTAAAACTTGACCTAGTTATATTTTCTATCATTTTTATCCATACTTTTCTTTGTTTTCACTTTTCTCCTCTAGCAAGGAGAAAATAATACAATGTATTTTTCTCCATTTAAGAGGAGAAGACAATACAGGGGCAGGCTGTACAGTGACTGATCAATGTGATAGCCAATCATAGGCTATCATAGCAATCAGTAACTAGCAACTAGTGAGGCCGATGTAACAGCAGAGATTAAATATATACTTATATAATTATATCGGGGGTCACCAACCCACAAACAGCAAAACATCAAAGAAAAAAAAAGAAAAGGGTGCTCAAGGGTGACCTAGCTATATATATATATATATATATATATACTGTATATCAAAACCAACTACACAGATACATGTTAAATGCAAAACCACATGTCAAATGTTTCTTTTAACACATCCTGAAGTGTACACAATTCATAAAAAAAAATAGAGCAATAAACTCATAAATGATAGATATTCATTAAAGATCTGGGAACAGAAAACACATATATGTAACAAAAATGCATGCATAGATATACCATTTCAAATAATTTATGCCAGTATGTTATCTAGCCCCCACTTGGGGGAGGTTGAGAGACAAGAAATCAGATGTAGGAGGAAAAAAAAAGGGGGGGGGGACTCCTCAGTTGTACTCACCCAGAGAGGGGATACTCACAAAAACAATGCACACTGTGCTGAGGTACAGTCATATCCTTCCAAGCTGTGGGGAGCTGTAAAAGAAAGACCTTAGATGAGAAGCATGCAGGCCCAATCATATAGTCCTCTAAAACCAAACACACACAGTATATGTACAATCCAGCATATCTATTCAATGAAAGGAAGGAAACAAACTAATTCAGTGTAGGAGGACTTTGTACAGCAAGTTCATAGTGTAGCCCCCTTGCCTTAAACATGGGCGACATGTTAAATTTAGTTGGCTGGGTGCTAAGTAATTCAGCTGATGCGTAGTCTATTTGATCATTTGAGTTTCCCCTAAATCCAGTTTAGCGTTTGCCTTTTGCCAGTGGGTGTCATTGGTACCTCTGGTATTAGTATGATGAGCTAATGTAAAAGTGGCTTATGAATAGAAATACTTATCTTAGCCAACTAGTAGCAGTTTCCTGGTCACTGGTGCATCCAGCAAGAGTATAAATATTTGAGGGAGGACAAGTGATCGCTCTCTTCTACCCAGGCCCTAGCCTAGGGTGGGTGTATGTGAAGCAGCTGTGTGACTACACCTGAAGCCTGAGGCCTGACTATTTGCTCAAGGCTCTGTAATTGCAGCCTGTCAGAGGACACAGAAGGATCTGATAAGGACCTGAGAGGAAGTGTTAGAGGTTACCCTGACATAGAGTGAAGCTGTGGAGAGTCTCGGAAAGTGGCCAGATGGATTTGTCCAGTCTATTTCTGCGTATATTGTGAGTCATGGTTGCTAAAGGAGACAGCTGTTACTAAACAGGAGCAGAACACTGGATCAGCTTAAAGACTTTTTTCTGTACTACTATTTTTGTAGGAGTCTACAAGTTGCTGTCCTGGGTGTCCTGAACCCCTACCCCTTTCTCCCTAAAAGTTCATTGAGTGAGCAATAAAAAACTCTATTGTTTATTCTAAAAGTTACTCATGCATATCTTTCTACATCCGTTCATATCCCACAATGCCCCACCACCTGCACCCGGAGGTGAAACGTGAGCCACCCTGTCTCCAGGGTTCAGGGGGTGTTACATTAGTATAAAACAAACAAAACATTTGCTTGTCCAAGCCAATAACTAAACTAAGGTCAGCAGCTCCTGACTAACAGGGATCCCCCTAATAGGTTCCTAAATGAGAGTCAGCTCTTCTATTTAATTTTCTGTCATCACTCTTTGCACCCAGCAGCAGTCTTCCACTGCAGAGACAGCAAGAGAGAGCACCCTAAGCATCAGCTGTCCCACATATAAAAAGGCCTGTTGACAGCTGAAACTAATAACGTCTGGATACCAGCTAAGACATGGACTTAGAAATGGATACTCATTCCAACAAATATTTGTACAACATCTCCAGGCTCCAGGACCTAGAACATGGCTTATTAAGATTTTCAGAAAAAAATAATTTTGATTCATCAGTGAAATACATTTCTTGGAGTACAATACAGGAAACAAGATATTTAGTCTTTCACCATGGGTTATATGCAGCTACCTTCAAGTGACATTGGCAAAACACAAAGCTACAGGGACAAAACCTATAAAACTCATCCACTCAAAACAATCTTCAGTTTTGTAGAAAGAGAGATCATAAAGAAGAGAGGGGGGGGACATTTATCTTTTGAAATTGATTTTATTGGTAAGTCAAAAATGCTATTATCTTAGTATTACCTTAGTTGTACACAGAATATTTAGTTTAACCATAGGGCATCTTAAACAGTCCAACTGAAAGGTGGGCAACACAGAAAACAAACACCAATAGGCCCATGTAACTAGCAGGTCACAAGGAGCTCCATCTCCATATAACAAGAGCAGGACAGAGAGAAGCCAGAACAAAGTTTTAGTTAAGGTGAATAAAGAAGAAAGTGCTATAGGACAATAAGAGGCCATAATCCTGTCCAATGTGGAATTCATCCATGCAGAAGCAATGGCAACAATAAGGCAACCTCATGACTGAAGCTAAGTCAGGCCATATCTGGCTTCCCCCATCTGTGAAAAAAGTTTTAAACACATCAGGAGAAGGACCAGCCTCCAAAGTCCTGATGACGATGACTGAAGAAATTTTGCCTACCAATTTGCCATTCTGGAGAGTGACACGGCAGTCAGGGCCAAAGTGGGAATTCCCACCCAGGTCAGAAGCAGATCCTCTCCCCTGTAATTTGTGATACATACCCCCTATTGTTTGATGCAAACCACCAATACTACATAATCCAATAGAATCCACATTAGATGACCTCTCAGATGAGAGGTCTAGCTTTGGCAGAATAACCAAAATGTTCTTTGATCTAGAACATTCATTGGGAGATGCGTTTTCTTTGTCGGCCATCTCCTTTGTACCAAGAAAGCACCTAGGACTTCTCCCAAGCCTTAATGGCTGATGTTTGTAAGGAGCACCACCAAGACATTAAGCAGAAGAGATTCTGCCATATCTGGACAAGCCTGGTCCCTTTGAAAAGGAGAATGGGACAATGCACAGATTGCAGCCCCATGTCCCACACTGCTTGAATGGTGAATGGCAATGGTCTGAAGCAGAAATGAGGATATGGGACTACCTTGAAGATGATACCATTAGATCCATGACTCTCACACAAAATCCAGAGTTGGTTAGTCCTAAACAGCAAAGTCAGAATGTGGGAGCAAAGACCCTTGAGCTTGTCCAGGGGAAGACAAAAAACCATAAACAGGACAAAAGTTGTAACCAGGCTCCTGAGATGGTTTCATAGCTCAGTTCGGGAGTTTTAGGATCCTCCCAAATCTCAGGTCTGCAAAGAACAATGGATGTTGGCTGACCAAGCATGAGTCAACCATACCTTCTGAAGAAAGTTGCCCAATATCCTGCTATCAAAACAGAAAGATCAGGGGCTAGCACCTTGGAAAAAGGAAGTGCAGGGAACAGGCTTGACAAATGACCATGCTGAGGAAAAAAAGGCAGCAATTTTCCAGTTTCCAGAAAGACACAAGAAGCTTTGGGGGTAGACAGTAGGCATTCCACAAACTCCACAGAGGTCAGAAGATCCCCTGATATTGAAGTCAGTTGCCATGTGGGCCTTTGTACTGAAATATTGGGTGGATGCCTCCTCTTGCATAAACCAAGGTGAGAGAAGCTGTGTCCAAGCAGTGTGAAGGTCTGCCAGACCAAAGGCAACAAATATCCAATGTGTGAGAGTCCTAGGATCAATATTAGCAAGAGATAATATGCAATAAAGTGAGCGCTACTAATAGAATAATCAAGTAAGCAGCTAATAGCACTGATGATATTTACAACCACCTTCGGTATAAATAAAATAAACAAAGTGCAGCGCTTTATAACAGGTTAAGAAGTTCGACCTCAAAAGTTTGACCGAGAATCGATCTATAGACACACATAAATGTTCATAGGATCAAATAGGCAATTAATGAACACAGCTGGAAATCGGATACGGGAAATGGCCAGAATGCACACTCACCGACCGCACATAGGAAATGCGCGTTTATGTGTATCCAATCAAACGAATGTCGATATCCCACAGAGAGAGATGTCCTCAATCGATCTGCTGGACTCATGGATCAATCACGGCACACGTTCCTTCCAGGTACAGGTATCCCTCCTCTGGAAGATATGTAGCTGTGTCTGCCGACCCCTCAGTGGGGGGTAAGGAGTGGAAAAATACTCATGGTGTAGTATGTCAAATATTTATTGATAAAAGCATTTAAAACCTAGGTCAGTAATGTCACTGGCAATGTGCCAGAGAACACATGTATAAAAAATTAGAAAGTAAGTTACTGACCCTTAAAAGCAAGCACCCAGACCTCCTCGTGGTCTGGGTGATAAAGAGGCGTCACAGGCTGTCAGTTCCTCCTGAGGCCTTTCGTGCTAAGGCACATCTTCAGAGGGGATGCTGAAGATGTGCCTTAGCACGAAAGGCCTCAGGAGGAACTGACAGCCTGTGACGCTCTCGTGCCTTTCGTGCTAAGGCACATCTTCAGCATCCCCTCTGAAGATGTGCCTTAGCACGAAAGGCCTCAGGAGGAACTGACAGCCTGTGACGCCTCTTTATCACCCAGACCACGAGGAGGTCTGGGTGCTTGCTTTTAAGGGTCAGTAACTTACTTTCTAATTTTTTATACATGTGTTCTCTGGCACATTGCCAGTGACATTACTGACCTAGGTTTTAAATGCTTTTATCAATAAATATTTGACATACTACACCATGAGTATTTTTCCACTCCTTACCCCCCACTGAGGGGTCGGCAGACACAGCTACATATCATCCAGAGGAGGGATACCTGTACCTGGAAGGAACGTGTGCCGTGATTGATCCATTAGTCCAGCAGATCGATTGAGGACATCTCTCTCTGTGGGATATCGACATTCGTTTGATTGGATACACATAAACGCGCATTTCCTATGTGCGGTCGGTGAGTGCGCATTCTGGCCATTTCCCGGATCCGATTTCCAGCTGTGTTCATTAATTGCCTATTTGATCCTATGAACATTTATGTGTGTCTATAGATCGATTCTCGGTCGAACTTTTGAGGTCGAACTTCTTAACCTGTTATAAAGCGCTGCACTTTGTTTATTTTAATATTAGCAAGAGGCCTACTAAGGACTCAGGTTGGTCCAGAACAACCAATGCAAATAACTCCAGCCAAAGAGATACCCTTGACTATGGTATGAGACTGTCCTACAATGATTTGAGTCAAGTGAGTCAGCAACCGTAAGTGTCATTCACAGACAAACTGCATAGCAGAAAGTGTTAACAGCTGGGAGTGATTAGGTCAATTCTTTTTTTTTTTTTGTCTTTGGGATATTTGAGTTTAGTATATGTTTTTGTTAAGAGCACTGCACCAACCCAACTATACTTGCACTGCTTTACTATTTTTCATTTGGAAAAAAAAGTGCTACAGGTGGTTGCCAGCTATTACTTTGTAACATTGTAGACTAATAACTTCAGTGCAAGGTGTAAAACAAATCCTAAAAATAGTAGAAACCTTGCTAGTGCTATTTGTATACTATTGGTGGACTGCTGTTGGTGCTATTTGCTTACAATTAGTAATCTGCTCTTCTCAGCTATTACCTTGTAAAACTCAAATTTCATTGTAAACCATAAACCACCAAGCTGGCAAGTTTAGGTGGATTTTTTTTTTATTCTGTATATTTGAGTTTAGTATATGTTTTTGTTGAGAGCACTGCACCAAGCCAACTATATTTGAACTGTTTCAAAGCAATGTTGTCTGGTTCAGCACACTACAAGGAGCAAGACGGAAACCCATTTGCTTGCAGCAAAGCTCGTCAGGAGTTGTTCACCCCGAGCAGTGTACATACTTTTACCTGGAAAGATTAAGATTGAGTTGCCTGTGTCAAATATCTCCTTTTATTTTAAAGCTGGTTTTATAGCCAAAAAATCTTGATCTACTACCTCATAGTTACTTTTAACTGAGCTTATCAGTAACCAGGTAGGGTAAACTTTAAATATATTCCCCAATAGCCACAAAGGATATAAATCAACTTTGTATGCACCAAATGACTTTGCAAACCCAGTTATTACCTTGTAAGAGTAGTGATGACACCATCACTGTGCTGTACAGAGTCTGTACACAGAAAAGAGCTATGGCAGGCCAAACACTATAGACCACCTGAAGAACAGTACAAGAGGAGGATGCAAGACCAGTCAACCTGCACAAGAAGAGAGAGCAACAATAACTTGAAGCTTCTACACAGAGGAACTGTTTCACACTGGATTACTGCACAGAACTACATTGCTCAAAAAAATTAAAGGAACACTTTTTAATCAGTATAGCATCAAGTCAATTAAAGTCCTGGGATATTGATCTGGTCAGTTAAGTAGCAGGGGGGGTTGTTAATCAGTTTCAGCTGCTTTGGTGTTAATGAAATTAACAAAAGGTGCACTATATGGGCAACAATGAGACGACCCCCAAAACAGGAATGGTTTTACAGGTGGAGGCTACCGACATTATTTTCCCTATTTATCTCTTCTGACTGTTTTCACTAGTTTTGCATTTGGCTAGGGTCAGTGTCACTACTGGTAGCATGAGCAAGAGCATGGAGGAGATTCCAGGAGACAGGCAGTTACTCTAGGAGAGCTGGACAGGGCCGTAGAAGATCCTTAACCCATCAGCAGGACCAGTATCTTCTCCTTTGTGCAAACAGGAACAGGATGAGCACTGCCACAGTCCTACAAAATGACCTCCAGCAGGTCACTGGTAGGAATGTCTCTGACCAAACAATCAGAAACAAACTTCATGAGGGTGACCTAAGGGCCTGACATCCTCTAGGGGGCCCTGTGCTCACTGCCCGGCACCATAGAGCTCGATTGACATTTGCCATTGAACACCAGAATTGGCAGGTCCGCCATTGGTGCCCTGTGCTTTTCACAGATGAGAGCAGGTTCACCCTGAGCACATGTGACAGACATGAAAGGGTCTGGAGAAGCCATGGAGAATGTTATGCTGCCTGTAACATCATTTTGGTGGTGGGTCAGGGATGGTTTGGGGAGGCATATCCATGGAGGGACGCACAGACCTCTACTGGCTAGACAATGGCACCCTGACTGCCATTAGGTATCGAGATGAAATCCTTGGACCCATTGTCAGACCCTACGCTGGTGCAGTGGGTCCTGGGTTCCTCCTGGTGCACGACAATGCCTGGCCTCATGTGGGGAGAGTATGCAGGCAGTTCCTGGATAATAAAGGAATTGATGTGTTTTCAATGTGTTCCATTAATTTTTTTGAGCAGTGTATTTATTTATCCTGCACAGATCTTTTTGTTTGTCCAGCTTTATATCTAGTGGATAGCAATAAAAAGGCAGAAACAACATCAGAAAAAGAAAACTGTGGAGTGTAATGTAATAACATGAAGATCAGTTTTATTTTAACCCAGCTGTCTTTTTTTAAACTCAAATTTGAACAAGTTTTACAGTTCAATAGAAATATGCTGTTGTCACTTTTATTTTAGAGTATAATGAGGTAATAATAGTAAGTTTCCACAAGATGGCGGTCAAAGAATGCATTATGAAAATAACCAACTGCTTATTACATGACGTATGAAACAATTTTTGTGGAGATGGGATTATTGTGCTCTATAAGGACCTGAATGTAATCAGAGATTAGAAGAATTTTTAGCAGGACAGGAATTTAAAGTTAAAGGAGAGGTACAGCTGACGTCACTCAGCTAGTTAAGGCTGGGGAAAGATCCCGACTTTAAAGATCTCTGGACCGGCACCTGGCTCAGCCTTTCAACAAGCTGCTTAGAGCCTGAGCCAGGCCATCCCACCCCTTCCACATCCTAGCACTTCAGTTAGCTCTGAGAACTGAGAAATTAGCGGTGTCTGATCACTCAGTTCTCAGTCTTAGAACTGGAGGGGGACAGATGCAGAATCGAAGTATGATTTCTGATTTAAAAAAAAAAACCTAGACTTTTTTTTTAAGTCCATCTTTCTGTCCATGTTTCAGGTTACACAAATATTTAAACCGGTCAGAGTCCGCAGCCCCCACACCAAATATCATCCACTTCCCCCTTACTGAATCTCAAGGTTCTTCTCCCCGCAGGCTCCTGTCATTTTTTCAATTCCCCTAATTGAGCACAAGTGTTATTGTGACGGAAGACAGTTTCAAAACTTTTTCAAAATAGAATTTATTACTAAAAGGTCAAAATGGTGCAATTAAAATATTTACAGAAAAAGATGTTACCAAGACATAAAGAGAACAATAAAGCAATAGAGAAATAAAAGACAGGAGATAAGAAGGCAGAATACTTGCAAAGTCCTGGTTTAGCAGAGTCCAATTGCCCAAGCAAAAATGTTGCCTTGGCTCTCAAGTCTGTTAAGATGTTTCTTGATTAATGTTAAATGAGAGCTCCCCTTCCCCAGGCCTATCAGTCCTTTTCTATGATATCAGAGGGGGAGAACAACTGACCAATCATCTGGTTTAGGGGATGGGTGATAGGAGGTCACCAAATTTATGACCAAGTCCCAACTACAGTGTCATACAAATATAAATAACTTCCAGTATGTGCAGGTGGTATTCTAGCAACTGGCAGATTAAAAGTAAGAATTATTTTTCAAACCCAGGGATACCAAACACAGCGTACCTTTGTCACCCAGGAGGGAAGAGACTGCTTTCTCCCCTTTCCTATGTGCCAACATAGTCATGTAGGACCTTGGTTTGTTCGGTAGGATATTCCCTATTCAAATATATACCTAATAATAATGTGCCCTATTCCTGTTGAATTCTATGAATTGTATGTGGAATTGTTACATGTGGAATAGACGTTTTATGGCATGATCTGCATTCCTAGAGCTCTAATGGCCTGACAGGTCATGTGTGATGGCTGGACTGAGTTATTGTTTTACGATAGGGCAGAAGAAAGTGGTTGGAAAACAGACATCCTGTCAAGACTAATTAGCGGTTTACAGCTCTGGAGCTGCATCTATTTGTGTTTTAATTAAGAGGCGCTTTTGAAGTTTTGTTACAACTTACAGCTACAAATTCCAAAGTTTGCAAAAAGGTAGGGGGGAAGAATAGGAACATTGCTCATGAGACCAAAATGGCTGAGACCTTAACAAGATGGTGGTCACGTATAGCTTCCATATCTCTATTGCGCCTAATTGTCACAGTTATGTCACCACACTTGTTCCTCCAGTTCCGTAACTGAAGCACGAGGATGTACAAATAGCTTGCTTTGCCTAAGCACTGAACCTGGAATCCACTGATCGTTGTTTCAATGCTTAGCAGGATCAAATGCAAAAAAAACCCCACTGAAAGCACTTTTTAAAAGAATAAAGTGGGCACTTTTGTTATTTTTCTTGCAAAAAGACCAAATATTTTTTGAATTAAAGTTTAGTTATCTTAGTTGTTACATTAGCTTAGTTGTTACGTTATTGGTAGGCTTAGGGGTTAAGTGTTGAGGAAGAATAGGGCAGGTATTAAGGGATCACTTAAATGATTAAATTATAAGTTATAATCAGGGAGGTTAAAGCCTAATACACACAATGAGAAAATCGGACGAAAAATACTGCTTTCAGAGAAATTGTCCGGTACTCTGATCATTAGTTCACAGCTTTTGAGAGGCAATCATGACAGTTCATGCAAAATAATCTGAAGGGACAAGCATGAAAAGTTCTCAAAATCGTACGATACCAGAACTAACAATTTTCATCTAATCAGCACAGTAACCGTCCAAAAAAATTGAGTGACCAAGACCGCATGCTCGGAAAAGAAATACATGACAATACATTACAATATATTGCATCACTTCTGAAGCTGTATTCTGTCGTATGAGAATTTTTGTAACTTTAGTAACCTCCTCATTTTTGATATAAGACTAGCATGCAAGAAAAAAAAAAGGTTAGGAGTTAAAGTTATCGTAAACGTAAAAGGTTTTCTGTCTTAAAGAAGCAGTACAGCCAAAGCTATTTTGGCTGTACTCTTCTATGGATCACAGGAGTGCAGTTTGTTCTGCACGCCTGTGAACCTTTTTCAGCTGACAGCGGGCTAAAGATAAAGCCCACTGTTTGCTGCTGTCACAGAGCCATTCCAGGCTGGGGAAGGATCGCAACCATATGGTCAGGATTCACCCCAGAGTCTGGAATGGCACCTGGCTCAACCTCTCAGTGAGTCGCTGAGAGCCTGAGCCAGCAGCCCCCTACCCTCCACAATCCATGGAGGGGAGAGAAGAGAACAGTGACTGACAGTGGCTGCTCTCTGCTCACAGTGATGATGAGAACTCAGTGATCAGCGTTCATGTGATTGCTGAGTTCTCAGTGCCAGTGGGGGACAGATGCAACATAGGACTGATGCTGCATCCACCTAGGTAAGTATAATTTAAAAAAAAAATGTTTCTTATTCTGCTCTATTAATGCATTCTCTGTGTTAAGGTAAAAAACCTTCTCTGAACAGGATCCCTCCTCAGCCCCCCCTAAATACTTACCGGAGCCTGATCTCGATCCAACTCTGTGCCTGAAAGCAGTGGCTCTATCTGTCCTCTTCCTCTCACTGGACAAGGAGGCAGCAGCAGGCTCCTGCTGCTGTCAATCACAGCCAGTGAGGAAGGAGCAGGGGCCAGGGCCTATGGACACACTATGGACATACACGGGATCGAGTCTGCATGAGTGCTCCCATAACAAGTGGCTTGCTATGGGGCATTCAGCAGGGGGGAGGAGCCAGGAGTGCAGTGGGGTAGGCAAGAAAAGGAAGATCAGGGCTGCTCTGTGCAAAACCATTACACAGAGCAGGTAAGTACAATATTATCTGTATTTAAAAAAAAATGTTTACAATCACCAAAGTCTTTGGAGCTTTCCTCCTTTTTCCTCCCCTCCCTGCATTCCTCACTACGCCTACATTTTAATAATTTAAAGCATAGATTGTTAGCTTTTGCAAAGTGCAAGCATTTTGTGCAGTAGCAGACTGTGAGTCATCTGGCTAAGTGATTACGCCAAGGTCAGCGGTTGTGTCCATGACAGCATGGGCTTACAGAAAATGGTTGGATGATGCTGGGTGTTAATCCTGGAACTTGAGTGGCAACCACTGTCAAAGGAAGACACAGAGAATAGCACTAGAGTGTGGTGAAGACACATAGTGCAGTTAAAACTGATTTTAAAAGGGCCTGTTTTAGGTGTTTAGGTGCCTGTTTATAAAAAAAATTGCTGGATGAATGGCAGCAAGCATTTTCCCATACTTCAATCAGGAAAATACCATGTTATGACCACTAGATGGATCTGACAATCACAGGAAATAAACCTATTGGACAAAATACCTGGAAATTTTGTTAATGAAGAACTGTCATTGTTTTTATATATATATCTATTTACCTCTCTATGGGACTAAGTGCTTATAGCACTTAGTCCCGTTCTGATCAGTGGCTCCATTGTTCCATAAACACACCTCAATATGCTGTCTGGTGCTCCACCCCCTTTTGAAGCCCAAGTTATGAGCATTCCTGTGGGGTAGGTACAGGCAGCGCAGAGCTTCGCACCCTCTCTAAGTTGAGTGATCTGTCACTGCTATGAATGAGCAAGCAGTGCTGATCATCCATTCATAATAGTGACAGATTACACAGTGGCTACTTGTACACACACAGATACACACACAGCCTGACCAATGGATGACAGAGCACTGCAGCACTGTGTGAGCTCTCACTTGTATGGATGAGCGATGTTGGCCAGTGCCATATATAACACAGCCAACATTGCCGATTGCTCATTCATAAAACTGAAAGCTCACACAGCGCTGTATCATCCATCAGAAACTTATTGACACAGTGCCACGAGCTATGTGATCTATTTTTGCTAATGGCAAGCAGCCCCTCCTTTTATAGACCAGACCTGTAATGGGGGGGGATGTCATCCAGTGGTGGTGTTTTGGTGTGGAGAACTGTCAAGGAGCTTCAGAGTTTTTACTTGTCTTTGTCACATTTGTTTGGCTTGGCATTCAGTAACTATGACCATCAGGCAAATTGTCAATTCATTCCAGCACTAATAGGCTACCTGCTCATCTATCTTGGAAAGACATCTATGTATCTATGCTTACATAATCCTTATCTTTATTAAATGTATACTATAGTACATTTACACTATGCACTGTACCACAGTTAAAATGTTTAAATCGGGCTAACAGAGGAAGTGTCTCCATTAGCGATTGAAATGTTAGAGATGGTAGTGAAGCTGATGTGCATCATTCTCTTTTCTCTGCTCATATAATGGGTGGCCTCAATAGCCAACAGTGAAGCATTGGAGGAGGCAGAGACAAACACCAACTTCTTGGTTGATTAGTTGATACTTCAGGGCTTCTTGGGTGCTCCAAAATAACTGAAGGTATGTCCAGGTATCTCTGGACACAAACATTCTGATGCCACTTTACATTAGCAGACTTCTCATTGAAGCTCTGTACCACAAGTGGTCACTAATACCTATTGTCAAGATTGGCCTTCCTCTGTATTCCACCTACCTATCACTTTTCCACCATTTCCTTTTCTAAACTGCATCAGGAAGCTGTATTGCTGCTGTGTTCCTTGATTGCGGTTATTGGTTCAGGGCCTTTTACATTATTCAGAGCCTGCCATATTGTCTTCTTTGAAGGCTTCTATATTATCCATGATTTTTTCTAAGGCCTAGGAGTAATAATGGCTATAAATCTTTCACTTTTGGCATTTAACCATATTCTGTAGCGTAATCAATGCATCTTTGACCTCAGAATTTCTTCAGTACATAGAAATGCTAAGTTCTTCTCACTGTTTGACATGTAACTACTTTCCGAGACACTCCTCAGCTCTTACAGCAAGCTTACCAGCTAACCATTTTCTCCCATGATTACCTCCATAAACCTACCATGAGTTTTCTCCCCAGCATCCTGATCATTCATTTTCTATGCTTCTTCCTACAAAACCTTTAAACCTGCTTCTTGCAAGTTAACTGAATATTTTCACCCACATCTTCCCTCCTCCATAGGGATGCAATCTATTTTCCCTTTTTTATCATGTATCTCAGTCCATCATCTATATCAGAAGTAAAATGGCACTTTAGTGGAACCACACCATGTTTAACAGTTTACAGCATCCTTCTTCAGGTCTGTTTGCAACTATGCCATGTTACATCAGACAGTCTGGAGTGTGCTCAGCCAAAGTAAGTATATGCTCTACTCTTGACAATCTGTATCATTGTTATAACGCTTGCAGTGACAGATGTAAGGATCCCTTTAGGAAGACAGCATGACCCTCTTAGAGGATTCTAAATAGTTAAAACTCCTGTGCTATGTGTATAAAACCTCCTACAAATAAGTAAAAAATATAAACCTATGTACCCAGCTGCCATTCTGTACACATGCACCCCCTGTGCGCTCCAGTGACTAAATAATACATTCAAAAGGAGCAGTGCTTCCTAAATACCTTATACTAAGAAACAATATTCTACATCAAAAATTAGTGATCAAGAGTGCTTTGAAAATATATGCCAAAGTGAAAACATGCAATATGATGAATTAAGATACAATAAAAATGGTCAAAATAGAATTGTCCATAAAGTGCTGATACTGTGCCACGAATGGTGTTTACTACTGCAGAAAATAAATTAGTGACCATATGATATATACAAGAATAACTCCTAAGTGAATAACTAAAATTGCATAGTCATAAAAAATATTATTTTTTTTCAAAATACCGCTCATTGGGCTAAAACTGAAAAAATATAAAATATTTGCTCCCATATATACAAAGAATACTAGGGATTATAAAAACAATAAATGTAAATCATGTTAAAAAATTATCTCTAAAATGGAGAAAGGAAGAAGAAAGTTATACATAAAAGTCTGGCTTGTACGGGCTTACTATTACTATTCTATTACTATTCTTCAAAAGTTAGTTATAAAACAGTTCTGGTCTATTTCTAAATTCATACCATGTGGGTTCAATGTTTTCAACTCATATATTCAATGGATCTCGTTCTTAGAAATCTCCTCTCTTAGGTCAGACTAGACAACCTGGGCCCTTGTTATGTAATAATCAAAAATGGTTTGAAACACTGTCTTTCCTAAAGCATTTACAGATATTATCAATGGGTTCATTGATCCAGGCAGAAAGTTATCTCATAGTTCTACCCACAATGTTGGAGGCCACATGGGCACTCTAATATGTATATGTACTGTCACATGAAACAAATTTCTGTATGGCACTGGTTGTGAGCATGGTTAGATTGAAACCTTGCTCTCTTTTTCTCATTATATTTGACTGTTTTACATGGTAAGCACTTTTTACATCTGATCTAAGAAAGTTTTCTTGTGGGGGAAGGAGATATGAACAATTTTTGTTCTTAATCTTTTGGGCTTTCCTATATATGAACTTTTTTTTTTTGTTAGTATTTTGCCTAGCGTAGAATCCCTCAGAAGTATTGGCCAGTATTTTTTTTACTTTTTTCTCCTTTTTTTAATGCTTGCTGAACGCTGCAATGAATATTATGTCAAAGGTTTAAATCCCCATTGTTTTGTTCTCCAATCTCCTTTGTTCACAAATCTTTTAACAAATATATCTGTTTTGACTTCATAATCATACTCCAGATCACAATTGTGTCCGTTTCTCATGAATTGTCTCATGAAGTGGGTACTTGTATGCCATTTTCCTTTGTGCTTAAATATTAGCAAGTCTAGGAAGTTAATGTGTTCCTCATCCCTGTAAGTTGGATGCCATATCTATTCTGGTTTATGCTGCTCAGAAAAACTTCTTACGTTTCCTGTGTACATTCCCAGGTAATCAAAATGTAATTAATGTATCTCCTATGCAGATTCAACTGAGGTCAATGTTTGTTATAAACATCTTCCTGTTCCATTTATTTAGGAAAATGTTGGCAACACTCTGAGCATATTTGGCACCCAACACCACTCCTTTTATTGGATTATAAAATTTTGATTATCTGAGAAGGTACACAGGAAATGTTAGAAGATTTTCTGAGAATCATAAACCAGAATAGATATGGCATCTGGTTTACAGGGAATATGGATAAGGAACACATTAACTTCCTGGACTTGGTAATATCCAAACACGAAGGAAAACTGCATACAAGGACCCACTTCAAAGACACAGGAATAGTTATATGTAATGGGGCTTGTGGGGTCTGCCTCTTTGTCTGAGTACCTTGTGAGGATAAGCTGAGATCATTTACTTCTGTGATCTCCCAATGGTTGTACAAGTGGCGGAGAACCGAGAATATGTAGTGTTTGACATGCATCTTCTTTATAGTGCTCTCTGCTTCCCAAATAATATTTTTACTAAAACTTATTGTACTTCACTTAAAAAGTCATCAGTGCACTGAAGAATCTGGCATACAAAACTTGAAAAACCACCAAGTAAACCTCCAGGGAATTGGCCACTCACTCACTTCCTGGTAATGAGAGCACTATATATTCTTCTCTTTTCTGAATTTACCATTGCCCTGGTCTGGAGAAGCATGGAGGATGGCACTGGATTGTAAAGCACCCGGAGGCTAGAGTGGGCTAGCACATATGACCTACTATATGTTAGGTCTATGATCAAGGTGAGAACATTAGCTTTTGTGGTGATGAGACCTGGAGATATAGAATTTAAAGTACCAGTGATAAGTGGAAAAGAGTGGATACACACTGGGGTACATGTGTACAAACTGAATATATGTGGACAGCATATTTGTATAATTATACTGCAAGAAAAAGTGGAGCAAGATAAGGATATAGCCCAGAAACATTTTGCTTCATGTTTAACCTAGTACACATGGACAATACTCATTGGTACATACAGACAATTACCTAATATTGTTGTCCATTTTATTTTATGAACATTTAAGGTATATAGTGTTCACTTACACATTGTAGGTAAAGATATAGACACTTTAGAGAGATATTGGTCATTTAAAGTGGTGCACACGGGACACATGGATATGTTTTAAAGTATTTTTTTCTGTTTTAATTCCTTCTTTTTGTACATTTGAGCACGAATAATACTGCTATTGTCACTGGAGTTGTGCATTTCACATTTTAGGTAGTACACATTGTCACGGATCGCAAGATCGCCACCACCAACATGCGACAATCCCACAACCGCTGCCACCAATATGTCACGATCGTAGCTTCAGACCCCAAACCTTCTCACCAAACTCATGACCGAAGGACTGGCCGATCCAAACCGCGATGTGACGTGTGTAACAATACCACGCCCAGCCGCACCCTGCACAAAGATTTTCCAGCTAATGGACTACAATCTATGTACCTGCGACCTGAGCGGTTGTTACTGGGTCAGGTTAATTACACAATTAACTCCTTTTACGCTGCCACCACCTCCTTTTTGTACAGAGAAAGAGGAAACTTGCGTTATCAGTTATAACACTATAATGATTGAAATAATCGTCTGTATAAAATGGTCCGCAGGCCGGTTATACAGAGGTTTAAACCAACAGTAGCGTCTCTTCAAAAGGCAGGAATTCGTAAATTGCAATTAAGGGCTATAGAAACAGTTCAACACTTTCAGAAAGGAAGATTTATTACTAAAAGGGTCAAACAGGTGAAATAAAAATATTTACAGAGAAGATGTAACTAATATATATATATATATATATATATATATATATATATAAGCCTTTGATGTAAGCAGATCCAAGTTTTTTAGAGCATAATGGTGCTTTGATCTCCCGCTGTTACGATGGAAAAATGGAAGATGTCTTTAATTCAACTTACTTAGGCTGACAGCCTGTTTTAAAGTTTCCCGGCAGGGGGTGGTTCTGAAGTAACAAACTAATCCACTGTGCAGGGAGGGGTTGCCAGGCGGGACCCTAAACTGGAGCCAGCATCTTTTCATAATTCATATGCTGTTCCATAATTTCCTATCTGCACAAGCTACAGTCCACCCGTGGGTATTTTATTATGCAGATAAGCCTGAGGATTATATAGATATGAATTATGAAATTGTATGTTACACGGTGTATGAATTTTATGTTTTGGCTCCCCTGATGGTCTGATTTGGCTCTCTGGGAAAAGCTGCCCTTATCTTGGCTTAGGTCAGAAAGGCTACAACTTCCACAGACCGCTCGGCACCAAACTAGGAATGTCTTGTCCTGCCATTGACCCATAACCATTACACACACATCTGGCACTGTGCCTCTCAGGAAGGGGGGGGGAGGAGAAGGATAAGGAAGAAAATGGAGATGCCTACAAAATGGTGGAACCGTGTCCATCTCTGATGCGCCAGTTTGCGACACACATGGATATTTGAATAGGTACAGGAGGATATTTTGCTTCCGGTTTATTTTCCTTTGTTCTTACATTTGAATGCAAATAAGATTGCAGCTATCACTGTGGTTTTGTATTCCACATTTAAAGTGGTACATATGGATAAATGAATAGGTACATGTGGATATTTTTGTTTACAAACACTATTCACAAGAGATTTTTTTGAGTATATATAATTCTTTTAGTACATTTTTCATAAACACTGGATGAGTTTTGTAATACTGCATGGTGCTATTCATATATATTTGTATTTAGGTAGTGCCTCTGCTTTTTAATGTATTATTCCTAATGGAGGATTGGTTAAAAGTTATACATGTATAGTGCAGTAAATGACAGAGGTTTAAAAGGAGAACATTTTAGACAGCGGACAGAGTTGCAATTGGGAAAAATAATTGTTGTCAGTTCCTTTGTACTGCAGTCAAGGACTTCTGAAACCATGTGAGTGGGACAGGATTGCTTAAAGTCCCCATCTTGAGAGAATATGGGGTGTGTGCTGTGTTTCACCTGGAAGCAGTTACATATCAAGGTTGCCAAAGGGGCCCTTCAGTGAAGTTACCCTTTTTGTCCCAGGTTGTTACTTTGAAAGAAGGTAGAGACAGTTTTTTTTATTTACTGCACAACAAATTGCAACATTACTTTACCAACCTTCTTTTCTATTATTAAAGTCTATTTTTCTGCTACAATCCCTTCTGGATATAGTTACCATCAACCCAGAAGGGACTATGCAAAAAGGGAATAATGGATGGCTGTAGGAGTCTGGAAACCACTGGACTGGGGTGAGAGGAAATTGTTGGGGCTGTGAAGGGGACTGTTTCTATAGCTTACCCTGTGTCCACTGTGAGCAACTTGAGGTGTTGGTTCTTGCATCCTCTGTGTTGTCGTACTGTGACTTGAGAAGTTGTTTCTCTGTGTCTGAAGGTGAGACCTGAAAATCTATTAAGAAGGTAATCTCTGTGTCCGGAGCTTTACTTGGGGAAGATGGAAGTTTTACCTGTGTCTGTTCAAAGATGAAGAGCACTGGGTTCTATACAAGGTCTTTGACCTGAAAGAACTGGATTTGGGTGAACAGGCATTCTCTACACCCGGGCTCCTATTCTCAGACAATAGGTGCATGAACTCAACCATGGCCCTACCACAGCCTCCCTCACGCATACCGCATGAAAGGGTGAGTGTGGCCAAATTGCACTACCATGGGAGGACCTTACAGGGGCATTGTTAAATACTAGGAATGCATCATTTTTTTTAAAAACAGTGTGGGGTCCCCCTCCGATCCTCACCAGACCCTTAGGTCTGGTATTAATCTGGAGGGACCCCCAGGTCAATTTGTTTTTTTAATTTTGGTGTGGGGTTCCCCCAAAATCAATATCAGACCTAAGGCCAACTTTTTTTTAATTTTAGCATGGAGTCTTCCTTAAAATCCATACCAGACCCAAAGGGCCTGGCATGGATGAGTGGGGACCCCCACACTATTTTTTTCATAATTTTTAATTTCTGGTATGTTTTGTTTAGTCATCCATTGTTAAGGATGCCGTGGCCGGCTTCCTTAACAACCAGTTATCGTGCGATAAATTACCACGTGAAAATATGTGGTAATCAGTGCAATAACGCTATTTTAAAGCAAAAGTTATTTACCACAAAATTCTTAGTGAATTGCACATTTGCAAAAGATTTACCGCATGCGTTATTTTACCGCATTTTTTCAGTCGTTATTTAACTCTTAGTGAATTGACCCCCTGGTCTCTGGGACACTCAACCCCATGAAGAACTGCACTGAAACATGCTGAGATCTTATATACTAAGTGGTGACTGCGTCAAGAAGCCTGACCAGGAGGTGTTTGACTTCAACCCATGCATGAGGCCCCCATTAACTGGTTCCTGCCACACCTTGAGTCTCTGACCTCCAACATATTTGAGTCTGACAGCTCTGGTGATGGGAACCCAGGAGTCCCGGCAACCCCAACAGGTACTACAGACTGTACTGACTTGTCTGAGGATTCTACCTTTAGCCCAGGTGAGGGGGGAAAGGAAGACACACATGGTCCCTTGTCACCTGTGACCCCGAGTTCACTGAAGATGAACTCTGCTGAAAGCAAAGAAAGTCATCGCCCTTTGCGGTCCAAATGCGGGCAACTTCCTGCAAGCTTTTCTATGTTGTGTGAACTTGATTTTCTTGTTCTGCCTTAACCATGCTCTTAATGCACAATTACTTCTGTTGTTGTTGTTCCTGCTATGTTGTGAAGCTGAGGACATCATCAGTCAAAGAGAGGGGGAGTATACATAGGTGAAGTCTGCTTTCTCCACTGTAGGTGGCACTTGACCAGAGCAGTATCACAATCTGGAGAAGAAGTCAAGAAAAACCTGGTTTCTCTATGGTTTCCTGGTTCCTGGAAGCAGCATTCCGCTTGGCTACCTTGCATTAAGGTGACCTTTGGCAACCATCTTGGCTCAGCAGAGTCTTTATAATTTCATGCCCCCAGATTTTCGTGCTCATTTTTCCAAGTGGCTAGTATAAGGAAAGAGCACCCTTCTGTCAGTGATAAAAAGTGATAGTGGCAGGGAAAGGTTACAGACGAGTAAAGACACGCTAGAGACTCACAATCCTACACAGAAACCTACCCTTTGGGACCGGACAGGTCAAATTCCGCCCTCTGAAGACAGATGCTGTTGGTGCATCTTTAACTGGTGCATCTCTGCCTTGAACTGAACTGTGAGATTTACCCTGTGTGGCTCTCTGCTGCTGGAGCTTTCTGTACTTTAGTTTAACTGCAACCGCGCTCTGTGTATTTACTGCCGCCGCACCACACTGAACCTACCCACACTCTTATAGTATATTTCTTCATTTGCTTTGATTGGCAATGCCACAATGTGGACTGTGAGGGTATACCTAATGGTCAATCATAGTTCGTTCGTCTCTATAATCTCTATCACTTACTGCTGCCCTGGCCCCCATTACTAGCGCCCTCTTTTACTGGCGGCACCACTGTCCTACAGGACCTGGCAGAGCCCCTTGACATATCTGCTCATATACAGGTGCAAAAATGTGGCATGATTAAGCAGGTACAGAAAATTATGTTCTAACACGAAGTCCTGTACCTTCCTAATTGTGTCATGTTAGCACATGGTCAGAGCCGTTCAGCACATCTGCGCGCATCTGGATCAGGCACAACATCATTCACACCTGGGCAAGAAAGATGGAAATGCTGCCCTGCAGCACAAAAGGAATGCAAATAAATGTAAAAAATAAAAACAAATAATTGTGGAAGACGGATTGTGGCTGGAGTCGGACACAAAATTTTATTTTTGGGACTGAAGGGCCACTTTTAAGGAAAATCCTGGCTATTTATTAGTACATAATCCGATATGTCTACCATGGGGTATTGCATTAATGTGCATTGCATTAAGGTAGCCCATCCAAATGAATTGGCAACCAATACACTAGAATAGACATAAAATGGACTTGTATCATTTTTCTGATGCAGCATACCACAATGCATGATAGTGCATTGTCATGTGGGGCCCTCAGCGAATGTGTCTGTTCTCTTTCTTATTTTATTCTCATTTATTCTTCAAGGTCAAACACATTACTACAGAATTCAATATGTAAATAATTTTAAACAATCACATATCTATATATGATTCAAATTTGTAAAAGCTATTTTTTAATCCTTTTGCACAATTTAGTTTATTAAATCCTTATGGTGACCTCCAAAATATTGGTAGATTGAGAGTATTTTATCTTACTGTAGATATTCCTTGTGTTACTATATGTTCTTCAGCCATTATTAGTGCAGTTACAGTATATATGTTCTGTAATGTTTGTGTATGTTGGTATAATAATATTTATACAGAGATTACTTGATTATTTAGACAGTTCTAAATATGATTATTTATTCCTTGTCATACTTGCGTTTATAATGGACGCAACCACTTATATTGGATATGTATTCATTGATAATCCTAGATGTCTGTTTTTTTTCCTAGCTGCCAAATTGTAGTGTGAAATTATTCTGTTCTGTGATGCAGCTATGTTGCCTTGGTAACATCAAAATGTTGATTGTGAAATCATCTAGGTGATCAGCCAAAGGAAGTGTAAACCCATTTTCTGCCTCTTTTTTATTGGTGATGCTGTACAATCCTGGCCCTGTCCCAAAACATGTATTACCATGGCTATTTTTATTATATATTATATATATATATATATATATATATATATATATATATATATATATATAATAGAAAGAGAGAGAGAATAATCAATTTTGGCTACCATCTAGAAGAAAGGGTTAATTTTGAGTTTTAGCCAGTAGTTTGGCTTCCTCTATGTTAATGCTAATGAACTTGTTTAACTGGTTCAAAAGGGCTGGTTGAACAGGAAGGGATGATGGCAGGAAATGGGATGACGCAGGAAACAAGCTCACACAGCCATGTGCTGGAGGAACACACAGAGCTTGTGAATGGAAAGATGGAAGCAGCTATGTCTGTGTTCCCTGACCAAACATCGCGATCATTACAATAGCAAGCATCAGCCATCAGAACGGATTGCCTAATACAAAGTAACAATTAATTGTGTATATTATTGTTATATGCAGAAAATAGAATAAATAGATAGTTTAGGGTCAGCTGCATGTGTTGGCATGTGTATGGATAGATTCACTTTTTTCCTCTCTGCCTTTGAATCTATGTAACTCATGTAGCACTACCCCCTTAGGGGTTGCTTTTGATTTGGATCCCCCTATAGTCCTGCACAGCCAGGCAATCTGCATTCTCCACACAAACTTGAATTCAAAGTCAGAAATCAGTTCTTGAGTGTTTGTTTTGTTGCTTATTGAGGGGATTAGAACTGGGATAGGGTAAGGGGAGTATAGGATGCCCAAGGGAACCGATAATTGAGGACAAACTTTCTAGAACTATTCACAAGCTTCTCTTCTGCAACACAGTCTCTGTTGGAGAGTTAGCCAGCATCTCCTTGATGTACCATCCCAGACCCTAGATGAAATTCTCCTCTTTACCCAGCATTCTGGATATTCTCCTGACAAGGAGATTTTGCTCCTGTCCCTTTTAATGAGGTGAACAGTCACTAGTAGGGGGCTAATCTGGTTTCCCACCAGAGTGCTCCTTCCCCTCTCCGGCCAGGGGGTGCATGTTTATTCACTCAGGTTCTCTGCTGTACCACTCGCTTGCAGGTTGGCTGCTGCTACCAGGCCTATCAGCTGGGCTGCCCTTTCCCTGCCATACAGGTGGTGCTCTCTCAGGGGGCCAGTGAGCTCTAAGTTTTCCATCTCCGTGCTCGCAGGCAGGCCCCATCCCACTAGGCCTCCTGGCAGCCTTCTTCCTATGCCTCACATTTTCCTCTCCACATTACAACTCTAACTCTCCTGCTACTGAGCAGGGTCCAACACCTTCAAGGGTGTCCCAGCCCCTTGCCAAGCCTTCTGTTGGGGTTGGCTGACATCCCTCAAGAATGCAGCCAGCCACTCCTCAGATCCACCCACTGCTTCCAAGGCCTTCCTCCAAAAGCCTCAGGCAGGAGGAAATTCCAGAGGGGCTGGCCTTCAGAGCCTCTCAGCCCTGACCAAAATTTGACCCCTCTACTCAGCTCTTGTCTAACCATTAGGACCCAGATCCCCCTAGCTAAACTAAAAGGGTGCTACATTTATATTTTTAATCCCGTAAAGATACCCTTTTTACCCCATATTTTTCGTAAATGTCTATACTTCCTTGAAGATTGCTATACAACCTGAGACATACGTGTATATAACCAAAGTAATACAATACACAAATCAGGGATTACAATGTATATTTTTTACAAAGTGGCTTAACATTTACAGCCAAGCAGCCACAAAACCTTAAATGCCCAATGCAAATAAAGAAGCTTTGCTTTACTAACCACTATGTCACAGCTGAATTGATATACCAAACTGTGCTAGTCTGACACCCATGTACATAATACATATGCTGGCTATACACATAATGACAATCAATCCATCAATTATACATAGATCAGCAATAACTTTATGACTACCCACCTAATATTGATTAGGCCCCCCTTTTGCCATCAAAACAGCCCTTTCTTCTACCTAAACAGCCCTGACCTATTGAGGAATGGATGCCACTAGACCTCTGAAGGTATGCTGTGGTATCTAGCACCAAGCCATCAATAGCAGATTCTTTACATCCTGTAAGTTGTGAGTTGGGGCCTCCGTGGATCAGACTTGATGTCAAGCACATCCCATAGATGCTCAGTTGGATTGAAATCTGGAAAATGTGGAGATCAAGTCGACAACTCACCCTCATTGGGTTCCTCAAACCATTCTTGAACTATTTTTGCAATATAGAAGGGCTCATTATCCTGCTGCAAGAGGCCACTGCCATTAGAGAATACTGTTTCCATGGAAGGGGGTACTTGGTCAGCTACAATGTACTGGGTGCTATCCAGGGGCGGACTGACCATTTGGAAACTCGGGCACTGCAGGAGGGCCCGGGTCAGTAGGGGGCCCCATGAGATGCCCCTGGTACCGTTTTCATAGGCTTTTTGGAGTTTGGGCAAGGACACAGGGGCCCCATGATCCCCTATTGCCCGGGGGCCCCATGAGTTGTCAGTCCGCCCCTGGTGCTATCTCTTCCCCAGGTAAGAGGTGCACACACAATCGGCCATCCACATGATGTGAAAGAGAATGTGATTAATCAGAATGCTCAAGTACCTATCGTAGGTGCTTTTGGCTGAGGACACTGGTCAACATGAGCAACCTGATGGGTCTGTGGCTATGCAGCCCCATACACAACAAACAGATTTCAGGACATCAACTTCATGAACAGTATGTTTTCTTGCTGCCTAATATATCCCACTGACTTTCAGATGCCATTGCAACAAAATAATCAGTGTTATTTACTTAATTACTGGGGACCTGTATGTCTGTGCATGGAAGGAAACATTGGTGGATTTTCATTAAAAAAAAGAGGGAACAGAAGACATTTTAAGTGGAATACAATTCTCTACAGACGGAATGTTGATGTAACAGGAAATATTTTGGTGTGGATTTAAAGAAAGTTTCCGAAGAAAAGTGTCTGCAGTCTCTGGTCATTTTCTGTACTATGTCTGCAGTCCTTTGTTTCAGAATATTTTTTTTCTGGTTTTTCACCTCTTTTATATTTATATATATATATACACATACATTAATTTCACCAAAGCGCTGATCATAGAGCCTCACTGTGATCATATTAGGTATTGCCGCCTATTCTGTTATTCACATCAGTCAGATATATGTTCACAATATGCATGTAATTTACTGGCTCATATAAGCACTGCACCTTTTCTGCATTTATTATTACTGAGGATACCAAGGGCGGTCCTTTAGTGCTAGCAGCTTACCCATACATAATCATCTTTTCTTTGAGTGCTCACTGACTTTCTATACTGTTATTTACTTAACCTGCCTGTGGTCATAAAGTTATGGCGGATGGGTGTACAGTAGATTCCTTCCAAAAATGTTTGTTCAGCACAACAAAGAAAAAAAATTACATGATCAGGCTGGATTTGCTGTACCCGCAGTATGAGCTATTGCTTTTTAGTGGTAACAGTTATTTATTGATTAAATCAACTACTTGGTGCAATCCATGTAATGATATAGAACAACCAACCAGCACACTGGCAAAACCTATGTAGGAGCCACAGGAATACTGTCCAGGTCTTCCCCAAATGCTTTGCCCCACTGCCAGGCACGTACTGTAGGCTCATTCACACATTTCTTCAATGACCAATCTAGGAGTGTTTTTTTGTTTATTGTTTGGGAGAACATGGGTAGAGTTGAGGAAAGGGAGTGGGATACTCTATAAACAGGAATGCACAGTTGAGGACTCGGGTATTCTTCAGGACAAGCCATGTTAAAGTCTGTGCGTGCAACAAACCGTGGACTTCAACTTTAACCTCTTCACAAATGTGCGGCCTCCCAGCGTCTGGGCCTTGATGCCGAGCGGACACACATTTGTGTGCAATTAAAAAAACATATGTGCTGAGAGCATGCGCCCTGCGCGCTCCCAGCACACATGTCTGGTACTCACAGAAATGTCCCGATCTCCTCTTTCGATCGGGACCTTTCCCGATCATGTGCCTGTTGTGATGGCGAATCACGGTGGTCACATGACCCTAAAACCCCGCCCCGCCTCCCAGCTTCTGAAACCCTTAAAGGGTCGGGAGGCGCCGGCGCCAAGGGGATAAGTGGTAATAACAGTAGTAGTGACTCTTTCTCTTAAAGCCCCAAGAGCAATATCCTTTTTTTAAGAAAGAGGACAGCTCTTCAGCACACTAGCAGGTGTCCCCTTTAGCTAGACCCACAGCTGACAACCTAGCATCAAAGGGGTTAAAGCAGCACAAAATCTCTAAGATGCTTTATAGGTCTGTACTCACAAGGCCAAGAACAGCTGGTTGCCTTCCTCCATGATACCAGACCAGACCATCAGTAGATGGCCCCTCAGTCATCTTTAGCAGTATCCAGGTCTCAGCACGCAGGCCCTGAGGTCGCCCACCTGAGTCCACATAGCAGCAGTTGCCTGGGAGGACAGCATGCCCCCTCCAGGCTGGACCAATCATGTAAAGGAAAAGACCCGGAACCCAGTGTACTCACAGAATATGTACAGTTACCCAGCATGCCTTTAGAGCCAGTCTCTCTGGGTTGGGTCAGAACTGTATCAATATTCATGCTGCTATCTGCATAGCTCCACACTTATGATTCAGTATCTTCTCAAACGTTCTGGATGCAGAGGGAGGTATCAGCCTGGCAGCAGATTATCACATAGCAGACCTAACTGGCAGAACACAGCAGTACTGATTACAAAGTGCAAGTTATACTTTAACCTAACAATAATGACACCCACACTGACTACAGTCACACTATGTGACAACAACTAAATCTAAACCTAGCACCTATCTAGAAGGGTGCAACACTTTGAAGAGATTATGAAACCTCTTAGGTACAGTCAGAAAAATATTCTTCTCTCCTATCAAGTATAATTACAAAAGAGTCTGCACTTAAATAGCTTTACTGCTCTTAGCAAAGAATGGCGCATCAAATTTTGGAGGCCAAGTAACTGATAAATGATAAGATATTAAAACTGAATGAAACCATGCTCTGCCACTTTACGTCTTCAAGGTACTCTAAGTCATCTTATAGATCGTTAAGGACCCATTCACAGTGATTACTGCGAAGATCTTGCTCACGGCAATCATCACTAAGTAGTCAACTTGTCACAGCCTGGACTGAAACAGAACCAACAAAGGTGGAAGCTTTTTGTATTGAGAGGAAAGCAGGCATTGAAGTGCAAGCCATGAAAGCATGGAAACAAGCAGAATCTCAAGCCTCCCAAATGCAAGCTTGTCAGGCAAAAGCCCAGCTACTGTAAATGTCCTCCAAAAGAAAAGAAAGCATCAGCTTTGGCTAAGCTCATAGTTTTGAAGAAGCCATGGAGGAAGGAGTCCATCATCATTTTGATAGCCTACGTTGACCCTTCAAGATGGACCTTGCAATTCATCCTATGCCAGAACAAAGTCAACACAATTGCACAGGATGCTTCAAATCTTGTGCATCAACCCACAGTACATTCACCAGCAGAAGAAGCTGCAACAAACAACTACCAACAAACTCTTGCACATTGGACCCTCTCTACATCCTAAATTAGAGATGTCTTATGAAGCAACTAATGTGTGTAGCACCCTCTAGTGTGCTACTAGAATAGTGTAGTGTATTGTAGGTAAAATCACTGTGTATGACTCATGGTAACTGTGTGAGTCTGTGATTGAGGTTGGGTTATTGAAGGTCAGCTGGATGACTTAACAGGCTGTGGCTCTATCGCCTCCTCCTGACTCTGGAGGACCATGGAACCTTCCAGAAGTCAGTAAGCAGGAGGGGTTGTTTATGGGAGTCTGGCCAATCCCAGGTTTTGAGGCTCTAGGAGCGTGGTAAACTGGCCCATAAATATGGGAGAGTCAGACTGACAGAGGAGTTGGGTGTGAGATGGAGTGCTGAGGAGACTACTCTCGGTACCTGGGAGGGGTCCCCTAGGTCTGGGGGGGGGGAACGCTGGCCTCCAGGCTGGGCTTGGGCTGGGAGGATACATTCAGCAGTGCATCATGAATGGGATCAAAACATGGAGCAGTGGGAGCAAAGAGGACAGACTGAGTACATCAGCACACCTGGGGATCCACAAGGGAAAATACTGAGGGGCGTATTTACCACAAGGCAAACAAGCCACTTGCCTAGGGTGGCATTTTTCAGGGGGGCAGCACCTCCCCCCCAGAAGAAAGGATAAAAGAAGAGACACGCATGCCATAGGAACCAGGTGAGATCTGAGAGAGGCTGCAGGGTGCTTGGTGGTGTATGTAGAGCCTGACTCTTGTTCCTGGGGATGTCAGGAGCTGTGAAGATGAGTGTCTTTCTCTCTATTGCTGGGGGGGGGGGGTAATGGAAGTCTCTCCCAGGTGGGAGGCAGGGGTGTTGTTGGTCAATGTCAGGCTCTCTCTGCAGGAGGAGGAGGAAGGGGGGGGGGTGTTGGTCATTGTCCATGGGTGCAGATGATTTTTGTGTTGCCCAGGGCAGCACAAAACCTAAATACACCACTGGAAAGACTGACACGCTGGACTCAATCTTTTATCCTGTCCCGGGAGATCTTTAGAGCAGCCAGGAGGGCTGGTAGTGTCTGCAGGCTGTGGAGCTGGGACCTGGTCTACTGGGTGAGAAGACATGCTGCTAGTTCCTCGCCCATGAAGGGTTGTTGCTACTGATCCACAAAGACTGAAGGCTTTCAAGGAAAAGAACAGTCCAGGATCTGTTTCTATACATAGGAAGGAAGTTGTCCCCCCTTCATTGATTCAAGCCAAACTGGGCATCCCATAATCCCTATTTCCCTATCCAAATTATTTCCCCCTAATACAATAACAAAACCATGCTCATGGACTCTTCACTGACTGTGGATGAAAGTGTGGAAAATGCCTGTTGCCTGGTTGTACAGAGCTTAGGGGTTCCCACAATACAGCCGCTCCCTAACGTGGGTAGTGATAGATGTGTCATTGCAGATAATCCTGAATCCTGCACAACAGATCCCCTGGTTACACTTTTTGGAGACCCACAAGACCTCCTGATCCCAAGCTTTACCCCTCCCGACTGTTGATCATGTGATGCACTGACAGCCTAATCCCAACAGCACAATGCATGCACTGCACTTTATTTATGACATGGACTGCTGTTGTTCCTTTCTTCTGCATCTTTTGGCAGGGAGATAGCATGGTAAAGCAGATCTTTGACTTTTTCCCACAGCTCTATTAAGCTCCACTCTTCTTACTCAGTTAACACATCCCCAACCCCTCTCAGCTTCTCCCCATCAACTCTAGCAGGTTTCACCATGAAAGAAAGCCATTAGACTAGCCCAAATTCCCAAATTTCTTATACAGTAAATACTAAACTATAAAAAAAATAAATTTAAATAAAAATAAAGCTGGTAAAGAAAGAAATGGGGGTTAGGTAGGAGGTGACAATCCCATAAGGCCACTTTTCTATTTTTTATTTTGTGATCCTGACTACTGGTGGGCCAAACACCCCCCTGTTCGGTTCGTGGTTGAACATTCAAACCTATGAAAAGTTCAACATCTGAGTATGCGGTAAGATACCGCTCAGCTACTAAAATGCTGCATGAGTTATACTATTAAGTCATGAGGTATTTTAGTAGTGAAACATTCTTTAATGTTTCAGCTGTCAGCGGGGTTCCCTGCTTACAGCTAAATGTCAAAATTATTGTCGGCATTTCCTGACAATTCTTTTTTTTTTTTTTTTAAAAACAGTGTGGGGTCCCCCCTACCATCCATATCAAGCCCTTTGGGTCCGGTATGGATTTTTTTAAAATGGTGGTCCCCCAAAATCCATACCAGAATCTTATCAGAGCATGCAGCCTGGCAGGTCAGGAAAGGGGAGGAGAACGAGTGAGCGCCCCCTGAACCATACCAGGCCACATGCCCTCAACATGAAGGGGGGGTGCTTTGGGGCAAGGGAGCCTCCCCTCAAAGCGTCCTGTCCCCATGTTGATGGGGACAAGGGCCTCTTCCTCACAACTCTGGCCGGTGGTTGTGAGGGTCTGCGGGCGGGGGGCTTATCTAACTCTGGAAGTCCCCTTTAACAAGGGGCCCCCGCATCATGCCCCCTCTATGTGAATTAGTATGCGGTACATGGTACCACTACCCATTCACAAAAAAAAAAATGCAGTGTAAAAAAGACAGGAGACAGTCTTTGACAAATCCTTTAATAAAAACTAAAATTTAAAAAATGTCTCCCGAAGTAGATCCAACGTCAATCATTTTGCCCGCCGCCACCACCGTGGTCAGGTGCATTGCTTTGGCGAATCACAATGCACTGTCAGGACACAGTGGATTGTAGGACACCACGGGCAAACAGCTTGCTAAATGCCCTAACCGTTTGTGTGTTCAGCAAACATACGAACGGCCAATGTTCGAGTTGAACTTGCGTTCGACTCGAACATAAAGCCCAATACTAATCCTGACATTAGGAAGGTCTTCTGATGAGTGAAACCCATAGTGGATTTTTGCATATACCAATAGTGAGAATATTAATTAAAATATAGGATACATATATTCTCACTTACATTTAGCGCAAATATTTTATTAGGTATTTTAGTGCATTTTTGCCATAACTGAAAGATAAATTTCTACTCACATTTTGAGCTGCTTAGGCAAAATTTGCCATTTTCCTTGATTTGGGGTGGTGTATTTGGGGTAGTTTAGTTCGCTTACTTAGTATTGTTTGTATGTGTTTGTATTTTATGTATGTGTGTATTATTGTTTTAAATGAATTTATGTTTTCTGTGTTTTCCCTCTGAGAATAACATAATATAATGATGCGCTAATTTGCCAAAAGGTCGAGTCTAGGATATGTGAAATGAACTTCTATAACCCTCAGCTAGCCATTTACAGCCTTAATAACCACCAGACCACCAATGCATTTCGCTGAAATGGCAAAATCTCCTGATTTTTCCAAAATTGAGGGGAATGAAGACTGCGAATTTAGCTCATCCCTATTAGTATGAGGGGTATGGATTGTAATAGGAGGAAGCGCTCTTGTCTTTGCCCCGGAGTCACTCCTAACAGGAGGAGGTTGGCCAGCCTCTATGTTTTCACAGGATGCACACTGATTGTAGACACTTCTCTTTGGTCACTGTTGTATGACAGAAGGCATCCCCAGCAACCCTTTATATGTGCCTGTTCTTCATACAACCCTGCCATTCAGAAAGTGTCTGAAAGAAAAACTGTTACACAGAAAGCTAGTAAAGGCCCAACTCCAGCGCACCCCTATTCATTGATAATGAAAACCTGTAAAGTAATACTGCCTACTATGTCAGACTTGCCATGACATTTCTAATGCAGGCCATACATGTTTTGAATTCGAGCGATTTTTCCGAAAATCAAAAAGTCGTTCGTTCTGTAATGCGATGGTGCCACCAATGACTTCGAAAATCGGTCGTTTTTTACAAATTTTCCAGCATGCCCAATAAACGAAATGGGGAGGAACCACGAAAATCGGCCAATTATTCTTAGGTCCGATTTTTGTACGAAAAATGTTTGGAATTCGAACCATGTATGGCCTGCATTAGAAGATCCTCTAATGCCCTGGTGTCTAACATGCCCAGGGGCGGATTGACCATTTGGAAACTCGGGCACTGCCTGAGGGCCCGGGGTCAGTAGGGGGCCCCAGGAGATGTCCCTGGTACCTTTTTCATAGGCTTTTTTGAGTTTGGGCAAGGACACAGGGGCCCCATGATCCCCTATTGCCCGGGGGCCCCATGAGTTGTCAGTCCGCCCCTGAACATGCACCCTGCAAGTGCTTTTTATACAACCTGCAGTGTCTCGGGCTGGGCAAACCACCTGGACCCTGACTTCTTGTTTACACCACAGCGCACAAAAAACTCACACAGAAAAAGCATGCCCGCCAATACATGTTACCATGTTTTATATTATTATTATTATTATACAGTATTTACCGTATTTTTCGCTCCATAAGACGCACCTGACCATAAGACGCACCTAGGTTTTAGAGGCAAAAAACAAGAAAAAAAAATATTCTGAACCAATGGACTGCAGACACAGTACAGGGGATGACCAGAGACTGCGGACACAGTGCAGGGGATGACCAGAGACTGCGGACATAGTACAGGAGATGACCAGAGACTGCGGACATAGTGCAGGAGATGACCAGAGACTGCGGACACAGTGCAGGAGATGACCAGAGACTGCGGACACAGTGCAGGAGATGACCAGAGACTGAGGACACAGTGCAGGAGATGACCAGAGACTGAGGACACAGTGCAGGAGATGACCAGAGACTGAGGACACAGTGCAGGAGATGACCAGAGACTGAGGACACAGTGCAGGAGATGACCAGAGACTGAGGACACAGTGCAGGAGATGACCAGAGACTGAGGACACAGTGCAGGAGATGACCAGAGACTGCGGACACAGTGCAGGAGATGACCAGAGACTGCGGACACAGTGCAGGAGATGACCAGAGACTGAGGACACAGTGCAGGAGATGACCAGAGACTGCGGACACAGTGCAGGAGATGACCAGAGACTGAGGACACAGTGCAGGAGATGACCAGAGACTGCGGACACAGTGCAGGAGATGACCAGAGACTGCGGACACAGTGCAGGAGATGACCAGAGACTGAGGACACAGTGCAGGAGATGACCAGAGACTGCGGACACAGTGCAGGAGATGACCAGAGACTGAGGACACAGTGCAGGAGATGACCAGAGACTGCGGACACAGTGCAGGAGATGACCAGAGACTGCGGACACAGTGCAGGAGATGACCAGAGACTGCGGACACAGTGCAGGAGATGACCAGAGACTGCGGACACAGTGCAGGGGATGACCAGAGACTGCGGACACAGTGCAGGGGATGACCAGAGACTGCGGACACAGTGCAGGGGATGACCAGAGACTGCGGACACAGTGCAGGGGATGACCAGAGACTGCGGACACAGTGCAGGGGATGACCAGAGACTGCGGACACAGTGCAGGGGATGACCAGAGACTGCGGACACAGTGCAGGGGATGACCAGAGACTGCGGACACAGTGCAGGGGATGACCAGAGACTGCGGACACAGTGCAGGGGATGACCAGAGACTGCGGACACAGTGCAGGGGATGACCAGAGACTGCGGACACAGTGCAGGGGATGACCAGAGACTGCGGACACAGTGCAGGGGATGACCAGAGACTACGGACACAGTGCAGGGGATGACCAGAGACTGCAGACAGTGCAGGGGATGACCAGAGACTGCAGACAGTGCAGGGGATGACCAAAGACTGCAGACAGTGCAGGGGATGACCAGAGACTGCAGACAGTGCAGGGGATGACCAGAGACTGCAGACAGTGCAGGGGATGACCAGAGACTGCAGACAGTGCAGGGGATGACCAGAGACTGCAGACAGTGCAGGGGATGACCAGAGACTGCAGACAGTGCAGGGGATGACCAGAGACTGCAGACAGTGCAGGGGATGACCAGAGACTGCAGACAGTGCAGGGGATGACCAGAGACTGCAGACAGTGCAGGGGATGACCAGAGACTGCAGGAAGTGCAGGGAATGACCAGAGACTGCAGACAGTGCAGGGGATGACCAGAGACTGCAGACAGTGCAGGGGATGACCAGAGACTGCGGACACAGTGCAGGGGATGACCAGAGACTGCGGACACAGTGCAGGGGATGACCAGAGACTGCGGACACAGTGCAGGGGATGACCAGAGACTGCGGACACAGTGCAGGGGATGACCAGAGACTGCGGACACAGTGCAGGGGATGACCAGAGACTGCGGACACAGTGCAGGGGATGACCAGAGACTGCGGACACAGTGCAGGGGATGACCAGAGACTGCGGACACAGTGCAGGGGATGACCAGAGACTGCGGACACAGTGCAGGGGATGACCAGAGACTGCGGACACAGTGCAGGGGATGACCAGAGACTGCGCACACAGTGCAGGGGATGACCAGAGACTGCGCACACAGTGCAGGGGATGACCAGAGACTGCGCACACAGTGCAGGGGATGACTAGAGACTGCGGACACAGTGCAGGGGATGACCAGAGACTGCGGACACAGTGCAGGGGATGACCAGAGACTGCGGACACAGTGCAGGGGATGACCAGAGACTGCGGACACAGTGCAGGGGATGACCAGAGACTGCGGACACAGTGCAGGGGATGACCAGAGACTGCGGACACAGTGCAGGGGATGACCAGAGACTGCGGACACAGTGCAGGGGATGACCAGAGACTGCGGACACAGTGCAGGGGATGACCAGAGACTGCGGACACAGTGCAGGGGATGACCAGAGACTGCGGACACAGTGCAGGGGATGACCAGAGACTGCGGACACAGTGCAGGGGATGACCAGAGACTGCGGACACAGTGCAGGGGATGACCAGAGACTACGGACACAGTGCAGGGGATGACCAGAGACTGCAGACAGTGCAGGGGATGACCAGAGACTGCAGACAGTGCAGGGGATGACCAAAGACTGCAGACAGTGCAGGGGATGACCAGAGACTGCAGACAGTGCAGGGGATGACCAGAGACTGCAGACAGTGCAGGGGATGACCAGAGACTGCAGACAGTGCAGGGGATGACCAGAGACTGCAGACAGTGCAGGGGATGACCAGAGACTGCAGACAGTGCAGGGGATGACCAGAGACTGCAGACAGTGCAGGGGATGACCAGAGACTGCAGACAGTGCAGGGGATGACCAGAGACTGCAGACAGTGCAGGGGATGACCAGAGACTGCAGGAAGTGCAGGGAATGACCAGAGACTGCAGACAGTGCAGGGGATGACCAGAGACTGCAGGAAGTGCAGGGGATGACCAGAGACTGTAGACAGTGCAGGGGATGACCAGAGACTGCAGACAGTGCAGGGGATGACCAGAGACTGGTACCCGCTCCCACTTCTGCGGAGTTGTCCTTCCCTCTTCTTCCTGGGCCGGCTTCTGTGACAGCCGGGTGTCCACTGCGCATGTGCTGCGCTTTGTGAATGGCCCGGCACCTTCTTGGACCTTTCATGTTTTCCAGAAGACACCGGATCATTCACAAAGCACAGCACATGCGCAGTGGGCACCCGGCTGTCACAGAAGCCAGCGCGGGAAGACTGTGCAGCGCTGGAGCGAGGAACAGGTAAGGCCCTGCAGGAGAGAACAGCTGACATGGTGGCGGCAGAAATACCGGACCGGCCGCTTTATATTCGCTCCATAAGACGCACTGACATTTTCCCCCCTTTTTTTGGGGGAAAAAAGTGCGTTTTATGGAGCAAAAATACAGTATATAGCGCCAAAAAGTTTGCTCAGCGCTGTACATTATAGTGGGGGACAGTACATGAGACAATACAGTAACAATACAATACACGAGGGGTACGAGGGCTCTGCTCCTTGGAGCTTACAATCTAGGATTATAGCACACTGCATTATGTTTTACTGTGCATTGAACTGTATTTTTAGAATTGTTTTTTCCATGCAGGCCACAGTAAAGGTCAAAATACTAACTTTTGTTTTGTACTTTGATAGGCACTTTGCATCGACATGCGTTTTTGTGCGTTGCACTGAATAGAAATGTTAGATGCCTATGTTTTTTCTCAATGGACATCATCATACTAGTGTGGGGTGGATGGGGAACAGAGACAACTGGTTTTAGAGTGTTCTTGCATTGAGTTTGTGTCGATCAACACAGATTAACCACTTGTCCTCCAGAGGATTTACTCCTCCCTTCCTGACCAGGTCACTTTTTGCGTTATGACGCTGCGTTACTTTAACTGACGATTGCGTGGTCATGCAATGCTGTACCCAAATGAGATTTACATCCTTTTTTCCCCATGAATTGAGCTTTCTTTCGGTGGTATTTGATCACCTGTGTGTTTTTTTTATTTTTTGCACTATAAAAAAAAAGACTGACAGTTTTGAGAAAAAAAAAAACAATATTTTTGACTTTTTGCTATTAAACATGTCCAGTAAACAAAATGTAAAAAATCAAATTTCATCATAAATTTAGGTCAAAATGTATTCTGCTACATGTCTTTGCTAAAAATAAAATCCCAATACATGTAAATTAATTGCTTTACTTGAACGTAATAGCGTTTACAAATGGAGGTATAGATAATGGAATTTTTAATTTTTTTTTTGTTTTTACTAGTAAGGGTGGCGATCAGCGACTTATAGCGGGACTGCGGCGGGCATTCTGACACTGGGGGGAACTGACTTGGTGTTACTGACATCCCCAGTGACACCAATACAGTGATCAGTACTAAAGCATTTTGAATGGGCTCAAATTGCACTGTACCACATAACGTACTTCACCAAAACACACTGCAATCAGATGATCACATGATACTTCTGTGATCGGTGAAGGCAAACACTTTGGGACCTGCATTTTGGAGTGTTGCAGACCCCATCTGTAGTGTGTTTTGAACGCAGTGCCAGAAACGCGCATGGAATGGTTATGGTGTGAATGGGGCCTAAGGCCTTATTCACATGGTCACTCCTGTGTTTAGCTTTTCTAAACACAGGAGAAGCAAAATGGCACTTCTTGCCTCTGGTGGGGCTGGCTTAGAAAAAAACCCAGAGGGAGTAAGTGAAGAGACCACATGTCCACATACAGCAGCTTGCATTACTGCAATACTGTATTTTATCCAGACCAGAAGCAGAGACTATTAGGTCATTGTTCCTGTGTACTGGCTGTTTAACTCTAGCTGTTAATGTATATAGTAAGCACACCACATAGCCAAACTGCTTTAGCAATAAAGCGCTGAGCAAACTGTTGGCGCTATATAAATCCTGTATAATAATAAGTTTGTATTAGGCATATACAATACATACAATCACCTAGCAGGTACAGAAAAACCAAGTATGTCATCTAACATAAAGCATAATACAACAAAGATGTACACTTCATTGTTGAATAACAGCAAATAACATGCATGCATATAGGTGCAATGGGCTACAATTACAACAACCAACCTGGTTGATCCTGCCAGTAGCATATGCTTGTCTCAAAGATTAAGCCATGCACATGTAAATACACACGGCTGGAACAGTGAAACTGCAAATGGCTTATTAAATCAGTTATGGCTCCTTTCATAGCTCATTTTTTTTCCTCCTCCTGTCTTTTTTTCACCAGGGTCTGGTCCAGCTTTACTTTTTTACTCTATTCTGGGTATTGAATTCCTGTATTTCTGAACATCAGTACTTATACATTTAAGTGTAGCTCATTGCACCTATATGCATGCATGTTCTTTGCTATTATTCACGAAATGAGGTGTACATCTTTGTTGTATTAGGGCTCATGTACAAGGGGCATTTGGAAAACTCTTCTGAACGATGGAAACTGACTGCTGGAAAACGTAGGTTAAAAAAAATCAGTTTAGTTGCGTCTGCATACCGCGTTTATGCGCGTTTAAGTGCGTTTGCGCTTAGAAGCGTTTTTAAAAGGTAACCTCAGGAGACCCTCCCAAATGCCCAGAATGCACTGAAAAATAGTAAAAAATTAACAATTTCAGACATTTTGAGAGGAATAGAGAGAGCACAAGCAGAGAGAGCAGTATGTATTGAGATGACCTGTCTTTTCTGGTTGTATTCACTATGGATCCCATCATGAGCATAATGCAGCACGTTCTACCATTTTTTCCTTCATGCAAAACCTGGAACTGACTGCGCTGGTGTATTAGGTCCATTTGAATACACGGAAAACACTTTGCATACATTTCTGATGATGAAAAAAGGCTCTGGACAGCATCTGGACATGGAACAGTTAAAAAACACTTCTAAATGCAAACGCTTCTAAACGCGGTTAACCATGTTTACAAGCATTTACACGCGTTTACAAGTGTTTGGCGTTTGAAACGCTGGTAAAATCTACTCCTGAACGCAAGTTTGGTGCGTTCAAAAAAACGACTGTAAACTCAACTGCCTGTAAACGACATAGTGTACATGGACACATAGGAAAACATTAGGGAGAGTTCAGGGGCTGCTGAAAAAACCGCTGAACAGCTCCTAAACGTCAGTTTAGCAGCTGCTGTGTACATGAGCCCTTATGCTTGATGTTAGATGACATACTTGGTTTTCTGTACCTGCTAGGTGATTTTGTAAATGTAGGTACTGTAAATGCCTAATAAAAACGTATTGCTAAAGCAGTTTGGCTATGTGGTGTGCTTACGCTATACATTAAAAACTATTGTACTAACAGATTGATACACTGTTGAGAGGCTTGAGCACCATAAATAATAACATATGATTGGTTGTTGTGTAGTTAATAGTGGTGTGCAGACCTTTATTGCAAATTACATATCTAACTCTAGCTGCCCATAATTTCTTGAGCTGAATCCTTTTGACAGACAAATCTCTGTCCTATTGTTGTTATCTCAAATGCACAGTGCCAGATAGCTAGGTCCGTGCTATTGTATTTCTGTAGTGTTCACCTTCCAGTACATTAGTGGGTGAACCTTTTTATTGCAATAGAGTTTATATATAGCTCATGGGGACTGACAACTCATGGGGCCCCCGGGCAATAGGGGATCATGTGGCCCCTGTGTCCTTGCCCATACTCAAAAAAGCCTATGAAAAAGGTACCAGGAGCATCTCATGGGACCCCCTACTGACCCCGGGCCCTCGGGCAGTGCCCGAGTTTCCAAATGGTCAGTCCGCCCCTGGCTCCTATTATTTTAGTTAAATGCAGCTCCTGTTATTTTAGTTAACCCTGTCCCTTCTGGTCTGGGATTCTGTATCTATTTCTAGCATAGGGTTTGATAAGCAGAATTGGTTAGACCCAGATTATGCATCTGACGGCCACTTCTGGTAGTTAGAGGTCCTGTTGCATACCAGGTTAGCAGCTACTAGGGACTGACTAAAGTGCAGTGTAGAAAGGCTAACATGTTGGTTCCAGCTGGTGAGAATCTGAGTTCCAGGCTGGTTGGACAACAGTTGGAAGATCTCCCCAATATTGCAGATCTCGTCTGCGCGTCTTTGACGCAAATACCGAGGCTGCATCACAATCATCCTCAGAGGCCCCTGCAACTGGATTTTGCTACAACATTCATCTAGAGTTATCTCTATTAATAACTATATATACCCAGAATTATGTGTATACCTCCACCAGGACTCCTATTGGGCCCTTTTCTGATACCTGTTTGTACATTGGACGTACAGTATGTACTAGTAATCTCTTCTTACATAACACTTGCATTATTTCTATATTAGTGCGCATCTATTTTCTCATGGTTAATGTTGTATGGGGGGGACAGTAGATCCTCTGTTCTCAATAACTTTGATTAGATGACTGGTTATTTTCCCAGGAAAGGAATCCCCTCTGTTCAGAGTTCCTTTCCTGGGTGGAGGTACTGCCAACTTTGTTACCAGTCTCACTCTTCCAAATAGAAAAGGTTCTGGTTCTCTTATTTACCTACAAGTTTAGTGCAATATCCTGTTTGTGGAGGGCCATTTTTAATACTCCACCCCCAAAAAAGAGCTATACACTCTACCCCCCCCCCCTAAAAAAATTGCCCTTAGTTATGCACATGCACAAAAGTGTGTTCAGGCATTCAATCCTGAGCATTATACAGGCCTCATCCACAGTGCATGTTTTTAATGCTGCTGTTAGGGGTGGCTGGGTTTTTCTTACTGCCTCTAAATTAGCCTATGTGTCCATGCACACACAGGCATTTAGAGGTATTTAGAGGCAAAATAAAAAAAAACACTGCCAGTGTGTCCAGGAGCAGCAGCATTTTGACAAAAATAAAAAACATTTGATGCCTGTAAACGCATCTAACTGTGCGTTAATGGTAAAGTGGTTGTACACCCTTGCATATACCCAGTAAAGTGACTAGCCTTAGGTGATACACAGAGATGAAACTTATCCTCTTACATATGTTGTACCCATTTATCTGCTGTATTTTCTTCTCTACATCTGTTCAAAGTCCAGAATTTATACAGTTTGTCTGAGAGTTCAGAAAAAAGATGGGAGGAGAGCTAAAAATAAATTCTGCAGAGCTCAGTGAGGAGAGCTGTTAGAGCTGATTGGAGGGAACAGACCCCCCCCCCCCCATCATACAACTCACAGGAACAGAGCTGAGGCTGTCAATCTGCTGGAGGTCCCTCCCTTTTTCTCTTGGTGTTGGGAAAACTTGTCAGAAATGACTCATGCTTATAGCAGAGGAAGGAGGTAGCAGAGAGAAATTACACTTAGTGCACTGGATTGAGACAAGTAAACACTATAGAGGACTACTCTTGGTTCATATTTCATGTCTTAGGCTTACAACAACTTTAACCAGTTTCCACCCAGCCAATAGCAAAATGACGGCTGAACACAACTTTCATCGATCTAGGTGGGCATCATATGATGTCCTCCCGGATCCTGCCTTGCGCGTGCCCACATTGCCGCGCTGTGGTGAGATCCGTCACCGGCTTTGCCCATCGGACACAGCCGATGACAGATCTGTGTACCGGCCTGTTGCCAGTACCATATGACTTCTGTGGCCAATCACAGCAGGTCACATGACAATTGTAAACAATGGATGGCTTCCTTTCATGCCATCTATTGTATACAATTGTGTCGCTAGCTGTGATTGGTCACAGTAATCACATGGTACATACTGGGCCAATCACAGCCCATCTGTGTCATGTGATTAGCTGTGGCCAATCACAGCTAATGACAATAAAAAAACCTGAATGAATTGATTTCATTCAGTTAAATGCTTGCAATGAAATTCTATGCTCTAAGCAATCATAATGTGTAAAAAAAAAAATACTGATCACTTCTCCGGAGTAGTACAATGTTACTACGGTAACATTAAACTACTCTGGATGCAGTGTGTTATGAAAAAAAAATTGTAAAAAAAGAAAAAAAATGTAATAAAAAATTGAAACAAATTGCAAAAAATTATTTTTCCCTACTGTCACCAGTTAGTGTTCCTGTTCACCAACACACCAGTTATATGATGACGCTGTACTGCCCTACTGACAGCATGTAAAATAAAAAAAATGTAAAAACATTTCTTCATTTTCCAAAAAATTATGACAAAAAAATTACAACTGCAAAAAACTTGCCATGCCTCTTACTAAATACCTCAGACTGTCTACTTTCCAAAAAGAGGTCATTTGGTGGATATCTGTACTGTCCTGACATTTTTGGGCTTCAGGAAATGAGACTGGCTGTCAGTACTTCAGGATTGATCGTATTTCAGATATAAACCATGGTTTGTGGACTCTATTTCTGTCCTGCAGACTAATTAATAAATACTGATTTGGGTTATTTTCACCAGAAATGTAGCAGAATACATCTTGGCCTAAATTTATGAAGAACAGTTATTTATTTGCAAACTTTTTTAACAGAAACGAATAAAAATGTGGGTTTTTTTTAATTTTGGTCTTTTTTTGTTAATTTAGCAAAAAATAAAAAACCCAGTGGTGATTAAATACCACCAAAAGAAAGCTCTAGTTGTGTGAACAAAAGGATAAAAATTTAGTTTGGGTACAGCTTTGCATGACCACGCAATTGTCATTTAAACTGAGAAAGCACTGAAAATTGGCCTGGGCAGAAGGGGGTAAAGGTGCCCTACATTGAAGTGGTTAAAATAGAACTATAGGCAACATTGTTTTTTTTCATTTTGGATAGAGCAAGGGAGGGTTATAACCCCTGTCAGTTTTTTTTTTGCCATCTGTGTCCTATTGCAGAGATTTCCCTTCACTTCCTGTCCCATAGCCAAACAGGAAGTAAGAGGAAATCCCTGAAAATTAGGGAATTCCTTGGGGATACCCAAGTGACCAGCACTAATGTCCCCATTGGACGATTTCCCCTCAAATGCTTTTCTGGAGACAACCCAAAATTTTGGGTTTCCTTTTACTTGATATGGTAAACAGGACAAGCGTGAATCTCCTTAAAGGGGGCACAGACAGCAATAAAAACTGACAGGGGTTTTACTGCTTCTCCACTTCATCTAATACGGGAAAAAAAAAACATTTTGCCTTTTGTTACACTTTAACCACTTTCCATCTGCCCTATAGTAGATGTATTGCTACAGGGTGGATGTTCTGTGCAAAATCACAAATAAAAATGTAATTTTGCATTTCTGCCATTGGGGGGCATGCACCTGCTGCTGGAGCACGGCTTCTGCTGTAATTGGACACAGCAGAAGCCAGTTAATGGGTGTTGGCCAATGGACGAGTGCCAGCACCTGATGATTGTCGAGGAGACTGACAAAACTCAGCTCTGCCTATGTAAACAAGGCAGAGCTGTGTTATGTCAGGGGTGATCTGCTAGATTTTATTCAGGGAATAAAATCTAGCAGATTGCCTAGTAAAAACAGCACACAGTGCACATAAAATCACTGGCTAGGCACACATTTCGCCCTAGATCAGGGGTAGGCAGCCTGCAGCTCTCCAGCTGTTGCAGGACTACAAGTTCCATCATGCCTCTGCAAGTCATAGCTGTAACTGTCAGTTTTGTAATGTCTCATGGGACCAGTAGAGTCATGCTTGTAACTTCTGGTCTTTGCAATGCCTCATGGGAAATATAGTTCCACAACAGCTGGAGAGCAGCAGGTTGTCCACCCCTGCCCTAGATGTGTAACTCCTTCCCAGACAGTGTCATTAATACAGAGATGGTGTATATTTTTAGCACTGATCATTGTATTAGTGTCACTGGTTCCCACAAAGTGTCAGTTTGTGTCAGATTGTCCGCCGCAATATCGCAGTCCCGCTATAAGTCGCTGATCGCCGCCATTACTAGTATTAATAAAAAATTCCAGTATATTTACTGCCATTTGTAGACCGTAGAACAAACCAATCAATATACGCTTATTGGAATTGTTTTTACCAAAGTATGCAGAATACATTTTGACCTTAATTTATGAAGAAAAGCCCAGCGCTGGTCAAACACCACTAAAAGAAATTTCTATTTGTGGGGGAAAAAATGACATAAAGTTAACTTATGTACAGCATTGAATGACCACACAATTGTCAGTTAGCCGTCATGCACACTGGACATTTTTACAGCGGCTGTTTTTGGCTTTTGCCATTTTTTTCTACATCTAGTAAACCCCCCAGCATGTTATCCTATGTGTCCATGCACACATAGGCTGT
This sequence comes from Staurois parvus, assembly GCF_062004578.1. Taxonomy (NCBI): domain Eukaryota; kingdom Metazoa; phylum Chordata; class Amphibia; order Anura; family Ranidae; genus Staurois; species Staurois parvus. The sequence continues at coordinate 12,851,679 of NW_028317854.1, read as the reverse complement.
AATCAGCGTTTTTTGGCTGGAAAAAAACCCAGGACTAGTGAGTTTCTAGTGGAGTTTATTAGCTGTAAAAACGCTCTAACGCTGAAAAATGTGTCAAGACGTGGTAAAACGCCACAAAATGGCGTTTTATGGACTTTTTTAACCCAAAAAAATACTTTTTTAGAAAAAAAAACACAAACGTGGAAAAATGCAGAAAAACGTCGCTAAACGCTAATGCAAAACCGCTAAAAAAAGCTGGAAAACTCCCGTTTTTAACGTGACTTTACACATCTAATGTTACCAGCGTTATGAAAACGTCCCATGTGCATGGAGCGTGTGTTGAGCGCTTGAGTGTTAATTCATTTCAATAACCAGAATAAATGATTTTTCTGCCCAATAAAATGAATTTTCTAAGGACAACTATAGTCTGGGTGGAGTACATATGCACGCCATCTAGCGGATGCTGGGAAGAAGAGGCACGCACTGCTGTGTGGATGCCGGGGATGCGGCGTAGAGGGTGAGCCTGTCAACAGACAGCTGCTGGGGCGCGGCTATGTCATTGGGGGCGTGGCTGTGATCCTCTGATCTATGGGCACTGGAGGAAATGAGGCAGTGACAGAAAGCATGGAGCGTCCTGGCAGGTCAGCGCTGGAGGAGCCCAGACCAGACAGAATTCCCAGGGGCGAGCCGTATGACTCTGCAGATCCATGGAGAGCAGGAGGAGGATTCCTGGTGTCAGACAATCACACATCATACCCTGCACAGAACACAGATCAGACCCAGGTAAGACACACATAGACTACTCTCTGTCTGTACACTGGGCTCCTGACACATGGGGGGATGTCACCTAATACAAGGACTTGTCCCTCACCTGTCACCTCTGACATGTCATCTCCATGCTGCCCTGGGTGCCTCAACTGGAAGGTCAGGATCTACAAGGTGCTGGCTTTTAAAGCCAACAAATAATTTAAAGAATTAGAACCTTTTTTATGTTGCTGTTGTTTCCAAATCTGCATTTATCTTCACAAGGTTCCTAGATTGTAAGCTCCAAGGATCAGGGCCCTCCTATCCCTCTTGTATTGAACTGTATTGTTGCTGTATTGTCTCCCGTTATATTGTAAAGTGCTGAGCAAACTGTTGGCGCTATAGATATCCTGTATAATAATAATAACAAGGTTCAATTATATGGCAACCTAACCATTAGGGCAGGGGCGGACTGACAACTCATGGGGCCCCCGAGCAATAGGGGATCATGGGGCCCCTGTGTCCTTGGCCAAATTCAAAAAAGCCTATGAAAAAGGTACCAGGGGCATCTCATGGGGCCCCCTACTGACCCCGGGCCCTTGGGCAGTGCCCGAGTTTCCAAATGGTCAGTCCGCCCCTGTGTTAGGGTCATATCACATGGGAAATGCCATCATCAACAACACTTTACCAAAGGCAGACAATCACTCTGATTGGTCGTCATATTCAAAAATATATATTTTTTAAATTATTATTATACAGGATTTATATAGCGCCAACAGTTTGCTCAGCACTTTACAATATAACGGGAGACAATACAGCAACAATACAGTTCAATACAAGAGGGTTAGGAGGGTCTGATCCTGGGAGCTTACAATCTAAGATATATATATATATCTCAAATAAATAGATATGCAACGCTAAAAAATGTATAACATGATATAAAGACAGTGTAAAAAAAAGGGAATGAACATTAAAATTGATATAGCGATATTATGTCTATATGTAAGAAACGTAATAAGAGTTCCATGGTGATATTAAAAAGTTCGATAGAAAATTGTATCCAAAAACTGTAGTAAGTAATCTGTGACTTGTAATATGAGTGCCAGGGTCTAGTAAGGTGATGCACTTACCAGAAATACATATAATATGAGCGTTATATGTATAATCCTAATGGTGGAGTCATCGGGATCTGGTCAGAGGCTGCGGTGTCATCAGGCTCGGCAGTGGACATACAAGATGAATTCTCACACTCGGGGGTCACACTCCGCTCATAGACTCATCACACAGCTTTGGATATTGGTTCCACACTCCCAAAAGGGCTCCACCTTGTGAGGCTCACAATAAGCAAGCCAGGACAAAAAATGGTGCTAATAGTGTAGTACCGTTTTTTTTTTATTAAATTGTGTAACAAATCCACAAATAAAAGAAATAACTCACATATGGTCACATATAAAATTTTTGTATTTATTTTAATGAGTAGGAGAAAGCTGGACAGATTGGGGTAGGGAGTTTCAGAGGATGGGAGAGGCTCTGGGGAAGTCCTGCAGATATGCTTCCATTACTGCTGAAACTCCATGATGTTCTGTTGCTGGTAAAGGAACGCAGATGGAGTAACGTATTGCTGCTCCATGCAAGGGTGGTGACATCTTAATGCTAGATGAATTTTAGCAGCTCGGTCACTAGGGAAGTTTTGAATGGTTTACAGCTGTCAATACGTAGTACATATTATTATTATTATTATTATTATTATTATTATTGGGCATACAGCAGCATGTCCTCAAATGAAGTGTATCCCATGTCTGCTGGCTTCAATTATAATAATAATAATAATAATAATAATAATGATATATTATTAATATTGTAGTAAGCTCGTGTGTGTTTTTTGTTTTGTTTTTTTTGGTTTTTGTTTTTTTTTCCTCAAATGTTACCTACAGGTAAAGTTATAATAAAGCTTATCTGTAGGTAAAATTAATATCTTCTAAAAGTGCACCATTTAGGAAGGACACTGGTGGGTGGCACTGCTGGGCACTGATGGGCAGCATTGATGATCAGTGCCCTGATTGTCAGTGCGGAAGCCCTCTGTCACATTTGCTGGTTATCGTCAGTAATTTCCTCATGCTGTGACAGAGTAAGGAAAGTGCTGCCCATAACAGGCAACTGTATTTACTTTGATCTGCCGTGTCATTAAACACAGCTGATCACATGATTAAAGGCCGCTGGGATTGGCCTTTTACCTAGTCATGTGATCAGTTGTGTCTGTAGAACACAGCGGCCTCTGACAGCTCTGGGAGGACGTCATATGACGCCCTCCCGGAACTGGGCAACCATGCTGTAGCTGTCATTTGGCTATAGTCTGGTTGTAAAGTGGCTAAAAGTCAACAACTACAGTATTTGTAGCTACTGACTTTTTAAAAAAAAAAACAAAAAAAAAAAAACCTTTTTTTTTTGGGGTGGGGGGTGGAACTCCTTTTAAGTGGTTGAAGACTCTATAGAGAAAATATTGTATTAATGTAATATACCTTATAACAACCTAAAGTTCATAAACTATAGACATTAGGTTCACATTACGGTTTCTTCTTCTTCAGCTGTTAAATGTTTTGGAGAACCTCTAGTGGCCGACATACACACTACTTAGTTCAATGTTATCCCACTAGAGCTCATGCTGGAGAGACCTCCAGAAACCTGCAGGGGGGGGGGGGGGGGGGCTCAAGGTTTGACTGCCCAGGGGTCTCCACTGGGTTTAATCTGGCACTGGGTCAGCCCTGTTCCTGGAGCTTCTTTGGAAACCCATGTCACATATCCCTAGAGGTCTCCGCTTCTTCACAGCGCTGGAGGAAGAATGTGGCACCATGTCATTTAGGGGGTGTCTGCAAGAGACAGCAGGCTCCTGATTGACAAAAGAAAGGAAGATGTCAGCTTGCATACTGCAGTGGTGGATTATAGTGGGACAGTTCACTGGGCATGTGTGTATATTAATGGAGGATAACCCAAGGAGGAGAGTCTGGAAAAAATAACACACGGAAGTGGTGGTCTTCTTTAAATCTGACTACTTACTGATATTTTCAGACTTACAGACCCAGAACAAGCATGCCAAACAATAGTTCTGACTAGACTGGCTACATGCTTGTTGTTGGCTCACTATTGAATTTTTATGGGTCTGGGCCTAAAGCTGCCATACACTAGAAGAATTTTGTACAGAAACATTTTTTGGACCATTTAGTTTTGATTTTCTAGTGGGGTGATTTACTTAAAGTGATTTACTTAAAGTGGTCCTAAAGGCTCAAGGCTTCACTCTATGCATGAAGGTAAAAAATCTGTGTAGCACTCCCACCCCCCCCCCCCCTCCCCTCTTGTAAAGGGGTAAAAATAAAATGAAACAAAACAAAAAATCAGCAGATGATTTTTAATTGAGTGGAGAAGGAGAATTGGTTATTGAGGGCTGATTTAGAGTAAACTAAGGGTTATAAGGGGTTAAACAGTTAAAGCAACCTGACCAGTGAAAAAAAAAAAAGTGTTTTTTTTTTTTGTTTGTTTTTTTAATTAAATGTTTGACTTCATCTACAGATGGAAGCTCCTCCCTCTGATCTGTAGATGAATAAACAGAATAGATACAAATGTCACAAAATGTTACTTTGCTCAGCAGTGAATACAGAAAAATATAATGTTGATAAACATTGTCAGACTTTTTTTTTTTTTTTTTATATAGCTCCAGTTGCCAGGACATTGTCTGTGTACTCAGCAATACAACTGTCATCAGGGGTGGACTGACCATTTGGAAATTCGGGCACTGCCCGAGGGCCCGGGGTTAGTAGAGGTCCCCATGAGATGCCCATGGTACCTTTTTTTGAGTTTGGGCACGGACACAGGAGACCCATGATCCCCTATTGCCCGGGGGTCACATGAGTTGTCATTCTGCCCCTGACTGTCATTAATCAGAGCTGAATTGAGATGTATTGAGACAGGGGGTCGGGGTCCCAGCAGCAGGGCAGAAGGACTGTATGTTCTACACACGCCCTGTGTACACTGATGACATATTTTTGGGGATGTGTGTAGAATGCCCAGAGTCTGCAACTGGTTAAGAAATGAGTGAAGTCTTGAGACAGCCAGTCAGCTAATATTTCTGAAAGAGGTCTGTGATAGATAGATGGCCGCCACTGCCCCCTCCACAGCCCACTACTCCAGTGAGTGCTGGAGGGAGAGAGCAGAGAGCCGGTGACTGCTCACTGAAGACTGAGAACTGAGTGATCAGTGGTCTTTGATTGCTTACTTCTTGGTGTATAGCCAGCGGGGAGCAGTTGCAGCATGGCTCATCTAGGTGAGTATAGATGGTGTTTTTTTTTTATTGTTTGTTTTTGTTTTTTGTTTTTTTCCTGTGCTTCTCTTTTAAAGACATAGGCTCCATGCACACTAGCATTTATTATAAGCCCCTAGAATCTATTAGCATATTTTTCCTGCTCTTAGAAGGTAAAATATGTTATTCTATGTGTCCATGCACACTACTTTAGGCTATTAGCATTTTTTGAGCTTCAGTGTCTAAGAGCAGACGACAAAATTGGCTTTGTAGAGGTTTTTGGAGCGTTTTTCCATCAGAAAAAAAAAAACACCAAATGCTATTAAAACAGTCCTACCAGGCTTTTTTATAGATTTTTTTCTTTTCCTTGACATGAACACATGAAATGTAAAAACGCTCCTAAATGCTATTACCAGCGTTTTTCCCAGTGTGTTTTTTTTTTTTTTTTTTAAGCTTAAAAAAAAACACCTAGTGGGCATGGAGCCTAAGTCGGTGTGAAGTAAAAAAACGCATGCAGCCTTGTAAGAAAGGGCTAAGTCTTATGACCCAGAATTTCAATATGTTGAACTTCTGCATATGGTGACATATGTATAATTTGTCATGTGGTATCCCAGACTGCAGTAGTTAAGCTAAATTTCTGTACACAAATAACATGTCACATGAACTCTCAATAGCCTGGTCTTGTAAAACTTTGCTCCTTATCTCCAGGCATGTAACCTATAACTTGCTGTAGTAGTGGGGGTTGTGGAAAAGTTTCACTGTTGCTGTGTAGAAGCATTTTTTTTTTTTTATTAATACATAATTAGAGTGATCTTAAACCCATTTTTTTCAGCAATGTAAGATGCTGAGGAGTTGAGTGTCTTTTGCTTTTTCAGCAGTTCAATGCTTCCTGTCTTCATACTGTCCCAGGGTCACTAGTCTAAATTTCTTCTTATAAGGGTGGCTCCTTAAAATGTATGCAAACCCTCACCTTTTTTAAAACAACCCATTCAGTTTAAAATAGAAATGAAACGCATTACATTTGTGTATAGTTATTTAATAAATTACTTCTTTTTTTTTTTTTTTTTTTTCGAAGAGCTGCGAGAGGAGAAACAGCAGTGCACTAAACTTTCCAGGGAAAGGCTGTGCAGGGGGAGCCAGAATAAGTTTGATCAATGGAGGAGGACACACGGCATTCCCAAAATTAGAGAACTGATCATGATGTGCTTTCCTGCTTAATGTGGTCAGTTTTAATAGTAAATCAGAGGGCCTGGCACAAACACCAGGGATTTCACACTAAGGAAAAAAATTCAAAGCGAAGAGGATACTTTTTCATACAACTACATAATACAGCAGGCGCATATCAGGAATATGAAGTGTTGGGTTTATATATTTAACTTGAAGGGTTGTATGGGGTGTCCTCCAGAGCCACCATTGCATGCACATCACTGGGAAGAGGACTACAGCCCTATGTGAAAACATTGCCAGCCCCAACACACATTAAGGCTCCGTTCACATTAATTTTGTATGGCTGGCAAAATCACTGCAATTCTGCCCTTGATACCAAAATGTTCTGCAAAACTGACATATTTCACCACACTTTTTCAGGTGCCATTCATTTTCAATGTCACATAAAGGCGGGTGCAATTCTGGTGTGCTAAATCGCTGCAAACAGCATTGAGGGAAGCTTGTCACCCAAAAAGGAGCTTCTTTTGAGGCGACCAGCTTTGGTATTTTGCAGCACGATTTATCGCAGCAGAATGGCACCACATTTTAGGCACCATTAAAGATGAATTTCCCCTAGCATAGCGTTTTGGGATCACGGGCAGAATTGTGGTGATTCTGCCCTTGATACAAAATGCCTAGATATGAACGGAGCCTTATAGAAATGTAAGAACTTTTGCCATGAGTTCAGCTTGAACCAGGGGCGGACTTACCATTTGGAAACTTTGGCACTGCCTGAGGGCCCGGGGTCAGTAGGGGGCCCCATGAGATGCCCCTGGTACTTTTTTCATAGGCTTTTTTGAGTTTGGGCAAGGACACAAGGTCCCCATGATCCCCTATTGCCCAGGGGGGCCCATGAATTGTCAGTCCGCCCCTGTCTTGAACACTAAAATGCACATATATATGAATGTAGCCCAATATCAGAATATTACAGTCAGTCTTTACAAGTTCACCTTAGGACACTAAACCACATAAAGGTTTAGAAAGGAAAGTCACATCTAAAAACAATATTGGCAGCACAAACGTCTTTACATGTATTCACCTATTCTAAGTGAATTAGTGTTCTGTCCTAAATTATACAGCATAGACACTTAAGTGTGTGTAAATAAATAAATAAATATATATATTTTATGTGTGTGTGTTACTGGTGGACAAATAAAAACTAATTTGCCTTTCCGGCAAGATGCTGTATCATTGGGTACATTAGAAAGCGTACTTAAAATGGATCTACACCCAAAAATCAAACATGGCCATGTTTTTGGTGGTGCTCACTCCCACTTACAATGGATGTCTGCCCCTCGTGCAGCCTCCTGGGACAAGTGTCGCCATCAGATTACAGCACTAGTTATCGCATTTGAGCTTTTTATCACAGTCAGATCAAGGTCATGAATTGCACATAAATAGAGCTGTGGTTTTGACTTTTTATCTTTCCTGAAAATGATAAAATGTATACAGGTGTATGTGTTGTGTTGCAGTAGTGTGAGATTTACCACCTGGCTTTTAGCATCTGTTGAATGTGTATTTGATTTGAATATGTAGCATGTTACTGTTGACACTTCAGTTCAAGTGTACCCAGCCTTATCAGAGTAGTCATTTTCTGGTTGCAGGCTTGAGAGAAGCAGATTGCAAAGGAAAAATTTAGGAGCCGTCAGCTCATGAACAGATCTCCTAGGTAGGCAAAAACTGCAGTAGACAGTTACACATTTTAAAGGAATATTTCAAGGAAACCAGAGACCAGCAGAATAAGGGATACAGCACATTAAAGAAAATCTTCACCTCTACACAAAGTTTCACCCCTCTCCCGTTCTTTACTCAAGTGGTCTCCCGATTGTGGCCTGGGGACCAGATGTGGCCCGTTGCTTGCCTTTATCAGGCCCTTGGTGCACTATTCCTCCCACTTGTACAGTGCGCTATTCCTTCTAAACAAACAATGGAGCATAAATCCTGTCACTGATGCCAACAGGCACTATTCCTCCCACTGACACCAATGATGGGGCACTATTCCTACCACTGACACCAATGAGGAAGTACTATTCCTACCACTGACACCACTGATGGTGTACTATTTTTCTCCTTGACACCAATGACGGGACATTATTTCTCCTAATGAAACCAACTGAGGGGCCACTGAAGCTATTGATAGGGCACTATTTCCCCTCCTAATACCATCTGGAATTGTTTAATCCCATTGACACCAGGGCATTTTTTTTTTCTCCTGCTTGCTACAGTCTGGCTCCCCTGAAGTCTGAACAACAGTAAACTGGCCCTTTGTTCAGAAAGTTTTGAGACCCCTGCTCTACACAAATACCTTTTACCTGGGGGCAAGTGATGTGCACAGTGCTCGCCATGCCTCCTGGGATGTGCATGTCTCATATTCCAGGAGGCATTGTCCTCCATTCACAAGGGCAGGCCTTACAGACTAAACCCAGAAGGGCCGGCGGGCCTCTCGATGACATGGCATGGGACTGCACAGTGACAGATGACAAGAGGATCTCAGTGGGACAACATGTGGGATATGCTGGGTGGGTGAGTATCTTAACTGTGCAGAAAACACCACCCAGTAAGTGGGGGTTAAAAAAAATGGAGGGGGGGAGTTCCACTTTAAGTCATGTCCCTTGTGCTGATCTTTGTGTTTTTTGTTTTTTTTGTTTGTTTTATGACTGCACTTAGACTAACATTTCTATGCGGCTCTGATTTGACTGAAAAGTAAGATATTGTTAAAACACATGGTGCTGCTGAGACAACTGAAAACACTACGGGCACATTTACATCAGCAGCAGTCCCTGCTTGACAGGCAACTTGAATGGACTGTGCTTGGTGGCAAACTGCAAATGTAATGGGGAGTGTAATTTTGCCATGACCACCAAGCAAACTGTTGCATGTGTACAACCCCCTCCGATTCCTGTGCTGGGTTAAGGCAGGTGGTAAAACGGTCTCAACAGCCTTTTTTTTTTTTTTTTTTTTTTTTTTACACAGCCCCTCCAGCTCCAGGTGTGAACGAGACCTTTTTTTTCACCTGATGATCCTGTCAGTAATGCACTTCCTTTCCTAGAGTAACAACACTCACTCACTGTACTGTATCTAGGAAAAGTGTTGTCAGCCTGGGATAGGAATTTGGTGTTAAGACTGCCTGTCTGAAACAACTGTAATTCACACATGCATTGCATTGCTTTTTTTTTTTTTTTTTTGTATGACAGCATAAGGCATCCTGTTCACTTGAATGGGCTTTACTATGTCCAACAAACATGCCAAAATAGCTCCTTCACCATTTTTTTGGTAGTTTTTTTGCAATGCGTGTTTTTAGTGCAACTGCTAGTTTGGAGTACCATTAAGAAATAACTGCATCGCACGCGCGATGCGTGCATTTGTTCATTGTTCGCATGTTTCTGCACGTGTTCCTAGAACACGAAGGTGTGGCTGCAGTCTTTAGCATTTATTTATTTTGATGGGTTCCCTTTAAATCTTTTCGTAAACAGCTTATGCTGGCAATGACAGACGTCCTCTAAATGGACACCATAATATCTACATCTTAGGATAAGAGCTTACAATGACTAATATCAGCAAGGTCGATTATTTAGCAATTAGTGGGCAGTTTCCAAGGTGTGTGCTTGAGATTTAAAGCCGTTTAATTGCAGGGAAGTGGTTCTGTTACCCGTACCTATCATAACCATAATTGTAGCTTTAATTTCTTTTACATTTTTGTAAACCCTATTAGAGAGGCTGCGTCATAAGGTCATGGCCGAGGCGTGTCTTGGATATTCAGTGGCTGATTCACATTAGCTTTTCCTCTTGCCTCTAAATAACTTTTGTGATTCCATTCCAATTACTTCATTCTTTCCAACAATACAAGGCAGTTTTTCATCGGCCTGTAAATATTCAAATACAAATAGGTTTCAGAGAACAAAATGTATGGAGGTATACTTCAAAACAAAAAGTTGACTAAAGTGCAGTTTCCACTAGTCATAAGAAATGAAATTAAATAAAATGTTTGTATTTTGTTTTAGATTTACAGAGGAGGTCTAGTGCTAGAATTACTGCCTATGATCTGACGTTTGTGGTGATACCTTACGTGTGGGAACATCACTGTTTGCATACAGGACCGATGCGTGCATTTGTCTTTGCGCACAAATACGGGGGGGGGGGAGGGGGTACTTAAATATTTTTTTTTTTACACTGTCGTTTTTAATTTTTTTTTTTAATTTTATTGTCTCATGGAATGTAAACATCCCTTGTGACAGCAATAGACACGTGACAGGTACTGTTTATGGAGAGATCTAGGGTATATAAGACCCCAAATCCCTCCTCTGCACTTGAAAGCATTGAAAACCCAAAGATCAGTTTTTTTTTTTAATGCTTTCGGATTTGTAGAAATGGCGCAGATAGTTTGAGTAAACCGGAAGTGATGCCAAGTTATCGCTTCTGGTTTACTATAAGGGAGAGACGATCAACGCTGATTCTCACTTTGTTCGGCTGTCCAGCCAGCCAGCGGATGTGCTGGGTGGTTGCTTGGGACTCCTGGTGGGACAGGATCTGAGAGAGCCCCCTCCTGCTTGTACAAGCAATCAAGCAGCCTGCTGTTTTTAGTCAACCTTTACTGCCAACCTTGTGGAATCGCTCTGCTGGATTATACATGTATTTAAAAAGTTTAGAGCAGCCTTTCTCAACCAGGGTGCTGTGAAGTTTCTTCAGGGTGCCTTGGAAAAATGTCAAGAAAATTGGCCAAACATTTTATACAAGCCAGCGGGCGGAACAAGCCTGCCTTTTAGTTACACAAAGTCACAGGTTTTCATTGTGCACCATTACGTCCTTCTAGCCGCCGGCATGCTGACAACCAATGACATCATCAGTTGATAAGGAGGATGTCAGTTGCCTGCACAGCATCCTAGTTTGACCCTCCCCTGCCCCTCTCCATCAGTGCTGGGGTCACATTAGCTCAGTGATGGAGAAAAACTGAGGGAGAAGAGAAACCCTGGAATACTAGTCCGTACTAGTGTGCAAAAGTCTGTTTGCTTTCAAAGAATCAATCGCCTCTAATGTTGGGTGTCCTACATGTATGGATGTTGCTGCATTATATAAAACCATTAGAATCGTTTTTCACATTTTAGAATGGGGCACGTTTTTGATATTATGGACAGTCTTGAGGCACCCCATTTTAGAATGGGGTGCCTCAAGAATGTCAACTTTTAAAGGGTGTCTTGACTGAAAAAAGGTTGAGAAACACTGATTTAGACACAGGCTGATTACATGTGACCATATAATCCTATGGAACTCGGATCCATTGCAGGTCTGCTGCATTTTTATTTTAAATCCTGCTTGCTGCTTTTTTGGTGCACCTCCCCATTGAAATGAATGGAAAACGCATTAAAAAAATGCACCCGTGTTTTTGAGTCACATGTCCTGTAAAAATAACAGCGCAAACGCGATAAAAACGCATATGTGGTTTTGCTACGGATCACTGTGAAAGTAGCCAAAAGGGGGGAAAAGATCTTTTTGACTACAGGGGTAAGATGCAGTGGAAGTTTTTGAAAGTTTTCTGAGTTTTTTTTTTTTCTGTGAACTGGGGAGGGAACTTGATGATGTCAATCTCCCAAATTTCATCTAGAAGGTGGTGAACTCCCTGGGATGTTTTTGGTTGGCCCTAGTGATCCTGTTTTGTGTTTTTGTTTTAATATATATTTTTACAATGTAATGCATGAAGTGCTAGGCATCCTGATTATTTTTATTTATTTTCTCCTAAACTTCTCTACAATGTTAGATTTTTATCTGTACAGTCTATTTTATGAAGCCACTAATGGGACTTTGCATATTTCCATTTAGACCTTAGGTGTGTTTTGGGTTATTCACCAAAACATTTTACTTTATAGTTTGCTATGGCTTTGGGGATGGTTCATGTTTAAAGTGTAAATAAAACCCAAAAATAAAAATGTAATTCTATATTGTAGCTTAGATGTGGAAGCTGCATTCATTTTCTTTTGAAGTGATATTGAGAGCAATTATAATAAAGTCATACTTGCCTGCTCTGTGGAATGGTTTCGTGCAGATCAGCTCCAATCTTCCTCTTCTTGTGTCCCCTGCCGGCGCTCCTGGACCTTCCTCCTTCCCCCAGAGCAAGCAGCTTGCTATGAGGGCACCTGAGCAGGCTCACTCCTGAGCTTCTGCTCTGCATGTCCATTCACACACAGCCACAACTTGGCCTCACTCCCTCTCACCTCAGTGGCTTACTAGCTGTGATTGACAGCAGCGGGAGCCAATGGCTCCCACTGCTGTCACAGCCAATGAGAAGGGAGACACCCCAGAGAGCTAAGCTCTAATACATATCACTGGATTGCCATCAGGCTGGGGTGTGCTGCTAAAAGCAGAAGGTTTGCTACCTTCATGCGTAGAATAAAAAAAACATGAGCCTTTGCAAACTACTAAAAGCCTTTTTCTTTTTTTTCTTTCCTTTATCATTTTTTGCCAGTCAATAACACACTTCCTGTCCTAGGGTGTCTCCACTCTGGATGGAGGCGCAGTGGAGACACCTTTGTACAACGGCATTCTCAAACTGTGAAGAGGGTACTGTTAGATGCATATTTTAACAGAAAAAAATTAGGGAATTATGGAAAAATTCACTGATTGGCTCCTCGCTTTAAAAGTGTTGCAGTCTAAACCATAGATCAAAGCAGAACCAAAAAATATTGCATGGATGGGTAAAGCCCATTCCATGAGACAAGTGGTTAATTGGACAGCAAACGAGACTTGTATTCGATTTATGATGAATAAAAACTATATTTATTCAGTTTAAGCAAAGTCATTTGCAGTAGCAACAAAAAGTAACACACAGTGCTCAGCAACCACAACCACATGTAAACATACACGGCATAAATTTAAGAACCATGTCAATTAAGGACGTCCGGACATCAAATGTGGTATATGTGTATATAAGTCTTGCGGAAGCTCAACCCAAATTAGGGTATAATAAATTATCAATGGGTAAATATTAGAGCTCCACAAGTGTGTCATGCATACACATATACACCCCTGGGCCTGTCTAAATACACTGGTAAGTGCGTGGATGAAATGAAACAAGAGTAGAGATCTCAGGATGCGCAACCACAGAACAAAATATAACAAAAAAACATTGTCAGTTAGTGGTGGACTAGAAAAAGCAATTTTAAGTCCCAAAATCAGCTGTGATATAGATGGTGAGTGAAAAGCCCTACAATCGTATAAAAAAAAAAAAAACGAGAGGGGTGTTTCCAATTGGGCAGCAGGAGGTAATAAACCCATTGGTACTGCCATACAGCTACCTTTATCATCCATTACCCCTCATGAGGGTCTTTGCTTATTTTTCATACAGGTGCCCACATTTTGCACCTTGAATTTCAATTTCCCACTAAGTATAAAGTCAGGACCGACTTATGTACAGCAATTTCTGTAATAACGTGGAATACTGAACATTATATGGCGGCATACCACTGTGTACGGTACATGGTAGATGAACATCCACTTCAATACAGCCCCAGTCCAAGGAGTCATATATGTAGGATGTAATTGACTTGTTCACAGGCCTTAAGGTGGTGTCCCGCCAGTACTGGCAATCGTCTTCCACCCGATAATGTATGTGAAGGGTCTATGCTGTTAAGTTCTTGATTGTCCCAAGATGCCTCTATGTGGGTATAAGGAACGGTCTTACCGCTATGCAGTCATCTCCATTGCAGTGGTATAAGTGATAACTTGCAGCCAAATGTCCAAAGAATGTATCTTGGATCGTAATATCTCAGTCATCTCTCCATCCACAGCACGCCGTCGCCCTCATGATTGGGCCAGTGGGGCATAGAAATGTGATGTCACTGATGCTTCATGATGTCAACGCGTTTCACATACGTACAAGTATAGCTTTGTCAGGATAGCGTGTAGGTGGCGCCATTGCTCCTTTTTAAATGATGGTTTGTCCCACCTCTCTCTACACTATATTGTTATCTTAAAGATGACATTGTGTTATTTACCTGGTCAGGTATTAAAAACTTAATGTTAGTCAAATCTAGATCATTGAGTAAAAAATCAACTGGATATAATTTCTAGGTTTCTAAGTGACCAATATAAAGATGTATCGCAAGTCACTAAATCGCGCCAGATGCAAAAAAAAAAAAAAAAAAAAATATATATATATATATATATATATATATATATATATACACACAGTTGCAAGAAAAAGTATGTGAACCCCTTGGGATTACGTGGAGTTTTGCATGAATTGGGCATAAAATGTGCTCTGAACGTCATCTAAGTTACAACAATAGAAGAACACAGTCTGCTGAACATAATACTACACAAACATTAGATGTTGCCATGGTTTAATTGCACATAACATGTAAACATTCACAGTGCAGGGAGGAAAAAGTATGTGAGGCCGTAGCTTAATGACTTCTCCCAGAGCTAATTGGAGCCAGGAGTGAACCAACCTTGACTCCAATCAGTGTGATGATATTGGATGTGTTGCTGACAGCTGTCCTGCCCTTAAAAAAACACACACCTGTTTTGGGTTTACTGGTTTCAAGAAGCACTGTCTGATGTGAACCATGCCTCGCAGAAAAGAGCTCTCCGAAGACCTACGATCAAGAATTGTTGACTTGCATGAAGCTGGAAAGGGTTACAAACGTATCTTCAAAAGCCTTGATGTTCATGTTTCCACGGTAAGACAGACTGTCTACAAATGGAGAAAGTTTAGCACTGTTGCTACTCTCCCTAGGCGTGGTCGTCCTGTAAAAATGACTGCAAGAGCACAGCGCAGAATGCTGCATGAGGTAAAGAAGAATCACAGAGTGTCAGCTAAAGACCTACAGAAATCTCTGGCACATGCTAACATTTTTGTTGACACATCTACAATAAGGAAAACGTTAAACAAGAATGGAGTACATGGGAGGACACCACGGAGGAAGCCATTGCTGTCCAAAAAGAATATTGCAGCACGTTTGAAGTTTGCAAAAGAGCACCTGGATGTTCCACAGCACTACTGGCAAAATATACCGTGGACAGATGAAACCAAGATTGAGTTGTTTGGGAAGAACACACAACACTATGTGTGAAGAAAAAAAGGCACCGCACACCAACATCAAAACCTCATCCCCACTGTAAAACATGGCGGAGGGAGCATCATGGTTTGGGGCTGCTTTGCTGCCTCAGGGCCTGGATGGATTGTTGTCATTGATTGGAAAATGAATTCCAGAGTTTATCAAGACATTTTGCAGGAAAACGTACGACCATCTGTCCGCCAACTGAAGCTCCGCAGAGGATGGGTGATGTAACAGGACAATGACCCAAAGCATACAAGTAATTCAACAAAACAATGGCTGCAACAGCACAGAATACGCCTTCTGGAGTGGCCCAGTCAGAGTCCTGACCTCAACCCGATTGAAATGCTGTGGCATGACCTTAAGAGAGCGATTCACACTAGACATCCCAAGAATATTGCTACACTGAAACAGTTTTGTGAAGAGGAGTGGTCCAAAATTACTCCAGGTCGTTGTGCAGGTCTGATCTGCAACTACAGGAAACGTTTGGTTGAGGTTATTGCTGCCAAAGGAGGGTCAACCAGTTATTAAGTCCAAAGGTTCACATACTTTTTCCTCCCTGCACTGTGAATGTTTACAAGTTATGTGCAATTAAACCATGGCAACATCTAATGTTTGTGTAGTATTATGTTCAGCAGACTGTGTTCTTCTATTGTTGTGACTTAGATGACGTTCAGAGCACATTTTATGCCCAATTCATGCAAAACTCCACGTAATCCCAAGGGGTTCACATACCTTTTCTTGCAAGTGTGTGTGTGTATGTATGTGTATATATATTTATTTAGGGGCACATCGCGGGCACTGTACATGGTTGATAATACCATATGGTTTTCATCACAAGACTTTTTTTTTTTTCCAACACTGGACTTTATTACTACTTTTTTATCACTGGACTTTAATTTGTGATATCACAGTATTTGTTTTAGTTCACTATAATTGAAGCACAATTTTGTTTGGTCACTTCACATACATTATCGGGTGGAAGACAATTGCCAGTACTGGCGGGACACCACCTTAAGACCTGTGAACAAGTCAATTACATCCTACATATGACTCCTTGGACTCTATTATGGGGCTGTATTGAAGTGGATGTTCATCTACCTTGTACCGTACACAGTGGTGAGCTTACAATCTAGGAGGGATTTTTGATATGATTGTAGGGCTTTTCACTTACCGTCTTATGTGGCACACTATATCACAGCTGATTTTGGAACTTGGAATTGATTTGACTAGTCCACCACTAACTGACAATGTTTTTTTGTTTTATTCTGTTATGTATCCTGAATTCTCATTTCCTTTTTGTTTCATTTTATCCATTCACTTACCAGTGTATTTAGATAGGCCCAGGGGTGTATATGTGTATGCATGACACACTTGTAGAGCTCTAAGATTTATTCATTGATTTAATATACTTTAATATATTTGGGTTAAGCTACCGCAAGACTTATATACACATATACCACATTTGATGTCCGGACGTCCTTAATTGACATTGTTCTTAAATTTATGCCGTGTATGTTTACATGTGGTTGTGGTTGCTGAGCACTGTGTGTTACTTTTTGTTGCTACTGCAAATGACTTTGCTTAAACTGAATAAATATAGTTTTTATTCATCATAATCTGATACAAGTCTCGTTTGCTGTCCAATTAACCACTTGTCTCATGGAATGGGCTTTACCCATCCATGCAATATTTTTTCGGTTTCTGCTGTTAGATGCACTAGCATGCTTAAATGGATTTGACTAATAAAGCCGAACTCCTGCTGAAAGATTTTCTTTAAAATCCATAATTTTTTTTATTTTTTTTTTTGTTACGGTTATGACTTTTGTGGGATAAAATACATGTAGTTTTTTTGTCCCATCTTGTTAAGTGCTTTTTGTAAGTCTAGTTATGAGCACCCCCCCCCCACAACCGATTTGACAACTGCTAGGAAGGAGATGGCTGCTTCATAACAGCAGCTTATCTTGACTCTCTCAGCACTTTCCACAGACAAGTAACTGCAAGAAAAATTAAGGGTGGGAGGGCTGCCTCTGGATTCGTCTTGTTGCTTTTCTGTGGAAAGTGCTCAGATGGGCAAAGTAAACCTCCAAAGCTAAGGTAATGGTAACTCCTCTGAGGGAAGGGGTTCAATCTGTTATTTTTGCAGATCAGAACAATACTAAAATGTCACATTTGTGTAAAGCACCTGGATATGTCCCGTGTCCCTCTTCTTATACCCGAGTATTACATGCATTAGACATGTAGTATTTATCAAATACTTTTTACCTTTGAGCCCTATATAGTAGAAAGGCTGAAAGACCATAATCCATCAGGTTCAACCTTCCACAGCTATAAATTCGACATGTACGTTATTATGGCATCATTTTCATATGGATATATCGCTTCAGATTAGTTTGTGTTTGGAAATCTCCAGTGCCATACACTCCCTAGTTCAGATACTGCTACAATTTCAGGGCGTGGAATGCACAACATTAGATAGGAGTAGTGTTCACTCTGTTCAGCTTCATTTAATGTACAAGTAAAGACTGAATACGTCTTAAAGCGATATTAAACCCAAAGCCAAAAATGTAGTCTGTTGCAGCTTACCAATCATTCAGTGTGGTAGCTGCATTAGTTTTCTTTTTCGTTTGGTGTTTTTTCCCTCTGTTTTCACCAGATGATCTGGCCAGTAATGTAATAATGTGACACTTCTCTGAATGATTGAGTGCAGGAGACACAGTAGACAGGAGCAGTCTAGGGGAGATTACTTTTAAATGTACTACCAGATTTAAATACAGTAAACAAATTGTAGCCAAACTCCAGCTCATTCTTTTATAATCAGTTACAGTAACTGTACTATCTTTTGGTATAAAAGCTTTACATCAAGAAATAGAAACTGGTCATTTTAATCACCCCAGCCAGTGTTAAATGGTTTGTCTTATCCATGTAAATTTGATTCTGCTGGAGAGCTTGTGCTTTTTGAAAACCGACAGACTTGCTGGATGGATCACCAATTGAGACTAGAAGACAGCCTAAAAAAGAAAGCTAATACAGCCATCACATCTAAGAATTGGTAAGCTGCCATATAATAAATAGTTGCTTTTGGGTTTGATACTGCTTTAAGTTGGTCATACAGCAGATGGATCAAAATTCAGCCAGTTCAGCAGACAATGGCCAAGTTACGATCCATCCAAGGCCGTTCCCATTCACGAGAAATTGATAATGCCACAGGAAGGATTCCTCTATCCATCTCACTTGCGCAGATAGAGAAACCTTTCAGGGGTTTTTTTTTTTTTGTTTTTTAAAAAACCTGATCCATGTATGGCCACCTACCGGGACTGACTGAATTTCAATCCATGTATGGCTGCTTCCGCTCAATCCATGTATGGCTGCTTCCGCTCAACAGAAGTCAATCTAAAGATCAACTTTTGTCAAATTGGAATGTTGGAAATATTTTTCTTGATCAGTGACAGTGGAGAGTCCCCTCTCTCAGAATACAATGTCTTAGCAGTGAGAATTCCTCTATCCATCTGACTGTTACCTATTCTAATATTTCCATGAGGGCATCATCCCAAACACATTAAATTAAAAACAATGGATATGTATAATGAGGCTATAAATATGAACCTTGGGCATTATTGACAGAAAACAATTGTCAGCTAAAACATGCACTTTTATAAAAATCAATAAAATTTTAAAAAAAATGTTTTTTTTAAATATAGCAACACTGAAAGTATCCCAAAAATATTGTGTCTTAAGTCTATGCTTTTCATGGCTTAACCACTTTTTCAAGACTGAGGACTTGCTTTCACAAGAGTCATGATAATAAATTCAGATCCATCTACAGAGAGTGTCATATTGCAAAAAATATCTGTATATAAAGTACATATTAAACAAAACCACACTTATTAGTTCAACTGTCCAGAAGGGGAAATATGTTTTTGCTTTTAATTTTGTTTTTAAAACAATCTAAACAAACAAAAATCCACTTAGCCACAGGTTGGTCAAAGTGTCCCTCTGGCCTGTGCAAGGCATAGGAAATAAATAAGGATGCAAACATACCTAGTGTAAGACATACTTCTAAATAACCCAGAATGAATCTGCACCATAAAGGGAAAAGAGAGAAAAGGGAAAGGAATGGAGTGTCTCCGCTTACTAGTGTGTAGTAGACAGTTGAATTGATAAAGCCCTGTATACATCACAATATCGTATGAAAAATGCTGCTTTTAAAGTGATCCTACGATAATCTGATCGTTGGTACACAGCAATCATCTGAAAAGAATAGATGGGGCAAGCGTGAAAATTGTTATCATATAATACCAGATTGTACGATTTTCATTTTAACTAGTACAGTAGTTGTCTGAAAATACAATACAAATACATTCTTCAGAATTTTTATTCCGTCACTAAGGAATTTTCGTAACTTTAGTTGCCTCTTCACTTTTGATATGAGACTAGCATGCAGAAAAAAATGGACGATCATTCGTTCAATATTCTAAATGTGTGTGTGGTGTCTTTAACTGTGGCAGGGCGGCACATGCAGGCTTAGTGGTGTGTGTATACTTTTTTTCCTCCTCCAGTTTTTAGGAGTGCGCAGCGCACCCCTCCTGCGACCACTGTGTCCGGTGGACTGGTAACCAGGTATCATGTTTGGTCATAGTGATCACATGATAACAATGTAAACAACCTGTCATAAATGGTTTTCCATTCATGAACAGTTTGCTTACTGTTGGTGTGTGTGTGTGTGTGTATATAATATATAAATACACTCAAAAGCCACTTTATTACACCTTGCTAGTACCGGGTTGGACTCACTTTTGCCTTCAGAACTGCCTTAATTCTTCGTCGCATAGATTCAACAAGGTGTTGGAAACATTCCTCAGAGATTTTGGTCCATATTGACATGATAGCATCTCACAATTTCTGCAGATTTGTAGGTTGCACATCCATGATGCAAATCTCCCGTTCCACCACATCCCAAAGGTGGTCTATTGGATTGAGATCTGGTGACTGGAGGCCATTGGAATACAGTGCAGTCATTGTCATGTTCAGGAAACCAGTTTGAGATGATTTGAGCTTTGTGACATGGTGCATTATTCTGCTGGAAGTAGCCATCAGAAGATGGAGACACTAGTCATAAAGGGGTGGACATGGTCAGCAACAATACTTAGGTAGGCTATGGCATGTATGCTCAATTGGGCTTAGGGGCCCAAAGTGTGCCAAAATATCCCCCATACCATCAGACCACCACCAGCCTGAACTGTTGATACAAGGCAAGGTGGATCCATGCTTTTATGCTGTTAACACCAAATTCTGACCCTACCACCTGAATGTTGCAGCTGAAATCTAGATTCATCAAACCAGGCAACGTTTTTCCAATCTTCTACTGACCAATTTTGGGGAGCCTGTGTGAATTCTAGTCTCCGTTTCCTGTTCCCAGTGTGGTTTTCTGCTGCTGTAGCCCATCTACCTCGAGGTTCGACATGTGTGTTCAGAGATGGTATTTTGCATACCTTGGTTGTAATGAATGGTTATTTGAGTTAGTGTTGCCTTTTTCTATCATCTCAAACCAGTCTGCCCATTCTCCTCTGACATCGGCAAGGCATTTTCATTGACACAAATGCCACTCGCTGCATATTTTATCTTTTTCTTTTTTCTCTGTAAACCCTAGAGATGGTTGTATGTGAAAATCCCAGTATATCAGTAGTTTTTGAAATACTCAGACCAGCCCATCTGGCACCAACAACCATGCCACGTTCAAAGTCACTAAAATCTCCTTTCTTCCCCATTCGGATGCTTGGTTTGAAGTTGAGAAAGTTGTCTTCACCAAGTCTAGGTG
This sequence comes from Staurois parvus, assembly GCF_062004578.1. Lineage (NCBI taxonomy): Eukaryota > Metazoa > Chordata > Amphibia > Anura > Ranidae > Staurois > Staurois parvus. The sequence goes on along the minus strand of NW_028317854.1, from coordinate 12,830,591 downwards.
TGTGTGTGTGTGTGTGTGTGTGTGTGTGTGTGTGTGTGTGTGTGTGTGTGTGTGTGCACCCTGGCTGTAAATTCATTTTTCTGCATACACCTACAACACCTTTTCTCCAATTTTGCATGTTTGAGTACTTTCTTCTTCGCTTTTTTTTTGGTCAGTTTTGTTGTGACTTCCCCATATTTCCATTTTAGTTGCTTTCTTTGTACTGTAGTCAGGTGCATTGGTTTGGTCAATATCTGCTGACTGACTTTTGAAAGGCAGCTAGACAGTGTGTGGTTTTTGTTGAAAGCCTATAGTCTCACTTCTTTCTGCAGACCTACAGTAATAAAGGAGCAGTAAATTACATGTTGTTGCAGTATGTGTATATAATAGATTATCTATCTATGTGTCATAACATTAAATATATGTAAACCTAACATTCCATAGTTCTGATTTGTGTTCTTGCCAGTCCCTCTGCTTTCTTATTCCTAAAAACTGACCGCACTAGGCATAAGAGCACAGCGTTTTCAGTTCTTTAACTTTGACCATTGGAGAAGAGCAAATCTGAGTTCCCAGCACTCTTCTGCTCACACTCATTCACTGGGAAGATCAGTGAAACTATGGGTTGCTTTTCAAGGTGAGGGTTCACATATACTTTAAGATCACTGACAGGTAAAGTGAAAAACCTTGTTTATCTCATTACAATGGCATCTGAAAGTCCGGTGGATATATTAGCCAGCAAGTAAACATGAAGTTGATGTGATGACGGCAGAAAAATGGCCCTCACAGTTTGTTGTGTATGTGACTGTATAGCCACAGATCTGTCAAGGGCGCCCATGTGTCCACAGCCAAAATTGCCATAGGCACATGAGCATCAGAACTGGACCACAGAATCCCATTTTTTCTTTTACAACTTGTGGATGGCTGGGTGTGAGTACATCGCTTACCCGGAGAAGAGATGACACCAGGATGCAGTATGGAAAGAAGGCAAGCTGGCGGAGGTAGTGTGTTGCTTTTTGCAATGTTCTAGTGGGAAACTTTGGTCCTGCCTTTCATGTGGATGTTACTTTGACACCTACCTAGAAATTGTTGCTGACCAAGTACACCCCTTCATGGAAAAAGTATTCCCTGATGACAATTGTCTCCTTAAGCAGAGTAATGCACCCTGCCACACTGAAAAAGTGGTTCAAGGCACACATCAAGTTTGAGGTGTTGACTTGGCCTTCACATTCCCCAGATCTAAATCCACCCAACATCTGTGGATTGTGCTAGATAAATGAGTTTAATGGAGCCTCCACCTCACAAGTTAGAGGACTGAAAATAATTTGCAATTGGTGGCTTAATGCCAGATACCACAACATACCTTCAGAGGTCCAGTGGCACCCATGCTGCAAAAGGTTCAGGGCTGTTTTAGTGGCAAAAGGGCAACCTACTAAATATTAGGTGAATGGTCATAACGTTAATGCAAATTTGTACGGATGTGCAGGGCATTCAAACCTTTGAAGACACTGGCTCTGTTGTCTGTCTATCCCCACATGTCTAATTTTAACTTCTAAATGCTGAAAGCATTTAATGATTTTCCAAACCACTCTGGTAATTATTCCAGGTAGTGTGTCCTGTTTTATGTTGGCATTTGCCTGCCTCCTCATCTTTCATAGAAATTTTCCTATTAGCTCTTGTTGTGACATACAGATTCTTAGTGCATATTATTTTTAGATGAGTACAGCATCCTGATTTGGTTAGTCCTCTCCAGTGTGCTGTGATTGCCTATTAGCAAGAATAATGTATTCTGTTTTATTTGCACAGCATAGATTCTGAAAATGAATAGGTGTAAAATATGAGACACAATTCGAAAACCTTTTTATCTATGGGGATTTTTTCCTTTTTTTTTTTTTGTGACATTTTATCAAATACATATGACTAAAAATATTATAAATGTCTGAAAGTAATATATATTGCAGTCTTTGATGTACTGAGTATACATGGGCTATCCAACTTTTATAGTGTTTTTTTTTTTTTTTAGGTTGGCCCTCCTAGGTGAGATGCCAGAAGTATATTTACTATACATGATCATGTCAATCTCCATTTCTGCTAGGTGTCAAAACAAAAAAATTATTTGAAAACCACAGGACTATACATTTTATAAAAATAAATAACAAGTGCATTATCATTTTAGTTATTTTAATAACAAATAAGAATGCAGATATTGTACATAGTGCGCATCCCTGAGGAAGTCACGTGACCGGTGACGTAACGTGTGGGTGGAGCCTAGTTACATCACTTTTGGTATTGCGCAAAGCAGGAAGTGTGGTGAGAGGAACCATTTTTGTCATTGGAATTACATGCCTTCACTGGTTTTTTTTTTTTTTTTTTGCACTTTTTAATAGTTTAATAAAGGAAATCTTTTTTTTTTTTTTTTTATAGGTTTGCACTATGATTTGTCCTCTTTTTCCCCTGAGCATTTACCATCCTGGTGGGAGGCTGAAATCCGATCTTTTAAAGGGCCAGTAGCAACGAAATGGCTACTAAGGAATAGCGGAGAAACAAAAGATTTACCAAATTTTATAGTGCTTATGACCTATATGATATATGGGTCAAGGAAGAAGGTGAGTGCATGGCACACTCATTGGTGATGGGAAGCACTTTTTGTATATGTTAGATAAAGTGAACACTTTACAACACTGTTGTGGAGCACGGTGTGTTTTGCTGTAATGTGAGCGCATATGTTTTGTGCTCTCAACCATTGGCTTCAAATTAAATGGTGTTGCGCTACTATATATATATATATACACACGTTTTTGGAGTCGTGATTGAGTGAAACAATTCTGGATTAGTCACCACATGAAACGATTCACTCCTGTAAAAATGCATTTGACCTATTCGAATTTGTAGGTCAGCTTTAAAGGTGAGCAAGGAGAGAATCTTGAGCACAAGCACGTCTTTTGGAAAGTGATTGTTAAATGCACTAATTTGGACATTCTGTGATTTGGGAGTTGGACATTTATTGCAGTGTGGATTTATCGTGAATGGAATTACTGGAGGATTATTTGATTTCATTTATATGTCTGGATGAGGAGTTGGCGCACTACACATTCTTGGTTTACATAGTGCGCATCACTTATTACACTGCAGCGATTTTACATGAAAAAATTGGGCAAATTGATTTAATTCCCAATTGCCTCTCATTTGGAATCAAATTCCTTTTTGTCCCTCTTGCTCCCTCAGTTGTACCACTTTTTGGTCTGAGGGTATAGACCTTTTTTAAATGTTACTATTTTAACTACCAAAAGTGTAAGGGGGTGCTTTTCACACGGGCGTTCCGTATGTCCGGCTTTCATCTGTCTGTTTACAGATGAAAAACTGACACCCATGTATTTCTATGGACTAGCGAATGTAAACGAATCATCTGTTTACATCCATTTTAATGTCCGCATTTTTTTTTTTCATCTTCTATAAAATGAAACGGAATGGATGTAAATGGATGTAAACAGACATACGGTCCATTTTTTGCATCTGTTTTTGCATTGGTTAAGGATGTAAAAAACTGAAGAGAAAATTATGAACAAACTGATTTAAACTGATATAAACCGATCTAAACGTGACAGACCTAATGAAAAAACCGGACCGACCATGTGAAAGGACCTTTTTATACTGCACCAGATCTTTCATACAACATCTAGATTGAGTATAAAGGAAAAATAGCTAGGAAAAAAAACTGTGGACTTAGTGTTACTAAACCCAGGACCCTGCATTCACTATATCTGGTCTCCCACAGTACACAGAACATGGAAGTGCAATTATTTTAGTAAATATAAACTGCTTAATACCTTTTCTCATCAGGAGTTAGAGCAGTCTTGTGACTTCTATCAGTGTCCAGCCAAGCACTGGTTAAAGCTTGTAGGACACCCTTTTGATTGTCCTATGAGGCTGCATGACCCCTGCGGTGTGTGTTTAAACTTCTCTGGACACCCTCTCATCTCATAAGTTGGCCTCTAAAGTGGAATGTTATATTTTTACTGCTGAGAACCATCCTGCTGAGAGGAATGGTGGTTTCTTTTTATTCTTTGCTACGAAAAAAATTGTCACTGTACAACTTTCTTCCTGTTTCTGCTATTCTCATATTGTAATTGGCTGAACCCTAGCTTTCCTTTTTTTTTTTTTTTTTTTTTTTTTTTTATGTATTGTTTCTGAAATGCCTTTTTCGGCATATGCTTTCTCTCTTTCTATATGAGCAGCAAATATAATACTCTAGTTTACTATAGCAACACACAGAACATTTGCATGATTGCATCCTAATTAAACAGTTTTTAGGCTAGGTTCACACCTATGCAGTTTGTGTTTGATCCGTTTCTGCAGTGCTTTTTGCGGTGCGTTTTTGCGCATGCATTTTTTTAATGCATTTTTGACATGTTTTTGATGCATTTTGCGTTTGGTTTTTTTTTTTTTTTTTTTTTTCCCTGGGGGTTTTTTTTCAACTTTTTGCTGGGTAGAATAAAGCGCATCAAAAACCAACTACATGCTTTTCTGCAGCGTTTCAATTGAAGGTCAATTGAACATTTTGCGTTTTTAAAAGAAGTCCCTGAGCCTGGGTTCACAATGATGTGGTTCGGAATTCACACCAGTTTCTGTGCGAATTCCACATCTCATCATAATCACACCCCGTTCATGCGAGTGTGTATGTTACGTTAACAACACCCTGAAATCGGTTCACAAAGTGCGGTGCGATGTGCAGAATTGAATCGCATAGGTGTGAATACCCATGCGATCCGATTCTAGCATGGACCAAAACAGGGTCCTGCACCTTATTGATGCGGTGCGATTTGAGCCATACAAAATTTATGGTTCAAATTGCACCGTGCAGAATTTGCATGTGATTTGCACAGGAATGCGGTGCGGTTCCTGTGCGAATCACATGCGATGTGCCGCACCACATCAGTGTGAACCCAGGCTGACCCTTTCCAGAAACCACAGTAGGTGAAAATGCGGAGATGTGAACCTGTCCCATAGGAAATCATGTTAAATGGACTGCTGTGCATTTCTGTAAAACGCAGTGGAAACCGCATAGGTGTGAACCTAGACTTAAAGAAAAGGTGCATTAACCCTTGTGTTCTTTTTTTATTTATTATATGTATTTTATTTATATTATTTCATTATTTTTGAACCTCCTTTGGGCTGCACTTTCATTCAAATAGTTTCTGCTGATCAGATCTGGTAGTTTTAGATTGATTTCTGTTTAACAATCCTTTTAGAAGTATAACTTCTATAACTGCACCTTTTGGTATAACTTACACACACGTACATTTTCCTGCAACCTATGGAGCAAAAAACAAATGTTCTCGGTTACCTTTCCTGAAGTTGGACCCTGTTTCCAGCAATATTATCTAGTCTGTTGACAACAAGACCTAAATAAAGTCACTCATCATATTTGCATTTTTTTCCCCAAACTGTAAGGATACAGTATATGTGCAATTCATAGTGAAAGTGCCGTTTTGTACTAGACGTTTCTGTATATTTTTGGAAATTTTGCTTGAACAGACGGCTTCTGTTTACAAAACCGCATTCCAAACTAGACTGAGGTCTGGACGTGGCTGTTTTAAAACAGAGAATTTCTTTTGCATACGGTTTACAACACATATACTGCGAGTGGGCAGCAGTTGCAGGCATGGCAGTGTACTTGTACAGTGCTGGCTTTCTTCCGGGTTTGCGGTGTGCATGCATGTGACCCCTCCTGACCCACCCGTGCTGTGATTGGACACAGCACAAGCTTGACAGCAGATTTCAGCTGTAACCTGCTGATCTGCTGTGTCCAATCACAGCACAGAGTTCTGTTTACAAACGCATAGAACTCTGTATACAGAGAACAGCGATCTGTGTGTTTCTTCTCCCTAAAAAGCAGGGAGAAAAACAGGCAGATCTGTGAGTAAAAGCAGCACACATTACACTTGTTAGGCACACAGTTAACCCCATGATTGCCCCTAGATGTTAACACCCTCCCAGCCAGTGTCATTAGTACAGTGTACAATATTATCTCTGATCATTGTATTAGTGTCACTAGTTACACTGAGTCAGTTAGTGACCCTCTCAGCCAGTGTCTGTTAGCAGCAAATTGCCCACCACACTATCACAATCACACTAGAAGTGGCTGATCTCCGCCATTACAAGGATAGTGTTTCAAAGCTGCATAATATCCAGTATATATACACCATAGTTTTGTATATGCTATCACTATTCACACAAACCAATTATTATACTGTTGGGATTTTTTTCACCAAAGATGTGTAGCAGAATACATTTTGGCCTAAATTTGATTTTTTTTTTTTTTGGATAACTTTTATAACCGAAAGTAAAAAATATAGAAGTTTTTTTTAATTTAGTTTTCTCAAAAAAAAATGCCCTGGTCATGAAGGTGGTAAAACCTTCAGGAGGTCAAGTGGTTCTAAAGGCTCAAGGTTTCTTATCTTAATGCATTTAATGTAAAAAACCTTCCCCCTTCACCCTCTTATACTTATCTGAGCCTGATCTGGATCCAGCACTGTGCATGAGAGCAGCGGCTCTCCTATTGCTCCCTCCTCACTGGACAGATTGATAGCAGCGAGAGGCATTGGCTTCTGCTGCTGTCAATCAAATCCTATGATAAAGGATTGGGGGTGGGACAAAGTTCAGATGTCTATGTCAATGGTCGCAGGCAGCTGTTCTCGGGAGCAAGCCTGCACCAGTTTCCCCCCCCCCCCCCCCCCCAGAAGCAACTTCCTTTGGAGGCAGAGGAGGAGGCATAAGCCAGCAGAAGAGGAGAATCAGGGCCATTCCACAGAGCAGAGAAGTATGGCATGTTTATATTTGTAAGAAAAAGAAAAAAAAGTATACAGCCACTTTTAAGCCATTTTGTTGATCATTATTCTTGGAGATCCACATCGTAGATGCCTGATATTCTGCTATAGAATTTACTGACACAGCTTAGAATCTATTACTTCATCAAAGATTGCAGGCTGTTGAAAACAAAGTGACCCTACTCTGTTATAATTCTTCCACCATGCCCATAAGCCACATACCTCCTGCCATGCTGCACAGCCCAGTTGGCGATCTCAAAATATATTCACTTACTCCTCCAGTTTTCTGATTGCATAGTGAAGTAGCTGGAGGCCAACCCTCTGCTGATCCCTACCTTTAACAGGCTTCCCGTGTTGCATTGATAGTACTTTACAATGCAATATACAGTGTGTGTAATAAGTATATATTTACTGTGCGAGACCCCGGCACTGTGTGTAAAAATAATCACAAATGACACAGGGTTCTCACAAATGCAGAGTAAGGGGCTCCAGAGTATCGTTGAGTGGGAAAAAAATTCGTATTTGTTTTTCTCCGGGTTTCATAATTACTGAACCAGGGTCTGGAGTCCAAAAGCTTCAAAGAGTCTTTGGTGGAACAAAGCCTCTAACCCAATGTCCAGGCCTTGCATTAGGTCTAGTTCACAGTGGCATTGAAAGCAGACATTTTGAGGGGCGTTTTTAATGCTCCTCAAACACCTATCCAAATGATACGATGGACAGTACACGGTGCTGTTCACATTATCAAAACCTGAAGCATTGTGTCACATCATTTCAAAATTCCAGTTTATTATAGGCATATGTGGTGCGGTTTTAACACTTGTAAAATTATTATAAAACATGTCAACACCACGCAGGGGGCATTTGGGGTTGTAACGCTTGTAAAACGCCAGTCTAATGCCCATACTAAAGGTCATTAACACCAGTCAAATGCCTATAGTAAAGCTCATTAATGTCAGTCTAATGCCCATACTAACACTATAGGAGCATTTGTTAAGAGTTAGACATTTCGACAAGTGTGAACAAGCCCTTAGATCAGCAGGCTGTGAGTGCAGGTGCTCACTGCCCTTTTGTGTAGGGCTTGGCCCTCATTCAGTGCTCCACCTAGGACCGGTCTGCCATCTTGAGGGGCAGATGTGCTCCACCTGAAAGCCAGGAGGCCTCTTTCATTTTCAATTGCCACTTCAGGTTCAAGAACATGTCCCTTGTGGACCCGACACCTGTAGCTAGCAGCAAAGCAGTCACATCTTTCTGGAGCTATAATTCTTAAAGCATCTGTCTCCACATTAAAAAAAAAAAAAAAAGTAAATACCTACCTGTCTTGCCATCCCTATGCCTCAGATATTTGCTCTCGAAGAGTGGAGCTGACTATAGACCCTTTAGCATCTGTCACTCTTCTGTTTGGATGTCTGCTGCATGCCATGCTTGCAGCTGCAAGTCACTTAAGGACACAATAGTGACAAAGTGGCAGGCTAATGGAACCCCGGTACAAAGCAGGGAACCAGACAACCAGTGGGGTGACATATGCTGAACACTCTGCCTACCTTCACTATTCTAGAGCAAAGATCTGAGGCATGTGTAGTTGGACAGGCAGTTAGAACATATATACAATCACCAGCCACTTTATTAGGTACACCTGTTCAATTGCTTGGTAACACAAATTGATAATCAGCCAATCACATGGCAGCAACTCAATGCATTTAGGCATCTAGACATGGTGAAGATGACTTTATGAAGTTCAAACCGAGCATCAGAATGGGGAAGAAAGAGGATTAAAGTAACTTTGAACGTGGCATGGTTGTTGATGCCAGATGGGCTGGTCTGAGTATTTCAAAACTGCTGATCTACTGGGATTTTTACACACAACCATCTCTAGGGTTTACAGAGAATGATCCAAAAAAGAGAAAATATCCAGTGAGTGGCAGTTGTGTGGACGAAAATGCCTTGTTGGTCAGAGGAGAATGGGCAGACTGGTTGCTGTGACATTCGGATGGTAGGGTCAGAATTTGGAGTAAACAACTTGAAAGCATGGGTCCATCCTGCCTTGTATCAATGGTTCAGGCTGGTGCTGGTGTAATGGATCCATCCTGTCTTGTATCAAGGGTTCAGGCTGGTGCTGGTGTAATGGATCCATCCTGTCTTGTATCAACGGTTCAGGCTGGTGCTGGTGTAATGGATCCATCCTGTCTTGTATCAATGGTTCAGGCTGGTGATGGTGTTGGGGATATTTTCTTGGCACTAGCCAGGTGTACCTGATAAAGTTGTCATTCAGTGTATATGTCTGCTCCCATCAATTAAACTTGTAGGATTTTTTATTTTTTTTTATTTGTTTCATTTTAGGATCCACCCAGGTTATTCTAAAGCTGCAGCCAACACTAAAGATGTTACCAAATATTAAACACTTACCATTTGTATGTGTTTTTTTTCTTTTTCTACTTGTGTGTAACATTGCAGTGCTACACATATCTTTACAGCTGTGCTGTCAGCCCAGTTATTGTATGATGTTAATTGTGTTTAATGTCAATCTAGATGATTTTTTTTACTGGCAGGGTTTTTAGAACTAGGGCAGGTTTTCACCAGAGTAGAGTCTGATGACCACAGTACAATCTCTTCCCATCAAAGGTGGCATCTTAATTGCATTGTTCATAGAACGGGAACACTGTTCTGTTCCATAAAAGCATTTATCTATCGAAGTGTCTGGAACCGCCATCACTTTCCCTGCTGTGGATGATGAATTTGTCTGCCCAGAAATCATGTATTTTTTTTTATGTACAGATTTTCCCCTGGAATACACAACATACATTCATTTTATTTCACTGGAGCCCTGTAAATTCATTTGTCATAGGTTTATTCCTCGGTATTTCTGCTACATTTTTGAAATAACGTTGATATACTGCATATCAGTACCATTGTGTGTAAGGGTCAGCTCACATCTGTGCGATGCGTTTTAGGCATGTTACCATTGAACTCTACAGAAGATGTTTTGAAAGATGCAGCATGCAGGACTATTATTTATATATATATATATATATATATATATATATATATATATATATATATATATATATATATATATATATATATATTTTATTTATATTTTTTTTTTTTTTTTTTTTTTTTTTTTTTTACAAACCATACCTAAACTGCACATAAAATACACAGGTTGAACGGGGCCTTAGCATTAAAGTGTTACTAAACCCACAACAGTAAAATCAGTCTGTATATGCAGTAAAGCATGTTTGCTATTATCACTCTGGAACCTAAAGGGTTAATCCTCCGCATTGTGTAAAAATGAAGTTTGATCCTGCCTTCTCTGATCCTCCCCTTCTACTGTCCCCAATATACTGTATCTCCTGATAGAACAGAGACTTGGAAGTGAGGTGCACATGCTTAGTTTGGTGTGTATTGCTAGAGAATTGTTTTTTTCTAGGGAGGGTGCATGTGATCAGCACAGGGCCAATCAGCACTGTCCAGAAAGAGGGTGAGGGGGTCCTGCAGCCTCATATGTGAGAATGAAAACTCCTTCTACAAGTTGTACAGTGACAATTTTTTTCGTAGCAGAGAATAAAAAGAAACCACCTTTTTCTCTCAGCAGGATAATTCTCAGTAGTAAAAATATAACATTCCACTTTAGACGCTAACTTATGAGATGAGAGGGTGTCCAGAAAAGTTTAAAAACACACCACAGGGGTCATGTAGCCTCATGGGACAATCAAAGGAGAATGAAAACTCCTCCTACAAGCTTTACCCAGTGCTCTGCTGGACACTGATAGAAGTCACAAGACTGCTCTAACTGCTGATGAGAAAAGGTATTCAGTAGTTTATACTTACTAAAATAATTGTATTCCCATGTTCTGTGTACTGTGGGAGACCAGATATAGTGAATGCAGGGTCCTGGGTTTAGTAACACTTTATTTATAAGACTGCTCATCACCAGTGGTCAGTTGTGAGTATTATCATAACCAGGTCACTTTATCATTCTTTTCTCTAAGCCCCTTTTCACACAATTGGTTCAATCAGGTCCGTCTGTCAGTTTTTCAGGCAGACCTGATCAGACAGTCCATTCACCCCTATGGACCAGCGGGTGAAAACGGACTTGTGTCCAATTACACCTGCCTACCTCTGATCCGCTAAAAAAAAAAAATTGAAGGGATTCTGCCCTCTTTTGTTTAGGTGGATTGGATCGAAGGGTAGTCGGATACGGACAGACAGTGGAGTCCATTTACACCCGGCCGCACATACGACAGAGCAGGCTCTGTCCGTGTCCTCTCTGTATAAACTGAGTGGACACAGACCTATGATCTACGAATAAAAGTGCTGCTGTGCTCAAAAGGTGCTTCTCTTACCGGATCAAATTGATCTCCAACTATAGAGATCAAGTGAGCAGATTGTGTCCAAACTCCACCCTGACACTCTTAATGACAGATCCAAGGAGGGTGGAAGGATACAGCAAACCAATGCATGTTCACACCAGGAACCGGCTTAACAATCCCTCCATGATCCTGTATAATTTTATTTCTTATTAGCCCCACTCTTCAGATCAGAATGAAATGTACCTGATCTTGCAGCCTCCTGGGATACTTGCATCACATAAAGGCTGCAAGATTGGCACACAAAGCGACCTAATGCATTATTGGAGCTGGCTGCCCACACACAGAAATGGCAGAAGCTGGACCAAGTTGACGGCGAGGGACTCTCTCTGTGGAACCAAGACAGTGAATCTGAGCAGCTGGACAATGCTGGATTTGATGTGCATGTGAGTATGTGCTTTGAAGAGCACTACAGGCAAGTTGAGAAGAAACATGGATGTGGGTGGAGTTTAGTACCATTTTTAAAAGTGACACTAAATATTTTTATTCTCCAAAATAATTCATACACACATACTGCTTAATGACCTTGTAATCTGTTTTTTAATTTTTTTACTTTTTTTTTTTTTTTTTTTTTTTTTTTTTTTTTTTTTTTTTTTAGTGGTTCAGCATCCCTAACCAGCATCTTCTACTGGGCTTCTTCCCAGTCTTCGGCTGTGGCCACCTTTTTTATTCACAGCCCTGTGCCTGAATGTAAACTCAGCTGCACATGTGCAGCTCAGTGTACATTCCATAGAAGACTTTGGTAGACAGGTAGGTGTCTTTTTATTGCAGATGAGGCATTGCATGTTTCTTCTGCAATAAAGTTCCTGTCTGCTCACAGCTTTTGAAAGGTGGACTTTAGTTCAGCTCTAAATTAGTGATTTCAGTTCTGCTTTAACCTTCATGTTGTGTCTAAGCACAATCTGTAACTCTGCTATTGACAATTCAGAGCTGGGCCTTTTAGCCTTTCTGCTGTTAGCCCACAAAGACCACAAATTTGTTTGACAGATCCTTTCTGGGTTCCAGACTCTAAGTCAAAAGTAGGACTTTGGACTAAAGTGGAATAGACTCCCTCAAGAGTTGGTTCTGGCCAGCTCAGTGGATTGCTTTATAAAAGGCCTCTGGATTCTTTCCTAGATACACAGAATATAACTGGATACTAACATTTATAGGTAAAGTTGATCCAGGGAATATCCGATTGCCTCTCGGGGGATCAGGAAGGAATATTTTCCCATGCAGGAGCAAATTGGATCAAGCTTCGCTGTTTTTTTTTTTTTTGCCTTCCTCTGGATCGACTGTGGGTGTAGGATTATAACTTTTTTTTGGTTGAACTGGATGGACCTGTCCTTTTTTTTTTTTTTTTTTTTTTTTTTTTTTTTTTTTTTTTTTTTTTTTTTTTTTTTTTTTTTTTCAGCCAGACTAACTATGTAACTAATGTAAGTGTACTTAAACCAAAAATAAAATAATCCAGCCACTACTACATCTAAGGACTGGGGGAAACTTACTAAAACTGGAGCACTCAGAATCTGGTGTAGCTGTGCATGGTAAATCAGCTACTAACTTCAGCTTGTTCAGTTAAAGTGTTACTAAACCCAGGACCCTGCATTCACGATATCTGGCCTCCCACAGTACACAGAACATGGAAATGCAATTATTTTAGTAAATCTGAACTTCCACCCCACCTTCTCTATTCATATGAACTCCCTTAATAAACTTGCTGAGCTCATGGTTTATGGAGCATTTTGTTACACACTAAAGAATTTTTACATTGAGCAGTGTTGACAAATCCTGATTTACCTGTTCCCATGGTAACTGGAAAAAGTCACTGCCACACTGTGTGCGTTGCATGGAAGCAGGAGCCATATGAGAAGTACAAAGGTAATCAGATTCTGTTTATTTGGCAGTGTATACAAATAGGTCTGACTGAGGGAGTTTTTAATAATTACTGTTCTACTTGCTCACTATAAGGCGTAGCATATTCATTAAACCATATACCGCCAACAATGACACTAGAGATTCATTAAGAGGGGATTCTGTTAAGGGAGCTCTACATGTGGTTGCTTGATAGAGTTTACAGAGCTGTAAATATGGCTTCTATAGGGGTGTTAAGAAAGCTTAAAGCGGAACTTCACCCAAAAGGAGAAGTTCCACTTTTCTGCCTCCAACTCCCCCTGCCCACCCACACACCCCTTTTGGACACATTTGTTTTTGGGGAGGGGGGTAGAGTGGGTACCTAGTTTATCCTAGGTGCTCCAAGTGGGAGTTCGCTCCCTTCTTTGTCCGCAGCCTTCTGGAACACATCACAGGTGCCAGAAGAGGGACCATTCACAAAGTGCAGCGTGGCTCATGCACATGCAGTGGGAGGCCTGCTGTGTAGCCACAGCCAGCTTCCCTTAGAAAACATGCCTAGAACCCAAAGACCAATTGAAAAACTGGCCCAAGCTCCAGTATTTGTAGCTGCTGACTTTTAATTTTTTTTTTTTTTTTTTGGAAAGACTGAAGCTCATCTTTTATATGGCTGACGGTGAGGGTCAAGAGCTACTGTACACTCATTGGCTACTTTATTAGGTACACCTGTTCAATTGCTTGGTAACACAAATTGCTAATTGGCCAACTCAATGCATTTAGACATCTAGATGTGGCGAAGACTACTTGCTGAAGTTCAGACAGAGTATCAGAATGGGGAAGAAAGGGGATTTAAGTGACTTTAAACATGGCATGGTTGTTGGTGTCAGTTGGGATGGTCTGAGTATTTCAAATTCTGATCTACAGGAATTTTCACGCACAACCATCTCTAGGGTTTACAGCTAGTGGTCCGAAGAAGAGAAAATATCCAGTGAGCAGCAGTTGTGTGGATGAAAATGCCTTGTTGATATCAGAGGAGAATGGGCACACTGGTTGCTGCAACATTCAGATGGTAGGGTCAGAATTTGGCATAAACAACATGAAAGCACGGACCTATCCTGCCTTGTATCAACGATTCAGGCTGGTGGTGGTGGTGGGTGTGTAATTGTGAGCAGCAATTGTGTGGTGTGTGGATGAAAATGCCTTGTTGATGTCAGAAGAGAATGTGCAGACTGGTTGCTGTGGCATTCAGATGGTAGGGACAGAATTTGGTGTAAATTAAGAAAGCATGGATCCATCCTGCCTTGTAGCAACAGTTCTGGCTGGTGGTGTAATGGTGTGGGCGATATTTTCTTGACACTAGCAAGGTGTACCTGATAAAGTGGCCAGTCCATGTATAGCTATGGCTGCAATGGGTGGTTTAAAAATTGCACATATATGGCTGCTTTTGGAATCTGGTTAAAACTGTATATATGCATGTTGGGGAATGGGGTGCCTATATCTGGTGTGTGCCTAGCAAGGGGGTTAAAAGAAATGCATACATGGAAGCAGTAGGGTAATAGGAACTGCATGTCAGATTAAAGCATATTGTAGTTGGCTCGTATCTTTCAGAACTGGCTTCTAGATTTTAGGTTTGTTCAGACCTGCAATAAAGTTTTGAGATCTCTTTTGCATTTCTTAACACATTCTAAATCCTATGAGCAACCTAAGTATACTCATAGACCCAATGGATTATTTAAGTCTTCATATCATGTAATATCTTTGTGGTTTAATTAAAATTTCCTGTGTGGGTTTTTTTTTCACTACTTACTCAATTATTCCTTCTACCATAGGTGTACGCAGCCTATTGCATTAGGATGTGCACCCTGAAGCTCAAACGTGTGTGTGTGTGTGTAGTTGTGTTCAAAATAATAGCAGTCAGACATCACTAACCTGATCAATCACGGTTTTTGGTAGAAATTATATTTCTACATGGCAAATAATTTACTAGCAGGTGTAGTAGAGTAATAGAAATCCAACAGACCCAACAGTCATGACATGCATGCTGCTGATTCTGTGTAATTGAATCACTCATTGACAGGGGCATGTTCAAAATAATAGCAGTGTGGCATTCTATTAGTGAGGTCATTCATTCTTTGAAAAACCGGTGGCAATTATTGCCCTTATTTAAGGAAGGAAGGCAGCAAATGTTGTACATGCTGGTTACAGTGCATTTCTCTCTGAAATTCTGAGGAAAATGGGTCGTTCCATACATTGTTCAGAAGAACAGCGTACCTTGATTAAAAAGTTGATTGGAGAGGGGAAAACATATAAAGAAGTGCAGAAAATGATAGGCTGCTCAGCTAAAATGATCGCAATTGCTTTAAAATGGCAACCAAAACCTGAAAGACGTGGAAGAAAGCGAAAAACTACCATTCGAATGGATAGAAGAATAGCCAAATGGAAAGGACTTAGCCAACAATCGGCTCCAAGAAGATCAAAGAAGGTCTAAAGTTACCTGTGAGTACTGTTACAATTAGAAGACGCCTATCTGAAGCCAAGCTATCTGCAAGAAGCCCCCGCAAAGTCCCACTGTTGGAAAAAAAGACGTGCTGAAGAGGTTACAATTTGCCGAAGAGCACATTGACTGGCCTAAAGAGAAATGGCGCAACATTTTGTGGACTGATTGTTCTTTTTGGGTCTAGTGGCCGGAGACAGTTTTTCAGACGACCCCCAAACACTGAATTCAAGCCACAGTACACTGTGAAGACAGTGAAGCATGGTTGCGCAAGCATCATGATATGGGGATGTTTCTCATACTACGGTGTTGGGCCTACTTATCGCATACCAGGGATCATGGATCAGTTTGAATACATCAGAATACTTGAAGAGGTCATGCTGCCTTATGCTGAAGAGGAAATGTCCTTGAAATGGGTGTTCCAACAAGACAACGACCCCAAACACACAAGTAAACGTGCAACATCTTGGTTCCAGACCAACAAGATTGACGTTATGGAGTGGCCAGCCCAATCCCCGGATCTTAATCCAATAGAAAACTTGTGGGGTGACATCAAAAATGCAGTTTCTGAGGCAAAACCAAGAAATAGAGAAGAACTGTGGAATGTAGTCCAATCATCCTGGGCTGGAATACCTGTTCACAGGTGCTAGAAGCTGGTTGACTCCATGCAACACAGATGTACAGCAGTTCTCAGAAACAGTGCTTACACAACTAAATATTCATTAAGTGATTCAAAGGAAAGCAAAATCTTCAAACATTTTTCAGTTTATATAGTGAATGTTTGAGTTTGTAAAGAAGAATACAAACACTGCTATTTGTTTTTTTTTTTTTTTTTTGAACAGTCTAATATTCACTTTCCTTTAATTTATTTTAGAGGAACACAAATTTGATATATTTTTCTTCATGTTTTTTGTTTTGGAATAGAATGTGTAGTGTTCTCAATGCATTTGTGTGTATGGAAATAAAAGCTATTAGATTTTGAGCTTTATTCACTTTTTTCAACACACTGCTATTATTTTGAACACAACTGTGTGTGTGATTGATATATATATATATATATATATATAAATAATGTTACACATATTCACCTGTTTAGTGGTTAGCACTTCTGTCTAGCAGCACTAGGGTAGCTAGTTCAAATCCCAACCACGGCACTACCTGCCGAGAGTTTGCATGTTGCCTGCATGGGTTTCCTCCTAGGCACTCCAGTTTCCTAACACTCTCCAAAGACATGGTGGTAGGTTAATTGGCTCCTGTTTTATGTTGGCCCTAGAGAGTTGGGGACCTTAGATTGTAAAGCTCCTTGAGGGCAGGGACTGATATAAATTTGCAGAGGTCTTTGCAGAGGTCCCATGATACTAGCTTTCCAAACAATCTGGGAGCTTGGCTTATGGTCATGTGAGCTCCTGCCAGGTGTCCTGATTGGTTGTAAAGCCAGTACCACTCTTCCTTGTGGCACTCTGCTGGTCAGAGAAGATCTTTCTAATTTTCCCACTGACACATTATCTCCCTGCCTGCAGGTTCAGAGTGAAAGAAGTGCTTCCACTTTTGTAAACAGAGCCATTCCATTGGAGATCTTACCAAGTTCCCTGCCGACACAGTGAAAGAAGTGCGGAAGTAGTTTTCTAATTGCAGAGCAGGTCAGTAGGAGACTATTCCCATCTCTCTGCCAGCCCAGTGAAAAAACTGCGGATGCATTTCTCTTATGGCAGAGCCAGTCATTGGGAGACCTTTCCCATCTCCCTGCTAGCATACAGAGTGATATGCTAATGCACACGGGGTGATAAGGGTGTGCCCAGACACACTCCATGTGCATGCCTGTGCATCCTACTATACTCGGCTTAATATACACTGAAGGCTGAACTACTATTGCCAGAGCGGTTGTAGTGGAATACTGTTCTCTGCATTCTGGGGTACAGGGTTTGACAATATAGTATAGCTACTGTGCTATGAGTTTTAGAACTCAACACATATATTTGAAGTAAATACAAAACTATTCCACTAAGCCAAAATACAACAGAAGAAAGAAAAGTTCCCCTACCCACATTGGAATTGTTTTGACATTCTTAGAAGTTGTGTGTAAACAGTGGTTTAGTTTTTGTTGTTAATGTTGTGAACATAGCTACCCATCAGATTAACAGAGTAGAGTCTTTGTTCAATGTTTACAGGTAACAGTCCTCGATACTGATAATTCAATTTACACAAAATCCTTTCTTACCACGTGCTGGCAATCTGAGTCAAACAGATCAATCAGTCCAGGCAGTGATGCCAGGACAATGTAGGCTTTATTAATTACATATTGGCCCTTCTATTACTTAAAACTGCAGTGCCAATGATGTGGTCCTATACCATGGAATGGAGAACGCAAACTAATTTGTACTGTGGACTTAAGTGTCCATCTCTGACTGGTCCACAGCTTTTATGCTAATACCTGTCACACTGAGGAGTTTTTGAAGCATTTGTGTTTAAAAAAAAGCTTCCATATGTTTGTGAATGTATATACAGTATCTAACAGAAGTGAGTACACCCCTCACATTTTTGTAAATATTTTATTATATCTTTTCATGTGACAGCACTGAAGAAATTACACTTTGCTACAATGTAAAGTAGTGGGTGTACAGCTTGTATAACAGTGTAAATTTGCTGTCCCCTCAAAATAACTTAACACACAGCCATTAATATCTAAATCACTGGCAACAAAAGTGAGTACACCCCTAAGTGAAAATGTCCAAATTGGGCCCAAAGTGTCAATATTTTGTGTGGCCACCATTATTTTCCAGTACTTCCTTAAGCCTCTTGGGTATGGAGTTCACAGGTTGCCACTGGAGTCCTCTTCTACTCCTCCATGACAACATCACGGAGCTGGTGGATGTTAGAGACCTTGCACTCCTCCACCTTCCATTTGAGGATGTCCCACAGATGCTCAATAGGGTTTAGGTCTGGAGACATGCTTCCATCAACTTTACCCTCAGCTTCTTTAGCAAGGCAGTGGTCATCTTGGAGGTGTGTTTGGGGTCGTTCTCATGCTGGAATACTGCCCTGCGGCCCAGTCTCTGAAGGGAGGGGATCATGCTCTTCAGTATGTCACTGTACATGATGGCATTCATGGTTCTGTACTGTGTATATATACAATATAAGAACATATACTGTTTTAGTGTTCCATCTCTGCAAATTCTGAGGATCTCATGCTCTACTTGCCTCTACGCTGTAGCTCTCATTGTGGGTTTTGACACATTTGCTTTTGCTCTTTTGTGGTTAACTGATAGCTCTACTGTAATTCATCAGTTGGAAGCAGCAGTTTCGATCTTCCATGCATCAGATGTGCAGTGTAGTACTGCGTATATAACCTCCTTTGCAAAGCTGCACTCATTTTACATAGGTTCCCTCCTTTATGCTTTGAAAAAATACTATCTGAAAAAGTTATCTCCTCTAAACCGATGTGTGAAAGGTTGTACATTGCTTCATGATAGGGACTTAAAGTATATAAAAGCCATATACGGTGGTAGACTTTTGAGCAAACGTCTGTATGAATATCATATGAAAAGTCTTAAAACATTTGATTGCTAAAAATTTTTAACTACTTTCAAAAACAACATTCATAAAGCTAACAAAAACCACATACACTGTTAGAAATTTGTTTGAGAAAAATGTAGCATCCTACTCCTTCAAATTTTCTCATCACAGCAGTTAAAAACAAATGTTGATTTGACCCCACTAATGATTTGAAATTTTTTGTTTTAAGAACATTTGTTTTTCTAACAAAAATCTGCTACTGATATAGCCAGCTTTACTTAAAGTGGTTGTAAAGGCTGAAGGTTTTTTACCTTCGTGCATTCTATGCACGAAGGTAAAAACCTTCTGTGTGCAGCAGTGCCCCCAGCCCCCTCAATAGTTACCTGAGCCTCATCGCAATCCAGCAATGTGAATGACAGCCTTGGCTGTTCTGGGTCTCTGCCTCCTCATTGGCTGAGACAACAAGCGGGAGCCAATGTCAATCACAGCCAGTCAACCAATGAGGAAAGAGGGGGCAGGGCCAAGCCACGGCTCCATGTGTGAATGGACAAATGGTGCAGCGGGTGCCCCCATAGCAAGCTGCTTGCTGTGGGGGCACTTGACGGACAGGAGAAGCCAGGAGAGCCTAGGGGGGACCTGAGAAGAGGAGGATCCGGGCTCCTCTGTGCAAAACCAATGCACACAGCAGGTAAGTATAGATTTTTTTTTTTTTTTTGGAAAATAAAACATAGGAACCTTTAGAATCGCTTTAAGAAAAGTATGGCCAAAGCCTTTTTGGCTGTACTTCTGTTGTGGGGCACAGGAGTACTCTTACTTCCACTCTACTGTGACCCAGAGTCAGTTTTTGCCTGCTCGGAGGTGATGGGAAAGAGTCAGACAAGGTTCCCCAGGGTTGGCCTGGATGGAGTTGGGCTGAAGCTACTGTCACCTATCACATGCTGAGCTTGTATGGTGTGTGTGGTGGCTGATAATTTTTTTTTTTTTTCCTCTCCGTGTTCTGTGGATTTCATGGAGTCAGGGTGGACTCTGAGCCTTACCTGCCTGCCTTAGTGGAATACGCTGAATAGAGGACATAGATACCGGAGCAGAGACCCTAAAGTCGGTTTGGGTTCACAAGCAGGCTCCTATGAAACTGTGAGTGAGATCTCAGTATAGGTAGTCCATTTCTCGCTTTTATTTCATAATGAAACCAAGTATAGGTATGAAACCTTCTGATAACTTGTGTAGGAACATTAAACACTTGGAAGTTCCCTACTTCTTCAGCCAAGTCTATGGTGTATGCCATGAAATCACTAGTAGGCGTTAATGAATTGAATTACCTTTTAACCGCACATAAAACAATGCATAGAATATTGTTTACTAACCCTGCAAGCTGACAATCAGTCCCATTCCCTATATCTATCTAGCTAACTGATGCTTGTTTGCAAAGAATACAATGTTTGGATAATATGTAGTAATTAGCTGTCACACATCTAGGAGTCCTGTCAGCTGGAAGAAATATTTTGCATGCCTAACCTGGTTTGTAAACTCTACCCTTGGCAGCACTAACAAGCAGTGAAGAGGTTTTGACTGTAACATTATTATTATTGACTTACTGCTCAGAAAAATATTACACAAAGTATATGCAAACAAGGTCACCTAGAGAACGTCTCTACAGATTTTTTACATGCAAGGCTCTGATCAGGGCTTTTCTATGTTTGTCTTTTGTTCAAATTCTTTTCAACAAGGCTGCCGAAGTTTTCAAATGTGTGTCCTAAAACATTCAAGGTCTGTCGATTTACATGGCATAAACCTATGTAGATATTTTGATTGTTACAAAGCCGATTAATTCCATGCCCTGTACAAGTCCATGTTTTGCTGACATCAGGATGCACGGGTGTTGCGTGCATACCAGCGCCGGAAGTACCTTAGATGTCTATTGGGATCTTCCATTGCAGAGAGAGCCGCTGTGTCCCAGTGTGACATCCGCAGCACCGAATTCACTTAGTATGAGTTTGAGCACATGCGCCCGTATGGATGTCACATTGGGAGTACATGCAGCCATGTATCCCAATAGACCCCTTGCATGGGGGTGCATGCAACACCTGTGCATACCCTCTACTTCCAAAACACAGCACTGCATGGGACTTCGAATTGATGATTCATGTCATCGTGGCCTAAAAGTCTATTCAAAGAGGTTTATTTACTATTATTATTATTATTATTATTATTATTATACAGTATTTATAAAGCGCCAATAGTTCGCTCAGCGCTGTACATTACAAAGGGAGACAGAACATGTGACAGAACAATACCAATACAATGCAAAACATGAGGGGATCAAGGGCCCTGCTCTTTCGAGCTTACAATCTAGGAGGGAGGGGGTGGTGGCACAGGAGGAGATAGCTGTGGGGGATGGAGTGGTAGGAAGAGTGGAGGAGGTCGGCAAGTTAGCAGGGGGTGGGGTAGGCTTCCCTGAAGAGATGGGTTTTCAGGGTGCGCCTAAAGGAGAGGAGAGTAGGTGATAATCTGATGGGTTGGGGCAGGGAGTTCCAGAGGATGGGTGACACCCTGGAGAAGTCCTGGAGGCGGGCATGGGAGGAGGAGACCAGGGAACTAGAGAGAAGGAGGTCCTGTGAGGAGCGGAGTGTGCGTGCTGGGCGGTACTTGGATATTAGGTCAGTGATGTAGTTCGGGGCAGTATGGTGGACAGCTTTGTACGTCAGCGTTAGGATTTTGAATTTGATCCGTTGCGCAATCGGAAGCCAGTGGAGGGATTGGCAGAGGGGGGTGGCGGAGACAGAGCGGTTGGAAAGGTGAATGAGTCTGGCAGCCGTGTTCAGGATGGACTGAAGAGGGGATAGCCAGCAGCGCGGCAGGCCAGTGAGGAGGGAGTTGCAGTAGTCGAGTCGTGATATGATGAGGGACTGGATGAGCTGTTTAGTGGTTTCTGGGGTTAGGAACGTGCGGATTTTGGCGATGTTGCGGAGGTGGAGTCTGCACGAGTTTGTTAAAGATTGGACTTGGGGCTGGAAGGATAGGTTGGAGTCCAGAATGACACCCAGTACTCTGGCCTGCAGGGCGGGTTTGATGGTAGCGTTGTTGGATGTGACGAAGAAATCAATGGGGGGTGGTGTCCGGGCTGGGGGGAAGACAAGAAACTCTGTTTTGGAGAGGTTCAATTTAAGGAAGTGGAGCGACATCCAGTCTGATATGTCGCTCAGTAGGTGTGTGATTCGGGCTGAGACCAAGGGGGTGAGGTGGGGGGTTGAGAGATAGATTTGTGTGTCGTCGGCATAGAGGTGGTAGTTGAAGCCGTGAGAGTGTATGAGCTGGCCAAGGGAGGAGGTATAGATGGAGAAGAG
Organism: Staurois parvus; assembly: GCF_062004578.1. NCBI lineage: Eukaryota > Metazoa > Chordata > Amphibia > Anura > Ranidae > Staurois > Staurois parvus. The sequence continues at coordinate 12,808,243 of NW_028317854.1, read as the reverse complement.
AAGGGGCCCGAAGACAGAGCCTTGAGGGACCCCAACAGAGAGGGGGAGTGAGGGGGAGGTGGTAGCATTATAGGTAACGCTGAAAGAGCGTTGTGACAGGTAGGATGAGATCCAGGAGAGAGCAGAATCTCTGAGGCCGAGGGAGTGTAGTTTTTTGAGGAGGAGGGGGTGGTCGACTGTGTCGAAGGCCGCAGAGAGGTCAAGGAGTAGGAGCACTGAATAGTGTACTAAAACTGGAGTGTGAAAATCTGGTGCAGCTCTGTATAGAAACCATTCAGCTTCCAGCTTTTATTGCCAAAGCTTAAGTCCTCATGCACACTGGCTGTTTTTGGCTTTTGATGTTTTTTTTTCTACAGTCAGTAAACCCCCCAGCAGGTTATTCTATGTGTTATACAGACTGTAATCAACATTTTTGGCAGGGACATTTTATGGCTGGAAAAAAAAACCCAGGACTGGTGGGTTTCTAGAGGAGTTTTTTAGCTGTAAAAATTCTCTAACGCTGAAAAACGTGGTAAAACGCTACAAACCAGCATTTTGGGTGTTTATTTGACCAAGAAAAGCTTTTTTTATTTTTTTGTAAAAAAAAAAAAAAAACGCTAAAAACCGCAAACGCGGGGAAACTCCACTAAACACAGCTAAATGTTAATGCAAAAACACAAAAAAAAAGCTGAAAAACTTACGTTTTTAACGTGACTTTACACAGCTAATGTTGCCAGCGTTATCAAAACACCCAGTGTGCATGGAACCTAATTGAACAAGCTGAAGTTAGAAGTTGATTAGCTACCATGCACAGCTGCACCAGATTCTGAGTGCACCCGTTTTAGTAAATCTCCTCCAAAGTCTTGTCATTTTTTCTATTGCCATTTGCTCAGAGGCCTGTTACATTATGGAGCACAAGTGTCATTGATCAGTTTTTGTCTAGAATCACAATCGTGGTTACCCAGGGCCTTCACACCTGAGCTCCAGGTAGATTTAAAAACTGAAAACCAAAAAGTGTCATGTACCTGGCTCTGCCATGTGGGCAGCCATAAAGAAGAGAACCGGCACATTGAGATGTACTGTATATTCTTTAGCAATCCCATATCCATAGCTCCCAGCTGTCCCTGATTTCGAGGGACTGTTCCTCATTTGGGACAAAGTCCCTCTCTCCCTCTTTCATCCTTTATTTGTCCCTCATTTTGGTCTGACCTATATATTTGTATATAAAATGCACTACTTCTCTATCAAAAAGTGTTTTATGGTGCCAAACCTTTCATCTAATCTCTAAATTGCTGCATTTGAAAATTTCTAAAAGCCAATAAAAAGGAATAGTAATGGTTAAAAAAGCACTTGTGGGTTTAACCAATCATATTTATTTATATATATATATATATATTTATTTTTTTTTTATTTATTTTATTTTTTTTGTACAATTCTCTTTTTTAAGGGGGGTGAGGCAGGATTGTGTGTCTTATGCCTTCATACTTTTACTAATAGGTGTCCCTCATTCCCATCTTAATACAAAGTATCTTGTTCACAGAAAGATCCTAAGTAAAATGTTCTGCAAAGCCTTTGCATTTACACACAAATAGGCGTGTAAACGTGCATACATGTATACACTGGGAATATACCTCTTCATCCTCTTAGTTTCCAATGTTGCAATATATTTGCATTTTAGATTGTAAGCTGTAAGGCTTGGTTCACATATGTGCGGGTGGTGCCGCTGTGGATCCGCACAAAAATCCATCCAGCCGCACCACCCACACAGAAGAATGTGGACCCGCAGGTGGGTGCCATTAATTCTAATGGCACGCCGACTGCACTGGAAATCGCAACCGTACTGGGAATCAAGGTTCCCGTGCGGGCTGCATTTTCATCAGAAGTGCAGGGACTTCCCTGTGTGCCCCGGGGCACGGGAGTCCATTCAAATGAATGCGCTCTCGTGCCCACGCAAAATGCAACCCGCAGGAACATGGATATGTGAACCGGGGGTAAGGAGCAGGGCTCTCTGATTCCTCAAGTATTGAACTCTACTGTCTGCCCTCATGTTTTAAAGCGCTGTACAAACTATTGGCACCATATAAATCCTGTATAAATAATAATGTGCATAAATTACTCCACTCAAACCTAACATTTTCTATTTTTATTTTATGAACGGCTGTGAGTTCATTGCTGTATTACTGCTCTTTATGCAGCTCTGTAATTTTATATAGACAACAATGCACCTGTGTTCAAATTAGAATAGGAAAAAGTGTCTTTTTTTTTTTTTTTTTTTTTTTTTTGCCATGTGACGAGACCTGCAAGTGAATATAATAAGCTGACGAGGGTACTCCAAAACTTTGTACATTTGTTGGATTACGTTGCAGTGTATGGGAAAGTCTGTACACAGTTGCTTGTCTATGCAATTTGCTTTAATGTGGGCACTTTTCCCAAAGCCTGGGAAACCCTCCTGATCTTGCAGTGTAAAGATATTCACATTTTTGATGATGACTTCATATTTTCTCTGCATGCAAGCTGGCTCCCACTACCATGCCATCTGCCTGAGCGATGAGGGAAGGCTCACACGCCAATTATTCTTCTGTGAGTGTTTGTTAATAATATGGATGCTCTATGTGGGATTTAAGCAATTGTAGCTTTGCTGGATATAAATAACTTTTTATATTTGACTATAATAATAAGTTGTATACTTTTGAATAGGCGTGCTTAACACAGGAACATTCACACAATGCTTAATGTATAATCTAGAGAGCCTGCTACCTAGAAAGGACTATGATTTTTGGAGGTGGGATCAAATTAAAGTATCATTGCATTTAAAAGGCCTTTTTTTGCCAATGCTGGGCAAATAAAAAGTTCACTTTGCATCCCCTCCTCATCTTTCTATCACTCCCAAACCCACACCTGTTCTGGTTGTGAGTGAGCATGTGACCCACTCTCCTTCCTTGTGAAAGAACTGGGTGCTTTCTGATTGGCCCAGCATGGTCACATGGGACTGTAGAAAAAGCCTTGTGTAAGCTCAGATAAGTTAGTTTGGAGCTTACACCAGGCTTGTTGTCCCCACCTCACTCCTCCTGGTCTGAAGCCTAGTGCTTTGTTTCTCTGCCTGTAACCTTTATACTATCTACTATTATGATTCCTAATTGTATCTCACCCAGGGGCGGACTGACCATTTGGAAACTTGGCACTGCCCGAGGGCCCGGGGTCAGTAGGGGGCCCCATGAGATGCCCCTGATACCTTTTTCATAGGCTTTTTTGAGTGTGGCAAGGACACAGGGGCCCCATGAGTTGTCAGTCTACCCCTGATCTCACCACTAGTCTGATTTGCATTCACAATTCCTGGTCCGTCCCATTCCCTTACCTATTCCCAAACCTTTAGGGCTAATTCACACTACATGCGTTTTTTCAGTTGCTTTTTTTCCTGCATCCAAAACACGCAGAAAGAAGGTTATGTGGTTGTCAATGTCATAGTTCACATCAGTGCTTGCAGTTCCAGTGCGTGAAAAAGTAGAACAGGTTTCATTTTTTCTTCACATAACTGTACTGTAACGCTGTAAAACGCACTGGAATGCACCAAAAACGCTCTGGAATGTACATGTCCCTAATTAAAGAAAAAGAGGGGGAAAAATTAACTGGAATGCAAAAAAACACACCGGAACACGCTAAAAATGCTTCACAAATTTGCATGCAAAAATCCGGAACACATCTAGAATGCGTTTTCTATAGTGTGAACCGGCCCTTAGGACTTGTTAACACCATTTGTGGTGCAGAAATCATGCATAAGCATGCATTTTGCTGCACAGCAAAGAAACACAATGCCCTTTGCAGATGTGTGCAGGTACCATAAATACTTACCTTACATGTTACCACACTACTGTGCGGTTAGGTGCAACACACTTTTAAAATAATATGTCTGCAGTATTTTTGCATGTTCCTACACGTTAGGAAGCCCATTGAAATTGGTAGGCTGAGGGAAAAAAAATTGTCAAAAATGCCCCATTCACACAGGTCCTCTGGCCTGTACAGCATGAATGAGTGGGTTGTTCATGTGGCTGGAGCCACCTGTTACACTATGGGGACACAGCAGCTGTATGAACACAGGTTTTAATCTGACAGGTGTGAAGGCGTGGGGAAGTGGCCCTGAATGCTCACTGTCTGTGTTCAGGGCTGTACACCTGCACCCATATGCTTGTCAAATTAGGACCTGCAGCATTTCCATAGTATAACATAGGTTGCCTGCAAATGGCGACAGCCACAAAAACAAACCACTGATTCCCACTCCTACAGGCCAAAGCACCCATGGGAATGAGCCCCAAGACCTCAATTACACACAGCTTTATTTATGAATTCAGTACAGTTTTATCATTTAGATTTCACAGGAATTTGGTTGGGATTGTGTCCATTAATAATGTTTTTAGTGTATTTTTACCATAAATATAATTTGGATATTTTCTCTGGTGGTGGAGGGGGGGCTCTGTCAGGTAGGCTGTACGGGGCCCCGTGATATCTAACAGCGGCCCTGTCTGCCGGGCACAAACTTAAAATGGAACTTCACTCATCTACTGCCACATTTGGCTCTTTTTGGGGGGGAGCAGGTATCTGATTCGAAGTGGGAGTAGGTACCTGTCAAATCCAGACACACCGTGGCAATCTAAGCCGGAAGTTCGCCCCTTCCAGTCCCAGCCTTCTGGGACACTTCATAGTTCCAGGACATCGCTGGATCCCTGGACAGGTAAGTGTCCTTATATTAAAAGTCAGCAGTAACAGGTTTTGTAGCTGTTGACTTTTAATTTTTTGGGGGGAGCCTGGAGACCCGCTTTAATGGCCAGGGATGCTTAAAAAGAAAACAAATTGGACATCCGTCCTATTCAGCTCCGTCTAGGAGGGGTAGCTGCACATGGATCCCCTGCTTGTTACAGATCTTTACAATAAACCCTCTTTCAAAGACCTCTCAATATGCGTGTCATTTAAAGGTGGGTTTTTAATTGATATTTTCTTAGTCTGAATTAGTTTGGTTTGTGTTAGGGTTGCACCGATACTCTGTTTTTATCGGCAAGTACGAGATACTTTTGGTCTAGTACTCACCATTACCGATTACCGATACTTTGCAGAGTGATTTGCGTTAATGGATGCAAATTGCACCGCAAAGAATAACATGCGATTTAAACAGGACTGTGATTCCTGTTAAAATCACATGCAGTTTCTCCACTTCTGTGTGACCCCAAGCTTGTCATAGCCAGATGTCACACAGGAGCAGTGCAGGAAACCTCCCTGCAGGTATCCCATGCTGAGTCTCAGTAGTTGGAGAGAAAGTGGCAGGGATTTGAAATCCTCACTATTTTCTTTCCTCTCCTTGTAGTGATGACCGTTCGGGCTAGAGGACTTTTGATTGGTCAGCACCATCACATGGACGGTGCCGACCAATCAAATGCCATCCAGCCCGAACTATCATCACTGCAAGGAGTGGAAAAAAAGTGGCAGGGATTTCAAATTCCCACCGCTTTCTCTCCTACCACTGAGACTCAGTATGGGGGATGCCTGCAGGGAGGTTTCCCCGCACTGCTCCTGTGTGACCTCGGGCTATGACAAGCTTGGGTTCACATGAGCAGTGGAGAAACCGCGTGCAATTTGGACAGGAATCGCCTTGCTGTTTAAATCGCATGCTAATCTTTGCGGTGCAATTTGCATCCATTAACCCAAATTGGCTTGCAAAGTATTGGTTAAGGTATCAGGAGTATTTTCATGAGTACGAGTACTCCTTAAAATAGTCTGTATTGGTGCATCCCTAGTTTGTGTACTTATAAACATTAGAGAACTAACCCAAATAAAAGGTTTTTTTTTATGGTACATAATGTTTCTTTTAGAATGTACTATACTTGATACATTTTCTGTTTTTATTCTTTTATGAAGCTGTGCACAATATTTTAACATGACTCCTACCTGTCCTTGCAGGCACCAACAGATCAGAACAACCGTCCACCACAGATAAGAAAAGATGACTATGAAAAAATGGGGACACTCTTTGGTGAACTCAATAAAATTCTTCTGGAGACTGGCTTTTCTCGGATGTATTTTGGTGAAAGGACTGTGGAACCCGTTCTCATAATATTTTTTGGAGTAATGCTTTGGTTCCTTGGCATACAAGCTCTAGGACTGGTGTCTCTTCTATGCATTGTTATTATACATATACAGTAAGGTGACACATGACTGTGTCAATGGCTGATTTTATGTGACATTATATTTAAAAATGTACTTTATCTCAAAGATTATGGCACAAGCAATATTTTCAATTTTAAAAAGTTGTCCGTTACCTATTGTTACATAGTTTTTCATTGCACTATTTAAAAAAAATAAATATGGAAGTTTGGATTTTATATTTTCAGATCTTGAATTTACAGGTGTTGCCATTGATTCACATGTACATTACTTATACAATATATTTGATATATGACGTGGTTTACTTCAATAAGGTTTATGTTCTAAACAAGAAAGATGTATTGACCAGTCCCTTGGATGAGGTAGCTACATCAGTTTTTTTTTTTTTTTTTTTGTTTTTTTTTTTTTTTTTTTTTTCTTTTTTTAGACTTTTTTTTTCTTCACTTTCACTTCTGTGAATAACTGACTCCCTGTCACAAGGCTCTCACTACTGCTCCACCTATCTATGACTCTGTCTAAGCTCCTCATGCAGTGAAATGCGCTAGAGTAGCAGGTGGACGTTCCGTGTGCTGGATGATATGAATAAATGTATTCTAGACTTCTGGAAGCTGAGTGGCACTTTTTTTTTTTCTCTCTACTGGTCTGTGTGGCTACACTCACTCTGCCAGTATATAAAAAGGGATCCATAGTTGTTACCAAGGTTGTACTTCACATAGATCTACTTTTTTCATCTCCATTACAAAGGGGGTGGGTGATTTTAGTAGTAAATAGAAGAAAGATAACCATGCTTTTATTTTAGTTTAGGACATTGAATTTCTGGTAAGATTAACAAGTATTTTCTGAATTTGGTGAAAATGTTCTTAGCATGAAAACTAATGCAGCCACCATATCTGAGGACCAGTAAGCTGCAAATAAACTTACATTTTTGGTCTTGGATTTAGTTATCCTTTAAGTAGAGCAGACACGCCAAAATGTTTTAGTTCACAGCATTATCTGACATACACTATATTGCCAAAAGTACTGGGACACCCCTCTAAATCATTGGATTCGGGTTTTCCAATCACCTCCATGGCCACAGGTGTATAAAATCAAGCACCTAGGCATGCAGACTGCTTCTACAAACGTTTGTGAAAGAATGGGTCGCTCTCAGGAGCTCAGTGAATTCAAGTGTGGTGTCGTGATAGCTTGCCAATAAGTCCATCCATTAAATTTCCTTGCTACTAAATATTCCACGGTCAACTGTTTGTGGTATTATAACAAAATGGAAGCAACTGGAAACAACAGCAGCTCAGCTATGGAGTGGTAGGCCACGTAAAATGACAGAGCAGGGTCAGCGCATGTTGTAGCGCACAGTGCGCAGCAGTCGCCAACTGTCTGCAGAGTCAATAGCTAAAGCCCCCCAAACTTCATGTGGCCTTCAGATTAGCACAACAACAGTGCATAGAGAGTATGGAATGGGTTTCCATGGCCAAGCATCTGCATCCAAGATTTACATCACCAAGTGCAATGCAATGTGTCGGATGCAGTGGTGTAAAGCACGCTGCCACTTTACTCTAGAGCAGTGGAGATCTTGTTTTCTGGAGTGAAGACTCATGCTTCTCTGCCAAACCCAGACCTTTCCATCAGATTGCCAGACAGTTACCAGGAGAATGGTACTTGCCTGACTGCATTGTGCCAAGTGTAAAGTTTGGTGGAGGGCGATTATGGTGTGAAGTTGTTTTTTAGGGGATGGGCTTGGGCCCTTAGTTCCAGTGAAGGGAACACCTTAAGAAGCATACCAAGATATTTTGGACATTTGCTGTTCCAACATGATTGCACACCAGCAAGGTCCATAAAGACATGGACATTAGGGTGGAGGAACTTGATTGGCCTGCATAGTCCTGACCTCAACCTGATAGAACACCTTTGGGATGAATTAGAGCGGAGACTGTGAGCCAGGCCTTCTCATCCAACATCAGTGCCTGACCTCACAAATGTGCTTTTGGAAGAATGGACAAACATTCCCATAGACACACTCCTAAACCTTGTGGACAGTCTTCCCAGAAGAGTAGAAGCTGTTAGCAAAGGGTGGGCCAACTCAATATTGCACCGTACGGACTAAGACTGATATGCCATTAAAGTTCATGTGCGTGTAAAGGCAGGCGTCCCGATACACAGCCAGGTGTCCACCTTGTGAATGGGACCTGTCAGGGAGGGAAAGGAGAACAACTTTCGATTGCCTAGGTGGTCGCAGCAGAAGTGGGAGCTGGTACTTGTCAAAATCAGGTACCTGTTCCCTGAAGGTGCCAATTCTTCATGGGGAGCAGGGGACAAGTAAAGCGGAGCTCCACCCAAAAATGGAAGTTCTACTTTAAAGCATCTCTAAATGCTCATATCAGTCTAAACAAATATCAAATCCAAATACCATGAGAAAGCACAAGCCTCATAAATTAAACCAAATCATCCATTATTTGTGCTACAAACACTGCCCCTTCCAGACACTTTAGCTCACAGTGGGAAGATTTCTGCAGTGCTGATAACCAAACCTGCTGCAACAAGCTCACATCCCACTGTACTGTGAGCAGACACTGCCTACATGAGAGTGGCCATGCTATCCTGAATTCTATTAATCATTTTTGTTGTCCACAAGAAGAAGAAGTTTGAACATTTTGGGTAGTAGAAATGTACTAATGTTAAAGGACTAAGAAGGTGTAAACTTAAAGCCCCGTTCACACTTGAGCGTTTTTGAGCTTTGAGCTATAAGCTACAAAATGCTCAACAAGCAAAAACCTATTGTTTCCAATAGCTGTTGTTTACATCCGAGCGTTGTGTTGTTTGTAGCAAAACCCCTTGTCACTCAAACTATATTAGCTGCTTTTCAGGCAGAATTAAGCGTTTTTATATTCATAGACTTCAATGAAAACTCCTACAAAGCACAACATGAGCTTTAGTAAGCCCTTTATCATGTTTTCTGCTCAAACAGCAGCTCTCCACCTTTTTTTCAGCAGCGCTCCAAATGTTTAGTTGAAAAACAACTAAAAAAAACTCCTGACAACAAAAGGTGCAAGAATTTGCAATTCTGCTCCAAAAAAAGCTCAAAAATGCTTGAAAATGTGAACACTTGGGTGTGAATGTAGCCTCAAACATCCGGAAAGTGCTCAGACACAGTAAGCAACCATATGCAGGAATATCAAACACAGTGTTCATAGAGTGTTCATTTATTTTGCGTGTAATACATAACTACATTCCCAGCTGGGGCCACTCAAAAATGAAAAAAGAAAAAGATCTCATAAGAGAAGTATCAACATAACCAAGCTCTTACATAATACCCAATAATACACCCACTTGGAAAAAAAAAAGAGTGTGACCTGAGGAGCTCATGGAAGTATAATTTTTGACTACATGGCTCTACAACAATACATGTATGTGAATACCATTTCCCATAATATGGAACAAATGTGAAAAACAAATTTTGTGCCTGAGAAAGAAAAGCAAGAGTGGAAATATGGAAGAGCATGAAGAAAATGGTGGGAGAGGAGAAGAAGGGTACCCATCCAGAAGTCCAATTACGGCCAATCTACTACTATTCAGATGGTATTTGTAGATGAGAGAGCTAGGGGTTACAAACCTTTTCAAACATTGATTGCTTATCTTGGAGCGTACTCACTAGTTTTTCATTAAGCATAATCCAAGTAAGTTTAAGCAAGAAAAAGTCGATCACAGGGCTCTTCCAAGCCATATCAATTGCTATCTTGGCCACTAGGAATACAAAATAGAATAGAATTTAAGTGTGCTTGGGGATATTTTCAACTGGCTCATTCAGAAGGGCAACCCAAGCACCCAAGTAATATTTACCATGGTCACTTAATATATCAGGAAATATGCATTACCAAAACGTCTAACTTTAGGGAATATGTTGTTCTGAATTTAGGAGCAGTGCAACATATCAGCCAACACATCACAGGAAGATACAGCAAGTGACCTTCACTGCCAGGATCAAAAGGTATTTGTAGCACTTTCATGTGTATTTAGGTTTTTGCTTAATGTCTAGCTTTAGGCTCCATGTACACGGGACACTTCTGAACGATGGAAACTGACTGCTGGAAAACGTAGGTTAAAAAACGTCTGTTTAGCCATGTTTGCATACTGCGTTTATGAGCGTTTGTGTTTAGAAGTATTATTTAAAGATAACCTCAGGAGACCTTCCAAAATGCCCAGAATGCACTGAAAAACAGTAAAAAATGTAACTATTTCAGACATTTTGAGAGAAATAGAGCAGTATTTGTTGAGATTAGCTGTCCTTTTTTTTTGTGGTGTTTGGATGTTTTCCAGCTCATTTCTGTGCAGAAATTATTGCAGTAGTGTCTAACATTTTCTTTCATGTGAAACCTCAAAGTATGGTGTACCAGGTCCATTTGAGTACCGGGAAAACGCTTTGCATGCATTTTCCATGATGAAAAAAGGCTCTGGACAGCATCTGGAAATGGAGGAGTTAAAAAAAAAATTCCAAACGCTTATAAACGCAGTTAGCCGCATTTACAAGCATTTGGCGTTTGAAACGCTGATAAAATCTACTCCTGAACGCAAGTTTGGTGCGTTCAAAAAAACTACTGTGAACTCAACTGCCTGTAAACGACTGTAAACGACATAGTGTACATGGACACATAGGAAAACATTAGGGAGAGTTCAGGGGCTGCTGAGAAAAACACAGAAAAGCTCCTAAACTCACATTTATCAACTGCAGTGTACTTGGAGCCTTAAGCTGAAGTACCTGATAATGCAGAAAACGATAGTTAACAGTCTTAAATATAATCATTGTACAATCTTCTAAGGCACAGGTTTCAAACTGGCAGCTCTCCAGCTGTTGCCAAACTACAAGTCCCATGAGGCATTGCAAGATTGACAGTTGACTCCCAAAGGCAGAGGCATGATGGAACTTGTAGTTTTGTAACAGCTGGAGGGCCACCAGTTTTACACCCCTGTTCTAAGGTCATTAAGACTCTGAAGAGATGTGATTTGGCCTTAATCTAACCTTCATGAGCACACCAACTGTGGTTAGATTAGGCTTTAACCCATCATATGACGTCCCTACGGGTGGACGTCTTAGGACTGGTTATGTCACTCATGCGAGGTGAGTCACCAGGGGCGTGCAGCGTAGCAATCAGTGGTGAGCTGTGGCCCCCTGGACACACCGATTTAGGGTAAAGAGCCAATGGGATTGGCTCTTTACCATGTAATCAGCTGTATCCAATCACAGCTGGTCACATGTAAACAAATACCGATGGTCGGCATTTCCTTTCCTCAATGCTGTCACTGTCTGAGGAAAGAAAAGCTGATAATGGCTTTCCTGTGACATGGGACATTCACACTGATAGGGCACTGTTTATCAGTGCAGCCCAATCAGTGCCATCTATCAGTGCAGGCTCATCAGTGCCCATCAATGCAGCTTATCAGTGAAAAAGAAAATGTACTTATTTGGACATTTTTATAACAGAAACTAGGAAAAGGGGATTTTTTCAAAACATCCGTCTTTTTTCATTTGTTTCAAAAAAAATACTGTAAACCCAGTGGTGATTAAATACCACCAAAAGAAAGCTTTGTCTGTCTCAAAAAATGATAAAAACTTCATTTGGGTACAGCAGTGCATAACCATGCAATTGTCATTCAAAATCTGAGCACGCTGAAAGCTGAAAATTGACCTGGGCAGAAAGGGGATGAAAGTGGCTGGCAGGCAAGTGGTTAAACAATCTAATTGGATACTGAATTGTGTTCTGGCATGGGTGGTAATCTGTTAGATGCAATTTTGTGTTGTTGGATTGAAAATGTAACACAACAGAACTTTCCTGTACAGCACACTCTGTTCTTGTTTGTAAGTTCTTCTGTATGGCTTTATCACATTGAATTTCCTGCCCAGCCTTAATTAAACACATTACTGCTGCCTGTGTAGTCCCTAGGGTCTTCTGACAAGATATCCGTTGTTTTTATGCATATGAGACATGTCAGTTTTTATAGCAGCTTTCATTTAGTCTGCTGCCATTAGTTGCCCTTTTAGTTCTCAAAATGCTACTCACTTGGCTGATATGAAATAATACTTTGCATTACCACCCCAGCAAAAGCATGCAGCAAGTAAGGACTCTGAAAATATTGATGCTATTGGATTAACACAAGAGCCAGACAACTAGCATTTTCAGAATAAGTACAGGTTTTCTTTAAAGCACACCTTCAGCCCCCAGCCAGTTCTGACATTCCACTCCTACATATAAAAATCATCATTTATATGCTAGAGAATTACTTAGAACCCTTAAACATTTTTTTTTTCAAGCAGAGGCCCTAGAGAATAAAATGGTGGGTGTTGCAATTTTTTATGTCGAGTGGTATTTGCACAGCAATTTTTCAAACTCAATTTAAAATGAAATAATAATTTTAATGCACAAATCACAATATAATACCCAGTTTTTTGCTAAAATATAAAAGATGATGTTACGCTGAGTAAATAGATACCTAACATGTCATGCATTAAAATTGTGCACACTCATGGAATGGCAACAAACTATGGTAAATTAAATTATCCATTGGTGGTACTTTATAAGCCTTTACAGGTTAACAATTTAGAGTTACACAGGAGGCCTCATGCAAGAATTATTGCTCTTGTTATAACGTTCGCGGTGATACATCACATGTGGTGCACACAAGGCCACCATGAGGGGGGACAGCCCATACACATATAGGAGGCACAGGCATGCCAAGGGGCCTGGCTGTCTGGGCCCCAACCACGGCTGGAGCCCCCTCCCCAAGCTGCATTGGCTGCTGTGCATGGAAAAGTGCTCCTACTCTTTTCCAGGTCCTCCTGTACATGTCAGGGAGGAGGGGTGGGGGGGAAGGGGGGGTCAGAGGCAGAGAAGAGACCGTGATCTGTAGCAATTAAAAAGAAGAAAGAATCCCCAGCCAAGGGGACAATTTCCTCTCGGGTGCAGGTGTAGTAATCTCCTCTGCCAGACAAGATCATTATAGTCCCATCCTCTTCTGTATCAATCCACCGGGCAGGACAGGGCTGTAGTGTACTTGATTGGTACAGGACATTACTACACCTGCACCCGAAAGAGAAGAAATAGTCCACTTGGCTGGGTAAAGATTATTTCTTCTTTTTAATTGCTGCAGATCATGGTTAGAGATGAGCGAATCGAACTTGGCGAAGTGGAATTCGTTTCGAATATTGGGAAATATTCGATTCACGCCGAATCCGAAAATTAGCAGACTTCGGATGCGCGAATCGAAATTTTCCAAAAATGGCGGCGACATGTGTGGCGACGGAGCGGGGATCTCTGGGAAGGCACGCAGACAAGGCGCGCTGACCCATAATGCATTCATTCATGACATGTGATCGCATTAGCCAATCAGCAGCCAGCCAGCACTGTGTAATGGTCGAGCTATAAATTGCGGCCATCTTAGAATTCTCCATTAGCCTCCGGTCATTCAAGAGAGACAGACCTCTCTGTATTAGGGACAGAGTTAGGGCCAAAGAGACTTTAGGGCCACAGAATCGTTACTTAGGGACACAGAATTGTTACTCAGGGACACAGAATTGTTACTCAGGGACAGACACAGAATTGTTACTGAGGGACACAGAATTGTTACTCAGGGACACAGAATTGTTACTCAGGGACAGACACAGAATTGTTACTGAGGGACACAGAATTGTTACTCAGGGACAGACACAGAATTGTTACTGAGGGACACAGAACTGTTACTGAGGGACACAGAATTGTTACTCAGGGACACAGAACTGTTACTCAGGGACACAGAATTGTTACTCAGGGACACAGAATTGTTACTCAGGGACAAACACAGAATTGTTACTGAGGGACACAGAATTGTTACTGAGGGACACAGAATTGTTACTGAGGGACACAGAATTGTTACTCAGGGACAGACACAGAATTGTTACTGAGGGACATAGAATTGTTACTCAGGGACACAGAACTGTTACTCAGGGACACAGAATTGTTACTGAGGGACAGACACAGAATTGTTACTGAGGGACACAGAATTGTTACTGAGGGACAAAGAATTGTTACTCAGGGACACAGAATTGTTACTGAGGGACACAGAATTGTTACTGAGGGACACAGAATTGTTACTGAGGGACACAGAATTGTTACTGAGGGACACAGAATTGTTACTGAGGGACACAGAATTGTTACTGAGGGACACAGAATTGTTACTCAGGGACAGACACAGAATTGTTACTGAGGGACACAGAATTGTTACTGAGGGACACAGAATTGTTACTCAGGGACACAGAACTGTTACTCAGGGACACAGAACTGTTACTCAGGGACACAGAACTGTTACTCAGGGACAGACACAGAATTGTTACTGAGGGACACAGAATTGTTACTGAGGGACACAGAATTGTTACTGAGGGACACAGAATTGTTACTGAGGGACACAGAATTGTTACTCAGGGACACAGAACTGTTACTCAGGGACACAGAATTGTTACTGAGGGACAGACACAGAATTGTTACTGAGGGACACAGAATTGTTACTGAGGGACAAAGAATTGTTACTCAGGGACACAGAACTGTTACTCAGGGACACAGAACTGTTACTCGGGGACACAGAACTGTTACTCAGGGACACAGAACTGTTACTCAGGGACAGACACAGAATTGTTACTGAGGGACACAGAATTGTTACTGAGGGACACAGAATTGTTACTGAGGGACACAGAATTGTTACTCAGGGAGAGACACAGAATTGTTACTGAGGGACACAGAATTGTTACTCAGGGACACAGAATTGTTACTCAGGGACACAGAATTGTTACTCAGGGACACAGAACTGTTACTCAGGGACAGACACAGAATTGTTACTGAGGGACACAGAATTGTTACTGAGGGACACAGAATTGTTACTGAGGGACACAGAATTGTTACTGAGGGACAAAGAATTGTTACTCAGGGACACAGAACTGTTACTCAGGGACACAGAACTGTTACTCAGGGACACAGAACTGTTACTCAGGGACACACACAGAATTGTTACTGAGGGACACAGAATTGTTACTCAGGGACAGACACAGAATTGTTACTCAGGGACAGACACAGAATTGTTACTCAGGGACAGACACAGAATTGTTACTGAGGGACACAGAACTGTTACTCAGGGACACAGAACTGTTACTCAGGGACACAGAACTGTTACTCAGGGACAGACACAGAATTGTTACTGAGGGACACAGAATTGTTACTGAGGGACACAGAATTGTTACTCAGGGACAGACACAGAATTGTTACTGAGGGACACAGAATTGTTACTGAGGGACACAGAATTGTTACTGAGGGACACAGAATTGTTACTCAGGGACAGACACAGAATTGTTACTGAGGGACACAGAATTGTTACTGAGGGACACAGAATTGTTACTGAGGGACACAGAACTGTTACTCAGGGACACAGAATTGTTACTCAGGGACACAGAATTGTTACTCAGGGACACAGAATTGTTACTCAGGGACAGACACAGAATTGTTACTG
Organism: Staurois parvus; assembly: GCF_062004578.1. Taxonomy (NCBI): domain Eukaryota; kingdom Metazoa; phylum Chordata; class Amphibia; order Anura; family Ranidae; genus Staurois; species Staurois parvus. The sequence continues at coordinate 12,792,595 of NW_028317854.1, read as the reverse complement.
AGGGACACAGAATTGTTACTGAGGGACACAGAATTGTTACTCAGGGACAGACACAGAATTGTTACTGAGGGACACAGAATTGTTACTGAGGGACACAGAATTGTTACTGAGGGACACAGAACTGTTACTCAGGGACACAGAACTGTTACTCAGGGACACAGAACTGTTACTCAGGGACAGACACAATTGTTACTGAGGGACACAGAATTGTTACTGAGGGACACAGAATTGTTACTCAGGGACAGACACAGAATTGTTACTCAGGGACACAGAATCGTTACTCAGGGACACAGAATCGTTGAATTAAAGAGTATGTCAGACAACACGCAGAGGAGTGGCAGAGGAGGCAATGTTTCAGGAGCGAGCAGACGTGGCAGCAGAGGAAGGGGTCAAGGCAGCACTAGTCGCAGCCAGAGGCCAGTGCTCCCGGTGTCATCCAGCGGTCGTGTCTCCACCGACAACCCTGCCGTCATTGATTGGTTGGCTTGGTCGTCTTCCTCTTCCCAGGTCACCTCTGACACCTACAGCCAACGGTCGGTGGGTACGTCAGACACAACCGTTAGTTGGCATGGCCCGGGAGCAAGCCCACTGAAATCACGTGTCCTCTACCTGCCCCTGTCCTTTGGTGTTCCCTCACCAAGCGAAGTATCGCATGCTGTGGGCTCAGCGCCACTGTACAGTGAGGAAGAGCTAACAGAGGGAGGTCAGGAACGGGGGGAGACATCCGCCTCTTCAGCAGCCAGGCGAAGAAGTACTGGCGAGGAGAGTGGCTCGGTAGCCGGTCTAGAGACAGGTCTGTCTCCTGACCCACACGCAGCCGAGGGGGCTAGTAGTGAGGCGGAGACCCTAATTGATGATGATGAGGCTGATCGCACTTGGCAGCCTCGTCGTCATCAGGCTATTGCTTCCGCATCATCAGGAGAAGAGGGTGCCAGCTTGGCAGCGAGCAAAACAGTCGGTGGGTTGCCCAGGAGGCAGCAGGGTCGCAGCAGTGTCAGTGGAGGCAAACGGCCACGGAGTAGAGCACCAGCTCCACTGCAGCCTACCACCACGGCCAGTAGTGGTGCCGGTGTGCACGGAGGAAGTAGCAGTCAGCCAGTGAGGAGTAGCGGGGGCAAAGTTTCCTACTTGGCGGTGTGGCAATTTTTCGTCAAGCCGCCCGAGGAAGTAAACGTAGCCGTATGTCGACTATGTGGCCAGAAAGTCAAGCGTGGCCAGGGGGCCCATGTCTCCATCGCCACACTCTGCCATGTGCCACTTTCAGGTCTCCTCACACTGCTGGTGGGTTCCATTTTGTCATAGGGTGCTGGCAGATTACGGGCCTCCCATTGCTGCTGCCAGGCCCGTAATCTGTCATGGGCCCCTGTACCGCCTCCTCATGCTGCTGCCAGGTCCAGAGTGTGTCATGGGTCCCTGTACGGCCTCCCATTGCTGCTGTCTCCATTGCCACACTCTGCCATGTGCCACTTTCAGGTCTCCTCACACTGCTGGTGGGTTCCATTTTGTCATAGGGTGCTGGCAGATTACGGGCCTCCCATTGCTGCTGCCAGGCCCGTAATCTGCCATGGGCCCCTGTACCGCCTCCTCATGCTGCTGCCAGGTCCAGAGTGTGTCATGGGTCCCTGTACGGCCTCCCATTGCTGCTGTCTCCATCGCCACACTCTGCCATGTGCCACTTTCAGGTCTCCTCACACTGCTGGTGGGTTTCATTTTGTCCTAGGGTGCTGGCAGATTACGGGCCTCCCATTGCTGCTGCCAGGCCCGTAATATGTCATGGGCCCCTGTACCGCCTCCTCATGCTGCTGCCAGGCCCGTAATCTGTCATGGGTCCCTGTACGGCCTCCCATTGCTGCTGTCTCCATCGCCCCTGTACGGCCTCCCATTGCTGCTGTCTCCATTGCCACACTCTGCCATGTGCCACTTTCAGGTCTCCTCACACTGCTGTTGGTTTCCATTTTGTCATAGGGTGCTGGCAGATTACGGGCCTCCCATTGCTGCTGCCAGGCCCGTAATCTGCCATGGGCCCCCGTACCGACTCCTCATGCTGCTGCCAGGTCCAGAGTGTCTCATGGGTCCCTGTACGGCCTCCCATTACTGCTGTCTCCATCGCCACACTCTGCCATGTGCCACTTTCAGGTCTCCTCACACTGCTGGTGGGTTCCATTTTGTCATAGGGTGCTGGCAGATTACGGGCCTCCCATTGCTGCTGCCAGGCCCGTAATCTGCCATGGGCCCCCGTACCGACTCCTCATGCTGTGACGTTGCAACAAGGTGGAATTCAACCCTACATATGTTAACCGCCTTTACAAACAGCGAAAGGCCATCACCGATTTCCTGATGTTACAAGCGGATAAAGGTACTCCCCTGTGTAACTTAGATGTCAGCCATTGGCAGCTCATGCGTGACACCTGCCGCTTGCTCAGGCCCTTTGAGGAGGCCACGCTATTCATGAGTCGGCAGGACTATGGGATGAACGACGTCATTCCTCTGTTGCACGTCCTGGAACAAATGCTGTTAACAATGGCTGGTCAGGGTGCGGTAGACGTGGCGAACAGATCTCAACGCCACATGACCCCTGTGGGGGCAGGACAGGAAGAAGAGGAGGAGGTAGAGGAGGACATTGGTGCTCAGGAATTATTGAGTGAAATGGGTGGTTTTTCCACTCAGCGGACAGGAGTGGAGGAGCAGGAGCATCTGGTAGAGGAGGAGGAGGAGACAGAGGACCCAGACGCACCGTGGCAGTATGCTGTGGAGATGGAGGCAGGGAGTCCCTCGCATTCCTTGGCACAAATGCCCCATAGCATGCTCGGTTGCTTGCGTTGCGACAGCCGAATAATAACGATCAGACAGAGGGATGACTTTTGGCTGTCCACCTTGTTGGACCCTTGCTACCGTTCAAAAATAGTGGCCTTTTTCACACCTGCTGAGAGGGAGGCCAAAATAAAGTACTATAAAAACCACCTATGTAGTCAGTTGGTCTCTGCCTTTCTGCGCCAACGTCCATCCTCAGACACTGTGGGCCCTGTGCGCTCGCGTTCCGCTGCCATGGCAGCAGGGGAGGGGTGGGGTGGTAGGAGCAGTGGCAGCTCCACCAGCAGCAGCTGCCTCAGTCTGCAGTCGATGATGAGTAGCCTTCTTCACCAGCGCAGTGAGGAAACTACTAACCAGCCGCAGCAGCAGCAGCATCAGGTGGACCTGGAGCAGGACCTCAAACAACAGGCTTGGGCCTACTTGGACAGCACCCTGCCAACCGAGGTAGACAATCCCCTTGACTACTGGGCAACGAAACTTGACCTTTGGCCCCAACTAGCTGAATTTGCCCTTGAAAGGCTGTCATGCCCGGCCAGTAGCGTGGCATCGGAGCGCGTGTTTAGTGCGGCAGGAGGTATTGTAACTCCGCGGAGGACACAACTGTCCACCCAAAGTGTGGAGAGACTCACGTTTGTGAAAATGAATCAGGCGTGGATTAGTCTGGATTTCAAACCACCAGTTCCTGACACAACTGACTAAATCCGCCATGAATCATGCCCCAAACATGTTATTATTTTTAACATAGGCCTCTGTATGGCCTTCAATTTAAGCTGCTTACGCTTCGCCACTCTGCCATGGGCCCCTGTACCGCCTCCTCTTGCTGCTGCCAGGTCCAGAGTGTGTCATGGGTCCCTGTACGGCCTCCCATTGCTGCTGTCTCCATCGCCACACTCTGCCATGTGCCACTTTCAGGTCTCCTCACACTGCTGGTGGGTTCCATTTTGTCATAGGGTGCTGTATGGCCTCCCATTGCTGCTGCCAGGCCCGTAATCTGCCATTGGCCCCCGTACCGACTCCTCATGCTGCTGCCAGGCCCGTAATCTGTCATGGGCCCCTGTACCGCCTCCTCATGCTGCTGCCAGGTCCAGAGTGTGTCATGGGTCCCTGTACGGCCTCCCATTGCTGCTGTCTCCATCGCCACACTCTGCCATGTGCCACTTTGAGGTCTCCTCACACTGCTGGTGGGTTCCATTTTGTCATAGGGTGCTGGCAGATTACGGGCCTCCCATTGCTGCTGCCAGGCCCGTAATCTGCCATGGGCCCCCGTACCGACTCCTCATGCTGCTGCCAGGTCCAGAGTGTCTCATGGGTCCCTGTACGGCCTCCCATTGCTGCTGTCTCCATCGCCACACTCTGCCATGTGCCACTTTCAGGTCTCCTCACACTGCTGGTGGGTTCCATTTTGTCATAGGGTGCTGGCAGATTACGGGCCTCCCATTGCTGCTGCCAGGCCCGTAATCTGCCATGGGCCCCCGTACCGACTCCTCATGCTGCTGCCAGGTCCAGAGTGTCTCATGGGTCCCTGTACGGCCTCCCATTGCTGCTGTCTCCATCGCCACACTCTGCCATGTGCCACTTTCAGGTCTCCTCACACTGCTGGTGGGTTCCATTTTGTCATAGGGTGCTGGCAGATTACGGGCCTCCCATTGCTGCTGCCAGGCCCGTAATCTGCCATGGGCCCCCGTACCGACTCCTCATGCTGCTGCCAGGTCCAGAGTGTCTCATGGGTCCCTGTACGGCCTCCCATTGCTGCTGTCTCCATCGCCACACTCTGCCATGTGCCACTTTCAGGTCTCCTCACACTGCTGGTGGGTTCCATTTTGTCATAGGGTGCTGGCAGATTACGGGCCTCCCATTGCTGCTGCCAGGCCCGTAATCTGCCATGGGCCCCCGTACCGACTCCTCATGCTGCTGCCAGGCCCGTAATCTGTCATGGGCCCCTGTACCGCCTCTTCATGCTGCTGCCAGGTCCAGAGTGTCTCATGGGTCCCTGTACGGCCTCCCATTGCTGCTGTCTCCATCGCCACACTCTGCCATGTGCCACTTTCAGGTCTCCTCACACTGCTGGTGGGTTCCATTTTGTCATAGGGTGCTGTATGGCCTCCCATTGCTGCTGCCTCCACCGCCACACTGTGGCTCCACACTCTGGTTTTGGCCACGTGACTGCCCAAATGAGTGAAGTGTGCGGTGATTCTAAGATCGACGGCACTCATCTGCATGTCATACTGACTGATAGTATTATTTCTCTTCCCCAGCAGACTCCAAGGGCATTTAAATTAAAGGTACAGTGTTCTGCACTAATATAAAGGCTCTCTGAAGCCTAGAAACAGCCTTTTTAAAGTTAAATTCGCAGCGAATATATTCGCCTCGAATCGAATTTATTCCTCGAATTCGCCGAATCAGCCGAATCGAATTTTTGAATACTTCGCTCATCTCTAATCATGGTCACCTCTCTGCCTGTTGGAATGGACTGACTCTTTGCATCAGATTAAACCAGATCAGTTTGATCTGATGCTTTCACAAGCCAGGATTGGCTTGTTTATATCCTGGCGAGACCAAACGTGAGAAAATACTCATCACTTCTGGTTTCTTAGACCATAGAGATGATCAAGGATGTTCTGGTCCTTGGTCTTATCTATTGTAAGTCAGCGGAACCACCAGCTTCAGTCCTGGGCTTCCTGGTTGGATGGGAGAGCCTGGGAAGGAGGCAGAGGGGATCCCTTTCTGCCGCCTGTAAAAGCGATCCAGTTGCTAATTAACCACTTGAATCACATTTATTTTATTCAGTATCGCAAAAAAAAAAAAAGATACAGAGATTATGCCTGTAGCTGCACGCATCATCCCAGTATAACCCCTTCAACCTGGTGATGTATTTGTACATTGTGGAGGCTGAAGTGATTAAAAAGTGGCTTTTGCTACAATATTTACCTCCTTTCCATTATAAAAAATGCTCCACTTCTGGGTTGAGTGAAGTGCAGTGTAATTTTAACCCCTTACCTTTGAGCCCAAGGTATCATGAACATGTCCCTTTGAGATGAATCATCATGATGGCCTGAGCTCACCGGAGCCTCCTGCAGCCTCTAGCAGCTATGCTTGTGTGTAAGTCAAGCTGTCAAATTAAAAAGATAAAATATAGATATAGGAAAAGGTTGCTAAATGCAAAATAATGCTGAAACTCATTTTGATGGTAGGGTTTAGTATAAAAAAAGCACTTTGGTTAAAATAAACAAAAATCCAGTGTTGTTTTATTTTTATAGCCTAATTCCAGGTTTAGTATGGCTTTAAAGTGATATTAAAGCCTGTTTTTTGGGGGGTTAAAATAAGAAAATGATAACACTTGCTCTGTGAGACAATATTGATGGAATGGAATACATACCTCATCTTCTGGCAGTCCCTTCTAGAACTGACCCTTCCTTCCTTCTCCAGGTGCCTCCTTGGCAAACCAAGTGTTAATAAGGCACCTGTGCATGTGTGCTCCTAAATCGGGCTGTGTGCATCCATAGACCTTCCGTGTTCACCACTTTAAATAGCTGCCCCAAGCAAACTACACTGCTCAAAAAAAATTAAAGGAACAGACCTCTACAGACTAGACAATGGCACCCTGACTGCCACTGGGTATCGGGATGAAATCCTTGGACCCATTGTCAGACCCTAAACTGGTGCAGTGGATTCTGGGTTCCTCCTGGTGCACGACAATGCCCAGCCTCATGTGGCGAGAGTATGCAGGCAGTTCCTGGAGGATGAAGGAATTGATACCATTGAATGACCACCACGCTGGCCTGACCTAAATCCTATAGAACACCTCTGGGATATCATGTTTTGGTCCATCCGACGCCGCCAGGTTGCACCTCAGACTGTCCAGGAGCTCAGTGATGCCCTGGTCCAGATCTGGGAGGAAATACCCCAGGACATCATCCATCGTGTCATTAGGAGCATGCCCTGATGTTATCAGGCATGCATACAAGCACACGGGGGTCATACAAACTACTGAGTACCATTTTGAGTTTCTGCAATTAAATATCGGCAAAATGGAATAGCCTGCTGCATAATTTTTTCACTTTGATTTTTGGGGTGTCTTTGAATTCAGACCTTAGTGTATATCTAGAGCTAGACAGTTTATAATCTCAAGACTGTAGGTCCATTTAACCCTTTCGCCAACAGGTCAGTATGTCGTACGGACCTGACAGCGGGGGGTTTTATACACAATCTAGTGGCTGCAGCCAATTTTTTTGAGAAGTGTATTTCCTGAGTGCTTTATAAAATGTACTGTATGTAGTATCAGCTACATACATTATACAATGCTGAGTTCCAGCAGTTGTACAAGCACTTTTCATCCCAAAACTGAGTCACGCTGAGCGCTTCTCAGCCATTCAGCTCCAAACTATTTACATTCATACTAAACATAATAGGCTTTATGAATAGCATATGTTGACAGTATAAATTCCCTTTTACTCCTGGAAGAAGATCCTACTGTTGCTCATAAATTCTAAATTATGTAATATGTTGACCACAAGAAATTATTAACCATTATTAAACAATGTAGCCCCAAAATGTATTACCTAAAGCCCCTTTCACATGGGGCAGATTCTATTCTGATTAGTATGGGATCAGCTCACAGATCCCCTGCTGATCAGATCAGAGCGGGCGGACGACACATCTGTATCTGCTCAGATTCTGCAGAGCAGACATGGACAGAGCCCACCCTGCTCTATGGTCATCTGGGATTAAATGGAGTCCGCTGTCAATTTACAGCCGACTGCCCTCTGATCCAATCCACCTAAATG